>NC_063263.1:8555000-9837144 GCF_019578655.1 Ricinus communis | reverse complement strand
ATACCCAATATATATACATAATTACAACAATCAAACCACATATTCTATAATAACCGACATCTCAATACCAAAAATCCAGAACCCAAAAAATTTATCAATATAATGAGACACAAAATTCACTTGATTATCTGCAATAACAGAAGATTAAAGTTAATCCGATCTATGCAAGAACTAACCTTGTGAACTTGCTGTTGGACTGCACAAGAAGAGGGTGAAGAGAAGAATATGTAAAGAAAAGAGAGTGAAGTTCAAAGTGTATCTCTCCATGGATTTATGGCTAAGGAGACAAAAGGTAGGTAATGACAGTTAATAAAGCACTTGGAAGAAGGAAGGGTCCAATGAGATAGTGATGAAAACTCACATAAAAATAGACCCCCCCCAAAAAATAGTTAACAACTTCTGTTATTTTTTAACAAGTGCAAGTGATAAATATGTAGGTATATATTTGATGGGGCGAGACGTGCAATGGAGGAAAGGGATAGATATATGGAGTTGGACATCAACTTTTCTTACATATTGATTCTACTAGAAAAAGAACAGGTAATGGGAAGAGACCAATATTGTAAAAGTTTGAGAATATCGCAGGCTGCTTTCTTTGATTCAATTGCCTAAATGACCCGTTCTATTTGTCACATTTCCTCTTCACGTTCCACACGGGTTCAATTAAGACTACTATGTAAATAATAAAAAACAATATTGTGGGATATAAAAAAATAAATAAATAAAACCTTCTAGAAAGTAACACAAAGACTGGTAACTGGAAAAAGATGCAAAGGAACAAGTCGCATTAGGAGACAATGTTTGAATTTTCATAACAACTTGAGGGAACATATTTTTCAAGCTGAACTCATTGTGCCCATCGCCTCTGCAGGCAAGCCTGTAGATGGCTCACAATCAGAGAATATGTAACTACTAAATATTTAGTGTAACATTTGGCATAATGACAAAGTAGGCAACATCTCCACTGAGGAAACAAAGATTCATATTTTTCTTTTCTCATTACCTTCCATTACACAAGAAATATAATATGCATTCTCTGGGGCTATTTGGCGTGATTCGTCTTTGACTCAAATAACATACAGTAATCTAATAAGAAGTTACAAGGTTTTGTTAAATAAATCGAATAACATTGCATGAGAGAGGGTAAAGATACAATCAAACAAAACAAAAACACAACAAATGGGGACCTTTCCAAAGCATTGGATTACAATCAATCAATCAAATCACCACTGAAAATACAAACACAACGCCAGGTCAATATTTATGCAGATCCAAAATCTTGGAACCACTTCTCATGCTTCTCAATATCAGCTTGGGAAACGCTTCGCTGGACCTTCTGCAAGGCCTCTTCAAAATCACACATTGCAACAGGATCCTTAGAAATCTCATCTTTAGGCATGTTTTTTATCTCATCCCTTGTCTTTCCAGCGATCTTGCGCCTCATGCCATTTAAGGAAGCATCCCGACAAACATTTGTAAGATCATCTCCACTATACCCCTCTGTCCGACGAGCCACTTCATCAATATTCACATCAGCAGCCACCTATATAACAGCATGTTTTTAATACATAAGTCCACATAAGTAAAGTAGACAAAAATAATTTATGCGGTTGCTTCAGAGCAAAATACATCTTTGAGACTATATCATTACAAAAATATTTGTAACAAAAGAAAAATTGGTCAGAAGTAATTGCAACAAAACTGTACATCTAAAGGTAAACTCATACTTGCATCAGTCGCCACTCAATACTCTTTTTCTACATTGTTGTGCCACCACTGAGCTACCTAGTTTGGAGATAAACGTCTCCATGAAAAATTTCTAAATGACATGAAAACTTATAATAGTCTATTAATTTGTCCACCTAGCTATAATCTTCGGATTTAGAAATGACAAACATAATACTAAGCATGAGTCTTGACATAATCTCCAGAAAGATGGCAAGAAAGCACACCACAAGGAGGCCAAGTATTAGATCAAAAACTAATGGAAGGCAAAGCAGAAACAGAACTCAGCAAAAGTGGGAAGCCATAAATTTCCTTAACTTGTAGAACGCGAAATTAACCAATAATTTTAATGAAGTACCATCAACATAAGTAGCAGATATTAGCCTGATTGAATTTACCTCGACAGTTTTCAAATTGATCCTAATAAGCTCCTTACGACTTTCAAAATTGGGAAGTGGAATATAGATACGCTTTTCCAATCTCCTCCTGCATTGCATCAGTATCAAATTATGTAAAGTACACATTATAACATGCCAAATAACAGCATCGTGCTCAACAAAAACAGCATGAAAAACCTCAGCGCTTCATCTATGTCCCATGGGAAGTTGGTAGCTGCCAACACCATCACTATTTTTCGACTGCCATCTTCATTTGTGGACGTGTTGTTTACTCCGTCTACCTGAACCAGAAGTTCAGACTTGACCCTTCTAGATGATTCATGTTCTCCTGAAGCCCTGAGGTTTTCAATCATGGAAAAAGAAATTAAGCACAATCAGTTCACATTTCAACGGAAAGCAAGAAACTTCACACTTTGGAATTTATGCGCGCATGAGATAAGGAATGAATAAAAGAATTTGCTAGGGAATTCATTTAAAGCATCATTACACCCAAACTGAATTAGCAAGCAATTTCTTGCATATTGCATAAAACATTACAAATGAATTTTAGTGCAAAGATGAAATTCTAAGATACTATAAAATGTTTGGATCAAACACATGAATGAAATATTTTCCCTGGCAAACAGCTGTGGATAGAACTAGAAGGTTCCAAACCTCTATATACTGTAAAGTACAAAAGCTTACCCTCTGGCATTGCACAGAGAATCAATCTCATCAATGAATATTGTACTTGGCGCATAAGCTCGTGCAAGATCAAACAAACACCGGACCATGCGCTCACTCTCGCCACGCCATTTTGAAGCCAATGTAGCAGAGGAAACATTAAAAAATGTTGTTCCACACTCAGTAGCAACAGCTTTAGCAAGCAGCGTCTTCCCAGTACCAGGAGGTCCAAACATAAGGACACCTTTCCATGGTCTCCTAATTCCCTGCCAAGAAAAACATTAATGATCTTTGCCAATTCAAAGATGTGAAAATGACAAAATAATAACGCAGCATCTTATTCAACTCCAAAGGCCGTGGAAAAGCAACGATTAAGAGACTTAATTTAAAAAAAATAAAATAAAAAACTAAGTACTCCCACAAGATGAGAAATGTGAACTATAATAATCAACTTTAACCATTCCAGTATACCTGGAAATATTCAGGCATCCATAATGGAAGGACAACTGCTTCTTCTAGAAGCCTTTTTGCCTCACTAAGTCCTGCAACATCGTCCCATCTAACTCCAGGAGTAGTTTCCAAGACATCTCGTTCAAGCATAGCAGCCAAGTCAGGATCAGGTCCTTCATATTGTCCCTTCTTTGACTTCCCATCTTCACCATCACCATTCTAACAAAAATTCATTTGCAAAATAAGTTCATATTACAAAGGCACACATAGATGTCAAAATAATAATAGAAATTAACTTACAGCTGAATCTCCTTTTCCAGATTTTCCAGCACCAGTGCCTTTCTTTCCATTAGTTGATGCTCGAACACCTGAATTCACCCTACTTGAACCACCGCCAGTCTTTGGAACACGGCCAGTTGTACCTGCTCTAGTAGCACCACCGCCACCTCGACTGCCCCAACTCCCTTCCTGTGGTGATTTCCTCATGCCTACTTGACCTGCTCTAGCAGAAGGTCTCCTACTTGAAGTATCACGGCTTGGGGGCCTCCACACATCAGGATCATCCATAGGAGCACCAGATGAAGTAGGGTACTCATCTAATGGTTGGAAAACAAAGGATGATTTAGCATTTATGGGTGGCGACGCAGCACGTCTCCCTGTAGGAGTTTCCTTAAATGCCCTTCTCTCTGCATCTAATTGCTTTACAACTTCTGTCTCCTCTGATATGGCTTTCTTTACATTCATCCATTTTGTGCGAATTAAAGGGTCATCAAGTGTGTTTAGGTGCCTAAAAAATGATATAATAATGGCAACCTTTATCAAGATGGATTAAAGAAACTAGTGAGTAAGAAACTCATGCTCGAATTTATTATAAGATACCATGAAAGCATCTAAGAACCATAACTCCAATGTCATTAAAATATCATCTCTTTCATTATGTCATTGTCAAAAATAATTATCAAGAACTACTGTGACTTCCTTGGAAATGGAAATGGAAATGGAGATGCAAATGGATATCTAAGTCCAAGGAACCATATGCCGAAGTTTCTTTTTTGAGATAACTAAGTGAAATTTGGCCATATTCAAGGAAATTATACATAAAAATATATGTTAATTACACTAAACCTCAATCATTTAAGTATAAAAGTATCATTTAAAAGCAAGTTGGATTCTTTCTGTACCAAAAATAAAAATTTGGAAACCTCCATTCCCAATTACAAAGGGTACCAAATGTGGCCTATTCATGCATTTGAAACCAACAAATTGCAAAGAAAAAGAAATCGACAAAAACCTAATGAACAGACATACACAATAGATGCCAACTATAAACTAACCAAATCTCTAGCGATAATGAGTGGAGGAAATCACACATGGAGCCACACTGTACAGAACACAAACACTTAAATTATAGTACAAGTACAAAATTAAGCTCCCTCCTATATGTAAATTTAGATTAAAAATAATAATAATAAATCCAACACTAAATTAATAAATCTTTCAGTGCAATAAATAGCTCAAAATTTATTAATGCAAATAGAAAGAAAGGAAATTACTTGTTGATTTGAGCAATGGCGCCATCGAAGAAGATAATAGAAGTATCGTAAAGACCTTCAAGAGCGTACTCTCTTGCTAATTTCAAGTGATCTTGTAATCCTGATAGTGACATTTTTCTTTGATTTGGAATCCCCCCTTCTCAAATTTCGGAATCTAGGGTTTCATATCTCTCTCTCTGCCTCTCCCCAGAAAACAAAAAACAAAAAGAAAAAAGAATGAATAGACTGGTCCCGTCTCCGTAGCTAAGCTAACGTATCGGGGAGGCAGTGAAGCTTCCGACGGCGACGTTTCAACAATTGAGTGACGGGCAAAAGACTCGAGAGTAAAGATGTGGAATTAATTAGCGAGGGCAACAGATGTTTAGACTGTGTTTGTTCTTCTTTTTCCCAGTGAAGTGTATAGTAGTAGTGTTTTGGGCCCTCCATATAAATGGGTTTTTGATTTGCAGTGTTAATATGTATATATATTTGTAAAGGAGAGGGTTTGGTTGGCCGTTAGAAGAACTGGGGTGGGGCCTAAATTGGTTGCTCACATGACATTGTATGTTGTTTGTTTTGTTAGGTTTGAGTTTGATCTACCATTTTCTTAACACAATTTCATTGTTTTTCTTTTTGCCTTTCTTTTCCTTTTTCACCTTTACACTTTCTTCTTTTCTTTATCTTTTTCTGTTACCCATTCTCATGTTTGAATTTTAACTTGAAAATGTAACGTTAACTTAAAACTCAACCATACTGCTGCTGATGGTTGTGACTTTTCTTCTTATTTTAGTTTTTGAAATGCTCAACAGAAATGGTGAAAAACCTCAAATTAATAAGTCCCACGAATTTTAAATGTTAATTATTTTTATATATGTCACTCATTCATCTGATATTAGAGGGTAATATATCATAAAGAACTAAGAAAATTTCAAAAAGAAAAAAAATAATTAGAGTTTTGCTAGAATTTTATTATAATATTGTTGAATTATAAATAATCAATAAATATTAGTTTAACTAATTTATTGCTTTTATATGTTTTTTTACTAATTTAAATTATTGAAGAAAAAATTTAAAATCTTTAATATTATATTTTATATATATAAATAAATAAATTATATAGGTAAGTTCTGTGGTTGTCGAAAATTTAATATGAAATTGAAAGAGAACACAAAATAAATAAAAAGGTGAAATTACTATTTTCTAAAGCTTTGAGAATTTCCAAATGGGGGTATAAGCAAATTTTACTATCTGAGGAGTAAATTAAGAGGCTAAAATATGAAATTGCAGAGTCTCCAAATTAGAGGTGGCAAATGGATGGATATGGGTGAGTGTGGATTGAATATAAAAAGTATAGGTCTTAAATAATTCATTTATATATACATGAAACATTAAAAGTTTATATGGATATCCAAACTTATATAACCCATATAAACTCTCGCCCACCCATTTATCCAGTTAGTGTTAATTTAATTATTTTTAATAAAAAATTATTTTAAATATATTACTATTATGGATCTTAATTTTTTTATTATTATTAATACTCAAATTTGATAAATTATTTTAATTCTATTATTATAATTATTATAAATAAATTTAATAGTCATAATTCTTTTTTCTTTTTTTCTCTCAATTTTATTAGTATCACTATTTCTCTGGTGAAGTTTTTTTTGTAGTTTTTTTATTGTATTATCAATTTAATATTTTTTTTGTTACTGCATTAAATTTATCAAAAAGAAAGTAAACAGGACCTAGAAGAAATTTTTGATGATAATTTTTTTTTTATCTTTTCTTAATTTTTATATTTTTTTAATTATTTTTTATTGTGATATAATTATGTGTCAAGATATATCCGTTTATTTCTATGAAAGATAAATATGATAAATTCCATTAAAAAAAAACTTCATATAACAAATCTCTTTTACTTTTATATTTTTTTATTTATTATTAAACTAAATTCTAATCAATTTAATTAAACTATTTAGCTATTCATCTCCTCTATAAATTATAGTATATTACTTTCTCCATTCTAAAATAAATATTATTTTAAAAAAATCATTTTAATTTAAGTGTTATTTTAAGCAACTAATGGAGTATTAATTACTTCTTCTCTAATTTTATCGTTATTCATTACGAGAGAAAATATTAATGAAGTAGGAAAAAAATTCACTAAAGTGAAAAAGAATTTTATAAAGATTTTATATATTTTAATAAATTGATATTTTACTCATATAATTTTTTATTATTATAATTGAGATAATTTAATATTGTATATTTCTTCATCCTTGTGTACGAGCTTTAAGGGGACTTATTTAGGGACGTAAATGTTGTGAAATTTAAATTTTATATATATTTTATTTATTAAAATTTTTTATAATTTACTTTCTATTAATCAGAGTGACTACTGTTCGATATCGATCGGTTTGATTGTTTCGATTTTTTTCGATTCAAAAGCTACTATAACTACAATGTTTTCATTAAAAGTTATGTAAGAAGTAAAAGATCGTTCATTAAAAAATTATCAACAATAGAATGAAATCTTAGTAAGAATAAAAGTAGAAAAATAGAGAAAAAGAAGAAGTGGCAAACATCAATGAGTTTTGTCTTATTAATACTAAAATTAATTTCAAAACTATAAGATTTTAAATTTAAGAAATATTTTATATAAGAAAAACGCATTTAATTGCTAATAATATATAATATTTTTTGGAATAATGATGTATATAAATTTATAAATTAACACAGTTTTAAAAGCAATTAGATTGAAGGATGAAGATCACTTATTAATCAATTAAACTCTCCCTAAATTTATTAATCAATAAGAAAAATGATTCTATTGAAAAGAATAAATAAATAATAAAAATTTAATAATGAATTTTGAAAGTGATAAAAAGGAATAACTATGATGGTCCAAACATTCGTTGATTCATTCAATCTTTTTTTTTTGGAAATATGTGTCACGATTGTTTTACAATTTGATGTTTTAATTTGAAAAGATATTTATTTACAATTTTAATTTAATAAATAAATAATAATAAAGCGTCAAAGACAAATATAGTGGTTAAAGCATATTACCGTGACAATTTTAGAGCTTCAAAATCTTAAGTGTATTTTTTAATTAACTAAAAATATAGACTATCTGAAAAAAAAAATGTAATTATATTTGATAATATGGATTGTAATTTTTAAAATTTAAAAAATGAGTAAAGAAGAAAATAGCATAAGAAAAAATACCAAAAAAAATATGTTTTTTATTTTTCAATAAATGATTATGTCATGTCATGTAATTTTCTAAAAAAATACTATTCTTTTTCAAATTTATTTGTATTGTAACGAAAAAAGATATTTTTACAAATAAAAATTGTATTTTATAAATTCATTTAATTTGAAGATAAAGATGCTATTGAAACCCTAAAAAAAAAATTTGTAAATAATCCAAAAGCATAATGAGATGATTTATTAGTGGATATCCATATTCAATCTAACCCAATTCATATAGACAATGATCATTTTCTTATTACGCTTTTATAACCCATTTATTTTCTATATATTACCAGTATAATAATGATAGTAGATTAGGCTGGTGAATTTGACACCTCTACTCCAAATACACCTATAACCTGTATATACAGCCAGCCATAGTGCATGTAGTTAACGTATATTCGCAGTAAATAGCTTAAAAATGTACATTTTCTGAACTATTGTTTTTCTTCATACAACTAACAGGGCGAATGCCCTTGCATCAACCCAATGTTGATTCTACTTCTGGACAATTCACCAGGTGGATACCCTCCAATTATTCAAATGCACCAGTTGTTAACTATAATATGGTGAATGGATTTCCTATTTCCAACACCAAAACCAAATGGGTTGTACAAAGAGTTACTCGACCATTCCATTAGTTAACAATGGTGAATGGATTCCCTATTTCCAACACCAAAACCAAATGGGTTGTACAAAGAGTTACTCGACCATTCCATTGCTCACTAATTCTTCTAATCCTTTCTTCAGCCTCTCTGCAGCAGATCTGCAATCAGGCTCTATTAAGCCCCCAAATGAAATCCTGACATGTCCGGGGCATCCTGAAGCACCTCCTGGAATCACAACCACCCCATGCCTTGTAGCAAGCCAGCGAACAACTTTAAAATCATCAACGTACTTGTCAGGAAGCTTTGCCCATAGGTAAATTGCACCTTCTCCACCTCTCACAGCATCTTCACCTAAAGGAGAGAGTGCTTCCAGAAGGATTTCTCTGTTCTTGACGAGATCTTTTACTCGTGCAGTGACCCACTCAGGTCCCACTTCTAAGGAATAGAGGGCAAGGTGCTGAGAAAGTATCGAAGCACAGATTGGTATATTGTCCTGAATTTTGAGGAGTTGAGTTGCAAAGCCCTCCACGCCTGATGGATATGCTATCTGCAGGCATGCAGGCTAATATTAAACATTATACTATTTAAACTGCAACATGCAGATTAACTGTGACATTCTTATCAACCCATTATATCATTCTAAAATGTGTATTAATTTTAGATAAAAATTATCCCCCGTTTCACCCCGAGCAGTAAGCAGTGTACTTACATATCCAACTCGCCATCCCATCATTCCATAGGCTTTTGAGAAGGAGAATATGTTGACAATGTGATCCCCTTCTATACAGGAATGTTTTAGACCATCATACATAAAATACCTACATAGAAAATAGTTATCATCCATGAATTAACACCATAAGCTTCTTCACCTAGGCAACAATTATTGTACATTATGTGAATAGAATTACAGATGACAAGGACCTTTAAAAAGATAGCAGAATATTGCACCAAGCAATCACACTTCAGTGACAAAGTCATCAATTTCGCAGAGGTTTTTAATGGCCCTCTTTCTATATGATGACTATGACACTATGCGAATTAACTGTTTTCTTCCTTTTCTTTTACCTAATTCAACATTTTCAGGGATATCACACAGCCATATGCAATGCAATTTATATGTGCTCCTAATAGGCATATAGACCAAGTCCTAATCACAACCCAAGAACATGCTGGAGTGAAGGACCTCATTGCATCTATTATCTTGTTTCTTTAGTAGTAGGAAACTTAATAAGTAAACAATAATTTGTATGGCTGTTTAAGAGTTATCAATTTTTCCTCTTTATTAGGATGCAGCTTCCAAGGCCCTTATAGTTTTGGGTTAAATCGAAGTATTTTGGCTATGAGAACCTAGTGTTGTACTATATCACATTTTCTTTACATAGGTATCTTCAATTAATTAACGAACACAATGTTCTACTCTTGATCACTCATCACCCCAAATGCAAAATACATGAACAAACACTTTCCAAGAAATTGTTTAGAAAGTGTAATCAGAGATTTCAAAGAATATGGCAGTGCAGAATTTGAACAGAGTTTCTAGATGAACAAACAGCCTTGTTTATATCAGTCGATCTTTTTCTAAAGAATTTTGTAGCTCAAGGAGATTTCAACAACTTCAACTTCTCCTCTCCCCTGACATTCATTAAGATATCTCTAAATGTAGCAGTAAGATATCATATGAAAACAACTGTTATATCAAATACATCTATGATTCAGGTAGAAGACATACTCGTATGTATTATCCACAATAAGCCAGGATCCAGCTTTTCTGCATAGATCTGAAATCCTCTGTTTAAGACAAAGAAAAGTCCTATTAGATTATTTAAAAGGAAACAAGCAAGAATATTGAAATGTGTTATGCATATGCAAGGACTTTTAGTGTGTCAAATGTGTGTGCCTGCGTGAGAGAGAGAGAGAGAGAGAGAGAGAGAGAGAGAGAGAGAGAGATAGACAGACAGACGACATGCACAAACAAAAAGGAAGCAAAAGAGAAGCGAGGAAGAAAAACCTTAAGAAGAGGTTCAGGTATATATGTCCCGGATGGGTTACCAGGGTTAACAACAGTAACCACCTTTGGAATTGGTCTAGTTTCTGATAGTGTCCTTTCTAACCAGTCTGAAACTCAGAGCAACATTTACTATTAGTCCTGCAAAAACATAGCTGCAGAAGAAACTGTACCTTATACAACTTTTATTGAATGCACATCAACCTCCAATATTCTTGTTCAAAGAATGCATACTTTGTAACTTCTTTATATGGTGGTTGACTTAAACAACAGGAGTATCCCATATCTATCCCATAGATCACCATCCCTACCCCATCCAATGGTTTGAACCCAAGACCTCAAATTCAAAATCCCAATACCTTCAGGCATGTGTGGTTAAATTATAAATGAAACAACCGTACACCTGTTGACTAGGACTTGCATTATTTCATTGTAACAATCTAAATAAGTATGAAATGGGGAAATTTAGCCAAACATTGCCAGAATTTTAGTAGTTAAGCCCGCTTAAGTTTCTTTCCTCGAGTAAAATAAATTGTGGGCACAATGCAAGTACACTCAGCTTTCTCAAATATCCACAAAACTCCACCTTACACCATTGGTTTCTGGTCAACAGAGGCCAATTTTATGATTTCTTCGCAAAGTGTGCAATGGATGGGACCACATTGCCAATAACTGTATTCCAAATGGTACGGTGGCATAACTGTGTATATTACTGATGGACCTCTAAGATAAATACTCGATATTGGAAAGAGTTCTATCCCACAATCAAAACAGAGACTAAGAAACCGGATTGGACCATTACCAACAAGTGACAGGCATATTCTGACTTGAAAAATCCAGCCGTACCTTTCAGATAAGTTCTTTATATTGCTACAAGACAAGGTGCAAATGCATCTATGAATAGTTTATCAAGGATCACCTGCATCTGGATGAAGCGTCTTCGGATTTCCAGGACCCACTAAAATATTAGTGATACCTGTCATCTGGAAGGACATGTATGCATTGAAATAGTATGGAGCAAACATAACAACAGAATCCCCAGGATCACACAATGCCAGAACAATATTCACAAATGCCTGCGATTAAGCAAAGCAAATATAAATTTAGAGTGTGGCAGACATATTAGAATAAGGCATTTGGACATGTAAGAAACAATAATTATTTTACACAAGCCAGTGATGTAATTCTATGAAACTTACTGATTGTTGCTTAAGGGATCCAAAGTATTAAGGCCATCTTTAAACTAAATACCTGTTGGTTTCTCTTATAACATCTATGCAAATGAGCAGCATACATTCTAGAAGCATAGTTCATCACCTGATTTGCACCTGCAGTGACCATAACTGAAGAATTGACCAATTTATTTTCCTTCCGCAACTGGGAAAGAAAAAAAAAATTAGTTAAACACAATGCACATGACTTTCTGGTTGCAGTGAATATGATCAGGAATACTATTTCCAGATCAAGAAGACAATTTGACTGGGAGATATGGTCGGTAACGTATTTGAATTTGAAGTGCTCATAAAGTAGACAAAATATCATCTTTGATACGTGTAACAGTAGTATAACTAATAGCTCCAACAATGAACTAATTATGAAATTATCTCAGCCAGTCAAGTTTCCAAGTGTTAAAGCTCATTAAATAGCAATTATCAGAAGCAGGCATCAATTGGATAAGTATTTAATATCATATACCTTCAGCATTAATGCCTCCCTCAACTCAGGAATACCTTCATCAGCACCGTAACGACTAATTCGAGGCTCCCATACAAGCTCTTTCACCTTTTCTAATGCCTTTTTAGGTGGTAGCCAGTGAACAACCCCCTATAGTAATAGGCAGAGAAATATGAGAGTCAATCAGCCCATAAAAGATTTTACATGCCAAAAGAAAACAGAGGACAAAAATCAAGACCAAGTAAAACTACCATATTCCAGTTGGCAAACAGAGTTAGACTCATATCAAAACCATATACTCATTTGTATATTGTTTATGCAGATTTCTAAGCATACAAGAACTTCTCTTAAGCTCCATTATCAGTTCTCTTTTTAAGCAAATCCAAGAAAGAGAATGTAAAAAAGAAAGTTATGACGTTTCTTTTAGCACACTTTTCTCAACACAATTATAGAATAATAATTATTGTGGATACATTCTCAAAAAAAACTTTCTGGGTTATCTACAATCCTTCTCGTTTCTGAAATTCAGAAATTCCCTTTCAAAATCTGCACCAAACACGCCCTTAGGAACTATTGTCAGTTTTTTATACTCATGGTCACAATACTCAAGACACCAAAAGAATAAAACAATCAAGCATTGGAAAATAAAGCAAACACCTCCCACTTCTCAGTTCTCATCATTCAATACCTTTGCATAAACACAGCATTGGAAAGAAGTCAAAAACCAAACCTGGGCTAAAGATATGGCATTTTTCGCGCCTCTGATCAATTCCTGTATCTGAAAATCAGAGACAAATAGTTTTACCATCAAAGCCATCCACTTTTTTATATATAAATCATGAAAATACTCCAGTCAAAATGTACCATTGTGATATTCATATAGCTTATGCATATTCATTATCTCTCGATTTCATTCCATGCCAAGAAACCCAAATGCACCACAAACAACATAAATAATCCCCAGCGGTCTTGTCAAAAGCATCGATACGATTTTAAAACATTTTGACAATAAACTACATAAAAACATATGCAGCATGAATATGTGACTATATATATGCATTTGACAACAAAAAAAAGAAACCCAAAAACCCAAAGTGGAGTTATAAAAATCAATACCTGAACCATGACTGGCATCTCAGTCTCCAAAGCCCTTTTGGCAAGCATTCCATAGGAACCCATCTCACTCTTTTTTTTCTTCAAACAAAAGAAAAGAAAAGAAAATATTAACACAATAATCTATCTCTCACAAATCCCAAAGATAAGCTCCAATCTAGCACAATTCTCCTTGACCCACCCACTAGAAAGCAAAGGCCTTTAAAGACAACCCTTAAATTTGAAAACTTTATTGCATATAGAGATGAAAAAGAGCAATTGCTTTTCGCTTTTCTAAGATTGTACACCAAGATGAGTTAGGCACGTCTCAACAACTCCACCAGAAAAACTACTAGTTTGTACAAATCCAATTCAGCAAATATAAGATTAGTTTAGTTAGCACGCCTTATATCTTCGTCTCCTTCTTCTTGTATAGTACTCAAAGAGAGAGAAACTTTATAGTCAAATTGTAACTTTATTTTGTCTTTTTTTAGTTTTTTAATCTGTGTAATTGAGTTCTTTACTTTGCCGTTTGTCTCTTTTCATTGCTAAAGTTGACCATAAAAAGTAAATACTTAAAAGATAAACAATGAAAATACAGAACCCTTGTAACCCAAAGAGAAAAGGTACAGAACCCAAAATCAAAAAGATTTTCTCTTTATGGCATAAAAAAGAAAAACAACAATAACAACCAACTATATGAATAAAACTTTCTTTTCCTTTTTTCAGCTAATAGAGAGACACTATAAGGTACCCAGATGGGGAAGTTACAAAAACGTGAAGTATTAATCAATTAGCGGATTATTTCTAGGAATTTGAGAAATGGGTTTTAAATATAATTAAACTAAGAATCTTCTCTAATCGCGCTTAAATTTTCACTCTTTTTTCCCATTTAATTATTATATATATTATATATTAAAAAACAGAGTGGCAAAAACGGAGGATCTACAACGTTTTTGCGTAACAAAACTTCCTTTTAGGTTTCCCTGGAAAATTCAAATCTTCAGTATATAAAATAATACCCTTTAAAATATTGAAGTATAGCAATCTCAGGTACTAGAGATTGAGCAAATTCCTTTTACAAAAGAATTTAAAAAAAAAATTGAATACAATCTTTCTTTGGGATTCCAATTCCTGGGAGTTGGAAAGCTGAGAAATGTAAAGAAAAAACAAAAGATGGAAATAAGACAAAATTTGGAGAAAGGTTGGAAAGGCTGAGTAGCAAACCAAAAAAAAAACAAAGGATGGATAGAATTTAGAAGGTGGATTTATGTGGAGGAGAGAAGTGGCAAGGTTTTATCGTTTGTGGGTGGCATTCTAGGGAAAAGAAAAGAAAAACGGTCGTTTTGATTTCAGAGCCAAACAAAACGACATTGAAACTGCTAGGATTTTGTGCAACAATAAAAGATGCTTTCTTTCTAGCCATGTCAAATGAGAGAGCGCGTGAAGACAAAAATATTAGAAAGCTTTTGTTAATAATTTTATATGAAAATTATAAGGTATTCTTCTTGAAATATTGGTTAAATAGGTACCTAAATTTTGAAGACAGCCTAAATACCTTTTTAACTTTTTAAAATTATTTTAACTCAAATCTTACGTTTTTTTAGTTTAACTTAATTACATTTTCAGTATTAAGAAAATGAATTTTAAATTTAAATTTAATTTAATAAAAAGATAGTTATTAATAATAACGTTATAAAATTATGAATCATTAATAAAAATTAATTATTTTAATTTTAATTTTAATTTAATAATTTTTTTACTTTTAAAGAAAATTGATTATCATTTTTGCATTCATGATAAACTGAATTAAAATATTAAAAGTTTCAAGACTAAAAAGACATGTTTGACTCGCCTAAAAAATTTAGAAATTTATTTAAACTTATTTATTTCTTTTTTCATTGATCTCTTGTTTCAATAGAATATAAAAGCATATCTAATAGTAGTTTTTATTTTTATCTTTTTAATAGAAATATAAATGTTCATCAATTATTATTTTTATTTTTAAAAAAAATATAAATATTCATTCATGAAAATTAAATTGTACATCTTCAAAATATATATATACACATTACATGTAATAACTACAAGAAATTAAAAAAAAATAATAACTTATTAGATTTCCTTAAACCTATTGATGAAGACTAAGGTTGATAAATACACCGCAATCTATTTATTTTTTAATGAGCCAGATTGTAGAAAACATACCAACAAATATTTTTTTTAAATTCTGTGTTAGAAGATTGAAAATGTCCCACACTTATAATGAGACTAAAAACACTTCCATAAATGCCTATCCAAATTAACATAAAAAAATAAACTCTAAACATAAGGATTTAACAAAAAAAACAAAAGCTAAACATTAACAACAAGACATATCTAAGGATCTATTTTTAATAGACAAAAACAAATAATAAAGAAAGAAAAGGAAACAAATAAACACAAAGGATGGCTACCATCAATATTCACTGATGGCAGCCAAAGACATTAAGAAAAAAATACAAATTTAGTAAGATGTAATTGAACATAAACAATTATAATATAAAAAAAAAAAACATGAAAAAGAAGAATACGGTCTTTCTTTTATTTCTATAACTGATATAGAGAGTTTTTTGGTGAATGCTATAGAGAGTTATAACTATAAAAGAACTCTTACCTTAAATTATTAGTTTTTAATGATAGTTTTTATTTTAAATAGTATGATTTATATAATAAAAATTCTAGTAATATTATTTAGTGTAAAGTTTTTCATAAAATATTATTTATTTAATTTTTATTTGATATTAAAATTAACTTATATTATTCTGATTTAATAAAATTTTATTTTTTATACAGTTGATATCATTCAAGAACTAAATTGAGTTTTATTATGAATTTAATATTTTAATTGGGAGAAATCAGCCACCTTTAGCAATTTTTGAATAAATTGGCTAAAAGATTAAAGTTTAAATTAATTGCCTATTGACTCCTACGTTGAGAGATAAATTTATGCTTTTAGCCTAAGAATTGGAATCACTCAATTGTTTAGAGTTATTCTTTTGTGTTTTAATATTATTATTATTATTTTTTATGCTTTCTATTTGTATCTAACATTTAAAATAAGATAAAACATCCATCTAAAGAGCCCTTTCAGTTTCTTTCTTTTTTAATCAGATATTAGACTTATATCAAAATATACATTAGCTTTTAATGTAAAATAAAACAACCATTTAAAAAGAGTCCCTTCAAATTTTTTTTATATAAAAAAACATAAACTATTTCTTTATATTTTAATATTTTTTTTCTTTTTTTTCTTTTTTTTATGCTTTCTATTTGTATATAACATTTAATGTAAAGTAGAATATTCATCTTCTAAAGTAAAAAAGCCTTTTAAGTTTCTTTTTTTTTTAAATAAGATATTAGACTTAAATCAACACATGCATTAGCTTTGAATGTAAAGTAAAACAATTATCTCAAAAGAGTTCTTTCAGTTTTTTTTCTTAAATAAGAAATTAGATTTAGATCAATACATGCATCACCATACAGATATTTAAAAAAAAAAACTAAATAAATAAATCATAAGAGTTGAAACGTCTTTGATGAAACTTACTGAGAGGATTATTTTCAACATCTAAGCTCCTCCATCGTTCCTTTCTTTTTTGTTCTCTTTATTTTACTGCTTGAAGAAGAAGAAGAAGCAACAAGGAAAAAATAAAATTTCAGTTTTCTTTGTTCTTTGACGCGATGTTTGGTAACTCAAAAATAAGCTTCATAAAGACGAATTTGTATTGAATGTTTAAGTTTCTTCTCATTTTCTTTCAGAGTTCTAATATATGCATATGTTGTTCTATGTTCTTCTCTTTCTTTCCCTCTATTTTTGGCTTTCATTTATTTATTAATATTATAATTATATCTCAAATCAGATTTTTTAACAAGTGAAAGAATACATCCATCTATATATGAAAATAATATCTTAACATATATTTTCTTTTTCCTATTTGGCATTTTATACGGTTTTTAATACTATTCTCCAAATTGTTAGAGTCTCACTTTCTGTACCATTAAATTATTATTTTAAGAATTTGATAATAATTGTTAATTTTCTTTCTCCATAAATCACTAATGTTACTCTTTTTCTTTTTGTTATCAAATTTGACTTTTTTACTACCTTTTCCAGTTTCTTTTATTTCTTTGTTCCTCTTTTTGTATTTTGTTGATATGGAATTATTTCTTCAACTATTACCTATTTGATTAGTCTTTTACTTTTTTTTTTTTTATCTCTTTTCCTAAAAGATTGGAACTTGAAGAGATATGTTAATATTTTAATTTTTATTTTAAAAATTTTATATTTTTTAAGAACTTAATAAAATAATTAAATCAAGCTAAAATGACATATGACTCTTTGTTTTTAATTAAAGGGTCAGATTTTGATGCTTACACTCTCGCTCAACTCTCTAACAATCTGGACAATGCTCTTCAATGGAAAGAAACTTACTTTTGAGACTTTTTGTTTCTCTTATAAACAATGTACTAGACTTTTCTTCTTCATTATCTTTCCTAAAGGAGGAAAATGAATACAATGCAGCTGGTAAAGAAGATGCTTCAATGCCAGAGACACATATTTGAGGCTCTTCACTTGAAAAGTACTTTTATCAAGAATCGATATAGGCATATAATTAGTATAAGAAAAAAGAAAAGAAAAGTGCATACTCAATTGTTATTCCAATGTCAATTAAACTCATGCTTGTTTTTTTTTTATAAACGTTTGTGTTGTTAGATTTGAGTATTTCCTGCTACTTAATTATTAGCTTTGTATAATTTGGCGAGAGAAAATTTTCTGTAGCAACATCTTAATTAGTTTTTAAGAAAGTTGTTGATTATATTTCAAAGGAATTACATAATTAAGCACTAATTATATATGCAGAATTCCTAGATAATATTATCTTAACATAGAAATTGATCTAAATAATTATTTTTAATCACCAAAATGATTTTTACTTCAATAGCTTGATTTGTTACTTATGAGACTTTAGCTGCTCTATATACTCTTGATATATAAGGAAGTACGATTTCTCAATTCGGGTATATTGAAATAATATCTAATAAGGAGGATATGATATGTACTCATAGTCAGACAATTTTAAATTTTGTTGGAGTGTTCTCTTCACTTAGATTTCTTTTATATTTCTTAGTTTCAAACATGATTATAATTTTTATCATTGATCTTCTAATGTTGGTGAGGTTGTTTGTTTTTCCATTAGTTACTTTTGATTGTCTAATATGTTTTAATTATTCCAATCTAATCTTATTAGATATAAAAATATCATCATTGATGTAAAATCTAGTGTGGGCGAAGCAAATTTAGGTTTATCTATTGCATCATACATCTTGATACATATGATCTTTTATTTTTAATGGTGATATATTTTTTCTTATTCATTCTTTGTCTCTCTTTCTATTTTATCTCACACTTTTTTTTACTTTTTTTTAATTAAGAATTTTTTTTTATTAAAAATAATTACATTCAAAAGTGATGATAATATTTTAATATCATTTTAAAATTATTATATTTATATTTATAATAATGTAATTTCATTATTGTTAAAATAACCCATTTGTGGCCGCCATTAATCTAGTTAAGTAATGGAATGGAAAGGAGAAGAAAATTTTAAAAAATTAGAAAATAATAAATAGACTTTTATCTATCACTTTGCATTAGCTCCTTTCCTTCTAAACGAACAATATTTTGCTATTTCAACACTTCTCCTACCCTTCTATTAATGAGCCTTTTCTTTCCTTTTCTTTTTACCTTTCTCTTCGTTTTTAGTTGCCCTTCACCTCACCTAGTTACCACACACAAAAATAAGTCACCCTTTCTACTATGTCAAGATGTAGTTTTATTAACCTCTAAATTCTTTTAACAACAAATAGTCTTACCAATTGAGTAAAAATAATTAAATGGGTACTAATTAACATTTGTTACACATTGTTGGGTTAGAAAATTGTAATTACTTATATTTAGTAGTTACCAATTTTTGTCATAAAGTTAAACTCAGAGGTACATTATTCTTCGTGTTATAACAGTGGCCTCATAGTAAGATTGCTTTTAACTTTATTCTATTAGCAATTCTTTTAGATGGTTCATTCTTCGCTTTCTTTCTTCTACGAAAACCTTTCTTTACAAGGAATGAATGCTTTTAACTTTCTAGACATAGTCTACTGTTAGATTAAGAAATAATTGAATGGCATCTTTTACATATTCTATTCGCTTTGATATTTCGCGTAAGGAATATAAGAACTTTCAAATCATAAAATCTTAAGCTGTGTATAATAGAAAGTAATGAAACATGTATTATTATATTATATAATTTGTTATTTTATATGATAGTATAAGAATATTTAATGTAATATAATAATAAATATCATTAGTGGCTTTGATTTCTAAGCAATCAAATTAGAATTTGTAGGAAACTGAACCTTTTGAATAAACATGACAGTCTGAAGTCCCATCTCTTTGAGTGGATGTCAATCTAACACTAGCCAAATAAAGAAGAAAGAATTTTATAATCCTAGTCCTTGCATGGGTGCATCATGAATTCTGGAATCCTAGTGGAATTGGCAGTTCACATTTAAAATATCGATCTCCAAGAACATCAAAAGAGATTCTAACAGAAATCTCTCTTAAATCTTATATTCTATTCTTCTTTTTTTTTTTTTCAATTATTTTGCTATCAATTACTAAGTGTTCGAGTTTAACGAACCTCATCATCGGAGGGGGCCAAATCTGAAAACCAGATTGCGGGCCAAAGGCTTTTCTTTTTCTCTTTTGTATAAGTTGGTTTCAACAGCCTTAAAATTGGTAAGAGTTGTATAGTGTGTGATTGTGATTTTAAATAGTCACTAAACCTTTACTTTAGAAAATCCCTATTTTTATAAAATATTTGTATAAGAAAACAATAATCCTGTATAAGAGCTGATTTTACAAATTTGATTGTGAATTCCATAAATGTTTTCTGTATCAAATTTTCATCTTTGAATGAAAGAAAACTGTTTATTTAATCAATTGAACTTTAATTAAAGTTTAGATGGATGGAAGTGATAGACACTAAAAGAGAAAAATTATAGAAATTTTTCAGAAATATCTTAATTTCAATCATTTTTTAAATATGGTGTTTTATTTTTCAGTTGTTGTTTTACTAACAAACAATTAAAAAAAAAAACTAAAAACAATCAAAGCCGTATTTATATAAAAGAAAAAGATTAGAAGACTATATCTTTTATATTTTCATACAGTAAACATTAAATAAATATAGTACAGTATTTTTTATATAAAAAAAATATAGGTATTCTTATTATTCTTTTCAAAGTTATATGGAATGCTTAAAAAACGTAAAGCCCTTTGCAATTAAAGAAGTTTACAGAAGCCCAATTAAAGCTCTAAAATAGTTATAGTATTCTTCAAAGTGGCTTGCAAGTGATCAATACAGAGTTTAATTCAAGATTTTGTTTAGGTTACCTCCGATTTTAATGACATAGTAAAAGCTTTCTTTTATGAAAAATATCAATGAACCAAAAGAACACAAACATATATAGTGGCATATTCATTTGAAGGCATGATCAGCATGCAGCATGCAGCATTCAGCATCAAGTAGCAGCTGAAACAAACTGGAGAAGCTCTTGACTGCATTCAAACTTGGCCATATCATTTTCAGTGAGGGTAACCCATGCCTCTATTCCATCGCCAAATCTTGTGTCTATCAAAGTAACACAGTTCCTAATAGGCATTGTTATTGTACAAACTTTTACTGGCTTTCCCAATCCAAAGTCGATCTCATAAAATGGAAATCTTGCCAAACTACTAAAGGTATAAACTTCAACTCCTTCTCCTCCTAATAAAGCTAGTTCTCTTAGTTCTCTAAGTGGTTCTATACCCTTTTCAAACCCATCTTCTCCTTGCAATTCAGTCACGTAATCATTGTCAATTCTGCGTATTGATTCTCGAATAAGACCCACTAATTCCTGTAGTTTCACGTCTTTCTTGAATTCGAGATATGGTGCTACAGCTAGCCGCCAAAGATTACCTATGGAGTGCCCTGGCAATGGTGGACGCATTCTTTCCCTTATGTTCACTAAATGCGTAGCAATAGAACATGGGATTGTATCTTGCTCTGATATTGATCTTTTCACTTCCATTGCTGATCTCCAAATAAGTGCTGTCACAGCTTCCACACGCGTAGGGTTTATCTTCTCACTAACGCCATTTGCATCAATATTGGCTTTTAGATTAGCCAACTTTTTCCAATCAAATTCGAATCTCTTAGTCATTATTTTCTCATTTCTAATAACCATATTACAATGTTTCATCATATCCATACCCTTAGGTGGGAATATCATAGCCGAATCGAGCCGAGGAGAAGAAAAAGCTTGATGATCATCATCACTACCAGTTGCAGTTGCTGATGAAGCCCAAGAACTGATAAAAGAAGCCATGGTTGCACCATCAGCAATTTTGTGAGAAACGCACACACCAATTCCAACACCACCACACTCAAAAACATTGACTTGAACACCAGTGGTTACTCTAATTTCCCCATCAACCGCGGCATCGTAAGGATCAAAAGGGAAAAGTTGACACAGCATATTAGTTTCTGGGTTCTTGACAATCTTTGAGAGCGCAACATTAACTTTAGCCTCAAGAAAGAGAGCACCTTCGTCATTACAATCAATAGAATTCAGGTTTTCTTTCAGTTTACCAGAAAAAGGGTAGAAGTGAACAAGAGTTTGAGACAGTGACTTCTTTAACTTGTCTGCTACTGCAGAGAAGCAATTTTCATTAACAAAATCAGTTGAAGAATAAAGAAGAAGGATTGGGGCATAAGATGGAGGAGCTAACTCATCCAGAAGACATATTTTAAAGTCTTTAAGATGAATAGGAGTTGGAGATGATGGCTTTATCATTTCTCTGGAGATGATCTCAACCTTCATTTGGTGCGCTTTTCAATCTAAATTGTGCTGTAATTAAAGCTTTGCTCTTGTTATTTTCAATTTTCCATGTTTCTGTATTTATAGTGTAACTTTCGATATAGAAATTGGCGTTTCTTTTAATTAGATATCAAATTTTGCACTTACTGAAGATCAAATTACATACCTATAAATGAATTACGTTAAATATTTATGAGAATTAATACTTATGGGAATGTTTCAAGTCTTCAAAGATCTTTTTATTTAAAAACTAAATAATAATAATAATAATAAAATTATATACAAGAAACAAAATAATTTTCTTCTCCCTCTAGTATTTAGGATCATTATTTAAATGAAATTATATACAAGAAAAAGAAAATAATAGATCTTCAATTAAATAATCAAATTTTAATTTCTAGTGTCTGTCTTGAGTTATCATTTCCAGATAGCAACCTCTAGTCTCTATTTATTAAACTCTAATAAATTAAAAAAAAAATAGAAGAAATAATAATGTTTTAATTTTTAGTTCTGAATATATTTTCTCTTACTATAAAAACAGTTATTTTGCAATATTTTCAATTTATTATTAGTTTAGTAATTTTCATTTTCGGGCCCTCTTATTTGTTCACAATATTCTAACTAAAAAGTTAATTCATAATTTATCAAAAAAGACAAAAATAAAATGTAATAAATTGCTATAAAAGCAAAAAAAAAAAAATTCATTAAAATGAGGAAAAAGTATTTACTAAAATAATGAATGAACATAAGGAAACAAAATCCTATACACAAGGAAGCAGTGTCCAAGGAATGCAATAACAGCAGGTTCAAACATCCCATCGAATTGTTGAACACTATTAGTAACATGTTTCCTTGACATAAGGACACTCAATATAGTGCTTCTATTTCAACTTCAAGAAATTTAAAAAAATTCTTAATTTAGTATATAGTTTAAAAGTTATAAATTTATTTATAATAAAAAATTATTATGTAATATATTTCATTTCTTGAATTGAAATATTAGCTCATTTTGTAATGTAAGTTGCCAAGTGTACCTTATAAAATACTTTTAGATTTAATGTCAGTATTTTATTTTTATACAATTAAAAAAACATGCAGTCAAGACTGAAAATCCTATCTCGAAGAATGAAAGTAAAAATTGAAAATAGATTAAAGTATATAATAATAACAATAGAAGATATATAAAAGATGATAAGGAATGAAAAAGAAATTTTAAGAAAAAAAAGCAGAAAATAAACTATTTTTCAATGTTAACAATAATCATTTAGTCTTCTTTGTTTAATTAATTCGTTTTAAATAATTAACTCACAATTTAACAAAAAAAGATGAACAGAATTTACAGGTGCTAAAACTGGTAATTTCATTAGTAAGGGACAAATTGCAGCATTTCTCAAATTCTATTCTCTCTTTTGTGTATAATCATAGAGACAAGCTACAAAATTGGGCATCAGGGGAGAAGTAACAATTACAACAAAGGGTGTGTTTCCTTACTATTCAAACCTCAAACTTCAAGCAAAATAAATATACAGAGCAAATGAATGAGTTTTCAGAAGAACCCATTTGAAGATCTACATTTTAATTATTTGTTTCTGGATCTATAGAATGTGAATGAATCCTGTCTCCTTTCTTATTTTCATTCATCCTCTAATTCTTATGACCATAAATAACACCATTGTAGTAATACAAAGAAAATATATTAAAAAAAAAACTGCATTTTATCATTCACATACTTTACTTGTATTAAAATTTTTCTATTTATATTTAAATAGTATCAATTTTTTAATTTATTTTCTTTTAATAATACACTTATTACTTATGTTACAATGGATGGTATCCAATGGAGACTCACATAAAGTTAAATTTCTATACTAGTTAAGAATTCATCAATACTCGATAGCCCCCACCTAGACCGCTATCATACTCAATAAGCGAACCACCATTCCACATGGAAATAACTAACATTTTTTTTATAAATACATACCTACAACACAAATGAAAGACAAAAATTAATTCAAACTTTAAACATTATTCCTAAAGTTCCTAGTTAACACAAATTATATTGTTGTTATTCTACATTCTTAGTGATGTCAGTACTCATTGGAATTTCGGTGATTTTTTACTAATGTGACAATCGAAAGTTCATTTAAGCATATGACCCTAATTAACACATCAATAAATAACCACCCGATATTCTAATAGGTACCATTAATTGAATCACAAATAATGAATATGGTACTAAAAAAAAAATAATAATAAAACTTTGATACCCATTGTATATAGGTTTAATTGCCAAAAAAATCCTAAACTTTGCACTTGTTATCAAATCTAGCACATAGTATTTAAATTTTCAATTTTAACATCATACTTTAACATGATTTTAACTTTAGCATTTAATAAAATTATCTGTCAAATCTGCTAGCTTGATGCGAATTTCGAGAACAACAAAAAGAACCGAGTCAATATTAGAGTTGTTAATTCGTTCCATTATTAAAATATTATCATTTAAGTACATAAATTAATGTTTTTTCTTTTATTAATTTTGGAGTTTCATTAATCTTATGTGCTTAAACGATAATATTTTAATAGTGATGGTGCTGACTCAATTCCTCATTTTTATTATTGTTGCCGGAGTGCACGCTATGTTAATAAATTTTGTTGATAATTTTACCGGAGGTTAAAATCAAAATCAATGTTAAAGTTTGATACTAAAATTGAAAATTTGAACAGTTCATGCTAGATTTGATAATAAGTGCAAAGTATAGAATTTTTTGGCAATTAAGCCTTGTATGTATTCATTAAAAGTTTCATAATATATTTATATATTAGGCTTAAATTGGCAAAATAATCATAAATTTTAAAAATTTTATCAAATCTAGCATATAGTTTTTAAAATTTCAATTTCAGCATCATACTTTAATATTGATTTCAATTTTAGCTTTTGGTGATTATTAACCAAATTTTTTGACGTGGCATAAACTCTAGCGGCAACAAAAATACTGAGGAACTAAGTTAGCATTCCTATTACCCGTTTAAGCACATTAGAAAAATAAAGTTTCAAAGTGAAGAAAATAAAATAAATTAATTTTATGTGTTTAAATGATAATATTTTAATAACGAGATGTGTAAATAATTTTAATATTGACTTGACTCGTTTTTATTATCGTTGGAATTCATGCCATATTAGCAAACTTGGTTGAAAATTACACTGAAAATTAGAATTGAAATCAATATCAAACTATAATGCTGAAATTTAAAATTTAAAATTATGTATTATATTTATTAACAAGTCCAAAATTCAGGGTATTTTTGGCAATTAAGTCTTTATATTATTGACATTAATCAATTAAAGATTCAGATTCAGGTTATTATTATTATTATAAAATAAGTATGGATCGAGTGTTTTTATTGGAAATGTATTATTTCTATTTATATTTTATAATTTCAAAGTATGATTTTAATTTCTTACACAAGAATTTATTCGATAATAGACTATGAGTCGGATTTAATTTTATTAGAGATTTTATATTATTAAGGAATAATATATTAGTCTAACCAACTAAGTGATTAGTTCTAGTCATTTTGGTATTGGTCAGATCTAAGCTCAAAACCTATTTGTTTGACTTTAATATCCTCTCATTTATTTAACTTTAATTTAATTAAATCAATTCAATTTATAATATGGTATTAGTACAGGTTTAATTTTTCGGCTTTCCATCTCGATGTTCAGTTCCAGTGGCATGGTATGCCTTTCAATTCAATCTTAAATTTTTAGAAGAAGAATTTCAATTTTAAGTAACAACTGGACGTCAAATTAAATCCCAGTTACAAATGTTAGATATTATTATTAAAAAAATAAGAGATACCAACAATTTAGAAGGATGAAAATCTAACTAACCAAATGACTAGTTGTAGTTATTTTAATATTTATTACGTCTAAGTTCAAAATCTATTTATTTAGCTTTAGTATTCTCTCATTTATTTATTTTTAATTTAATCACACAAATTCAAATTATAATAAATTTATTAATGTGTCATATGGCAAATCTGCACATCACATTTATGCATCAAGTACTATACTGTTATATTTTCAGAATCCTTAGGTCACATTTTGTTTTTTCAATTGAATGTAAGGAATAAAATTCTGCTGGAGCGGGTCTTGGCTATGGACCAAGGGACATGATGAGATGGATTCCACCATGCAAATGGACCCATCTCATGTCTCTTACTCCATTTAGAAAATAAATAAAAATATGAGACTTATAACTGTAATATAGAACCATAATACAGACTTATATAACTGTAATTGCCAATAAATTTGCTAAATCTCATTATATCATTCACTTTTTTGAATTCTACAAAGCATGGCAGATTTTCCTTGCAATTATTCTGCTAACTAATATTAACCCAATATTTGAGAATTTAATAGAGAGAGGTAAAGAAAATAAGCTTCAAAAATATTTCTCTTTTTCTTTTCACCCTTTTATTTATTTTCACTCTTATTTAAAGGAGTAAAAAATAAATAATAAATTTCATCTTTTATTTTTATTTTTTATTATTATGTTAATATATAAAAAAAAATATAAACAGAAACGTAATTTTCTTTTATTATCTTTTTTCTCTTATTTTTTTTATTTTAAATAAAAGGTAAATTGAACCAATATAGAATTCTTAAATCCGGTTGATTTATAAAATGTATGTATGGTTTGGACCAAATGGTTCTAAAAAAATTTAGGATTTAAGTAAGATTTATGAATTTAGAATTTATAAATTTATAAAGTTTTAACATTTAAATTAAAAAATAAAATACAAATTTTCATTTAGAATAATTTTGGAATAATAAAATTTATTTGAAATAATATTGAAATATTATAAAAAAAATTTATTCGTTTAAAAATGATTAGATTTTTAAAACTTTTCATCTTCTATAAATTTTCTAGAAATATATAAATTTATATTATTTTTTATTTGTTGAAAGATAAATTTAAATTAAATTTATAAAATTCTGAATTTAAAGATTTTCAATTAAACAACCATATAGGAAAAGGGAAGAAGAAGAAGAAGAAGAAGAAGAAGAAGGATTTGAAAGAGAGCAGGCAACCAAAGGACACGTAAATAAGAAATGAAGTAAGGGAGACACCCACCCACCGACTGACCTTCTTGTGCGGGAGAAATTAGCCTGAAACTAATGAAAACAAGGGTGTGAGTGGGTGGGTACTCTAATCTTTTTGAAATTCTGTTTCCGCAGGCACTAATGGCAAAATTACTACATAATTAAACAAACAAGGTTAAGGAAAGGTTGAGGTTATGTCACCCATCATGTGGGGTCCAGGTCACCTTCCCAGTAGTAGGAGATAATACTAAGATGTAATAATAAAGGCTGCAACATCACGTGTGTTTTTTTTTTAAATTGTAATAAATTCCCGTTACCATTTCAAAACCTTCACTTGTTACTTTCCTCCCTTTTGGCTTTGCTTTTTTCAAAATTTCAAATAATTTCTCCAACTTAATAATCTATCTATTCCCTCTCTTAACTTGGAGTGCAAATGAGCCAACTCAATTCAATTCAAATATGTAAAATTATTTAAATTTATCTCATTAATTAAAATTATCGGAAATTTGGTGTACTCTTAATGTACACTTTATTTTTATATTGTGTGCCATGTGTTTGAGTTGAAATTAGTTTTTATTTATTTCAGATTTTTAAGGAAGTCTTTCAATATTATTTTTATTTGAGGTGAATTAAAAAAGATAGCTTCTTGATAAAAATATAATTTTAACAGATCCGTAATTCAAGTGGATCCTGTCACTCAACGTTTAACATTTTCTTATACATCTCATTTCATATATTAAGATCCTCTCACTAATTTCTGGAGTTTCCTTCAACAATGAGTATATAAAGTTATTATTATTATTTGAAAGCTTGAAATTTCTATTATAATAATAATAATACTAAAAAGAATATCAAAATTAACAAGAACACTTTGAAAATAAAATTCTTTTACAAAAAGATACTTGCTTTACTTCTTACTCATGAAACAGAATAATAATAATAATAATTTACAATAATTTAACATGAAAAATCAGTTGGAATATGGATATATCTGTCCACATTGACTTTTTTATTTTTTATTTTTCTACCACTCCATCATTAGCTTTAACCAATTACTGTGAAGTTTGAAATCATATCAAAGACAAACGCTCTACTCATTATTCATGAACAAAATAAAACAATAATAATAAATGTAAAATCTTTCAGATAAATAAGGCAATGTAGATTAGTAAATATATTTATTTATATTACCATGGCTTTTATATTTTTACTTTAATTTGCAGGTCACATTATATTTTTAATCGTGTGATCGTCTGAAATTTAAAATTATATAATTTTTTTTCTATAAATACTTATTATATTTATCTTTTATAAAATAAAAGAAAATAAATATAACAAATTTAAATAAACAAGACAAAACACATCTCTGTTTACAATCAATTTGTCACCTACTTATTAGCTTTAACCAATCATTTTACAATTTGAGATTATATGAATTTGCCTTATAAAAATACTTACTCTCTTTTAACACCCATAAATAATATACATTTGGGAGTCAGAAAGCATATAAATAGTTTTATATACTGAATGTGCTAATGTTTATATATATCTATTTTATTTTTAACAAAAAACTTTAAAATTATATAAAATATGCTGTAAAAAAATACTGGTGCTGCCTGTTATAATTCATAAAGAAAAGGTCAAAAATACAAACATTTGGGATCTGGAAAAAATATGGGAAACATATCCATTTTCTTTTTGTACACTATCCTTAAACAAATCCAACCTGAAAATCTAATTATGAACTCTAAAATGACTAAAATACCCGCTAATCCTCAAACCAAAACGAACAAGTCAAGCAGTCAAACCCGCAGTATCCAGTAATAACCAGAAAATAACAGGGGCAAGAAAGTAAGTTCAGAACAAAAGCCAAAAATGATCTAGATCTCCCTCGTCATCCAGTGATGTATACTAAGCGTGAGATAATATTTAATTACACTCAATTAATTCAAATTAACTCCTACTAATGAACTGTCTTTCACCCTCTTTTAGGCCTAGTCAAACGGTCAATGTTCTTTTTATCTTTTTAATACAAATTTCTATTAAAAAAAAACATTAAGATTGTCTTTTAATTTTTAATTTATTTAATTATTTCCATGGTTGTTTTTTTAAACCTCTGCACTATCCCGCTCACTCTCTCTTTCATTCTCTTCCTAAGCTCTCTTCACTCTTTGCTTTTATTTGGAGCTTAGAAGACAAACACAGGTTCTTTTTGAATCTAAATATCATAATGTTGTTAATTATATGGATCAACATTTTTCATGCTCAAGATTATGTATGTTTTTCTTTTCTTTGTTTTTTTTTTTCCCTGGTTCTTTAACTTTGGTGTTTTATAAGTTATTTGCTTATTTTTTGATTTTAGTTTGATGGGTTAATTTTACTCTTGGAAATTTTGAAGTTTTGTATATGGGTTTTCCATAAAGTTTTGGTTTAAGATATGTTTCCGTTTGGTTGCTCGGAAAATGTGGGATGTGAACGAAAGCTGCATTTTGCTTTTTCTTGTCAAAATTATAAATTATTTGAACCCAGAAAAAGAAAGAAGGAGATTTTCCTTGCTTATTATTGTTCTTTTTCCAGCCTTTGTTTATTTTTGGAAACAGTCGTCCTATATAAAGGTAACATGGATACAAAAAAAAAAAAAAAAAGAAAAAGAAAAAATTGGTACGAAGAATTCTATGTTTGGAAATATAAATTCGAAAATTTTCTTGAATGAGGTTACAACAGGGAAATCTTGAAGTCTTGGAACCAAATTTCATTTTGTTAAAATCTCAAGCTTCGGATATCAATTTGTTTCTTTTTTTTGCTTATGGAAATTGGGTTGTTTCATTTTCTTGATTTTCATCTTCATGAAAAGATTATTTCCCAATGTTTCAGGGTTTATAAGTGAATTTTTCTGATTCTACATCTCATTGCTCGACATTTTCAAATTTTCTGATGCGGTAATGCTTGTTTCAAAGAGAAAATTCTCTCGCGAAGAATGTACTTTTGGGTAACAATGGTGATTTTAAAATGAACTGTAGATGCATGGATGACCTTGACATTGGAGTGATTTGATGATCTTTCCAAGAAAATTTATCCATGGAAATGTGAATCTTTTTTCAAATTGATCTGTAAAGATCCAAAGATTTGATGATATTTCGAGTATGATATACTTCTCGGGCAAAAGATAAAAGAACAGAATATATATTGATGATTTGAAATGAGAAGTTACTACATTTATAAACGCACAAACATAGCAGGTTTTGTCTACTCTTAGACAGGGTTGGTTTGACGTAGAAAATTCCTGCTAGGGCACTTCATATATTTTTGAAGATGAACATGTACTTAGATTTTAGTATCTTATTGCTTGCTCTGATATAATCATATTATTGCAGGTTGCTCTCCTAATCTGACTGTAATGCTTTAGTATTGTTCTCGTCTAAGGCTTGTAAAAATGAAGAAGGAAAATATGATTCCTGTTAATATGGGAGATCATAATGCTCGGATAACACGTGCACGGGCAGCTGCCTTGCGTGCATCTAGCAAGGTGCTGCCTTTGAGGGAAACCAGACAACAAGGGCAGAAGCGGATTTTGCGAGCAAATTCTAAAAGAGCAGCCTTGGATGAGAACAACACCAGTGCTATTGATAATGCAAAGAGGAGAGCAGTGCTTCGGGATGTCACAAATGTTTGCTGTGAGAGTTCTTATAGGAGTTGCTTCAGTGCAGCTAAAATTCAGGTTGATGAGTTATACTTCTTTTCTCTTGATAATATCTATTTTCGTTAAGTAACTTCAATTGTGAATGCTTAAAAGAAAATAGAATTTATATGTAAGCCTCTTATATGGTTGATTTTCCTTACATATTTGAAATGCCTATAGATGCTCCACTATTATTATACACTCTAAACAAAGATGGAGTGAGGCAAAAAATGAAATTGAACTTTTAAAGTACTTTGTACTATGATAATATGATATGTATGATTATACATAATTTGGATCTTAATTTCCCTATGAATCTCCAATTTATTCCCATAGTTCTTGTTACTTCTTCTTCCATTCTCAGCATCCATGAATCTGACTGTTTATCCTTTCAATTACTGATTTACCAGGCTAAGAACGGAAAGCAGGCTAAAAAGGGCCAGCTCAATGTTTCCAAAGTGATTCCTTCGCGTGCTGCAGAACCCCCACGTCTCCAAGCTGACTCAAAGATAAAAGTTTTGCAAGATTCTATAAAAACAGAACCTAAATCAGAAGTTATATCTTCAACTACTTTGGAGAAAGATGAGCATTGTCAGCTAAATAAAGTAAGGGAGTTCGGCACAAGTAACCATTGGGTTCCAAAACCATGTTCCAGAGTGCCATCACAACTCTGCAGTCCTGCAAATCAATGTATGCCATCTTTTTGCATTTCAACACTTCAAAAGATGACAACCTTAATAACTTGGTTGAATGCCAACGTTTTAGAAACAAACAAGTGCATTTTTTGGTGTGAGGTTTATGATCCTAGTTCAAGATGTATTAACATTTGTCGTTTACATGTTTTGTTTATTTCCTTTACACCTGCTTTTTATGTTAATTAGATTTCAATGAAGTGAAATTCATGATAGTAGTGAAATAGCTGTTTTGTGAGACTATCCAGTTCAGGAGCAGTTATTCAGTAAATAGCTCAAATTGTTAAATGGCTAGTAGGGAGTACTAAATCTTAACTTTCATGAGGAATCTTAAGATATTAAAACAACCACTTTATTGGGGAGAAGAATTCAAGTATCAACAAAGACATGAGATCAACACCCTTATATGCCAATCTGTGAATTAACATTTTTAACTCCTTAAACTTCAAGGTTTTATTTCCAATTAGTCAACCTAGCAATCTTCATGAAAGTTGCACCCTGAAGCCTCAATGCCTATTATGCAAAATGGAATTGAGAAACATGAGACTTAACTTCTTAAGGCTATATGATAATGCAGTTTGCAAACCCAGGTCTTTGGCTATAGCATGTGTCTATGAAACAAAGAGGTGTAAAATGCATTTGGGTTACTGAGGATTAGTAAAGGTTTCTTCAAGTGTGAATGAATGATGGTGTTGTGGGCCACAAATGTTTAAGATGATTATTTTCCTTTTTCTTTTTGTCTTTGTATAGTTGCATGCAGCAAGTAATGATTTTTCTGTCTAAAATGTCTGTAGTGGAGAAACAAAGCCTCATTGGTGGTGGGATGATATCTAGTAATCCAGATGTTAAAGACATTGATTGTGATCACAAGGATCCTCAACTCTGCAGCTCCTATGCTTCGGACATCTATAGCAATTTACGTGTTGCTGAGGTTTGTGCCATTTCCACCACTCTTTGTGCAGGAAAAGAAATTCATGTTTTTTGTTCTTCATATCCCAGAACATTTTTCTGATATAATCATTTATATGTGAATGCAACAGAAAGACAGATAAAGTATTAATCAGGGGAAAGAATGATGAAAGTCTCGAAAGATATTGATAGTTTCTTCTGTTTCATTTCTCTTTTTATACAGCTTGTCCGCAGGACACAGTCTACTTACATGGAAACAATCCAGCGAGATATCACTCAAAGCATGAGAGGGATTCTGATTGATTGGCTTGTGGAGGTCTGTATGTCTTCACCCTAGATTACACTGTTGTTTCTCTATGCTGTCATACTCAAGTGGATTAGTCCTGGTTGCCTTTAAATGATTTGGTTGTCAAAAAAGACTATTCTCTTCAGCAAGAGAGTCAGATTCCACATGAAATCTGAATTCTAATAGAAATTGATATTATTATAACATAATTGAAGTCTTAAAATTCCACATGAAATCTGACTTCCAAAGGAAGTAATTGATACATCAATCCATTTACTGGTTTCAGGTATCAGAGGAATATAAGTTGGTGGCAGATACACTTTATCTCACAGTGTATCTCATAGATTGGTTTCTCTCTCAAAATTACATTGAAAGACAGAGACTTCAACTACTTGGTATTACTTGCATGCTGATTGCCTCGTAAGTTTTCAGATCAATAATAACATTTACTACATTTCTGATGGTGCACCATCCTAAATTATTATCTGATATTCATTCTTTTGTAGTATTCTTGTGTGCTATGTAGATAGTTAAACGAAAAATAAACATGCATTAATATGCTTGGCTGGGACTCGGTGGAATATCAAACTCAGTATAGATATGACTCTCTGCTAGCAATAATTTGAGACAATCTGAGAGGCAATTTACTAATTCAAGCATAAAAAAACCATCTTAATCCAGTTGATTGATTGATATACATTTCCATGTTAAAGATTTGTAGGCTGACTTAAAAGCAAGAAATGATTCTATCGGACAGGAGAGTTCTAAAAAAGTTTAGACTAGAAAAGGAACTCGAAAGTTTATATTATGTCTTCCCTCATATAGACTGATATACATTTGCAAAATAATGGTCCCATTGGTAGGTGCTTAGGTTAAAGCTGTGCTCAAATGCGTTCGTTCGCACATAGCAAATTAGGTTCTTGCCTTTTCTCATATGATGTTAAATTAATTTCCCTCTGTTTGAAGCAAATATGAAGAAATTTGTGCACCACGTGTGGAGGAATTCTGCTTCATTACTGACAACACGTACACACAAGGGGAGGTATGAACAGTTTCTCGGTTCACTGGCATGCTTGTTTCTTGAATTAAAAGTTCTATCCCATTAAGTTTTACATCTTTGCTCTCTTCATACCTATACCTCATCAATGCATTATTTATTAGATTACTAGAAGTGCCTATAAAGAACTAATTAATATTAGTGAACAGTGATCATGTAATATATTTTAAAGTTAAGAAGCTGTTATATAGTTTCTTCAATGTGCATGCTTTATTGCTGGATAACAGTGAGCCATTATAAACAAAAGAAATATAAAGCTAGAAAAAGCAAATAATAGGGTAAGAGCCCTACTGATTCGATATGTACTTGGTCCTCAAGATTCCATATACTAAGAAAAAATCAGTTTGGAGGATGAAAATAGTTACTTTGCTATCTACTTACCTTGATGACAATTTCTGAATGTTAGTAGTCATTTCCATATATGTTGCAATAGTTGTGATTTTTCATTCTGGACGACAATAAATTTGCAGGTGTTAAAGATGGAGAGTCTTGCGTTGAAATATTTCGGCTTTCAATTATTTGCTCCCACTGCCAAAACTTTTCTCAGGTATTACATTATCATTTCACACCTTTATTGTTAAAGATCCAGAAGTCCTGTAAATACTCAGAGGATCTTATGCAAATTTTTGGTTTTCAGGAGATTTCTACGTGCAGCACAGGCTTCTTACAAGGTAATGTGGTTTGAGTACTTCGTGTCATGTCTACACAGTTTTCTGCCAGTCCTTAATCTTGGAGAAGATTTCATATTCATATATTGATGCTAATGTGCAGAGCCCCAGTTATGAACTGGAGTACTTGGCCGATTATCTGGCGGAGCTGACATTGGTTGACTACAGTTTCTTGAACTTCCTCCCCTCAGTCATTGCTGCTTCTGCTGTATTTCTTGCTAGATGGACATTGGATCAGACAAGTCATCCTTGGGTATAAATTCTCCTTCCCATCATCTGTCCATCTACACTGTTTTAGACTCTTGTTTGGAGCCTAATTTTCAGTTTTCTTTCTATCAGAATCCAACATTAGAACACTACACTTCTTATAAAGCATTGGACATTAAAACCACAGTTGTTGCTTTACAAGACCTACAATTAAACACCAACGTGTGTCCTCTGAATGCTATACGCATGAAGTATAGGCAGCAAAAGGTATCAAACAAATATTGCTGAAGTTATTTCTTTATTTGCAATTTATTAGTTGAGCATCAAATGTTGCTCTTAATATATTGTTCAAAAGAAATATCAACTTTCATGGTAATTACATGTGGTTTGGTGTACGATTTCCTTCAGCTGCATAATCAGGCTGTTTTTCTAAATTGCAGTACAAATCAGTAGCTGCTTTGTCTTCTCCAAGACTGCTAGAAACATTATTTTGAAAACAAGTCCACTGGTCTACATTACTCAAGTGGTTGCTAACACAAACACTTCTCAAATGAAGTTTCCTCTGGAGGCTCTGGACGTTGTCAACTCCTTCTTGAGGTTGTACCTGATATCGAGTCATAACCCTCTTTCGTCATTTATATACATTTCTGATCTTCAATTTCCACATAATTTTTTATAGGTTTCAGTACTACTGACCTATGTCATTTTAAGGCCTATATCTGAGAGCAGGTCTGCCATGCCACTAAGCTAAGCTAGGTTTATTGTAACTATCTTTTTCAATATTCTTATCACGTCAACAACCAAAAAGTTTTTGTTAGATTGTAAAGTTAAGAAGACAGAATGTAACCCGTTGGGCGTTTGGCAGCATTGGATCAGTTGTGTCTCTTCTTTGTAACTTTTGCACAGCTGGAGATTATTTTGTTATTTTACTTATTGAACTTTTCTGCTTCTTGGATTTAATTTTATGGGTTACAGTTGCAGAAGGTGCTACCTTGCACACATCTGATAAAAAGAAAAAAAAAATGTTCAATGAGCAAAATCAGGAAACTAAGCTCATAACAGCATACCAGCAAGATATTCATATTCCTGCCAATCACCATAGGATGATAGATATTTTGACTGATTATGATGAAACAGGAGCAGAAAGTGGCTGGAAACAGCAAACAAAGAATCATACAAGTGACCTTTAATCATGAAAATGGAGTTAAACGGATCTTTTTTTTGCTTGTTTGAACCAGTAAAATTACAGAACTTTGACATTTGATTCTGATTTTTGTAAATTATAGAGCCTGATTCGATAACTGCGATATTGTGTCCTTTTTGCAAACTAATGAAGCCTCAGACTGTTCATTGTTTTATTTATCCATCTTTTATGTTTCTTTTTGTATCTTCGCATTTATTCATCGTAAATATTTTTCTTGAACCAATTGATTAGTATCAAATGAGCAAAATAATTATACTTAAAACTAAACCAAGTGTAGAAGTAACAATTATATGTTTGGAAATTACTTGATGATTACAAAAAACGTATAAACTCTGGTATGAAGTTCTCTAGCAAGTGTCTTCACAAACGGGAAACGTTTCTATTATTCTTAAAAGACAGAGGGCAGATTATCATCTGCTGTTTCCTCGACAAATTGTTTGGAAATAATTGAAAGAAGTGAAGCTTAAATAATGAAGTGTCTAGTTCATTGCAAGATTTAACAGGTCCATTTGAGCTACCAAAATAAAGAGAAAACTAAATTTGAACCTTTTAGAGTAAAACTGTAAAAATGCATCTCAATTAAGTTATCTGTTGAATAAGTAGGCTAGTAGTAGGACTCTGCTGACTAGTTACTGATTTCATGCAGGTGAGTAGAGTTTGATTTCAAGTCCTGGAATCATTAAGTCCAGCTATCACTTTTTAGTAATGGGGCTGCACCTTTCACTACAACTAAGCCACCACTGATATCTGTTTGTGTCAATGTTTTTCTGAATAGTCCTTTTAGTTTTTATCTGAGTTGCAAAAATCCACAAGCAGATAGAGGAGAAACTACATAGAATACATTGGTCTCTAACAATACGAAGCCGTAATCACTTGGAAAGTTAAGAATTGGGTGTTAGCATTGTTATATTTAGAGCTGCACTAACACTGTTGTGCAAAGAACACACGATTACATGCTTCTGAATTGCATAAAGCAGTCCTGAAAATTCAAGAGACTGACAGAGACTAGCCAGCATATATAATTAGATGAAATAGAAAATAGTAACATAAAATTATAAATTATGGATCATCATCTTTGAGTTGTCTTCTGTAGTTATTCTCACTTCTGTACTTTATCACAAGCCAATGGTGAATCTGCCTTCTCCTCTTGTTCATTATTAGCCTAGTAAATTAGCATTAAACCAAATTAATGCTTAAGATCAAACTAAATGTAAATTTAGAATAAACGCATACACAAAAAATTTATCGCAATACAAGTCAAATGTTACCCCCTCAACAAGTAGACTTACCTGATTCTGCTCACTAGTTACTGCTCAACAATCGATTTGCAATCCTTCGTAAAAATGATAATCATTGATTTTGAAAACTTTCCTCCAGTCTTTCGCAAGCAAGTGAAAGGCAGGAGTTTCGCGTCTGCGCTTCAGTGTAACACAACGACTACAAGGATTCGAAGTCCTTGATCCCCCACAGTTTGCTGCAGCCCACTAGCTATGATATACTTTTCCAGGAACAGATTGCCATTCTGCACCATGACCAATCCTTTTATTACGTCGATGTCCGCTAAATTTTTTCTGAATAGGTACTGGATGTTTCCAACTTGATATTCATGAATTTGTTTTGGTTTTGGATCAGCCGTTGTTGTTATTCTGCTAATGGGTTTGATTGAATATGAATTGATATATATATGCAGTCTTCATAGGATATGAATGAACATACATGGTCATATGATTTATGCTCCCCCATTTTCCCATGATAATTTATTCTTTAGCAGATCATGCAGAAACTTCATCAGTTATGAACTCTATGAACAGATCATCATGCAGGAAATAACCCTTTCTTTCCTTTTTTTTTTTTTTTGAAAGAACTTGGAATATATGTAACATATCTAGATTGATTTCTAAGATTTGTTATGTTGGTTGAGTCAGGTTTAGGCCATAATTTGAAAGCCTTATTTTACCAGAGTGTTAAACTGATGGGGAATGAGTTCAGAAAGAGAACACATGATGAAATACATTCAAGCTTAGCTCTTCCGCGAGCTAGCTGGATCCATGAACATGTAAACGTAGCAGTTTTATCTTACCTTGATAATTACAATTGATTTTTGCATGTTAGAAGTCCTGACAGGACTCAGGTTCATTAACCTGACTTGCTGAATTGGTTTTAGATCAAGCAAATAACAATTAGTTAGCAGACAAGAAAGAGAGGGAAAGTTATAAGAGAATTAACAGAGCAGAGAAAAGGAAAGAAAGAGAGAAGGAAGTAATTATATTGAGAATTCTGGAAGTCCATTGCTGATTCATATGCTTAGCAGAAAACAGAATCAGTTGCTGAGACATACATAACTAATGTTAACAGATATGCAAACTAATTTCGGACCATGATATTGATGTAGCTAACTATCAACTAATTAATCCACTGCACCTTGAGAGTCATGACAAACCTTATTAACACTTGGAATTTAAGTTCAGTAGCATATATAAATGCAAGAAAACAAATTATTATTGATGGCCTCCTAAAGTTCTGTTCTTCGTTTCTTCATTGCATCATCGTTAATCTTTCTCCTTCTTCTTCTCCTCCTCCTCCTCATCATCATCATAATCTTCATGGTTTGATGAATGAACCTCATTATCAGTCGCTACATTAACCTGGAAAATTAGCATCAAATAGCTGCTAGTTATACAGATAATGGTTAAGTAAGTTTATAAAACAAAATGTGAGCTTCAAATGAAAATGTTGAAGCTGTACCGCAACAATTAATCGCAAGTTACCTGTTGAATAACTAGGTTTACAGAAATTATAATTTAAAGAAATTATAATTTCTTTCCATTCTATTCTATGATAATTTTCAAAATGTATTTTATATTGATAATATTTAAAAGTTTTAAACGATTTGGAATTCACCATTGGGCATGGTCGTAGATCTGCAATTCTTATAATTATACTAATAATTCTGTAGTTGAACAAGAAAAATATATCTTCACGTAGGTTTAATATTTGAACACCTTTGTTATGACAAGTTATCTGTTGCTGTCTTGCACATTAATATTAATAAATCGAAATTAAAATTCAGAATCCTTATTTTATTTAATAGATTAAATCTATGGACCGCACTAATTATATGAGTAGATTTATTATATATTTTAAGCTGCAGTCTAGCATATGACTATATGAAATGAATTTAATACCATAAACTACATAAAAAGATTGACCATCCATCCATTTGAGGTGTCTTCTGAATTTATTGTGGCTTCTTTTATAGTTGATCTGCCTTTTCCTCTTTCTCTTTCTCTTCATTATCAGCCTAGTAAACTAGCACCAAACTAATTAGCTAATAGCTAGACAGTAATTAATGCTTAAGATAAAAGTAGGTGTAAACCTAGAATAAATATATAAAAAAGTATATAATAATTCAAATATTACCTCTTGAATAAGTAAGCTTAGATGATTCTGCTCACTAATTACTGCCCGACAATCAATCCGCTGTCGTGTACCTATGACATTACCCAGCAAACTCCACAAGGATCTAAGAAAGAATAGAATATTTAGATGAAAAATAAAGAAAGAACAAGGGAGAAGGAAAAAGAGAGAGAAAGAGAAAGAATTAGATGAGAGTAGAGAATTTGTATTGATCATTTACTAATCATTGCATTCTTCTCCTATTGGCTATATATATAGCTGCTGCCATAATAGGATAAAATAGTATAACAACTAGAAATGAAGAAAATGTCAAATAGAAATGACAATACAGCTAGCAATTCTCTAACTAACAATAGAATCTTCTCATTGTGAAGGATAGTGGCAGCAATTTTTTCTAGCTAGCTAGATCCATGAATATTATAAATGTATAATGTATAAATCTGAAGTTCTGAACATGGATATATAAAACCCTAATATACCTGACTTGGTGAAGATTGATTGAAGATAACAATTGAGTGGCAGATAAAAATAAGACAGGGACAATAAGAGCAATTGCATGCAGGTAAATTAGCATACGAAAAATCAATTAGCAACATAATTATTATCTTTGATCCAATTTTCAGCCTGTATTGCATTTGCAGGCAAGAGAGTAATTGAAAGGGTCCCCGTTCCATCAACACAATGATTGTGTACTTAATATTGTATATTTTTCTGAGGTGAAGTTTGTTTGTGCCTTTTGAATTCGTTAATAGCTTCTTTCCACTTTTTCTTTTCTGTGATCCCAATTGCTAAGTACGTGAACATACCCTACTGCAAGATTAGATTTATTATTTGGGATTCACGATTTGATTGCTTGTAAATGTAATTCAGAATGTTTGAGAATGTCTCATTAATTTCCAAGAAGTAATCAACTTTTAGTTAAGCTTGTCTGAATATTTGCATAAGCACAGGATTAATTTGAGAATATTCTTTCTATCTTAAGGCATGCAACTCAAACACAATATTATGGTTCTTTTATACCCTTTAAAAGTTACCAAATGATTATATTAAGGTGTGTGTATGTAGTGCAAGAGTTCAAAAGTCCCACAATCATTGATTTCACCATCTGTTTGGGCTTATTTTCTAGGAATGAAACTGCATATATAATCTCACTAAGACCTAATTAATGTACCATTAATATCACTTTAATTTAATGTTCCTGAAAAGGTAAGGCATTCAATTTTACCAGCTGGGCATCCTTCACTTGGGTCAGGCTGTGGATCTGCCATTCTTGTAATTGTTATACTAATTGTGGGGTTGAACATGAAACAGTAAATCTTCATTTTTATAGAATTTTAATGTACCATTTGTTTTCTTAATAAATTAGCCGTGCATGACCTACAACAACTTACCAGCAATGATGGGTGTAATAATGTATTACTGTAATGACAAATGAAATAATTAATTTCATAAATACTTGATTACTCATTATAACATGAATACTATTCATGTAATTATTACACCAATTATTTTCCAAAACTTTACATTGCTAACTATCTTTTTAAATTTACTAGTTTAATAATCCTCCAATTCTAAACAGTTCACTGTAGCATGTTAACCCAAGAATGTTGATTATTTAATTAATTTGTCTACTGTTTAATTATTTTAAATTAATCTAGCCTTTCCTACATTTGTTCAATCCAGGAAATCATAAGCTAAGCCAATAATAAAATAATATATAATAAGTTATTAAATTAACATAATTATCACCCATTAATTTACATAAGAAATAGTAACATCACATGTATTGACCTGATTATTCATGGATCCAAGTACAATTCCAGTCACCACACTAAATCCCAGCCAACAAATTAAATGGATGCATGGCCAATTGCATTCATATATATAACACAAACCATCCTGTCTAATTGAGTGAGATCTTCTCTAGGTACTTAAAGATTGTGATGTTAGACTATATATGACACACATCACAAATTAAACACACACAACATTCACCTTTCAAATTAAATCTTTTGAATTCTGTGATATATGCACGGTGCATACAGCAAATCTCGTAGTTATTAATTTTATGATATATATCTTACTAGTTTAATAATCTGTATTAATTCCGTTAAATATTGTGATATGAGACTGTCGAGCTAGGTGTGAAAATAGTTTCTGATATCGAATTCTGAAAACCAGCGAGAGGTTTTTAGCTACATAGGTACCTGTGCAGATGAAGCGTCGGTCGGTTTTAAAAACGGCGGCATATCATATTAAATATTCTATTCTAAAAAAATAATTCACTTTTAATTTACATATCGATTAAAAAAGTTAATTCTTTTACTAGTTGATATTAAAATTCTTTTAATTTTTTATTAAAATGCTTTGTTTAGATATTTTAATTGTCGACCATTTATTTTAATTTTTGTTGAATTCATCAACTCTTGTAATGTGGTTATATAATATTTGTAATATTGAATATTTAAATAAAAAAATCTAATGTTAATATTAAAATTAAATATACATTCAAAATTTAAAAATTTTAGATAATAATATTAATGTTAATAAATGAATGATATTTTTAGCTATTAGTTATTTAATTAATAATGAAAAGATAGATTATAATTTAAGAAGGACGCTAGAAAAAAAGAGGTAGCGTATACAACTTGGATTTGTTCTCTCTTTTTTCTATCTCTCGTACCAATCCTCCAACTCTTGTCCGAAATCAACTTAGATGCTGGAATCGTTGATTTGAAGCATAACTTGTTATAATGTTTCTTGGACAATTAAATTTAACAATGGATTATCAGAGTCGTAAAAAACCTGACGTTCTCTTGTCATTTTCTTATTGAGCAGAAAGAAATCAAAACTTGATCAGACAGAAACCAAACAACTTAGATTTTCTGAGAGTGTTCCTGAAGCTGATAGATATTCTATCAAATTGTGTTGAGAAGAATTCTATTTCCCCTCCCTCCCAATGAAATCAAAACAACAAATATATATGACCACCCTTCTACCATATTACACCGTATACATATCAAATAGTATACCTATACACAGTACAATATGTATCTCGTAACACTCCCTCTCAAGTTGGAGCGTGCAAATCTCGGACGCCCAACTTAGCCAACAAAAATTCAAACTGTGACTTTCCCAAGGCTTTCATGAATATGTCCGCTAACTGAACCTTCGTAGAAACATATGATGGATCAATCAAGCCCTCTAAAATTGCATCTTTAACAAAGTGGCAATAGGCTTCTATGTGTTTAGTGCGCTCATGAAAAATTGGATTGTGAGCAATATACAAAGCCGACTGACTGTCACAATAGAGTCTCATTCCCTTCTTATGCTGCACTCCTAAATCTCCTAGCAGTTGCTTTAACCATTTTAATTCACACGTAATAGACGCTATTGAACGATACTCTGCCTCTGCCGATGATCGAGACACATTATGCTGCTTTTTGGTTTTCCAGGAGATTGGTGAATGACCGAGCAACACAAACCATCCACTCAGCGATTTGCGGGATACCGGGCAACTAGCCCAATCAGAGTCACACCATCCTTCCAAACTCAGCTCACTATCTGCCCTTAGTAACACACCTTGCCCCGGGTTCTTCTTCAAATAACGGACAACTCTCAAAGCAGCTTCCCAATGTTCTTCCCGTGGATCCTGCAAAAACTGAGACAGAATGTATACAGAGTACGCTAAATCCGGCCTAGTCACGCCGAGATAAATAAGTCGACCCACCAACCGCCTGTATCGCTCTGCATTTCCGAGCAGTTTCCCACTGGCTAAAGACAATCTGTGATTAAATTCTATAGGAAATTCTGCTGGTTTTGACCCCAACAGACCCGACTCAGATATAATATCCAATGCATACTTCCGTTGACACATGAAAATACCTTCCTTATTCCTTGCTATCTCCAACCCCAGAAAATATCTCAAAGGTCCCAAATCCTTCATTTTAAAGCACTTTCCAAGATAATCCTTGAATACTGCTAATGCCACTTTATTATTATCATCCATATACACAAGAACATTGATCTGGATTTTACCCTTAGTCATCGTAAACAAAGAGTAATCTGAATAAGACTGTTTAAAGCCATAACTCTTTAGAGCCAATGCTAGTTTAGCAAACCAACATCTAGGCACCTATTTTAATCCATACAACGACTTCTTCATTCTACACACTACGTTCTTGTTGTCACTTTTTTCAAATCCCGAAGGTATCCTCATGTAAACTTCCTCTTTCAGATCACCGTGTAGAAAGGCGTTGTGAACATCCATCTGATGTACTTCCCAATTCTTGATTGCTGCAACTGCTAGAAATGTCCGTACAGTCACCATTTTGGCCACAGGGGCAAAAGTCTCGGTATAGTCAATACCCTCTACCTGATGGTTTCCGAAAACCACAAGCCTTGCCTTTAATCTTACTAAATTTTCGTCTGCATCTCGTTTCTCCGTATATATCCATTGACTACCTAGAGCTTTCTTCCCAGGAGGTAACTCTTGCAGCACCCATGTTTCTTGATCTTCTAATGCTCTAATTTCCTCTGCCATAGCTTGTCTCCAACCTTCATGTTTCACTACTTCTCTAAATGTTTTAGGTGGTGTGCCTACACTCACAGCTGCTACAAATTTTTTGTAATTATTTGAAAACCGTTCACAAGATACATAATGAGAAATAGGATAAGGAGTACCTGAGGTAGTCGACGAAGGGAGCGATCGTTCAGACGAACTTTTCTTTTTCACAATTATATGTGTAACGAAACCTTGGTAGCGAGAATTTGGAATCTTAACTCGCTTCCCTTTTCCCATGTCCGTCTCTATACTAAATTCAACTGTACATACCGCCACCGCCTCAAGACCAGTACTGTCACTGCCAGAATCCGGTAGTACACTAACCTCATCTGCATTCCCTCCTGTTACACCACCTTCTGCTGTTCCCATCTCCGCACTGCTGCCAGCAGGGTCATCATGAACTGCCCTACCAATACTCACGTTATCCTCACAGTCCATTGCTTCATCAAGCTTATCACATTGCAGGCTCGCATCACTTCCTACAGTATGAGAATCCTGGTCTACATTGCTCCCAACCAAAGGAAAGACATGTTCATAGAAATCAACATCACGTGAAATAAGTAACTCTTTTTTTTTCTAAATCATACAATAACCATCCTTTTTAGCAAATGGATAACCTAGAAAGATGCATCTACGACTCCTACTCTCAAATTTGTCCCCTTTCGATTTTTGGTTATGAGCATAACACAAGCATCCCATCACTCGCATTGCACTTAAATCGGGCTTCTTTCCAAACAAACATTCATAAGGAGTTTTAAAATCCAATACACTGGAAGGCGTACGATTAATTAAATGACATGTTGCCATCACACATTCCTCCCAAAATTTCATCGGCAAGTGTCCCTGGAAACGTAAAGCACGTGCTACACTCAAGATATGTTTATGTTTACGTTATACCCGGCCATTCTGTTGTGGGGTACCCACACATGACGTCTCAAAAATCATGCCATTCTTCACAAAGTAATTTTTTCAGACAGTTAAACTCGGTTCCATTATCACTACGAACTCGTTTGATTTTTAGATCAAACTGTCGTTCTACCAAGCCCACAAAATTCATAAATGATAATTCAACTTCTAATTTATTAAACAACAAATAAACCTAAACTGCTTTCGAACAGTCATCAACAATAGTAAAAAAATAATATGCCCCACAAGTGGACGGAGTTCTATATGGTCTCCATAAATCACAATGTACGAGTTCAAAAAGTCTACCAGCTCTACTGTTACTAATTGAAAAACTCTTTTTAGGCTGTTTTGTACGATAACAGACATCACAACCATCTTTATTCAACCTGCTAGATAGACTCACATTAGGAACCTTCTTAATCACAATCTCTGACGGATGTCCCAACCGCTGGTGCCACAACTCCATTGAGCTTCCACAACAAAGAGCTAGAGTCCGAGCTTGAGGCACACCCCGGAAAAAGAAAAGTTCATCTTCGCGTTCACCCACTCCAATCAACCGCCTCGAGGTTCGGTCTTGTATAACGCACAATGTGTTAGTTATTTGAACAGTACAATTCTTTTGATCCAGCAACTGTGTAATAGAAATTAGATTACAATCAAATTTGGGAACAAACAACACATTGTCAATTTTGAGAATCCCTAGCAACACCACACTCCCTTCATGAGTAGCTTGTGAACTACTACCATTTGGCAAGCTTACAGGGCAACAGCTAATTTTCCTCACATCGATCATCCAATCTAATCTCCGTGTTACATGGTGTGTTGCCCCCGTATCAAAAATTGAAGAATACTCACCAGAAAGTCGATCCTTGGATGTCGGCAGATTGAGAAGATCAAGAATGTTTTGCCATTGTTTCGGAGTTATGTTCGATAATCCAGCCTGCTCTGCAGTGCTAGACGGGTGGTGTCCCTGGGTCTGTTGCGGTTGTGTCGAGGTGCTAGCAGTGGCTTTGTTTGCCCTGGCAGCCATGCCTCCTCGCCCTCTCCCCGCCATGACACCACGTCCTCCTCTGCCACCACGAGGGCGATCCCCCCACCAATCCGGAAATCCATTTATTTGAAAACACGTGCTTTCATCATGTCCATCACGATTGCAATTAGCACAAAACTTTTCGGAATGAGCAGTAAGTTTTGGTTTACCTCTGGGGTGAGATTAAACCCTAAAAGCCATGACCGTCTCACGATCGTCCTTGTGACCACCACGCAGACGTTCTTCTTGAGCCACAATTTGGTACGCACGGTCCACAGAAGGCAGAGGATCATGATTCAAAATTTGAGACCGTACCGAAGCATATGCACCATCTAAACTAACAAGGAACCACTGAAGCTGATCCTCCCGCAAGAGGGTCTGGTATTGAGTGGCCAGACGACACCTGCAGCCGCCACAAGTGCACCCACTGCACGTACATCGGGGCAACACCACATACAGCAACAACTCGTCAAAGATTTTACTCGGTACCAGCCCAAAATACGAAGCCACCGATTCCGTTTTGCCTTGCTTGCACTCACCGTAGACGCCTTCGATTGACAACACGGTGCCATTAACGACACAGAATCGCATCTCTAAAGCAACCCACAACTCACGAGCATCTTCATAGAACGGAAGCATCGTCCGAATCGAAGGCTCGATCGTGTTCATAAGCCAAGCCACCAGCATCGAGTGCACAGTATACCAGTCATCCAGTTTGACATTATGTTCTGCTGGCTTTTCGATGCTACCATCCAAGAACCCGAACTTGCGCTTCGCTCGCAAAGCTGTGCGTACAGCCCTTGCCCATTCGTCGTAGTTGTCTCCATTCAACTGAATCAGAGTAATGAGATTACCAGGATTATCCGAGGATCCTAAGAAGAAGACATTGATCTTCCTATCACTGTCAATGGCACGATTGGAGGAAGATTTTTCGCCGCCGTCGGCCATGTCCCCAAAAACGCACAAAAGAAAGAGGAAAGAAAAAAAAACTTAGGGTTTGGAGAGAGCTATGCGTCCCACTTCGAATACGCGTCTCAAAAAACATATATTTTCTTGGACCCCGAAATAAACTGTATTTCCTTTGGATCGATCCCTTGACCTGTGGATTAAGCGTCCACCACGCTTCCGTTGCGCTGCTCACCTTGCTCTGATACCATGTTGAGAAGAATTCTATTTTCCATCCCTCCCAATGAAACCAAAACAACAAATATATATGACCACCTTTCTACCATACTACACCGTATACATATCAAACAATATACATATACAATATTTATACACAGTGCAGTATGTATCTCGTAACAAACTGTCATAATATTATTAACTGAACATTTGCCACCAGCCCTAATCCATCACAACAATCTTTGGCTGTTATTTGTTTATTTTTTTCTGATTCTGAATCAAGTAATTAATGTTACCAGATGGATATCCTGCAGAGTTTTTTTTCTTTTTTTTTTTTTCTTTCTTTCAGCAATTAAAGTTTCATTCGTTCAACAATAAGAATTACAAGATGTATAAATCATCAAAGCATAAACCTTTTAAAAATAATAAAATCAATCCAACGTGTCTAAAAATTTATAAGGAATTAGAAAGTTATTAAAACGCCCAAAATTTGGCTAAAAAAAATATAGAGCAGCAAAAACTATTATGTTATCTTTACACAATAAAAATTCTATCAATATCGAAAAATTGAGGAGGATACTTTCTGATGGGCAGCATAAGCCACGTGTCACTACTTTAAGGCATTTAAAATTGTGGAAAATCATCCGTTATACAGTTTGAGAGAGAGAGAGAGAGAGAGAGAGAGAGAGAGAGAGAGCAGAAAAACAGAGGCAGAGAGAGACAGGGGGAGGAAGGTGAGGGTGTGAGAATGGCGTCTTTGAGTATCTTATCACAATTGCCGCCCAAGAACTTATACTTATCTTCTAATACTATTAATAGCACTTGCTTTTGTTTTAATAATAATAGTAATTATGACTTTAATTTTAATAATAACAGCAATATTCACAATTACAAGCTACAAGCTTTGTCTTGTTCTTATCACCATTCCTCTTCTCTGTCAAGACAAGCTCTATCCAAATCTCACTACCCATCTTCTAAGTGCTCTCATATGCCTACCCATTTCTCCAAATCAGGTAAATTTCTTATGTTTATTCCAATTTCGTTTACTTTTTCACTTCAATTTCATAAATTTTCTGCTCTGAAGTTTGTGTCTGTGTCTGTATTAAATTTTGTGATACGTTATAAAATATGGACTTCCCCTGATGATAGACTTCGTTACTTCTAAAGATTTCGGGTTCTTATTTGATTGCTTCTTGAATTATAGAATATCTGAGAGGATCTCTAAAGTGTAAGAAGTGACTAATATTGTTTAGCTTACCTGAATAGCTCTTTTATGGCACATTGTAGTTTACATGTGAAAGAGTTTCAAGTTTGCAAATTGCTTTTCTTTTTTCTTTTTCTTGTGCTTTATTAGCAATTTGGTGTTAATGTCTTTCTTTTGTTTAATCCTCAATGATTGCAGAAGGAAATATAAAGTATATTTTTTCAATACTATGAGAACATTATGTTGGTATTATTAGCTGTCTATGATGTTGAATGGTGATACTGCGATGCTGCAATTAGAGAATTGCAATTACTGGCTTTTAAAAGTTTAGAATCAATTAACCTCTAGTGAAATTGCAGTTTGTTTGTTTTCTTGGTTAACATTAATTTTTGTTACATTCTGGATAAATTAGGTCAATCTTAACTTCTTTCTAATGTCATTTGTAGGCAGTGAGTATTCATGGATGCTAGACGATTCCAAGCACCAATTATCCACTTCAACCAACAAATGGACGCATGGACGATTGCATTCAGTTTTTCCCTCATCACCTGCACAAGTTTCATCTGTAGAAGATCTTTATGAATTTATCTGCTCCGGTCCTCTCATAAGCAAGTTGGGCTTGACCTCAGAAAAGATTGCTGACTCTATTGATAAATGGATCTCATATGGCTTGCACTTGTGCCGATTGTTTCAGCTCAATGAATTGTATCTTACAGTTCCTCAAAAAGCAAGGATTTATCACTATTATATACCAGTTTTTATATGGTGTGAAGATAAGATATCCAAATATGTTTCCCAGTTTAAAGATGGAGAAGATATACCTCCTTTAGTGGTAAATACATAAATTTCTGTTCTGACAAGTGCCTGCATTAACTCTCATTTAATTAGCATAATCTCGATTATGCTTCCATGCTGCGATCAGTGCTATTTCATGCAGTTCTATGAGTCTGATGGTGCTGATTTCCGCCTTGATGTAGATTGGTTTTAGTGCACCTCAAGGTTGTGGAAAGACCACACTTGTCTTTGCTCTTGATTATCTCTTCAGAGTCACTGGCAGGTAAGTATTTGCAAACATAATGCTATAGAATTTGTAGTTGTGAATAATTTTCAATTTTGGTTTTGCTTCTCATTTCTTGAGTGTTGGCATATCTGATCCTCTCAGGAAGTCTGCAACCTTATCAATAGATGACTTTTATTTGACAGCAGAGGGCCAGGTAATGAAACTCTCGGGAGATTTTGGCATATGCTTCTTTTCATTTTATAAATGCTGATGCAAATTAACATGAATTGCAGGCTAAACTGAGAGGAGAAAATTCAGGAAATGAGCTTTTAGAGGTGACAATCAGTACATGCTTTATATATTCTATAAGAAGTTAAAAGAAATATTTTTAAAGCAGCAGAAAGCTGAGAAAAGTCTATTTTCTTGTTTATTTTTGTAACTTCTACTCATAATCTTTTAATGTGTTACAGTTCCGTGGAAATGCTGGGAGTCATGATCTTTCATTCTCTATTGAAACTCTAACAGCTTTAAGCAAATTGACAAAAGAAGGTAAGTGTTTTTTTAATTATCCTCTCTTCTCTGATTGCTTGGCTTGGTCTGATTTGATTTTCATCTCAAGTTTTCAGGTATAAAGATGAAGCTACCTCGGTATGATAAAGTAAGCACTTAACAATGTTGGTATCCTCATTTCTCCTTAGCTCATCCTGTACTTTCAGTGAAAATTGCATTTCTAACTGATGAAAGATTGCTTTTCTTTGCAGTCTGCATATAGTGGGAGGGGTGACAGAGCTGATCCTTCAAAATGGCCAGAGGTTGAAGGACCATTAACAGTAAGAAATTCTTAAACTTCTAGCTGGCAAAATAGGTACTTTAAATTACGGCAGCATGAATTTTTTCTTGTGTGCACTACAACTGGTTCAAATTCTCTCCGTTGATCCTTTCTTCATCCCTTCAAGTCTTCTTACATTAAAGGAAATGCACCAAAACAGAAGAAGATAATTTTGCTTTTGTGTCACCCTCTTCCTCGGTCCTTAGAAAAGGACAATATAGTACATGATCATCCTGATCAATGTTAGAAGTATCTATATTCCAAAATAACTGCATCCAATAGGTGTAGATGTGAAATGGGTACCAATGTGCTTAGAATATTGTTTTCCTTCAACTTCGGAGAGGACATCTAGCAGGCAATCCTTTCTCTCTATTAATCATTTTGCATTCCCTTTGGATGATCTTTAGGTGATCCTGTTTGAAGGCTGGATGCTTGGTTTTAAACCCCTTCCCATGCAAGTTGTCAAAGCTGTTGATCCGCAGGTTGGAACTCAGGAATTTACTTATGAAGACCTGGCTTCGGGTTATTTTCTTCTGATGGAATCCATTGTCAAATTTGCCTCAAGTTTATATTTATTTCGCAGCTAGAGACGGTGAATAAAAATCTTGAAGCTTATTATGATGCATGGGACAAGTTTATAAAGGCATGGGTAGTCATCAAGATTCAGGACCCCAGTTGTGTTTACCAGTGGCGTTTGCAGGTTGATATAACATGAACTTGAAAGCAAAAACTATAAAAACTTGTACAAAACCTTATTTTGATCAGTGCCGTGGATTTTGTAGGCTGAGATTGCCATGAGGGAGGCAGGACTACCTGGAATGACTGATGAGGAGGTTTGCTTATATCTATGAACATTTTATCAGCATGCTAACGTTGTCTTGGCCATGTTCAAGACCAAATTCTTTCTCTGACTTGAAAAACATTTTCATCCTTCTGTTGCAGGTTAAAGATTTTGTTTCCCGTTACTTGCCAGCATACAAGGCTTACCTTCCCACACTATATGCTGAAGGACCAAGTGGATCAGATCCAGAGAACGTCCTCCTTGTAGAAATTGATGAAGCGAGAAATCCCATTCTAGCTACTTAGGTGATGACAATTTCAGATTGAAGAAGGTTCAATTTTGGTTTCTCTAGAATGATGTAATTTATATGGAGGGTTTTTGTATAAACCATTAGTACGTGGAAACTGTCAATTGTAAATTTACCATGTAACATATTTCAAATAAGTAGAAAATCTCCAGAGGCGTTGGTTCTTTCGAGCAAATTCAGATGAAGAAACTGAAATTATATTCAAATGAATTATGCTCATCTTCTAGCACATGGTTCACATTATAAGAGATGAATGAGCCCTTTTCCCAATCCATTTGATTTGGGTCATGCTCACGTTCGATTCTGATATGTTTCTGGTGATTCGCACGAGCTACAGACGAGAAAAACTGATTAATTTAATTATTCGAGAATTGAGTAATGTCATCGAGGAATATAATAATATTGATGTCGATTAGTACATAGATCTTGCGGACAGCAATTACTTTCTCGGAAAGTACCACGGATGCCTAACAGGCAAAACCCATTCTGGGTCCTTGAACTTTTCTTTCTTTTGCATCGAGTTCTTAATCTTTTATTTTGTTTTAAAAAGTCCCCAAAGTATCATTTTATCAATATCATTACTAATTTAAACAAAAATTCTTAATGTTATAAAATAATAGTCCATGGACTTTCTAAAATACAAATGAAACTTTAAAGTTCCATTAAGAATAGTTGTATATGTATAAGAAAAAAATGAATTTTTCCCTCTTATCATACAATATTTATCATCATTTTCAGAATCAAGCTTAAACATAGTAATATGTAAATTTCAGTATATGATATAATTTTAAAAATATATTACACTTCAATTCTTAGTTATAAAATTATAATATTCTTTTAATTTTTATCACTAATATTTAAATTGAAAGACAATGATATCTAAAAATTACAATATTCTTTCTATTCATAAAACAACAAATTTTTGTTTTAATCATTTATTTTTCATGGATGGTAACTAATTTAAATTATGAGATAGAAGAACCGAAATATATTTCAAGAACTAAGGAGCTTTCTACCGTCATTGAAAATCATTTCCATCAAGATTTGCTCATTTGGACGGGATAGATTACCTCTCAAAGAAGCTAGTAGAGACAAAAAAAGAAAAAAAAAAAGGAATATTATTTATTAATGGGTGTATTTATATTTTTTTAATAAGTAAGAACTCATTAAATCAATTGATTACAAATACCTTAAACTGGATATGTGAGGAAAAAGAAATGATAGGAAGATTAGTTTGGTCAAATATTTACAAGTACAGAAGAAGTTTCAAAAAGGGTAAAAATAGATACATAGACATACAATTATTTTTATTTATTAACCAAAAATTTACATTTTAATACATGTTAGTCCTCTTAGAACCTAATTCTTTTTTTTTAACAAAAATACTTCTGATATTATTAATCATAAAACACTAAATCATATTTCTCTTGAGCCATGACCTGTTATAATTTTTCAAGAGAAAAAATGGTCTCTGCATTGAGGGGTTTGAGGAACCGGAAAGATCACATCAGTGGGTGAAATATGTAAAAATTAAGGGATGAAAATGAAATAATTTGTAAAATTAAGTGACACTGACATGATTAATCGTGCTGTTGACTTTTGTTTGCATCCAGGGTTCTCATTTCTTTTAATTTGCAATACTTTTGTTTTTTTTTACTATGGAACAATATAGGTTGGTGATTGAAAAATAGAGGCCTATATTTTAAGTCAGGAAGTCAAAACTACTACAATAATCTCTTTCCATTGAACAATATTATTAACGATAACAACAGAAAACAATAAAGAATTGATAGAGTCATGGGTGACGCTTTGGGAGCTTTGATCAAAGGATCAAATATATATATATATTATCTTTCTTAAAGATGATATATAGACATGTTCCCAGCCTCAGCTATACTGGTTTATCCTCATGGTTTATCTTTTGGAATACTCTAGATGTTGGCACCCTCGACTGAATTTGTTTGTCCTATAGGGTATTTGGTATACCAAGGATGATTTTCAATATTAGTGTCAATTATTAAACATCACAATATTATTGTACTCTTACTTATATATTAATTAATTCGTTTTTCTAATGGCATTATGTGATTAATTTGCTGCTAATAAAATTAGACCTCTTTAATTATTTAGTAGTTAATTGAAAAATTTTAGATTTTTAACTAATTAACAGCTTACTGTTGTCTTAATAAATAGCTCCTCATTTCTATCATCTAATTTATAGTTATAACTAGATTAAGATTTAAGCTTGACACTTTCAATTAGAACAATCGATGCATGCTTGAAGTTAAAATCTCAGAGTCAGAGCAAGAATTTAGATAAGAGTACAAAATTTGAAATGCCAAATGTTAGAGGGACCAAAATAAGATGTCAAAAGATCTGGGGGCCAAATTGGATAATATGAGGATAAAATAGACCCTGTAAATATAATTGAATGAGAATTCATAGGTCTAACTACTAATAATTAGATCTTCAAATTAAGAAGGCGTCCTGTAATTAGTGGTAATTCAATTTTATTAAGAAAATGAAAACTAAGGTACAAAAAGTAGTAATATTTAGATAACGATTTTTTATGTGAATGATTTAATTATCTTGACAATATACTATATGAGATGATCTATTTAGTACGTCGCTTCAATTATCTTTTTTTCCGTCAATAAAATAAAAAAATATCCAGCAACCAAATGTTATTAAGTTTGACTGGATAAATTCTTTCTCATCATAAAACAGTTATAAGATTATAGTTAATTTAAATACTATAATATCAATGTTTGAGTCAGATAATAAAAGTTATTATGTTCAAGGATTCCAACTCAGATTCATAAACTGCATAATAAAAGTCGTCTAAGTGGGAGACTATTACGGCACCGCAGGTGATTCCGTTAATTAAGATGTGAAGAAGATAACATAATAATAAGTAATGACTCCTGAAGATGGAATAGGCTAAAGATTTTGTGGATTTATGAATGAGAGTTGACATTCATAGGCAAGAAAAATAAGTGACGTCACTAATTATTGAACATAGCAATGTGACTTTGCCATAAAAACCTGGCAAGTTATTTAAAATATTAAATTTGGGTAAAAGCAACTATATATATTCGAGCCAATCAATTACTCGACACGTGTCTCTTTCTAAGAAAACAAGGTTCAATTTAGTCTCTGTACTTATCATATAAAAGTAAATCAACCTTGTTGACCTTTTGAATTTTTCAATACATAACTTTGTACTTTCAACTTAAATAGCCTGTTTTTCTTTTTTCTTAACTGCTATATAAGTGCGTGCAAATCACACTGCAGAAAACATATGAGTTTACTTAATTTATATATTACAGAAAAATGTCAAATTCAGGCTTAATATAATATATATATATATCATAATAAATAATAAAAGTATTAATAGATTATATAGTTTAAAACAGCTGAAATCTTTCTTAAATCATTAAAAGAGAAATAAAGATTAATTAAAATAAAATCACATTGATATTTTTATTATATCGAAATTTTTTGTCTAAATTTAATGTATATCTCCACTTATACACTAAATTATTCGATAATTGACACATTTTTGCCATTGATAGACCGTTGGCAACAATACACCGTAGCAAAACCAAAACCACCATTCACATTGATAGATCGCGCTGTTAGTAAACCACCCACAACCATTATTAGCATTTCTAACCCTTTGCGTTAGGATTACCAAAATCGACTACTATCATGAATTCATTATCATCATCACTGTTACAGATCCCACATCACTAAAAGATAAAAATTACAAATAATTTATAAGAATTAAAACCTTACCAACTAAGTGATTAGCTTTAGTCATTTGTTATTGGTTGAATCCAAATCTAATGACATCAGTAGATTCTATATTTTACCAATCACTTAACTCATATCTTAATCAATTAATTCAATTTCTAATAATCAGTAGCAAAGTCACCATTCTTCAAATTCAATTGATAATTTAATCAAAAGTAGTGGTAAAGTAGAAGAACGAAGCTTGATTTCTATCGTCCGCATTGAACTTCGAGTGAAGGTAAAGGAAAGTTTATTGAGCTTTACTGACATTGAATAGAAGTTTATTAAACTCTCACATCAGGAGACAATAGCGATGGATATAGAAGTTTATTAAACTCTCACATCAGGAGACAATAGCGATGGATTTAATCTAGAATAAAATAAATTTCAATTATATTTATTGATTAATTTAGAGGTTGTAAATCATGCTATAAAAAAAGGAAGCGAAACTGTTAAATTATAATAAAAATGACATAAAAAGGTCAAAAGGATAAATTTGATATTTTTCGATAAATCTAAGGACCAATTGAACTTATTTCAAAAAAAAATTCCTTGGTTGCTTTTCCGCTCGTTTCTCTCTCAGCCTTAAGTTCCATTTCTGTCAAGAACTATTATTGACCTTTTTCAGCTCTTTTAATAAATAAATAATTTCTTCCATAAATCCATATAATTACAAAGTTACTTTTAATTATAAGCGAATTTCACTCATCGAATAGTGAGTTCAATTTTGGCGATCGACTTTTTGTTATATTTCTCTTAGAATTAAAAAAAATTATCGTATCGGGAAATTCAAATATTTGTTTAGACGGCTTTGACATATTGAATTTAGATACCTTTTCTAGGATAGCCTCAACAAGAAATTAGGCTAAAAGAGAGTCCAAATAAATAAATAAAAAACTTCAAAACAATTTTATGCCCTTTTAGGTTCCTAAAGAAGGAAATCATATTGGAACTCCTTTTCCAAAAAAAAAAAAAGATCTAGAAATTTATTTTTAAGACCCTAAAAGATTTTTCTGAACCCTTTTGTGCCATTAAATGGAGTTTCTTTCTCTTTTGCCCCCTTTAATTTAGGTCCTCAGTGCAAGCTTTAATGGCCTTATTCTAGGGCCAGATCTGATTCTTCCCTCTCATAAGTAGGACTTCGAAATGTAAACTTGGCATTTTCCCCTTTAGATAAAGAATTTGAATGTATTATTCCGCATCTAATTTCTTAGGAGCTCATGTGCTTCATTTTATATTGATTGCTGATTTTGATTTGATTTATCCTAATTTTGTGTTTTAGCCTTTGTGAAATCATGGACTCCGACTTTTGAATTAAAGAGTTTCAAAATCGAAATGTTACAATTAAAGATCCTAATATTTTAGCTTAATATTAAGTTGAGACTAGAGGTATTTATAGTTCAAAATAGATGTGTTTATAATCAATTTGATTGGTTTACAAATAATTCAAATTATTTATAAACTAAGCGATTAGTAAAAAGATTTCAAACTATATCTATTTAACTTCAGTTTGGTCAATTTTATGTTATTATTAAATTTAATATTAACTTTTTAAAAATATTAAAATTATATATAATTGTATGTATGTAAATAAATTCATATTTTATAAAAGTTAAACTATTTATAATTATGTGTGAAACTTTTTTATTTATTAAACTAAAAGTTATTTTCTCTTATTTTATAAAAAATATCACTATAAACTATAATTTATTTAATATTCTGTTTGCTTTAGTTTTAATAATTCTTTTATAATTTTAAACTACACCCAAATTAAAATTTTAAATTTTGTTTGATTTAAAAGCTAAACCAATCCATAATATGTTGAAATTATAGTTTTTGGTTTGAAATTGAATTGAATTGTTTCGGTTTAATTAATTTGGTTAAATTGTATACAACCTTAAGTGAGACTATTTTTAGTTGTGGGTGAAAGAATTCAAAACCCATTAAACTTATTTAAAGAAAAAACAAAGGAAGAGAAGTAAAAGAATGGGTATATAGTAAAATATTTTTATAGTCATACACTTCATCAAATAAAATCTATGATTATGAAAAGGTTATAATTTATAATATAGGTTTGAGTATTAAATTTTACTTAACTTTATTGGTTAAATAATAAAAATCAGAAATAAAATACGTAAATATCTTGTCATATTATACAAATATTACTATATAGAGAAATATTTTCTTAAGGCAAGACTTAAAAAATTTATAGCTTATTACAATAGAAAATTTATTTCTATTTATAACTGACCCAAGTTGAAACTGTGATTAGAGATTATTTCTATATAAAATATTTATACGATATCTCTTAAGATTTACAGTTGAGATCTGAAGTTGTTTATGTGTTTGACTCAAATCCCAAAACGTATCGTACAAGATTTTGTTTAAATGTATGATTATTAATACCAAAGAATATTAGGATCTCATTATGGGTTTTACTAGAGTATTGTTGTGACACCGTATTATTATAAGTCTATTTTTTAATTATAAATAATTAACTAATATTATTTTAAATATTTTATTTATTCTACATGTCCTTCTACTAATATAGATTATTAATAAATTTATATATAATTTTTAATTATTTATACGAGTTAAAATTTTATATTTGAATCTTATAAATGTTAAGCCATTAATTAAATTCTAAAAATAGATAAAAAAATTAATAAATAAAAATAATATATTTAATTAATCAATAATTAAATATTATATATAATTGACTAATCTAATTTTTAATTATATTAATAAATTATTAAAATAAAAATAATATCAATATTTATAGAGTTATACAGTGTCTACATCAATATTACATTAGAATCACTCTCTTATTATAACTACAAACATAAAACAAAATGCAATGTGGTATGTACCAATTACTAATCCTCGTCTATGGAATGGAAGTACATGGACATGTATATGTTTCTACCTCTACTTATGATAATTTCTAACTATATAAACTGTATATATATATTGGTGCAATTAATTTTACACTCATGACAAAATATAAATTAATTAAATGGTCTGCAAGATTACTGATTACTTAAAACTTATTACTAGTAAATTGAAAACAATCCCAACAATTAGATTAAAGAAACTATGAATTTTCTTTTCTAACTCAAATATTTATTTTCATTCTTTTCTTTTTGTTTTGTTTTGTTTTCTACTTAGTACAAGGTTTATTATTTTTTATTGCAGGTGAGCACGTAATAATTTCTTCCACATGAAGAAGTGACCATGTCTCTCTGTTTTCCGCTGTCTATATAAATAAAGCGCAGAGGTCCTCTGCCATACCTGCAAGGCCAACATTTCGTATTTCAATTTTCACATTTTGCATTTTGTATTTGTCATTTCTAGCAGACTCCTCATAATTTCTGAACTGAATTTTCCACCGCAGTTCCCGGGAGAAAACTCTAGGTAGCAAAAAGGAAACCTTTCACTATTTGGTAATGTCTTAATTCATTCATCTGTATGCCTGTGTCCATTACACTGTTGTATTCTCTTGGCATGATTTTGCTTGTTATTGTTATCAGAGATTTTAGCCCAAAGTTCCTGTTAATGGTATTTGTTTTCAGTTTATTACTTGCTAAGATATAGTTTGTGCACGAACTGAAATTGTTCTTTTCAGGAAACTCCATATTAGCATCTGAATTCTTGAAAATAACAGCTGAGTAACTAACTACCTTATCCCAACTTCTGAACAGAAACTTTTCATTTTAATGAAATTTTTTGTAATTAAAGCATTTCCTTGTAACAGAGATGGAGCACATCAGAACTCCATTCAAAGGCATCATAAAAGATGTTAGAGGAAGAATGTCTTGTTATGAACAAGATTGGACTGTTGGCATCCGTTCTCGACTTGGGTACCCTTTTTATATAATTCAAAGAACAAAACTCAACTGCCAAGGTCTTGAAACTAGTATTGATGATTGATATTTTTGTGGCAGAATATTAGCACCCACAACCTATATTTTCTTTGCTTCTGCTCTTCCTGTTATTGCCTTCGGAGAGCAACTCAGTAGAGACACAGGTTAGTTCTTCTCCCTATTCTACTTACATTTTCTTTTTTCCTTTTTGGTTAATTAGGCTCCAGTTAGGTTCGAATCTTAGGACTCGCTAGCCTTGCAGACGAATCCTAAACCACCGAGTCATAGGATTTTTTTTTTGTTTGCAGATGGAAGCTTGAGCACAGTAGAAACATTAGCGTCTACTGCTTTATGTGGTATCATACATTCAATTCTTGGTGGGCAACCTCTTTTGATACTAGGAGTTGCAGAACCAACTGTTATTATGTATACTTACTTGTACAACTTTGCTAAAGGAAGAGAAGATTTGGGGCAGAAACTCTTCTTGGCTTGGGCTGGATGGTATGAGAAATCGATCTTGTTTCTCTTTTCAGAATAGTTGACTTGATTACCAATGAACTAAGGTTGTCACCAGTACTGCACGAGACTTGTTGCCTGTGAGATTGAGGGAGGGCTGTAGGAAAAATCCGATATTGATGAGGTATCGGATTTACAGGGCCTGGAAAGTAGAACTGAGATTGTGTTTGATTGCGTGGGCGTTCTTGACCATGTTTATATCCTTGTAGGCTACTGTCAGATCCCCAAGATTGTTGGATGTGCAAAATCAAATGCAGGGTGTGTGATTGTCGTTGGAATTTTACAAGAGCGTCGAATGGGTTGTGTGGTCGACCGTGTAGCCTACAGGAGTTCGTGTTTATTTGTTTGCTAATTTACATGAACATGTTATTTAAATGCATGACGGTTGATTCTGCGGGACAGTGATTTTTTTTTGTTGCTTTGTTCGCTGTTTTGCCATTATGTTTTGAGAATCTATGAATATTCAGGTTTAGGATTTTGTCATTAACCTTTCATCAACTATATTATCACTGTAGGATCATGTATTAGCAAATTTGAGAGTTACGTTTCTAGATTTGAAACTTATTGTATATGCGCTGCGTCAGATATTGACTTTTCTTCCCCTAATGTGAGTTTTGCAGGGTATGCGTCTGGACAGCCCTTTTCCTACTACTTCTTGCAGTATTCAATGCTTGCACCATAATCAACAGGTTTACGAGGGTTGCAGGTGAACTTTTTGGGATGTTGATTGCTGTTCTGTTTATTCAAGAGGCTATCAAGGTAATGATTCCGAAATATACAAGAAAATGAATTTTAGTTTATTAGTTTGCTGAGCTAGCACTTGTTAATTGTGTTCATAAAATAGTTAGCAACTTAGAATGTGGTACAATGATTGAATGATAGGGAATGGTGAGTGAGTTCAAAATTCCCAAAGCTGAAGATCCAAATTTAGAGAAGTATCAATTTCAATGGCTTTACACAAATGGATTATTGGGTATAATTTTCACCTTTGGCCTGCTTTTCACTGCTTAAAAAAGCAGAAAGGCAAGATCATGGTGGTACGGCACAGGTTCGTGAAGCATTCTTCTTTTTGTTAAAAAAACAAAAAAAAATCTTGCACTTAAGAGTTGTTATTTAATACTAGCTTTTACGAGTATGAACTGAAATATCTTGCACAATATTTTACAGGGTGGTTTAGAAGTTTCATAGCAGACTATGGGGTTCCATTATTGGTTGTGGTGTGGACAGCACTTTCATTTAGCGTACCGAGCAAAGTTCCTTCTGGAGTTCCTAGAAGGCTCTTTAGCCCTCTTCCTTGGGAGTCAGCATCCTTGGGCCACTGGACTGTAATCAAGGTATTGGGATTTGATATTATCACCCGCTTTGCCAGGTTTGAGATCCTTGATAATTAATGCTGATAAGTATTTTATGCATATTGAAATTTCAGGACATGGGCAATGTTCCTCCAGCGTACATCTTTGCTGCCATTGTTCCTGCTGTGATGATTGCGGGACTCTACTTTTTTGATCATAGCGTTGCGTCCCAACTGGCACAACAGAAAGAGTTCAATCTTAAAAATCCTTCTGCATATCATTATGACATCTTGTTGCTGGGATTCATGGTACAGATTTATCCTGTATAGTAGGTATTAAGGCTGGCAATTTTCAATTTCATTTCTCCAAGACTCATATTATATCATTAACTGAATGGTTTCAGACTTTGCTTTGTGGATTAATTGGACTACCTCCTTCTAATGGAGTACTACCTCAGTCTCCAATGCACACGAAGAGCCTCGCTATCCTTAAAAGACTGGTAAATAGACTATTTGAAAAGTAGATCACTTATAGTTGAGTAGCGATGGATGCTTATCAAATATGATCAACCGTGTGCAGTTGATCAGGAGGAAGATGGTGGAGAGTGCTAAAGAAAGCATCAAGCAGAAAGCTAGCAACTCTGAAATATATGGCAAGATGCAAGCTGTTTTCATAGAGATGGACAGCAGTCCCGTTGTAAAATTCTTTACCTTCTTTTTTGGTGGCATTGCACCGCTGTATTCATTGTATTGAGCAATGACATATAAGGTTGTTATGAGCAGACTACAGTAGCTAAAGAACTAGAAGACTTGAAGGAGGCAATCATGAAAGGGGAAAACAATGGAGAAAATACGAAAAACACATTTGATCCTGAGAAGACAATTGATGCCTACTTACCTGTCAGAGTTAATGAGCAAAGAGTGAGCAATTTGCTGCAGTCACTACTCGTGGCAGCATCAGTATGTGCTGTGCCTATAATAAAGCTGATACCTACATCAGTTCTTTGGGGCTATTTTGCATACATGGCCATAGACAGTCTCCCCGGAAACCAGTTTTGGGAAAGAATCCTACTTCTCTTTATCACGCCTAGCAGGCGTTACAAGTAAGTTTTATCTATCGATCTTATTGCCTGTGATTTTACAAATTCACCATGTAATTGATAATTTCTTTCTGCAGGGTATTGGAGGTGGTTCATGCTTCTTTTATGGAGTTAGTTCCATTCAAGCACATTGCTATATTCACAATCTTCCAATTAGTTTACTTCTTGGTTTGTTTTGGTGTGACGTGGATTCCAATAGCTGGAATTCTGTTCCCACTACCATTCTTTGTTCTCATCGGTATAAGACAATACATTCTTCCCAAGCTGTTTAGACAGTATCATCTTCGAGAACTAGATGCAGCCGAATATGAGGAATTCATGGGCGCCCCGCGACTATCTCGCAACCTCTCTTTCGGGGTATGCTATATTTTCATCTCTCTCCCATCTTTAGTAATGTTGCTGAATTGGTACTAAATTTTTGCATTTTTCTCAGGAAGAAGAAGGAAGCTGTGTAGGAAATGAAGAACTGTTTGATGCTGAGATGTTAGATGAGCTAACTACCAGCAGAGGGGAATTGAAAGTTAGAACTCTTAGTTTCCGCAAGGAGAATCGCGGTCAGGTAAGATTTATGATTTACATCTATCGACGCATTTTGGCACTTATACATATGCATTAGAATTTCTCTTCTGAAATTCTTGACATGTTGGGTGTAAGAACTTTCTGTTTGCATGTTCATTTCTTTGTTACAGGTTTATCCTGGCGAAATTGTCCAACAGGATGATTAGATCAATTGGGCTTGGCAATTGGCATGGACTTGTAAAAAGATACATTATTGATGAGTTTGCATAGTTAACTATGATTTTGTCAAACAGATTTGAAAAGTTCCAGCAGAATTATAATAGAAATGGAGAAAAGAGGCTAGTCAAAAAGAAAGAAAGAACGGAGCTGCAAAGGAAACTTAATCAGGGTTGGAGTTGCAGAGATATTTCCAGAAATTATGGTGGCATTCGTTATAGTGATATGTTAGATAAAAAAGAATGGAAAATTGATACTTGTTCTTGTTCTGGGGAAAGTTGTCTTGTATCCTAATGTTTGTGTTAGATTTTGTCTAAAGTTGCTTTAGGCTCGTGATTGACTACTGTAACCTTGCTCTGCTGCTATTTAAGCAGCCCATATTTATGAAAATTGTGGATGAAAAAAATGCGGAAGTGTTTTACCGGACAAAAAGAAAAATCCCTTAGGTGATAGTTTATATTCAATTTAAATGCGACTTAAAAAATTTTAAATTTTCGTAATTAATATTTTTAACTTTTGGGCAACTACCATAGAATCTATAATTTTAAAGTAAAAAAATGTACGAAATTAATAGTATATGGTGATACTTATATTAATTAATGAGAGTACTTTTGATAATTATTTTTAAAAAAATAAAATAATATATGAAGCCTAGTTTAAGTGGCAAAATAATTGTTCCGAAAATGTGAAAATTTTGAGTTCAAGTCTCACCTCTGCATTTATGAAATGGTGAATGTAGCCCACAGTTTATTGGACTTTTTTTTATAAATAAATAAAAGACTGCACGAGTACATACATTTGGATTTTTCTAGATAATGATTTAAAATCTCTAGCAAAGGGTTTCTGTGTTAAAGTATTTTGGGTCTATTTTAATATTCTAATATATTAAAGAACTAAACCACAACAATTCTTTTTAACTAAATTAGAAAGATGAACTGAATGTGCACACTGATAAAAGCATTGAGCTAAAGTATAAAAAAGATTAGCAGAGATGCACATTTCCTGCGTCATGTAACATTAGCATATAATAGACATGAAATGAATCAATCAATATAACTAAGCAGCTTTCTCATAAAGATTTCTTAATTTTACAAACAATAACATCAACATAGTGCAAGAAGCACATGATGTCTCACATAGTTGACACAATACACTTCAAGCAATCTACAATTATCAGCTTATGAACAGGAATTCTTCAATATCAATTCACTCAATCACAATACTGAAACCTAAAAAACCTTCAGCTTCTTTCCATTTTAATTACTGCAGCAGCAGCATCCCACACAGCACTCACAGCCCTCATAGCAGCAACAACAACAGCACAGGGTGAACAAACTGCACAACACAAAGCATTTTCAATTGTATATACTTATATCAATGTTTTAGCAATCTTTCGAAAAGAGAAAATAACCATTCAAGAAAACTAAAGAGAAAAACAAAAAGAAAATCACAATTTATACTAACAAGGCATAGAGGCAGCCTTTCTCCGCATGGCGTTTCTTGACATGATCATAGTATGACATATCTTGCTGTGCAGGTGCATCCATTCCTTCACTTCTTGATATCATTAGATGCAAAAACAATGACAATCTGGAATCAGAATATATACTAAAAGATAAGCCTATAAAAACTTAAATGGGTAGTTTCAATCCAATGTCTCCCCATCTGCCTCGTATTTATTATGGGGGTGGTGATGAGGACTGAACAGCGTGGGAAGGATCCCTCCTTTTCTCTAACAGCTCAGGCAGCAAGGAGTCCTAAAACAGTCTAGCCATGAGAAGCATACTTCTCGTTACCTGCCACATGTCAGTCATTAATGCCCTTTCGTGGTAGGTAAATGTAACCATCATAAACTAAAGTGAATAGTACCCTTCCAAATCATGTGAAAGATGCAGAATAATCAAATGCGGCATATTCCATTCAAAATATTGCCAAACGCGTACTCTGACTTCTCAACTTTTTGAAACGAGATTCAAATAGGCTCCTAAATTGAAAGGTGGGCTAAATAGATCCATTTAACCTATAAATGGCTACAACTGTGGTGGGTTGCTGTCAACTGAAAACGAAGCACATAGAGGATAGAGGTTGATTTTCTCGATTATCTAAAAATTTGTTGATGTATTGATTTTTTTTTGTTACCAATTCTTTTGGGTAATAAAGCTTAACTAATGCAAATTAATGGTTATTTAGTTTGAGAATTTTAGAAAGTACGGGGAAAAAAATCATCTTTCAACGATTTAGAGCAAAACTCAGACGCCATTGGTAAATGATTTCAAGACAAAATTATTTACTTTAATTATTTTGCCAATTAAAAAAAGGAAGGAAATTACACTATTTACAGTTCTCTTTTGAATCAAATATGATTGAAATTGTTGCCTCAAGAATTTAGGGGCATTATCGTTAAGTTTGAAGAAATTAAAAAGATATAAGAAAATAATTTAAGTTTTTATAGATTAAATCAACTTTTTTCCAATGGCCGAGATTACCTTAATAAGATCTAGCATTGTGCACCCTAATGCTGATAAACAACCTCCCATTCTTAGCGCAACACTGTACGAATCTCATTGGCCAAGAAACCATTCTTCAGCGAACCCGTCTTCCCATTGACAAAGTTGTCAATCGCATTAGTATTATAGAACGACCCAAGTTTCTCTATTTGATCTGATGGCAGAGTTGACTCAGCTATAGCTATTGTAGTTGATAGTGATGCCATGGAATTTTCATACACGTCTGAAAATCGAGCACCAATGATAAACTTTATCAGGCAGCTTTCTTTATCTTCCCACTGAAAACTTAAAATCCATCGTTGCAATGATGAACTTCTCCGCCTTTTAATTGATTCCAATTCGAGACTCCGGATACAGTATATATATATATGTATCAGTATATTTATGGATAAATCGGTCACCAACAAATAAAATTTTTTGTTTTGTAAGATTTTGTGATAGTTTTTTTGTTTGAAAAGAAAAGGTAGGTGGAAATGTGAAGAAAAGGGGAAGGAAAGTAGAAGGGAAATATGAAAAGTGGAGGGAAGAAAATGAAGGAAATGGGAGAAAATGGAAAGGACACTGCAACAAGTGGTAGGAAAAGTTAGATCATATTTACTTTCATTACTGTAATAATATAAATTAAAATACCAAACCTATTTAAAAAATTATAGTAGTCAACAAGACACTAATTTAAGTAATTATATAGTTTATGTTTAATATCTTAATTTTTGTACTACAATAAAAAGTAATTATTTTAACTTTACTATAAATAACTCATTAAAAGATCATTAAGACCTTCTAGTTTTTATTAAACTAATACTTTTAAAGATATGTAAAATAATAAAGAAAATTTCTATCCCTAATTAGTGTGTGTTATTAATAAAAAGTACATAAAATATATCGGAAAGTTAGTAGTCATAAAACTCATTTTGGTTACCTTTTTAGTATCTATGACTTTCCGATTTTCCCAATGTTTGGCGGCTAGTATAATGGTAAATAGTCTTATTATATTTGCATATACATGTGCGGGCCAACAAATTCGTTATCATAATAATTATAGTGTTTTAATTTATTTATTTTTAGCAATGCCACCCTCTATTTCAGTGGCTTAAATATTCTGTATTAGTATGCTAACCACTATAATTTTGAATAATTCTAGTGATAATGTCTTAACTTGTATCCCTTGCTGTTTTTAACTTTATATTGTAAAGATTGAACTTTCTCTCTTCTTTTTAATTTGGGAATATCGAAACAAGTTTTTACATTTCAATTACGTAAGAAACCTTAATTTTTTGTCTTGAAAATGAAAACAAAAAAATAGTATAACATATGACATATGTTATTAAGTGCATAAAAAATAAATGTAACTAATTAACAGGTCTGAAACTTTTTTAAATAAAATTATGCATTAAATATTTTATGTTAGTAATGCTAACTATTATAATTTTAAATGATTTTTGGTGTCTTAATTTTTATATCTTAATGTTTTAATTTGGGAATATCAAAACAAATCTTGATATGATTACTTTTTACATTTTAATTACTCAAGAAATTTTAAATAGTATCACATGTGACACGTTGTTAAGTGCAAAAAAATAAATATAATTATTTAAATATTTAGATAAGTTGACGAATCACAAAATTAATAGCTATTTTTTGTTTAAATAAAATGATGCAATGCACCGATATATTCCGGTACCGCAGTGTGACCCCAATTATTCGAAGAGAGGAGTTTTCAATCTTTAAAAAAGGGCAAAGTCAGCTTTTCACCGAAAAACATAATGTGTTCTTTCATCTCTCATTTCTCTTGTGTTCGTTTTTCCTTCAGCAATATCCTACTGTTATTTAGCAACTCCTAGAGCTATGGAATTGGTGAGTCCAATCTTGGATATTGGGAGATGTTTGTGGCAATCAGCTTCAACACGCGCAGCCTTCTTGCTTCACTTGGAAAAAAATTCGGATTCCTTAGAAATTGCGATCGATCAACTGAAGAACCTAAGAGACGATGTAATCACAAGGGTTGAAGAACAAGAAGATAAACAGCAGATGGAGCGTACAAAACGAGTGTCAGACTGGCTTGCTAAAGTAGAACAAATGGAAGCACAAGTGACTAAAGTTTTACAACAGGGCAAAGAAGTAGTTGGAAAGAAATGTCTTCTATTTTGTTGCCCCAGGAACTGCAGGGCAAGCTACAAGCTGGGAAAGAAAGTAAGCAAGATGATCGGCGAAGTGGATAAACTAAAGAAACCAGGGGATTTTGATGTTTTGGCTTACAGATTGCCTCGTGCTCCTGTTGATGAGATGCCTATGGAAAAGACAGTAGGTTTGGATTCAATGTTTGAAAAGGTTTGGAGAAGCATTGAAGACAAGAGTTCAGGAATTATTGGGTTGTATGGATTAGGGGGTGTGGGAAAAACAACTCTCCTGAAAAAAATTAACAACCAGTTCTCAAACACTACCCATGATTTTGATGTTGTAATTTGGGTTGCTGTATCCAAGCAAATAAATGTAGAAAATATCCAAGAAGTCATCAGGAACAAATTGGAGATCGGAAATAGCATTTGGATAAACAGAAGTGATGAACTTGAGAGAGCTATAGAAATATATAGAGTCTTGAGAAGAAAGAAATTTGTGTTGCTGTTGGATGATGTATGGGAAAGATTAGATCTTTCAAAAGTGGGAGTTCCTTTTCCAGGCAATAATAATGAGTCGAGAGTGATATTCACAACTCGATCAGAGGAGGTTTGTGGATACATGGAAGCTGACAGAAGGTTCAGAGTGGAGTGTTTGGCAGAACAAGATGCCTTGAATTTGTTTCAAAAGATGGTCGGTGAAGACACTCTAAGTTCTCATCAAGAAATCCCTCAGTTGGCACAAATTGTTGCTAAAAAATGCCAAGGCTTGCCACTAGCTCTTATAACAACTGGTCGAGCTATGGCTAGTAGAAAGAAACCACAGGAGTGGAAGTATGCAATGAAGGCATTGCAAAGCTATCCTTCAAAGTTCTCAGGTATGGAGGATCATGTCTTTCCAATTCTTAAGTTTAGTTATGATAGCTTGAATGACGAAACCGTGAAAACATGTTTCCTATATTGTTCTCTATTTCCTGAAGATCACATTATTCTAAAAGAGGAACTTATTAACCTTTGGATTGGAGAGGGGTTTTTAGACAAATTTGATGACATACATGATGCTAGGATTGAAGGAGAGTATATAATTGGAAGCTTGAAGCTCGCAGGCCTACTAGAGGGTGATGAACTAGAAGAGCATCTGGGTGTATCAACAGAGTGTGTTTGGTTGCATGATGTGATTCGCGATATGGCTTTGTGGTTAGCTTGTGAACATGGGAAGGAGACCAAAATTTTAGTGAGAGATCAACCTGGACGGATCAATTTAGATCAGAATCAAGTTAAAGAAGTGGAGAAGATATCAATGTGGAGTCATCATGTCAATGTAATCGAAGGTTTTCTAATTTTTCCCAACCTTCAAACTCTAATTTTGAGGAATTCTCGTTTGATCTCCATTCCAAGTGAAGTCATACTATGTGTTCCAGGGCTGAAAGTGTTGGACTTATCAAGTAACCATGGATTGGCTGAATTGCCCGAGGGAATTGGAAAATTAATCAATTTGCATTATCTTAATCTCTCTTGGACAGCAATAAAAGAGATGTCAACTGAAATCAAGAAGTTGACAAAACTGAGATGCTTAGTGTTGGATAATACAAAATACCTTCAACTTATTGCAAAGGAAGTAATTTCAAGTCTTATCTCTTTGCAACGTTTTAGCAAGCTAGCCACAATTGATTTTCTCTATAATGAGTTCCTCAATGAAGTAGCTTTACTTGATGAGCTACAGAGCCTGAAAAACCTGAATGACTTGAGCATTAACTTGTCTACTTCAGATTCAGTTGAAAAGTTTTTCAACTCCCCAATATTACAAGGGTGCATTAGAGAACTAACTCTAGTGGAGTGTTCAGAAATGACATCTCTCGATATATCACTTTCCTCAATGACAAGAATGAAGCATCTAGAGAAGCTAGAACTAAGGTTCTGCCAGTCTATATCAGAGTTAAGAGTGCGTCCATGTCTTATCAGAAAGGCTAATCCATCCTTCAGCAGCCTACGCTTTCTGCACATTGGGTTGTGTCCAATCAGAGATTTGACATGGCTCATTTATGCTCCAAAGCTTGAGACTTTGGAGTTAGTTAACTGTGACTCAGTGAATGAAGTGATCAATGCCAATTGCGGGAATGTAAAAGTTGAAGCAGACCACAACATTTTCTCAAACCTTACAAAGTTGTATTTGGTAAAGCTACCAAATCTACATTGTATCTTCCATCGAGCTTTATCATTTCCTTCCCTTGAAAAGATGCATGTGTCGGAGTGTCCAAAGCTAAGGAAGCTTCCATTTGATTCAAATTCGAACAACACCTTGAATGTTATCAAAGGAGAGAGGAGCTGGTGGGATGGACTGCAATGGGACAATGAGGGTTTAAAGGATCTTCTCAGTTCAAAATTCGTCGAGGAATATTATACCATCACTGACTCTTTGATTTCATACCTCCGGGAGGAGCTACCAATGCTGTTTTCAGATTGAGATTCTAAATTCTGGCCCTTTTTAAATTTCTTCTTTTTCTTTTCATTCTTCTTTCGACAGCTTGTAATAATGTTGCACTTTACCTCATGTTGAACTGCTATACCAATTGCTGCGAGTGGTCAATATCTTAATACTTTATTTTTGATTCAGTTGCAATATCTTAAATCTTCCTCTCCTCGTCAGGTGGTAAACTTTGCAGGCTCTTGTTTATTCAATTGGCAGGTGGCTCAGGTCACTCCTTTCTTCTCCAGCAATCAGTCTTGTGGTGGGATTAACTCTCTTGGTTCGATTAGTTGGTTTAAGCCTCCCCAGGGCTGGTTAATAGTTAATGCTGACGCTGCGACTTTTGGCCGAGAAAATAGAACAGGTTGGGGAATGATTGCTCGGGATGGTAGTGGTTATTTTATTGCAGCTAGAGCTCTGTCACTAGATGGTTGCTTTGAGGTTAGAGATGCTGAGGCAATGGGTGTGCGTGAAGCTTTAAGTTGGGCTAACCAAATGGGGTGGAATGCTGTTGTTCTGGAAATGGAGCATTGGTGGTTTTTCGGTCCTTACAGCAGCATCAAGGAACTGATACTTCCAGCTATGGTTTGGTCATTAATGATAGTTTACATTCTATTTCTGATTTTAAAGACTTTAGGCTCTCCTTTGTGCGGCATTCTGCAAACTGTGTAGCTCATTCATTGGCACGAGCTGCTGGTTCTTTGACAGAATCCATTACTTGGTTGCATAGTCGTCCAAGTTTTCTTTTTGTTTAAATAGGAGTAACTAAGTTTTTGGTAACAAATAATCTCAAAAGAAAAGAAAGTTTTTGGTAACAAATTATATAAAAAGTGCGGTTAAGTATGTTAGATAGAAAGTAGTAAATAAAGAAGCATACCAACTCTCTAATGTTGTTCTTCCTAATAAAGGGAGAGGGTGCATTTTTGTCCTTAATGTTTGCTCTGTGCTACACATTTGCCCCTCTATTCATTAAGAAGGAAAACGGCGTTACCAGGGGTTTGAGAATACTGACATGGACATAAGTGGGTTCCATTTTAATGATAACATCGGTTAATATATTGAATTCCATTGTTTACGAATAAGAGAACTCTAGAGAATAAACTTGCTTGAATGAAGATTTTAGCATTGTTTATGCACCCAAACATGTCCATATAAAAAAATAACGATGTAAAGTTTACGGAGGAAAAGTTTACAAATGGGTTGGTTTCAAAGTTATGAATTTTATTCATGTCCTCATTTTGAATTTGTTATTGGAACGAAATATTTCGATATCAGAACATTTTAAAATTTCATTTGGAACTGTTCTGAAAAAAATATATATATATATAAAATTTAATTTTAAACTATTAAAATATAATATTACAAAATTATTACCCATAAACTAATTAAATAATATATTAGAAAGCAACAAATAAACATATTTATTATTATAGAATTACAATAATAATTTTTTTTCTATAATACAATCGATTAAGGTACAAAATAGTATCTTATGATATAAAGCCATGAAAATCAAATTACATAAATCTTGAGTTATTATTACTAAATAATATAAATTAAATCATAAAAATATTTTAATGAATTAGTGAAAAGAATGCATGATTAAACGATAGACCACAAGATGAAGTGATAGATAAAGAGAAAGAGATTATTACGCACGGTCTTAGATTTTTTATTTTAAAATTTTAGATTTAATTCATTTTTATTAATAGAGAGAGAAAAGATTTTATTGAGTTAAGATTAAGTGTTATTTAACTATTTAACTCAATTCAATGATATAATTTTTTTGTATAAAGTTATCTCATCTCGGCCTATCTCATTAATTTCGGTCGGAATGGCCATTTCGATCCAATCTCGGTCATTCTGATCCGAGATGGCCGAGATTTTGACCGATACGGAACAAGAGGTATTTTATTCTATTTTTCTTAATAAAATGAGACATTCTGATAAGAACGGAATGAAATCGATAATCTTGGATTTTAAAGAGTTTGAGTTTCAATGATGTAGAGTTGCAAAAAAGATTATTTATTATAAAATATAGGAATTTAATTATATGAGATTCAATTTAAAGGAAATTATTATTAATAAATTTTAATAAGAGTAGTAGTGTTCAAATAAATTTTTAAAAAATTAAGTTCTATCAACTGATAAGAAAAAACTCTAAAATAGAGCTGATACAATCAACAATTGATAGAGCCTAAATTAGCTATCAGTCGTTGTTTCTTAACTATTTATCAAATGCTTTAATATTGTTATTTAGTGAAAAACAGTTATCAACTGCATCAAACCTTTAAACTAAACACTCTTGAAAATTTTGAGCAGTCAACAGGTAATAGTGAAAATTATAAGAATGACTCCGTATAACTAGTAACTAGAAAAACTAATCGGTTATTCGTGTGTTGCCCGACCGTTATTATTATTTCAATTATAAAATTAAGTTGATATATACAATTTAATAAAAATTTAATATTTAATATTAATTAATAATATTTTAAAAATAATAGGAAACTAACTATTTTTAAATATCCTTAATTTTTAAAATTTTATTAGTGCAATAATATAAAAATTATTTTAAAAATATTAATTAATTAATTTTAGTATTATATGAATTAATACTATCATTCCTGGATATTACTTTTTTTAAGATTAAATATTTATTATATAATTAAAAATTACTTTATTATTAAATATATTAATAATATAATTTAAGTTTTTATTTTTTAAAACAAATTTATTATCCAATTAGAAAACTAATTTATTAGTTAATATAATATTAAAATATAATTAATGTAATATTTCTTAAAATAAAAATTAGTGTCGTTATCTGATTAAAAAACTATTTATTAGTACAATGATATTTTTTAAAGAACTACATTGTACTGCAGCTGATCTTTTGTTTAGATGCCTTAGAATTTGTTAAATCATTATTTATTTAAAAAAATTATAAGAAGAACCCACGTCTTTTTTTATTTTTATATTAAATTCACAGTTTTCTTTTAATATTTTTCATTTTTACTTTATTAAAATATTAAGAACATAATTTTAATTTTTTTTCCTAAAATTTATGATTTTGATTGATTTTTAGTTTTTTTTTTTTACATTATTTTTTAATAAAATAACCAAAAATAACTGATATCCAATAGAAAGAGATTGAAAAACAACATAAAAATAACAGCTGAAAAATAACTCAACTGTAATTTTGAAAAAGAAAAATTTACAGTAAAATAACTACACTGTTTTTGTGTGTTTTCTAATACTATCTAGAAAGCTATGTCGCCAAAATGCTTGCATCAAGTGGGTCAGTGGGCTAACCTGTTTTTCTCTTTAAGCCTGGACCAAATTCTCTATTCAACCTTGGACCAACTTTAGCTTTAAGATAATTCAACGTCACAAAATGACCCAACTGTAGTCCATGGGGCCAAAAGACATCAAGTGGCCAACCCACCTATAATTTTCTTGTTGGTGGCAGCATTTGAAATATCCAGAAGTCATTCAGGTAGAAATTTAAGGGTATTTTTATATACTAATCAATTGCAAGTATAATGATTTTGTAGAATTAACATGAGAATTATTTGATTAGAGGACAAATTAATTATAAGTCATTTTCCGTTGGTCAAGAACACATCAATTGAGTTTAAAATTATATGATTATATGCGATTTCATGCTTGTTAGAAAAAAGTTGATACATGAATTAGATGCTTATATTTAATAGAAAATTAGATGCTCTAAAATATCCATGGTTTTTCTGATCCCTAAATAAACTTGTCGATGATTAATATCACCCAATTACACATAAACATATAATAAGTAAATTGATTAAAAATCATCCAAATAAATTATAAGAAGAAGAGAATACTCAGATAGTTTGTGTGTTATGTCGAGTATTAAGTTTATATAATTACAAACTTATGTTAGGGAGACATAAATTAAAAGAAAAGTCAGCAAGTATGACAATGGAAAACAAAAGGCTGAAAATTGGAAAGGAAAAAAGGCAACAGCATCAATTTGCACTATCTAAGGTAATGCAACAAAAAGAAAATTACAGACAGGCTCTCTTTTTTTATCTTTTTTTATTTCTGTGTTTGATCTGCTCAACCAGAAGCAACTGTTTTAAAAAGCGAAGACAAAAGCCTCTGTACATCAGTTGTCTCATTCCATTTGTATCACTCACTTGAGCTTGAGCATTTTGAAGGTGTTCTTGGAGCTGTGCATCCAGCAATAAAGAAATTTAGTTAATACCTTATTTCTCAAAAGAAGAAATTCCAATAATAAATAATAATTACCTAATCCAGTTGCCTCTGAGCTTTTCATTAACCTTAATCTCTTACATGATTCAACAAACATTCTGGAAAGATTAAAAAAAAACAACAAGTGTATTAATAAATATGTAAATTAAATAAAACTGGATTAGGGGTTATGATAATTAAGGAGCAAATTAGGGAACCTACGTCCATGGAACATCTCCAACCATCATCCAGTCACCATCTTTGTCTTCATAAGTAGGCACATATTCAACCCCATTCACTTGATCCATAATTTTCCTCTCATTCAAATAATTTCCTGTTACCACCAGTTAAATTAGGAATATGACTAAACTGCCCTTGAAATAAAATATAAGAAAGTTCCAAATTCATATAGAAAATTTGATACATACGTATGGTGAAGCACGAAAACATGTCCTCCAGAGCAGTCAAGAGCTGCTGATAACTGTTGTACATCTCAAGATCAACCTTTCTCAAGTATGGAGCTCCATCTACTGCAACCTTAACAAATTTACTGCTTTTCATAGCGTTCTTTCTGTACGCTCTCACCGGCGGCCACCCCACCACTTGTGCCCTAGCATTCCATCCACAAATTAATTTAAATCCTACGTACTATTAATCAACCCCTCCAAAATTATTCACCTATACGTTCATCAAATTATTATTCGTACTTATAGATTTCGAGAATTTAATTTTGAGCTAACGCAGCCTGGCTCCTCGGTTCTTTTCTCCCAGTAGCATCAGGCGGAATTTATCATTTTTACTGTCAGATATTATAAGAAATTGACTGCTCTGTTGCCTCCCACGAGCCACTGGGCTTCGGAGGCGGAAACAAAAAGTTTTTAAATAAAAAGAAGAAATGAGATTCTTACTTGGAAACTGGAGGCTTTTTTGGGGCGCTGGACACATCATTTTCCGGCATATTACAATCTTTATTCCCACAATCACTGCTACAGCTTCCAAGATTCAGATCAACAGTTTGCAAATACCCACGTTTTGTTCCTATTTTCGCTCCATTATCAGCCGAGACACGGGACTCGCCAGGCAAAGCTAAGGTCAACTCAGTCTCAGTGAAATTCATGGTGGCAGTGTCAGATTCAGGCAAGTGTATCCCACTTTCCGGTGACATAAGGTAATGAAGATTGTCCAATTCGATTTTTCTTCCTTCTTTTTTGTTTTTTTGTTTTTTTTCGTTTGAATGAGGCAGAAAACAAGTAAGTGACCAAAAACTTTGACCCCTTATATAAAGAGGAGAAAGAAGAATCTGGCCGGCAAAATTTATTAAACCATTCGCAGAATGACACGTGTGATAGAAAGAGCGGTTGTGATTTGTCCATGTATGTGACTGTATTTGAGTAGAAAGCGTGTGATTTTGAGTGCTGCTGTTGGTCGGTCCATCCTGGTACCTGTCACTATTTCTTTTAAGTTTTAATATTTTATTGTCAATTACTTTTTACGGATATCATTGTATGTGGGAGATGTACACTGCACTTTGATTGGCATTGAGCTTTTATTGGTAATTCAACAATCAAGCTACTGTTTCATAGTAATGAGAACCATCAAGTTCGAATTTCTTGTTATTTTACTTGTCAAAAATTTTGATAGTTCAAATTGATTTGCTCATCTAATATTCTCTCTGTCATTGCCTATTTTGCAACATAATATTGAAAAACAGTCTATCAATATTATTCTTGTTTAAGAAAATATTTTATTTTCTATTTAAAAAAGGTCTAGTAGATTAATTTTTTGGCCATGAAGCAAGATCTTTTTATTTAAAATGAATTTAAAATTTAGTATTTGAGCATTGCATTTTGTTTATAATTGTTATAATACTAAATTTAAAAGCTAATATACAATCTAGGTAAATACTGTTATCATAATTTTATTCATACCGATCTTTTATTTTTTATATGAATTTTTAAAAATTTAGCTATTATATTTATAAACTTAATCATATTCATAAAACTATACCATTATAGCCAAATAAATCATCACTATTTACTAATTTATACACTTAAAATCACTAAATTAGAAATTCAATATTTATTTTATAATATAGGGAATTAAAAATTTAGACACTAATAACTCATCCTATAAAGAGTTCTAAATTTTTATGTTTAAGCCTACATTTAGTACTGGTGCAAGTTTAGTAATTTCGTCAAGCGATTAAAACAGTTTATTTATTTTTTATTCAAAATTTTAAAGCTTATGAGTTTCTAGCTCTTATCAAATTCTTGACGTATTAATAGATCTCGATCCATTGGTTATGAGTTGGTTAATAATTTCTATGATAAATAAGAATGTAAGAAAGTGAAAAGACGGTTACAAAATCTTCTAAAAGATTGCAATACGCTCCTATGAATTAGGAAGTAAATAATGCATATAGAGGAAAAGAAAGAAATAATGTAGATATTGAAGCATATCCTAAAAGGATAAAACATATTTTTGTGATCTAGGAAGAAAATTGAAGTGAGTATAGAAATTACACTTAATTTATATATTCAGAATTTGGAAGCCATATTAGTACGTACTCATAAAAATTATGGAATTAATTAAGGAAGGAACTAAGAATAAAGAATATGTCATGCTTATTTTTCAAATCATGGATGTCTATAAATAGGTAAAGACTCTTTATAAATAAACCCCAACCAATTAAATATCAAAATAAAGAACTCAAGGTCTATGAATTTTGTCATTGAAATAGAATAGCAATCAGTTACATTTTTGTAATTTTTTAATTTTATGCAATTAACTTCTCGATTTTTTTAGTTACTATTTCATCGCTTGCATTTATTACGTTCAATTACTTGGTTCATATTATATCTATAGCTATTAGCTTGTGTTAATTTAGCTCACACATCAATATTTTGAAGTTTATTTTTAATTCTTAGCTCATTTATATATATATAACTTATTTTTAATTATATATCTCAATTCTTAACTCATTAATTAGCTCTATAATTGATTTAGCAAAAACAAACATCAACTTAATAAATAATTTATTGTAATTTAAATCCTTTTATTATTCACATAATTTCTTAAATTAAAAATCAAAATATCAACCATTCCATAATCAAACTATATTTATTATATTTATTTGAGATAATTTGCTTTCCATACATTCAATAAACCAATGCACAAGAAATGACCAAAAATACTATAAACATATTCAAATACTATGAATAATATAGAATAAAATAAGATGAAAAAAACTTCATAATAGGTGGAGCAAAACAATAGCAATCCTTTCATATCATTCAATCTAGATAATAATCTTTTATCAGATTTTGGATGGTCCATGATATGATAATAACATAGAATGGAATGCACTTGAATATGAGCCTTTTCTTTTGTGTTCGTGTGAGGAAGGCAGTAATAAAGGGGCAAACAAAAGGTAGGGCCATGATGTTGGGTTCTTAAAGTACAAGTCAACTTTTACACAGAGAGAAAGAGTTACACGTGCCAACGGAAAAACTGGGTCCTACAAACATCCATGTGAATGTGTTTCCTTGTCGGCTTTTTTTTTTTCCTCTTCTTTTAGCTCAAATGGAATACGGAAAGTGTAACCGACACGTGTCCTGACCTAATGGTGACCCTCTTATTCTCCTTTTGGAGACAAAACCGTTAGTTGTAAGTTAAATCTCCCGTCATTCACCGGGATCTGCGGGTCACCCGTCTCACTAACCGGTAATAAAGTGTTCTTTTTATTTTTCAATTTGCTCCATTTTCAAAGTAATCCAAAGAGAGGGGCAACAAAATTGATTATTTTTAATTTCATAGACTAAATTAGGTTTTTTTTTTAATATAATTTGATTTATTGGCAAAGTGGAACTAATTTATGTGGGTAACAATTATTATGTTCTTCAAATTTATTCAAGTAATTTAGAGGGGAAATTAAATAAAATGCATATGATAGTTTAGACATTAATGATATAATTATTTAGTACAATCTCTTATATATATATAATATAATAATGAATTATTTTTGTTTTTAGGGTTGGAAAGTGGGGGACTAAATGATCTTCCTTTTCTTTTGACTGTCAAATACATTATTAATACAATTTAATTTAAAAATATAAATAAAATATACTAAGAAATCGACAACTATATCAAGCTTGGAATTTTGTTGCCTCCATCGACATGGTTCTATTGTTAACATAACATCATCATAATAATCAACTGGTTGGGTCACTGGATATCTCACCTTCCAACTAAAAGAACAGAAACCTCAAATAATATAAAGAAATAACTAAAGATCATGATAAAGAATCTAATGCATATATTTCTTTTGCGATCTACCTAATTGTCTAATTCAGATGGTTAGGACTTAGGAGTTAGGAAGAGGAAAATGAAAGCACCAATAATTGTAATTGAATTATGCAAACAAAGTATCATATGCATATTATTATTATTTTGGGTTCAAAGTTATATTTTAGTTTTCTGTCTAAAACAGGGAAATATGGTAAAAAATATATATCTGGACCAACAATAAACAAAAAATCCTTGATCGGGGCTCGCAGAAACCAAAAGGGCTTAACCAGTAGAGATTAATTTCCAAGAAAAAGATTGATTGAACTGAGTAATAATGAATTCTGCTAGAATATCTTAATGTGATAATGGGTCAATTTTATCAGTGGTGTACCTTAATAAATGTATTGACCAGATTTGTTAAAAATCTGGGGTCGTTCACATGGTTTTCTTTTAGATATTATCTCAAGATGTGGAAACAGCAAATACTAATACAATGAGCGAAAAGTACTCAAAATTGTCTAAAATCGTATAAAATCAATATCAGAAACTCACTTCACTTGCCTCACCTATCACACTGCTTTTTCTTGATTTGATAAAGCATTATTATTTTTCTAATACTTGGAATCATTCCTGTTTTTTACATGGAATTTATTGCAATTATACTTAGTTAGGTGGCAATTTGACAGCAAGGGCACATCAATTTTCCCTTGTGGATGAGCCATCAATTATGACTTTTGAAATCTTGGTCTCTTTATAAAAAGCTATGGGCATCATTTCTTTTTTTCCTTTTCTGTTGTGTGCTTGTTTAAATTTTGATTAATGTTGCTTTAGTACTAAGCTTCTAAAGTAAGATTGTTATAAATTATGGAGGCTAATTAAAGAATAAAAGCCTCTTGCCCTTCAAAGGTTTCTAGAAGCTGGGGTTGTTTAATTAGTTGAATATGGTAATATTAGAAATTATATATATTTTTCAGTTGATAAATATGGTTTACTACCAACAACCCTAAATTTAATAATAGAATAGAGTGGTGCTGCGGGAATCAGGGTTTTAAAAGATCTGCAATTTTGCTCATTTTTTTTGTTTAAAGTGCCAATGTTTGCTCAATGCCATGGGATTAATGGACAAAAGCTTCATATAAATCACTCTTCTGCTTTCCAATCTCAGCTGTCAAGCTCAGACAAATTAAGGCTTTGGACGAATCTTTCCGACCTCACTTGTCAAGCTGAGATTAAACTGAAGCTTTCAACTCAAGGATTGCATTGTCCAACTAATTAGTATGATACCTAAAATGATGTTCAACGAAATGTTTGATTAAAAATTTCAAGACAAATTAAACATAATAAGATTCTTCATAAGCATGAAGCAGAATGTGTTTGTTATATATTGATGTATCTTGTAACACTTAATCTGCGGATAGCCGTTACTGAAATATAACATTCTTTTGATATATATATATATAATGCTTTTAACATATGTATTTATTTTCGATATATAGCCATAATTGATGGAATGTTGATTTTTATGTTTATTTGAAGGTTGCTACTCTTATCTCCATAAATACTTTTGCTAGGCGGACACTTAATTAAAAAATAATTTAAAAGTATATATGAATTCTTTTCTTAAAGAATCAAAATTGAATATAATTTCTATAAAATTCTTGTGAATCTCTAGACTATTTCTTTTTATATTCTCTGTCTCATCACTCTATTAAATTAAAAATATATATAATTAACGAAAAAATATCAAAACTTAACTAAATAAAAAATAATTAATTCGTATAGGTAAAATATTTTATGCATTGTTATTTGGTTTTCATGGTTTAATTATAAATCTCTTAGTTTGTTTTGAAGTAAGTTTGTCTTTTTTGTTATCTTATGTAATTGCATTTGATGTGCTTAAACAATACATTCTTGTACTTTATCCAACCTCCAACACTTAGGCCAAATAATCGGTGTACATATAATAGAATTATTTATGTCATATTTCAACAGTGACTTTGAATTCTTATTGCTTTTCAATTTGCAATTCTTAAAATTAAATTTAGCATAGAAAGATGAGAACAATTTCTATAACCAACACTAACGCCCAAAAACAGGGACAAAAGGAAAGTTCTGAATCTTTTGTTGACACTTTGAGTTTGTAAGATATTGCATTTCCTACTCACAAATGCAAAGATTAAACCAAAAGCTTCTTTTTAGCCAATAAATTAACTCTACCCTGTATTTGTTTATTCCACTAAAACATAAACTAGATTTATAAGTAAAATAAATAATTAACCAAAGGGGAAACATAAGGAATATGGACAAATTGTAAGCTTGTGTAGATTTCTTTTTAAGTCAATAGGATGATAAAATAGGATAAATGAAGAAAAGGTAGCTTAAAGTTTTGGGAGATTTTTAAGGCAAATAGATTTATGTTTTAATCATTTAAGACAAGAATTTCTTGAAGGGTATTTGAGTCACTTTCAACTTTCTTTCTTCCTAATGTAGTTGTGGCCTTAGCAAAAATAGTTGTGGAAATAAAGGTAGTCTTATTTGAGTTATTATATTGATAATAATACAATATGATTAATATATTAATTTTTAATTAAATAATAATTTGAAAAACCTAAAGTTAAATATTAATTTATATAAATATTATTAGTAAATAATTTTTCAATTTATTTGATATTTTATCAAATTATATCTCTTATTAAACTATTATTTTACATATTTGATGTAGTTTCGTCATATTTTACATTATAAAAATTTCAGATAAAAATAACTAATTATATTTTATAATTAAAAATATTTATAATTAAAATAATAATAATAACTACCGCAGTATGCAGATATAAAATAAATATGTAATATAAATATAAAAAAAATAAATATATAATATGTATTTAAATTCTATGAAATGAATTCATTGAATTGTGCATATATACAGGTGAATACCAGAACCCACCTTTTGTTTCTATTTTTTAATTTTTTCAGAAAAAAGAAAACATACCATAAGGGGAGCTACCATTACCCATTTCTTCGTGCTCCTCACTTCACAAATTGCCATAAAAGTGAAGTCTCCATTAAAAAAATTCAACAATCTTGGAGCCATGTGTGTATTGAACTCATACAATGAACCACATTAGACTAATGGAGGCTGTTTAATCCCATTGTATGACTAATTAAACTATTAGTAGACCACGAACTAATTCTTTTAACTAGCCCAAATGACCTCATCCAACGAACTGCAAAACCCAAATAGAATTGCTTTTTTTTTCTTTTTGTTTTATTTTGTTAATCTTTTTAAACTACCCAGAAGCTGGATTCGTGGGAACTAGACAGTCAAAGCCTGACTAAATCCATGGTTTTCCAGTTGATTAAGAATCAAGCAATGGGTACATAAACGAGTGATTAAAGAACTAGAATGTTAATTAAGTAGTTATTCTGATACATTTAACTTCCCTAATCAATCTTGGCCAAAAGCACGCAGTATATATTATCTAATCCAAAGGAACTGTAGGTGCTATTAAAATATAATATTAATCCATATTAATATTTAATTAACAACATCCCAATACTATTTGACTGCATTATGTCGGGTAATCAAATGATATAAAAAAAGAAGTAAGTTAATTAGTTTTGTTTTAAGAATATCTAGTTATGTGAGAATGCAGATTAGATTCTGTACCAGGACTTAAGCAATTAAGGGTTCAATGTCAATACAGCCCCTAATCATGTGAATTTCTTATAGAAAAAGAAATAATTATTCATGTATAAGAATATGAGAACATGGGCCCTTGGTTCTAGAAATGCTCCACTTTGTTTGCTTAATTAAAACAAACTAATTGTGGATGGAAACTACACCTTGACCTTAAACTTGTGTCCTAGATTAAGTTAACAAGTTCTTAAATTTCAATAAAGTTTGTGGATAGAAACCCTAATTAATTATGGGTTAAATTATTAAATTTGCATTCTAATGGTGTTTGGTTAATTTAATTAAGATAATTTATTGTTAATTTAGTGTTCACAGGGGGAAGATTGTCAGGATATAGTTCGACATGGTATAACCAATGTTTATTTATTTATTATTATTATTATTACCATTAAATGTTAGCTAGAATTGGAAAAGAGAACATGAAATAATTAAAACATATGCAATTGAATGTTGCTAACATGCAAGACTTTTGTTAATTATGTGTATTTATTTTAAATTTCATGACTACCATGGCACACATGATTGGACATTTAAATTAATTTGACAATGTTCCATCTTTTGATAATAAAATGAAATTAATTTATGGAGTATAACTAATTCTTCAATGGTCAACAATTTCTTGTAACAAACTTAACTTCAGGAATACAATAACACATGTAGAATCAAATAAAATATTATAATTGGAAATCAAATCCCATATTGAATATGGTAATTTTTGATTTTCCAATAACAGTAATAGCAACAAAAGCTGGTAATTAAGCAAGCAACTTGTCCTTGTTCCTATTTAAAGTCTTACAGTCATATCTATGATGAAGATTCATCATCTTAATTCAAGAAATAAATAGGCAACCACTATAATTAAACATATAATAAAAGAAGTGTCTACAAACGAGGAATTCCTGTCAAATTCTCCACTTAAATATTACTATATTTAGTTACGATCCTCGTTTGTGATTCCCTTAAGAGCACCTTTCTGCTGCAGTCCAAAACATTTGGCCTCCGATCTCTTCATGATCCTTAGTCTCTTGCATGACTCTGTAAACATCCTGTCAACCAAGTAATTACTCGATTCTTAGCTTTGCATACATGCAACTTATTATATATTTGGCCTGATTAATGTTCTAATTTGCGAGAACTTAAGAAATCTCAAGTCCGACTCTCTCTATCCATCATCCATCGATATTTTTGGTGGGGATTTATCATTTTTATGGCTAGAAATAAGAAATGACTATCTTATTTTGTGGTTCATAATTCATAAAATCTCTAAGGAGTTAAAAGAAATAACAATGGCAAAAGAAAAAAGAAAGACACAACCTTCATTATAGTGGTGAATCTAAGTAATGGTTAGAAAGTTGGAGGAGATATATATTTTCTTTCCCCCGAATAATGTCACATCTTGACAAGGTATGGTCTTTGAGGCCATCATGCCATCTAACAATAACACTATCATAAGGTATTTGTAGATGTCGGCAGCACATAATTAATTTCATCTGGAAGTTTTTTAATTATGCATAAATGCAGACCGTCGATCACTAAATCAATCACTATGAATATTTGTAAAACGTTACTAGAAGCTAGCCAAAGTAATCAACACTAATTATGCTGTGGTTGAAATTTTGATCTGTAAAGGTTAATTAAAATTATGATAAGAAATCAATTTTGTTGCCTCGTGTGTCAACCCTTTAGTAGGACAAGTTGTGAAAATCATTATTAAGTTTCAAAATTAGGCACAGTCAAAGTTTGATGGCTTTTAATTAGAGTTGATTATTAAGATTTTATATAGTCCTTTAGATTCAAGAAAACTATCATTACAAACGTGTTATTCTACAAAGAAAATAAAAATAAAATTAATGCACTAGTCCGCCAAAAGAAGTGACAACATGAATTGTCTCTTAAGCTTTAGTGGACATCAACTTAGGTCAATTGTTCAAAAATTATAAGTAATGAACAAATTTTTAAAAATTCCCGATACAAATCCCAAATTTATATTGTAATTAAAGTTTGAATACCCATTTGACTCGATAAACGTTCTGATTAATAGCTTGAACTGGCATAATTAATCCTCCTACTCCACTAATCATCTACTTATAATAAATCAGATCTAAATAAGAATTTTATTCTTGAGCTTTATTTATAATCTTTTATGTTAAGGGAGTCTGAATTCAATTAGAGTCTAATATTTTTCTATGCACAATTAAGCTTAATTTGATTTATGCATAATTAAAATTGGCTTAACAATAAACTTGTCACCAGTCATTTCAGTCAGATCTAAATTAAAAACTTCAGATTCAATTGGATCGGATTTGATTCCACCGGCCCGTTCAATAGTTTTGATTTTTTTTTTTCCTTTACGTTTTTTTACCAAAATTGGTAACTACAATATATACATTACAAATTTATGTACAAATTAAATCATGTGGAATGTGGCATATATATAATGGAAAATTCAAAAAATGGAAGTGGATGTTAATGAGTTAAAGAGGCTTACTCCCAGGGGACATCTCCCACAAGCATCCAGTCTCCATCCTTGTCCTCATATATGGGAACGTAGTCACTGCTGTCTGCATCTTTCAAAGCTTTGCCTGTTCACACATTTCCCATTATTAACCCAATTCTTTTTTCCCTTCATTTCTGTCTTAGTCTTACTTTGAGCATAAATATATAATTTTTTTTGAGAATATATATTTAAGAAGTTTACAAAGTCCATGCATGTAATTATTATATTAATTCAACATCATACAGATCGTTCCTAATCTATAGTATATGAACATTGTGCGAAGATATGCCACTATACTCTGTCTACCATTAATAATTTCTGGCTAGGTGGGGGTGGGGGTACCTTGTTTCGCGCGTGAATTTTAGTGCATGCCATCAAATGATGGCCAATGTTTTTTGTTACCCTTTTCACCTTATTTGTTCGGTCCCTTTTCTTTCTGGAATTTAATTTTCTTGTTGATTTTTTTCTTTTTTTCATTTGGAAATCATTCAGGGAAGGAGCAAAAGAAAGGCCCACTTTCCATGCTGTGGTGCAGAGTCTTAGCAGAATTATTACGAGTGCTATTTTCTTCTATTTTATTGGGTTGCTAAAGCTTCAAGTATGTAGTAACTTTTTTCTACACCAACACAATAATGCAATTTATTGGATTGTCTGTTTTCGTATTGCAAGAACTGAGATTTTTTAAACTCGACATGCGCCTGTTTGATTTTCAAATTATTATTCGTTGGAAAAAGAAAATATTTCAGATTATATTCATTGGAAAAAAATCTAACTATTTTTGCATGGCTTGTAATGAATTTAACCTATGTTAGATACTTGTATGTCAAGGTTTCATGTCATCACTGCAAAACCTAGAAAGACTAGTAGACATAGAGCAGAAATGAAAGAACTTACCGATGCCAAAGCAGCCAAAAAGCTTCTCCAGAGCAAGAACAAGATCTGAGTACTCTTTGTGAGTACCCAAGTCAATCTTTCTAAGAAAAGGAGCACCATCCATGCTAACTTTCACGTACAGTTTTGAAGTTTCAAGCCTTTCTTTCTCATTAAAGCTATTCCTTTTCCTATAGGAGCAAACCGGTGGCCACCCAACAACTTGACTCTTTGTTGGAATTTTCTGGTCACAAGTGGTGGTGGTGGAGGAGGCACTATTGCCTTCATCGCCGGAAACTTCAGAGAAAACCCTTTTCTTCTCATTCTTAATACCCTGATCACCTCCTGGTAATCCAAGCCTTAGCTCAGTGATTTCAAGTCCAAGACCTTCTTTTGCCATTTTTCTCTCAATATGGGTTTCTAAAGATTCTCCTTTTTTCTTTTCTTGGAAGTTATTTTTGGTTATGTGAATGTTATATAGTTGTTATATAGTGTTTGGTAGCTAAGTGTTTATATAATAGTTAGTGAACATAACAAAAGAAAAGAATTATATATACAATGTTAAGAAGAAGATAATAGACATAGACAAAGTGGGAGCAATGACAGGTCAAATAAGGCTTAATGGTCGGTCACATGAGAGGCAAAAGAGGGGACTTTATGCTTCCTAAATACAGTATTAGAGTCCAGCAACCATAAGTTGGATATGGGACAGATCGTAGAGCTGTTGGGTATTCCATGATTTGGTAGGATTTAATCTTGGCCGTCTGATTTTGTGAATTGGGAAACAAGCCATGTGATTTGCCTTATTGAAGGGGTCTATATGCATTAAATTATAGACGAAAAGAGTACTACAAAGTCTCACACCCATGATAATGTGGAAGGAATTCATTTTTCCTTTTTTATTTTTATTCTTTTATATTCTTGCAACAGTATTATGTTTACCCATTCATGGAATATTTTCCATATAATATCATCTTCCCTTCATTAAATCAGTCAATTGAAGAATTCTAATTTTCTAATTTCAAAACCTTAATCATGAAATTCTAAAAACCACTTGTTCTCATTAATTTGTATTAATTTTCAAAGTACTTTAAGCCTACAATGAACATTAAATGCACTACTTCTCTTTCTTTTCCTTTTTTTCTTTAGATCAATTAGTCTAAACATAATTAGCCTGGTAGTCTTTAATCACTTATGCGAGACAGACATTTTATTAATTATTAATCTCTAATTTAAATGGTTCCCTTTCTAATTATAATGATTAACATAACCATCTCATAACAATAACAATAATAATAATAATGTCAGAATATAATTGATCATACAAATGCTCTGAGCATGTTTGGAACATGGATGATTTGGAGGAAAAGCATTCAAATTCCTATAATGTATCCATGAAAATAATTAGCAGGCATATTAGCAAAGAAACCTACTTGCTAGATATTGTCTTAAAATTTGATCTGATAGGATGCATCTTCGGCATGAAGCAATATGAATGATATATGTTTGCTATATATTAATGCATGGTCATGTATGCATTATAAGAAAATATCAAAGGTATTTATGGTGTTGCAAATTGGACCCATTAAATACCCATAAATATATATGGGAAAATTCAGCAAGAGTTACCTCGACAATGGCCCCAGTGACACGGCAACCGCGTTAAGTAGTGTTCTTGTCCAAATTACTACTTGTACTCCATAATTCGTACCCTAGCTGGAAAAAGAATATAATTCCTACATAATATTTACAATCTTTATAAAATTTCAAATTAGAGGAAAACAAAAAGAATACAAATAAAGAAAGGAAACCCCCTTAGCTCATCATTTTTATGGAATATAATTCCATTTTTCTTTCAGTTTTATATGTCCGAAAACTTGCCCCAATCGAAATGCAATACACATTATTTGCCTCATACAGTACTAGTTTTAGGATGGTCAGAAATTCTTTACAACAGAGAATAGGGACTATAATTTGAGCTATAGGAAATGCTTTATATTTGAACTATTAATTTCCATAACTGGAACAACGGAAATTTTAAAATCAAAATTTTATTCAGATTTTTTGAGTATCTTTATATGCATAATATGTTTTAATAGAATTCTAAAAAGTAATGGTACGTTTAGTAATTTTCAGTAGAGAATTATAGATATTTAGTAATATGGAGAAAAAAAGTTTCAACAAAAGAAGAATTTGAAGAGCCATTGATGCATTAGCAATAAATGGATCCCTTCTTAATTAGTTATGAGCATTTTCTAATACATGATGGAAGTTCATCATTGATGCTAATACTATGTTTGGTTGAAATCCATTAAGAAATCCGTTTTATTTGATAAGAATGAGAGAGAAAGTAAAATAAAAATAATAAAATTTAAAGAGATATTACGGTATTATAGAATATATCGATAAACTAATGTAGAACTTATTTGGAAATTCTACTTATTTTAATGAAATTTAGTTTAACTATAACCAATTTCACATAAATTTGGTTATGTAGAATTCTAAATTAATTTTCGTTTCATTTAAAGCATATAAACTTTAGAGTTGCAAATAAATTCTACAAATTTTATTGATTTCAACCAAAAATAATGTAACAGATAATTAGAGATTGAAATTTTCATTTATATAAATATAATTTTCCAGTCTAGTTATATGTGAGTAACTAATAGAAAAGGATAAATATAATTGAATGTGTAGCTAAACATACATAAAAATGATTGCAACCTACAATGCCTCAAAGAGAAGCAAAATCACTAATGAAGATTTTATAAACCGATTACAGAGCAGCTTTGGTTATGATTACACACTAATTCCACAATGCAACGGCCGTCTGTTGTGTTCACTAGAGGTGTAGTACAAAGTGATTGTTACATATCATATTTTTTGAATAGGGTTCCACACGTCTTGCATAAATCTCTGGCCACACCTATCAGTTGCTAAAGGAACAGTTGCACACACACAAGATGGTGACTAGTGAGTGCAAGTTTTTGACTCATCTTGTTTGCCCTAGCTAGGTTTTAAGTTACCCCAATTAAGAAGTACACTAAAGGGTACCCTCTATTCCCTTCTATCATGCATTTGTTTGTGCAAAAATGACTGAACTTATAGGCCCGCCCCTCCAAACAAATAAAGAAAAACCAGCATCAATCACTAGCTTAAAGATGTGGTCCTGAAGATACTTCCCAACTCAGGGCATGATATTGCCTTATGACTTAAGTGCAAGAGTAGGCAATAAGTTTTTGGCGAGATAATACTGAAATAATTATCAGGATTATAAAGTTACAAGTTTAAAGTTAACCAAATAAAAGAAAGGCAAATTAAAATGACATTCAATAGAAAAATAATCTAAAATAGAAGAAGAAAAGGAGACATTAAGCTAGAGTTAGATGGACAGATTCTCACTTCATACACATTCAATGGACGTAGTGGGTCATGTGCATGTTATTTTCTTAATTTTAATTTCGGCCGTATGCATTTGATGCTTTGGTAAATATGCACTCACTATTTCAAGGCCTGAAGTGGAGAGTGCATGTGTGGCTTGCTTGCCCTATTAAGGAATCTGAATTTAATTAATCCCTTGAAAAAAGTACACCCATGATCATTGAAGGATTTTAGTTGAAAGATCATGTGATTTTTATGCTGAAATTGCTACAACTTTTCTTTTGCCAAGTTAATTAGGTTTCTTAGAAAGGAAAGTAAAAGAGCAAACACTGTGGCCCAGCCTGTTGTTAGATTTTAGATAAAGGTCTTGCTCAACTAAAATTGGATCAAAGAATACGTACTTTTCTTTCTTTATTTCTTTTTCATACCCTTAATTAATTCAATAACTTATATTCTTATTATCTTGGATTAAGGTTTTGATATTTTATATTTAGCTATTAAGTAAAATGGTAATATTTTCTTCTAACTTAATTAAAGTCTTAATTTTAAATTTTGAATATACAGTTGTGCTAAAATTCTTGAGGTAGTGTCTCACCACCTATAAAGATCTGTTTGATGCACTTTAAATTAATTAAACTAACTTTGAATACTATATCAAAAAATAGATATTATATTACATTAATCTTTCTAATGCTGCAAAATAAAACAGACCGTAAATAATCAATTAGAAAAATATAGACTATTCATGATCGAACAAAGAAAGGAAAAATATCTTATTAGAGTGTAATACCAAGAAAAAAAATTAAACAAATTCACACACTTATCTATCAAATAAATAAATTGTTGTAATTAATATTCAAAAATATATTTACTATAACATCATCATAAAGTTCTTAAAAATGATGTATTCAAATACATATCATGTCCAACCATATCAAGAATGATATGCATCAAGAATCTTCAGTAACATGGATAGATATGTACAACTTGAAAATATGCTATCAAGAATGATATGCATCAAGAATCTTCAGTAACATGGATAGATATGTACAACTTGAAAATATGCATATGATCAAATGGATCCCATTTCTGCTACAATTAACATGGATAGATATGTACAACTTGAAAATATGCATATGATCAAATGGATCCCATTTCTGCTACAATTAACAAGATATACACACAGCAACGGTCCCCCAACTAAAGTGTTTTCCTAATTTGATAGTGCCCACTAACCAGCTCCATTATTAACCAAATTATCTCAACTTAGAAACCTAACTTCCCACATAATCATTAGAAAATCTTCTTTGTTTTTTCTGTTTTTTTGGTTTGCTCCATATGAATGTTAACTTTGATGAATCATTGAAATCTAATTTGAGAAAAGTTCATGAACGATAGTAGTCCGAGGTGATCAGTTTAATTGTTAATATGGATTTGTTTCATAATTAAATATGATTGTTAATTTGTAAGTTCTAATTGTTTCATAATACTATTTCTTTTCTTTTTTTGAGAATAATAAAAGTATTATTTCTTAAAGTAGGAACAGAAATACATAATTAAACTAAACTTTAGACAAGTATTTATAATTATCCTATATGAAAATTAATCTAAAGTATTACTCAATGCATTAGGAAGAAAGAAAAAAAGAAAGAAGATGCAAGATATATACAAAATGTGAATGTGCATCTGATTCATATTAAATAATTGTGCTCACAGAAGTCTGACGGAATATATATAAGCATACTTAACCAACCAAACTAATAGAATATGGAAAAGACAATGTCTTATCGTTAATTATGTAACTGACAATAAGACAATGTTGTGTAATTATATAGCAGAAAGAACATAATGTCTTGAGCACATTCTTGATCTTAATTACTCATTAGTTTAATTAATCTGCGCATATTCTGTTTAATTAGGTTAAACAAATTGGCATTCCCCCTTACATTTTTGGAAAATGTGTGCACTTCACGCAACAGCTGACTGTTTATTGCTTTTGCGTAAATTAAATGTATTTGCCTTACATGATGATACTTAATTAATTACTTATTTAGGATTTGAATAATAATAATGCAACAATGGTACAGAGGATTAATTTTGGACAACTTGGTGAAGGAGAGAACTTAGGTTTATAATTTGGTTGGTCCACAGTGCCCTCATCTATGGCTTTTTGTCTAAATAATGTTAATAATAACCTAGGAATTTGGCTAGAATAGAACTAATTAGTTTAGCCTATTATATACAGTTACTTTCTCTAATGTTTCTTTAAAGGGAACCGGAGAAAATATTTATCGAAATAAAAAAGGGGAAACCAGAGAAATTGGCGTAGCTTTTACTTTTTCCCTTCTTTTGATACAGTCATGCTTCAAGCAGTATATATATATATATATATATATATACATAAAGATTTTTGACATATGTGCTTAAATTTTGAAATATAAAATTGCTGTCTTGACATATATATTTACTTTTAATATATGAAATTTAAATTTATGTGTAATTTTATAATATTTTTTATTAATAAATTACATTCTTTATTAAACACTCATTTTAATTTTAAAAAAATAATCTATTAATATTAATATAAATTAGTTTTCTAATTAGATATCGATTATTTTAAAAAATAATATATTAATTATATTTTAATATTATATTTACTAATAAATTAATTCTCTAATGAGATAATAATATTAATTATAGAAAATAATATTTTTAAATATTATGTTCACTAATAAATTAATTTTTAATTATTATAATAATTTCTAATTTTAAAAAATAGTAATATCAATTATATTGATAGTATTAATTTATATAATATTAGAATTAATAAATAAATATTTTAAAAACAATATTTTTATTATTGTAATAATAAATCTTTAAAAAAAATTAAGGACGTGTAAAAATAGTTAGTTTGCTATTTTTTTAAAATATTATAAATCAGTATTAAATATTAAAAATTTTATTAAATTATGTCTATAAATTTAATTTTATAATCAAAATAATAATAGCAGTCGTGTAATGTACGGGTAAATAACTAGTTTAGTTAATTATATTCTTTTTCCAGTTAATAACCATTTTTATATATGCACGCTAAGTACAACTTGATTATTAATGTATTGATGTGAAAAATCAATTTAAAAAAAAAAATCAAATCTGAAATATATTGTGGCTACTAAGACTTTAATTTTAATTTGACCTTGATTAAACATACTTAAAACTAAGCTCAGCCTAATTAAACGTGAATACCTCAAACTAAATGATCCAATTACAGAAAAGGACTGGCATAGGAGTTGTGTGCAAAAAGAGAAATATAAAAAAGAAACCTTGGAACTAATGTGATAATTGATTCCCTACAGATCCCTATGCATAAAAGTGAAGATTTGGAAATTATCTGGGTGATATCTTCCAGTTAAGAAAGTAAATTAAAAAAATAGATTAAGGAAAAAAAGACTTGATTTAGACATGAAGTTAGCTTCCAACTGAATCATTTGAAAAGATCTAGTCCGCTTATTTTAACTTATTATGATCACTTGTATCAGTTCAAATAAAAATAAATTTAAAGTAGACAGAATATTAGACTTGTTGTCAGCTAATTAAGCAAGATCAAGATTGAAGAAGACCCAATCCAATCTAGAAAATTAACTGGCATCAATGAGGATTGTGTCTAGCAACTAGCAATTATATGATCCCTTCTGGATCAAAATGAGAGCTAGTTCTATCTTTTTCGGAAGGAGAAAAAGCAAGAGAGCAAGCAAGGTATACATAACTGGGCCATCACTAATTAAGTACATTAGTGACACGATATGTACAGTTCTCTAATTTTGCATATTCTTTAATATTCTCGATGTGAAATGTGTGGTGAAAGAGTATTAGATGTTCTCCAACGGAGTTTTGATCTCGTACCCTTTACAGATACGATTTCAGTATCAATGAATTAATACTAATTGGGCAAAGTTGAGAAAGTACAATATCAGAAAAAATTGGCATCATGAGACTACAAACTGTACATTTTCTAATCCTGATGTGAGTAAACTGACTGGTTTATTACCACTTGACTACTAATTAAGGGGAAAAAAATTTAAAGAAAAAGAATTTACCTGATGCAATAAACATATTTGATTGGATCAGCATAACTGCATACATTCTTACTATAAGAATCGCATAGATTACTGTATAATTATTACTTAAAAGATGTAATGTAAGCACATGTGTGTCTAAGATATATAAAAAACGGGGGGTATATGCGGTGTTGCAGGTGAGTAGGTGACGAATTCTAGGGCAGTGTGTGTGTGTGTGTGTATATATATAAGTTAAAAGCAGAGATGTTCCTTGGCAACCGAGCATATGTTTCCCTACACTTAGACAAGGTAATGTATAAACATGGGAGCTAGGGCAGACGTGATAGAGTTACCACCGGCATATCACTGGATTACAGCGTCAAAGGGCTTAGTCTTACCTAGACATTGAAACCCATATCATAAAAGATATGCTTAGAAGCAAAATCAGCTGTGGGTTAGGGTCATCAAATCATCAGATATTCATCACTCTCAGTATTTCTTTTAAAACAAACCTATACATATACATCACCAGCACTAATATAAAGATCATTTTTTATATATACTAATTAGTCCCATTAATTTTGATAATAATAATAGATTTGTAAGAAGAGAGATAGAGACTGTTCAATGGTGAACAATATAGTCAAAATAAATAAAATCATAAATTTAATCAGTGCTTTCAACTTTCTTTTTTTCAGGGCCTCTCATCATGAAGCTGATTTAAATTCGTGGACCGTCCGATTGAAAGTAAATGTACCTGGGCACACCTGGGTGAGGATTGGACCTACGTGCATGTGAAGTACGTACATGAACACAAAAAAACTTTCGTATTGTATAGACCTACTGTACCTTACAGGAGAAACTCTGTCATTGAACTGGCCATGGAAAAGAGGTGGGAGCTCTTAATTATAGTGTTACTGAATGTTGAACAAGAATTTCTGTGGCTAAATAATCAAAATATATATAGTCGAAAACGTAGGTCCAAAATTTTATTATTTCCTGCATGCAAAGAAAGAACTTCCAGATTTGTCTACTAAGTCAATTTTTAGAAGATTATAAGTTAAAGAAGACGGGCTTTGTCTCCAAGTAATTAATCAGTCCTATATATGTACAGAATGTGCAGCAGGTTTCCTTTGTTTTTTTTTTTTTCTTTTGTTCCTTCTATGATGCGACTTCAAGTTGCAGAGGAAGAAAGTTCATGGCCATCTCTAGAGTTCCCTCAAAAAGAAAAGAAAAAGAAAGAAAAGGCCATTTCTAAAGAACCATAGAAGAAGGGTAGGGGAGACATGAAAACAAAACAACTTTTATTTTCAAGTTGTAAGTGATGATTCAACGACATAAAAAGACCGTTTCTTTTCCTCTCTTCCCAAATGACAAAAATATATCACATTTCTATACAGCTATGCATGTATCTATCTATCTATCTATATATATATATATATTCTAATTTTCTTTATTTTTTTAAAAATCTTGTTCTGTTTTATTATATTGTGAATGATCTGAATATAAATTTGATATTTTTAAAATAACTTTTAAATTTTAAAGTATCAGAAACTGAATTGAACGTTTAATGTATAGCTTTTTAGTATAACTTTTTAAATTAATAATTAGTAGGTTTATATATGCTCTTAAATTTCTATATGTTTAGTTTATTTTAATTTAAGCTAAGCTTCAGAAATGTTTTTTTTTTCTTTAATGTTCTTTCAAATCTTTAGTGTGTATTTATATATATATATATATATATATATATATTACACTCTTTTTAATTTTATTTTGTATTTAAACAATTTCCAGTTTCCAGTTATTGAACTTAAATATTAGAAGAAAAATTGAACCTAAATATACTTTGCCCCAGTGGTGCTTTGGATTTGATTGTGAAATAAAATGAGTTGTTTGGATAAGGTCGGAAGATGCTTTTCACCAAAGGGGTCAAAGTCTTCATCATTTTAGGAGAAACTGACGGCTTCATCTGTCTTTTATTCTTTTCTTTCTTTCTTGTTTTCAGTTTCCAGTTCTTTTTTTAAGATAAGAGAATTCTTTTAAATGGAGCACTATATATCTCATACTTGTCTGATTTTATTTTATGAAAAATTAATCCTCATTTTTTGAAGTGAGACCTCAGATTCCGGTAATGAGAGTTGTTACTAATCCAATTGGGTTTGGTCTGTTATTAAAGTGTTGATTGATATTTTTCCTTGTGGAAAAAGGTATATATACCTCAGCTATTATGGACAGTTTTACATTTCCGTTTAAACAACAAGAGTTAGTGTTGGAATAATGGAGGTCAGGTGGTGGATAGTGTATCCTCTAATCACTTCACTGCCTCCCTTCTGGCAACAGAAACGTTGGCATTGAAAGCAGCAAAAGGGAAAACATGGGAAAATTGCAACAGTTATCCATAATATTAGGCGGGGGCTATATTTTCCTAATTGGCAGCTCCAGACCAGACTCCACTGTGGAGACAAACAAGCCAACAAAGTGGCAGATAAAAAGCTTCTCATTTTCTGATATCCAATATGCATGCCTATTTCTTTTATCACCCCTTGTAATTCCAGATCATGCTGTTGTTCCTTGAAATGATACTCAATGTTCAAAATAATAATAATAATAATAATGATGATCCCTACAATAATTAGTCCATGTATCATTTTTCATCCAGTTGTAATAACAGTTTTATTCATGTCGAAACAAGAATTAATAAACACTAGCTAATAGTTAAACAATGATTACAAAAAGGGATGAATTTAGGATGTTAGAATTAAACCCTTTTTCGAATATGATTTCTATAAATTTAAGTTCATACTGCTATGGCTGAAATAGAAGAAATCCAAAGGTGAAACCACGCAAAAAAAATATCACCCTAAAAATTTAAAATAAATGAACTTTTGATTTTTTTAAAATTTTGACGGCGCAAAATACCCTTTTCAAAAACAATTGTGTAAAATACTAAAAAAAATATAAATTTTAATTGCGCTATTATCTTATCTGAATATATAGATCATTACCTTATGTTGACAGATTTTATTGAATTAATTAAATTTTCAAATTTTCAAATTTACTCAATTTCTTAACTTCTAATATCTATATTATAAACACAAGTTTTGAAATTTATCTATTTAATAATTCTTAATAATACTTTAATTGCTTCGAAAGCTTATATAATTTCTTATAATATTTTAATTATTCTGAAATCATGTTGCACTCACGTTATTATTATATTCTAAAAATAAATAAAATTAGCTCATCTAACTACTAGTACTATTTTAAGCTTCCATATAATAGCAAGTAAAAAAATGAAATTGGGACATGACAGTTTATACAAACTATAGGATAAGAGTTATGTGTATTGAAATGATAGATTGATTTATCATTTTATATATGATGCAAAATAGTAATTTCAATGTATAATTTCTCGTATCAGACCCAAATTTCCAAACGGGTCATCTGTCTGTGGTATGGAATCGGCAATTCCAATCCATTGAAAAGATATATAATTGAAATTGGACAAAGAGAAAGTGGACCAGAACACCATTGGCATTGGGTAGTGGCCCATGAAATGAAAGCCCGTACACTTCGTAATTGTCAAAAAACCAAAGCTTGTTACATGTGTTTCCCTCTAAAATGGACAGTATGATAAAGATAACAATTCTTATGACATGGACCCATGTCCGTATATAGTCTAGTTTAAAGCGCGTCCGACGTTGAGGCGCGTCTCATACTGATGCATTTTTTTTACAATAATATATATATTTTTATTAAATTTATACTAAATATTAATTAATTTATATTTATTAAATTTATATTGGATGTGAATGTTCATTATTTAAAAATTAAATACTTATTTTTTATTTATTTTATTTTATTAAAAAATTTACATACCATAATATAAATAATTTTTAGTATAATTTAAATTTGACGTTTCTTTATTTACTAACTATAAAGACGATTTATTTTATATTTATATTATATATATTCGTTTGAATGAATTAATGACAAATATTCATTCACAAACACATGAATACTGTATATACGGGCAATGAACATTATAATACTATATAACAAATATTAATATTAATACTGATGAATAATACATGAAATAAAATAAATATAAACATTAACCTCAATGAATATTAAATTCATAGATAATAAATATTTATATTAAAAAAACAATTATTATAAAATATTACTTCTAATGAATATATATAATATAAACGATGAATATTTCAGTATATATAATGAACAAAATATTAATATTTATATCTAATCCAATAAAAACTCTTTGACATGAGTTACTATATTTTGACACATAAATTTTTTATTTTGACACATGTATTTATCATCGACACATAAAATTTTAATTTATGTATAATCTTATAGTTTTTCTATTAATTTATTGATTATTTTTATATTATTACTAATAAAATCTTAAAATATAAAAAAGAAAGATATTAAAAATATTTAATTTATAATTACTTTAAAATTTTAATAAATAAGTATAAGATATTTAAAAAATTATTTAACATATATATATATATAGTTAATGTTATATTATTATTTATCATTAAAATAAGTAAGACAGTCGTTACAGGCAAATAAACAACTAGTTTTCATAAATATATAAAGAACAATTATTCAATATATTATTTTTAGTATAATATTTATTTTTTAAATTCATTTTATCAATAATTTAAAAAATAAAAATTTTATTCTGTCAAAAATAAATATATATGTCAACGTAAAAATATCAAAATAGCAACATATGTTAAAAATTTGGCTCAGAAATTAATATATATATTTAAAAAATAATCATTAAACTATAATGAATCGGATTGAATTGAATTAGAATGTAAGATGATAATAAAAAATAATTATGTTGATTATTATTTATAATTAAAATAATTATAATAGTCGTACAATATACATGTAAACAACTAATTTTTATTAATATAAATATTTATTTATATATAATTTTTATAAATTTATTTATCATAATTTGAAAAAATATTAAAAGAGTGGGGACAAAAGTCTAATTTAAAAAAATTAAAGGAATGAGGATAAAGATTCCCACATGTACCTTACAATTCAAAACATAAAAATTAAGAAAGTGAGCATAAGTTCCCACACCCATAATTAAAAAAAAAAAAAAAAAGTCATTTTGTAGTGGACTTAGGTGTAATATATACCTAGAGATTTTTTACCTTTAGATTATAATCTTTTAATTATAGCTATTAAATTAAGTAACTTGTTACCTTTTTAATAGGTTTTTCATTATATTTTAATTTATTGTATGAATTTTTTATATCATATTTCTTCGTTTGAAATTCTTTAAACTGCTAAACTCGTTAAAATTCAAAAAAATTAAAAAACATAAGTTATATTAGTTTTGTACTGCTGTGTTAAAGTTAGCAAATTTGCAATCTCTGTTTGGTGCCTTTCCATTTATTGAAGCCCTATTCCATATATGTTTTCCTTATGTTGCAAATTCTCGTTCCCTCGAGGAATTGAATATATGTATTACGATGTTTGATTAAGATGTTTATGTATTAATGTTCTATCTAAAAATATATGGAGAAATTTTATTATATAGATAGAACACTCTGTCTTAGAGAACACTATATTTATATATAAGTATTTAAATTATAGCTTTTTTTAAGCTCTCAAGTTCAGAAAAAGCTTCATTTCTATACAGCAAACTTTGTCAAATTAGGCTGTCTAATTTCACTAAGACTTGCCATTCAAGACCCAAATTAATATTGAACCAACCTCCCTTTATCTATCAATCAACTTCAACACTTAGTGTTTTAATTCTATTATTGTCCGCAAATATATGAAGATTTCAATTAATTATGAGTACCATATTGATGAGAAATGAATATTTAAACATACTTTTTCCTATTTAAAAAAGATATGTCCTTCATAAATTATAGTTTTTTTTTTCTTATAATTATTAGTTAAATAACTAATAGTTCAAAATGCGGTTCATTTATTATCATAAATACTGTCATCTAAAACAAAATCATATTTTTTTATTTTAAATTATAAATTACTATTGAATATATATTTGAATTTTAATGTAATACTAAATTATTTTATTGAATCTCAATAGTTAAAAATTAAATAGCATAATTGATGAATTGATAAATTTAATAATTAATATGAAGAATTGACGCTTAAAATGTCTAATAAAAGTATTTAATAAAAAAAGTAAAAATTGATGGTATGAACCATAAATAAAATAAAATAAAATAAAAACTAGTTTTCTTAATTTAGGGTTGATGAGGAATTAAGGTTGTGGAAACTTGGTATCAAAAAAGTATGTGAAAGCTTAAGAAATGGGCATTGATCTTGTATTTGTTTTATGAATGTTCAAATTCGGATTTTCTTTCTTGAATCCAAGCAATTTCTTTTTATGAATTTAATAAATATTTGTTTGAAACAAAAAATGTTGCAAGAATCCCTTTGCCTGCTTTTCTTAACTAAATAAATATAGTTGTCTTTTAAGTTTGCTCTTTTTTTTTAAGCACATTAGTATTAATTCTTTTAAGCAAGTATTTATTGTAAGCAATCGTCAGTTTTATATTTATTCATAAGATTTGTTTCCATTACAAATAAAAAATATCAGAATTTTAACTAATAACAAATTAATATATATTATTTTGTCATTAACTTGGACTTTAATAATTATTTTCTTTCTTTCAATAATAAGAGGATCAAACAAGTTAGATTCTAATTTTAAAAAGATAAAATATCTATTATACTTTAATATTATATTAACTAATAAATTAATTTTTTAATTAAATAAAAATTTAATTATATTTTTATAAATATTATATTATTATATTTTAATACTATATTAATTAATATATTATTTTTAATTAAATTATATTTTAATTATAAAAATAACATTTTAAATATTATATTTACTCATACATTAATTTTTAACTATATAATAATTTCTTATATTAAAATAGTAATATTAATTATAATGATATTAATTTATATAATATTAAATTAATTATTAATTATTTTAAAATTAATTTTATATTATTTTATTAATAAAATTTTAAAATATAAAAAATACAATTAAAAATTTTAATAATTTTATTTATAAATTTAATTTTGTAATAAGATAATAATAAACACTAGTTTGCTATTTCTTTAACTGTTATAAATCAAAAAAAGTATTTATATTAGCGTACATTAGGATAATTTTTTTTTTAAATATTAGAAGTAAATAGGATAATATGGTAATATAAAGGGGTATATAATAATTATCCTAAAAACACCAAATTTTAACTTTAGGGTTTCAAAAATTTCTCCGCCTCACCGTTTCTTCTGTCGATCTCATAGCCACCGCCTCTTTCTCCCCTATATTGCTATCATCGTTGCCTTCATTGAAGACCAGTCGGAGTCCACTAGCTATTTCGACCGACATACCAGTTCGATCACAGGAGAGTTGTGGGTTTTCGATTTCTAGCAACTACGAATTTGTGATTGACGAAACAATTTCAATTTATGGTCTGCGAAAACCAATGATCTCAAGGAATTTGGATTTACTTTGAACCATCAAAAGGTATTTATATCAATTGGCTGTGTTGTTGATGATAATGGATCTTTCTTTTTCTATTATATTTGCAATATAATATCGTTTCTCTTGTATTTTCTGGGTGTGATGCGGACAAGAAAAACATCAAGAAAACAAGAGAGTTTTTATTTTATTTTAAGTCTGATTTAAGAGTTTAAGTTGGTTTAGTATTTCATAAATAGTATTAGTTTATAATTTTCAATAAATAAAGATTTCCTGCAAATTGCTGCTCAAGAATTGTGCGGTTCAATTCTCCTTAGGTGTGACTCTTAAACCTTTCAAGTTTTGACTCTTATGGAAGTTTTCTTATGCTTTTCTTTTTTTTTTTTTTTCCTTTTTTTTTTCTAGATCTGAATTTCTCACAAATGAGACCTGGAAATCAGATTTTGTGTAGAACAAGTTATCTAAGTTTGTCCTATATCGGGGGTTATGACCGACCAAGGGAGATGGACCAAATCTAAATTTTCTATGTCATATTTTTTAAAACAAAATTATTAGAAAAATAATTATAAGGACACAGATCTTGTTAACTTTTGGACCTCTGCTTCTAAACTATAATAATAGTAATAATAATAATAATAATAATAATAATTCTTCTAGAGTACACAAGGACAATATTTAGATTTCAATGACTACTTGTATAGTAGTTGAGATAAGTTAGCCAGTTTTTCATGCAATCCTTAGACCAATAGATACATCATGTTGTCCCAGATAATTCACAGAATATTTTACTTAATTCTGGTTATGAAGTTAGGCTAACATCTGATACTGGTAACGTTTAGAGAGTTTTGATAAGATGGAGGAATTATGGTCCTTACACACCAATGAGGAATTACAAAGACATAAACCTTCTATCCTTTTTAAAGCAACATTCAAAATTTTGGAATTTAGATGAGAAAAGAACACGTAACTCTTTTATATGTATAGTTTCGTGGACATTTTTGAAGAGTTAATCTAGACATAGGCCATATATTTTTCTACACAAACGTGGACATTTTTGAAGAGTTAATCTAGACATAGGCCACATATTCTTCTTGAAAATAGAATATGTATCTCTTGCTGTCTCTCCTTTATTTAGTGTTTTCGATTAATTATTAGTAATGGGATATGTTTTATCTTCACCTGTTGATTTATAGCATCATGTTGTGGACCAAGAAGTAAAGAAGATTTAAATTATTCTGGTCGGAATTGCTAGATTAATTTAATTCGTATAATTTGAAGCATGAATCGATTACCATTTAGGGCATAAAATTTCATATGTATTGATGCCTCTGCTGATTTTCTTGCTCTCTTGAGTCTACTGCTGCTATGATAATTTCCTGCCATCTGTTGTGGCTTTCTTGGAGTATGCTGCTGCTGTTTATGGTTTTTGCTGGTTTTTATCTGCTGTGTTTTCTTTTCCACCATTTCTATTTTCTAATACTTTTTTCTACGTATCCTGGTTTTGCTGCTACTTATGTGTTTCTGCTGCTGCTTTCCATTTATGTTTTCCCATTGACAATTTTAATACAGAAAAGTGGAGTCTCAGATTTCTAATATGCAATACTAATATGTTTTTGCAGTGCAATTTCTAGAATGGGAAAAAAGAAAACAGAAGATGGTGGTGGAGCCACTAAAGCTAAGCCAAGCAACAAAGAAGGAAAGAAAGAGAAAGTTTCTATTGCACCCTTGCTTATTGGTGCAGAGGAAAAGCCTGAGAAGCCAAAAAAGGGATCAACCTCTTCCTCTGGCACTACCAAGACAATGGCTTCCAAATTATCGTCTTATATTGATGGGATTGATCTCCCTCCTGAGGAAGAAGAAGATGATGACGCTTCTGATTATATGGAGCAACAGCAGGCTGGTGGAAGGAAACAGTCGAATGGGCAGCAAAGGAATCAAGGAAAGCCACTTGATACTTCTGTAACAGACAAAGAACTCAAGAAACGAGAAAAGAAAGACATGCTTGCTGCGCAGGCTTTAGAGCAGGCTAAGAGGGAGGCCCTTAAGGATGACCATGACGCTTTCACTGTTGTTATTGGTAGCCGGGCTTCAGTTCTTGAAGGTGAAGATGATGCAGATGCTAATGTTAAAGACATAACAATAGAAAATTTCTCTGTGGCGGCAAGGGGAAAGGAACTCTTAAAAAATGCATCAGTGAAGATATCTCATGGAAAGAGATATGGCTTGGTTGGTCCTAATGGAAAGGGTAAATCTACATTGTTGAAGCTTCTGGCTTGGAGGAAGATTCCTGTACCTAAAAATATTGATGTGCTGCTGGTTGAACAAGAGGTCGTAGGTGATGATAAAACTGCTCTTGAAGCTGTTGTTGCAGCTAATGAAGAGCTTCTTAAGGTTCGGCAAGAAGTTGCATCTTTACAAAATTCAACCTCCGCTGCTGATGATGAAAATGGTGACGATTTAGATGGAGATGATGTAGGAGAGAAGCTTGCTGAATTGTATGAGAATTTGCAGATCTTGGGGTCAGACGCTGCCGAGGCTCAGGCATCTAAGATTTTGGCTGGGTTGGGTTTCACCAAGGACATGCAGAGCCGTCCTACCAGGTCATTTAGTGGTGGCTGGAGGATGAGAATCTCATTGGCTAGGGCACTTTTTGTGCAGCCGACTCTACTACTGTTGGATGAACCCACTAACCATCTTGACCTCAGGGCTGTACTTTGGCTAGAGGAGTACCTTTGCAGGTGGAAGAAAACTCTTGTTGTAGTTTCTCATGATAGAGATTTTCTTAACACTGTATGCAATGAAATTATCCATCTTCATGACTTGAAGCTTCATATCTACCGTGGGAATTTTGATGATTTTGAAAGTGGTTATGAGCAGCGCCGCAAAGAGATGAACAAGAAGTTTGAAATTTATGATAAGCAGGTGAAAGCTGCTAAAAGATCAGGAAACCGTGCTCAGCAAGAAAAGGTTAAAGACCGTGCAAAATTTGCTGCTGCCAAGGAAGCATCAAAGAACAAGGCAAAGGGCAAGGCTGATGAAGATGAACCCCTGCCAGAGGCACCCAAGAAATGGAAAGATTATAGCGTGGAGTTCCACTTCCCTGAACCTACAGAGCTGACACCGCCACTTTTACAGCTGATTGAAGTCAGCTTTAGTTATCCCAACCGGGAGGATTTCAGGCTGTCAAATGTTGATGTGGGGATTGATATGGGAACTCGTGTTGCCATTGTTGGGCCCAATGGAGCCGGAAAATCTACTTTACTTAATCTTCTTGCTGGTGATTTGGTTCCTACTGAGGGCGAAGTAAGAAGAAGTCAGAAGTTGCGCATTGGGAGGTATTCACAGCATTTTGTGGACCTCTTGACAATGGATGAAACACCTGTTCAATATCTTCTTCGACTTCATCCAGATCAAGAGGGACTTAGCAAGCAGGAGGCTGTCCGCGCAAAGCTTGGAAAGTTTGGACTACCTAGCCATAATCATCTCACTCCTATTGCAAAGCTATCAGGAGGGCAGAAAGCACGGGTTGTGTTCACATCTATTTCTATGTCAAAGCCACACATATTGATGTTGGATGAACCGACGAATCATTTGGACATGCAGAGTATTGATGCATTGGCTGATGCACTAGATGAGTTCACTGGCGGAGTTGTCTTGGTCAGTCATGATTCTAGGCTTATATCTCGTGTTTGTGAGGATGAAGAAAGGAGTGAAATCTGGGTGGTAGAAAATGGAACTGTAATGAATTTCCCAGGCACTTTTGAGGAGTACAAGGAAGAACTACAAAGGGAAATTAAAGCAGAGGTTGATGATTGATGCTGCTTGCATAGCTCAATCGCTTATTGTTCCAGTTGCATGAAATAGTTAGCCAACTTCTTGTTATGTTGTTTGCTCGTATAGCTGCATCAACATAGGTACATCTTATCCTTTTTTCAAACAGAAATCTTATTTATCCCTTATGTTATTGATATTGAGTGTATCCTATTATATTGCGGGCATTTGTTAAATATAGAGAATAATTGGTTTATAAACTGTCCACTTGATTGCTGTGTTCATGCAAGTGGGTTAGAATTTCAATTTTTCAGCAAATGGACTTCACTTTCTTTATGCACTGCTGCCACTTCTATTCATCATAACATAGAACTGTGCTATTCTTTCTTCCTATTTGTGATCGGATAGAGTTGCCCACTTGATTGATTGAAAATATATTTGGCATAAGTTCTTTTTTGGCAACGGTTGGGAACATATGTCTTTTAGGCTCTCGATGTTGCTTCAGACTTGGAATGAAAATTTTGAATGCATTGTTTGATCTCTCTTATTCTTTGAAGCACTAAATACTCTTGGGGAGTTGCGGAATGCGTGTCAGACACACTCCGCATTGAACATAAGAAGTAATAAATTTGTAAAATTTATGGGCAGTTTGAAAAAACATGGATACTTTTTCAAATAATTTAAAAATTAATTGAAAACTCTCGTCACACTTAATCTTTATTCGTTTGATGCTTGCTTCAACAAAGATAAATTCCTCTCTCTACTTTTCTATCTCTTCAATATGTTCTCAGAATTTCTTTTTTACATCGGGCCAAACGCCAGAACAAAGATACATCATTCACTACAGGCAAAGACAGGAAGGAAGGGAGACATGAGACCCAATTGTTTGGACATTGTCCCCGTCTAGCCGCCTTCGCTATTCGATCTGCAGCAAGATTATACTTTCTACTAGCATACTTGAAATAAATGCTCCTACAACAATGTAAACGTAAAATATCTTAAACAATTTCCCACGGGGCAGCCCTTTTCCATTAAGCACATTTATAGCAACTTGAGAATCAGATTCAACTATGCTATTGAAAATGCCCATAGACTCTGCTAGGAAGCAAGCCTCCCTAATTGCTGTCACCTCTGCCACCAACGAGCTAGCAATACACTCTTGTGGTGGATCTCCCATCCAACATTTGATCTCTGTCGTCTCTACAAATGATTCCAATTCCTGCTCTATCTGAACCCCGTACAAATGAGGCATCACAATTAAATTTGAAACCCCCCATCTGAGGCCTCTCCCATCTATCAGCAAACTGACAGCCCTCAGTCCCAACAGGCAAGCCAAGCTGAGATACATCACCACAAGCACTCGGAGAGGACAATTCTTTAGAAGCAACCTCAGCCCTTACCACAGTACGAAGGGGCTCAAGGGGGATGTTTCTAAAAACCCATTCAATCCTTGGTCTTCCAAATGGACCAACAGATGTGAGCAACCATCTTAACCCTCTCCTTATTGAAATGGCCCTGCTCCTTATCACTCAGCATATCCCACCATTGAGCAAAGGACGAGAAGCATAAACATTGTTGTAGTTTATTTTTTTGATGCTATTAGAGATAGGGAAAATCTAGAAAAGCATGCTCATAGTTTTATGTGTGTTTAATTTTAATTTTGTATTTTTTATGATAATTTAGTATACCTATTTATGTCTATAGCAAAAGACAATATTTCAATATAATACTGTGAAATTTTACTGATGAAGTTTAATTTATCTAACGTGACGTTTGTACAATATTTTTAAAGAATATGTTTATAGGTTTACAAATCTTAAATTTTAAGTATGTTCAATTTATGGTGATAAATTATTCTATGTGCTAATGTTTGTTAATGAAAGACATTATTCTACAACAATTAAATAATCCCATTTTATAAGCCCCATCTTAGAGAATTTTTAATAGTATTTTTTATTTTAAAATATATAATTTCTATAATAAAAAACATCTTAAAGAATGTTTAAATATAAAGAATAAATTTTTTATTTAAGTTCAATAGACTTTTTATATTTGTTTATTATATTGCTTTGTTTCTATATGCATTAATGGTTTTATTTTATTTTAAAAAAATTACCAATAAAAAAATAAAAATTACAAATATCAATTAATCAAATGCATATATTAACTAAATATAAAATACATGTAGAAAATCAAACAAACTCTTAATTTATATTTAAAAAGTAAAAAGTACAATGACTTATTATTTTATTGTATAACTCTTTAAAATAAAGAGTTTAACATTTAATTTCATATTTATATCAATTAAGCCTATTTATTGACTTAATGGTTCCTTTCTGTTAGCTAGATTTGTATTATAATTTAGAAATTAAAAAGTATTTTTATAAAACTGAAATTGAGAAAAATAAGAAATAAAAAATATAATGAAAAACTTATAAAATAAGAACATCCTAAGATTATTGAAGGCCGTTCTCATGATCTCTTGGCTTCCATATGGTACTTCCTCTAACAATTTCCAATCCATTCTCGAGAAGCAGCAAGTGATCGAACTCTACCTGATCATGAATTTCACTTTTAACGATTTTCGATAGAGACTGCAGTGTGCTATCGGTGTTGCATTCCTTTCGATACTCCAAAGCTAAGGTAGAAAGATTGTGATGCTCGATAAATGATCTTGGAATATTCTGAAAAGCATGTTATTCAGTTGCAGCAAAGCAAACTGAGTTTCATGTATGTTAATATATCAGTGTTAGATGAATGGGACTCTTTACTTTAATATTTGAGAATTCTTACTTACACAAAGTGCATATATATTATAACGAACAAAAGAGTGACACTTTGAAATTAGATGATTGACATATATTTAATTATTTAAAATTAATAATTATGTATCAATCATTTATCAATTTAGTGCATAGGTTAAGATATGTATTTAGATTCTAAGATTTATACGTAGAAGAAGACTTATCTATCTAAATACATACAATGCAAGAGTGAGTGTAATAATGACACTTATATTCTTGGAATATGCAAGTATGTTAGGTATAAGTAACTAATATGCATAAAAGATGTAAGGATATAGAAGGATGAAGCCAGTGGGGTAAATGATCTAATTCCTTATTAATTTGATGAGGTCTTTATACATTTGGTTTCACTGAATTTTACATTTGTTCCCCTGAAATTTATATATTGTCCCATTATATATATATGGGCAACAACCCATGTTTGAGCTCCCTCTCCTTTCATGCAAATAAATTAATAAAAAGAAAATCTACCTGAAGTATCCAATTAATGTATTTGGCATGGTTGACATGCTGATTGAGATCAAGGTCATTCCATCCAGGCTGTAGTCAGGACAAACAAAAGAATTAGTCATTTGAACAAACCAGGCATGAAAATGAAAAATTTCACAACTTCAAACTGAAAATCCATGGGCTTACTCTTAACCCTGTACAAGAATAATCTGCTGTCTGAACATCAAAATGCAGCTTTTTTCTGGCATGGTTATTGATTCTAGGATTACAGTCCATCATATGAGGGACAAGTTCTTCTTTGATTTCCTTTGCAAACTTCGATAACTTCCTTGTTTTCTTATTCATCAACAAAGATATACTGCAGAATATGCGATATTTAGTTAACGAACAAAGCTCATCTAATCAATGTGAACTTTGTCAAATACTGAAGTCATCTTGCTTATGTGAATATAAAAAGTTTGACTGTATATCCAGTACTGAAACATGCAAGAAGATTGAATTAAACCTGGTTGCATGAGCCACAGTTTCTCCTGTCCTGCCATCACGAAAAATCCAGTCGCGGCCTAGGCCATTTTTTCCTGATTGATACATCCAGGTATCTACTTGAACAACATCAAGCCTTCAGCAGATACAAAAAATAGTATCATCGATCAGGACTATCTGAAAGAAGGAAAAGAAAACGTAAGACTAAAAACTATACCATGTAGGATACCGATCCATTACTAATTTCAAAGTGGAGAGGACCCATATCAAATCCTTTCTACTCATTTCTGGTGTTAAGCCAAGACCATCCGCCAACAACCCTAAAATACTGCTATGGTTAAGTGCAGTATCCTGCCGCAAACAAACATCAAATGTTAATCCAGGTTTTGTAGAACATATATTAATTAACACACAGCTTGAAAGATTAAAAAGTTTAACCTGTAAATAATTGGACAAGGTGGCCAAGGATATTTTGCCGTCAAAGCCTATTTCAGATGATCTAATCACAAAGTTTTCCCTATAAACCAAGCCATCCTGGACCAAGCTTCCAATAGTAGCAGTGGCGTCTGCAACAGGGTTATTCAGCTTCGTTTCCCAGGTATTCAAATTCTCCCTTTTCTCAATGGGTGCTATAGCCCCACAAGTAAAACGTGTCTTCCTGACGCAAAATTCTTTGATATTGTTCGTCCTCATCCTGGATCGTGAAGTAGCTTTCATCCGTGTTGCTAGACTGCTGTATTCTTTGTTGTGAAAAGCTTGGACATGTTCATGATAATTAACCACCATTCCACTAGAAGTACTCGAATTAACCATTTTTCTGCTAAGATATGGTGCAAACATTATCAGAATCCTTTTCTTTTCCGCAACCATATATATGTATATACATATATATATATATGCTACAAAATCTTTATAAATACTTGGACTAAACCTCTGTTCTTATCAATTAATTACACACGTTAAGTTCCTTATCCTTGATCTTCTGTCTTATTAAAAGAAAACAACATGTCCTTAATCAGGAGCGAAGCCAGGTTGGCCTCGAAAGGGCCTCTCTCCCTTTTCCTCCTCCTCCAATTTTTTTAGTTTAACCATATATATATATATCAATAATATCTTTTATATCCTTCAACTCTTTTAGATTTGATTCTTTTTTAGATTTTTTATCAACAATTATATAAATTTTTACATATTTATGCATCACCCACTTAGGAGACTCACCTATTTTAAGATAATTGTTCTTGTAAAAACCAAACCTAAGCCACCTTGAAAACAAGGGGCAATGCCCTTATGAAAAAAAAAAAAAAAAAAGAATGAAAGAATTGTAATCTCCATCTATCTAATATTGACATATGGTGAAGATTATTATAACATTAACCACACTTGAGCCATAGAACTTGTCTATTTCTGTTAAACGAAACAGTTACAAAGACCTGAGCTTGCTAAAAATGAGCTGATGACTTCTAGCTTTCTCGATATGGTAGACAGTAGCATTAATTGATGGACACTCAGCAAGAAGCGTTGTTCCTTTTGTCTTTCTCAAGTAGTCTTTATTAAAAACTTATCCTTCTGTTCGAATCATCCGATCCATTTACCTCTTCTTCGTTAGAATTTTGCAAAGATTAATTGCATAAGAAACAACCTTAAGCAAGCAAGAAAGCTAGGAGTCTAATATTGTTCTGAAATTAGTGACCAAACGAAGATACATGTGATTATGAATGCATGTGATTTGTTAATTTGTGTGCTATAAGCAATACTAACATCCATGTTGAACTAAAATTAGGCCATTGAATTTCTTTGACAATTTTTAATGCTACCATCATTCTTTTTTTTTTTTAATTAAAATTAGTTTAAATAATTTAAAACGTATCGGGTAAAATTTTCAGGGAAGATACAATATTACTTTCAGAATTTTAGCGCATTTATATATATCTAAAATTTGAATTTAAAATTTTAATTAAACTAAAAAAAAATCTTTATTATTTTATTTAGAGGTTGTTGGTTTTTTTTTTTTTTTTCTTTTTCTAAAACTACATAACTAATACCAAAACTTGCCGGAGAATAACAATTAATAGTTCAGTGTGGATCCACAACAAGCAAAGAGTTTTATGACGCGAACAATCGAAATGGTACATCTGAGGTTAGCACTCAACTGCCATAACCATCCAGTGTTTGCCAAATTTGCTAACTTGTGAAGCATTGTTTCCATTATCAGTAACATGTTTTTAATTTACTGTAATGTGCAGGCATGTTAGACTTTAGTGCCCTAAAAATTGTTTTGAGTAATATATATATTATCAGAATGTATCAGTTTGAATCTTATTTATCATATCAGAGTGATATATGTATGAAATAATTACAATGTAACAATGTTATCACAATTAAATACTTTCTTCTTTCATACTAGTTCGTAGCAGTTTAATTTCTGCTGGAATTTACATTCTTGAAGTTCTTCTCGTCTCTCGGCACCCAGTAGCAGAGCTTGAGGTTCACTTTCCAAATACACAAGGGGACCCTGTCGTACCTAAAGAATCAAAAGTTAATTAACTATTGAAGGTTTTGGGAGACAGCCAATCAAATCTAACTGAGAATTATCAAATTGATGTAATCATTGAAAATTTTGAGGGGTGATGCCTTTATAAGGAGGCAACGCCCCTTGTGGGCTTCCATATGGTAATTCCCCAAAGAATTCCAACCCATTCTCAAGAAGCTGTAAGTGCTCCAGCGCTACTTGATTTTCATTATCACGAGTAATGAATTGATTAGACATATTAATAATTTAATACGTCAATATTATATCATAAAATTAGAAGTAGATAAACAGTAAAATGTAATATTTTAACAAAGAGTCAATTGTTTCCTCGAGCTTGGGAAACCTTGAGTCTGTCTGAATTGAATCATATTTTAAGGCTTGTCTAAAAGTTATTTTTAATCACTTAAAGGCATATATATAATTTTAGAAATGACAATCAAAATCCAAATGAAAAATATTTCTTACTTTTAACTTCTTCATGGATATCTTCTTCCACTTTTTTTCAAATCTCTTCATATTTACACAAACCACGACAAGTTAAAAAGTGGAGGCATAAAGGGCATAAAGGCTAAGCCAACTTCATTACAAAAGTTATGATACACTTCCTTAACTGTTACAATACCTTTCCGGCTCTGATGCCAAATAAATGTCTTCTTTAGAGGCCGGCCCTATTAGAATTTGAATAATAGTATTCACTTCTTGAGGGGTAAAAATACTAATCAAAACATCAACAATCTAATGTCTAGAGGTAGAAAAAAAATAGCCACCACTATATGTTGACAGTCCTAGGCCTATTGAAGGAATTTGTAAGACCAAGGATATCTAAAATCCAAGGTAATGTTATTCGTTATTCCTTTAATGAAGCAAGATATGTTAATTTGATCAAATGAAATAAGCTAAAAAAAAAATCTTCAAGTCTGACCCAAGTTCTAGAGTATCTAAAATAATGGCTAAAAAATGTCAAACGGGATTGTCTAGCCACTGATTTCGATGGCTAAGTCAATAAAGCTTTAAGGTGGTATAAAGTATTGTAAACATGTAAATTAGAATGTATATGACATGTTGTGTCTCAATCTCTTATTTAGAGACTGAAGTTCTCTAAGTCCTATAAGGAGTAGGATCTTACAAATGTAAGGTGCCCTAATCCTATTAGGATTAGTCCTTTTGATCGTATAATAGAATCCTAGGTCAGGTCAGACTATTCAGCTAGAGTCTGACCATGACTTGGTCTCTAAGACTCCTTGTTATACTTAGATTTTTGACTTAGTTATCATGCTTTTCTCGAATATGATAATTCAACATATAATGCTCGCTCATTAACTCTCAGCAAGGTTTTGGGTGCTCTTTTTATATTCAAAAAGTCTCCTTGAGAGTAATATGGAGCCTTCATTATTTGGGCCCAAATGGAACTAGGATTAAAAAGGAGTCCCTAATTTTGCTTTGTCAATAGTGCTAGATTGAAGGCATTCATTTCTTGAAGCCCTAGACCACTTTTAAACTTGGATATAAGGACCTTCAAATTATCAAGAATTATACTTCCTTTATTACTGGATTATTAGAGAGGATTTTATTCATCTTTTAATAAACTCTATTTGGGAGTTTGAAATAAGACATAGTGTAAGGAAGAATGGCTATTGGCATCGATTTCACCATCATTTCCCTTCCTCATGGGACAACAAGGCATGCTTCCAACTTTGTGTCTTAGAAACTTTTTTTGAATTATAAAGTTTAATGCTTGGGTATAGCAGATTTAGATATTTCTCATCAGCTCTCCTGCATATTAAGATGATGCACAATAGTCCTTCTAGTATCTAATTCCACTTTTTTGCCAAAAAAGATAGAAGTTTTCTAGAAGTTTATCCTTTGACCAAAAGCCTAACCATAGTGATAAAGGATCTTCTTAATTGCATAGGCTTCTCATAAGGAGATTTTTCCAAATAACATGGTCTCATCGGTAACAAGATATAGGATAAAGACATGCAATGCTTATTGAGCTTAAGCCTTTTAACTAGATAATGATCAATAACTCTTTGAATCTTAAAGATATAGCATTGGAGATCATAAGGAAGATGTAACACCCGGAATTTTTTTTTATATATTTAATAGTGAGTTTTTATTTAAGTTAATTTTAGCTTTATTTTTATTCAAGTAAACTATTTGAGAAATGATTATATTTTGGCTATTCAAATTTTCCCAAATGCATATTTATATAAGTAAAATTATATATTGGAAAATTTTGGAAGAAATTATAAAGGATGTTTTTATAAAACAATTTTGAAAAAATTGGTATTATAATTGATTAGTAGTATTAAATTTTAAGTTGGAAATTGATTATTTAATTTAATTGTGTGTAGGATTTAATTGGAGGATTATTTTGGAATAAGGATTAAAAGTATAATTTTATTTTTATGGGGTTTTAATGGAAATTTGTGAGCTTGGTATTTTTGTAAATAAATATGTCGGTCAGGGGTATTTTTGTAATTGTGTATTTTCAATAATTCGGATTTGGCCCAAATTAAATAGTTAGGGGCTTAATTGAAAGGCTAAAAAGAAGTTTGGGGGTCAAATTGGAATTCTGCAGGATGAAATTGTAAGTAATTAAGAAAGTTGAGGGACCAAGTTGTAATAAGGAAAAGTTCGGGGGCCTAATGTCGATATTGAAAGAAATGGAATCGGGGAGAGAGAAGGTAGAGAGAGAGAGAGAGGTCTGGAGAGAGAGAGGAGGACGCGATGGCAGCAGCGCTCGGGCGGAGGCGGCGGCGTCTGTTGGGCGGGCAGCGGCATGCAGCTCAGCTCAATGGCAGAAGTGGTAGGCGCGGAATCGCAGCGGGCGGCAGCCTTCCGGCAGGCCGCTCCGTGCGCTTCCCGGTGATTGGCCGGCCGTAGTCAGTGGCGATCGGCTCCTCTCTGCAAGGGCTTTATTTTGGCGGTGTCGGAGTGGTGGCCGGAAGCGGAAGATCCGGTGGAGAGAGAAAATGGTGGCAGCCGGCATTTTTGGGTTTTTCCGGCCGAGATCCGGCCGGAGGATGGACGATCGGGAGGACGTATCCCGACTCTCCTCGGCTCAAGCTTCGCGATGGCACTGGTTTCGTGGGCGATCGGACTTCGTTTGCAAACTGACGGCCGTGATCGTCCGTAGAATTTCTCCCGGACGATCGGGTGTCGGATCGGAAAATCGAAGCGGGGATCGCGTCATCGGTTGTCGTCGTTGTGAGTCCGATGGTGTATTCGGATCGTCGATCGGACTCCGGCCGGAAGTAGTCGACCGAGCGCCCTGGTAATTTTCTTTGGCCCGTTAATTTTAGAAATTCTTGGTTATTTGTGTTTATTGGATTATATTGAGTATTTGATGTTATTTGTGAGTCAAAATATTTGTCATCGGTTGGCCGCCATAGTCGATTTCGCGTGTGGCGGTCGGAAATAGTGAAGTTCGGGGACCCGACTCCTATTGTTTGAATCGTTAAGTATTTGAAGTGTTCTTCCCGGCAGTCCTGGACCCGTTTTACGGGGGGTAATGTTCGTGTTGTAGGGGAGGTTCTGCCGGATTTTCGGTGAGAATTCTCCGAGTCGAGATTCTTAGACAGTCCTAGGAGTCTAGACCTAGGATTAATGATCGATTGTCCGAGCGTATTGATAAATTGTTTTCCGTGATTAGATGATCATGCATTCGGCTCGCTCCAACCGAGGCACCGGAGCGAGCTAGGAGGTCGCCCCAATTCTATGAGTTAAAGTCATTTAATCATTCATATTTATTGCTAAGTTTGATTTTAATATGCTATTTTGAAAGTTCATGCTTAATATGGTTATTAGTATCGCAACGTAAATAATTTCAACTGAATTATTCATTATTAAAGGTAATATAAGTATTATTATAGTAATGTTATGATAATACCATATATAATCGATTTTCCATATGAGTTGCCCGATGTTTTACTCTTAATTGTTAATCATTAATTTGATATGGTTGAATGACTTCATTATACAATGATATTTATTAAATGGATGATTGTGTCTTGGGAAGCGTGGCTTGTAGAACATGCCCACCTGATGGGTTATCAGACCGCATGCGCACGGTAATGATCATGGACATGTAATAAGATTTTCATGGGTTTGCCACGGTGAGCATGGCTCTCGGGATGATTTATGTAAATTCACGGGAGGTAAGGTCCCTGGTCGAGCATTGCTCTCGGGCCGGCTTATTTGGATACTTAAGTGACCGGTGACCGGAGGTAAGGTCCTTGGTCGAGCATTGCTCTCTGGCCAGATCTTATTGGATTAAGAGAGCCGAATGGCTACTAGATTTCTTATTTGGATACTTAGTGACCGGACTGGAGGTAAGGTCCCCGGTCGAGCATTGCTCTCGGGCTGCCAGTCTTATTGGATTAAGAGAGCCGAATGGCTACTAGATTTTGGGGTTTAGGGTTCTACCGAGCCACTCGTCCCGTAAAAGTAAATATATATTTTTATTTATTTATTTATTATGGTATTTGATTATAATGTGATTTGTATTTCACGTGCATGGTTGATATTTTGATTCGAATGATTAATATTTTATGTGAAGGAAATAGTAGGGTATGATTATAGTATGGTTTGATATCTGATTTGAATAATCTATGTTTTCCGAGAAGAATGCAATAGTCCCCGGGATTATTTGATTTTAACTCACTCTAGACCCGGTCTCATTTCTTATTTTTGATTCGTGACTTGTTAGTTCTCCTGCGACTCTTATTCAGTAACCCGACTCCTTCATCATCGGGTGATGTATTTGATTTAGTATGTAAATTGGTAAATCTTAGATTCTCCGCAGTAGTAAATAGTAGATGTATCAGTTGTAAATTTTCTGAGCTTCGGGTCTCGCCTAGTTTTTCTGGTAGACCGAAGTAATTTTGTAAAGTGTAACTATTAAGATAATTTGTGGTTTTAATAATATTAATTTGAGATGAGATTTGTTTAAATCAGTGAGTGTCAGGCTTACTACGGGTTTCGGTAGCCTTAAGCCTACCCATTCCCTAGTGCCGGTCACGGGCCCACGGGTGGGGTCGTGACAGAAGAGATAAAGAGATAGTGGGTCACTTTGTTTAAGACTTCTTGAAGGGTCAACGGGAGAACTATTGGTCAAGACTACAGAAGATACTACTGTAATACACTGCATAACCTTGTGCACAAAGCACAGAATGAAACCCCTATCTAAAAGCACTTTTTAGAGGAACTATCGATCAACACAATCATAAGCTTTGTTTATATTTATTTTAGTTGTTATACCTCGAAAACTCTTAGATTTATTGGTCTTGACTGAAAAGCCTTAAGAGTTATAAGAAAATTTTCACAAATGCTCCTATTAAAAACGAAAGCTGACTAAAAGAGAGAAATTAGTAAAGGAAACTAAGAATTTAGCCTGGGCACCAAGTTCTGCACTTTAAGAATAAGGGCTGTGTAAGAGATAACTACTAAAGAAGAAATAGCTAAACAAACATCTCCTCTAATAACATCCCCATTTTCTTAGTAAAAGATGCTTTGGAACCTTTTAAGGCTTAAAGCTTTAAGGTTCCCTAGATTAAACACAACAACTTTGAAATTCTTGAAAAGGAACAGGTTGGAAAAGTCCTCATTCAAAACAGTCGGGATAAATTTTAGAATGAATAATATATGTAGAGGACTTTCTTTGCATAAACTGGAAACTAAATCAAGTCTTATAATTAGACCATATCTTCCTTTATTGCCTACAAAGCATTTACATATATATATTCTCTTTGCACATGACCTACTCGACCACACAAGTAAAAAAACTCAAGAAGGTCTCATAGAAAACTTGAACCCACTCACTAATTGCTTCATCGATGAAACCCTTGATAAGAGGAACTTTGAGGTTTTATATTGTTCGGAAAGTCAATTGTAGTACAAGATTTATGGAGTAAATATTGTAATTATCCTTATTAGAATGGCTGATTTATAGGGGTTAAATGAGCCACTTATAGAAAGTCATTCTTGTATATATATGGGTCTCTGTTATATTGAAATACATAAGGCATATAATTTTCTCAATCTTTTTCTTTTCATGGTATCAGAGCAGTAACGATACATCCTTTTTGCCTTAAATTTTTTCAATTCTTACCATCATGACTAGCGATGGAAACTCATCAGACTTTAATAGTCTTTATTCTCTTCACCATTCTGATCATCCTGGAATGGTTCTTGTTTCAAAATCTCTTAATGGGGATAACTATTTGACATGGTGTAGAGCCATGGTCATCTCTTTGAATGCAAAATCCAAATTGGGTTTTGTTGATAGAACTCTTAAGGCACCATTTGCCATAACCAAACCAGCAGATTAAGTAGCATGGAGGAAATGCAACGACATAGTGTTGTCCTGACTTCTTAATTCTTTAACGCCTGATATTGCAGATAGCGTTATTTTTTGTAGCACTGCCCATGAAGTTTGGGAAGATCTTCGAAGTCGTTTTTCTCAAAGCAATGCACCATAGATTTTTCAGATTGAGAGAGACATTGTATGTCTATCTCAAGATCAATTTACTGTTGTGACTTATTACACCAAACTCAAAAAATTATGGGATGAATTAGGCTCTTATAATGATGTTGTTTGCACTTGTGGAGCAGACAGTAAAAGGCACAAATTGATGCAATTTCTTATGGGATTGAATGAGTTTTACAGCACTATACGTGGTCAGATCCTTTTAATGAATCCCTTACCTGATGTTGTACAGGCTTATTCTTCTATTATTCAAGAAAAAAAACAACATAACTTGGGCACAACTTGTGAGACAATGGAAGTTTAAGCCATGGCTGTTCGAAAAGATGAACCAATGGCCTTTGGCGCTCGACACAAATCAGGTTCTTTTTCTCGTCCTAATTCATTCAATTGCAAGCCGTTACATTGTTCTTATTGTGACAAAGATCATCATGTAAAAGAAACATGTTGGAAGTTAAAAGGTTATCCCCCTGGGCATGTCAAGCCTACGACAGCCAAGCGCAATTGGAATAATCAATCTTCAGTTAATAATGTCAGAGAGGCACCAATTATGCAGCAGTTTAGTCCCATTATGAATGGGTGGTGATTCTGATTGCAACATATACGCCTATTATGCGGTGGACATGGGGCATCTCAATCAGATACTCCTAAGGCAAACATCGCCAAAACTTCTCCAGGTTTGTCCACACCTGCACTTATAATTGATAGCAATGCAAGTGATCATATTACTTCTTCTCCAAATTTACTTGTCAACAGCAGAATGAATATTTCCCTTCCACTTGTTGTGTTTTTCTTGGCTATCTAGTAGGCCAAAAGGCTTACAAATTATATAATATTGAAACTCAATATTTTTTTTTACTAGCCGTGATGTCATTTTTCATGAGGACATTTTTCCATATGAATCTACTGCCCATTCCTCATCAGACACACATTCAGCTATACCTGTTGTCATTCCCGATAATACTACTCTAGAGATCCCCTCTTCACAACTTATGGAACCTATTTCTGCCACTTTCGCTTTATCACCGTCAGCAGCCTTGCGCCATTCTCAATAACCTCATGTTCCTCCTGTAAGTTTGCGTGATTATATTTACAACCAAGTCACATTTCCCAAATCAGTGTCACCCTCGTCATCTTTTCCACATAAAGGTACACGATATTCTCTTTGCAATTATATCTCTTATGCTCGTTATTCACCATAACATCATTCTTTTATTGCTGCTGTTATTAATGATGTTGAGCCAGCATGCTATGATGAAGCTGCAACTGAACCCTATTAGCAAGAAGCAATGCAATCTGAGTTGGCTGCTTTAGAAGCCAACAATACATGGTCTCTCACACCTCTACCTCCTGGAAAGTAAGCCATTGGTTGCTGTTGGATATACAAAATCAAACCAAAATCAAACGGATCTCTTAAACATTACAAAGCACGTTTGGTTGCAAAAGGTTACACACAGTTAGAAGGTATTGATTACCATGACACCTTTTCACCCACTGCTAAAAAATGATCACCGTACGCTGCTTATTAGCTCTGGCAACTACTCAAAATTGGTCTCTTCACCAACTTGATGTCCATAATGCATTCCTTCATGGTGACCTTTTCGAAGAGATTTATATGTCTCTTCCTCCTGGTCTTCAGCGACAGGGGGAGGATCTTGTATGTCGCCTCAACAAGTCCTTGTACGGGTTAAACAAGCTTCACGTCAATGGTTTGCAAAGTTTTCTACTACTATTCAAGATGCTGGATTTATTCAGTCTAAGGTAGATTACTTATTGTTTACATATAAGAAAGACAAGTCATTCATAACCTTATTAATCTATGTCAATGACATCCTCATAACTGGTAATGACCCTTTTGCCATTTCTGATCTTAAACAATTTTTACACAATCGTTTTCGGATCAAAGATTTGGGGAACTTGAAATATTTTTTGGGTATTTAGGTGTCTCGATCAAAGAAAAGTATTTTCATTCTTAAAGAAAATATGCTTTGGAAATCATGAAAGATGGTGGATATTTAGGAGCTAAACCTGTGGATTTTCCCATGGAACAAAATATAAAGCTATCCGAGGAAGGGGAATTGTTAAAAAATCCATCTCTTTATAGGCGATTTGTGGGACACCTAATTTACTTGACTATTATCCGACATATAGAAATTGATTGTCATTCTATCTGGTATTTCAGAAAGAACCCGATATATAGAAATTGATTGTCATTCTATCCATGACAAGATTCAAAATGGTTCAGTCACAATTGAATATGTTCCTTCAGCTGAACAACTTGCTGATGTGTTTACTAAACCATTAGGGAAGGAAGCCTTTGGTAACATGAAATGCAAGTTGGGAGTTCTTGATGTCCACTCTCCAACTTGAGGGGGAGTGTTAGGAAAGTCAATTGTAGTACAAGATTTATGGAGTAAATATTGTAATTATCCTTATTAGAATAGCTCATTAATAGGGGTTAAATGAGCCATTTATAGAAAGTCATTCTTGTATATATATGGGTCTCTGTTATATTGAAATAGATAAGGCATATAATTTTCTCAATCTTTTTCTTTTCATATATGATTCTAATTCTCATAATCGCTTGCCACCAAATCTCTTACATTTCTTGCTAATTAAACTCAAGCAAACCCAAAAATGAAAATCCAACTTTTAATTACATTTTCTTTAAGGATTAACTTTAGTGCCTTGTAATTGAGTTGTAAGCACATGGAGAATAAAAGTGAAATTAATATTATCTAACAAATGATTCCTAGGCTATTTCTTAATAATCATTAAATTATTTGACATAGTCTAGAGAGCCCTCTTAGAAAGTTATCAAAAATCTCTCTGTTTCTAACCGGAAAATAAAAATAGTAACTATCTTCTCTTGTTTAGACACTTTAAATTCTTTATTTAAATTTCATAATTTAAGCAATACAATTTTTACAACCACTATATTTAAGGGTTTAAAATTAAATATTTTTCCACTATTAATGTATTCGACACTTTTCATTTTCACCCTCTTTCGATTTAGAGCAACTCAACTTTTAAGATTATTAAATGAAGTGTTGAATATTGTTTAATGAACAAGTAGAGCTAATTTTTTTTTTTTGTCTTAAATCTCCCTTTAGCTCTTTAAATTTTAGCTAAAAAATGCCACATATAACAATTATAAAGACTGAGAACTCTACATATGATAGAAACTCAATAAACACAAAGGATAATGAATGAGGAGAAACCTTCAATGAGAGTCGAGAAATGTTAAAAGGAATTAATAGAAAATATAGTGTAAATTATGTAGAAACACACTAGTGATAACACGTGAGAACACAAAACTTGGGAGAAAACATTATTAACTAATCTAAAGCTGTATTGAATATAATTTTTGCAAGAAGGTAGAAGACATTCTTATCATCCGATTAATATATTCATTACGATTAGAAAAGAATTATCTTGACCGTCGGATCTTAAGATTCAAGTAGTCCCTCAATTAAGACCATGCCAATAACAACCGTTAGATCACAGAATTCGACAGACCCCGCCCCGCCTTGATGATCTCATCTTTCCCAAATCCAAGGGTCCTAAATCCTCTTACTATACTACCAAATCCAAATCTTACACACTCTCTCTCTTCACAAAACAAGAGAAGAAAAAAAAAAAAAAAACGTTTCGCTCTCCCTCTATGCCGGAGAGCTGGCGTTAGCGAAAAGAAATGGAGTAGAAAGCTGACGCTTAAATTTTCTCGAGAAAATGACAGAAAGTAAAAGAAAATAAAACTTAGCTTCAAGCCCTTCTCTTTGAGCGTCTGAAAGCATTAGCCTATTTTATTATATAAATCCGGTAAAGTAAATTTTGTTTATGAAGGTTTTTTTTTATTATTATTTTTTTTATGTTGATTATGATTGCATAGATTGATTTTGCAAATTTATTACTGTATTTTAAATTTTGTTCTCGTGGTATTGATTTTGTTGGTCTGTACAAGTCAATGTTATAAAAAAAATGCCAAGCTTTAGCTGAATTTGTTATGAGGGTATTGTTGTCATACTCTTTGGATTATGGGTTTTTTTCTATGAGGTTTTCTTTTAAAAAAAACTGATACTGCTAATAGATTTTATATGGTTTATGTATGTTTATTTTTTTGTGCATTGCCGTCTATTGATCATCATTTTACTTGCTTAAAAGAATCAAGATTTAGTTGAAATGTAATGTACTTGGTTAATTTGAATTATTCCAGGCTTAATAATTCAATTTCTTTTATGGCAATTCATGCAAAGGATTTTCTTATTATTAATGTTTTGTGGATTTGTTTGTGATGTTAGGTTTTCTAATCAAGATATTGTTAGTTTTTGATGTGTGTATCTGCATCATTCTCAGTAAGTATTGCATTATCTTAATAAATTATATCCTTGCAAGTCTTCAGTGACTGGCCTGATCATTTTTCACTTATGCAGTACTATGATCATCTTGTTGTCATACATATGTTATTGATATTAGTTCTTTGTGAAAAGCTTAGAAATTTATGTTAGTTTTGTTTTGGTGCAGCCTGTATTTAAAAATTAAAAAAATAAAAGCAAAAGCAAAGACAACATTCGAGAAGTCTAAAATGATTTGCAGTTGCAAGTGTTTCATGTTGCTTTGATTTCTTCACTGAGGGCAACAGATAAGTTGAGTGTTGATTGAGGGAGATTTTAAGCAGATAGTTAGAAATATCCCTAACTGATGTTTTCATGCCTTCTAAGTCGGTTGTCAGGCTTAGATGGACACTACTTCTTTTGAACCAAATAGTACCATACCCACCCAAATTGATCAGTATCCATTGCTGATGGAACGGATGGACAGCCATGATGATCATGAGCACATAATTAGCATAACAGGAAATGAAGATGGTTCATCAAACTCATCTCACAATGGTCAGCCTCCTGATATAGACTTACCTTATCATGAAGATAGATCTAGCAGTGCACATCAATCTTCTTCATCTTCCTTAAATAGATTAAACTCTAGGAATTCAACATTTGCAAGGAGAGGTGATGGATATGACCGTCGGCGCAGGAGTCCATTGAACTCTGGGTTATGGATTTCTATTGAGCTATTTGTCACTGTGGGTCAGATTATAGCATCTATTGTTGTTTTGTCATTGTCAAGAAATGAAAATCCGCAGGCCCCATTATTTGCATGGGTTGTGGGTTATGCATCTGGTTGTGTTGCAACACTTCCCATTCTTTACTGGCGTTTTCGTAACCGCAACCAGAGTGGCCAGCAAGATTCTCATCAGTCTCATCAAGGCTCTTCCCAGAACAATCCTCCTGACACTTCATCGTATACAGCCATTTCTGTCACTCAAGCTTCAGAAGAGGATAATTTTCGCTCAGAATTAGCCATAGCAAATGGTCAAACTGGCAGACAAAGTTCACGGTAATGTCTTATTTTCTTAAGTTCTTTTGGGTTATCCATTTCTATATACTAGTAATTATCTTGTTCCCATATGGTGATTACTGTTGTGCAGTATGCATTGCAAAACTGGTGCAGGAATTGCAAGGAAAAACTTCAGTTTTGGTTAATTTTGCAAGTTATTCTTCTTATTTATTTACCAAATATGCTGTTAATTTTAATATAAGTTCCTACTGACTTAGGGCCAGGTAGTATAGTCCCAAAAAACCTGGGCTGTATCCTTAGGTTGGTTGCTTTGTATTTAAAGGCAACCGTGCCCCTAAATTTTGATAAATTGATGACAGTTTCTCTTGTGAATTATCCTTCCTAGAGAAGTTCCTGCCAGTTGGTCCCATATGATGTTATGTCATCATTCTAAGGACCTTTCTTTTTCTTAAGGTGCTTAAGTTGTTGCTGGAACTTGAATTGTTTGTTTGCTCTTTGCAAAAGTTAAGCTACAATTATTCAATAAAAGTGAAAGTACCTTTTTGTCTCTCACATTTTGGATTGGGACAGCTCTAAACTCTGGGCATGCATTAGAAAAATTGTCATTTTTTTTGTCCTTTTTAGTTGTCTTCTCACTATTTCTTGATATATTATTTATTGTTATACTTATCTACAAAATTAGATGTGAGATTCAGAATATGTAGCACGGAGCTCATTAGATTGCTTCGGTTGTGGCCGTAAAACTAATGATGTTAACTTGTTCTAACTGGTAGTTTTGATATCACAAGCCTATTATGTTAAAAGTTAAAGAGGATCCATTTAGGGTGTCATCAAAATGGAAAAGGATTGTTTACTGCACAGTAACTTACAATGGCAAAATTAACATGAAAATTAGATAAATAAATTATACTGAAGGACCTACATAGTATTAGAAACTGGAATGAAGAATTCCAATTATTTAATGTTATTTGTCATGAAACTCGGTGATTGCATTTGTAACTTGTAGATATTCTCATTAGTGATTTGACTTCTGATTCTCAGGCTCAATGGATTGATGGACCATTTCAAGATGGCCCTAGATTGCTTCTTTGCAGTGTGGTTTGTTGTGGGCAACGTTTGGATTTTTGGAGGTCACTCAACTCCTACTGATGCTCCAAAATTGTACAAGTATGACTTGCTGACGTTTATTCTTTGTCTTCTGTTTGATTTTACCTTGGTAGAATTCCTTAGATATTTCTTGGCTTCCTTGCAGATTATGTATAGTGTTCCTTACTTTTAGCTGTATAGGATATGCAATGCCATTCATACTATGTGCAACAATTTGTTGCTGCCTGCCTTGCATAATATCTCTCCTAGGTTTCCGGGAGGATTTTTCTCAAACTAGGGGAGCCACCACGGAATCCATTAATAGTTTGCCAATATACAAGTTCAAGTTACAGAAGAGTGAGAGTGTCAATGATCATGACAACTCGGGGACTGGTGAAGGTGGTGTTTTGGCTGAAGGGACAGAAAAGGAGCGTGCAATATCAGGAGAAGATGCGGTGAGTTCTATAAAGGCCTCTAGGTACTCGTTCATTTATGAACGTACTATGTTCGGTCCCATTCATGTTCTGAATATCAATAATTCCACATATATCATGATTTCTTTTTCTTATAATTAAATCAAGCAGCTCAACCTCTGTACACTTTTGCCCTGTATGGCTTTTGTTCAAGGGGCTGACAAAAGGCAAGGAGAAAAATTTTCTGTTCTAAATTAATGGTAGACTTTTACAATGACAAGGAGAGTAACCCAAAGCCATGATTGTGAATTTGATGTATGATAATTTTCTCTTGTCTAACTAGAAGCTCTTAGTATCCAGTAGAAAATCCAAGCCGGTGCTTAAGATATATAGGAACTAGACAGTTATTTATCATTTGTGGAACGGAATGCTTTCCTTTTCCCATCTTTTCTGCCAAGTTTACATGAGATGCACACATATATATGCCAAAGCTAATTGGTTATGCACTCATGTCATTGAAGTCTGAAGCGACTATTCCCTAGATATACATACACATCATGATTATATCTTGTCTCTTCCTTGAAATGGATTATTTGTAGCTTTTCTTTTGTATATTTATGTGTACGAGGTGAGACTAATGTTCACTTCTATATGCTCATTTCTCTTTTCTAACCTCAATACAGATTTGCTGTATTTGCTTGAATAAGTATGCTGATAATGATGAGCTGAGGGAGCTACCCTGTTCCCATGTATTCCATGTGGATTGCGTGGATAAGTGGTTGAAGATCAATGCTTCTTGTCCGCTGTGTAAAAGTGAGCTTGGTGAGAGCAGCAGTGCTCAACCATCGGCCAGAGACTCCAGCCAGCAGTAGATAAAACAAGAATGATGGTGGAAGAATCAGTTAAAATTATATATTGATTGTTATTGCAAGCCTGGGGCAGATCGTCAAGTGCACCTCAGCATGCTAAATTTTGTTTTACAGGGTAATGTAAATGGCAATAGGAGTTTGTTTTTACCGTAGCATTAGATCTTTCAAATCTCTCTGTTTTTTTTGTAAATGCAAGATAGGGGACAAGGAAGCACTTTGCTTTCTAACCTGTTATAGCCTTTGCGTCCGAGAAAATAACAAAGATGTTCCCGCTTAAACTGTGGCCACCATTTGGCGCCCTTAAGATGATGATTTCTCTATCAATACAGAGCCTATCTTTATGATTGTTACTGAATACTGAACTTGAGCGACTGATTCAGTATGGCACTGGACCAGGGCACTCAAAACTGTTTAATGCAAAAAGTATTGGGTTTCAAAATTCATTTTCACTGCAGTAAGCAGCTCGGTGGAACAATCCTAAAACCAAATGTGAAAAGAGGATGTCTTGCACTAGTTCTCTTCTAACAATATAATTATGTTGAGATCCAGTACATTGATATTGAAAATTTAGCCTCGATAGTATATAATGATGATGCCTTGGTTTAGCTTATTTTAATAAATAGCTTGCCCACAGTGATAACCTAATAGATTTTGTGAGTAGGACATTTAAGCCATATGACCTATTGGGAAAAAATTCCTAATGAAAAATCAATGGGTGCGTATCCTCTTAGTACAATCTCTGGCCTAAATTTGGATAAAACTAATTCCACAATTCGCTTTTGGCATTAGAGGTACACCATCAGAAATGCAAAACTTTGACCATCTAGGTCTTTTTCTTTTTGCGTATGTGTACCTTTTTCTGATGGTTACTTCAAAAAAGAACAAAGTAAAAGATTTACTCATGTGGAGAGTTACGTCAATATAACTTCTAAAAGTATGCGCATATTATTTATAAAAGAAGGCTCAACATAACAGAAAAAAACAAGCAGCACAAATTATCACAACTGAACTATTTAATGAAATATGAAAGCAAAATTTTTCACAATATGTAGTGTTTATACATGAAAGAACAGTGTTAAATAGAATGGGCAAAGAGTACAACAAACTCTGGAGATCAGCTCAAGTAGAAATTGTTCCATGCTGACCGGATGTAGGAACCAGTACTCAAAAAAGAATTCAGTCGCGCTCCCCCGACCTAAAAAGATAAATAAAAAGTATAGGTGCAAAACCCATAGAGCCACCCTTGTCTAAGATCTCACCTATTAATGAGTTGATTTCAAGAAAATCAAACCCTAAAAGAAACACAATGGAAGTATGTTATACACATTTGCAAATGAATGCATCCAACAATTGGGCTAGGTAGAACTGTGAGTAGAAAATTTGATCTCAAATCAACAGAAGAGGAGATTGATAATTTGATTCCATAAAATGATCTTCCTTGACAACGCACTAAACCATATATCCTCTCAAACAAGCTACTTCCTTCCTCCTGTTCGGTTAAGCGATCTACCCACTAAATCATGGAGTAATTGATCGTTAGCTGCTGCATGCATTCAGCATTATTATATTCAGATGGTGAGATCCTTAAAAGCCTCTAGTTTTCCATTCGATGCAATAGAATCAGAAATTTTATTATCTCCAGGATGGCTTGCACTCCCATTCTCAATGTTCTTCCCTATCTGATTGTACACTGAGTTGGGCATGGCAGAGCTAGAGTGACCCTCAAAATATGTTGAGTAGGGAAAATACTCAGCACAGCGCGCTTTCCACCCTGCAAAAGATGGGAACTTTAATATCTAGAACAAAAAAAAAAATTTCACCATTTTTTAGTGTTCATCCAAGGTGGATGAAGATTAAGAAAATCATTCCCTGCTAGTACTTTCCTTTTTCCCCTAACCAGCGGCAACAAAGTTCCACTAACAAAATTGCAGATTTAACTTGTCTGATAAGTAATGACCAAGGCTAAGAAATTGAGAAAGGAACGTAAATCAAATGTAACTCGAGGCAACAAACCATAGGATTGAAAAGAAAGCACAGCCAAAGATTTAGCCAACCAAGAATTTGTGAAAGACCAATGCTTGTGCAGAAGTGATTATATGTATGTAGGATAAAATTTACTGTTTCGAGGAGAAGATAAAGACTCTAATCACTTACAAATTGAAAAATTAAAAATAACAATAACACTAAAAAGAGAACCAATCACATCACATGATTAGAGCTGCTAAACAAGACTACAGTAAGAGTACTATAACAAAGAATTCTTAGACTAGCATGGTATCACATGTGGCAATGCCACATGATTTGGTGAATTGCATTATAACTTGCCAATCATACAAAATCACGGTCAACATGAAGTCACTATGCAACTAGAAAACAGCATGAAAGACACATTTGTACAAAAACTGAATACCAATGTTGCACATATTGGCACCTTTACGATATCAATAACTTATGTATCAATAGCAAATCAAGGTCTTACTTGATGCAGCATCATGGTTGAAGAGAGCTGTTCCTAGTCGCTTGTGGACTGTAATACAATCCTTGAGTTTCCATTCCTTGACTGGGCCAAGAGCTCCATTTCTGAGAGTAAAACAATTAAAGAGAACACAATTAAATAAATTAAATAAAGGATCAGCTTTTAGTCTCTAAACAAAAAAACAAAATCCAAGTTACCAAACCAAAAGTATTACCCTGGTACAAGGTTGTTGGTCGAATCTTCAATTAATTTAATCGCCTCAGATTTCTTGTTAGGTTCTAAAAGATATAGCATTTCTGCCACTGCAGCTCTATGCATCAGAGAATCTGACAAGACCAAGAAAGTCAGCATGAAAACTATAGAGATAGCTAAACATTTGTATATACTAGCTTTTTTACTCACGTGCAACACACGTGAATATTAATTATTTGCCTCATTATAACTAAAGAAATAAAATAATATATATATTTCTAAATTTATCATCATAAATGTTTAGTGTTAAGATAATGACAATCATTTTTCATAGTAAATTCATCTTTAAGGGGTAATTACTATTTACCCCTTGTGTTTGTCCATATTATACTAGTTACTCTCTGAACATTTAAAAAATATATTTTTTCATCATTCTATTTTGTAAGTTTATATTAAAAACCCTTTCCGTCAGAATTTCCGTTAAACAACCGTTAACTAGGTTTGGTTTTATACTATTTGCCCCTTGATCTTTGGTGTAATATACAAATTGCCACTTATAGTTTATTTATTATATTAAAACCCCATTGTCTAATTTTTATACAAAAATCAATTTTACTCTGTATAAAAATAATTAATTAGTGTTTTTTAATTACTCTATTTTATAGTATAATCAGATTCTAGTGAAATTTAAATATTTTAAAAGTACTTATATTAATCATAATATTGAACATTCATATAATTTAACTTTAAATTGTTAAAATAAAATAAATAGTATTATAATTATTAATTTTGTTACAGTAGAATTATAACTTTGATAAAAAGCTTGAGGATCAAATCATATTTTTTTTATTAATTTAGATCCTTAATTACATTGACTTTCAAAATGCAAGAGGATTTTAGTGCAATAAATAAAATATAGAGAGCAACTTGTATATTACATAAAAAGTCAGGGGGCAAATAGAATAAAACTAAACCTAATTAACGATTCCCTAACGAAATTCTAAGGGAAGGGCTTTTTAATATAAATAGAATAATGAAAAATATATTTTTTAAATGTCACAGATGGGTAACTAGTATAATATGAAAAAACATAGGGGGCGAATAGTAATTACCCCATCTTTCAAGCCTATTTATATCTATTGATTATTTGTATAGATATCAATAAATAAATTTAATATAAAAGAAAAATCAAGATTCACATATGTTGCAAAAGCATATTAATATAATCAAATAATTATACAATCTACAATAATTATATTAGCAAATACTTTCTAATATAAACTATTCTTTTCTTCCTTACTTTAAAAAATTATAAAATAAAATCTTTAAATTCTAATATTATATTTAGTTTAAGAAATCTAAAAAATATTTAAGCCACTTTTACTGTTTATAAATAAATAGAAGCTTGATAATTTATTTTTTAAGAATTTTTAAAATGTAAAAAAATTATCCAAATAATTATGAAAGTTTTACAAAGGTTTTATGTTTAAATCATGTCAATTACTTTAAAATTATTGTTAAATCTTAATAATGAGTTAAAAATTCATTATTTTAGATGATATACATTGCACATAGCACTATTGAATAAAAATATTTTAATTGTAGTTTTCTTTTAAATTTAAATATTTTATTTTATTATTTATCATTACAAATTTAATAATCTAACTTGTTAATGCACTTTCTATTAACCTTATCCTAGGATAGGTGTTATATTTTTATTTTGGTTTAAATCCAACTGGAGATAATAAATATATTTCATAATTTTATATAACTGAAATTCTACTTTAAGGAATTTATATTCATGTTTCTTAAAGAAATATTTCATTAGTAAGTTTAAAAAAATTATATAAGATTTTAACTAAGATATTACTAATGATATAAATATATAATAATGATAATAATAATAATTTAGTAATTGAAATCCTTTAATTGCTATTACTGATAAAATAAAATGTAATAATTGTTAAAGTTTAAAATCATAAAAAAATTTAATATAGTCATTAGACTACAATGTCGATCTAAATTTCCCTCTTTTTTTAAATAAATTGACCCATTTATTACATTTATAAATTCGTTAACAACATTATTAAATTTGATTAAGATAAAAATTTATCAAATTCAAAATCATAAGCACTTCTAATTTTAAAAAATGATATTTTCTTCAAATTATAATCCATTTATTTAAATTTTATATTATATTTGTAAATAGAAGAATCCATTTATTATTAATAAAAAAATTATCTCTTTATAACTTTAATAATAAATAAATTTTTCATAGTTTTTAGATTTCTGCTAATACTTTCTGAGTATATGATCATATAATAATTGATTGTTTTATATCCACAACAAACAACCTTTCTATTTAATATCATAATAAAGAGCCTCGCTATAAATCTTTTACCAGTAATACATCACAAACTTACTAACGTTTATTATTTTTGTGTTGAGCATTTAAAGTTTTTTTTATTAGTTTACATAGGATTATAAATATAGAATTATCTAATTTAATATTAATCTTGTATCCTAACAAAAATCAAATGAAAAGTACTTAAATAGTAATTGATTATATCACTTTCATATGATTATGCTTGTATATCCTAATTGCTATCAAGTTTGCTTAGTTTAATATTATGTTTAATATTATTTAAGACTTTTATTTTACAACCAATATGGAAATCTTAATAGAGTTGGACAACTAATGTTGAAATCCTAATAGAGTTGGACTTCTAGAATTAGACTTATACTTAATAAATTAATAATATTTTTATTTTTAATAATATTAATTAATAAATAACCTAATAACCCAATTAATTAACTAAACAATCAATAAGGTTATTTTAGTAAATCTATTTGTCTCCCTTTTTGCACTTTTATATGTAATAATTATGATTATGATTATGATGTTATGAGATGAAATAACAGATAAGAAGAGAAAAGACCTTTGTGTTTTTCAAGGAAACACTTGTTCGCCTCGGTCAGAGATCTCTCATGCAATTGGCTAAAAAAACACACAAAAAGACAATAAGACTTAACATGTAAAGCACAATTAGTATAACAATAAGCATATTCCAAAGAAGAAAATGATTCAAGTAATAGACATGTACGTACACATGCGCAGACATCAAAAAGAGAGAAAAAAATTTCAGAACCTGATTGATGGGCGTTCTGCTTCCAAAACACTCCATATAAGTTTCTCATTATCTGTTACTGGAGCAGGCAGCAAACCCACTTTATGAAAAAATCTCAACTGTAGAGCATAAAGTTCAAAATCAACAACTTTAGAAAGCGCAGCTACTCTGGCAATACATCCATTACACAAACTGATAATATATGCATCTAAACCATTAGCTAGAAATTCAAAAATGGAAATTATAAGAGATATTACACACCAAACAGCAATGAGAATCCGGGCTTTCAGCATCCAACCTTAGCAATTGCTTTACAGCCTGCAAAAATGGGTAAAGAAGGTAACAAATTTAGCACTTTATGCAATTACAAGTTTTGGTTCCATTCAGTCAAAACACTAAATTAATTACAAATAGGACCTATTATCTTCAAATGCATGAAAGCCACCATAGAATATAACTCTTATATTCTAGTTGTTATTTGTCATTCAGAAGTTGTCTTCTTTATGCAATTTGGTGCAAAAAAATGCCGAGGCAGTACTTTTGTGCTTCCAATGCAAATGACATTGTAAAACTGGTTCACATGCCAAAGTGACAGAGTGGCACCAAATACAAACATATACCTGTAAGGCGAGCAAAATTTTCTGCTTTCTCATATTTACTTCAAATGAAAGCAAGTGTGTCTCTAAAGAGTCTGGTGAGTTCTTCTGAAGCAGTTTCAAGTACTTTGTAGCTTCCAACAATGGATCTTCAACCTTAATAATTACTTATCCACATCAGACGGTATAAATTATCCAGAATGACAGAAACAAATATTCTTGAGCAATCCTAGGGACCTTCAAAATAGTTGAGAATCTAAAGCTCAGGAGAAAATCAACAAAAAAGAAGGGTCTACTAGTAACCTGCAATAACTTTTCCCCATTTGGATCTGGATCTACAGGTTTGACATGTCGCTTTCCCAATTTAGAGGCACCACTTGCACTTGATTCTTCGTTCTTTACCTCAGCCTCCTGCAAAAACAAACAAATATAAGAAAAAAGAATTAACAGTTCAAAGAGAATTCGCTATGGAAGGCATAGAAATAAACTAACATACTCTCTTAGCTCGAGCTTCTGCCTTTTTCTGCTTTTGTCTCATCTTCTTTTTCTGAGAAGGCAGCAACTTTGACATTTCATCGTCTTCTTCAGTCCTTGACTTAGATGGAGAATCATACAATTTTATGTAACATCTGCAGCTCAAAATTCAGATACATAAATATAAAAACAAGAAAAATTCATAAAGTTGATCGCAACAGAAAGGTCATGCACAATCAAAAGAGTCAATGACGGTTAGGTAACACAATGTAGCTCAGTTGAATGAGAACAATTAAATGATTAAAAAGATGACAGTATGTAATTGAAAAATCCAACTGCAGAATTGAAAAAAAGGTTTGAACATAAAGCTGTCACAGGAACCTTCATAAAATTACATGATTGAGAACATCAATATACCACTACAAATAAGCATAATACACCTTTTCAGAAAGCCTACATCTTAAAAGAGGTGAAATTGAGATACAAAAGCACCGTTCTTCAAACATTCGCTCGCTGTCTAATATCAATCTTGTCCCTCAATTCAAATCTAAATTGTTCAACCTGGTCTTTGTTTGAGCATCAAACTCCTTTGACACTCATCTTTAATTCAGCATAAAACATAAAACATCGATAAATGTAAATGGAAAAAGATCTATTACCGAGATCTCTTTTTCTCTTTGAAGGCACCATGTCCATTTTAAGATGCATGTTACAATACATGATCAAGTCAAGACAGAATGATGCAACTTGAGAAAATTGATACAAGCCATAGCTGCCTGCTCGACATACAGACAATGGCAGCCAGCAGCATGGATGAGGGAATTATCATAGCTCCGAACATGACCAGCAGGTAACCAAAAATATACAAAATGTGCTCCATAAAATCTAGGCAACGACTTTGTAAATCAACTGAAACCAGCAAATGAGATAAAACAGCATATCCAATAGAGGGCACTTAAATGGCACCAGGACTAAACGGCACACAAGGCCATACCCTGACTACCAGCACAGCACGCACAAAGACACAATAGCACAAGAAAAATCAGAGAAACCAACATAAATGAAAAAAGCAAAGAGAAGCAGTCTGTTCGTGACATTAACATTGTGAGGCAAGGGCGTTAACTGTCAAGGTGCCTTCATATCCTCAAACTAAAGAAAAAAAAACCTATAAAAAATAGCAGAAATGATTTATATTATAGTTCTCAAAAAAGTTCATTACCTGATTGCTCCAGCAGCAGCTTTGTGAAAATATGCATGTGAATGCAACCTATCTTGAAATTTAAGCATTGCCACATAAGCGCGCAGCGTCATTTTCCTTAAGCAATATGAATGGAAGTCAAATTGGTCTTCAGTAATATCGGCATAGTGCTTCTCCACAGCCAAAAACTTCTTTAAAGCACGTCCAAGATCACCTTGGCGGAAGTAACTCTCACCAGAAGCAAGCTCGTACCTTTCACCATAAATATCATTCAGCACTTATTAAATACATGATATCAACTTTGGGAAGTTAGTGCAGAGGTCAAACAGAGACCAACCACATGCATTGCATGTCATGAAGGTTGTTGTGCTGATCCCCATCTTTAGTGAACAACACAGCAGTTTTTTCTGCCACAGCAACCTTCAAAGTAAAAGTTTTAAGTAAATTACAGCAGGACAGGAAAAGCTACACAAACCAACAATAAAAGTGGAAATTGAACTCCAAGAGAAATATTGCTTCAAAACCTGATCAGCCTGCAGCATACGTTTGACGCATTCACTATTAATGTAGCGATCAGCAAGATCCATGCATCTTGCTTCATCAGCCAATGCTGCAGCAGCTGCCAAATCACCAGCATGCTTCAAAATCCGGCTCTGTGATCAAGCACGGAAAAGTTTATATGGAAGAATACCAAGCAGCAATGATTTCACTTCTTTGCGTATCTCTGGTAGTAAGCATTGCTAACTTCTAACATTAGCAGTGAGCGTGAATAAAAATTAAAAGCTTTGTCTTTTGCATCCCTATATTATTTCCTTCAATGAATATCAAAGGCAGAAACATGTAATAACAATGAAATCAATTATCAAAAGAGAAAGCAGAAAAAAGACAAAGACAACAAGAACAGAAAGTGAAGCTATAGATAAAGGCTGTCCATAAATAATAACTACTCGAAGCTTGCACACAAATTTACAGATGGATAGATGAAGCAAACAAACCTTAACAGAATACAAATCAATCACAGTTGGGGTATGTTCTATAGCCTCGTCAATTTTAGTGAGAGCAATGTCATATTGTCCCCGTCTGTCATAATGCTGCATTATAATATAAAAAAAATCAGAAAACTCATGAAAAACGATGACAAAGGTGAAAATGATTTAACCATATTATGTGACTGATATTTAACCTGTGCCAGGAAAAATAAGGTCCACATAAGGGTCGAAGGAGGCTCCTTTTCTGCCCTGCATTCAATAACAAAAAAGCACAAGGATTTCCAACAGAACCATGGAAGACGAATGAAACTTAACATAAATATAATACAGTACCAAATAAACTACCAATGTGCATCACAAATTTATATATTGAACTCCATCCAGATTCTTAGTTTTCAGAATAATGGCTTGTTTTGCCCCTCGATGTTGGGGGTGAGCAAGGCAAGAAGAAGGGATAAATTCTAAGTACACCATGATCAACCCTATAATCGCTTCCAGAACCATCACTCGTCATTACAATCCTAAGCTGCTACGAATAGAAGGACTAGTGGTGTCATATACAAAACACTGATATAACTTATTTTGCTTTATAGAGAAGACCTTGAAGACAAGAAATGGCTCTGTTCTTTTCGAAATTCAAGTTCCAACATCAGATATAACATATACCATCTATAAAATTGTATCATGGCCCAAAGCATAAATTACCTCCACGGGTATCTCCCAGTCGTTCGAATTGAATGTTCCAACTCAAGAATAAGATTTTCCAGTATGTTTGCCTGTATAAATCATCACAGCAAAATGTCTCTAACCAAACCATAAAATAATTTTGTAACCTCCAAGGATCCAAATGCCAAGAAAAAAACTCACCTTGCCAGCATGATCATACAATGGAGAAAGATCTGAGAATAATGAAGGAACACCCTGAAAGTACCAAGAATAAAAATACATTACTCTGTCCCAAAAATAGAAAAACAGCAAGAATAGTCTGAAATATAAAAATCAATACCTTGGTAAGGAGGGGCCTAACATAATTGTCTGCAGCCTCTCGAAACTTGTCTCCTTGTAGAAAATCAAGCGGTATTCTCTGGAATACAGGGTGAAGAGAAAGGGGTGTGAGCCAGGAAAGTACACCTCATGCTTGGCACATCTATACATATTTGAACACATTCTAAAAAAGCAGATCAGAATCAATTATTAAAAGTTAAGAAAAGAAAAAATAATAACAAGAAATAAATAAATGGTAAAAGACACAGCACGGAACAAGAGCATTTCTGAAATACACCATATACTCGAAGCAATCCCAGAAAAAGAAGGAAGAAGCGTTCTTCAGTTTATTCATTTCTTTTGAAGGGCCCCCATCAAGGGGGTGTTGGGGGCACCATAAATCTTTTTACCCTGCAGTGAGAAGGGGTGACAACGAACACTAACAGTTTCAACAACCTATAGATTTGTTTTTTGTTAAGAGCAAATGAAGATCATTTTCCCTTCATCTTGACTGACCATCACCAGAAGATCCTCATAATTTGGCTAGATAACATAGAATTTTTACAAAGGACCTTGCACATTATCAAGTGATAGATTGACAAAGTAGGCTATTTTTTAGGCAGAGTTCAAAAAGTGGGGAAAAGGTTTCAAGAAACATAGTGAAAAGACGTGCAACCTTAACAGCAGATGACCAAGTATACTGTTGCCCAAGCGATTTGTACAAGGAATCCAATTTATCAATTTCATCTGCAGAGTACTGGCCATTTTCTGAATCCAACCCTACACATTTTTGCAGACCTTCATAATATCTGAAGAAATGAGAAGTAACAACAACAGATCAGTTTCCTTCTTAAACTGAACATAAGAACCAATATTCAGCACAGTGCACCCAACCAACCAGGGGGCAAATGTTTTCAGCTAAAAAATGCTATAATAACCATTTCAACATGGTTCTATTCTAGTTTCCATTTTATATGCTTATACAACACCTGATTCTCAATACTGTAATGAATTACACATCAAAAATACAAGGCCAAGATGGGCATGTCTGCCACCCTATGAAAAATAAAATAAATTCATTATGAATAATTAAGGAGAAGAGAACTGCAACATTTCAACAGATTACGTAGGAAAAAAAAAAAGAAAAAGAAAATAAAAGCTGCAGAACAGAAACAGTTAAATAAATTGGAAGTTATCTAAAATATTGAAGCCAAACAAATTTAAATAAATGTGCTATTGAAATGTTACCATAAATATGCGATATGGGTACAAAGATTTTCCTTATAAAAACAAATTGCATTAAATCAAGCAGCAAATGTTATAACTGCTTATCCCATAACTTTTTGCTGTTACTTTATCAATTTCTCTAAACATCAAGGATCACTAAACATAAAGCGTAGCTCATCTGGGGACAATACCAAAATAAAAGCACTCATGATGATTAGTTGCAATCACACATGTGCACAAGACAGCTATGCATGCACACATATGCATATATATCTCAAACATAATAGCACTTTGATTACATCAATTACTACTTTCTAAATGGAAATGAAATTGATAAATTACCTGTAATTGTCAGGATTCATGGCAAGTAATACCCTGTACAATTCAGCACCCTCTTCAAGGCGAGCAAGCTTCACCAGTAGAGAAACCTCTTGTTCTTCGCATGCCAATTTATCAACCTAAATCCAAATCAAATAGGAATCTGTCAGCATCTATACAAAGTTCATATAGACTATGCAACCACTGAATAACAGTACACTTACAATTTTCAGTCCTTTCTTGTGCAACTCCTCAAGAGCTCTCTCAAGAGAGCCACATTCCTCTAATAAAGAGATCTGAAGGTAAAAAAGGTGATGGATATGTAACAATCAAAAAATGCTGAGATATCTAAGAAGATTGACCACTCTGCAACTTAGAAAACGGAAGGCTGACATGCACCACTAGCTCGTGTGATCAGTGCTAACAAAAAAACAACTCCAGAATATATATATATATATATATATATATATATATATATATATATATATGATCAAGTTATTTGTGACAATTGACAAGATACATGAAAAAGCATCAACAAGAAAGATGGTTCGAAAGTCATAATGACAGCTGCAAGCTCTAGATAACATAAATTCTGTGATAAACATGTCTAAGGGGGACAGTAGATGGAGAGAGAGCAAATAAACATCACACTTTCATTTCTTCACAGATAGCTCAAGCCATGCAAATAAGAAAAGCAGAATACTAAAAGAATTATATTCACCAATCTCATTTCAAGTGAGAAATGAACATAAAACCAAGATTTAATGTATCCTTCTGATGATGATACATGCCTAGGTTTTAATTTCAGCCAATTTCTTCACCACTTAAAACAATTGAAGCTGAGAAGCCAGAGACTAATGTGAAGCACTTGTTAAATTTGTAACCATTAGACTAATATGTCAAAAAATATATCAAATTAGCAGGATATAATGAGCTATAGCTGCATTGGGAAATTTCAGCACCAAATTACTCAATAGAAACAGATATATGCTAAGCTTCACCATCAAATAAAAGGTATCAGCTTGAGCTACATTAATTATGCAGTACATCTGAACACATAACATGTCTGAATACATAAATTCATAATTAATGGTACAACAGAAGTCATAAAATCATCCATTTTGCAGTTATTTAGCACGTAATAATAGAGACAATGCAGAAAATGAATCTAACGCAATAACCCAACTGATAGGACATCATACAGAGAAAGTGAATTGTATGTATGAAGCAGATTGCTATTACCTTGTATAAAAGCATTTCACCATGTTCACATCGTTCATTGTCTGGAGGATAATCATCCTCTAATGTCCCTTCATATGCTTCTAGAATGTCAACTGCTTTTGAAGCACTAGCAACAACATGGTATCTTTTAGTTTATACATAGAAAGGACTCGAGCTAAGAAAAAATAGGGAAAAACAACCCAGAATTTATTCGCCTTGCCCTTGCGTCAGGAAAAAATTCTAAATGAGCAGACCAATAAATGCTTAAGTGCAACAGTAACTAGGTATTTTCCAAATTTAAGTACTCCATCATCCTAGAATTCACAATATCCAAAAAAAAGCAAAAAAAATGAGTTGTAGCAAGTTTTATGGAGCCCTTAGACTGAGTAAAAAAATCTTATTGAAAAACTTCCTTAAATACAAAGAACAAACTGTACTTTGAATTCAAGTGGTGAGCAACAGCAAAGCCAATCCAGTTCATGCGATGATTAGGTTTCAAGGTTAGCAGCTGTTGTCTAGTCTCAACAAAACCTGCCAAATCACGTATTTGTGCCTGCAACATGAGAAAGCATGTGAAATGGATTTTATTGAGACATGGAGATTACTAAACATTACAGTGAAGAAAAATACAAGAGAAAGGAAAGAGGAAGGGGAATTAGGATGTCTCTATGCAAATTATATTAAGACAACTTGAACAGTACTAATAGGTTCTTCATACCCATATGTACAACCAACACACCCAGGAACACTCCGCTTCTAATTCCATAAAGAAATAACCAACTGGATTTCAATAGAAAATATTGAGATCCAGGTTTCTAAAGGTTCATCAGGTCCATGATCAGTTTAATATAGGTTAAAGGTCAGTACATAAATACCTGCAAGAGTGACAAGTCCCGCAATATTTCAATATTATCTGGATCTATTTTTAGTGCATTTCGGTAGCATTTGATTGCCTCCTTATATTCTCTGTCAGACCGATAAAGGAGACCATATACATGCCAGCAAACATGACTTTTAAGGTCATTCTGCATCAGAGAAACAAACATAAGCCTGATACTGAAACAACAAACAGAAAATTGTGATAATAAGAGAGAAAATTTCAACCTTTAAGCCAAGCCGAACAAGTTCATATGCTTCAGATTTACGATCCATGCAATTTAATGTCAAGCCCTTCATTGACAGAGTTTCTGGTAAAAAAAACAATACTCAAGTTAATTAAAATTGACAAGAACATGTCAAATCCAGTGAATAATTCAAAAGCATAATGTTTACAAAAATCAGGATTCTCCAACGATTAAAAATTTAAGAGAAGTTTCAAGCTAGAGAAAGTAAAGCATATTTCCCATGAATCACTGGTATTCTATGAAAACTAAGGAAAAGGGCTACAATAAATTCTTGCCACCACAGCAGCAGACATATAGCCCAACCAATATTCTCTGCACCACAATACAGTATTTTTGGCCACTAGATTCATATAGATAATAACTATATAACTAGCTGTTCAATATTCTCCAAATTTTCTAACCAATAGGTCTGATCTTCCTATAGCAAGAGATTCAAACAACACATAGATAAACATACAAACAAATGTAAGATTTACTTCAGCCAATTAAGTTACCACTCATATGTAAATCACTAAAAACATATTTCCATCTTTAATTCTTCCTTATTTTGCAACATAGGAATACCCATATACACTTAGCTCCGCAAATAACTTAATGAATTGCCCAAATCGCTTGACGGACGAGATGCTTTCTTAATTAACCTAGAATGCCATATTATGTTTTTTCTCCTAAACAAGCATCATGGTTTTTTTTCCACTCCCAAAATAGTTCATTATAAGATTTGAGATCAAAATCAGAGCTCTAAGTATTGCACATATTCTGATCAATAAAGACTAGAAAAAAATTTAGGGAATTCACACCCAAAGAAATTCAAACATTAGCCAACAAAATATAACTCAAAATCTGAATGAAGCAAAAATACCTCCATGATCTGGAAATTTTTTCAATATAGTATCTGCTGCTTTCAGGCCCTTCTTGTACTGTTTAGTTTCATATGATTTCTGCAATGATTAAGAGAAATGAAAAAGATAAGTTTCAACAAATGGTTGATGCAAATAGCCCACCAAGTTCATGTTGCAAATAAATTTGGTCAGCACAATAATCTAGTAATAGTAATAAATAACGATAATCAAATAGCACCCTGAAACCATGGAGGCATCCCACATACGTGTCTTCTATTACTATCGGCATAGTTAAAGAAATAATGCCAAATGCTTAATAGAAAATCAAGACAAAATCCTTTTCGAGTTTATTAAAATATCATAAAGAACTGGCAAATCAGACACTGCATAGAAGTATATAAACGCCATTTCATCAAATAAAATTACAGATGCACATGTGAGAAAGAATCGAATAACACCTTACCTCCTACCAAAACAAGATCAATATAGAAAGCATTGATTACGCAGTAATGGACATGATTAAAGCTAATAGCACTAATTAGCAATCCACTAAAAATAACTGACCTTTTATCTTGCAAGTGCATCCATTCCCATAAGAGAATAGTCAAGAATAAAATTTATGTAACGATTAACATAATATGATACATATGAGCATATGTACATACAAGAGCATTCTGGGGCAATGGATAAAAAATACACAAAACCCTAAAAATTCAGCCTAGAGATTAAAAATTTGCTATTAACTGCACAACTTCACTAATAAAAATGCAACAATATAAGAGATTAAAAAGAGAAAAAAAATAGCACAGACAAAGAGAGCCCAAAGTTTGAGTTATCAATATTTAATTTTAATTTTAGTTCACGGATTCCAGAGGCAACCAAAACAAAACCGCAATCAGAGACTATAAGTAAGAAACTAAGAAATGAAGTACGATCGTGCGGTAACTAAACTATAACCGTAGAGAGAGAAAGAGAGAGAGAAACTTACGACGATGAGCTTGAAGAGGTTAGCCTCTTTGGGAGGCAGAGAAGCCCCCATTGTTGTTGTTCAATGAATGATTGAGTAAAAGATAGGGTTTTAGAGAGAGAGAGATAGAGACAGAGAAGGGGGGGGTTTTGTGTTTGCGCAGTCTTCTCTTTATTTTGGGTTTTTATTATATATCAGAGAAGGCTGCGAAATGAGGAAGAAATAAAAACAAAAAATAAAAGTGAAGTACAGAGGGAAGAAGAGAAGGAAGAGAGGTGGCGTTTATCTGCTGCAACCCTACTGTGACCAACAATAAGCGAAAACGAGTACCGGCGCTCACACTATTCAGTATTATTCACTAAACTAATCTAATGGTGAGGCTACTCTTTACTTTAGATCTTTCTCTTTCCGCCACGCGTGTGCGCGTGACGAAGAAATATATGAATTTCTTATTCCTTTTTCTTATTTCTAGGTCGTCGTTTCTTGCTCTTTTTTTCTCTTTTAGTTAGACTTTTACTCCTTTTTCTTTTTCTCACTTCTTTTTTATGTTTTTATTGGATGATTAATTTCTCTTTTCAATTAAAGTAACTCAATCTATACCTATTTAAATACATAATTAAACATGAATTGGTAAGAGTGAGACCTAATTTAAAATATCTATTTTATAATTGATATATTAGATGAATAAAAAAATAAATATTAAAAAGAATGATAGAGAGTAAAAATTATAGAATATTATAAAATTTTATATATTTAAAATAAATTACATACATAAATCTAAATTTTACAAATAATTGTATCCATCAAAGAAAAATTATTATAAAAATACAAGTTAAATACTCCTTTTTTAATTCAACATGTGATTTTTATAAAAAGGTCTAAAATTATTTTATAATAATTATATTTTTAATAGAGAATATAAATTTCATTCTAATATATAGGTAATTAGGATTTTTCTTTGAAATATTTTTTATAATAATTAATATTCATGAATATTTTTTACAAAATTTGTATTAATTATTGAATAATAAAAGTGCTATAATTACTTAACGAGGGATGAAAGTTGATTTTTGAAAAATTTATTAATTAATATAATTTTTAATTTATTAAATATTAAATATAAGAGAATGAAAAATATTTAATTACGAAGGCGAAGGAGAGAGAATTCTAGTTCCATCCTTGTGTAAAGTCCAAGACCAATGCAACTTAGGAAAAGAAACCCTAATTGATGTTATGCCATTTCTTAACCTCTTTAGTTTTTGTAACAATATAAAGTTGAATTATATTAATGTCTCAATGAAGAAGTATAAACAGAGAGTATGGAGGGTAGCTAACAAGCTATAAAAGATCTGCAACTTTGTTTCTTCATCTAATAACAGAAGAAATTATTATACTGAGAAACATTTAACAAAAGCAAAATAAAATTATCTGCATTTGCAATTGCATTGGCCTCAATCTTTCAAGGTGTTTTGTACCCTGTGGCTCAAAATAATGTATAAAATTTCACTAAGATTTTAATTTAATCTAATCAAAACCAAAATTAAAACCGAATATGAAGTGAGCAAAAACTAATTTATTTAGAATCATGAACTAACTTGTTCAAATTGCAAGTCTTAGGCCGATTGCAAGACGAGACATTAGTGAAATCTAACTCTACTAAGCAGAGAGTAAATAATCGATGTTCTGTAAAATTTAATTTGACTTATTAAAGAAAGCATGCATTATAAATCATTACGTTTAATATTTTATAGACTTTTAGCACATGATCAAAGACCAAGCGTCGAAAATTAAGATTTCGAATTCGAATGTCTCATTTTTAAATATGGTAATTTATTTCTTCTCTCCTAGCACTATAATATATTAACATGCTACCCATATCTACCGATAAAAAAAAATGATATATGAAGACAAAAAGCAAAAAGAAAAAGCTGTGGTAGAAATATCGAAATCAGAAATGTGCCATCACGAACAAGGAAGTTTTCAGAATCATCTGCCTCTTTTTTTCAAGGATGAAGAATCTCTATCTGTCTGTAGCAATTGCTTCACTATCCCAAGTAACCTCAAAAATCAAAGACGAATAAAGGACTAACATTCTCTGAAGATATATATATATACCTTTGGCATATGCTTGCTCAAAAATCTGAACTTGGATACAATAATACAAATAGATCAGCGTATCTATGACCTTGAAATAGACCGCAAAACAAAATCCACATGTCCATATAAAAGTAGCAATATGCATATAATACCACTCACAACCAGATGCTGGACCAGCAAATCATATGCAAATTAATGGTCCACTCCACATTAAAGATCACTGAGGCAAAAGGAAAAGAAAAGGAGTGATAACAATTAACTAAAATACCTGTCAAAATTCAACTAGCTCATAAATGGAAATCAAGCAATGCAGCAATTCTATGTTAGAACTGCCAATACTGAAACAGCATATTAACTAATCTAAAAGGCTCAGGGAAAAAAAAAAAGAGTTGAACTCCCTACTTAGTCAATACATCAATTTCACCAACAGTCCAGCCCCTCCGTTTCCCTCTCCTTTTTCTTGGTCAATCAGTAACTTAGCATACCCCCTAAGCCTATACACAGATGGAGAAACTCTAAATTTGATAAGCTATTTCTTTGATTGTTCTTGATCTTCTAAAAAGGAATATCAAACATTCTGAGATTGAGATAATATGAGAACATGTATCATTTTCCAAGCTTAGAGGCTACATTATTGTAAGCAAGGTCAATTTCTTCCTCTGTCATCTCAACTGTTTCGTCACTGTCATAATCTGCTCCATTGGATCTCCCATTGCCACCGCTCTCATTTTCATCATTCTTCAGTCTTTTGGTCTTCAGCTTAGAATCATCATTAACATTGCTAAGCTCTGCCTCATATATTTGTTTAAATGCCTTGGCCTGTTTGCAGAGATCTTCCTTCGATAGACAGGCTGCACTATTTCCAGCATCTACAAGCTTTATCAGCTCCTCAACAGCATGAGGAACAATATTCCACTGCTCGACTATTTTCCGGACATCCTAAGCAGCCAAGTGAAAAATAAATTTCAGAGCAGCTTTTGCAGCATTATTAAATTAGATTGGAGTGGTTACTCCTTACCAAGAAGAAGTAATTAAATATTTGAGCAAAATATAACTATACGTTTGTTAGTTCATCAACGAGAAATTCAATATCAGTATAAGGTGTGCAAGCATACTGAAGTAGGTACTAATGCAAATTACAAAAATAACTTCCAACAAAATTGAAGAGCAAAACAGGGCATATAAAAACCATATACCTGATCCTGTTCAAGGGAATCTACAGCATCTTGCAAGCAAATGATGATCCCTCCAGCAGCTATTTGTTTTATTTCAGTTGGCTCTGGCTGTTTATAATGACAGAAAATAACAAGAGGTTCATACTATAGATACTACGCAGCCTATATGCAATAAAGAAAAGATATGTAATAGGGTTCATATCTCCTTCCTTTTCCTTATATAACCAGACATTCTAATTTATTACAATCAGCAACAAAGATATTTACGAAGAAAAGGAAGAACAAGATCAAGAAAACCTGAATATATATTTATATTCACAAGGTTAGATTCTGGCAGATTTTGCCCAAGTACACATGACCTCCTAGAAGCTTAATCGGATCAAAATAAAAGCAATTAGCAATGCTATCTGTAATAGATAGGATTAAGCCATAGTGACTATCAGGTGCAACTTACCTTTTCTTCTTGACTCTCCAGCCATGAGATTGTCCTATTGAGATCATCAGTAGCCCATTCCTTCACTTGAGAAGGGGAAAAGTGCCCTTTAGCAGGATTTGATGCTCTGGTCTGTGAAATATATGGCACATAGAAGCATTTATTAATAGATGTAAGATGTAGCAAGAAAGTAGATATAACATCTATATACATATACATTTACATACACCCAGTTTAAGCCTCTCATCACGGGAGGATGGGAGAGTGATATAATAAAATTCCACTATAATGCTAGGGGGAGAAAACTATCAGTATCCATTTGTAAACTAATCATTCACGATAACCTTTGAGGAAGAAAAACCAGATGATTTTGAATGTGAACCTCTCTGAACTTGTTTCTCAGATTTTCTAGGTGAGCATGGCTTTTGATCTGCAAACATTCTTTGTATTCAGAAGATAGACTTGTTATCAAGATTAAAAGACAAGAAAGTTCCAAAGTTTAATACATGAATTTAATAATCTAAAAAGTAAATGTCAGACTACACTTTGAAAGCTAATTTTTGGTCAAGAAACAGATCAAGTCACATGTGGCTACAGATCCTGATAAGAAATAATATGAGTCCACAGACCAAGTCAAATTTCAATGGTGTTCAAAAATCATCACTAGAAGAGTTAGCCAGTGATTAATCACTAACTCTCAGAAAGTTACAAGCTATATATTATCAGCATTAATAAATCAGAAAATAGTAGAGCATGGCAATCAAAGTAATTCATTTGACCTTGGGCGTTGACATATCATGTCTGCAACTTCCAGAGAATTACTTAGACGTTAAAAAAAAAAACACATGTAAGAGGAAAGGCAGTATATCTCTCCGGAATATATATGTTTATCAAAAACATGCCAGTACATAGGTATAAATTAGGTCTAATTTGAATAAAATGCAATACATAGGGCAACCTTCGCAGGAGAAAAATATGCTACTAAATTTTTTAAGAATTCAATTAATAATAGCAATTAGCAAGGCAATCACCAATACTATCAATTTATGGATACATAAGCAAATATTGTCATCTGCAACAGTCATGAGCAATGTTATAACAAGTGAGAAGGTAAATGAAGTTTGTTCACCGTTTGACCAGATGCCGAAGGTGTGCAGGTAGGGGCTATGCTTGGTCATAAACATATACTGCTATAATACTAACCAAATATGGAGGCAAGGAGGAGGGAGGAATATAGACACTAAATACGATGAATTGAGAACATTCATCATGCGTGATAGGTAAAGAGAGTATCTGGATACTAAAAAAAAAAAGAAAAGAATACAAGGAACATTAAGATGCTTACCACAACCGCCTGTTATATTATTAATGTTTGCCCGCCATGGTTTCCCAGCATGCATCAAGTAACTATCAATTTCGACAAGTTTCTTCTGGCTGTAACATTCTAATATCCATTCCTGGGGCAAACGAACTAGATATAATCAGATTGTCAGTAGCATAGATATTCATACACCAATGTAACAACATAAAATCTTAGAGTGGTATTTGATTCTATGGAACATGCCACTGAAGATTGAAAAGAAGGAACACAATGACATTAGGACAAAAATAGAGACCAAGTGAAATGCTGAGTGATCTACATAACACAGTGACAAAAATCTTGCAGTTGTCTATGCTTTTAGAGCAACTCTAGATTTGTCTACTCCAATAACTTGAATGTTAGATAGTTAAAAATGATGGGAAGGATAATAGAAGCCATGCCAGTAAAGAGAAATTGACATTTCATGATGTTCAAGCTTGTTAAGAGGATGTTGAGAATGAAATATTAGAGTAACCAGTAACCTGTACTGTCATAACCACATAGTTGCACTGAACCAAGTTTTATTTAATTAATATCTAGATCTATGCCATCAAGAACCACTTACAGAAGCAAAGAAATTTAAAGTTATAAACAGCTTGGATATAAAAGATACTTGAAAAAACAAATTTAGCTTGTCAACTATATTAAACTTATCCATCCTATTGGTTTCTTTTGCAAAATCTTGATAAAAAACAAGAGGAGAACCTTTTTAACAATTGTTCCATTATCAGCCTCAACTTGTCGAAACTTAGGAGTATTGGAATACGCACAAACCAAGAGAGTACACTCAGGACTCCAGTCCGGTCGATACTCTGCTCCCATTTCCAGAGCCTGGGACCTCAATGTTGCGCGCTCTGGATTAACAAACCCCGACAATACAAACACTACTCCATCCTGTCCAAATAAAAATCCATAACATCAGAACCCATCACTAACAAAAGCTCATATAAAACACACACACAAAAAAGAAAAAGAATAATCAAATTTCAAAATTTAAATAGTAAATACCATAAGTTTGGAAAAGTTTGTCGAACTTGAATCAGGACCCTTAGATTTTCTGCCACCAACGGTTTCCTTGGAAGGGCTATTATGTTGTTTGGTTTCCTCATGTTCACCAGAGCTAGTTGGCTTCTTTCCACTAGATTTAGTCTCATTGTCTCTTGGACTCATCCAAGAAGGAAGATTTCGCTTTCTGTTACTCCCTTCTTGAGTTGGCTTTACATTATACATTTCCGAAAAAAGAAAAATCTCGAGAAATTCCCAAAAGAAAAATGCCTTCACTCCAAAAACAAAACTGCAGATGTACTATTACAAGTTCAAAAACAAAATAAACAAAAAAAGAAACAGAAGAAGCATAATTAACAAAGTATTACAAAAGGTCCATCAATCAAGAGTCGTTTCATTAAAAAAAAAAAAATTATTGGATTAAATAGAATATATGCGAATTAACAGTGTCTTTATTTACATACAGTCGCTTGCACTGTCAAATTAGAGTAAAGATTATAGCGAGAGCACCAGCAAAACCAAGTTGAAAAGTAAATAAAAGTAAACAAGCGCAGCTTTACCTAAATTCCTATTAGCTAATTCTTCTGTTGCGTTTTCCTTTTTCCCAAACTCAGAGATGGCCATGCAATTGTTTATTCATAGAGAAATAAACAAACAGAAAAGTCGAGGGTTGGAGACAATTTTTCCCATTTTTAACTTCTAATTTTTCATTTTTATAAACAATTTATAAAACGTGTTTATTTTTTAAAAAAGTATTTTTTATTTAAATAATATTTTAAATATAGATATAGAAAACTCTTTATCTTTATTAAAACAAAATAATTTTTATATAAAAAATATATGAAACTTGTTTAAAAAATTTTAGCTAAATTTTAAAAACATAAAAATTACTTTTTATTTTTATTTTAAAAATAATATTAAATTAATATAATTTTTGTTTTTAATAAAAAATTTATAGACAGTAAATTCTCGATGATATATTATATAAAAATAATTTTATATAGTAATAGAAAATAACAGTTAAAATCTTAATTATAAATATGAATATATTTTTTATTATAGTAAATTATAATTATTTAAATTTTATTTTAAAAATATCTATATTATATATATATATATATATATATATATATATATTAATTTTGAAAGAATACACATTACATTATATTATATTTTATGCTACTATATTATTATTTCTATCATCAATTTTATTTTGTAATATTATATTTTATTATAATTTCTATTATTTATTAAAATATTAAATTTAAAAAAGTAACTCCAATCTCAACGCATGGAATCAATGACTATCTGCTGAAGAAAGACCCTGCAGTTGAAAATTTCTATATATATTTTGATTCGAAATATGTGAGCAAGAAGGTGGACGTGCCGGAGTGGTTATCGGGCATGACTAGAAATCATGTGGGCTCTGCCCGCGCAGGTTCGAATCCTGCCGTTCACGCTTTTCCTCATTTTGTTTCTATTTTGACTTGAGCCTTTTCCATTTTTTTTCGAGAAAGCATATTTTTATGAATATGAGATATATATAAAAGTGCGAAAATGAAGAAAAGACGAATAAGTTTATCAAAAGAACCTTATAATTAGTATTGTTAAAATTGATTAATTTAATTTTTTTATTAATTTAATAGAAAAGATAATATATAATAATAGTATAAGGATAAAATTTATATAAAAATAGGACAATATAAAATTATAAAAATTACTTTTACTAATTTAATAAAAAAATAATATATAAACAGTATTAGAATAAAATTCATATAGAAATAGGACACTACAATATTAAAAATAATTCTATTTAAAAAATAAAAAATTAACAGAAAATTAGATACCAAATTTAATATATTGAATCAAATTTACTTAAATATAAAAAAGTAAGTATGTATCTATATAAATGTGTGCACACAAAAAGACAAATGAAGAAAAATAAAAGTAATATGCCATGTATTAACTAATAACAAAAGAAATTTGATTTCGAAATCAATAGAAAATCTAAAATTTTTGTTCTTAAAAGGAAAATAAATAATATAAATATTAAATTATTTGAGATTTATAGTATTGATAATACTTTTTAGTCATTTACATTATTTTATTTTGATCATTTAGAAGAATATTCCATCGAGAAATAATCTAACATTCTTTTACTAATATATTATATTACTATAATAATAAACATGGATATATATTTTACAATAAAATATATCATTTTAATATAATAATAATAATAATAATAATAATAATAATAATAATAATATATCTAAGATGATTTATGGAATAATAAATATTAGACATGTTCAATTGGTTATCGGGGTGAATTTAAATTATATCTTATGAAATTATATAAAATTTATATCCTCATTCAGTTAGATTTAATAATTATTTTATCATATACAAGCCTAACTACTATTAAATAAAAGAAAATGATTTTAATTTTAATTTAATGGATTATAAGTATTTAAGTAGAAACTAATTGCCTAACAGTCTAGCTACTCAAGTAATATTAAATAATCAGTTTCAATTATAATTTAATTTATAAGAAATTGTATAAAAAATTATAATTAAGGTAGAACCGCTAAAGTAATTATATAATAAATATATATTTTTTAAAAAGTATAGACTTTTCATATCATTAAAAACTGAATCATTGATATTTATTGAATGAAAAACCAAACTATTTAAGAGAAATAAAATCAGTACTAAAATTATATGATAAGATACTAATAAAATTATATTCTGGTCATAGAAAAATTTTAAGTAATTTAAATTGAACAGATATGTAGATATTGACTATCGAATAAGTTATATGATCAATTCAAAGTTTGAAAAGATACTTAAATAACGTTAATAATTTACATAAAATCTTATATTTATTTTGTCCAAAAATAAAGAAATTGAGTCAATATTTTAGAATGTTGATTCAATTATAAATTTTACTTAAAATAAATAAAATCATAAAAGTAATTTATATTATATTTGCTAATAACGAATTTCATCCATAAAAATTCTTTCAATTTGTGCATTAGGAATTTGTATCAAGTAGAATATATATATATATATATATATATATATATATAAAGGGGATGGTACTGTAAGTGCCATCTTTAGAAAAAAACTGAAGAATCTTCATCTTCCTCTCCGTCCATCTTTCAAGCATCAATGATATAACCAGTCCCATCTCTAAAATCTGAAAAAGGTCTTCCAGTACATGCATTTTCACCTTCCGGACGCTATATCTATCCAGCCAAAATCAATGGTCACTTTATTTGGGATATAGATCCTTCAAAATGTGACCCAGGATGCAACTGTGCAAAAGAAGTGCTAAATTGGCAAACTTCCAATGCTCTAGCCCAGAACACGCACCTAAAAAAGATCGATGGCAAGTTAAACCAAACCTTACATTTCTCGCAAAAGCTAGATCAGAAGTTGGACACCTTCTCCCAAGAAGTACTCCAGTTGTATTCCTCCTTAACCTCCAAATACCAAGCTCTGGATAAAGAGCTTCGAACACCCCAACCAATTACACGAGCCTTCACTCAAAGGAAAAGAAAATTACGAGACTTAAAAAGCAGATTGATCAAATTGAATATAACCTTAGAAAATATCAGTCTTTTATGGTCCCTTCATTCACATTTGCAACCTCAACATCTTCTGCGATAGCCCCCTCATATTACTCTGCATTTCCTTTCCTTCCACAGCCAGAGCAAAAAGAAACTCTTTACCCACCTTTTGATACTTTTTCACACCTCTATCAAAAAACTCCACACCCCAACAAAAGAAGGCTTTGCATCATACAGTCTTGAAAGGCATTATATTGCCAGACCAATCTCTAATCAACCCCTGTGATTCTAATTCTGATTCTTCTTCTAATACCTCTGGAATGGCTGATATAACAGAAATACTCACGAATACCTCTACTACTGAATCTTCTCCAGAAGCAGTAGAGCCTGAAGATGGCATAGATAATGCAGAGTCATAATTTGTTCCTACTGGAACCCCACACCCAAGGTCAAAATCCACAACTGGAACAGAACTTTGGTTCACTTTTGATGATCTGCCTCTATTAAGATGGAGAGATAAACTTTCTGAATTTTTGGCATGGATTGATCTCCAGATGACCTTTGAAGGCGCCACACTCAAAAAGGTTCTTGCTGAATTTGTGACAAGATTTACAAGCAGTTTAAGGGATTGGTTTCAGTTGCAGCCTGAATACACCAGGCTCCAATTTGTAACTTTGCCAACTCCATCAGCTGCAGTCACAGTTCTCCATAATTAGTTCCTTAGAAGCTTTGATCTCATTATACGACAACAGAAACAAGAATATTTTAATCGAAAATGTTGTTCGTTAAAAATCAAGGATCTTGAAAGACGTTACTCTGCAATGTCCAAATTGTATTATGTCATACGCTAAAATATACTTTCATCACTTCATTACCATATGAGATCCAACCAGAAGTCAATAATATGATCGCCGCAACAAAGAAGCCGGTTACCTTAATTACTCTTGGAGAAATATGGCAGTTTACGCTCTCCTCTATCAAGAGACTATGTGACCAACAAGAATTATTCAGGAGACTATCTCAACGAGATTTGATTGTTCAAAAGACCTGCAACAAAAGTCACCTCAAGATTAAATGTAAGTCCTCCAATTGTGTTTGCTCCAGCCACAAGAAGAAGACGAGACATCATTTTTAAAAATATCCTCATAATAGAAGCAATGAGTTCAGAAAGAAAAGGCCATAGACTAAGAGGTTTAGATATTTCCAAAAAAAGAAAAATCGGAGAAACAAATCAGACAGATGCTACATTTGCCGGAAAAAGGGCCATTATGCTAAAGATTGTCCTCAAAATCTAGAAAATGCAGCAAGAATGATCTAGCAAGTTAGTATGTCCATATCTCTACGAGATTCATTTGAACAAGACATAGAGTCTCTCTTATCAGAACAAGATGATCTCACTCCAGAAAGCCTATTTGGAATAGAGGAAAAGCATTTAGATTCCACCGATTCCTCGGAAGAATCCTCTTCATACTATGATGTTGATACGATTCCAATCTTAATTATCAGTCACCCTACAAAAGATGAAAATGACATACTAGCAAATATGATGCAATATCCTTTCTCTCCATCACCAATTCTCCAATTATTTCAACTTGCTACTAAGGTACCTCCAGTATCTTATGTTCCTATACAAGTATTACCTTCAAAGTATTCAAAGCCTATCTCAGTCATAGCCTTCTTTGACACCGGAGCTCAAAGAAGCATGATGAATTCTGATGTTCTCCCATCTGAGCACTGGAAATCTCACATCCAATTTTTCAGAGCAACAAATGGCCAGACTTTCAAGACTACCTTGGTCACGAAACAAAAAATCGGGATACAGTTCTTTGCTAACTGTGTGGTGTGGACATACATCATCGGCTCAGACCTCCCAAATAAAGACCTCTTGATAGATTTTAATGGTATAAAAACTCTTTCAATTTATATGTATTTTTATTGTGAAATAGCACCAGTTTCTACTTACTGACAAAATATTAATATTAGTGTAAAACTAATTTGAATTATGAGAATATTGAGTTTAATTATTTAAAAATTAACTCAATTAATGCATTTATAGATATAAATGACTTTATTAGTCTTCAAAAATAAAATTTAGATAAATCAGTTATAATTTAAGAATTATACAACTTTATATTAATAGTATTTATTATTCTAGATTTAGTAGTTATTTTATTTTATATTATAATATATATATATATATATATATATATATATATATATATATATATATATATATATATATATATATATATATATATCAAAAGAAAACTGTATAGTGTATAACCACTATTTTATCAATCATCTTAACAAGTTTGGTTACTAGTATATTTGATTTGTGAAATAATTAAAAAATAAATTAGTTATTTTATGTGGAATAGGTATTTAAGATTTTAATTTAGAGAATTATTATATGATAAATTTTTCAATTTTATAAAATAATTATTCTACAATAAATTATAAAAATAAATATTTCATACTTTTTAAAAAATAATATTTTTATAATTATTTTTCTTAAATTTATTTTATATTATTTTATATTATCACTCTTATTTCTACTGTGTTCACCCGCTCAATAATATTACCGACTATATATATTAATATATAATATTTAGTTATAATTTTAGATAAAAATAATGAATTTAAATCAGAAATTAAATAGTAAAATAAAAATTATTTCTCAATAAAGATCGTATATTTAATTATTTTATTAAACGGGAATTATAATTCTACTTCGTAAATATCTTATTTCATGAATCAAACCATGGCAATTTAAGACAAAGTAAGTTCACGAAGGATCCGCCCACAAAAGTACTGTTCATTCAAAATGCCAAGGATGGGGTCATCTAAAAAATAACAATAAAGAAAATAAAAGAAAAACACTCCCGCTTTGCTCACACTTTCGAATTCGCAAGTCTCTCTCTGTCGCTGTACTGTACACAACCACTACACTCTGCAGTTTCTCAAAGAAAAAGAAATGGCGGATCTAGAAGATCCATTGAAAGACTACAACGGACTCTCTCTATTCCCTCAAACTTTCTCTTCTCTGTCCCTTCCTAACCCTCCTCCTCCTCCGTCCACTCACGATCCTCTCTGCCTCCATAATTTCCTCAATTCCCTCGTATGCGTTTTACTCACAAATTTCTCTTTTTGTTCATTTATTTATTTTTTTCTAATTTTCTGCTAAAGCAAGTAGCTGCGATTTTTTTAATTGCCTTGCTGCTTCACTTCTATCTACACAGGAGATTAAATTATAGGTTTTAGTAGTTCTGATTTTCGGGGTTTATATAGTTGATGCGGTAATTATATTTTTAGTGTGTTTGTAAAGTAAATAATGAAACAATTGAATTCTTAGTCAATTCTTGTTATTAGGAAGTAAAAACCCGTAGTTGTTAGAATTCATTTCTCTCATCTCTCAAAGGATAAAGCATTTTTCGAAGGAAATGAATTCATGTTATAACTGACATGCTTTTGCAAGAATTCCAGTCAAAGAAAATTATTGAAATTGGCTTTCAGATGTTAATTGTAATAGCTTTATAACGTATAACGAAAGCTTAAAAAATAAATGAAAAGTAATGATTTAGGCTGAGTTTTGTTGACGAGAGAATGCTATGGAATTACGAAATTAGACTGTTTCTATGGACTCTTTTAAATGGTTTTTTTTGCCCCACTTTATTTTATTTTGCAATTATTAACTTATGTTATCGTTGTTAAATTTCAGCCTGTTCGGAATCAGGATAAGCTTATAAAGGAGGCAGAACGCATTTTAAAAAACAATGAAGAAGTTTCAAACCCTAAAATGGCCTATACTGTAGTCTCAGAAGATAATAACAGTGAAGTTGTTGCTGCTGAAAACGCTGTGATATATCCACGGGGACAAAGGCCTGGATTAGATAGAAAGCGACCTCGACCTCGATTTGCTTTGCTTCCAAATATAAGGTAAAAAAAGCTTATTTATTTACTTATTACTAGATAAAATACAGAAAGTAAAGCTAATGGTGGTACTGCATTCTATATTAAAGTATGTTATGTAATGTTATGCATTTATTTGACAGACAACCTAATGTGAATTTGGAGCCAACTTTGGACTTTGATAAACTGAAAGACCCAGAGGAGTTTTTCTCGGCTTTTGATCGGCTTGAGAGTGAGTTGAACTTCTTGTTGTTAGGTTTATGAATTTATGTTATGGAATAAATAGTTTTGTAGATCGAGAGTTGCTTATATTGTTACAATTGTTGCTTAGATGCTAAAAAGGAAATAGCCAAACAGACAGGCCGTGCTTTTACAGATTTTGATCACTACAATGTATTCAACGTCCCACGGTCTCAACGACCTGGAATTGAAGGGTATGATCGTTCTTTTGTTATTATTATCTAATTCCTGGTTTTGCATTACTTATATGGCATACCCTTTTTCTAGGTATTTTTTGGATTTTTTAAGAACTTCTTATCTTCTTGATGTCATATCTTTTAAAATATCAGGAGATCTAGGACAGCAAAATATAAACATCTGTATCCAAGCATGACCTGCCAAGAACTTTCTGAAATGGATATTCTATCTAATAATGCCTCACAACAAGAAATAGGATATACTGCATCTGAACAAACACAACCAGCAAATGTAGCATCACAGGAATTGGAGCAAGCAGATGATGCATCACAACGAACAAAATTAGCAGATGATGCATCACAAAAAAAAAAATCAGCAGATGCCGCATTTGAAAAAATGGAACTAACGGGTAAGTGGATGCTGATTCGGTAAGATTAATTAATTATAACTGATTCTCTCTCTCTCCCTTGAAGATCTGGCCTGCTGTACCATTGATAATTATTCTATGTAGGTTCAATACTCAAGGTTGAGAACAGGGTAAATAAACTTCTGGATGATTTGCTTGCTTCTGAAGAGCTAGCAGGGGATGGGGCAATCGGTCTATTACAGGAGAGGTTACATATTAAACCTCTTCACATCGAAAAGCTAAACCTTCCTGAGCTGCAAGATATCCAAAGGATAGATTTTAAGGCTTCTGGAGTAAACTTGCCAAAATCTAGGAATATATTTTCGGACATAACCCATTTAATGAGAGGGACAAGGAGTAAAACTCCAACGAAGATGAAGAATGCAGAAAGTACTGCTAACTTTGGCTCACCTACTCCACCAAAAAGTCCACTCGCTTCATTATTATTATTGAAGAAGCGTATATTTCAATCAAATCCATCAAATGATCCATTTTCAGCAGATGATATTGACCAATCACCAACAAGAAATGCTTCTCATGTTGAAAACATCACTAAAAATTCTGATCCAGTTGGTGTGGAGAAGATGTTGGACATGTCTGGCAATTTGAACCCTCAAATAAATGAAGAAAATGATGGTTTAGTTGGTAGCATGAGTTCAACTAAGGTGGCAATTGAAGATTTTACCAGCCTATTTAAGAAACATGCGGATGAAAATTTAACGAGTCTTGGTACTGATGGTGAGATTAGCCCCAGGGAAACCAGTCCAGTATTAGACAATAATAATGTTGGTATGGATGATGAAGTCATAAATGAGAACTTAAGTGAGGCTAATGCTGGTTTAAACCTTCAGACGGACAGACCGGATGAATTGGAGGACATGGTGAGTTTTCTTCTCTTGTTTGCATTTTGAGATTTGCATGATTTAGGATATCTTCAATTTCTGACATTGTGAGCTTTTGCAACAATATAGACGGCAGATGTGCTGCAGGAAACTGTGACTTATGCACAGCCTGATCAGGAAACAGATAACTTTGCAGTGGAAGCATTAAAAAGCATTCAGAATAAGCTTGGTATAATCATTTCTCTCTTAACTTAATGTGAAATTCTGCTCAGATACAATTTATAAAACCTTAAATGATTTTTAGTTGGAATTTGCTACCATATGTCATGGCAGTATGGGATTTTTGGTGAAGTAATACTACTTGGAGGGAGCCACAAACCCTTTAAAACTTCTTGGAACATTTAGGTCTTGTGCCTTTTAATCTATTTGCACCTTTACATGTTGATTGGAAATCTGAGTTGGCCAATGCCTGAACACGACCTGGAATAGTGCAAACATGTACCCATATCCAACCACAAGGAGCAGAATAATTGACTGATTTAATAATACAACTACCAAAAGGGGCAGAATAGAAATTAGTTTGAAAGAGGGGAACCAGGAAGTGCAGCTTCTGCTGTCCTAATAGAAGAAAAGGACACAATCAAGTCATTAATTAGTTTAGCATCACCTGGTTGATTTCCAGTCCTCTGCTTGTATAGCAGGCAACAACAAAGGAACTCAGGAAATATAACTTCACTAAGCTTCTCAAATTTACATCTACATCCACTGGTAGGTTTTGTACACTTGATGCTTATGAAGAGTGAAGAAATTGAGCAATCTGGTAAGTGGATGCCTATTTGGAAATAAGGTTATTCAACTCTAAATTGATGGTTCTCTCTCTGTCTCTATGTCTCTGTGTTTGTGTGCATCCTTCCTCTAACCTACTATGCAAATTGCAAGCATTATTTTCAGGTTGGTTCATGGTCAAGTGCAAAGAATAGGTTACTAGTTAGTTGATATTCAAGTTAGGTTATTAGAAATTTGGATGGATTTCTTCCTCATGCTGCTGAAAAACTTTATGGGGGTGTAGCAGTTGCTACATTACATGACCCACTCTAGAACCCTTGGCATAGATGTTTCTGGAACGGCTGTTTGCAAAATGAACTATAAACTCTATGTTAATATGCTTTAGTTCTCCTTTATTAACTGCTTTTCTCTAAAGCAACTCTAAAAAAAATAAATAAAATTGGTGATTTTGTTTTCAGTTATGAAGTCACAAGCTTCAACTACATGCTTGCAAGGCAAAAGGAATTAAGATGTTGGCATCACATAGTTACTTCTGCACTGATTTTTAATGTTCTCGCCTTTTTTCCTTTGGATGTGTTTAGTCAACTCAACTGATGGTTATGCTTTGCTCTTCCTGGTAGGTCAATCAAATCCTGCAGCCAATGCTGAACATGCAGCAGGTAGATGCCCTGAAATTCATGATGGTGCTCCAGAACAACCTGAAGGGAGTGCTTTGGAACAGCATAATGAGGTTTACATTTTTCTTGTTTGTTCTTTTATTTTTATTTGACATTTGGTGTTTGTCTGCTTAAAATATTGGTTACACATTTGTTAGTGAGATTCATCTAACTTGAGAATCATAGGGCCTGTTTACTTATAGAGAACTTTTTTCCATTTTCATTTTCTAGTTTTTAAGGAAAATGAAAACTTTTCATTTTCGTAGAAAATTTGTAAAACATGTTTTACTTTATAAAAAATATTTTGTTTTGTATTTAGGTAACATTTTAAGTATAAATGGTAGACTTGAAATAAATAAAGTGAAAATTCCTTGTCTTCATTTGGAAACAAGTGACTTCTTATATAAAGAAAAACACAGAAAACATGTTAAACTTGTCTTAAAAAGTTTTTCAAAGTTTAGTTATAATTTTGAAAACATAAAAAACTGTTTTCTATTTTCATTTTAGAAAAATAGTACAAGTAAACACAAAGCTCTATTTTCTGTTTTCATTTGAAAAGTTTTCTAGGAAACTGACATAGTTTTCTATAAGTAAACAGGCCCATAGCTTTCTGTCAGCTGGAACAGTTCTAATTTTTATACCATTATCTCATTGCTCTCAAGTTTTTGGCGTCCTTTAGTCTTTTTGGTGGACATCTATACTTAGTCTAGAGAACTTGCATAGCACTTCATGCAAGTTAAATAGTTTGAAAAGATCAAATAATTCCATCTTGAACTCCATAATCATCATATGCAACTTGTTTAACAACTGGCATTAGCCAACTTCTTACTTCAAGATAAGTGATTTAAATGAACAGAGCAGTATGCTCATCTGCTATTCCATCTAGTCCATGGTAGCTGTTACTTAAAACATGTTTTGTATATCTGGATTTCAGTAGATTATACAATGAAGTTGGTAACTAGAACAGACTATTAATTAATGGTCGGAGTTGTTTCTATCTGCTCTATTAGCTGAAAGAATCAACTGAACTGATGAGAAATTTGATGGTTTGATGACTCTTAACTTATTATGTATGTGGTCATCCCAATCTTGATAGATCTTCTGTAAAAACAGAAATAAAGCAATCAAAATGCTGTGAATCTCCATGATGGAAATAGTCAGAATGTATTGCTGCATATAGTGTTGTGTCGCTCATCAAAAATACTTTGCCAACTTGTATTTTAAGGATGTCCTCACCATTTATATTTATGGTCGTAAACATGTCTGCTAGTTTTAGTGTAATGTGTAGCTATGACATCAATTCTTGATTTATGCAAGATTGCTTCATTTATGGTTAACTAACTGCACACTTTGTGAGAGTTTACTCTCTGGATAGATAGAGAGAATTGACATTGTTTGTGAATTACACATGCATAATGAGAGCTGTTTCCCCTTTGATAATCTGCTTTTACATTACTCACAGGCTGCATAGGAAAAGAAAACAGTAAAATGAAGGAGTGAACTACTACATTGTAGAAATTAAATTATTTCTTTTGTGCTTAGCTTTTCTTCAATGCAGTATTTGTTTCTATTTTGTGCAACAGGGAATTCAAGGACCTACTGTGGTATCGATTAACAAGCAAAGAAAAGCAAAATTACATCCACCTAAAAGACTATATAAGAAAGCTCCCTCCAGAAGACAGAGCCTTGCAGGTGCTATCCATTGCATCTCCTCTGCTTTTCTTCATATGTGATCCAAGTTATTGCTGGAGTAATTGATGTGTTGTCTTCTGCTGTATTACATTTAAAAAATTATGATAAAAAATTATGATACAAAGTACTTTTGCACTTATGATTAATTATATTGTGCAAAATAAACCATGTGTTGCCTAATACTTGGTAATGTCATTTTACGAATTATAGTACAAAATCTGTTGATATTAGTGCTTATGAAGTGTCGAGCATGAGTTTTATAGTTCTAAGTAATGGCAGTTTATCACATGGTGGCAGTACTTATTTCAATTTGTCATTGACCTGATATTGTGCCATTTTTGTTTCTTTTGTTTTTTTTTTTTTTTCCGATAGCTGCTATGGTTGAAAACCAAGTAATGGATGGGTGCCCTGAATACCAGGACAGTGCTCGAGAACAAAACCAAGGCACTGCTGAAGAACAATACAATGAGGTCCATTTTTTTTCTTGTTAATTCTATGTGATATGGTGTATCTGGTCTATTTATCTAAATATTTTGGATACACAACAACATTTGGGGTATGGGCATATGTGGAATCCAGGTACTGATGCCTTCTCACCAGTAGGTTGAACTTCTACATATGCAAACTTCTAATTAGATAATTGTATTGCCAAGTTACTGACATCTTCAATAAGGAGGCTATAGACTGGGTGATAGTGATAGTGATCATATGTAATTTGTGCTACTTTCAAACATTTTGAGTATGTTGGTTGTCATTAACCCATTTGATGTTTGATAATTAATGTGTTTTTGGAACTGGTTCAAATCTTCATTATATGATCCTATTTGACAACATGATGTGAACTGATTGCAATTTAATGTTAATGTTTATACAAATATTAAAATTTTCTTGGTTGGTCTTAATCCTGCCTGGCTTCTCTTTCACATGGTAGTATACGATTTGGCCTTTTATGTGAAATGTGTTGCTATCATCCTTTCTGCAACAGAAAATTCAAGAATCTTCTATGATATCCATTGATGAGCAAACCAGAGAAAAATCACATCCCAAGAAAGAACGCAAGAGAAAAGCTTTCTCTACGAGGCAAAGCCTTGCAGGTTCTTACTGATGCATTAAACTTTACATCATCTATTGTGCTTCTACCGCTGTTGCTATGTGCAACTGGCACGTGTTTTAAATATTTCTGCTGATAGACTTTCTTCTTTGTAGGCTTTGGAATGTCATTAGATACTGGGGTAAGACGAAGCACCAGGATCAAGTCAAGACCTTTGGAGTACTGGAAAGGGGAAAGATTTTTATATGGACGCATTCATGAGAGTGAGTTCTTTCTTCTATGGATTTATGAAATGCAAAGTAATTTAATTTTTGACAGAGATGTATTATTTTTTATTGGAGTGCTTTGAAATCTTTCCACTCAAGTTGCTCTGGAAATTGGTTTCTTTACTTTTATTACCCGGGTAACTACCATGTAATCAAGATCTTTTATGAGATGTATACCCTGTCATTGTTATTGTTTTCAAACGGAACGTTTAACCAAATCAAATAATATAAGAAAATAAATTCAACAATAGACTTTTGTAATGCACAAACGTTTGCAAGATGAAAAGGATTTAATTGTTTCTTCGAAAGATGATAATAACAAAATGTAGATATTGTTTGGACCATTAACTTGTAGTTATCTTTGAAGACATAATAAAATGTGTGTTTGTGCCCCAAACTTTCATGGTTATCATTGACAATACTTTCTTGTGAAGAACACTTTGGATATTATCTTTCTGTGATTTTGGTTTCTGAACAGATGAATTTTAATTAAATCTTATCCATGGTGCAGGTTTGGCTACTGTAATTGGGATTAAGTATGCGTCTCCAGTAAAAGATAATGGATCACCCGTCCTGAAGGTGAAATCTTTTGTCTCTGATGAATACAAAGGTCTGGTTGAACAAGCTTCTCTCTATTGAGGTTGTGACTGTAGTGTTTATGGACCGAGTTGGACAATGCCGATATGTATTCAAAAGAGTTTCATGTTCACTCACTCATCATGACTGCATTTCCTAGTCATTTATATGCCCTGTTCCATGAAATCCCTCACTTGGGATGGATGTTCAGAATATGGTTGTCTGAAGAATGGTTCTATCCTACACATCTTGTGTATTCTTATTCTCTCCAAAACTAGAGTTGGCTTAGTTGTTTTCTTGGAGTTCAAAAAGATGTTAGCCATTAGTAGTAGCACCCTGTATTAGTTTCTCTGGTGAAATATTAGTTGAAACTTCACTCTGAAATGACTGTTAAGTTGGATGGATGTAATCATCGCTGTGCCTGTACTATTGACTATTAAGGTAAGCATGTAATTAATTACCTTGTTCTGGCTTGGCGAAAGCAAGCTTGGCTTTTTATCATTCAGTTCAAGCTAACTTGGAAATTTGACAAATAGGTAAGGCCACTTCTCTTTTTGACTCTTTGAATACTACATAGATTTCTACCGTAGGTCCTTTTTATCTCACTGACCTGCTTCAGTTTCCTGACATCTCCATCTCCATGTTGCTAGTGTCCATATCTCCACTTGCACTTTACATGAGATAAGATGTCTTTAGTTCTCTTTTAACCCTTTTTTCAAATCCTGCATACATACACTCAGAGTCAAATATTATGTATAATACATCCAAGCAACTTCTAATCCTTTCAATTTAGTCCTCCAAAAAGTCCAGTTCTTTGCTGAAATTCTTTGCTCATAAAGAGATAACGGCCATTGTACTAATTCTAATCAATAAAAAAATGTGTAGAGAAGAAAAGAAAAACTCAAGCCTTAGAAAAGTCAAATGTAGAGATAAAAAGAAGGTAAGGCACTATTGTTAATGTTGTTATAGAAGGATTCAATCGTCATTTTGACAATTAAAGCTCTTTCAAATTAAGCTGAAGTTTTTAGAATCTTTGTATCTTCAAGAGGACTATGAGATGAGTATGTAGTTTCTGATAAATGGGAGGAAAAGAATTAACAAGTTCTTCATGGCCTTTTAAACTCCTGTCATATCACCTCTAAAACTCTCCTCAACAAAGTTGCATAATAATCTCATGAGCCTATAGATCAGAAAATATATATATATATATATAGAAAACTAACAGAAAAAGAATGGGCAAAAACCAACAGAATTACAATTAAAAAATGAAATATATTCACAAGGAAAAGAGTTGGATAACCCCTCACGGAGCTTTCCCGGAATAAGGACAGGGTAGAGAGAATCTTAGTTTGAGGATATTTATGAAAGCACTTTTCACAATTTCTAAGGATTCATTGATTTGGCCATGCCTTTCAAAATCAATAATTTCTTCTTATCCTATCAAACATAACTATTCAATGCATTCATACACTAAAAAGCAATGTGTATTTCATACACCATCTGGCATTTAATTTTCTTTTTCCTGTGGACCGAAAAATTGATAGTTTTTTTTTTATTACTCCAAAATTTAATTAATAGTTTAGTTAGCAATTATTGGGAATATCTTTTATTCATTATCATAAATATTATTATACAAATTTAATTTAATGATTTTTACTTTCAAATGCATAACAAAATCATTTAGATATAAAATTAATTCAAAAATTTATACTTTTATTCCGCGCATAAATTAAAAATCGACTGCCAAATTGGATGGAGAGAATGTAATTTTATAAAAAAACAAGCTATTGACTAATAAAATTCAAGGATGAGGTAATTACAACCCTAATTTAATTAAAAGCTTTGTGTGATGATAGGAATTTGGGTGAGCATATAATTGTGTGACTAAACATAACAATGATATGAAAGGTATTGACATTCCATGTGCTTGCAATAGTTTGACTATGATAACAAATTAATGTCATATTTAATTAGGACAAACATTCAAGACTTAAAGTCTATGGTTCATTGTAGAGTTTTACATTTCCTGGCGGCTTTGATGTTTTCATCTTGCTATCTCTAGTCACTGATTCATAGCCAAATGTATTTTCCAGGCTTGCGTACAAAAATTTCTGTTCTTAAAAAAATAAAAAAGGAAAAAAATAAGAGTATGTTTTTTTTTTCTTTTATTTCTTCTGGAATTAAATTAATAGCAATATAATTGTACAAAATTATATGGTTTTACCATAATGATAAAAATAAGAAATTAATGGAGGAATATATACAAATCATTCTTTTACTTTTGCATTTCATATAATGAGTTTCAGAGTTTTCTTTAAATTACAAATAAAGAGACGGGACTCAAACTTGAAAATTTAGATTAATTTGTCAGAATAATTTTCAGCATTGTACTATATTTATATATTTAACTATTTTTGAATACCTGATTGCTAATATAGTCTATAAACGAGATTTTATGTCAAAAATATCTATAAACAAACATATTATACACATACTTTGACTATATATAAAAGATCGATACATATTAACAGATTTTTTAAAATATTCTCTTTAGTTTTTATAATTTATATGAAGTATTTTTTCATCCATTGTGAAAAGTTTAAATATTTTATAATTTTTGTAAAATATCTCTTTACCTCCTCCAAAATTTTCCAGAAAATGAAACCTTGATGTGCAGCTGAAAGCTTCTATATATTACAAAATATTAGAAGAAAGCTTCCATTTGAAATTTCAAACTCATTATTTTAATTTGCATTCTTTCCAGTGGTCCTAATTTTCCAATATATGGGCAGCAGAATCTATCTTTTGTCAAAAGTATGCAATTCTTAAAAAAATAGTGTTTAAAGAAATAAGTTACGTTGGCCAATTCTAGTCTATGTTTGAGCTTTACAGACTTCAAACACAGTTGCATATATGGTAAATTGCATTAACTATAAATTTCTATGCTACCATTGGAGTATACAAAATTGAATTGCCAAACATAACCTGTTTCTGGTTTTGAATCCTTGACATTACCATTCTAGAGAGGAAAGGAAAAACATTATTAGTCAATAAATTATAAAATTGAATTTGAATCCAATGATCAAAATTCAACCAATTGAGTCAAAATCAATTGGCAAAATTGTAGATTTTCAAAGGGAAAAAAGAAGGGCAATATAGCTAATTAGAGGCTCATTTTTATTTTCATTGTGCTATTTATTTTAGTTATACGACAATTATAGACCAAGATTTAATATTTTTTTAATTTTACTTTATTGGAAATGTTGGCACCTTACTACTATCTCGACAGTCGATATTAAGGGGCAAATATATTGGCTTGGTACATTTTAAATTAACTATTTTGGACCCATAAAAGTATGTTTGATAATAAGCCATCAATTTGAAGAAGAAGAAGAAGAAGAAGAAAAAGAAAATGAAAGAGTGAATTGGTGATATTGAGAGGGAAATTTGACGTACTGTTTCTTAATAAATAAAGACTTTTGAATTGTGGCTTAAATAATAACGTAGATGACATTGCAAATAAAAAAAAAAAAAAAAAAAGAAGTGATGATGATGGTGTATTTGCTGGAGTCATTGATGATGATAATTACCATACATGTTTTTTTTATTTTCTCCAAAAAATTACAAATTGTTATGCTGTTTATTATTTTCAATTCCCGCGGCGGCTTGGCTTTGTATTTTCTATTAATCTTACATAGTAATTATCAACATCAATGACTCTAACAAACACACCATCCAATTTTTTATTATTTGGTCTGCAATTAATTCTTTTTAATATATATATTTTTTTATAGAAATCGTATATTTTCATTCATTGAAAATAAAAAGTACAACTTAATTCATAATAAAAATAAAAATCATTATAATTTTGTGTAAAAAAAAAAAATTCACTTGAATAGTTAAAATTTGTATTCATATCCTTCAATTGTGTTTAGAGCTGTAAACGAAACAAATGTATTGTGAGCTATTCAGAGTTCGTATCGATAAAAAACTTATTTGAGATTATTTAAGTATCTCAGTATTATATTACTATATTAATAAATTATATATTTTTATATACATATAGATATTAAGAATATTGAAATAGTAAAAAGAAAAGACGGGCTCTAATTGCATTGAGAATTTAGTCTTTTTCTTTTCCATATAAATAGTTAATTCACATGTGGATATGATTAAGGCTGATCAGAGTCTTGTAACAAAACATGTAGTGAATCCAATAATTATTATATTTAACAATATTTACATAAAATGATAATAATTTTTTTTTAAATTATTAATTATATAACTGTTATAAACTCTTAAAAATAATATTTTATTATTCGTAAAATCTTACTGCAATCACTCCAGACTATTATATAATTACCATTATAAATTTGTAACTGAAAACTTTAGTAGTACCTAAGTGTCCAAGGTAGTTTTCATAATTAATTCTTAACCCAATTCAGTCACATAGTTCACCAAGTTTATAATGTGGAATAATCTCTCCTGTACTGAAAGAACCAAAATCACATAAATCATTCAAAGTCGGTCCAACAAAGGAAATTAATCCTAATACTATTTGCATAAGATTAATGGCGTCATAAAAAGGACACTACCGTATGTATATGTTCTGTATACGGCAAGGCAAAAAAAAAACAGCATAACTCTTGTTTTCACATTTTATTTAATTTATTACAAGTATTCATGATCTAGCTAACCTTCACACGTTACATGACTTCTTACTTTATTAAATCAAACAATAACTATATAATAAGCGGTTAATTAACTAACAAAATATCTGTCTTTTTTTTTTTTGCCTGTTTTATTATGCATGCTTCATGCCTTATGCTCTTTTTTTTTTCTTTTTTATTCCTTTCTCTTTTTTTTTTACAAGTTTTGAGATCTCTTGATTTTCATCGTTCACTTTCTACATTATTAATTAATTAATTTTTAAATTAAAAAAATAATTTGATATATGTACGTGCGTGCTTATGTGCATATAAATTATGGATCAATTAAATATTAAATCATATCGTGATAATTATTATTATTATTTGTGTGTTTATTGAGAACGTAACTATTGAACTTGAATAAAAATCCACAGCTTTGGAGTTTAGTCGATAAATCAAAATTCTATTCTACATACTAATTTTTGTTTATCAGTTGTACAGCTTTCAAAAGTACCATTCAAATCTAGCTACCTATAATTCATTGCTGACGCTATTGATTTAATTTAAATATTATCCACCATCGACAATTCAATCACCTTTTTTATTTATATATATTATCACTATTTTCTTTTTGTTTCATTCATGGATTATATAATAGACAATAATCATCCTCACATTATATCACTAATTTCTTTAAGATTATTGATTCTTTGCGTTGTTTTGCATTTAGAATCTGATTTCTTTTGAAATCCTCACCTTTTGTAACATACACATATTAGATGATAAAGAAATCAAAGTACTGTGGACTATATATATGTATTCTTTTGGCTCACTGCTGAAGCAATCATGATTTTAATTAGTATTTTTATTTAATATATCAAATATTTTATTTTTAAAATAATAGAAATACACCGACCGGCCTCATCTATTAAAATCAAAGGAATAAAATAAATAAAATAAAAAGAGCATTAACTAGATAACTCGGAGAACTCGCAAAATACTAAAGAAAATGTTAGTTCTTTTTATTGCAAAAATCAAAATAAACAGGCTTAATTAGTACCTAATACACCACAAATTCGGAAGCTAATGAATTAATATGTACAGAATGGCAATTGTTTAGATATGAATTAATATGTCGGTTCTCTATTTGGTAGGACATGTAGAAAGGACAATGGTGATATATGTATAGTACTCGTCCAAAATTATAGATTTTGTGGAACTATCATAAAAAGATTTTGTTCCAGTATAAAATTAAATTTCACGTTGTCGGTCCACATCATATTAAGTTATTATATTACATTCAGGATTTAAAAAAAAAAGAAAAAAGAAAAATCAAGAGCTTCCCCTAATATGCAGACTAATTACGTTCCAGTCCTCCTAATCGAAATTCTCCAAATATAAAATCTTAGGTAATTTGAAATTTACAATTACTGAGCATAACATTAAACATAATTAAATTCAAATAGCAATAACAATAATAATAAATCCATTATTTCTACTCCCAATTCAAGAGTGAACTGTAAATTTATGATCAATGTGTCTAAGTGCAAATTGATTAAATAACCCTGAAGAGCTGGAAACACCTTGGATATTCCTCTGATAATCCCTATCCTTTTCTAGCTAGCTAACATCAATCATTTTACTTAAATTTGTTGTTAGCCCTTTAATAATTCAAGTGTCATTAGTGCTTTTACAACATAAATTTGCTGGCTTCAATCATTTAACAAAATATTTATAAAATTTTGCTACTTTTCCTTCTTTTTTTTTTTTTGTTTTTGGGTTCTTTTGTACTAAAGTTTCTTTTTAAAGAAACAAAGAAAAAGAAATGGGAATGCATTATGAGCGGCAGACTTTTACTCACCAGGCTAATAAGGTGACGGGAGTACAGTGCTCAGACACTTTGATGACTAAAATATATGCATTATGAAGCACATATTTGCATATATTAAGAAACAATGGTCATCTAGAATTAATTAGGTACACCGTTAATTGTGATTCATCATTAGTTAGTTGCATGTCACCTGTAAAAATAAAATTAAAAAAAAAAAACTAAATTCTACAAATCACTTTAATTAATCTGTCCATTAATAAAATGGAGATAAATCTTAGTATTATAACAAACAGAAGATTTAATTAATGCGTTTCTTGCAGGGCACCTAGTACATTGATGTATTTAACTGTTAGATTTAAGAATTAGCCTATTCTTAGTATGGTTGTTATTAGGTTCTTTCTAATTATTTGCATACCCATATTATTATTATTACAGTTATTATTAAATTATTCCTTTTTTGTTTTATTTGAATTTAGAAAGTATTTAATATGTTTAATTAAAAAAATTAATTAAATTAGATTAAATTATTTTTTTATAAATAATAAAAAGATTACTACACTTATTTCAATATAAAGATAAAATTAAAAAAAATATATTTCATTGGATGTACAAAAGTGACAGAAAAATAGTCTAAAAAAGACAATTAGTACAAAATGTAGAAAGTATTAAAATGAAAATAAGTATTAGTGTAAACTTAAACTTCTTTTCATTCAAACAGTTGACGGAGAAAAGAAAAAAAAAAAAAAAGAACATACGACAATCAATGTCCCTCAATGGACCGGCGGTGCATGGCGGGTAGGGTAACCAATTCGTTCAAATTTAATAATTACTCAGTGAAGAAAAATCACCGATTTTATAATTTGAAACCATACATCCGAGTGAGACACGTCTGTGTGCATCGCAATAAAAAAAATTAAATATAATATATTAAAGAGTTAAATATTAGTTTAGTCGGATATATTATTTTAGTATATTAAAATCTCTTTAAATTTTAATAAAATTAATTATTATTTTATTTTGTGTTAGTTAAATGATTAAATTTAAAATTTAAAATTCTAATTTGATTATTGAATTTATTATCAAGGATTGAACTCTTCTAGAATTAATTTTATAATTAAATTATAATAAAATAAGTTCAAATTAATTTTAATTTTTAGTTTAAAAAATTAATATTTTTTACTCTTATTTTCTATTTTTAATACAATTTATACAAATGAATTTAAATATTTTAAAACTATTTATATTTACAATAATATTATTAAATTATATAATTAAAATAAATATTTTTAGTTAAGAAATAACATTCTATTGTAATTTTATTATAAACTGTATAAAAAGTAAAAATTAAATTAAATAATCATGTTATAATCTAATGAAATAATCTAGACAACGAATTGACAAGTTTATTATCAACGAAAAAGATCATAATAATTTTATATGTTAAAAATAAATTTATTTTGTCAACTATTCAAATAAGATTAATATGAGTAAAATTTTTATTTTTAATTTACTTTAATTTTGAGTCTAATAAAAATAATAACTTTGAATATTTATGTTATTTAAAAATTTAATATTAAACATTAGTAATAAAATAAATATTTTTAATATGTTTATATTTTTTAGAATTACATTATACTTCAAAATAAAAGATATAAATAAATAAAAAAATATTAAATTTATTATTTTTATTAAATATTAAAATTAATTTGTGCTAAAAATAAAATTTTATCTTAATTTGATAATAAAATTATATTTAAATAAGTTTGATAGTTGATAATAAATTTAAGAATTAAATTATAATTTTAAATTACCAATTTAATCCTTTAACTTATACGGAATGAATAATAATTAGTTCTATTGAAACTCACTTGAGTTCTAATGTAATAAAAATGAATGGCATGAATTATATATTAGATCAAATCTCATAAATAAATAATATTTAACTCTATATCTAAATATTAAATTATTAATGCATAGTAATATATTTGAGGATGATTTATGTATGAATGATGGTATATATACATCTAATTGACTAGGTTTGTAGCAAAAACATACATAGTAATATACAAGGAATTCAATACAACAATAATTGGCCTAACCAAGACAAATGAAGATCCATAAAAATCGTGAAAGGCTTCATCACCATAGGCTCGTGTATAAACATATTTATCCTCATTCGATGAGATGAAAATTAATCATCATCAGATTGAATTAAAATGTGCGTAGATCAATAATATCAGCCGCAGTCTAATTATTCAATCAATTGATCGACACATATAATGTAACTCAATCACTATATATTAATGATGCTCTAAAGATAATTGAAAAAAAGAAGAAGGAGAATATATAATTTAATAGTATTTAAAAAAGAAGAACAGTCACTCTATTAGTATTGATAAGCCTGGGGGTCCCCAATTGTTGAAAGTGCCTTGCTTCACATTTGGCAGCCCAAAGTTGAAGTTGATGTGCTTTTCTTTGACTCCCCACTTTTTATTTATTAAGAAAAATGGCAATTTAATTTCGATAGCTGTGAAAGTTGCCGACTGTCGTACCTTTCAAGGGACACAACACAACTCATGCCACGGCTTTTCCAAGAGGGATAACATTGTCTTCTCATTATTCTTTCATAGGTAAAATGTCCCCTCTTTTTCTAATTTTTGAAAATTTTTAATTTTACTTTTTATCTTTTTTTTTTTTAAAATTTCATTATTTTCTTTTTGGGTATTTTAATTGTGCTTTGCTTTTTTATTAAAATAAAAATAAAAATATAAGAGTTGGATAAAATAAATAAAAATTTTATAAAATGGGACATTTTACTTGGGATTAGTTCTTTTTGCCTTTTCAAATTGCATAACCCAAATCAATTTTACAAGTAGTCCTGTTTCCCTTCAAACTCTATCATTTTACATATAAATGTGATTGCAATTACAAATTTAGAGACAAAAAGAAAAAAACATAAATTTACATGAACAAATAAACGGAAGATGTGCACATTGACATCATGATATTATCTAATAGTGAGATTGATGCAAGTTTTATTATTAATCAAATCTTAAACTTTGCCTTCTCTTATAGCTTAATGGTCCACTCATATTGAGACACAATGATTTTAACCTTGCAGGAGGCGCCAGGATGTGACAAAAGTTCTTGCAAATTGACATCCAACTTGAATTATTGGCCAATAAGGCCATCACCGTATGTGTAAGTGCAAGTGTAATTCAGGATAAGAATGTATAGAAGTCGTGCCCAGCAAAAAATTTAAGTTCACATAATGATGAATATTGACAAAGTAATATTCTCTTTGAGAGTCAATGTTTTTTGTGTTATCTTTATTGTCTACTTCTTATTATTATAATAATTATCTGTTTAAAGAAAAATAGCAAATAGTAGATGATGAAGGGCATATAATTGTCGCAACACGTGGGAGGAGATTAGAGAGAAAAGGGGCCATTTGCACATGGTGATCCATATATTACTGTTGCTGAACTTGTGAGTTACGTTCGGTACTCACTGATTTTGACATTCCATTCCATGGCCCACAATTACTTTTTATATATATATAACTCAATTTTTGATTTTTTTAATCAGTAGGCCTAAATATTAATTCTAAATCAATAGCACAACATTCTTTTGCTCCTCATCTCTTTCTTCTTTTTTGAGAGAATTGTTCCGCTTCTTTTTCTTTTTCATTTTTTCTACTGTTTTCGTAATAAAACCTGATAATTTTATTAAAAAAAAAATTAAGACACCGACTATTTGGTAATAGATGATGAACATGCGAATGTGAGATCAGGGTCCTCTTTTATTGAATTCGTATCACCCCTTTTTTGTCACATATGGTTGGAGTTTAGAACCCAACTGCTAGCACAAGTCAATGTGCGACTGTAGCAACCTCAAATCAAAATGCCTGAGTAGTTTTTGGAGGAACAATGATAAAACTTTGTCAGATAGTAACACTGGATCAATTAGTGAATTAGAGAATTCTCAAGAAATTACAGTACCTAAACCTAATCTAATTAGAGAAATTCATGAATGTTGCATTTCAGTCGTAAAGGATAAGGATTACAAAAAAGAAGACGGATGCAAGAATCTCTTACTAAAGATGACCCAGAAGACGAGCTTGATTTTTTAGTGTATGATAGATTTGTATATTTTTTCCTTTTTGTTAATGATGAAATGAATAATGGTAACAACGTGGAGTCTACTGTAAGTAGAAGGTTCGAGTTGATTACCATGCAATTTGATTTAACCAAATCTCTTCACTTATTGTTTCTCAGCTCGAGTTCAATTTGGATCCATATTTATAACTTCATATTAAAGATCCAAAAGAGTAGAAAGACCCCCATGGCAAGAGGCCGCTTGTGTCCCTTTGGTGATAGTAGAAGAGAAAACCTAAACACCATGTCAACCGAGATTACCTCTCATACTTCTACCCTTCAATTATCTCCCTCTTGTAAGAAAACCATATCTAACAAGATAGATCATCTTGTTGAGATCTCCCATATTCCTGATAACGTACAGATAGAAGATACTCTAGTACCTATCATCAACCCTTACAACATATTCAAGAAACAAAACTTTGTTAGAAAAACCTTTAACCAAATCATCCACAAAAAACCCCTCACCATAAAAGAATATGTTCAATCCTCCTCACTTTCTCAGTGTTCACTTACTGCTACTTCTCAAGAGCAGTATGTTACTTTAGAAATCCCCACCTCTTTCATAGAACAATGGCGGAAGCAAGGCTATTCTCATCTCCATCTCGGAGCTGTGAGACTTGTCCTTTCCTATCATGGAAGGATGGGATTGCCTGTTATGACGGATGTCGCTTTTGGACACTCGTTACCTCAATGCGAGCATGCGTTGATTGGGACAATAGTCACAACACTCAACACTGGTAGTGTTGTTTTGACTTTCTTTCCAAACTTTAACCTCTCTTTGAGTGATCCTTATCTATCCACTGCCTTAAAAGTACAAGTCCAAATCACGGGAGCTAGTCAAGTTGAAAATGCTCTCTCAGCGACTCTTCACCATCAGATCGTTTATCGATTGCAGGATCATGCACTTAACCTGCAGATCCCAGGCTTCCAAGCCTCATCAGATGCTTTGTACATCATGGCTGATTCTGGTCAAACCCCTACAATAGTTCAAGCTCCTCGGCCGACGAAAAGGAAGATCTACGAAACTAATTCCTATTGAGTGGGTAACAAATTATGAGAAGCTCCGGGCATCTCAATCAAAACCGATTCAAGCCACAGATCCCCTCTTTATCAGTGAAAAGGATGGGGTATTAAGACGATCTTTACAAGAACTGAGGAATCTTCCTCAGCACCGTCAATTTTCCAAGCATCAATGATACAACCAGTATCACGGCCTAGGGAGAAGGTCCCTATTCACTCCTTTCAAGCATCTGGCAACCAGTTTATCTTTGCTAGTCGGAGGACACTTTATGCGGGATGTAGCCCCATAAATGTGCAAGCCAGAGTGCCTATGTCATGATGACATGGATTATGCTGAACCCTGTTTTCAGCATCAACAGAAGAATCCGAAAAGGATGTCTCTGGATACTTATTGTTCGAAGATTCATCCTAAGCCAGATGATCGAGATCCAGATGGTTCCCAGAAAGAGAATAAAAAGCCACTGCCAATGTTCGACGAGGCAATTGAGTTTCTTGCCAGAGAAGGAAAAACGGTCATTGACGTTTCTTATGATGAGTTCAAAGAAATTATGGCACAACTCAACATTGAATATGGCAAACCCCCTTCTGCAACTTGCAGAATGGAGATCGAGTCAGATCCAAAGGTTTATAGGCTGGAAACCCGGTACCCGTCCAGTTTTGTACAGGAGGTACAAAACGTTGGGCCAGGTATAACAACGCCACGAACTTTTGGACCTACTTCATCTCTGTCAACTGTATCAGCGGTACAACCCTTGGTTCAAGAATGTTTCATGTTACAACCAGAGGATTTCCCTCCCTTGGGAAAAACAGAGAACAAAAGATCTGAAATCCTTCCTACACGGATTTCACCTTCTGGAAACTTAGAACCGCTGACACCCCCTGAAGAAGTTCTCAACTGGCAGACATCTAATTCTATTGTCCAAAACACTTACTTGAAGAAGATAGATGGCAAATTGGATCAAGCCCTGCACTTGGTTCAAAACATGGATCACAAGCTGGATACTTTTTCACAAGAAGTCTTGCAACTGTACTCATCCTTGACAGCAAAGTATCAAGCTCTGGACAAAGAACTCCGGATACCTCAGCCGATTACCCCCTCTTTCATGCAAAAGCAAAAGGAGATTTCCCGGCTGAAGAAGCAAATAGATCAAATTGAAAATGATCTCCGGAAAGACCAGTCTGCTGCAATTCCAACATTCATATCGGCAGCTTCAACCTCATCGGCTATTACTCCTTCATACTTTTCTTCTTTCCCTTTTCTTTCACAACCGAACAACCACAAGAAACCCTTTATCGGCCCTTTGGCACATTTTCTCACCTTTACCCAAAAAACACAGAAACCCAGCAAAAGAAATCCTCTCCTCCTCTAGCCCCTAAAGACAAATTTCCAGAGCAATCTCTCATCAGTCCGTATGATTCAGAATCTTCTTCGGATTCAGAGATGGCAGACATCACTGAAATTCTCATGAACACTTCTGCTACTGATCCCAGTCCAGAAGTAGTAGAACCTGAAGATGAAGATGCTCAGTCATTCTTTGCTCCCACTGGAGCTCCAAACCCAAGGCCAAAGCCAGCTAGCACAGGACCTTGGTTCACTTTTGATGACTTGCCACCATCAAAATGGAAGGATAAGCTTCGAATTCTTGGCATGGATTGATCTTGGATGACCCTTGAAGGGCCACACTCAAAAAAGTCCTTGCCGAATTTGTCACAAGGTTTACCGGAAGCTTAAGAGATTGGTTTCAGTCTCAGCCTGAATACACTAGGCTTCAATTTGTCACTCTGCCGACTCCATCAGCAGCAGTAACGATCCTCCATAACCAGTTCCTTGGAAGTTATGACCTTGTCATAAGACAGCAGAAACAAGAGTTCTTTGATCGAAAATGCTGTTCATTCAAGATGAAGGATCTGGAAAAGCATTATTCGGCTATGTCCAAGCTCTACTATGTCATTGGAGGACATGATGGTGATGATACACTAAAGTATACCTTCATCACCTCTCTACCAGATGAGATACAACCTGAGGTTAACAATATGATTGCGGCTACAAAAAGACCAGTCACCTCTATTACACTTGGAGAAATCTGGCAATTCACACTCTCTTCCATTAAGAGACTGTGTGATCAACATGAATTATTCAAAAGGTTGTCTCAAAGGGACTTGATTGTCCAAAAGGCTTGCAACAAAAACCACCTAAAGATCAAGTGCAAAGCCACCAACTGCGTCTGTACAAATCACAAGAAGAAATCTGGACATCATTTCCAGAAATACACGCGCAGCAACAAGAAGTTCAGGGAAAAGAACCCAAAGAGATTTAAATACTTCCGTAAAAGACGGAACCAGGGGTACAAGTCCGATAGATGTTTCATCCTGCGAAAGGAAGGGACATTATGCGAAAATTGTCCAGAATCCGGAAAAGTCGTGAAGGATGATACAACAAGTTAGCATGTCCTTATCTCTTGCAGACTCTTTCGAAGAAGAAATAGAATCCCTACTTTCAGAGCAAGAAGATCTTACCCCAGAAAGCTTATTTGGGTTAGAAATGGAGTTCTCAGACTCCACAGAGTCTTCACAAGAATCTTCTTCGGATTCAGATGATAGTGAAATACCAATCCTGATGATTGGTCTGCATGAAGAAAGTCGGAAGGATATTCCGAAAGATGCAATACAATATCCTCTTTCTCCAACCCTATTATCTTCTTTCTTTGTTTCTCCTCCACCTCCGAAACTTTTCAATTTACTATAAAACCTCCTCCAGGTCCGTATATTCCCATGAGATCATCTCAAAATACTCCAAGCCTGTTCCAGTAATAGCTTTCTTTGACACTGGAGCTCAAAGAAGCATGATGAACCCAATGGTTCTCCCATCAGAGTATTGGAAGCCCCATGATCAGTTCTTCAGGGCAGCCAATGGTCAAACCTTCAAAACTACTCTGATCACAAGACAGAAGATCGGAATTCAGTTCTTTCCTGATTGCGTTGTGTGGACACACATCATTGGTTCAGATCTTCCAAGCAAGGATATTCTGATAGGATTTGATGTTTATCACCAAGCTCAAAAGCTCCAAATCCTTCCAACTGGTATAAAGTTCAAAAGACAGTTTAGGTCATACACTGAAACTTCAAATCTGTTTTCTGTGACGAATACTATTCCTCCATTCCTTTCATACACAGAAAAATTCCTTCAGTTCTGTCCAGAATCCCATTCACATTTCCAACATCCTCTTCCTCCGTGGAAAAATCCACAATTCTATATCGGCCTCCCCTTGAACTTAATGAAGACATTAACCCTACTAAAGCCACACACATGGGAATGTCTCCCGCGGACCTAGCCCTTGCCGTCGAATGCACGACATTACGAGGGTTTAATTGAGCCCACTACTTCACAATGGGCTTGCCGAAGCCTTTTATGTGGAGAAAAGGTCCGAAAGAATCCGAGGAAAAAGAGGCTTGTCATAGACTACAAACCTTTAAACCATTTCCTTCAAGACAACAAATTCCCTCTCCCTCGAATCTCAAATCTCAAGGTCCACATCCAAAAGGCCCGGTACTATTCCAAATTTGACCTAAAGGCGGACTTTTGGCAACTCGGTATCCAGAGATACAAAGCTGCGTTTTGTATCCCTAATACCAATACCGGTGGGTATTATGCCTTTTGGGCTCAAGACGGCCCCATCTCAATTCCGGAAGACAATGATTGAGATTTTTGGGCCTATCCTTTACTCTTCTTTGATCTATATCGACGACATCCTTCTATTTTCGGAAGCAGTGAGAGGACCATCACCAAGTACAGGTTCCTTGCCATCATCCAAAAATATGGCATTATGCTATCTGAAAAGAAGAGCTTTATTGGCCAACGAGAAATTGAATTTCTTGGAATGCATTTCAAGAATGGCCAGTACACATATGGTCCCCACCTGACAAAGGAACTTGATAATTTTCCGGAAGAAAATTTATCAGCAAAACAAATTCAACAGTTCCTTGGAATCCTGAATTATGTTCGAGAGGCCATTCCACACCTGTCTAGTTACACGTGCCACCTCTCAAAGATGCTCAAAAAGAACCCCCCTCCATGGGGAGCGGAACAAACAACAGCTGTCAAAAAATTAAAAGAGCTGGCCCACAATCCGCCACCTCTTACAATCCCGTCAGCAGGAGAACTTATTCTCCAAACAGATGCATCTGACTATGCATGGGGGGCCATCCTCCTAGAAAAGCTCCACGACAAAGAACAACTGTGTGGATATGCATCGGGTCAGTTTTCCTCTTCGGAAAAACATTATCACACAACCTACAAGGAAATTCTGGCAGTCAAGTACGGGATAAAAAAGTTTGAATTCTTCCTGATTGGACGACTTCCGGTTCGGATGGACAACTCTTCCTTCCCAAGATTCTTGAATCCAACCGGAAGACCTTGCACGAGCCCCAACTATTGCGATTAAAATCATGGTTCAAAGAGGTATGACTTTAAGGTTGAGCATATAAAAGGGATAAGAAACCTAATCCCGGATTTCTTATCCGGACTTTCTAAGCCTCGGAATCGACTATAGTTCTTCTCACCTCTACAATAAATCTTCCCATAATCTTTATGGCCTCCTCATCCTTCGGATCCAACTGCAACCTCCTTCACCACCGGACCTTCCCAACAACCTTACAACCAAACAAGTCACGGACTTTGCCGGAAACATGATGTTCCATTATTTGGCAACTTTTCAACAAATCTTCTCACTCCCAATCCAACCCAACTTCTTCTTTCCGGACTACCCTTGGTGTTTGATTTACCACTTATCTCTTGAACATCCAAAGCATGAAAGTGAGTTATGGTTTCTATGGTGCCTATCTACGATCATCATCATGCTATAGAGGTGCCTATTATGAATCTCTTACACTTCTTTAATAATGAAGCTAACTCGGGGTCTTATCCATGGAGATTCCTTACCGGTTCAAGACTCCATACCAATGGATGAGGAGATCTCCTTAAACTTATTCATGGGCACCCGGTTATTCTCGGACAATAATTCCGGAGCTTGAATACCATGCTATTTTCATATTACAGGCCCTATCTCCGACTATCGGAAGACACCTATGCAACTCAAAATATCATCACTATTGGAGAACGCTTGATAGTCCTTTACATCTTGCTCCTCCACCAATCAAGGAAGAACTAAAACGGGCCCTGCGATGCGGGAATGAATTAAGAACGGTAATGTACGCACCATTAGTCTGCACCTTCAATGGACATCAATCAACCGAACAATCCATAGAACATTTCACATTTCTTTGATCTTCCAACTCCTCCTGGATGACCCTACCTTAACCAGTGAAGCCCTCATGCAAGACTCCCAGCCAATGGATGATGACTCATATGATGACGTCTTCTGACCACATACGACTGTCGGCCACTCTTTTATATTATTGTTTGTCCTTATTATGTAAGTGAAGTGTATTATTAGTCTCAGTGGGATGTCCACTAACCTTTGTTTGATAGTGCTGTATTATTAGTCTCAGTGGGATGTCCACTTTGTTTGATAGTGCTGTATTATTAGTCTTAGTGGGATATCCACTAACTTTTGTTTGATAGTGCTGTATTATTAATCTTAGTGGGATACCCACTAACCTTTGTACATTTTCTACCGACTCTCCACTCTATATAAGGAGAAGTCTTTGATAATAAGAGGCAAGCAAGTTTTCCTCTAAACAAGTCTCTTTAAAACTCTCTCTACACTCTCTTATGGCTTTCTAACTTTCTCATTTCTCTTCTCTTGATCCAATGGCAATGTTCTAATAGTTGCTACGATCTGTTTATGGTGTAATCCAAAAGAGCTAACTCAGCTAATTTAAAGATCCAAAAGAGTAGAAAGACCCCCATGGCAAGAGGCCGCTTGTGTCTTAACTTGAGGATCTGTCCATGCTTTGAGTTTACAGCATGAGGATTATGCCATGAACAGCTCTCGGCTCCCTTTGTCTGGAAGGTGAAATCCGTGTAGGAAGGATATTATTGTTTAATATATTGAACATGAAACCTATTTATTAAATAATAAAAGTTCTTATAACATATAGATTATGTACGTTATTTATATTAGAGGATATTATTGTTTGTCACTAGAATACTTACTATTCTATGTCTTAATATACTTAAGAAAATTAAATTATGATCAAGTGCATTCTACACTAGATATTTGGTATATCGATTATTAAATTAATATACTAATATATATATATAAACAAATTAATCAGAACTTTTGTAAAACAATTTATAGGCGAAATATATAAAACAATAAAATATTATAGATTATTGGTAATGACATTTTTTATACCATAATTTTTCTAAACACAAGTTATTTAAAAATGCCATTCACAGTATTATGTTGGTGTTGTTTAGCTTTTAATATATTCTCTAAGTTTCATATATAAATTCTTTAAAGAAAAGAGTGATCCATTGAATCAGAAATGTCTTTCTATCTAATTCAATTATTTTGTATTCAATTATTAGTCCTCTTAAGGGATAGTAATTCTCAATATTAATACTTTAGCAGAATAATATTGGTAAAAAATAATTTATTAAAAAATATAAAATTTTAGAATTCACCATCTCAAATCTATATGTATAAATATTACTTTATAAAATCTAAAATATTCTTGATGTGTATGCTTAATTGACATATAAATTTTTTATTTAGACATTTGATACATAAAATTTAAGTCTATATATATTTTTATAAATTTTTATTAATTTATTAATTAAGAAGTTATATTTCTAATTAAATATTGACTCTAATTTTAAAAAATAACATATTAATTATATTTTAATATTTTATTAAATAATAAATAATTTTCTAATAAAATAATAATTACGATTCTCTAAGGAATAATATATTAATTATTTTTTAATATCATACTAACTAATAAATTATTTTTATAATTAACTAATAATTTTAATTTTAAAAATAACATCTTAAATTATATTTTAAAATTATAATTAATAATAAATTAATCTTTAATTATATTAATAAAATTTTAATTATAAGAAATAGTAATATTATTTTATACTGATAGTATTAAATTATATAAACTGAAATTAATCAATAAATGTGTTTAAAATAATTTCTATGTTATTATATTAGTATATTTAAAATTTAAAATTTTTTAAAAAATTTAAAAAATAATTAATCTACTATTATTTTTTAAATATTATAAATTAATATTAAGTATTAAATTATATTTATAAATCTAATTTTATAAGTAAAATTATAATAATGGCCATACTATAAATAAATGAATAATTAGAATTAAATTGGTAAATCATACTTTTCTCGGAAAAAAAGAGAGTAAAATTTTACATTGCAAATACAGATTTTGGTCTAACAGGCCTCCTCCGTATATAAAATTGATCATCAAATACTTATGAAATTCGATAATAAAATCATTCTTTTGTTTTTTAAATAAAGAAGTAAATTAGGAGGTGGATATCGAATCCGGATAATTAAGTTAAATGTTTTTAGATTGAAAGGAAACCACATCCTGGACAAATGTTTTTAAATTTTGAAATTACAATAATTGGGAAAACAGAGGTAAAAGTAAAATAATAACGACATATCACATCAAACAATGAAATAAAAATAAAAAACCAGGAAAATAGAAAATCCGTTAGTGAGATAAATATGAAATTAAACAAGAGGCTGATTCCGTATGGACTTTGTCTTTATTCCATTAGTCATCCATAGTTTCCAGAACCTCTGTGCCACTTTTTTTAACAAAGTTTTATCTTCTTCTCCTTCATCTTTATTTATCATAACACCATCTTCTATATAAACACCCTCTCTATTGATGGGTTCTTATTCTTCATTGCAAACCTCCTCGTTCATATTATAAACCCACTTCAAAATCACTTCTTTAATTTCTTTCTTTGTCTTTCTAGTTCTTAATTCGTCTTCTTCTTCTTCTTCTGGTTCTAGTGATGGAGCTTATTCCTGGTCTTCCAGATGACGTAGCTCGTGACTGTCTTGTTCGTGTTATGTACAAGCAGTTCTCTACTGTTATAGCCGTTTGCAAAGGCTGGAGAACTGAGCTCGAGTTGCCGGAGTTTTACCAGCGTAGGAAAGACTCTTGCAACTCTCAAAAGCTCATCGTTATGGCTCAAGCACGAGTTCACCAAAAACAAGGTTCTAATCTTATCAAGTATCGGGCTAATCCGGTTTATTCTCTTACGGTTCTCGAACCCGACACGGGTGATTGGTGTGATTTGCCTCCGATTCCTGGGTTTTCCCATGGGTTGCCCATGTTCTGTCAGGTCGTCAGTGTCGGATCGGATCTTATTGTTTTAGGCGGGTTGGATCCCACCACGTGGGAAGCTTCTGATTCGGTTTTCATCTTCAATTTCGTTTCGGCCACGTGGCGTCGTGGGGCTGACATGCCCGGTGTACGGCGATCCTTCTTCGGGTGTGCGTCCAATTTTAGTCGCACGGTGTTTGTCGTCGGCGGACATGACGGTGAGAAAAATGCATTAAGATCCGGTTTTGCATACGACGTGGCGAATGATGAGTGGATCCCATTACCTGACATGGCAAGAGAACGTGACGAGTGCAAGGCGGTTTTCCACGGCGGCAAGCTCCATGTCATCGGAGGGTACTGTACTGAAATGCAAGGTAGATTTGAAAAAAGTGCTGAGGTGTTTGATGCTGCCACATGGAAATGGAATGACGTGCAAGATGATTTTTTACTAGCTGCAATATGTCCTAGGACATGTGTGATCGGTGATGATGGCTTATACATTTGCCACGGAGGTGATGTGTTGGCACTTAAAGGAGGAGCTACCTGGCAAGCTGTTGCCAAGCTTCCTGCAAACGTGTGCAATGTTGCATACGTGTCAACATGGAGAGGTAAATTGTTGGTGATTGGATCAGAGGCATTGGGCGAGCCCCACATCGCATACACGTTGGATTCAAATAGTTACAAGTGGGCAAAACTGGAGACACCTAAGCAATACTCTGGACATGTTCAATCAGGTTGTTACTTGGAAATCTAAGACCCGAAATATAAAAAAGTTGCTGTAATGTACATATAAGATTGTTTTTGCAAAATGGTTTTGGTTACAATGTAAGGCGAGTAGCATAGGTTGCTGTGATGATTTTTAGTTGCACTGGCAAGTCAATTTGGTGTAGTTATATATATACAAGCTAAATGGCAGTTAGATCTGTTTTCTTCTTTTCTTTTTCTAGTTTTGAAAGAGTAAAAGCCACATGGATTTTTCTTTGAAGCGGAATTTTTATAGAATCATAGCTAAAACAACAGTTAATTTTATGTATTAAAATAGTGATATGATCAATGAAGATAATTTTTTACATTTAATTGCTTGTGTTATTCTTGAATCGTCAATTTAGTAATATCAAGAAAAATTTAATATGTCAAACGAGAAATCTGGATTTGTACTAATGAGTTAAGTTTAATATTTTAATTTTTAATTTTAATGAATCAAATACTGACTAAATGATTAAAATTTTGACTACATATCCTCCAGAGCTTCAGAGGATCTTAATACTCTGATATTCATGGTTAATGGAGGCCAACATAAGGCCCTTACTTCCTTTCTAGTCAAGGAAAGGGGAGTCCTGGACATTTATAATGTAGGGCAAGTTTTGTCCAATGCCGGCCCCAAGAGAGGACACCGGATCTCGAATACTGTACCATTCTGGATTACAAATTTTATTAGATATGAGAAAAGGGCACACTTATTATTGGCCTTCTTCATTCACATAGGCTTGATCTTACTCTAATCCCCACAGATTTTCTTAATCTGGCTGCTTGATTGCTAATTTGTGGATTACAGACAGATTTTACTATTGACTTTGCATGTAGCATTCATTTCATTGGCCAACCAGAAATTGTTAGATTAAAACTCACTCTTCAACTACTAACTCTGGGTGCCCATAATAACTCAAATTTTATAAAAATCTCTGAGATAAACACTACTATGCAATAGTAATATTATATGAGAAATCTCTTTTTATTAAATTTATCAAAAAATATGATAATACTAGTTGTATCAATCATAATTAAAAATTATTTAATATAGATTAATATTTTATAGTCTATGTAGTGAATTGAATTGACTAATCATTTTAGATACGTGATAAATTTAAATATTATTAAATTTTTTAATAAAAAAATTAAATTTTATTTTTTCGATTAAGATTGATAATAGCGAATATTCTACAAGCTAAACAAAAGGAGGAGTCATCCATCCATTAGTGATAATGTGTTACTTTGTTTCTATTCCCTTTTGTCAAGTAACTATCAAAACATTACTTTCCGGTTGACGTTTTGAGTGGGCTTTTATTGTAAAGTAATCTTTTAAAAGTATTTTAAAATTAATAGAAAACATCATTTTTATAATTATTTTAAATTTATAGGGTAATTATTTTTCAGTTGTCATTTTAGTTATTTTTCAATTATCTTTTGGTTATTGAATTAAAAAAACAATCAAAAAAGGCAAAAAAAAAAAAAACCAAAACAGCAATTTTGAGTGGGCCTTTTTTATGCTTTATTGAAACCATCAGTCATGTTATTTTGTTATCATATAAACCTAACCTCTAAAGACAGGTTAGTCGAGAGTTACTTGTTAGTGGAAAAAACCAACAATACTTTGTGCCAAACTTTTCCACACATGTGTTTTCCATGTGGGCATGCGGTCCCTTTGGAAAAAAATGTAAAAGTTTTAATGATCATCGACGCATGATTTAGAAGGTCATTCTTTTCCATTTTCTTTATTTTTATTTTTTTTGTGCATTTCTTTTGGATGTCACTTCCTAAATTTCTTGCTTGACGGGTTCTTGCTAAATTGCTGTATCTCCAGTTACAAGTGTTTAACATTCTTAACCATGTTAGATTAACATGCATATGCCTGTAGCATTTCTTTCATTAGATGTTGAAACAGGCTATTTTTCTTAAGATGGACTCCCAACTATCCTAATTAATTCTACCTTTACAACAAGATTATGCCTGATCACATTATATATCATTTTCATCTTCCATTAATAGTCAGAATATTATAAAGCTATAACTTATCAGATATATAAAATTTATTTGTAATTTTCTATTGAACAAGAATATTACAATTCTTGAGCTTTAATGTGTATATCATCATACATTCTAACTTTCTTATCCAAGAAAATCCAGTATAATAGTCCATATACAAGCACTGTTTTTATGTTATACTAATACTTAATAAAAGTATTTCAATTTTAGGACACATAATGAGAGGTAGAAAGTGTCGGGCTAGAATTCAGGTTTGTATTTAATTTTATTTTAGTCATAAAATTTGAATTTATTTTATTCTATTTAATTTTATATTATGTTTCAACTTAGCTACTTTACAAAAAGAATATTGATATGTAGCAAAAACAACTAATAAAATAAGAGTATAATTAAAAAAAAATATGACATGCTAATTTTTTATTGATAAGATGACTAAATTGTAATCAAAATGAAAATTGAATATTCAAATGAAATAAATTAAAATTTTGTGATAAAAAAAAATTAGATGTAAAATTTAGTGACTGTTTATATTATTACCCTAAAAAAGATATATGCAAGCTTTTGAGATATTATATTTTGATCCTTTAATTCTTACTATTATTTTTTTGGTAAATTGTGAATTGACTTTGAAAAAGAATATTGATAAAAGAAATTAAATGATCACAATTAAGATACAAATATTTTTCAGATTTGTTTCTTATGTAATTTATACTTTTCCTCGATCTATTTCTCATTTTCTAATGTTGTTGTATGAACAAATCAAAAGATTTGGCTGTAAGAAATATATATATATATATATATATATATATATATATATATATTAATTTCTTAGACTATTTTTTTTTTGATATGTGTGTTTAATTTTTAACACATAAATTTTTTATTTTAATATGTGTATTTGTTTTGACACATGAGATTTAAACTTATGTGTAATTTTATAGTTTTTTCTATTAATTTATTGATTAATAAGTTACATTCCTAATTAAACACTCATTCTAATTCTAAAAAATATATATTAATAATAAACTAATTTTCTAACTAGATAATGATTATTTAAAAAAATAATGTATTAATCATCTTTAATATTATATTAACTAATAAATTAGTTTTCTAATTAGATAACGATTCTAATTATAAAAAATAATATTTATAAATACTATATTCATGGATAAATTAAATTTTAATTATATAATAATTTTTAATTCTAAAAAATAGTAATATCAATTATATTGATAGTATTAATTTATAAAATATTAAAATTAATAAATAAATAAATATTTATAAATAATTTTTATATTATTTCACTAATAAAATTTTAAAAAATTAAAGACATTTAAAAATAATTAGTTTACTATTATTTTTTAAAATATTATAAATCAAATATTGTTGTACAAGTAAACGAATAGTATCCTACGAACATTGGATACTAGTTTAGGTATTAAGTATGTGATCATTCTTATTTTAACACTTTATACCGTATCCCCAAAAAGACACTCCTAAATTCCAGTCCGATTATTAAGGAAGCAGCTTAGCTACTTGATTTCATGTAACCTTCAACAATTTTTAATCCCATCATTTGCGGTGGCATATTTAATTTCAAATTGATCATCATGATGCAAAGTTCAATAATCAGTAATTTCATAACTTGACTAGGGAAGGTTTATGGATTTAGAATTTATAATTGAGATGGGCACACTCGTAATGAATTGTTAATTTGCAAAATCCATGATTGCACCAAGTTTATTATGTTCTATAAAAGTCCAAACTCGTTCTATCTTATCATCTAGCTACCCAATGTGGATTCCACATCTATAGACAATCTATTCAATTGGATTCATCAAAATTTTCTTTTTCCCTAGTGACAATGACTTGCTTATTTGCAACATAATTGAAAGAGTTAAGAAAATGAAAGATTGGAATGATATTCACTCTATGATTATGCAATCAAATTATGAATTTTGTTAACATTGTCTTTGATACTATATGAATTCCATAACTTTTTATGAAATTCATTTCTAAATTTAATTAAACTAAATTTTATTAAATTTGACTAATTTTTTTGAATGAATTTTAAATTTGTAAGATTTTTTGTTAAGAAAAAGAATAATTGTCTTAAATAGTTATCCTTTATCATCTTTCTCATTATTTATTTATTTATGAGAGACTTAATAAGCTATTTACTATACAGTATAGAATAGATTATAAAGATAAAAATTTATCTAATGCAGATGTGAGAACTTGAGTTTCATGCTTTTACCTTTTAAAGAACAATATTCTCACTTTATAATTTTTTTTTTAAATAAAACATTTAATTGACTATATATTTCATTTTCAATGATTTCCATATTTACTATGTAGCAAACAAACACAAAATTTAACCACGGACAACTTTTACAAAATGAAATGAATTCCGTATAAAATTTAAATAAAATCGCACATGATTTTAAAATAATCACTCACATAAATAGTATATGTCAAATATTTTTGCATGCAAAAGATTTAATTCCATATTAATTATGCTTACAACTGCCATTGCTCCATGCCGAAGGAATTGCATTTCTTCAAGTCTGTGTTGTATTCTTTGAAGAGAGATGCACTCTTTCTTTCTTTCTTTTTTCAATCATTTATCCCCATTGAATGATTTTTCTTAAAAAGGTTCCTGAAGGAAGGTTCCGATTTTCAAAGCTATTTGGTCGCAATTAATCTGTTTGGTTAATGACATTGGCATATCTCTTTTGTGCTAAAGGAAGAAAAAGATTCAGTATTAGCGAGACACGTCGCGTGGCAGGCAAAAGAAGAAAGAAGAGAAAGAGAGAAAAATATAGAGCAAACTTTATGGGATATTTTACCGACTCCATTGAAAAAAAGCATATAATAAGGTGGTCGTGCAGTAAGAGCCTATTACTCTAATCAACTAAAGCCTAAATCGCTTTACCAAAGATAATAGAATCAGGAAATAACTCATCTCCAATTCTCCAGATTCTGGATTATTCAAAAGGTTTAGGCCACCTTCTCCTTCTCTAATTGGAGTTATAATAGAAGGGTCTATAGTTTTCCCGAAATGACTAGTATTGATGGTATTCTTTCTTTTGTTATTCGATAGAAGATACACAAAACAAATATAACTGAAAATACTATTGAGTAACTTCAAAATATAAAGTTATAATGATTTGCATAGCACAATAAACTAGAAGCATAAAAGGAAGAAAAACCAAATCCAAACAAGAAAACAAAAAGAGCATCTCAAAAATTAAGACTAGCCCGCAGGCCAACTCAGCAAATAACTTTCGGCTCTGGTCCAAATGAATCGATTGATTTCAACTTGTTCTAGAACAGAGAAATAAATATTTATGAGTAAATTACATTCTCTATTCTTTCTTCTTTTACATAATTATTTCTGTTATCTCACGTTTTGGCGTATTTTTTTCCAATCTATGTTTTTCTTTTTTACATTTTTTTAATCTTTAATACTTTTTATATTTTTTTTATGTTAATCTATATTAAATATTTAATATACTTAAAATATATTTATAATATATTTCGATAATATTCTTTATATATTTGAAATAAATTTAGTTTAAACTATATATTTATTCAGAGTAAACTATATGTTATCAATTATGGAGTCTAGAAAATTATTGTTCTTTGATACGAGAATCCGTTACAGAAACTTACATATTCTATATTTTTTTACAACTTTTATTATGGTGAAAAAAAAATCTAAAATTTTAATATAAAAATAATAAAAATGAGAGTATTATATTTTGAAATAAATTTATTATATACTTAATGCATATTGTTTACTATATATATTTTAAGATTTTTTAGCTATAGATATTACAAATTTAATATATATTTTTTTAAATTGGATTAACTTGAAATATACAAATTCAATACTTTCCTGCATATAATACGTTCGAGCAGTATAACCCCATATTTTGCAAGTCTACCAAATTTTTTTTGTTCAATACATACATCTATTGTCACCTCAGTTTGCACGAAAAAACCTAACACCTTTTGAACTTTTAAAGAATTATATATTTAATTACATTTAAGCCCTTCAATGCTGATGTGGAGGTGTGTCTACTCACTAGCATTGACTGTATCAATAAAATTGACGTAATCTTTATAAATTCTATAAAATATTTTTTGACCATTTTATTTTATAAAATAACTTTTTAACCCTTGAAAAAAATTTGAACTAATTTTTATAAAATATTTATTTGAATCCTCCAAAATTTCTAAACATACATATTTTAGATTTATAAAGGTGAAGTGTTTTAATAATAATTTTGAAAATTTTAATCTTTTTCTTTTTGTGCTTGCAAATTTCAAAAACAATTGAGATGAAAAATTTAAATACTTTATTTATATTTTAATCTCCATAAATATATTGATTTATTATCCTTAAGATTTTTATGATCTATCTATTATTTATTATGATACTAATTATATATGATGAAAATTTTAATTAAATTATAAGTTATACCATTCAACTCTATAAATCTAATAAATTAATGTAGCTATCAAAAAGATACTTTATGAAAAATTAATTTGGAGAAATCGAAAAGGTATTTATAAAAATTATGAAATATTAAAAAAATGAGGGATCGAAAAAATTTTAAAAGAATTATAAAATATAAAAATATTTTGAAGAGGCAAAGTTTTTTTTACAAAAATTACACTATAAAAAAATAATGAAATAGAGACCACATTTAGAGACTATAAAAAAATGGTCGCTATTAGAGACCACTTTGAGACCACATAGCAATTATATGGAGACTAAAATATTTATATAAAAAGAGAGGTCGCATAAAAACCACTTAGTGACCATAATTTTAGAGACTACAAAACGTGGTCTCTAAGTGGTTACTATTAGTACGCCTAAAATTAGAGAGAAATTTAGTGATTACTTAGAGATCATACGTGGTCGCTAACTTAATATAAATATTGTATTATTATATATATATATATATATATATATATATATATATATATATATATATATATATATAAAATGTAACAATATATTTTTGTTAATATTATATTTTTAATATATAAATATAAATAATTTATTATATGACATTAATACAATATTAATAATATATAAATATTAATTAACTGTTAGTATAATTAATATATAATATATAATTATAAAATTAAAAAAATAAAACTGTATAATTTCCTTTGGAACTATATATTTTTTATAAAAATCAAAATGATGTATTTTATAGAAAACTACGTAGTTTTGATATAATAAAAGCTAAAATTAAAATAAATAACACACGTTACACAAAACCTAAATATCTCTTTCTCTCAGGCCCTCGTTGCCTCACGCCGTCCTCTTCTTTAACCTTAAGCCTCCGCTTCTTTCTTCTTTTTAAAGCTTACTATGTATCCCAGATAGGGATCAACTATTGATAAGACCGTTTTAGATATGTATCAGCATTTCATCTTCTTATTCTTCTTCTTTCTTTAGTTCTTCATCATCTCTCTCAAGTCCTCAACGATTCGCATTCAAGCACATAATGGATTTGCTCACAGTTTTTTATTTTTTTCTTTCAGGGACTAAAGCAGAAGGTGGACAGTGTCGCACATTCGAGCAAAAAATGGCACAATTTGTTAATTTATTTTCTATTTGTTCAAGTATTTGTCTGACGTTTTAAGCTCCTTATTAATGTTCACTATTTTTAAAAATGCATATTTGACAAAGTTATTCTTGCAGTGTATATCCTCAATTACTTTTCATTTTTTCCAAAGGTTTGCCGGATAACTTGTAGATGGACATGTTCTATAGAATAGAACAAAAGGAGATTGAGTGAGAGTTGTGCAGACATATCAAATGCAAAAGTGATTTTGGATTTTGAAGCTCTTGCTTTGATGCCTTAGTGGTTAATTTTAGTTGGGAAAGCTTTTTTTCTTTTTTTTTTTGTTTTTTTAATAGTTTTGTTCTATTTGTTTTCATTTCTTTACAGACATTGAAATTGTTACTGCATATTGAATTCTTTACTATTCTAATGGGCACATAGGATTTCATTGCTCTACTATTTTTCTTACCAGTATAGAATTATAGTAGTACACAACCTTTTTTAGAAGGTGCAGTCAAAAGTTCTATTTATTGTCAAGACTGAACAACCGACTAATTCTTTATTGTCATTTTCTGCACCAGAAAATCAGAACATCTGTAGCAGTACTAAAATGTCCGAGTTGCATATGTGGATTTAATCTTTACTTGCATAACCTTCAGCCAATCTGTTTGCATGCTGCAAATTGCATCAGTGATATTGCAATTTATATGACTTCATTATTTTATGAAGAAATATGAGCTCATTACTTTGAAAATAATAGTTATAGTTTGATTATAGGAAAAGAAACCATCTGGAATCAATTAATTTCCTTAGACCCAATATCTCATTCTTGATTACAAACTTGATGTAGCAATTTAATGATTCATTATTTGTCTCCTTGTCCTAATTAAACTAGCTTTTTTCTTATAAAAAGAAGGGTTTAAACTGTAATGACCTACTTATTTGAATTCTCAGTATAATTGAGAATAATTTGCACAAACTCTTGTTAGAGCAGTGGCCCACGTGGAGTAAATAGATTCTACAATTGGGTTAAAAATAAAGCCCCTTTTATTTATCTTGACTTTTCATAGATTCAAGTAAAAAAGCAAATTAAGATTTTGGCAATCTTCTTCCTATTTGCACAAATTCTTTTTTTGCCTTATTATTTTTTCAAATTTTGTATGTAAATAATGATCTTATATTTATATCACAGACTCGTATGGAGTGTTTGTATGAGGCGACTCATGATAAAGGAGAATCTAATAATAAAAATTTTAAAAGAGACGAAGATAAAATATTTTATGAAACAATGGAGTTTATTTACATTATCTTATCTTATAGTACTAATTTTTATTATTGGACTTTATTTTTATGTTGGATCTGTATTTTTTTTTCTTTTTATTTATGCAATGGCGATATACTTGGCTTTATTTCAATTAAAAATTGATGTTATTCTTTTATTATTAATTTTATGATTGGATAAATTTATAATTACTCTTTTTAATTATTTATTATAATTTAATATATATTAAAATAATCATCATAATATAACATTAGTATAATAAATGATATTAATAATATTATAAATAAATGTATATAGTCTCTAAATGGTATACATTTTTAAAATTAAAACATTACAAACTATAAAATGTTATTTTGTTTCTTAATGTTCTTAATTGCTAGTTTGTTAGCTTTTCACACAGCACCAAAAATCTTGTATTTTGACTCGCATCATATTTTTTTTCTTTACTTTTCACATTCATAAATTAGTGTCTATTTATTATGGGGAAATCACGTTAGTGGAAATTTTATCAAACGATCAGCCACCAACAATCAGTTATCAGCTCCATTAGTTAACTAACTAAATAATTCTAAATATTTAGTAAATTTTCAAAGGTTGGATTAATTTTCATATGAATTTGAATATAACACTCACTAGTTGAAGCAAACGAAAGAATCAACAATTGGAAGATGATTGATTGTTTATATCAAGTCCCCAGAATTACTCACTTAAAGTGATGTGAAGATGATGAATAATTATTAACCTAAGCAGTCAAATAATTTCGTGAGATTCCTTCGATCTATTTTTTATGTAGTTGGAATATTTGGTCTTATTGAGGATTTTGATGCCCAACTCTTTCAGTAAATACTAAAGATGGAATGTTGAACACGGTCACGCACATAACTAAATTGCTCGATTTTAATTGGGCTATAGCAAGGTTTTGACCTGATCATTTCAATATGGGCTCATGGGTTGGCCACAGCAAATAAATATCAAGTGAAGGTAATTCAATCAATATATTTTATCCACATGCATAGTTAATTGAAAAAATAATAAAAATATTTATATTTTTTATTTTTTTATTAAATATATAGTTTTTTTTAATTTTTTAATTTTTACTGTATTAAAATATCATAAATAGGATATTTCTTTTTTAGTTTTTTAAGATAAGTAAACTGAAAGATAACTAAATAATAACTGAAAAATAACAAAATTATAAATTCTCAAAAAATTTAAAAAACAATTTTTTTTTTGAAATTACATAATTAAAAAAATATCTTTTATTATTTTAAAATATTTTTAAAAATTTTACTAATTGCTTTCATATTTTACTACAAAGAAACCAGTCATTCTGTGAGAAGTTCTTAAATTCGATATTTGATTATATCGATAAATTAGATTTAATAACAACAAACAAGTCGTATGTCCCTATTGTCTAGCTTCTTGAGTACTTTTGGTACACATCCCAAAAGAAAATCATAAAAATAAAAAGCCAACTCCTTCTTTTCTTAATCTAATTTTTTTTTTTGAATAAAGTTGTTACTACAGTGTTTCCCAAAATTCAGCCTGATTATTTTCTTATCATTTAGAGGCCAGACTATTGATATCTCAAATTAATATTTGTAAGTGTATAAACCGATTGTTAATACCGATAAATTCATCACGAAATCGATTTTATAAGAAATTGTAGAGTATATATTATAAATACCAACTATCATACAAAATTATTAAAAATATATCTAAACACCCTAAATCAATATATAAAAATAGTTTTAAAGTTTATAAAAGAGATTCAATAAATCAGAAAATAAATATGTAATTGGAATGATTGATATAAATTATATGATAAAATAGCATTTAGTCTAGCCTACACTTAATAGTCACATTATCTCTTTTTAAGTTCAAATTTAATGAATGAGATAATGATGTGTAATTTTTCTAAGTCACTCAAGCTAATGATGCAACTTAGATTTTTTATACCAATATAGATTAAAATAAAAATAGTGTTTTTAATACTTTTAACCTAAATTTTTTTATAACAAATATTACTATTAAATTGATATGATGGTCAATCAAAATAATAGATGAAACTAATACAAGTTCGAAGGTAAAGAAATCATTCATTAAATTTGTAATATATAAGGTTCATACATAAATAAAAGCAAACTAAATATTTATGAAACTTAACCTGACATATTTAATCCAATAATCATTGTAATTAAAGAGAAAGATATAAGAAATATAAAATAGAAAATTAAAGCTCCCTCGAGATTTAGAAGTTTTTCAAGGGATGAAGAAGATTGATCCTCACTCTACACGTCCTGAAAAATTTCTTTTTTCCTTGAAAGAATAATGCAAGAATTTAACTAAAAATATTGTAAAGAGAAAAATAATAGACTCTTCCTTTTGTTTAATTGATCTCTACTTCTTGTAGAGATTTATTTTTCAGAGGCATTCTCTGAGCACAATACTACTATAGTTATTTCTTAACTGTCCTAAACAAAATAAGGCACTATTGTTAATGTTGTTATAGAAGGATTCAATCGTCATTTTGACAATTAAAGCTCTTTCAAATTAAGCTGAAGTTTTTAGAATCTTTGTATCTTCAAGAGGACTATGAGATGAGTATGTAGTTTCTGATAAATGGGAGGAAAAGAATTAACAAGTTCTTCATGGCGTTTTAAACTCCTGCCATATCACCTCTAAAACTCTCCTCAACAAAGTTACATAATAATCTCATGAGCCTATAGATCAGAAAATATATATATATATATAGAAAACTAACAGAGAAAGAATGGGCAAAAACCAACAGAATTACAATTAAGAAATGAAATATATTCACAAGGAAAAGAGTTGGATAACCCCTACGGAGCTTTCTGGAATAAGGACAGGGTAGAGAGAATCTTAGTTTGGACAGATATTTATGAAAACACTTTTCACAATTTCTAAGGATTCATTGATTTGGCCATGCCTTTCAAAATCAATAATTTCTTCTTATCCTATCAAACATAACTATTCAATGCATTCATACACTAAAAAGCAATGTGTATTTCATACTCCATCTGGCATTTAATTAAAAGCTTTGTGTGATGATAGGAATTTGGGTGAGCATATAATTGTGTGACTAAACATAACAATGATATGAAAGGTATTGACATTCCATGTGCTTGCAATAGTTTGACTATGATAACAAATTAATTTCATATTTAATTAGGACAAACATTCAAGACTTAAAGTCTATGGTTCATTGTAGAGTTTTACATTTCCTGGCGGCTTTGATGTTTTCATCTTGCTGTCTCTAGTCACTGATTCATAGCCAAATGTATTTTCCAGGCTTGCGTACAAAAATTTCTGTTCTTAAAAAAATAAAAAAGGAAAAAAATAAGAGTATGTTTTCTTTTTTTTTATTTCTTCTGGAATTAAATTAATAGCAATATAATTGTACAAAATTATATGGTTTTACCATAATAATCTCATGAGCCTATAGATCAGAAAATAGAGAAATTGATCATCATATGGATATATATATATATATACAGAAAAAGAATGGGCAAAAACCAACAGAATTACAATTAAAAAATGAAATATATTCACAAGGAAAAGAGTTGGATAACCCCTACGGAGCTTTCTGGAATAAGGACAGGGTAGAGAGAATCTTAGTTTGGACAGATATTTATGAAAGCACTTTTCACAATTTCTAAGGATTCATTGATTTGGCCATGCCTTTCAAAATCAATAATTTCTTCTTATCCTATCAAACATAACTATTCAATGCATTCATACACTAAAAAGCAATGTGTATTTCATACACCATCTGGCATTTAATTTTCTTTTTCCTGTGGACCGAAAAATTGATAATTTTTTTTTATTACTCCAAAATTTAATTAATAGTTTAGTTAGCAATTATTGGGAATATCTTTTATTCATTATCATAAATATTATTATATAAATTTAATTTAATGATTTTTACTTTCAAATTACAGCTTTTATATAAAGCATAATAAAATCATTTAGATATAAAATTAATTCAAAAATTTATACTTTTATTCCGCGCATAAATTAAAAATCGACTGCCAATTGGATGGAGAGGATGTAATTTTATAGAAAAACAAGCTATTGACTAATAAAATTCAAGGATGAGGTAATTACAACCCTAATTTAATTAAAAGCTTTGTGAGCCTTGATAAATTCGGCTAGACCTACAATATTGATAGTCCACATATCTTTATTCTAAGCTTTTATAATCGTAGTCCAATTAAAGTCCATTTATACATTTTTAACTCATATTCTTTTCTTTTTTTTGTGCCAATATCACATAAAATTAGGCAATAAAGCTAAAATGAGATATTAAGTACATATTTCTACATATTATGTATATAAAATATACTAATAAATTATTAAAATACCTTAATTATATATACATAATATGAACCTATCAATTGTTTTTATTTCTCTCAAAAAGTGCATTTATCACATGCAAAATTAAAACAATTATCAGAGGGAAATCTTTATTCATGCTATTTCTAGAAATGGAGGATAATAACAAATGTTTCTAGTAAAAATTATAACATGCTGTTGCAATCAGTATGATGAGAGTTTTATAAAGGTGTTAGCTTAGTAGAAACGCCTTAATGCGTTCACCAAGGTTTGTATATAACGTTCTATATAAAACAATTAACAAATGCTTCATATCAAATTGAGAGATAGTTCTCTCAGAAAAAAAATTAGAGGCATTAATTGCAAAACCAATTCTTCTGATTTTGCTAGAGTCAAGCTTAGATACTTTCAGTTCTTCACAGTTTATATTCATAAAGTTGGAAGCCATTGTCATATGGAGGATTTGTACGATGCATCGATTTTGCTATCTCAAACATGCATCAACTTAGTGAAGTTGAAACCTCAACAACAATTTATTTCCATGTGAAAAACCACTATGAGCCCAAAATGTAAGAGCAAGGTGTTAGCCATTAACTGTGTTTGGGCAAGAGATTGTTTTAGGGCCAGACTCATGTTGGATTAGAGACTCAAAACTGAACTGCCATTTCTCTGACCTCTCCTTGGGCTTATGCAAAGTTGGACTACAAACCCATTAAGTTCACAATTATTTAATATTAAAATATAAATTACTTAATGCTAAGTTTTTCGCAAATTAGAAGATGGACTCATGCCCGCATAGTTCTATGGACTCTGAAGTCCATCCAGCTCTGTTTTATTTGTAAAAAAATTTGTGTCAGGGTCTGATACATTATGTTCATTAAACATGTGTTAAATATTTATTATTTAAACGTGAAATATCATTATTTGTTAACTTAATATTATTAGAAAGATATATGTTGTACAATATAAATATTTGTAGTATAACTTTAGCTTGATATTTTTTTATTTTATTTACTAACTAAGTAAGGACGATTTAATTTATGTCTATATTATATATGTCTATTTGAATGAATTAGTGATATCATTAGCGGCGAATATTTATTAATAAACTAATAAATATTATGCCTATAAATTATGAATGTTTATATCAATCATAATGTTTTTCAAATATGCATCATAAAAACAATAAAAGCTTTTATAAATAATTAATATTTTTATTTAAAAATATTGATGAACATTATTGTCACGACCCCATCTGTGGGCCCGTGACCGGCACTAGGAAATGGGTAAGCGTAAGGCCATCGAAACCCTTAGTAAGCCTGATACTCACTAACTCAATTAAATCTCATCTTATTTTACTGATGCCACAATTTATCTTAACCGTCAAATTTACACAATTAATTCGGTCTGCTAGAAGAATTAGGCTAGACCCGAAATTACAAAGTATTACAACTGATACATCTACTATTTCAACTGTGGAGAATCTAAGATTTTACAAATTAACATACCAAATCAAATCAAATTATATCATCCAATGAGGAAGGAGTCGGGTTACTAGATAAGAGTCACGAGAAGACTAACAGTCACAGATCTGAAAAACAGTAAACATGAGACTGTCAGTTTCGAGAGTGAGTTAAAATCATATATCTAAAAACAGTTGCAAACACCTCAATAGTACATTTATTTAACTTGAAATAAATACTAAGTCATGCAAAAATAAACGTGTCATGTCATGCGTAAACAATAATTTGCACACACAACGGGACGTAGTACTTCAGTAGAACCCTAATCCCAACACTAACATCTCGATCAATCTCCATATTGACATCTTGACTAATCTCAACTCTAACATCCCGACTAATCTCATTCTAATAAGACTGGAGCCTAGAGAGCAAAGCTCGACCAGGGTCCTTAACTCAAGTCCGGTCACTTAAAGTTCACTATCTATCTTAGCCTTTCGGCTCTCTTATTCCAATAAGACTGGCGCCCAGAGAGCAAAACTCGACCAGAGACATTACCTCCAGTCTGGTCACTTAGATTTCCAAATAAGCCAGCACCCAGAGAGCAATGCTCGACCATGGATCTTTACTCCAGCAACCACACTCTATTAAGCCCAGAGAACAATGCTCGACCAGGGCAAATCCTAAATCTTTACTTTTCAAATTTACCTATTTACCCTTTTCCATCGCTATCGGACCTATATCGGTACACTCATCAACCTAATGTGTTCTACTGCCGTCCCATTCCGTGTCAACATAAAATCAATAAAAATTGTAATGCGGAAAATGAAGTATGCATAAATAGTACATAACCAATTAGTCAAAATATTAATAATTAAATCAGAGATATCATATAAAATATTTGCATGACACACGTAAGCAAATATATGACTTTAACTTACAGCTTTGGCGACCTCCTAGCTCTGCTCCGGTGCCTCGGTTGGAGCGAGCCGAACAGACGGATTATCTAATCACGGAAAATAATTTATCAAAACGCTGAACGATTGATCATTAATCCTAGGTCTAGATTCCTAGGACTGACTGTCTAAAATCTCGACTCTGATAAGTTCTATCAAAAATTTGACAGAACCTCCCCTACAAAACGGACATTTACCCCCGTAAAACGGGTCCAGGACCTGCCAGAAAAAACACTTCAAATATCCAACAATTTAATACAACGGAAGTCGGGTCCCCAAGACTTCACTAATTTTCCGACTCCGCCACACAGCACAAAAACCAGGACTACGGCAGGCAGTCCGATAAACTATTATTTTTGACTCACAAATATCATCTAATACTCAACACAAATTAATAAACATAAATTAAATCAAAGAATTCCAAAATTAACGGGTCAGAGAAAATTACTGAGACGCTTGATCGCTCGGTCGACTCGGCACCAGCCGTTGGAGTCCGATCGACGATCCGAACACACCATCGGACTTGAAACCACTCTGATGACGATCCCCGCTTCCGATTTTCCCATCCGACCCCCGATCATCCGGAACAATTTACGGACGATCTCGGCCGTCGATTTGCAAACGAAGTCCGATCGCCACGAAACCAGTGCCATTGCGAAGCTTGAGCTGAGGAGAGTCGGGATACGTCCTCCGATCGTTCATAGCTCGCCGGAAAACCCAAAAAGCCGGCTGCCCCTATTTTCTCTCTCCATCGCGAACTTCGGTTTCCAGCCACCACAGTCGACACCGCCACCGCCAAAAGGAAGCTCTCGGCGAGAGAAGCCGATCGCCACCAAGATCAACGGCTACCACCGCATGAAATGCACGCACGGTGGCAAGGAAGTTTCGGCCGCCTTCCTCCTCGCACACTCTGCTGCCGTCGCCCGCTGGCGCCACTGCACTCGCCGACGCCAGCAGCGCCTTCGGCCGGCATCGCGCGCCCTACAGTCGGCCGCCAACGGCTGGACGGAGCAGCACCCGGCTTCTTCCTCTTCCCCGGCCTTCCTTCTCTCTCCCTGATTCTTCTTTTCTTTTCTTCTTCTCCATATCGACATCTAGTCCCTGAACGTTTCATTATTACCTTTTGGTCCCTCAACCTTTTAAATTACGACAATTTTACCCTTCAGTATTTCCAATTACCCCCAAACTTTTCTTTAGCCTTTCAATTAAGCTCCTAACTTATTAATTTGGGTCAAATTAGAATTATTGAAAATATATAATTACATATATACCTCTGCCGACATATTTATTTATAAAAATACAAAACTTACAAATTTTCATTAAACCTCCAATAATAATAAAATTATACTTTTAACTCTCATTTTAAAATAAATTTCCAATTTAGTCCTAACACACAATTAATTTAAATAATCAATTTGCTAAATATTTTCCAACTTAAAATTTAATACCACTAGCTAAATAAAATACCAATTTCTCCAAAATTCTTTTATAAAAACACCTTTTACAAATTCTTCCATAATTTTTCAATATATATATATACTATATATATACATTTGAGGAAAATTTGAATAACCAAAATATAATTTATTTCTCAAATAATTTACTTAATTAATTTCTTAAAAGATCCAACTAATTGGGTATAGAAATAACTCCTTTATTTGTCTAATATTAAATCAATCCAATTAAACCGAATAAAAATATAATTAACTAAATTTAAATAAAACTAATTTATTAATTATTATTAATAAAATCATTATTAAAGAAAATTTCTGAGTATTACAATTATATGTATGGAAAATAAACATTGCAGTATCAGATAATAAATATTAATATTAACATTGATGAATAATACATCAAATAAAATGAACAAAAACATTAACTATAAGAATATTAAGTTCACAAATAATAAATATTTCAATACAAAGAAAATCAATTATTATAGAATATTACATCTAATGGACATTATATATATAGAAAATGAATATTCTAGTATATGTAAATGACCAAAAAATAATAATATGTATACAGTCTAATAAAATTTTATTGACATGTGTTACTATATTCTTATAGATATAATTTTTAATTTTGACATGTGTACTTATTATTAACACATAGAATTCAAGTTGATGTATAATTTAATAGTTTTTTAATTAATCTGTTGATAATTTTTATATTATTGTATTAATAAAATTTTAAAATATAAAAAACTAACAAAGACGTTAAAAATATTTAATTTATTTTTTAAATATTTTAAATAATTATAAAATATTAAAAGATCTATTTAATTTTATATATAAATTTAATTATATTATTATTTATAATCAAAATAATTACGATGGTCGTATAACAAGTGGATAAACGATTAGCTTTCATAAATATATAAAAAATTTATTTAGAATATTATTTTTAATATAATATTAATTCTAAATTTATTTTATTATAATTTAAAAAATAAAAATATTATGTATTAAAAATAAATACACACGTCAAAACAAAAATCTTTAAAATAGTAACAATAAGATAATTACAATAGTCGTATAACATACAACTAAATGACCAATTTTTATAAATATATAAAAATTTACTCAATATAAATTTTTAATATATATTAATTTTATAAATTAATTTTTTATTAATTTAAAATTTTTTTAAAAATAATGAAGAGGCGAGACAAAATTCTCAACATTATATACTTTAAAAATAGAATCATCGCACAATTTAGAAAGAAAATGCACCACATATGTGTTATGGACTCCGGTTAGTATAGAATTATGGACGAGAGTATATATTTTACTGTTAACAAATTTTAATTGGCAAAGATTTAGCCATATTTATTTCGATCAGCTATCATTATCATATTTCTCGTGTTTGATAATATGAATTTAGATTTAATAATTCAAAACGTCATTGTTTAATTATTAAATTGATATCCTCGGATCAATGATATTTTAAATCACAATTTAACGATCAAATATTGAAAGTAGAAGTTGTTAAGCTCTAAACTCACATTATCAAATAAAGACAACATGGTAACAATGGCCCATGAGTGTAAAAAGTGGATGAATCCTTACAAATCTAGATTTTTTAAAGATAATATATTTTTTTTTATCACGACATGCCTCTTTTTATCAAAAAAATAACATATTGAAATTTATTAAATAATAAAATTACATAATATATTATGTATTTATCCCATAAATTTATAATTTATAATTTATGAACATGTTATTTCTCATACAAACCTATAATTTTATCATTGATATTATTATTTTATCGATGAATTCTTATTCACAATCTATTATTCTATTTTTATAATTTATAATCATGTATCCAAAATTATTAATTTTCAATGTTTTATTATTATTAGCAAGGGATGAATAATTAAAATTTAAAATTAGAGAAATAAACGGTAATATAATTTAACATATGAATATCTACTAAATTAATATTTCATAAAAAAATTAAATCGTTAAAAATGTTTCATAAACATATAAAATTTAATTTCTTAATATATAGTATTTGTTTATAAAAAGACCAGTATATTTAAAAAAAAAATTTTAGTATTGTAATTAAAAAACATAAAATACACTGAAAGTATATTAATAAAATAATTGTAATAATATAATAAAAATAAGAGAAAAAATATTAATATTAATGGAAAAATAGACGATAAAAAGAAAAAGACAGGATCGAAGGAGAAAAAAGAAAAAGAAGTCAAAACACGTGATCTGTGCATCGTCTTTGTTATTTTAGTCCTGAATCCGTAGTCTAAAATATAACAATTTGGGATCATCATAGTTTCTGCAAATCATTTCAGAACAGGATCTACAAAATTTTAGAATCAATAGATCCGTGCAAACTTGGAGAGAAATTCAGTTGGGTTGACAGAATGCAAAACTTTCCCAACTGTGTACTTGGCTTGGAACGATAATATCAGTTGGTGGACAAAGATTATCAAAAAGCGGGAGGAGGAAATTATAGCAGTAGTAAGATGCAGATTGAAAGGATTGCAGACATATATAGGCTGGTAAACAACTTAAGCAAACTGAAAAACTCATTTCTCCTAGTTGTTTGATAAAATAAATGAATTAATAGCAGCAATTTTATCTTGATCGGTCTTAAAATATTTAATTATAAAAAAATAAAACTAATACAAATAAAAAAAAGGAAAAAGAGCTATAAATATGATTAAATTTTCTGATTGTTATCACTAATTATTTGCAAGTATTTTAACACATTAGAATGGTGAATTGACTGAAATGGCAAGATTTAACAAATAGATCAAAAGAGTTGATGGAAGTGGGATCAGAAAACTTGTCACCACATTAGGCCATATAACTACTACACGCAGCAATCGTAATACAAATTGGGTAGAAATTGCATTTGACAAATGAATCAAAAGCTATTTACGTTATATGTAAACAATTCTGATGAGAATGATATTTAAATCAAGACATAACGTCAACAATGAGAAACGCCCCAACAGCATTTGGAGTTCATATATCACGTTGAAGAATCTAAAAGAAATTTCTCATACTAGACACTGCAATTGCTTGAAAAGGAACAGAACATGCTATTGCAGCCTTTGAAACTTGAAGTAGCAGATGAACCGGGGACTCAGTAACTCCATTTTAGCAGGTACCTTTTCTTGAATTCATTAGCTGCTTGGGTTCATTCTTCAATCACTTGCCTGATGGAAGTAAACCAAGCTAGTTATCTTGACCACGTCTAGATATTTAAAGTAAGATTTATCATTCATGCAGGCAAATCACAATTATGAAACTTCAGATATTCATGGCGAAAATCATCAAAATGTTTCTGAGTGATTATTTGCGTAGTAATAACAGGTCAAGATAGGCAACCAATAGCGTCAAACAATAATACTAGTGCTAATATTGGTGATAAACATGATTGCAATGTATAGTCATGATCTCCCGATCTACATATATGTGAAGGAATTTAATCTCACTATCATTTTCAAGAATCTCAACAGAGCTGGACTAAGCTCTTTATCACTTTATATGGACATCATAATATTCTGAGGAATAAAGACATATTCTCCTTGTGTTTGTGTAAAAGTGAGCACTATCTACTGTCAATAGAAGACCGTTCATTAGTCGAAAGCCTGAAGTATGCAAAAAAACAAGGAAAAATTTAAGTTTTAGAAAATAAATATGAGACTTTCTACATCTCAGAACAAGGTAAAGAACTTTCATATATGCATGTGCTGGAAATGTTTAAGGTTTATATACCTGAATATCGGAAAGTGATATGCACTAGTAAGCTAACTTGACAAATCTTGAAGAGAAGATCTTCTTCACTTCTTCATCCCATTGCAGCCCATTCCACCAGTTCTCTTTTCCACGTATTTCTTTTAAACTGGTTCTAGCACTGTCGGAATTGAACGGAAGTTTCCTTAAACGCGGGCATTCATATACTGTAATCTTTTCGAGGGAAGGAAAGGACAGGGCTTGCCTGCATATTGTGTGCAGGCTGGATAGATAACTCAAATCTAAACGCTTGAGTTGTGAGAATATCTTCTGGCAGGTTTCATCTTCAGTTTCCACAATATCATCGGCTATTATTTCAACCACGGAATTGCAATCATCTAACTCCAGAGTTTGAAGCATTCGAGCATAAATGAGCCACGTCAAGTTTTTTATTGGACACTTGCGAATGACTACACGACTCAGTTCTTTGAAGCAGCCATATAGACCTTTATCATCAGGTAGAATTTTCAGCTCCTCTAAAGAACATGACCTTATATCAAGCATTTCTAGAGTTCTCATTCTTATCATGGATGAAGAAGAAATATTAAGTTGGTGCAGATCTGAGCAGTCCGCAAGAGTTAAGTTGTTGATGCAGCTTTGTAGCTTGGTGGAGTTCAACAAGTATTCAATGGACTCATATTTGGTTAGGATGATACCCAAGCAAATTAGGCGTTTCAAGCAATCCAACCCTTCCAACAAGGTCTTTTCATTCGAGGGATGACGAATATCCTTGCTGAAAATTTGCAGCGACAAAAGCTGTGATATTACAACCTTTGGTATAAGCATCTCCGTGCCATCTACAAGAAGAGTCTTTAGATTCTTCAATTCCCGAACCTCTAACGGTAGCGCATTTATACCAGTAAATGAAAGATCAAGATGTCGCAAATTAATCAATTTACCCACTTCCACAGGTAACTTTGTCAGGTCCTCATTATGGGACAAGTCTAAGACTTGTAAGGATTTCTGGAAGAATTCACCTGGTAACTCCTTCAAATTTGTTTCCCTGATAATCAGAGTCTTACAGCGTGAAGATCGTATTTCACTGAGGTTCTCAAAAGTGGGACCCCATAATGAAATCCTCTCTGCATTTGCCCATTTTTCAAGATCCAGTGCGGGAATCACGTCTGCATTTTGTGATACCAAAACATTTTCCTCATTTTTTCCTTCTTCGCAGCTTAACCACAAAGCCATGTCACGAATAACATCATGCATTTCAACACAATCATCTGAAACACCACTCTCCAACAGATATGCGCGCTCTAAATTCCCAATAATATCTGCCCCCTTATAACGCGCTTGAAATATGTCAGCAAACTTTTGTATGAAGCTCTCCCCGATCCAGAGGTTAACAAGTTCACGCTTACGAATCTTTTGTTCCTCCGGGAATAGAGAACAATACAAGAAACACTTTCTATAGACATCGCCACTCAAGCTATCGTAGCTAAATTTCAATTTGGGAAAGACATCACCTGCCATACCTGGAAATTGTGATGGATAACTCTGCAATTGTGTTATTGCGTGCCGCCACTCATCAGCATTCTTCTTGCTAGCCATGACTTTTCCGACAGTAATAAGAGCAAGTGGCAAACCTTTACACTCTTCAGCAACATCTTTAGCGAGCCTTTTGATTTCTTCATTAGCATTTGATACATTATCGGAGCTACACTTGAGCAAATCTAAGGCTGACTCGAGTTTTAAGCATTTCATTTCAATTGGCTTTATGCCTCTGCAGACTTTCTTCATCTTAGCCAAGGAATCCTTGGACCTGGCTGTAAATACTAGCTTTGAACCAGGGCTCTTATCTAGCTCAGGAACTCCTGCTTCTGACAGATCTAACTTAGGCCCTACATTATCTATCAGCAGAAGAAACGTTTTGCTTTTTAATTCTGCCCGTATCAAGTTGGCTCTGCTCTTCTTGCTTTTGTTTGTCCATACGTCTTCATGGATATTTAGTGTATCACGGATTTTATTCTGAACATTTTCCAAGATTTGGTTCTCAGAAAAGCTTGTATCCCTGGCCAGCTTAATCCGGAACATCAAATTGAAACTATTCTTTTCAAGGAACTTTTTCTGAATTGTCTTTAAAAGGGCCGTTTTCCCAACGCCCCCCATACCATAAATTCCAACCATTCCCACACTATGGCTCTCAATGTATTCGCAGACTTCTTTGAAGGGCAAATCTAGGCCAAAAGTTTGCATCTCAACTATCTCATCTACCGGAGAAATCTGGGGCTCAACAAAATCAAGATCAAAATCTTTTTTCTCCTCAGTTAGATTTTCAATTTTTGTGATCTCTTCGAGCACCGTCAGACCAAGCTTATAGCTAGAGCAGAAGTTCTTGGGGCAATGACCTCCGAGACATTTTTGCTGTGTTTCTTTATTTCCTTTCTCTAAGATCTTCTTCACGGCTTCTGCCTTCTCTCGTACCCTTTTCTGCCAGCCTTCTACTCGATTTTTATCCTTCAGCTCCCTCCCCCCAGCTCTTCCAATTTCCCTCTCCACATCTCCATAATGCTGCATAAGAGTTTCCAACTTTTGACTTAAGTTCGTGAGGTTATCTCCAAGATCATTGATAACTACTACGTTGTCTGCGGTGCAACCAACAAGGCATGTAAGAATGTCCTTAATCATTGGCCAAGGATCCACGCTCATGGCTGTTAGTGATCTTAAGTACAAACTGAAGTTAACAAAAGCAGAAGAAATTTGGGTACACGTTGCTAATTGCAGGAGAATTTCATGTGAAACTAATTTTGATTTCCACCTGAGGATATTAGAGACAGGAAGAGTGTGGTTACTGTAAGGCGATGGCCGGAGACGGTAAGGAGGAAGACCGAAAAAAGGGTAGGTCGAGCTGTTTTTGTTTTTTCAAAAAAAATTTATAACATGGTATAATTTTCCAACTAAATACATGAGCAACAATGGCATTATTTTACACTTAAGTCTTGCAATGATTGATAGTATTAAATAGGTTTAATGATTTTTACTAATTATTGATTTAATAAGTCTACTTATTCTCTTCTTAATATTACAGTAGCTATCTAGTGCAAAGAAAATAATTAGAATATGAGATTTTTCATTTCTAATAGCAAATACTAATAAATATATATATTTTATTAATAAAAAAAATTTAATAAACATTTATTAATCATTTGTCAATTTTATTATTTGACTAAACAACAATTTTATAATGATAAGTATTTTTTATGACTAACTAATGAGGGCGTCTTTTTTTTTTTTTCCAATAAAGTCTATTTTTTTTTTTCTTTTGTAGATAAGATTTGTTAGTTTAAATGCTATAGCCTCACAACAGAATATAGATATTAAAAAAAGGAAGCTAACAAGTATTGAAATTCTTCAAGATTCATATAATTAGCTGATAAATTAATACGGTAGCCGAATTTGAAAGCTCTACAATTTATAATATTTTTGAGCAATTTGGCGATTAGACTTCGGCAATAGCTTACATCAATATTTTTCTATTTCCTGGCCCTCTTTTCTTCGGGTGTTCTCTCTCCTTGTTATAATATATATATATATATATATATATATATATATATATATATTTCTATTTCCTTTTTTCTTTTGCTTAAAATGTTTTTCTATTTCTTCAGATCTACCATATACAGGCTATTTTTTTCTCCTTCCGTTTTCAGCTTATCTGTCCCCCGTTTCCTGAGTCATCCTTCAGTACTGTTAATCTTCTCACGTTTGTTTCTGTTTTCTCATTTAGCTTTCAATATTGCCTACCTTGCTGCTGCGAAAACCTTTCTCATTTTCCTGTCTAAACCTACTCAGCTCCTTTCGGTCTCAACTATCAAATTTGCTTTTTGTCCTGTGTCTATTTTTCCTACCGCTAGCAATTATAAGAGAGTTACCCTCTTGTTTGTTTTTCCTCTGATCCCAGTTGCAATTTGCTTTTATATTTGACCAGAAAAATGGCTGAGATATTTATAGAACCCGTCACAAGACTCCTTGATTATGCCTTCAATTACAAGAAAAATATTGAAAATCTCAAGTATGAGGTTGAGAAGCTGACAGATGCGAAAGTGAATCTGCAGCATTCAATTGAAGAAGCCGCAAGGAGGGGGGAACATACTGAAGAGTTTGTTCAGAATTGGCTCTCTAATGCACAAAAAGCCAGTGAGGATGCTGAGAGAGTTATTAACGAAGGTGAAGAACTGACAAATAAGAGTTGCTGGATTGGACTGTGTCCAAATTTGAAGAGGCGATACGTGCTTAGCAGGAAAGCGCGAAAGAAGGTTCCTGTTATTGCTGAGCTCCAGAGCGATGGCATATTTGAACGTGTCTCCTATGTAATGTACCCGCCAAAGTTCTCACCATCCTCATTTCCTGATGGTAATTATGCCTTCGAATCAAGACAGTCAATTCTGATGCAAGTCTGGGATGCAATTAAAGATCCTAATGTTAGCATGATTGGGGTGTATGGGATGGGTGGTGTCGGAAAGACCACCCTAGTAAAGGAGGTCAGCCGACGAGCAACAGAAAGCATGCTATTTGATGTTTCAGTTATGGCTACTCTGTCTTATTCACCAGATCTTTTAAAAATTCAAGCAGAGATTGCTGAGCAACTGGGCCTGCAATTTGTAGAAGAGAGTCTCGCAGTTAGAGCGAGAAGGCTACATCAGAGGTTGAAAATGGAGGAAAAGATCCTTGTGGTGCTGGATGACATTTGGGGACGTCTTGATCTGGAGGCCCTGGGGATTCCTTTTGGGAATGATCACCTGGGATGCAAAATTTTACTTGCATCGAGAAGTCTAGATGTACTATCCCATCAGATGGGCGCAGAAAGGAATTTCAGGCTTGAAGTTCTGACGTTAGATGAGTCATGGAGCTTATTTGAGAAAACCATTGGTGGCCTTGGAAATCCTGAATTTGTATACGCAGCAAGAGAAATTGTCCAACATTTAGCAGGTTTGCCTCTTATGATTACCGCAACTGCAAAAGCATTGAAAGGCAAGAACTTGTCTGTTTGGAAAAATGCCTCGAAAGAGATATCTAAAGTTGACGACGGAGTACAGGGAAAGTTATTTTCAGCTCTAGAGTTGTCTTACAATCATTTGGATGATAATGAAGTGCGGTCTCTCTTTTTGCTTTGTGGTTTACTGGGAAAATCTGATATCCGGATCCAAGACTTGCTGAAATATAGCATCGGTCTGGGTTTACTTTACGACACGCGGACGGTGGACTACGCAAGAAGAAGAGTACATGCAATGATCAGTGAGCTCAAAAGCTCTTGCTTGTTGCTGGATGGCGAGATGAATGGGTTTGTGAAAATCCATGATCTCATTCAAGATTTTGCTGTTTCAATCGCCTATAGAGAACAGCAAGTGTTTACCATCAATAATTACATCCGATTGGAGGTATGGCCAGATGAAGATGCACTCAAAAGCTGCACTAGAATTTCTTTGCCTTGCCTTAATGTTGTTAAACTTCCTGAAGTGTTAGAATCCCCAAATTTAGAGTTCCTTTTACTTTCCACAGAAGAGCCTTCTCTGAGAATCCCGGGTTCCTTTTTTCAAGGGATTCCAATACTCAAAGTGCTGGATTTCTGTGGGATGAGTTTTTCGTCCCTACCTCCATCACTTGGTTGCCTAGAACACCTCCGTACTTTGTGTTTGGATCGTTGTTTGTTGCATGACATAGCAATAATTGGAGAACTAAAGAAACTAGAAATTCTCACCTTTGCGCATTCTGATATTGTCGAGCTGCCGAGAGAAATAGGTGAATTGTCTCGGCTAAAGTTATTAGATTTGAGCCATTGTTCCAAACTCAATGTTTTTCCAGCAAACGTCTTATCTAGACTGTGCCTGCTTGAGGAACTGTATATGGCTAATAGCTTCGTTCGGTGGAAGATTGAAGGGTTAATGAATCAAAGTAATGCAAGCCTTGATGAATTGGTACTATTGTCTCATCTGACGAGTTTAGAAATACAGATTCTAGACGCCAGGATATTACCCAGAGATTTGTTCACCAAGAAGTTACAAAGGTACAAGATATTGATTGGAGATGAATGGGACTGGAACGGTCATGATGAAACCTCTAGAGTGCTAAAGCTGAAGCTCAATACCAGTATTCACTCGGAGTATGAGGTTAATCAGTTTCTGGAGGGAACGGATGATCTATCTTTAGCTGATGCGAGGGGAGTAAACAGCATACTGTACAATCTAAACTCGGAAGGCTTTCCACAACTGAAGCGTCTCATTGTCCAGAACTGTCCTGAAATTCATTGCCTCGTCAATGCTTCAGAGTCTGTTCCCACTGTTGCCTTTCCCCTTTTAAAGTCTTTGCTCTTGGAGAATTTAATGAACTTGGAAAAGTTTTGTCACGGAGAACTTGTAGGGGGTTCTTTCAGTGAGTTAAGATCCATAAAAGTCCGATCTTGCAACGAATTGAAGAATCTCCTCTCTTTCTCCATGGTTAGATTCCTTATGCAACTTCAAGAAATGGAGGTAATTGATTGCAGAAACGTGATGGAGATCTTTAAATATGAAGGTGCAGACAGTGATATCGAAGATAAAGCAGCTGCTCTTACTCGACTTCGCTCTCTGACACTGGAACGACTACCAAAGCTCAATAGCTTCTGCTCCATCAAGGAGCCTCTCACAATCGATCCAGGATTGGAGGAAATTGTTTCAGAGAGTGACTATGGTCCTTCAGTGCCGCTTTTCCAGGTAATTATGATATGTTCATTCACATAAGATCATATTTCACATCTCTCTTCTATTGCCTGTATAAAGACTAAATGGTATTTGAACCTTAAAACATCTGAACTAATAAAAGAGAGATACTTTATGTCATCTGAAACATGAGAAAAATGATTCTTTTGTTTGTCAAATTTTTTATGTCAAATAGTTGAACAATACGTATTTTGGACTAAAGAAGTATATGTTGGCAGGTTCCCACGTTAGAGGACTTGATATTGTCCTCGATTCCCTGTGAAACAATATGGCATGGAGAACTTTCCACAGCGTGTTCACACCTAAAAAGCTTAATCGTGGAGAATTGCAGGGATTGGAAGTATTTGTTTACGCTTTCTATGATTAGGAGTTTTATTCGACTTGAGAAACTTGAGATTTGTAATTGCGAGTTCATGGAAGGAATAATACGCACAGAAGAATTTTCAGAAGAAGAGGGAATGATTAAATTGATGTTCCCTCGGCTGAACTTCCTAAAGCTCAAGAATCTGTCTGATGTCTCGAGTTTAAGGATTGGGCATGGTCTAATTGAATGTCCCTCTCTAAGACACTTGGAGCTAAATAGGTTAAATGATTTGAAAAATATATGGAGCCGAGACATCCATTTTGACCCATTTCTTCAGAATGTTGAAATTCTGAAAGTTCAGTTTTGTGAAAATTTGACTAATTTGGCAATGCCATCTGCATCTTTTCAAAATCTGACCTGTCTAGAAGTGCTTCACTGCAGCAAAGTGATAAATTTGGTAACTTCGTCAGTGGCTAAGAGTATGGTGCAACTTGTGACCATGCACATTGAAGATTGTGATATGCTGACTGGAATAGTGGCAGATGAAAAAGATGAGACAGCAGGAGAGATTATCTTCACTAAACTGAAAACTCTAGCACTTGTTAGGTTACAGAACCTCACAAGCTTTTGCTTGCGCGGCAACACCTTCAATTTCCCATCTTTGGAAGAAGTAACTGTGGCAAAATGCCCCAAACTGAGGGTGTTCTCCCCTGGAATCACCATCGCATCAAAACTTGAGAGGGTACTGATAGAATTTCCTTCGGAGGATAAATGGCGCTGGGAGGGCAACCTTAATGCCACAATCGAACAGATGTACTCGGAAATGGTAAATGTTCATCAAAAGTTAATGTTATGATAATGTGTGTGTGTGTGTGTATATATATAGGTATATATATATGCACATACACATGTATATATACATGTATGTATGTTTTGATTTGTATAATTTTCAATGCAGAACATCTGAAGAGATTTAAGGCCATCGTTCATTTTCACAAGCTGGAATAAAGAGGATGTTTGTTTCATAGGGGGTTGGCGATGGACACTCCAATTTGCATACTTTATTTTCCTCTTGAAGGACCTCTTTTATTATTATTATTATTATTATTATTTTATTTTCCCTGTTTTATAAATCTATCCAGTACTATGTCTTGTATTTATTGTTATGTTTCTCAGCACTCGGCAGACAATTTGAAAATGAATGGCTCGTGCAAGACTTTATTATCAGCATTGAATTTCTAATGCGGTTGAACAACATTATTGAATCTCTTTTTATTATTATTATTATTATTATTATTATTTTATTATTATAGTATAAGGATTAAGTTACTCCATATGTGATTGTCACATCAAAATTTTGTTAACATTTTATTCTCATTTCGAAATGAAAAAAAAAAATCGTTATTAAGAATTAGCATAATAATAATAACTGAAAAAGGTAAGAGAGTGGCATGTGTTATAGAGATGTCATATTGGAGGTCACTGTCTTTTTCTCTCTTAATTTTCTAGAAAATCTCTCCAAAATTGTCTATAATTCTCCACATAGTAAAATCGATAATGTACCGGCTTTGTATAAATATAAAAGAAACTAGGCTCTTTTATACGTGCGCGCGCAAGAGGAATGTGCCAAAAAAAGTTGGAGTGCGGATTAATTACTTGTGTGGTGAGTGAGTGAAGTGTGCTGGTATGTGTTATAGCATAAATATTTTATACTAAAATTTTATTTAATATAAAGTAGTTTTTTTATGCAATTAAATCTTCCTCTCCTCTTTTATTTTATAAGTGGTATTAAAGCAGGCGGTTAGCGACCGGCATCCAAGTGCTTCAAGAGCAAGCAATCGTGCACCGTATTACATCAAGGCACCATTAGTTTACAATTTGAAACTATGAAATTTGTTGGTCTAAGACCAAGTTTACTTGATTACTTCAATTCGGTGAGTAGCTTGAGAAAACCTAGTTCTAATAATTATAGCACTTGGTGTACTCGTATGCAATCAAGATTTATGAAAGATTATTGGAGAGTGTGAGATAATACCTCCAACAAGTCAGGATGACCTTAAAAGATGGAAGGTCAAGGAAGGTCAAGGCTGATAAAGCTATGTATGCTTTGTCGATATCTATGGAGGATGATTTATTGCAGCACATCAGGGATGCAAAGACGCCTAAGGAGGCATGGGATACTCTTGCCGAAATATTCGCTCAAATGAATGATGCCAAGCTACAACAACTCAAGAACGAGCTATGATCAATCTCGCAGCGTTATATGATAGTGAGTGAGTACTTTACTAAAATTAAAATTCTATGTCAAAAAATTCAAAATTAGATTCTCAAAATCAAATTACGGAGACAAGAATGAGGAGGATCGTAATTTAAGAGTTACATTCCGAGTTTAATGCACTTGTCACGACAACTCGTGAATAGTCTAAGGAGCCATCTTTAAATGAGTTGGAAAATATATTAGCAAATCAGGAAGCTTTAGACAAATAAAGAAAGAGGAGAAAACCCTCTTCAGCGATAAAAAAGGGTAAGGCTCCTTATGTTGCGAGATCAAGTGGAGGAAAAACAAATAAAAAATGATTGTTAAGACGTCATCAAGGAAGAAGCTAGTAAGCTAAAGAAAGCACTTTATGGATTGAAGCAAGCACCAAGAGATTGATACGAGAAGATAGCATAATTCTTGATCCATAATGATTACATAATAGCACTAGTAGACTCTAATTTATTGGTAAGAGCTCAAATTCAAGTTTATTGACTAAAAAATATAAAATAAAAGCACTAAATTTTATATTTTCTTATAATATTAATTATTCACTAAGTTTATCTCGATTTTTTAGCACAGTTACAAATTAACATTGTTATTTCATTCATTTAATTTAAATATATAGGCCTAAAATCTTTTTAAATCTTAATAACAAAAAATTATCTTAGTACCAAATAAATTAATTTATTAATTTATGATGATATATTGCAAGTATGACATTAATCATGTTTATAAAACAAGTTTTATTAATAATGTGTCTTTTAATAAAATAACAATATATTGTATTAGAAGGGGTCAGATGAAATGTATTTATCAATTGGACAATGAAATATTCAAATATTCAGCTCGGTGAATTGAAACTATTAAATACACATTTATTTGAAAGGTGTTTGGTTCAGAAGTTCGATAGAACTGATAGCTGTTTTTCAATAAACAACTATATTAAAGTGTTTGGTAAAGACTTAAGAAACAGTGGCTGATAATTAATTTAGTCTCAATCAGCTACCGATTGTATCAACTATATTTTAGAGTTTTTTTTTTTATTGGCTAGTAGTTGATTTAATTAATTAATTTATGTGGACACTATTATTCTTATTAGAATTTATTAATGATAACTTACTTTAAGTTGATTTCATATAATCTAATTTTTATATTTTATAATAAAAATTATTATCTTAAAATTATCCTTAATAGTTAAATAATTAAAATTTTTATAATTATGGTATTTGAAATTATAAATTTTTATTAGTAGATTTTAAATTTAAATTTTTACTTTTAAAATAATTTTTATAAATATTTTTAATAATAAATACACTTGAGCTAAAAAAAATTAATTATAATATACTTTATTATTATGAACTATTTCTATCAATTTATATCATTGAATATAATATAATAAAATATATTTAATTATAAATTATACCTTTAATGGTCATTTAACATACTAACAACAATCACTAATAAAATTTTAGCAAATGGTTTAATTTATCAGCTATCAACTACCAGCTATTAGCCACTAGCAACCAATTGCATTGATCAGTTGAACTAAACAAGCCCTTAGTATGTAAGTTTTTATTAGCTTGGCGAATTGAAAATAAACTTCTCTATTATGTAGTTCTTAAATACAAGTATAAAGTAATTATAATGATTCTATTTTTCTTGTATAATTTTAAATTAATTTAGTCGAATTGATTTAAGTAAAAAAAATTAATTATTTAAAAATATAAAATTTATAAATCTTTATTATCCTGTACTGTACCGAACCATCCTATTAGACCCGAATTTCTGTACTGATCTGTCACAAAAAATTAATATGGTTCGGGATGAAACTTTTTATATTACGATGCGGTTCTAGAAATCTAATTTTAAAATCTCTGACATTTGGTACAGTTTTAGAAATTCCTCCAAACCATACTCACTCCTAATTAAAACTCTAAAAAGCCTAACTTGAAAGAAAAAAAATAAAAAAAAAGATTTTTTAAACAAAAATTTCTTTTAAATACTACAAATTAATATTTATTTAGTATGAAACGACCGTAATATCTCTTTATATTTAATTTGAGTTAGTTCTACAAGTATTTTGATTAAATTTTTTAGTATATAATTTAAAAAATATATTATCGTATTCAATATTTAAAATTGACTTTTTAATTAAGTTCTCATCATAGAAATTAATATAATAAAGCCAAAATTATCTAATTTACTTAATAGATATATTCTCTTTTATGTATATAATTGTAATATATCCAGTAATGTAATATAATGGAAGATTTTTAAATGAACTATAGTGAATTCTATTTTTTATTTTATTTTATAAAAAATTAACTCCACACTAAGTGGAGGGAAACTTCAGACTCCATTCCTAAATACAAGAACTTTAACCAATTCTGCTGGACTTAAATTAGAAAATATCTAAAATTATCCGCTTTTCATGGCACAGGGATGAAGATCAAATGAATAATGTTTTAAAAGAAATTTCTTTTAGTTTCAACTTGCTGGACTGCGGTTCTTCCAAGCCACCTTTTCTTTTTGTCTCATCTTGGAGCTGATATCTAATGAAATCGTTTAACTGTTATAAAAGAAAAAAGAAAGTAATTAAAAAAGGAAAGAGAAGAAATAAGAAACATTCATAGTTTATTTTATTCAGTCAACTACCCAAGTCTTTTTTTTAAGTGTGAATGCTTCGCTGGATCAACAGTGACAACCTATGTTAAAGAAATAAATATATTTCATGATTGGACAGCACAGCTAATGCATACTCAGAAAGACAAAAAAAGATACGGTAGATAATTAACTAATGTATTGATTTATTAAGGTTTCTATAAGCCTTTGTTTCCATTATCAATTTATTTATTAGCTATATATTCAAGTACTTATCTAACATGCTAAGTCTAACACATAATTAACTAATCTATTAATTTATTAAGGTTTTTCTAAGTCTTCCATTATCAATTTATTTAATAGAAAGGACTATATATCCAAGTCTTTATCTAACATGCTAAGCCTAACACATAATTAACTAATCTATTGATTTATTAAGGTTTCTCTAAGTCTTCCATTATCCATTTATTTAATAGAGACGACTATATATCCAAGTCTTTATTTAACATGCTAAATCTAACATATAATTAACTAATATATGATCTATTAAGGTTTTTCTAAGCCTTTCAGTATGAATATATTTAATAGAGACGACTATATATTCAAGTCTTTATCTAATAATGCTAAGCCTAACATATAATTAACTAATTTAAGATTTTTTTAAGCCTTCCATCATCAATTTATTTAATAGAGACAACTAGATATCCAAAACTTTATCTAACATCCTCAATCTAACACATAATTAACTAATCCATGATTTATTAAGGTTCTCTGAGCCTTCATTTAGTTTATTTAATACAGACAACAATTTTTGTTTTTGTTAATTTAGTCTTTTTTGGTTGATTTGATTAATTAGATCTCCAAAGAACCATTGCTTTTTACCTTTTAAGTGATATATTCGGAATTCAATTATAAACAATTTTAGAAAAACTAGGAGAATTATTCTTCTAAAGCTTTATTTGTTGCTGCGTTGAAATTTATATTTACGGTAACTAAAAGTATTGAGTAAATCTATTATGAGCAATTGTATTAAATTTTATTCAAATTGCATTGAAATTTAAATTTGTTTATTGTTTGTTTGGTAATACATAGTAGAAAAGTGCTTTTAGTTATTAAAATTTAAAAATAATATTTAAGAATTATAATTATATTCTTTAGTTATATCCTAACTACAATTAAATGCATTATGCTCAAAATCATTTTCATATTAGTCTATGCCATAGATATATTAATATATCTCTATAATAGATACGTCATGATAATTCTTTTTAAGAATAATAATAAACTTTAGAAGAATTAAAAAACAAAAACTAGGACAATAAAATAAAACGACTATGTCATGTCAAGGCTATAAATTTGCGTGTAGGTCAACTAAATTATCTTTTCTTTTTAATTATTCTTTTAGAAAATCATATGTACAGGTAGTAGGAGTAGCTGTTCATAGTCAAAAGATCTAGCAGCATTATTGAATCTCTTTTGTCTCCACTTGCAATTTCTTTTCTTATAAAAACAATATATATATATATATATATATAATACACCTAAAATCTCTTAAACTCCACAGCCGACACAATAAAAAACAAAAATGGTAACCAACAACTCCAAATAATCATAATACAAAATTTAATAAATTTTAATAAAAAAATTCCAATTCTCACTCAAATTCAATTTTTTAAAAAATTTAAAGAAGAATTTATAAACACCCCTCGGACATTTGGCATAACCTATATTTATATTTTTTGTTTTATAATAATATGTATTTTTATTTTTTGTACTAAATGTTTCTATTACGCGTTAATATTGTATAAAATTACTGAAAAGGGCTATGAAATTAATTTAATTTTATTTTTTTTATTAGTTTTTAAATATAGAATTTTACATTGAAGAAAATAAAATACTGTATTTTTTTATAATTTAAATAATTTTTTTATTTTATTATAAAATAAATTTCAGTTTAATATAAACTCACACAATGATAAAAATATCATTTTAAGTTAGTATAATGTGATACTTTTCTTGACCAAGTTAAAATTCATTAAATTAATAGACTACTAACATAAGGACTCTTACAATAAACGGCATACAAAAAAGAGAGAAAAATATATATCTTCAAAAATTAGAGAATATAAATGCATAATATTATCTCCAACCTCAGAAGTATTTGTAATTATCCAAAATTTAAATCAAAATAAAACTGGTACCATCAAATTCCGAATCAAAATCCAAACTCTGTATAGATTTTAAGAGCCTATGGATAGACATTTGAGAATATAAAATACAAATTAATAATATATATTCTAATAGTAAAATAATAAAACATTAGAAAAGAAAGAGAGATAAAAAATAATATTCAAGCCATCATCACAATTATTAAAAAAATTATAAATAGATTCACATATCTAATTTGATTTACAATTATATAAAACATTATAAATAAATTCATATATCTAATTTGATATTCAATTTTCAAGGTGTAGAGAATTTTATTTTAAAACATCAATATTTTTGGAGGAGAGTGTTATAAATCTTTTAATATGAATATATATTAGAAATAATTTTATAATTAGTTTAAAAATTTCAGCCTTTCAATTCTTTTCTAAAAATCACAACGTATTTTTTTTAATAAAAATAATCGGTCTATTTAATTGTGAAAAACTGAAAATTTTTCTTAGAAAATTCTCCTGAGAAAATATAAATTTGATATTTAGTTAAAATAATTTTTTAAACTGAGATATAGAAAAATGTATTTTAGATCTCCATATTTATACTTGAGTAGAAAATATGATTTTGATGTTTTTATTTAGAAAGTACGGAATCATATAGTTTTATTATTTTTTTATTATGTTTATTCAAACTAATATATATTAGCTTTTATCTTAACTTTTTAATTTTTTTATTTTCTAAATGAGAAATAAAAAATTTTCTTCAAGACTAAACAACCCTATAAAAACTAGTTTAAGAGTCTGATTCTTGTGAAAATTTATTTTAAGATAAATAATCAAACATTGTGTATCTAAATATGTTTTTAATGCCAAACGCACAATAAGTCTTTGTCTAATTTGATTACTTGTTACATCCAATTTTCTTTTGTAGTGTGATTAATCTCTAAAACTCCAATGAGCCTAAATTGAAAATAAAGAAAAACAATTTTTTTTTTTGTTTTTTCCAAAGATTTCAATTCATTATTTATTGAGAAGATAGCCACAATTTGTTTTTTACTTGGCCGCATCTTCGATGCACAAAATTTGATTCGAGTGAGTTTTATATCATTTTTGTTAAAATTTTATACATAATTTAAAAATATATTCCCTTATTCGTTGTTTAAAAGTTTATTTTTTAATAAAACCCTTTCAATATAAAAGTTAACAAATTTTAATCGATAGAGTAAAGTCATTCATTCTTTTTTTCGTCCTGGTGCAATCACTTATTAATAAATTAATATTAATAATTTATTAATGAATGCTAGGTGGGTAAGAACTGAAATAAAAAATGATGGAATGTTTAATAGTTTTCTTAAAAAGCAGATGCTACAAACTCAGTTTCAGTTGGTGAAAGTGTTACTATTTGCTGCTTTTTCGAAGACCATGATATTGCACATGAATTCAGCATGAAAACATGGCCAGAAGTGCTATTGCGATCATCTATGTCACCTGCATAATCACTATCTGTATAGCCAACAAGTTCAGTTCCATCTCCTTGTCCATTGCTTTCCTCCATTTCATTTCTTTGATAGCCTCATCATATGTAATTGGATCACTATCTAGAAATAGTGCAAAATATGCAATATCATCATTAGAACTGAAATAACTCACATTATAATCTATCATACATGCTGGCCTCTTTCTTGTATTTGCATCCCTCAAACTGTAACCTCCTTCTAATCATTGAATTTCAGGTTGAGTGGATGACTGCTCTTGAATCTCAACTTGAGGTGATGGCTGCTCTTGTATTGGAGGTGGAGGTGGAGTTGATGACCGATCTACTTCTTTCTCCCCTTCTAGAATCTCAGCAATATCAAGTATTGGATTTCAAACTGAATTGCCATCAGTTCAATTCCATTTGGAATCTTCAATAAAAACTATATCTCTACTTATCACTACCTTTTTTGTCATGGGATTAAATGATTTGTAAGTTTTCAGAGTTTCACTTACTCCAAGAAATATACATTTCTCACTCTTGTCATCAAGTTTTGCTATACTTTCATCGGTATTTATGGGCATATGCAATGCACCCAAACACCCGAAAGTATTCAACTAAAGGTTTTTTACCACTCCATGCATCTTAAGGAGTCATATTATTTACTGCAAATGTTGGACTTCTATTTAACACATGAATGGACCATGATACTGCTTCTGGCCAAAATTGCTTTGGAACTCCACTAGTAGCTAGCAAGCTTCGAACCATGTTGAGAATTGTTCTATTCTTTCTTTCACATACACCATTTTGTTGTGGTGTATATGAAGTAGTCATCTACCTCCTTATAACATTTGAATCACAATAAGCATTAAATTCTTTAGAACAAAACTCTCCTCCGCGATCTGTTCTAAGAATTATTCCTATCAACCTCATTTTCGACTAGAGCCCTGAAACTCTTGAATACTTGAAAAGCTACAGATTTTTCCTACAAAAAATACATCCATGTTTTTCGGCTGAAATCATCTATAAAAGATATAAAATACCTTCTACTACAATTCGAGATTGGATTGATAAGTCCATATAAATCTGAGTGTATTATTTCAAGTACAGTCTGAGCTCTTTCTGCTTTCCCACTGGGAAATGTATCTCTTTGATGCTTTCCAATAATGCAATCTTCATATGTTTTTAATGGAGGATTAATTGATGGTAGGCCAGTAACCATCTGCCTTTGATGAAGTGTTTTTAACCCAGTAAAATTCAAATGCCCATATATGAGATGCCCCCTCTATGCTAAATCATCTTCTTTAACAATCAAACAAGCTGGTGGTACAATTATAATCTTCAAAGGAAATAATTTATTTATTGTCATTTTGATTATAACGATAGAACCCCTCTTTGGATCATACACCTCGCATTCTCCTTTAAAAATAGTGATTTTATATCCTTTGTCCTGTAACTGGCTAACACCCAAGAAACTTGTTTTCAAATCAGAAATATAAAACACAGTTGAAATAGTTTCAATAAAATCATTTCGAGTCCTAATTTGAATATCTCCTTTTTCCATCACATTAATAGTTGATTTATCCCCGAAACTTACAACTGCATGAAATTTTTCATCTAAAGAAAAGAAAGATGACTTACATCCACTCATGTGGTTGCTACAACCTGTATCAACATACCAAGTTTCTTGGTCAGGCTCCTCTAATGCATGAAAGGCCATTAGCAATGTTTCTTTCTCCTTTTTCTCAGCGTAATGAGATTTTTCTCCCTTTTCTCCTTTCTCCTTTGCTAGCTTTGTGTAACATTCGTTTTTGTGCCATAATATCCACATCTATAACATTCAATATTGGTTTTGTCATGATGCCTTCTTTCTTTTGGTTGTGAGTCATCATCTTTCTTGAATCCATATGAGGTGTTGCTGCCATCTCTGTTTTCTCCATTGTGATGGCCTCTTCCGCCTCTTTCATGACCTCATCCACGACCTCTTCCTCTTGTGTTTGAGGATTCAGTAAAGGCTTTGAGAGTTATTTGTTCCTCCATGTCACTTGTTCGATTAAGTTTCTGTTCATGGACAAGCAAAGAACTTTGAAGCTCATCAATAGACATAAGATCAACATCTTTGGACTCTTCAATTGAGCAGACAATGTAATTCCACTATTGATCTTAGAATCTTCTCAACTATTTTAACATCTTCCATGGCTGCACCATGAAAATGCATTTTGTTTGCAATTCCCATTATTCTCCTAAAAAAATTTGTAACTGACTCTCCTGACTTCATTTGAAGAGTCTCAAAATCTCTTGTTAAGGCTTGAAGTTGGGCTCGCTTAACCCTTGCTGAACCTGAATACTTATTCTTCATTGAATCCCAAATATGCTTGGAAGTATCCTTGTGGAGAATAGCCTCCAAAATTGAACGATCTATAGCTTGAAACAAATAGTTTTTTGCCTTCAAATCTTTGAGCTTTCGCTCTGCCAAACTCGAATTGAACTTCTTTTTGCAGTAAATTAGTCAATGGCAAAGCGATCTTGGAAAAATCCTTGATAAATCTGTGATAAAATCCTGCATGTCCTAGAAAAGAACGCACTTCCCTAACATTGCTAGGGTATGGTAAGTTTGCAATTACGTCTACTTTTGCCTTATCAACTTCTATACCCTTAGAGGAGACCACATGCCCTAATACAATGCCTTGGGTGACCATAAAATGACATTTCTCATAATTTAAAACCAAGTTTATTTCTATACATCTCCTTAAAACTTTTGTTAAATTTTCTAAGCATTCATCAAATGAATCCCCATACACAGTAAAGTCATCCATAAACACTTCAATACATTTCTCAATATATTCAGAAAAAATACTCATCATGCATCTTTGAAACGTACCTGGAGCATTACAGAGGTCAAAAGGCATTCGCCTATAAGCATAGGTTCCGAAAGGACAAGTGAATGTTGTTTTTTCTTGATCTTCCTGTGCGATAGGAATTTGATAGAATCCTGAAAAGCTATCAAGGAAACAGAAGAAAGATTTTCCCGCTAATCGTTCTAACATTTGATCTATGAAAGGTAGGGGAAATGATCTTTTCTAGTTACTTGATTAAGCTTCCTAAAATCTATACACATTCTCCAACCATTTTGCACACGCATTGGTACAAGTTCATTGTCTGAATTCCTTACCACAGTCATTCCAGTTTTCTTAGGGACAACATGAATTGGACTTACCCATTTACTGTCTGAGATTGGGTAGATTATACCTGCATCTAATAGCTTGAGTATCTCTTTCATGACAACTTCTTTCATGGCTGGGTTTAGTCTCCTTTGTGGTTCCCTTAATGGTTTAGCATCATCCTCTAGCAAAATCCTGTGCATGCAAATTGATGGACTAATGCCTTTTATGTCAGCCAACGTCCAACCAATTGCAACCTTGTATTCCTTCAAAGCTTCAATCAATCTTCTTTCCTGTTTCATTGTTAGTCCTTTTGAGATGATAACAGGCAATGTTTCCTTGTCACCTAAATACACGTATTTTAGGTGATCTGGTAAGGCTTTCAGCTCTAGTTTTGGTGCTTGCACAATTGAAGGTAACATTTTGTCATTAGTATTAGATATCTCAGCATTGAGATTTGTGGGTTCAGATATTGTTGCTGAGAATAGTTCTTCTTCACCAATCTCATAATCATTTCCTTCAAAATTGGAATTTTCATCTAATTCCTGTTCGTCACCAACACTTTCTTCTGCAAAAACTTCCTGCATAATTGGATCAATTACATTAATATGGCAAAGAGAATGTACATCATTAGGGTATTTAATTGCATCAAAAATATTAAATTTAACAATCTCTCCATCAAACTCTACGGAGAGAGTACCCTCATCTACATTGATCTTTGTTTTGGCAGTTTTTATGAATGGTCGTCCTAACAAAATCGAAGCTGATTTTGATGAAGAATTACCATCCATTTCCAAAATGTAAAAGTTGACGGGAAATATGAGCTCATTAACCTGCACCAAAACATCTTCAACAACTCCAAGGGGATGAATAAAAGAACGATCAGCTAATTAAATCACTACACCAATTTTTTGCAAGTCATTTAGTTTTAAATCTTGATAAATAGAAAATGGCATGACATTAATGGAAGCTCCCAAATCTAACATAGCACGCTCAATTTTCGTATTACTAATAACACAAGGTAATAAAAACATACCTGGATCTTTGTATTTTTCTGGCATATTCTTTTGCAAGATTGCTGACACATTCCTACTTACCACTACTTTCTCCTTTTCCTTCATTCTTTTTTTGTTGGTGCACAATTCCTTTAAGAACTTGGCATATTTAGGGATTTGTTTGATAGCATCCAATAGTGGGATATTTATCTCCACCTTCCTAAATGTATCCAAGATCTCCTTTCCTTGCTCATATTCTTTTGGTTTTGCTAATCTGCTAGGAAAAGGAGGCATTGGAGTGTGAGATGAAAGAGATAGGGGATGATCAAATTTTACCCTCCGTGATGTCTTGGAAGAAGCTTCTTCTTCATTTTTCTTGCTAAGTTCACTTTCCTTGAGTGGAATCGAGCCTGAAGGAATCTCCTTTCCACTTCTTAGAGAAATTGCACTAACGTTCTCCTTTGGATTTATTTCTGGTTGTGAAGGTAATTTTCCAGAATTTTGGGCCTCCAATTTACTAATTGACGTAGCAAATTGAGTTATTTGATTGCCTAAATTCTGAATGCTTGACCTTGTTTCCTATTGAAATTGAAGATTATTGTTAGCAAGATTTTTAACAATATCTTCCAAGGACATGCCTGAATTAGAAGCTTGAGGTTGTCTATTGAAATTCTGGGAAGGATACTTTTATTGTCCTCCTTGGTTCCCATAGCTCAAATTCGGGTGATCTCTCCATCCAGGATTGTAATGATTAGAAAAGGGGTCATACTTCCTTCGAGATTGACCAGTAAATCCGCCTAGAGCGTTAGCTTCTTGCATGAAGTCTTGTTGCAATGTTGGACACATATCGGTGGGATGTCCTTGCAACGAACATATTCCACAGACTTTTGTCATTTGTAATTGCCCTACAGCCATTTGATGAACCAAAGCAGTTAAATCAGAAATTTGATTTTCAAGATTTTTAGTGCTTACCTCATTAAATCGCCTTGTAGCTCCATCAGCCCTTGTACCAAATTGCTAAGAATTTTCGGCCATGTTTGAAATTAATTGCTTGGCTTCTTCAGGCGTCTTATCTACCAAAGCTCCACCACTTACTACATCAATCATGTTCCTATCCATTGGCAATAATCCTTCATAGAAATATTAGATTAGGAGTTGCGGAGAGATTTGATGATGTGGGCATTTAGCACACAATTGCTTGAACCTTTCCCAATACTCATACAACATTTCTCCAGTGAACTGTGTTATGCCACAAATTTCTTTTCTGATGTTGGAAGCTCTTGTTGCAGGGAAAAATTTGTCTAAGAACAATCTTTTCATCTCGTTCCATGTTGTTATTGAACCGGAAGGTAGATAATAGAGCCAATCCTTTGCTTTATCCTTCAAAGAAAAGGGAAAAGCTCTAAGATTTATTTGCTCTTCGGTCACACCATGTGGTTTCATTCCGGAGCATACAATATGGAATTCTTTCAAGTGTTTATGAGGATCTTCACCTGCACATCCACGAAAAGAAGGGAGTAAGTGAATTAAACCAGATTTTAATTCAAAATCAACTGCAATATTAGGAAATGTAATGCATAAAGATTGTTGATTTAAATCCGGTACAGCTAGCTCTTTGAGAGTTCTGTTCGCCATGTTTTCTGTAACTTCTTGAAAGATAGACGTGTCACCAATAGCCAAATCTATCTCCAACTCCTCTATAAGACAACTTTTTCTTTGCTTAGTCTCCTTTCTTAATCGACGCGCTGTATTCTCAATTTCAGGATTAAACTGCAAATCAATATCTTGAGAAGAATGAGTCATAAACAAATGATTTAAACAATGAGAAACTAAAATAGGCTCCCCGGCAACGGCGCCAAATTTGAACGGGTTGTCGAAGCCCTTCAAAATAAATTACTGATTTTCCTAAACTAACTTGTAGAAATAGTGAAACCAGGTCGAATCCCAAGGGAACCAATGTGGATAGCTTCTCAAAGTAAAATAAAAAGGGAAATTTTGAATGTTTGGAGCAAAATTATAAATAAGCAGAAAATAATGAAGGTTGAATATTAAAGTAAATAAAAATCAATCTTAATAAATTTCCAATTCAAGAGTGCTAATTCTATCCAATTGTAATCATGGTTATATGCTAAAATATCAATTCTTCTATTCAGGTACTTAGTCTACTTATTCAGAAAAGCCGCAATAAGTGTAATTCTCCTAATACAATTGACTCAAACCCAACATCCAAATCAAGACTTATCATTAGTCAACTGGGCATGATAGCGTTCCATATCAACTTAATGATAGCATTAAGAATAATGAAAATGACTAAACCAACATTAATTTAATTGAGATAACTGCAATTGAAATAACCTTATTCCTTTATTTTCCTAGAGCCTATCATACAAGCAATGTAATTCGAATAAGCCGTAATCATACACACATGAGCCAGCTCCTTGCTACTTGTGTCAATTGTTCATGACAATTACGGATCACAAACTCAAAGTTTAGCAATAGAAAAATCAATATCAAAGTTGAGTCGTCAGTTCAATCAATATCAATAATTCATAAATAATAAGAACAAGAAATAAAGAATACTTGAATTAAAGAAGAATTCTGTTAAGCACAAGCCTCACAAAATCACAATTGGTTATTCACTCTTGAATTAGAAACTAAAAACTTAGCCACTCATGGTGGAGTAAAAATTCACAAGAATTGTAGAGAGTAGAAGAAGAATAAGAATATGAATGTTTAAAGGTACTTCCAGCCGTCCTTATATAGGAAGTAAAACCCTAAACCCTAATAGAATCCTTATAAAAAAAGAAATAAGCTTCCTATTTAATCTTATCCCTACAAGAAAGGGTAAGATTAAAAGTGATCTAAATAAATTAAAACCCTAAATACATGGAAGAAAGTTCTATTAATCCAACACTTCTAAAAATAGAGGAGATTAACTAGGGATAGGTCCACCACAATGAAAACTCTGAAAATTTCGAAGCTCTCCTTCGCATCTTTTAGCGACTCATGGGAGGTCACGCCTTGTTGATGAGTCTTCGCATGATTCGTGGAGCTTATGGGCTGTAAGGCGTCAGAAGATCACTGTCAACAAGGCGTGGTCTGTGCAGTTTTCTGCACTTTCTCCAAAAGACTTGGTTTCTGATAAATGATGACTTAAAACATGTCTTTAGGCTGAATTTTGCTCCATCCTTGATATTTCATTACCTAAGTCAGAATAAACAAAATTTCCACAATTAAGTACATTATTCAACCAAATCGCAAGGGAATTAAATACAATAAATATAACTATTTATGACCTATCAATCATCCCAAACGGCTTAAACATGGCGGCGCAGAGAGGTCCTTTCTTGCCACATGCTCACGCATAAACTACACTTCGAATAATTACCGCAAAAACTGCCTGCAGAATTTAGCAGAACATCAGGTTTAGGTTATATTACAATATGAAAAATGAACCCAACAGTATATATTATTCTTAATACAACCCTCTCTTTTATATGCTTACGGAGCACACAATAGCTATCAACGCGACATCAGGCTTTAGTGTCCAAGCATTTAGATCTTCCTCTGCAATTTGAGCGACAATAGCGGATAAAAATTGTTGCAAAGATGCAAGCTATGCATGTTACCATGAACTCTGCAGGGTAGTCCTTTAGAATCCAAGTCTGCAAATATTTTAAGCAAAAGCTCCATGTTAATAAAGTTTGTAGCAAGTGTTACCCTTACACATATTAGCACCGAATCTGACAAGGTACCTGCACCACTAATAATAGTGCTGAGATCAATGCACTAGCCGCACATAACATTCCTCCAACTACCCAGTTCGATGAGGTTCAGTGAGCTACTTTCTGATGGAAGACTTCTGATCGGCTTGTATAAGGTCACAATTAAGGCTCTTGCAACTGATACTATGATGAAAATAGACTTGACTCGCCTTGGCTACTTAGTAATCTGCACTCTAGCTTTTCCATCCTGAAGTTATCAAATGATTAATTCAAAATAACATTATTTTAAATGGAAAAATTAGCAAGTTAACAGAAAATTATATGAAATGAAGGTAGATTTGGTACTTCGGGAATTTTTAGTTATTAAATAATTATCCATATAATAATTTAGTTAACCTATCTAAAAAAAAAAGAAACATGAACAATATATATTGCCAATAATCTATGGTTGTGGACAAAAAAGTCAATTCAAGGACCCTCGTAGAAATTAACAGAAACATCTTCACCTGATAATTATTTATTTATTAGAATAGGTCAACCAAACATAATCATATCAATTCCTAATTCAAGTAAGCTGGACTAGCACTAATGTTCATCTTAATCACACAGATCGTATTGACAAAATTTCCCAGTAATTTCAGTAGAAATGAATTCACAATTTCGTAGAAAATAAGAAGCTGAGGTGAAGAAGCACTTGGAGATCACAGCTATCGGGAAAGTGAAGGCTGGTGTAAAATCAGTCATGGCCGCATACAGAGTTGGAGAACTATAATTTACCCCAGCGTTCAAAGTATTTTATTTTTTATTTTTTATATGCATATATCTGGAGTTAATCTATAGAAGATAGAACTTTTACAGGTGACAGAATACTTATTCAAGAGTTTTAGGGCAGCTGTATATCCAAAGTTTTAAACTGAAAAATTTAGTTAAGCTAAAAAAAATAATTATCATTTCATTTATGCGCTCTTGGATAGTGTTTAAAATATTATGAAATAAACAACAAAATGTCGTTGACATAAAGAAAAGTACCCAAAATGTCGTTGTTACTAAACTGTTTCAATTGAAACTAAAAGCAAAGAAGGAAAAACCTGAGAAGAGCGTGAAGGAAGTTTATTCAGAAGGTGATAGAGACTGTAAGCTGAGGGCAAGATCTTTCCATGAAATTAAACATGCATGCGTACAGTACATTAATTTAAGAGAAAATAATGTGAATATGGAATGAAGGTGTAATGCACGGAGAGGAGAAGAGAATTATTGAACAATAGGAATGAGGATAAAGAAAGCAAAGGCATTTGAATAAAACATATACACAAATTGAATCATGCCTGCTTTCATTATGGTGCTAATGCCCATTTCTACGAACTCTACTTTATACATTACTAGTGTTACTCCTGAAACCCACATTTCTTTGTATTTCAACCTTGCACGAAATTAGTTAACAAGGGATGCAGGCCCTTTTTCTGAGTGGCTCCTCAAAATTAAGTGGAAAACTTTGTTGGTGTGGAGTTGGGAGGATTTCATGAAATATATAGAAGCATTTTCTAGAACTCAAATGCACAAGAAAAAACAACAACATTGAAGTTTATTGGTTATTTGGCAGATTTGTCTACAAAAGCACTCCTTATAACAACATTTGAGAAGTTGGTGAACAAAATTGGCATGCACCAACTAAGAGATCTTTGTTAGAAGTCATATTTTCACGAGGAGAGATTTTGAAGCACTGTACACTTTTTTTCTTAGTTTAGATTTTGTCCCATTAGGTTTGCCTAACAAATTTTTTAATGAGGTAGTGTTATGGTGGAAACTTCTACATTAATAATGTACTATTTTTCCTTTACTAAACTTTTTTCCACAGGGTTTTTCTTAGTAAGATTTTAACGAGTCATATTCATTGTAATAGACATCCAAGAGGAAGTGTTATGATAATATTATAGTATTTGGGTTATATTGAATGTCTATCATTATGTCCATCAATAGATTTCCTTATGTAAATAGAACTCTATCTATGTAACCCTTTACACCTATAAATAGATGTTACAATCAATGGAATGATATACAAAAACACACATATGCATACATATATACATACAGAAAAATTACTCTCTTTTCTCTTTATTTTCTTTGTCCTTAATCTTTATTTTATAACATTCTTTATTTTTAATTTTTTATTCATAATAAATTATCAGCACTATTGCTTAAAACAAGATTCAAAATAGAGCTATTTTTCTTTTTCATATTTAAAAAAAAAAATTGCATGAGATTATACTCTATCTTTAATGAATTTATTATTAAATTCACAAGAGCCCATTTTGGTAGTCCTAATGAGTATATAACACCTATTTCTTTTTTTACTTTAGCTTTGTGGCTTTTAAAATTCTACTAAATTCTTTTGTTTTACACAAATACTTTGTATTGCAATTATAATTTTATCTGCATATTTTATAGGATTATAGTTTTATTTTATTCTATGTTATTTTATTTATTATTATAGATATATTATCTGATATTAGTTAATGTTGATTAATTACTACTTCCTAAACAACTAGTTTTACATATAGTTTCTGAAAAACTTATATTATAAATTTTAGTTCCTAAGGAACTTGTATTATAAATTTTAGTTCCTAAAGAACTAGTGTTATATATAGTACCTAAAAAACTTATATTATGAATTTTAGTTCTTGAAGAACTTGTGTTATATATAGTTCCTACAAAACTTATATTATAAATTTTAGTTCTTGAAGAACTTGTGGTATAAATTTTAGTTTCTAGAGAAATAGTATTACTTTTAGTTTATAAAGAACTAAATAAATAAATAAGGTATAAATTCTTGAAGAATTTTAACCATGAGTTCTTGAAGAACAAAATATTCTGAAATCTAGTATCCTTAGTTATTAAAGAATTAATATTTTATGTTCCTGAAAAACTAAATATATTAGTCTTTAAAAGAATTATTTGTCATGGATATTAGATACAAAAACATATATGGATATTATGGGTCTTGGAGATATAATCAAAGATGGAAATAAAGAATATCAATAAAATCACACTAAGGTGATGGTTTTTCTTTCTTCATCATCATCTTCTTAAAGGACTGAAACTTGAATTTTTGATTAAAAATCCATTAGTTCTTTGAGAAAATTTGACAGAAAGATATGATCGTCAGTCATCCTTCAAAAGACTTCTTATGAATGGTTGCATTTACGATTGCAAGATTTCAAAATTGTAAGTGAATATAATTCTAGAGTTTTTAAAATTTGAAATTATGTGAAGAAAATATTATTGACCGCGATATGTTAGAGAAGACATTCACTACTTTTAGAGAAGACATTCACTACTTTTCATTCTTCAAATATTTTCCTGAAGTAGCAATATCGAGGAATTGGTCTATGGTCGATGCAGTAACGAAAAAATAGGAATTCCTAGTTGTACCTCGTGAAAACCGACTTCTTTCTTTCTTTTTATTTGAAAATTTCAAGAAATATTTTGAATTAATTTCATATTTTCTTGTTGTTGAGCAAAATAATTAGCTCTTATTAAAAAAATATGAAATTTGTTTAAATGGTTCTGCTTTATTCCCTGAAGTAAATGAGACATCATATAATAATATTGAGCATGGATAAGGAAGAGGACGAAAAGAAAAATCATGGTCGAGGACATGGCAAGGTTATGGCAGCAATCATAGTAGTATAAATAATAATGCATCTTTCCACCAAAAGTGGAAGAATCGTAAAGAGAATAATGGAGCAAAGCAAAATTCAGAAAATCAATACTATCAATGTGGCATGAAAGGGCATTGGTCTCGTACTTCTCCTACACCAAAACACCTTACTAATCTATATCAAGAGTTCTTGAAGAAGAAAAATAAAAATATTACTACTTGGAGGTACATATTTCTTTATTAAAAATGCATTATTCTCTCCAAAATCTCATAGAATTTATTGGGCTTTAAAGATATTCGCCGAAATAGATATCATATTGAAACTACAAATGTGGAAAGTATTGAATATCTCTACATTGCAACCCTCACAATGGAAAAGAAATGTGTATTGACGAAATTACCTGCTTACTCTTCTGGCGTGTATTACACATATATGTGTCCTATTAAAACAAATGTGGTAGTAAACCAAAAGTTTACTGAGCCAAATATTTTTCTTATTTGGCATGATCGATTAGGTCATCTTGGATCAACAATGATGCGAAAAATCATTGAAAGCTCTTATGGCCATCCATTGAAGAACCAGATGATTCTTCAATCTAATGAATTTTCATGTTCAACTTGCTCTCAAGGAAAGCTAATTATTAGGCCTTCACCAAGTAAAATTCAAAATATTACCTATATTTCTGGAATATATACAAGGTGATATTTATGGACCAATTCATCCACCATGTGGACCATTTAAATATTCTATAGTGTTAATAGATGCATCAACAAGATGGTCACATGTAGATTACTTGCTCAAATAATTCGATTAAGAGTATAATTTCCAGAATATGCTATTAAGAAAATTCATCTTGATAATGATGATGAATTTACATATAAGGCCTTTAATGATTATTGCATGTCAATTGGAGTAAGCGTTGAACATTTAGTAGCTCATGTTCATACTCAAAATAGTCTAGCAGAATCTTTTATTAAACGTCTTCAATTAATAGCTAGACCATTACTTATGATCCCAATAATTTCCTGGGAACATGTAATTTTACATGCAGCAATTATTATGCGAATAAGGCCAATTAGTTATCATAAATTTTCATCATTACAGTTGATTTCTGGCCAGGAGTTAAATATCTTCCATTTGAGAACTTTTGAATGTGTTGTTTATGTTCTAATTGACCCCCCACATCGCACAAAAATAGAATTCCATAGGAGATTGTGAATATATATTGGATATAAATCTCTATCTATAATTAAATATCTTGAGCCATTATCGGAGGATGTCTTTACTACTAGATTTAATGATTGTCATTTTAGTGAAGCTTTGTTTCTTAAGTTAGGGGGAGAGAACAAGTGATATGTCACAAATAATTATATTTATTGTGTTTAATTCCCTTGCGATTTGGTTGAATAATGTACTTAATTATGGAAATTTTGTTTATTCTGACTTAGATGATGAAATATCAAGGATGGAGCAAAATCCAGGTTACAGACATGTTTTAAGTCATCATTTGTCAAAAACTAAGTCTTTTGGAGGAGATGCAGAAATCTGCACAGAAGATCACTGTCGACAAGGCATGACCACGCCTTACAGCCCATGAGCTCCGTAGAAATCTGTGCAGAAGACTACTTCGATAAGGCGTGACCGCGCCTTACGTGCCGTGAGCTGCTGAAAGATGCGAAAAAGAGCTTCGAAATTTTCAGAGATTAATTTGTGGTGGACTTATCCCTAGTTAATTTTCTTTATTTTTGGAAGTGTTAGATTAATAGAACTTTCTTCCATGTATTTAGGGTTTTAATTTATTTAGATCATTTTTAATCTTACCCTTCCTTATAGGGATAAGATTAAATAGGAAGCTTATTTCTTTTTTATAAGGATTCTATTATTAGGGTTTAGGGTTTTATTTCCTATATAAGGACGGCTGAAAGTACTTTTATTCATTCATATTCTTATTCTTCTTCTATTCTCTAGAATTCTTACTCCACCATGAGTGGCTAAGTTTTTAGTTTCTAATTCAAGAGTAAATAAATTTCAATTGTGATTTTGTGAGGCTTTATGCTTAATAGAATTCTTCTTCAATTCAAGTATTCTTTATTTCTTGTTTCTTATTATTTATGAATTATTGATATTGATTGAACTGACGACTCAACTTTGATATTGATTTTTCTATTGCTAAACTTTGAGTTTGTGATCCGTAATTGTCATGAACGATTGACACAAGTAGCAAGGAGTTGGCTCATGTGTGTGTGTGATTGTAGCTTATTCGAATTACATAGCTTGCATGATAGGCTCTAGGGAAATAAAGGAACAGGGTTAATTCAATTGCAGTTATCTCAATTAATTAATGTTGGTTTTGTCATTCTCATTGTTCTTAATGCTATCATTAAGTTGATATGGAATGCTATCGTGCCTAGTTGACTAATGGTAAGTTTTAATTTGGATGTTGGATTTGAGTCAATTCTATTAGGAGAATTACACTTATTGCGACTTTTTCGAATAAGTAGATTAAGTACTTGAATAGAAGAATTGATATTTTAGCCTATGATCATGATTACAATTGGATGGAATTAGCACTCTTGAATTGAAAATTTGTTAAGATTGATTTTTATTTACTTTAATATTTAACCTTCATTATTTTCTACTAATTTATAATTTTGATTCAAACATTCAAAACCCCTTTTTATTTTACTTTGAGAAGCTATCCACATTGTTTCCTTTGGGATTCAACCTGATTTCACTATTTCTACAAGTTAGTTAAGGAAAATCAGTAATTTATTTTTAAGGGCTTCGACAACCCGTTCAAATTTGGCACCGTTGCCGGGAATCTATTTTAGTTTCTCATTGATTAATTTATTTGTTTATGACTCGTTCTTCTCAAGATATTAATTTGCAGTTTAATCCTAAAATTGAGAATACAGCACGTCGATTAAGAAATGAGACTAGACAAAAAAAATTGTCTCATAGAGGAGTTGGAAATAGATTTGGCTATTGGTGGCACATATATCTTTCAAGAAGTTACAGAAAACATAGCGAACAGAACTCTCAAAGAGCTAGTTGCATCGGATTTAAATCAACAACCTTTATGCATTACATTTCCCAATATAGTAGTAGATTTTGAATTAAAATCCAGTTTAATTCACTTACTCCCTTCTTTTCGTGGATGTACAGGTGAAGATCCTCATAAACATTTGAAAGAATTCCATATTGTATGCTCCGGAATGAAGCCACATGGTGTGACCGAAGAGCAAATAAATCTTAGAGCTTTTCCCTTTTCTTTGAAGGATAAAGCAAAAGATTGGCTCTACTATCTACCCTCCGATTCAATAACAACAAAGAATAAGATGAAAAGATTGTTCTTAGACAAGTTCTTCCCTACAATAAGAGCTGCCAACATCAGAAAAGAAATTTGTGGCATAACACAGTTCATTGGAGAAACATTGTATGAATATTGGGAAAGGTTTAAGCAACTTTGTGCTAAATGCCCACATCATCAAATCTCTCCGCAACTCCTAATCCAATACTTCTATAAAGGATTATTGCCAATGGATAGGAGCATGATTGATGCCTCAAGTGGTGGAGCTTTGGTAGACAAGATACCTGAAGAAGCCAAGCAATTGATTTCAAACATGGCTGAAAATTCTCAGCAACTTGGTACAAGGGCTGATAGAGCTACAAGGCGAGTTAATGAGGTAAGCACTAAAAATCTTGAAAATCAAATTTCTGATTTAACTGCTTTGGTTCATCAAATGGCTGTAGGGCAATTGCAAATGGCAAAAGTTTATGGAATATATTCGGTCCAGGGACATCCTATCAATATGTGCCCAACATTGCAACAAGACTCGATACAAGAGGCTAATGCTCTATGCAGATTTGCTGGTCAACCTCAAAGGAAGTATGACCTTTTTTCCAATCATTATAATCCTGGATTGAGAGATCACCCGAATTTGAGCTATGGGAACCAAGGAGGACAACAAAAGTATCCTTCCTAGAATATTAATAGACAACCTCAAGCTTTAAATTCAGGTATGTCCTTGGAAGATATTGTTAAAAATCTTGCTAACAATAATCTTCAATTTCAACAGGAAACAAGATCAAGCATTCAGAATTTAGGCAATCAAATAACTCAACTGGCTATGTCAGTTAGTAAATTGAAGGCCCAGAATTCTAGAAAACTACCTTCGCAATCAGAAATAAATCCAAAGGAGAATGTTAGTACAATTTCTCTAAGAAGTGGAAAGAAGATTCCTTCAGGCTCGATTCCACTTAAGAAAAGTGAACTTAGCAAGGAAAATGAAGAAGAAGCTTCTTCCAAGGCCTCACGTAGAGTAAAATTTAATCCTCCCCTATCTCTTTCATCTTACACTCCATTGCCTCATTTTCCTAGTAGATTAGCAAAACTAAAAGAAGATGAGTAAGAAAAGGAGATTTTGGATACATTTAGAAAGGTGGAGATAAATATCCCACTATTGGATGCTATCAAACAAATCCCTAAATATGCAAAGTTCTTGAAGGAATTATGCACCAACAAAAGAAGAATGAAGGAAAAGGAGAAAGTAGTGGTAAGTTGATATAAAAGAAAGTTGATATCTATTCCTTTCATGAAAAGGAGAATTGAAGAAGTGTTCATCAAACATACTGAATTAAATTGTAGTATATCAACTTTCGAAATTTTTTGTAGTATGTTTCATGGATGTGGCGTAAGTTATCATGCAAGAATCTAATTTTTTTGTCATGATTATGAAACATTTCAACTCTTCCTTTTATCACACCCTTTCCTAAGCCCCATTACAATCCTTGTAAAGTCCCTTTGATTTTTACATCTAATTCATGTATAGTGGTGGAGGCTTGATTCATTAGCAAGCTTATGGTAATAACATGCTATGTTTTGATTCTGAGAGTGAATGCACCCTAAACACTTTGAGAGCATTGAGTGAAACCATGTGAGGGTATTAAGTCTCGTTGCTTTGATTTTGATGAATTATTGAGATACCTGTTCTTTTTACAAAATTTATCCTATGAGTGCTAATCTCTTGATTGTCATTATTATTCAGCTCATTAATATATGTTTAACTTATTTGGTATTTGAGGAGATCAAAAGAGATGAAAGGAAGCTTAAAAGGAGAATTGGTATGTTGAATTAAGGTATGCTTGAGGACAAGCATAAATTAGGTATGGGGGAATTTGATAGGTCACAAATAGTTATATTTATTGTGTTTAATTCCCTTGCGATTTGGTTGAATAATGTACTTAATTATGGAAATTCTGTTTATTCTGACTTAGGTGATGAAATATCAAGGATAGAGCAAAATCCAACCTAAAGACATGTTTTAAGTCATCATTTGTCAAAAACCAAGTCTTTTGGAGGAGATGCAAATCAATGTGAAGATCATTGTCATTCAGCGTGACCATGCCTTGACCTATGAGCTCCGTAGAAATCTGTGGAGAAGACTACTGTCGACAAGGCCTTTAATGATGCATGTGGACCATTTAAATATTTTATAGTGTTAATAGATGCATCAACAAGATGGTCACATGTAGATTACTTGCTCAAATAATTCGATTAAGAGTATAATTTCCAGAATATGCTATTAAGACAATTTTCATCTTGATAATGATAATGAATTTACATATAAGTCCTTTAATGATTATTGCATGTCAATTGGAGTAAGCGTTGAACATCTAGTAGCTCATGTTTATACTCAAAATAGTCTAGCAGAATCTTTTATTAAACGTCTCCAATTAATAGCTAGACCATTACTTATGATCCTAATAATTTCCTGGGAACATGTAATTTTACATGCAGCAACTATTATTCAAATAAGGCCAATTAGTTATCATAAATTTTCATCATTACAGTTGATTTCTGGCCAGGAGTTAAATATCTTTCATTTGAGAACTTTTGAATATGCTGTTTATGTTCTAATTGACCCCCCACATCGCACAAAAATAGAATTCCATAGGAGATTGTGAATATATATTGGATATAAATCTCTATCTATAATTAAATATCTTGAGCCATTATCGGAGGATGTCTTTACTACTAGATTTAATGATTGTCATTTTAGTGAAGCTTTGTTTCCTAAGTTAGGGGGATAGAACAAATGATAGGTCACAAATAATTATATTTATTGTATTTAATTCTCTTGCGATTTGGTTGAATAATGTACTTAATTATGGAAATTCTGTTTATTCTGACTTAGGTGATGAAATATCAAGGATGGATCAAAATCCAGCTTAAAGACATATTTTAAGTCATCATTTGTCAAAAACCAAGTCTTTTGGAGGAGATGCAGAAATCTGCACAGAAGATCACTGTCAACAAGGCGTGACCACGCCTTACAGCCCATGAGCTCCGTAGAAATCTATGCAAAAGACTACTGTCGACAAGGCGTGACCTCGCCTTGCGTCCCGTGAGCTGCTGAAAGATGCGAAAGAGAGCTTTGAAATTTTCAGAGGTTAATTTGTGGTGGACCTATCCCTAGTTAATTTCTTTATTTTTGGAAGTGTTAGATTAATAGAACTTTCTTCCATGTATTTAGGGTTTTAATTTATTTAGATCACTTTTAATCTTATCCTTCCTTATAGGGATAAGATTAAATAGGAAGCTTATTTCTTTTTTATAAGGATTCTATTATAAGGGTTTATGGTTTAACTTTCTATATAAGGACGGCTGGAAGTACTTTTATTCATTCATATTCTTATTCTTCTTCTGTTCTCTAGAATTCTTGTGAATTCTTACTCCACCATGAGTGGCTAAGTTTTTAGTTTCTAATTCAAGAGTGAATAAATTCCAATTGTGATTTTGTGAGGCTTTATGCTTAACAGAATTCTTCTTCAATTTAAGTATTCTTTATTTTTTGTTCTTATTATTTATGAATTATTGATATTGATTGAACTAACGACTCAACTTTGATATTGATTTTTCTATTGCTAAACTTTGAGTTTGTGATCCGTAATTGTCATGAACGATTGACACAAGTAGCAAGGAGCTGGCTCATGTGTGTGTAATTGCGGCTTATTCGAATTACATAGCTTGCATGATAGACTCTAAGGAAATAAAGGAACATGGTTAATTCAATTGCGGTTATCTCAATTAATTAATGTTGGTTTAGTCATTCTCAATGTTCGAAATGCTATCATTAAGTTGATATGGAACGCTATCGTGCCCAGTTGACTAATGGTAAGTTTTGATTAGAAAAGTTATGTGAGGTTTTATTAATTAAAATAAATAGTTTGTCGGACCAAGTGCCAGTTATCGTGTTTTGTGTTTTGTGGCGGAGTCAAGAAAAATGATGTAGTGTGGTAGCCCGACTCCCGTTAAATAATTGTTGAAATATTTGAAGTGTTTTCTGGCAGGTCCTGGACCCGTTATACGGGGAGTAAATATTCGTAATTTAGGTGAGGTTCTATCGGATTTTCAGTAGAATTTACCCGAGTCAAAAATTTTTAGATAGTCAGTCCTAGGAGTCTAAGCCTAGGTTTAATTGTCAAATATTTTATTTTTTCTGATTAAATTGTTCCCGTGATTAGATAAATCCGTCAGTTCAGCTCGCTCCGTCAGAGGCATCGGAGCAGAGCTATGAGGTCATCAAAACTGTGAGTTAAAGTCATATATCTACTTACGTGTATCATGCTAAGATTTTACGTAATAGCTCTGATTAAATGATTAATATTTTAATTATTTATTTATTTACTGTTTATATACGTTTCATTTCTGCATTATGGCTATTGTGATTGCATGTTGACTCGGGATAAGACGGTAGTAGAACATGCCACCTGATGGTTGTATCAGGATCGCGTGCACACCGGTATGAATTTTGAGTCAGGTAATAGAGAAATGGTTTAGGATTTTTCCTGGTCGAGTTTAACTTTCTGGGCTGAGTAGAGTGAGTTGCCGGAGTAAAGGTCCCTGGTCGAGCATTGCTCTCTGGGCACCGGGTTAGTTGGAAAGTTAAGTGACTAGACTGGAATGAAGGACCTTGATCGAGCTTCGCTCTCTGGGTGCTAGTCCTGTTGGAAACGAGAGAGCCGAAAGGCTGAGACTCTTTAGCAATGGGGATTAGAGTTCTACTGAAGTACTCCGTCTCGTAGTATGTGAAATTTATTTTTATTTAAGCATGGCATGACACGTATATTTTTACATGACTTAATATTTATTTTAAATTAAATAAATATGTTATTGAAGTGTTTGTAATTATTTTTGAATATATGATTTTAACTCACTCCTGAGATTAACAGTCTCAATTTAACTGTTTTTCAGGTGTGATTAGTATTTCCGCAGTGCTTTTCATCTAGCAACCCGATTCCTTCATCTTTGGGTTAATGTAATTGATATCTTATTGGTAATGTTAAATTTTATAATTCTAGAATCTCCACAATAGAAATTTCAGATTTATCATTTTGTAATTTCATGTAAATTTCGGCCTTGCCTATTCATGCTGACAGTCCACATTCTAAATATGTAGAACTTCATGGTTAAGGTTAATTGTGGGTCAATGCTATTAGATTGAGATTTGATAAAGTTAGTGAATGGTCAGGTTTACTACGGGATTCGGTGGCCTTACACCTACCCATTCCCTAGTGCAGGTCACTAGCTCATAGATCGGGTCGTAATATATTTTATGATTCAAAAGGAGTTGTTAAATCTCATATGCCAGCTGAAAATGCTCTATCTAGAATTAATGTCCCTGTAGGGCAACAAGTTAATATTATAGTAAATAAGTCCATGACACGCCAGAAGCGTGGTAGGCCACCTAGTTTCAAGGATAAAAATTCAAGAAAGAAAAAAGAATAAAATAAACCAAGTGACAGTCCTAAAATTAAAGTTCTTGAAGAGTCTATAACAAAAAACATAGATAAACAAGTAACCCCAGAAGATGTTCAAGTCATCAAGAAAATGAAAACAATGAGATATCAATCAATTATGTCACTTCTGGTAAGAGATGGAACCAAGGTGATACTATTGTCGACAATGTATTTGCATATGCAGTGGCAATTGATATTGCAAAAGAAAGTGAGGACATTGAACCTAAGTCCGTCATTGAATGTCGACAAAGAAATGATTGGCCTAAATAGAAAGATGCAATCCATGCAGAATTAAACTCATTAGAAAAACATCAAGTCATTGGACCCATTGTTTTAATACCTAAAGACATTAAGCTAGTAGACTATAAATGGATTTTTATGCATAAACGCGATGAAAAAATGAAATTATGAGATATAAAGCACTATTTGTAGCACAAGGTCTCGCAAAGACCTGACATTAATTATGTAAGAAACTTATTTTTCAGTTGGGGATGCAGTTATATTTAGATTTTTAATTAGCCTGACAAGTTTAGAAGGACTTCATATGCATCTTATGGATGTCGTTACATCTTATTTATATGGATCACTTGATAATAACATTTATATGAAAGTTCCTGAATGATTAAAAATGACTGAAGCATGTAGCTCAAAACCTCAAGAAACGTATTCAATTAAGCTACAAAAATTCTTATATGGAAGAATGTGTTATAACTGCCTAAATAAGTATCTTTTAAAGGAATGATATACTAACAATTTAATTTGTCCATGTGTTTTCATTAAGAAAAAAAATTCTGGTTTTGTTGTAATTGCAGTTTATGTTGATGATTTAAATATCATTGGGACTCATGAAGAGTTAATAGAAATAATAATTTATTTAAAAAATAAATTTGAAATGAAAGATTTGGGACGAACAAAATTTTGTCTCGGCCTGTAGATCGAATATTTATTTGGAGAAATTTTTATTTATCAGTCAACTTATATTGAAAAGATATTAAAACTTTTTAATATAGATAAATCTTATCGAGTGAGTTTTCCCATGATTGTTAGACACTTGAATGTGAAAAAAATCATTTTCGTCCTCGAGAAGATAGTGAAGAAATATTTGGTCCAGAAGTACCATATGTTAGTGCTATTGGAGCATTAGTGTATCTTGCTAATTGTACAAAACCTGATATAGCATTTTCTGTGAATTTGCTAGTAAGATATAGTTCCTCACCAACTCAAAGATATTGGAACGATGTGAAATAAGTTTTTCGTTATCTACGTGGTATATCAGATATTGGCCTGTTTTATCCACAAAACTCAAAATTAGAATTAATTAGATATGCAGATGGTGGATATTTGTCTGATACACATAAAACTCTATCACAAACAGTTTACTTATTTACATATAATGGCACTGCTATATCTTGGCGTTCTACTAAGCAAACTCTAACTGCCACATCATCTAATCATGCGGAAATATTGACAATACACAAGGCTAATAGAAAATGCATATGGTTGAGATCTATTATCCAATATATCAAGAAAACATGTGATTTTTCATTTGATAAAGGAAGCCCAACAATACTATTTAAAGATAATGTTGCTTGTATTATACAACTCAAATGACGATATATTAAAAGAGATTGAACCAATCATATTTCGCCAAAGTTCTTTTTCACATACGAGTTTGAAAAGCAAGGAGTTTTAGATGTTCATTAAATTCAATCTAGTAATAATTTCATAAATTTGTTTACAAAAGCACTCCTTACAACAACATTTGAGAAGTTAGTGAATAAAATGACATATGCCGACTAAGAGATCTTTGTTAGAAGTCATGTTTCATGAAGGGAGATTTTGATGTACTGTACTCTTTTTTCTTTAGTTTAGATTTTGTCCCATTGGATTTGCCTAGCAAGATTTTTAACGATGAAGTATTATGACGCAAACTTCTACATGAATAATATACTTTTTTTTCCTTCACTAAGATTTTTTCTCACGGAGATTATCTACCCAAGAAGATAGAGAGTCCCACATACGAGAAAAGGTCACAAATAGAGTTGAACCAAGTAACATTGCAAAGGCATAATGATAGTAGGGTCTGGAGATTCCCCTGCAGAGAGCCGGATGAGGGGAGAATCCAGAAACGTGGTATCAGCAACTAAAAGGTTCGCTACACCGGTCGATGTGGTGGTTGAAGAAGTCTTCTTTTTAGTCATCGATATGAGATTGCCGCTTCCGGACCTGGGGAAGCTGAAAGATTATGTCCCGAAAATGCTTGCAATTGAGAACATTGAAGCCAGGCGCAGAAATAGCTAGAACTGAATGCGAAAAGTATGGAAAAACATCTCGTAATGTATTTAACCAGAAAATTGCGGCGATTACAAAAATAAAGGAGTATATCCCTCTCCCTTAGTGTCTTTCCACTTCCGTCGTTCAGGAACAAACACTTCGCCTAATTCTTTTGAATCCCTCCTCCATTGTGGGTAAACGAGAAACTCGACTCTACGAACCCGAGGAAAGGCTACACAGCAGTAGTAAGGGCGTTAAGACCGGAGCTTTTATTCAAAGTGGTTTTGTATTCGTATATGGGCGAGATAGTGCTTTTACCTTTTAAAATGGGTCATTAATGCATCAATGGAGTCACCTACCCTAAAAACTAGCTCAGAAAGAGCTTTAACAGCGCTAAGAACCAACCCAACTCTGAAGATTCTTTTTGTACCCCGACCTACTACGAAACAGAGATTGAGTTCTTTTTATCGGGCGAGGAATCTAAATAGATTTGTTGATTTGGTATATTAGCCCCTCTCTCTATCTGTCCGAAGTCCTTCTCGTCCCTTTTTCTCAATAAGGTTTTAACGAGACATATTTATTGTAATAGACATCCAAGAGAATATTATAATATTTGGATTATATTGGATGTCTATCATTATGTCTATGGATAGATTTTCTTATGTAAATAGAACTCTATCTCTGTAACACTTTACACCTATGTATATATATATTACTCTCTCTTCTCTCTTTATTTTTAATTTTTTATTTTATAATATTCTTTATTTCACAATAAAATACCGATAATTGTTAATATTTATAATTTAAAAAATTATATATAATTAAAAATGAATTGAGTTCCTCCCTTTTACAATTTTTAGCTCTCTTGTTGATTTCCTTTTTTTTTTTCTCTTGCAGAATTTACTGGATAAATATTTTGAATAGGGCTTGTATAATCAATGATGCGAGTATAAGTGAAGGAGAAAGTTATTATTATTTTCTTTGGAGAGAAATAATTAGCACTCTGCTCAATAAATAGGCAGTTTATACTTTTACCACATAATTCTAAAACCAAGAAACAATTAGCACTCTGCTTAATAAATAAATAAATAATTAATTAATTAATTAAGAAGAAACGATAGAAGTGAAAAAACTAGACATCCATTTAATGCTTATTATTCAATGGAATGCAAGAAAGATTTGTATGTACATGAAAAGAGATCAGGGCCAAGGAAATCAACTTCATAGCTTCAAATTCAAGAAAAAAGAAACAAAATGATTGCGATATATAGCTTCTTCTACTCGTGTAAAAACATTTCATTTCCTGAGATCTGATAAATCGTTGCCGCTTCAAGTCAATTGTACAAAGTAATACAAATGTTGTATTGGCACTCAGCAGCTTGCTTCAAACTGAAACCAATTAAAGAATTGAGTCCATATTGCTGCAAAATGTTATTTGACTCTCATGCATTTGTAGAGAACCTCCGAGAACTTCTTGTACATGTGCCGTTTCAAATACATTCTTTCTACCTTTTTCCTTCCAGCCATCCCCATTTGTTCCCTTACAGATGGATTTCTGAGTAAAAATCGGAGATTTTGGGCAAGAACATGAGTTCCTGGACGCCCCACCGGGTGCAGAAGTCCTGTTACATTGTGTTCAACAATTTCTTTTGTGCCTCCAGCATCTGTTCCGAGTACCTGCAACACAACATGGTTTGCTATACTTTTGAATCCATCCAGCATGAGAAGTAACTGCATTTTGGTATGTAAAATCCATCTAGCTTTCTGATGGGCCATCCGGATAAAAGGATAATATTATATGGTACAATATTACAAAGAGGATAGCAATGTGAATTAGTTTCGAAGAGCAATATCAGATCATATAAATGTTATGGAAATGTTGTAACATTTTGTATGTATAATCATATCTGATGTTTCATGTAATTTAAGCGCAAGGGATGTTATGCCCATAAATTACATGCTCAGCATGTAAAATAGTGTGAACATTTAATCATTAGAACTTTCACGGTGAGGCTCTCTTCAGTAAATTTCACTGTGTATGATTGCAGAAATTCTTACAAGGTGCTCGCATTGTTTGCAGGGAAAAATTATCTGTACTTGTTTTGTCAAATCTTACTGTGTTTAGATGGACCAGACACCTCGGCACCTTTTCTAATAGGTCCATTATTTAATTTTTAATGCTATCTCCGACTAAAGGTACTCGACAAATACAAAGCATATGGTCAAGCACGAGATGCAAGACTGAATTGGTGATATATTTTAAAGATCCACAGAGGAAGCATGCCATAAAAGTAAACAATATTATTCCTAAAATATTTCTCTTAAACAGAGAGGATTAAAAGAAAAATTAACAAAGAGCTAGATCATTGTGGAAGGTAGGACGCTTGGCAGTTTATTGAAAGAGTGCCTAACTAGAGACATGAAGATGCATGACTCTCTTATGCAGATGTAACTCAGCTTAAAAATAAAGTTGGTATTCTCATAGCACAAGAATCTGGCTGCCAGAAGTCTTTTGCCCAAAAGAGTTGACATCTGCCATGATATGCTTTTAAAAGAATATTTGCAGCAGTTGAAAAGCAAGTTTTAGCAGGTCAATAGCAAACAATATACATACATCTATGCTAACATGGGAAAAACAGGAAAAGGAATGATTACCGGCAGACCAAATGCCATTGCTTCGATGGTCACTCTCCCAAAGGTTTCTCCAAGCCCCTGCAAAATTAACCCCCAGGTTACTATATGCTTTAAGATAACAAAGACAACCTCGAATGTCAATAACAAGCCTACCTATTTGTAGAGGGAGAGAAGACAAAAAGAAAAAAAAAAAAAAAAAAATGAAAGATGTTACTGTATCTGAACTGTAGAAGTAAATCGCTGTCAGATCGATTTATCAATAGATCAAATGATAGAATATTACCTGGTATTCTATGTTTTGCTTTTCTCATATCTGATACATACAAAATGGTTATCATACAAGATTTCCTTTTCTTTCTATAAATTTTTTTATAAATTGCATTTGGAAATAATCAACTTTCACAAAGTTGGTAAAACATTGCACTTGTAACATCAGAGAACTCACATTGTTGTAAAATGAAGAAAAACAACATTTTCACGATTATAACCAAAATAAATTATTCAGTGTTGCTATGAAGAGAATCCACCAGAGAATTTTGCTAGATGTTAGGCATTCTCAGACGCAGTCTTTAATCAGTGTTGGGCCTGGAGGAACTCTAATATATTGTGAGTGGAACAGAATAACGTTCTCAGATGCATTGTTCAAAGGTCTAAACTGAAGTAGTTATAAAATGGGTAGACTTCCCACATGGAGATTACTAAAACTAGGAATTTATAAAGAAACCTCACATAACAAAGGGGTGATAAGATACTAAATACATAAGCCATGTCAAAAAAATATCACTCGCAACATGAGATGCAACTATTATTTGTCTAAAATCTTAAGTTTTGTACTATTATTAGTTTAAAAACTTAAACTTTTTGTTTTTATATAACATATGAATGGCTGCACAAGCAGATATAAATTAGTAAAAGGCCTTTAAATCCTACCTGGGAATTTATGACATAAGCATCTGCTGCAGAATAGAGTGAAGCAACACGGGTAGTTGCTGGAGTCCACAACACAGACTTTGACAAGTTTGAATGCTGGGTCAAGTAGCTCAGCATTTCTTTGACGTACGGAACCTTATTACTCTTAGATCCAACAGAACCGATAAGAACTTTAAGAGCTTTAAGATACTTCTCTTGTCCTTCTTTGAGATCAGACACCGCTTTACTTTTTCTGCGCCGTCTCTTAAAAAGGCGAGTTAGCCGCGAGCCTTTCTTCTTCGGTTCATTCACCTTAATAGAGGACTTATTGGATTGATCTAAACTATTTGAAAACTTATCCATATCTCTTGACTCCTGTAATAAGGCTCTTAAGTGATGTTTTACAGCAATTCTAGATTGTTCTTCACCTATACCCACTGAACTTCTTAACTTCTGCAAAGGTTCTGGTTCAATTAACAGCTTTGCTGATTCGAGAATTAGCAGTTGACCCTTTCCAGGGTTTATACTGCTGAGAGACACCAGAAGCACATCATCATCTGTCAATCCCATTTCTTTTCTAACAGAATCTGCCAGCAAACGCCTCTTCTCCAACATCTTCTCTGGGCTGGAAGATGGAGTATTTAGTGAACAAGCAATTCCAGCTACAAAAGCTAGTTCATCATTAATAGAAAGTGGAACTATTGCAGGTGGAGCTCTCAACTTAATTTTTTCTTCATCACACCAAGATAGCCATTGTTCGGTCTGGGATTCAGAAAGAAAGACAAGCATCTTCACTCGATTAAGGACAATTTTTGAGCGATCAAAGTATTCTCTTCGATTTTCCATAATCCACCAAACAATTTGACTTCCACCAGCTGGGAATCGAGTCATATATTGATCTGAAACCGAAATTTTTAAGGTTATAGCACCTTTTAATAATAGCAAACAATTTCCTTGACCATATTTCCTTAGTTTCAGAAGCAGGCAAACTTATGGTAAAACCAACAGGTTTGTATGCTATCAAGTCGTAGAAACAGAAGTTAATTAAATACTAAAGAGCACGGGCTTTCAAAAGAAAGAGTTGGAAGCTGTGTGAAAAAGGAAGAGGAGTGCAATAATGCAAAAACATGAAGCATGATGAAAGCTAACAAATGATTAGGAATCTGCATATCATAAGAATCCAGATTGACTCGCAACTTTCAATAGCTCACCAGGGAAAACTCAACTAGCAAAATATAGTAGCATGATATCCAGGACAGACAACTAAAGCATAAGCCAGGCTCAAATTTTGAGCCACTCTGTCTTCCCAGACAAAGGACCTACTATATCTAACCAGTTAAGTACAATACTAGAATGATCAATAGAAGACACCCAACAGAAATGAGGAACTCTCTCAATAACCAAGTTATATATTGATAGGCAACAGTATGATCTGTTGAATTCCATCTCTATATATTGGCCATAAAGATCATCTTCATATTAACTAAGCCCATTTAAGCAAGATAGTTTCTTTCATTTGAATATGATTCCATCCTAATGTACTTCAAAATAATTGAAATGAATTTCAAAAGAGAAAAATATAAGCATGAAAATTCGACAATAAATTTCATTTTTACATCATGCTAATCAAAACCATAGGAACAAGAGTATTGGAAACTACAAGCTCATAGGTGCAAGAAATATTATCAAAAGATATCAGTTGAATGTGTTAAACTATATTCTGCAAGTGGTTAACAATGCTGCAATCTTAAAATGACCAGCAACTAGTAGTGAAGACAGCAAGATTTATTTTACAATGCAATCTCTATTCATGACCTCTAAAATCTTCATATTGAACAATACTCAGTAACAGCGCTCCCCAAACCCCTTCCCAGAGAAAACCTTTCTATGAGCATCAGCATTAGCTCTCTTACAAATAATTAGAACAAATGGTAGCCAAATGGTTTTACCTATCCATGATGCACAGACTGCAGATCCTGCAATCACAAGATCTGCCTTCATTGCAGTTTTGAAGCTCAGGTCAGCTTTGTCTTCGAGCACTTTGATCCTTCTCCTGTTAAGCTCTGACATTAAACCACCCTTTTTGCTAAGAACTACAGCAGAAACTGTGGCTCCACAGCTCAAAAACTCTGTTGCCAACTCCATCATTGAAAGTGGAGCCCCAGTCATTGAGAGCTCATGGAATATCAAAACAAATTTTCTAGACCATACAAGCCGTGCAAAGTCACCCTTCCTATCACAAGTTCCTGTTCGCTTCTCAGGACTCCATTCCAAAATTCTATCCTCTGTTGACCCAAATGGACCAACAAGGAAACCATAAGTAGTGTTCTTCTGAGGAATGTCTGGTTCCTGTACCTCAACATCCTCACTTTCAACCTCTACTGTTGCCTTCTGTTTATCCCTTGTTTTACTCCGCAACCTGCGCCCTGCTCTCTTACTCCGCTTTTTTGAAAAAGAATTTTTTTTCTGGTTAGAAGAAACTGTGTTCCCTTTTTTGGCCAAAACCACACCTATCCTTCTATCATCTTCTACCTGAACATTATCGGTTCCATCATTTACAGCCACAGAACTATCATTGGCAAGTAAATCCCGTCGTGTATTTTGTTCAGGGACCGAAATCTCATTTCTGTTTTGACCTCCAAACCCCAGAAAATCTTCCTTGTTATCACCATGAGCCCACCTAGACTGAACATAGAATCCAAGGTAAGCCCATAGAGTAATAAGAAGTAACCAATACACTAATCGAGTGCTTCGAAACCACTGTACTCCTCCTCCAATACTTCTAGCCTCTCCCCGAGGAGTTCGGCTGGAATGCAACCTCCGAAATGTGGGAGAGTTTTTAGCTGTGGATCTCCCAGACAACGTCGATCTAAAGCTACCACCTGACCTTAATGGTGATTGCCTAACAACATTTACATGCAAATCTCCTCTGTTTATTACGTCCTCCATTTTGCTTCATCAAGATGTACACTGCTTGTGTGACATTTATTACCTTTTACAGTAGAACTACCTGAAACAACAAATAAACAAGGCTATTTCTTCAAACAAAATAATCAAAGAAGACAAATATAAAAACTTTGTTTGCTATCCGAGGAATGAGAGGATATTGTATTACACTTCCTATCATTTCTCAATGTTTTCTTTCAGTTTCTCAGCAACCAAACAGAGGCCTAAGTAACAGAGAATTAAATTACACTAGATAAATGGGGAAAAAAGGTAAAACAGTAAACTTCCAAGATTGCAGTCCTAAGTTATAGAAAGCAAGAAATTCAAGACATCTAAATAGAATAAAGAGCTCAACATTTCTAGTTACTTCTGAAGCAAAAGAAAAAGACCTCAGTTGATAGTACACTACATTCCCTTCAATTTCTTTCATTTCATCCGCTTCATCCAGCAGACCAAAAATGAAGCCTCATAAACGAACAAACATTTCTTGAGGACTCAAAACCATTAGAATCTAAAACTATCCTTTGTGTGTATATTGACCTCTACATATAGAACAACAGTAATCAATCGACTTCAGTGCTCTAACAGAGTAAAGTTTTCTTTCCTTTTGTACACCTTCAAAGCTTATGAAAACACTTAATAGCTACTCAAGAAAATCAACAAGAAACTAATTTAACAGTCTCTAAAGTTTCTTGATCTTTCTTAATGAACTAAACAATGCTAAGTTGAATACATACAAAACCCTAAACAAAGTTTCTGTTGCATATCAGACTTATTCAAGAACTGTCAATGTCAAAAGATTCAGCTGAACAAACTAATTAGTAACCTTGAAGCTAAAAAGAAACAATTAAATTGTTAAAGAAAACAAGAATTTACTTTCTTGAAATCGATCTCTTTGAGTAAGTAACTGAAAGATCTATCCCTTCTTTGATTCTTTTCTTTAGAGCTTTATAGAGAGAGAAAGACTAGTTCTTGTAGAGTGGAGAAGTTTTATTTTAGAGAGAGAGAGGGGTCTGAAATATGAATATTTTTGAGAGAGATAGATCGCACGTGCAATTCAACACGTGGCAATATGGAGTTGGCTGTGATATCTTACAGCCGCAACTGTAGTTGATCGTTTATGTAACGGGGTAACTTTGCATTACGTGGCAAACCTACAATGGTAGTTTTTTTGTTTTTGGAGTTGGCTGGTCCAAATGTGTTGTCGGTTAGTTACCAAGGTTAATCGTGGCCGTTGGTGTGTTGAGGTTATGATTGGTGTTCATCAAGTTGAACAAACAACGACCGGGTAGTAGCCGTCGGATTGATAAGTTTACATGGAATCCGTACATCTGAGTTGTATTGTAATGAGACATGATTTAGTAGTTAAACAAAACATACATTTCTGTATAGAGGTACAATCCAGTTTTTCAAAATCGACTCAAAAATTTGAATCTAGTTTGAACCTTTAAATTAGACTTTATTTTTTTTTTTGTTTTGCCAACTTAAAAAAGAAATATAACTATTGGATAAAAACTAAAATATGAACATATAACCTCATTACAATATGTACATACCTTATTCTATATATATATATATATATATATATATATATATATATATATATATATATATATATATATTAATTTGATTCCATAATATTATATAATATATCGCAAAATCATTTATTCTAACATAAGTTTATAAGTATAGTTAACATAAATATTGATAACTATGTGCATATTCATAATTATAAAACCTTTAATTAGTTTAAATTTAATAATTGAATATTTTAAAAATTTAGAAAATTTAAAAATTATTATTTAATTTAAAATAAATTTATATTTATTAATTTAATTCGAACTCGAGCTTGATTTCAAGTTTTCTAAAATCAACTCAATTTGACTTATTTATACTCTTATATTCACCTCTTAAATTACTTTTTTTTTTTTTTGCAGTGATGAGAATTTAACAAGAGGTCTAATAAAAGTAGGGTATTAATTTTTGAGTTTCAAAAAATATATAGCTAGCTTGCCAATATTGTGGTTTAGTATTTTTTTTTCTACCAATACTTTGTCTATGTGAAACAATATTGATACACTTACCTAAGTTAATTATAGTTCTTCATATGTTTCAACTACTTAAATGGTAAAATACAGAAAGCTTATAATTAGTCCTCTAGCACTGCCATATCTTATAAAAACCCCAAATTGGAAAAAAGAGAAAGAAATTTATAGGTGGAAGATTCCATCTATAAAAATTGCTTATAATATTGAACACTTGTTTCTTTAGTTTTTTCTTTTTCCTTTTTTTATGAAGACTTGTTTGTTTAGTTAATAGATGATAATATTGCCATTTAATAATATTGTCATTATTATTGACAAGGAAAGAATCATATAAAAACGAGTTTAAGTTATTAATGCACCTTACTGTCCATCCAGGCATTGGAAATGGCATTTTGTTTTATAGAATATCTGGACAAAGTAGTTGGGATGAAAGCTCGATTAATGATTTGATTAAAATAAGGTTATGGAATTGGTAATCCACAAACGTAAGCACATTTGAATATAAATACGAGTTAGGGACCACTTAAGCATTTTCCACTGGAATTTATAAGGGGAAAAGCAGGACAAACTGCATCATCAATCACCACTTTGATAGTGAATAGCAAATGATGCTTTACCAACTCAGAAAGCATACTTAGAGACCAAGAATAGCTCAAGCAAAGAACGAATGCTGTGGGCGAATCAAAGCTATCCTGATTTCCTAAGTAATATTGCCATTCCGCAGCCTTAAGTTAGATGAAACCAAGAATGCTTTCAACAAATTCTCAGAGACCATTGACAAGTCCAATTGGAATGTGACAAAGTTAGCAAAGAATGTATTTGTCGTTAGTTTTCATCGCCATTGAACAGGAAGGATCTATCTATAAAAATCATAGCCACATTCCATAGCTTTAAAAGCAGCAGCATTTGCCAACACAAATACGTGTGTTCATCGAACAAATAAATTCTCTACCCTGCAGTACTTCATAAAGTAGACAGTCCTTTTTTACTAAATAAAAATCCCACATATTAAAATGTATCTCTCGAAACCAGACTCAACCACAAAGTTAAGGTTATCAAAGTCCGATGGAAAACTCAAACACCACCTACTTATATAAATAGGAAAACTCAACGTCCCCGAGCAAACAGCTTCTGCACCAATACTTTCTTGTTCTTTTTGAAAATTTTTAGCATATACTTTCTTGGAGAAGCCTGCATACATTTGTTTCAAGCTTCACTAAAAAACCAAGCCACAAGAAAACCTGAAACCAACAAAAACATGGGAAAAAGATATGAAGAAGTCCAAAATGCCTCCATAAAAATAAATACATCGAAGGATCTTTCTCTGATGCTCATACCGCACATTTAAACAAGAAACTTCCACCCGTCAAGCCGCAATTATGTTCTCAAATTGACTGCAGCATGAGCAGGTGTTTGTCACATATAACTGCAACAAACAGAGAGACAGAAGTGGGGTTAAAAGACCAAGGACTCAAATGAAGGGCAGGGAGGATAGAATATGGGTAGAAACAAAACCAAAAAATAGGCCTATAAACTCAAAAATTACAAAACCTTCACACACATTTTCATTCTTCCAATTCTTATAGTTCTATCAATTTGTACTTGAAACAGTAATATATAGACAATCTTTTACTACTGACTTCAATAAAAAAATGTTTTATGCAAAATAACAATATCACCCTTCAGTTTATTCAGTTCATAGTCTCTCCAGACTATATATAAACAATCAACTTAAAACACAATCAGATTCTTCATGAACATGATTTACAAATTTAACAAAATGTAGTTACCTAAGATATCCTGAAATGTAATGCGGCCCAAAGCACTCCAGAACATATGCTGGAGAACACAAAGGGCCTGATCAAGGGCCTGCATCACCACAAAACCACAAGTAAGAATTTTGCTATCTTCAAAATATACAAAAGCTTCATTGAATAGAACTTAACCTTTTATCTGCTTATTCAAATAAGATTCATCTTATCTAAGTACTTGTACTTGGCTGCTTGAAATCCATTTCTGAGTATCTGCAAAATGGAAAAGGAAATAATTTCAAGACCCTTATCTAGAGAAATCACATAGCTAGCAAGAAAAAGGGGAAAGTCCTTTTAAAAGAACATAAAAAAAAATTCTACATGCCTGCGAGGCTTTTGTCGTTGCCCAAACTCATCATTCACAATCTCTGCATCAAAGACAAGTTAGTTCCCTGTAAGTACAAAAAGCAATCACAGTGAAGGTTGAAACAAAAAAGACAAGATAAGATTGTCTCTACCAGGTTTCTGTGAAGGCTTCCACTCATTACTGGACTTGTTAGTACTATTTTCTTTGCTATAAAAGAGAAAAAGGAAAAAGCATCATCAAACAATGAACATACTGCATGACACCAAAGAAGCTAAAGACAATACATAGACCATTGAAGATACCCAACACAATTGACAGTTATGCTACCTCGAAGACCCCGAAGAAGATGTCTGTCCAGATGGGCGAGCATGATAAGCACCATCAACAGCAATATAGGGTGAACAATAAGTGGCCCCTAAGGCTCCTGCAGCACCAGCCAAAACTGGAAGCCTAAACATCATGAAAAATCATGACCACTATTATGACCATATCGCATTAGGAAAAGACTAAAAGAGCAATAATTTCCACCATAGAATAATCCTCTTTTAGATAGCAACTATAAAACAAACATGGCATCTAGTTGAACACAATTTGATCAGCTAAAATTTTTTTAGAACATATGTAAGAAATGAAGGAGATTCGATATTATATATAATAGTAACTCTGTTGACATATAAGTTAGCTGACATCACTTAAGAAAAATTAAATATATAAGGGAACAACCAAATGGATAATGTACTAGCTAAAAGAAGATTTATCATACCATGTCATTTCTGAGTTCCCTAAACCAAGCTGAGGTTGAGCAACATATCCAGGAAATGCCATGCCAACAGCAGGGACACCAATACCACCAGGATGCTGACCGCCAAATTGCATAACTACATTCCAAACAACAAAATAATAAATCAAAATCCAAAGCACAAAAAAAATACTAGTGATTCTTTAGTTTCTTAAAGAACAAACTATAATTCGAAACAAGAAATTATGGCTGAGTTCACCACAAAATCAACAGCAATGTACTAATCAATGTGCAGAAAACATAAGATAATGAACAAAATGTAAAGTAATGGCTTCAAGGCATATTAAAGAAAATGGAAAACAGGGCCTTCAGTAACTTTACTAACTGTACTAAAATAAATACGCAAATTTTCAAGTAATTCAATAAATTGTCAACATCTTAAAACGCTTTCGATGTTTCAAAAAACTTCAGAATTCCCTCGTCCTAGATGGAAGACAATTCAATCTGAAAAACTTATACCTGGCAAGAAGGCTGGAGCTCCAGGGAAGTTTTGATCACCATGACCAACATTCATATTCCCAGTGGCTCCCATAACTTGTGCCCCACCATACATAAATGAACCTCTTCCACTTCCTTGAATACTTCCTTTTCCCTTCCCAACCAATGCACCTCTAGATTTACTTGATTCTGAACTATTTTCGGCATCTCCAGGTTCATAAGAATTTATTGACAAAGCTGTATTTGGTGGCGAAGAAGCTTGAGATCCACTGCCAGACCGCTGGCCCAACTGCAGGCCAGGAGCTTGAACAGAAGGTTGGACACGATTTTGAGCAGGATTCCGCTGAACAGGATGGGGCTGTGTTGCAGATGACACTCTGTTGACTTGGTTTTGAAGAGGGTTAGATTGATAAGTCATCTGTCCTGAAATAGCTACACCCCTTCCTTGAGCTCTAGACTGAGAGGATTGCATGGTATTCGCTAATGAGGAACCAGAAGGCTGCATTTGCATACTGTTTAAGGGCTTACCAGCAGTTGAATTAACAGAATCATCAATGTAAAGCTTGTCAACACCAATGGAATCAGCTATATTCTTTCCCCTCATCAATGCACTGGCTTGCTGCATAGAGAAACTTTCATCTACAACAGAAGTGGGAGGGTTCCTGCTTGTACTTCCAACTTGCACATCCCTTTTCTGAGTCAAAGTAACATCTTTATTTGATGATCCAGAAGGATAAAAAGGAGGAGAAGCAGAACTCAAGCTTGAATTTTTTCTAGCAGGAGGTACTTGATCAGATTCTGTATTTGATGCTGGTGTGAATACTCTCCCTGAACTTCCATGTGAAGTTTTCTCAAAAGATTTCTCAGCCTGTTTGTTCTGTGTTAAAGGCGGCTGGCTCTGGCTGCTCCTCTTCCATCTGGGTTCATACTTTCTAGGCCCTCTCCCTCTCACACCTTTTGGAGCCTGGTTCTGATTGTTGCCATTGCTGAACGCTTTAGATCTGCTCCTTCTTGCATATCCACGGTCTGGACCTTGATTTTTACCACCACGAGCTTGATAATGGCCTTTAGAACCCCTCCTCCCCTGAAATTATTTTTAGAAGGTATTTTCAAAAAGATGGAACAAAAAGGAAAAAATCAGCAATCTCATCAAGAGAATTGTGATGTAAATTTACCTGGTCATAGTGCCTTTCCTGCAAATTCATCTCCTCAAACTTGTCATGCCCCCATTTCTTATCATCTTTGGACTCCCATAACTTCCTTCCACCATATGTTCGCCTAAATGGTGCATGACGTTACTTTTAAAATTACTTAATAGACAAATGGCATAACACAGCTAAAATACAACATCAATATAACTATTTAGAAAACCATCATAAGAATATAAAATGGGAAACAAAACATTAAAGCAACTTGGTCAGGAGGTGACACAAAAGCAGGATCTAAATCCCTAGATTCATCCAGATCTTGTCGCCTGTTTATCTGTCCATTATCATGTCAGAAAAGTTTTCCACTATACCTTCAAGTCTCTAACCATTAAGCAAAGCAAATTCATGCCCAGGGATCAAGAGCAGCATTATCCTAACTTGGTTCAAATACAGCAAACAAAAAAGTCACAGATGTACATAATACAGTACCAAATAAAACCATATTCTTGAACCTATGCATGAGGCCAAGAAAGTGTAGAACTATCCAGGTTCAACATATAGAGTAACATTTAACCAAGCATAGTCAGATTCAAACATCAGCATAATGCTATGCATGGTAGATTCGACCAATTAAACTATAATGCCCACACATATCTCTTCATGCGAGTCCCAGATTTTCCCCCCTACAACTAGCACAAAGCATAATGAAAAGTTATATTATTAAACTAATTTACCAACAAAATCCCTATAATTCAATAATAAATCAATTTAAGGGGCACATCCAAATTTAGACACCAACAAGATAACCTCCAAGAGACACCAAGATTCAAATCGTTTTAAGTTGAGTTCAAGCAGGGGAATACAAATAGATATGGACTGACAAATCAGTGCTTAATTCTGATGTGAAACAGGTAGCCAAGATATCAGACTGAATTAAGATTGCCCTATTTTCAAGTTCTAATTAGACTCATGCACACCCAGGGCAGGAAAAAATTCGGTACAAATACAAAATAAAATCTCAGGTTATACCAATATTTACGAAATTTTAATTTCATAGCAAAGTCAACGACAAATAAATGCTCCTTGTCAAATTCTCCCTCCAAACCAATATATATTAGTTTCATATTGGAAACTAATTAGTAACAGAATACTGAATCCAAAAGGTTGAACTTTTCTATTTCATCATAAACATACCAATTGCCAAAACACAAACTTTACAAACACCTATATTACTAGTAAAATAAATACCTGTGTCGACCACCAGCATTGTCTCTAAAACGATCATCATGCATATAGAAAGCCCCAGCAGTAGGCACAGCAAATGGTTCATTCTCTTTTTTCCCCTCTTCATCTTCCCCCTCCTCCATACGGCCCTCCATTCCTTTCTCCTCTACTCCATCCTCCTCAGCCTTCTCCTTAACCTCCACTGCACTATCTCTTCCTCCTACTCTCTTCTCATTCCCATGAGTATCATCTTCCTCTTCATCCTCATAAATTTCTTCCTCTTCTTCTTCATATACCTCTTCTTCTTCTTCTTCTAATTCTTCTTCTTCATCATCATCATAATCAGCAGCACCACCCTCACCATCCGATTCATCAGAGCGAATTGGACCCCTCCGATCCACTCTATGCTTCTCTTCCACTTCATCTTCCTCATCATCACTGGACGCTTCGCGCCTTCTCATTCCAAGCAAACGCTTTTCCTCCTCAGGATCACTCTCATATTCAACTTCCTCTTCACCCACTTTCGCCATTAAACCAAAACCCTAAAAGCAGCAATAGAAACGCAATCTTTCACACAATTAAAAGTTAATCAAACTCCAATTGCAGTCAATTTCAAACCTTTGGAGCCCTAAAACAAATAAATATTAGTGAAAACCCTCACACGCAAATCAAAAGCCCTAAAAACCCTAATTTTTCTCAATGAAGCAAATTTAAGAAATTAAGGTGAATCAAAACTGGGAAAACCCTAAAAGTTCCAAAATTGGGGATAATGAGAAGAAATCGAAACCCCTAAAAAGCTAAAATTTGAATATAAATTTAGGGTTTCGGATATAGAAAGCACGGATTTTTTGAAAACCCTAGATTTTGATAGACATAGTAATAGAGAGAGAGAAATAAAATTTGGAGATCGTTATGAAATATAAATGAACGAAAAGAGGGAAAGATAGAGAGAGAAACAAATTTATTCGGAGATAGTAAGTGTTGAGGGTATTAAAGGAATTAGAATATAAAATTGAGGGTAAATTAGAAAAAGAGATTTTATTTGGGGATTTAGATTGGTTGGTATATTATTGGTAAAGTCACATGATACTTACGTAATAAGTCACATGATGTGGCATCTGTTTTTTTTTTTAATGGTGATGATGATAAAAAAAGTGAATCTCTTGAATCTAACTGTAGTTAATTTGACCAACGGGGTGTTGCCACGTCTGCTTCCAAATAATTTAGGTCCACATTCCCCTTTAAATGCTTTGTACTTGACTAGAACCAAACAGGAAGAAGGGTCCTATTATATGCTCCTGTTGCGGAAATGGAATTGCATATTATTAGTTTCCTTTTTGAATTTATGTTTTTTATTTTTATTTTTTGCTTTTGCACTATTTTGTTGACTGTTATGGAATGAGTCTTCCAATAATAGCAAATAACATTTTTATATTCATTTTGCATTGTGTTTTCTGATTCTAGGTGTTTTATAAATGTTGAAATTAAAAATTCAGGTTGCTATTGTGCTTAGGACTTGTGTTATTTAGATAGATTGCTATTTTATTTTTATTTTCATGTAACTATCATATAATTTTTAGTATATATATTAGAAAATTTTTATAAAAATAATATATAAAAAGAAATATCTACGTTGAAGATTTTGATTGATGAAATTCATACTACTGCCTCCAGAAGTGGAAACAAGTTCAAGTGCTGTGTGTGTTGATAAATTAAAGCTGCTATTTTGCAGGAATTCCCCAGGGTCAGATTGTGGATGGCAATGGCATGACCTGTAATCTGAAGCCTTTTACAGCTCTCCTTGCCACTAATCTGCCTGCGGATTTGATTGAGACTTTCAATCTTTTTGTTCTCTTCTTGTGAAATTCTGCAGTTCCATATATTATGGGTATATGATTGCTTCAATTATATTTCTCAACCAAGAGGGGATAGTAGTGGGAAGATTATAGTATTCTTTCATCAAATAATTACTTAAATTTATATCCAACGGTGAAATATATCTAATTTAAATATTTCAGCAAATGACATTCTGAATTTGTGTCCAATGGTCATATATATTTAAATTAAACTTTCAGCAAATAGTCCCTTAAACTTATGTCTAAAGGTCAAATATATTCAAATTAAATATTTTTTTAAAAGTAAAATAAAAAAATTTAGATTTTAATTGCATTGTAAAAACTAAAAATAATATTTATTTCATTAATAACTCCCGAATTTTAAATTTTGCTAAACACACTTTTATATAACGCGTCACTAGATATTGTATTAATAAATTAATAAAATAAATATTCTTTTTAATTTTTATAATTCGATTAAAATTTAAAATCAAATATTAATTCACTTTTAGAAAAATTTAAATTAGGTGTATTTGACTTTTGGACATAAATTCAAGGATTATTTTTTTAAAAAAATTGAATTAGATGTATTTAACATTTAGGTATAAATTTAGAAAATTATTTACTAAAAAATCTAAATTACATGTGTTTAACTTTTTATCCATCAAAATTTTAGCGATCACATTGGTCGGTATCTAAATCGTTAATTTTTTTAAATTTATTAAAACTGATTTTGTTTTTTTAGTATGTGATGTATTGTCCACCATCCATTTATTAGAAGTTCAATATGTATATATAAAATGTCAAGTTGTAATGGCATTAACACTCTAATTTCATTGTTAGTTGCAGGAGGAATAGCGTAACTTAAGCCAGTATTTACTGCTAATTCATGCAAATTCCTTTCATAAGAGAGATGTGCAATCCAGCTACGAAGAACCTTCTTATCTTGAAACCATATGCATTAATTTGTGATGACTTCTTATCCACTGAAAACAGGGAACTTGTCTCATCGTCTTAAAACAGAGTTTCCACATAAATACAACATTTGATTCATGACATTTATTATCAAATATTTTACTAGAAATTAATGGATGATTCACCATTCTTTTATTCTGTTGTACTATATATGAGCATAGATATTAATTAATGCTTCGTGTTGCGTTTAATCTTTGAGCATTCCTTCAAGCAGCTTTTGTGCTTCAGCTTCATCTGTCATATAAAGAGAGAGTGTTATCTATTGTCATGTGTGAATATTTCTATAGAGAAACCAACTGGGTTGGATGCAGTTAATTTAATACCGGAGTTACTTTAAAAATTATATCATATCGAGTTCGGATTCCGGTCGAAATCAATTAAAAGAAAAAATAACTTGATACTTAATCTGTTTGATCTATCTGTACTAATACTTTCTTCAAATGCTAATTAATGAATTTAATAGGGTATATGAGATGACATACTATTATTTTCTTTTTCTTTAGAAAGAGAAAAAGGATGGAAAGGAAGAGGGTTACCATGGGTGAATTTGGCATGGTTTGGCAAGTGTCCAGAACATTCTTCATCACAATAATCTGTGCACATTTGTGGCATCAAAGTCTTTTTGTTATCGATGCAAGCCATGTAACAATTCGTATAACAACGCCGAAACTCATCGTTTCCCCTGCCCCAAATTTCTAAATCTGCAATTGCTTGCCCCGACAATACTATAAGTAGCACCATCGCTACTGCTATAGTACCATTAACCCTACCTTTTCCCTCCATTTTATTTTTCCTATATTACTTGTCGTAGTACTGTGCGTGCTAAACCCTTTTTATATGGGTAAATTCTCAGAAAGAAAAAAGCATAAAACAAGTAAACTCTTAACAGGCACATGTAACTTACATGATAAAACCATCAATTTCTGGCGTATGGAAAATCCAAGTTATGATAGTAAACTAAAACCTCATAATTAGTTTACTTCATTTATGAGTTACCTTGAGAATAGGCTCGTGAGTCTATAAAAGAAACCAATTTGCAAATTAATGAGTTGAGTATTGGTAAGTTTAAGTTTGATTTGTTAATATTAATAAGTCTTTTAATAAGATTACCTGAGTTTTTATCGAGCCGAGCTTCAAGTAATTCATAAAAAGTTTAGTTCTTGTTAATTAGTGTTAGCAATACAATATATACTATTATTGGCATAGTGTTGTATGTCTCAATCTATATGATTAATATATATTTATTAATTTTAAATAATAGAGCATGTGTCAATCATACAATACTGAATGATAAAATACTCATATTATAATGTATACACTAATTCTATATAAGAATTTCTCAAAAAATTATTTTACACTTTTGTATATGATATTCCTATTTTAATTAATATTTATATTTCAAAAATTACGAGCATAATTATTTTAGATTACGTTAAATTAGTATAATGAATATATAATGCATGTGGAAAAAATAAAATTGTTAATTAAAATATAACCTTTTTTTAATATAAAAGATTATATTGATAAAAATACTATATATTATATATTTTAAGAGTTTGACACCTTTGAGAGATGTGATTTGCTTTGTATAAATTTTAGTATTCAAAAGTTTCTCAGTGATAATTCAGCATCATGTACTCTAAAATGAATTTCTGATAAAAGAATTTTGCAAATGGTTATCAAGAAATACTGAAATGTCATCGTAATAAAAATTATAACTAAGCCTCATGGTTGAGGCTCAAGTTGTAGGAGCCCATTTTTCAACATCTTTACCTTGTTGCTGATTTATTTTAGACTCAGCCTATAAACTTATTGAAAGTTTTTTAAGTAAACATATTCCTTTTCTTTTCCTTTAGTTTTCCTCGTATTCTAACAAGAAAATTTATATTTTCTTTTCTTAGAAAACAAGCAGAAACTAAAAAGGAAAGAGTTCATCTGACAGAAGATGGAAGAGGAATTAGAGAGAGGATTTCAGAGTTGTGCTGATTGCCAAAAACATTCGAGTGAGATTAAAACAAGCCACCTGCATGTCAAATGTGCATATACCTTGCCGAGAGGACATTTGAGCAATCAAGTGAACTCAGCAAGTCTGACATTAGGTTCAAGAGTAGAGCGCTGATATTATAAATAGATCAATCCATAACATGATGTGCTTTCTGCTATGCAGGCCATGGGGATTATGTACATTATTTTTCCAAGCTGTAGTGCTTGCTCACAGCTTCAAGGACATCCCAAGTAATCTTCATTCCTTTAGGGAATACAACCAAATCACCAGCCCCAATTTCGAAAGATCCTTCGTACCCATCAACAGAAACCTTCACTTTGCCCTCCAACAGGTATATTGTCTCCGTGGTCTTGAATGTCCATGGAATTTTACTTGGCTGACCGCTCCACCTATTCATATAAAACTTTTAGAGCAGTTTTTCTCCCATAAATATGCATAGTATGAAATAGCTAAAAGTCTGCTTGGTGAACATGATTCCCATGCATTTTATATCACCATAAAACTCATAGAGACCTTCATAAGATTTTGTAGGTATCTCTGCAAGAACCATACAGTGTCCAAGTGTTAATAGTGTATATTGAGAATTCTGATCTTTCTTACCTGGAAAGGAACCATCAGTAAAATATAACATAAATACAGTGCAACCTAGCTCAGATCAATAGAATTTATAGCAGATCATTTCTGAACTTTGATCTCTAATCATGGATAAGTGCAAGATTCTTCACTTACTCATGTTTTCCTTTTTATTTCTAAATTTCTTCAGAAATCCTTGCCATCAAATTTCCTTTCTCATGTACTTTCTTCCACATTTTATCTATTGCAGAATATTTAACTATTTTAATTGTTTAAACAAAGCCAGGAACTAATTCGGCAAGGTCAAGGACTAAGTTGACCGGGATAGTATTACTATGAAAGTGGCCAAGTCAATTCTGCCTTGTACAGAACCAAAATCACATCAGTCCTGAAAATTTTGATTTTTGAAATTTTCATTAAAGTGGTGATAAATTTGATTAAGAAGAAGCTGATATTTCAGTTCAACTTCTTAATTAAGAAGAAGCGCAATACATATTCACGTTTACATTACTATACTAGAGCATGGGACATTTTAATTTGCAGTAAAACTACTTTTTGTCTGCTAATTAGGACATCAAGACCAGTTTCCATAAGCCCAACGACTTTATGATCTTCCTTAATGCATAGAGAATATCACATTATCATCCACTACCAGGGTTTTCAACACATGAACATGCCCCGAGGTAGAGCTTGGAGCAATCTCCAAAACCATGAGTTGATCTGTTTCCAAATAGTTCTCTATTTCAATTAACGGGATTCTTTGTTGGGAAGATAAAACCAAATATTTACAAACTTTTAACCTTACAACTTGTTAAAACATTACTATTTGGTCTCATAATTGGCAGTTTGGGATTTCTGGTAAACAAGGTATAAAGTATGCGAGCATCTAATGCCCAGCAGCTTTACAATTGAACTGGTAAATCTGTAATTTCCATCTGTTAGCATTATAATTTCCAATCACTAACTGCAACCAATAACGTAGTTGCCAGCTTTAGAATTCGGAGACAACTAAAATATTTGAATGAGGAGATTCTAGAATTAACTGAATTTAAAAGTTCAACACATATGTGAAACAGAAGTATTGAAACAGTCAGGCAACCAAACTAGCAATAGAAAATTGGTAATGCAGTCTGCATTTTTCTTGTATCAAGCCCAGAAGTCCAATCTAATGTGCTAGTAGTGAATTTTGTTGGAGAGAATTGCAACAATGTAATTCTACTCTTACATCTCTAATTTCCTCTGATATTGCCAAAAACAAATTCGTCCAGACAACCAATTATTAAAACCAACATTAGCTGACAAGCAAAACAATTATTGGATGTTATTAGTGCTCATGTTAGGATAAATTTATTTACTCCTCCTCAAACATGCAACACAATCCTCATTATCCTAACCAATCAAGGAACCCAAAAAGGAAAAACAAGAAAAAGAAAAACACAAGAAAACAGTAAAAAAAAAGAAGCAAGAAAAAAAAAAAGAATGAAAGAGAAAGGATCGAAAACATACTTAGGCCAAGTGGTAACTCCAAGCTCATCTAACTTAGATTGAGAAGGATTCTTTTCAATCTTAACTCCAAAAATGTGAGTGGTAGCAGTAGTAGTAGTAGGTGTTCTGATAGTTTCTGCTGCTTTTATTTCTGAAGAGGTAATTTCTTCATTGGACTTGGGGTTTGCAGTGAAGGGTGAGGATACAAATAGAGAGAGTAGCAGCAGCAGCACAGGTGAGAGGGTTAGTAATAATGCAGAGTAATTTAGACTTAATCCAAAAGCTTTTGCCATTTCTACTTCCCTCCCCTTCTTTCTATTTGGGAAAGCGAGTTTTATTTGCTGGACAGGGACGAGCGGACAAAAGATGCACATAAATGTATATATACACCCCTCATATTTCCTATAATCTGCAATTTAGTCCCTCTATTTCTAATTCTGAATTAGTACTTCTAATCTTTCCGACTACGAATGGCAGCTGATTGGATTTTTGCAGTTGTCTGATTCAATATGATCCAATTTGTATATCTCTTGATCAAATAAGAAACTGGGTCAAATTTATATTTTAATATTGAAGTCTAGATCGAATTTACATATTGAGATATCCTTTTAGAGTTTAGACAATTAATTATATTCAATATCTATTGAGATTATTGGATTCAAGCCTTCTAACTATTATTGATAATTTCTTTTAAAGGATTAAAATATATCATAGTATAAGACAAAAACTTAAGTTAAACTTTACATTTGATGTGTCTTTACTTTTGATTTTACTTTTAGTCATAATACAATGAAGTAGTTTTGAAACTGTCTTACAGAATTGAAATATAAAATTATTTTAGATAATTTTTTAGTTTTGGCAAAAATAATTGAAATATAAAATCATTTAAAATTTTGACCAATTTTCAATTTTAATCAAAATTATATAAGTTCAATTTCGTCCTTATTACATCCTTAGTATGTATATTTTAACTTTTATTTGGTGATACTTATTTTACTAACTTTGTAATATTATTTATGCTTAATATGTTTTTTTTTTTAAGATATTAGTGAGAAATATTATAAAATGTTGTTTCTAAATCTTTTATTTATACTTTTGTATTTAAGCTAAACTTTTAAAATCAATGTCATAGGTTAAATGTGCCCAATAAAAACTTTTAATGACTTTTAGTAATTATAATTATCAAACGACTTTATCTTCAAATTTTAACTTTTAATTTTACCAAACATCACCTTAGTTGGTCTCTCTCCTTACCCACAGATAGCAATATTATTGAATGAAAACTTCAACTCCTAATAAAAAAAAATTCCTATATAGTTAATATTTATATAAATATGACCAATTATACAATCTAGAAGCCAGATTCGTAAACTAAATATCTAGATTAGATGTGATATGGATGGTTTTAAATGGTAAGTTTTCTTTGCCACTTTTAGCTTTTATTTATTATAAGAGATTGCTATGCTACTATGGATTCTCCTCATATAAAAAACCATCAAATGGTAGCTACTTCACTAGTCCTTGTATTAAAAAGTTTGAACAAATAGGGGCAGAAAAAGAAGAAGGGCAAATAGAGTATCCTTATAAAATGGATGGGAAAGGTGTGAAAACAGCTGCTGGTTTAGGGCTGATAGTGTTTTTGTCAATGTTATTAGGGCAAGCAGCAGGTGAAGATTTCAAAACGTGTTATGTTGACTGCTACCTTCATTGTATCATTGATCTGGAGAAGGGTAGTCCTGTTCATCCAAAGGATTTAATCCCTTGTGCTGTAAAATGTTTAAAGGAGTGTCTTATTACGCCTCCTTCCTCCCAGAAATACTACTGCAGTCTTGGTTGTTCATTTGATACTTGCACCGGTCATCTTGATGGTATAAAACTTTTCTTTTCTTAAGAAATATAGAGAACTTACTTCTTTCCATCTTTGTATATTATAGTTTATTTCATGAAAATAGAAACATATTATAGTTTTTCTTTTTTTGCCATATAATGTGAAAGATGCTAATTAGGGTTCTTTTAATTTGACAGATGCAGAGAAAACGGGGAGTTGTGTGGAACATTGCTCAAACAATGTCTGCAAAAAATGAGAAATGATGAGTATGAGGTGCACAATGATTGAGATGGATTTTATGAAAAAGAAATGTTATCTTGATCAGCAGAATAAATTACATTTGTACTCAATCAATGAATCAAGTTATCGTTGTTTATGGTTTGTCTAGCTAATTACCCAATTCTCAATTTTTATTTATATGACTAAAGTCCTGCTTGGTTTTAGATTACTATATATATTATATATGTATATAAGAATATTTAATTTTTAATCTCTTTTGTCGGATATAGCATGAGAGGTTTACTAGATTAACTAATTAGCACAAAAGAATCAAAGTAGAGTATAATTAAGAAAAATTTGAATTTTAATTATTAGAATCATTTAAATTAAGTTATTTAATTTTTTTATATTATTTAAAGAAATTATTTTTATATTATTAGTTTTTTATATTTCCTTATATGCCTAATATTACATATATTCCAATAATAATATTACCATCATGTAAAAGGGAAACTATACAATAATTTGGAAGACACTAAAAACTTCTGCCTCTCCATTCCTTTATCGATTGAAAGAGAGTAGAACTTTTGGTATTTTTATATTGTTAAAGAGTTGATAAATAAAAAACAAATAACAAGTATATAATCAAATTGATCGGATCATCTATTAATCCATAAAAAGAAATAATTAATTTTACACCCATCAAAATTTACAAGTCCAGTTCTCAAGAAACTATATCTTAAATATAAATTTATACCGTTGTGTTTGGTTGAAATCTATAAAATTTATTTGTAAATTTAAAGTTTATGTGCTTTAAATGAAATGAAAATTTTACATAACTAAATATATATATAAATATATATAATTGATTATAGTTAAACTACATTCTAATAACATAAATAGAATTTTTAAATGAATTTCACTCCATAAAAAAAATATCTCTTTCAATTTATTAATTTTTAATTTATTTTTTTTATGTCTTTTTTTCAAATAAAATAAATTTAGAAAAAAAAAGGCCACTCACGTTGTACAATTTAGAGGAATCGGACTTTTAATTGAAAAGTTCAATATTATGACACATATGGCCATTTTATATGTGGCCCAAGTTTTTGCTTTTATACGAAAAATCACTTGATTTTTCATAATATAAGGGGTTACAATTATTTTCTCCTATATAAACTAAAACTTTTGGCCTGTATGCTAATTTGATCTTAAGGCCATTGTAAACAACATTAAAATTCATTAACGTTAGTGATTTCTGTGTAATCAAAATAAAAAGCATTGCGAAATACAATTAATTGATGATCTTCTGATTGCAGTCCGCGTAACAAGAGCCTACAGCGTCCCCAATTTGTTCCAAGGCTTCATGGCTTTCCAATTGTTTCTCATCTGCCACATTCAAGAAATAAATAAATAAATATCTATTAGAATCTCATACCTCCAATTAAATTAAAATTCTAATAATTCTAGATTATTATTATTATTAGAAATTAATTCAATTTAATATTAAACACTAATTGAAACATATAAATTTAAGAAATTCCTTTTTGAATTTTTTTAATCATCCATCAAAGGATTAATATAAAATTTTCAATGTATATACCGATCATTTACTGACAGATAAACACATTATATATATATTTGTGTGTGCGAATATTTTAAATGCATGGCTAGCATATGAATGAACATTTCTTTCTTTCATATTTCACCAGCATGAAAATTTATGATGACAAAACCACAAAAATGAAGGCAAGATGTAATAGTTTGGATCAATACCAGGAAAGTTGCTGGAGATGGTAGAATTTGCACAGTCGAGAGTACAATTGGAAACAACTTCAGAGGTTGGGGTTTTCACCATGCATTTGATCATACATTTAGTCATACATATAGCTAAGCGACGAGGAGGTCCACGGCAATGCTCTGCACATTTAACACTGCAAAGTAAGTGTTTTATGATGTGACTCTGATGAGATGGTGGAAGTGCAGGTGGTGGAAATGGAGGCGGCACCGGCGGATGAACTTGTGCTATAGCCAGCACAACCATAAGAACCGCCATCATCAGCAAAACCACCCCGTTCAACTCTCTTGCCATTGTTTCTAGTATTCTAGCTAGAATTAACTACTTAATTTCTAACACTCTCCTCTCTTGTCGATAGCTATGTTTTCTTTTGTTTTAATTTTTATATTTCTTTGTAGTTTCAAGTCCATGATTTATATAAGGTTCAGAATTACCTTTTTTCGCAGGTATATCTGCCATTTTTACTAGGTTTGGAAGGATTATAAAACAGAATTACTATAATATCTAAAAGATGATATTTAAAGAATGGAAATCTAAAAATATGGCTAATTGTATATATTTAAAGAAAATCACATGAATTGCTTAAAGATGATTTGAGTGAATAAGAAACTTGTTACATAGGGAACCCTGACCCAGATTTACTTGTAGGTTTATGCCAGTACCACCTCCCATATTGGGATATTTTCTGATATAGTATAATATCCATTGGTGGCTGTATGCATGCTTGTGATAAATGATAGAAAAACATCTCTTTTTTTTTTTTCTTTTTCAAATCTGTTGTATAACAATAAAAAAATATAATTATGATATAAAGAATTTAATTACATCTCAAAATCCAGGATGAACAACTATGAGAATATTGACACTAACTTGATGGCAAAAGTCAATGTATTAGAAAGGATTCGAGTTGAGATACTCTAATTATCAAAATAGGATTGTTTCCGAAAAGATTTACCTATCACAAATATATTATATCTATTTAATTTTTAGTAATACCGTATTTTGAGTATTTTATATATTTTTTATTTAATGATTTAGAATAATTTAGAGCGTATCAGACATGATCTTCTATGTGAGCGATAAAATACTATCTCAAAAATTTTACCACAATTATATCGTAAAAATTTACTCAAGTTCGTTTGTCAAGACAAACAAGCCGAACTTGAATTTTATTTTGAAGCTCATTAGTGGTCTTATCGACCACCGACTCTCCACAATGGACCTCCTCTTCTACCTCGTTCTCACAATGCACTGTCAAACTCCTCCTTGGATCCATCAATGATTGAGCAGTTTCAACAGTTCCTTGCATCTCAATCTCATGCCATGTCAGCTTCCTCTCAAATAGGTTTTGTCATCTAGTCCTTCAGGGATATCCCCTTCCTCCTGGATTTTAGATTCTGGTGCTTCAAACCATATGTCTCCTAATTTGTCATCATTTACTTCTCTAACCCCTAAAGTTTCAGTTCCTGTTATGAGTGCTAGTGGTACACCTATGCCATTGCAAGGTGTTGGTTCGGTTATTACGCTTTCTTTGTCTTTATCTAATGTCTATCATGTTCCTAGTCTTGCTTTAAATCTTGCTTCTGTTGGTCAGATATGTGACGCTGGATGCTCAGTCTCTTTTTCTTCTTCTGCTTGTTCTGTTTAGGATCCAAATTCTCAGGAGGTGATTCAGATAGGCCATAGAGAAGGAGGACTTTATGTATTGGATCAGCTCAAAACTCCTCATACTGCGGCAATTGTTCCTGGTGTGAATTTGTCATCCTTTCATTTGAGTCATTCTTCGTCTGTGTTTTATTTGTGGCATTCTCGCCTTGGTCATGTCTCTGTATCTCGTTTTTAATTTTTAGTCTCTACAAGAGCTTTAGGAAATTTGAAAACTCATGATATTTCTGATTGCAGTGGTTATAACCTAGCAAAGTTTACTGCATTACCTTTTCCTAAAAGCACTACTATATATGTTGCTCATTTTGATCTTATTCATTCTTATGTATGGGGACCCTCTCCTATCTCTTCAAAAGGGGATTCTCGTTATTATGTATCTTTTATTGATGATTGCACTCATTATTGTTGGTTTATCTTATGAAACATCGTTCAGACCTTTTTGACATTTATAATGAATTTCGATCTCTTGTGAAAATCCAACATTCAACTATTATTAAATATTTTAGATGTGACTGGGGGGAGAGTATACTTCTCATATTATTAAGGACCTACTTACTTTAAGTGGTACAATTTACCAAACTTCTTGCACTAATATTCCTGAACAAAATGGAGTTATTAAAAGAAAACATAAGCACATTCTTGAGATTGCAAGATCACTTTTGTTATCTGCTAGCGTTCCTAGTGAATTTTGGGGGGAGGAAATTCTTACTTCTGTTCATTTAATTAACATAATTCCTATTTCTCATAATTCTGGCTTGTCTCCCTATGAAAGATTGTATGGTCGTCCTCTAGATTATTCTTTCCTTCGTGTCTTTGGTTCTACATGTTTTATTCTTCGTCCTCATGTTGAACACAATAAGTTAACATTTCAATCTACTATATGTGTTTTTCTTGATTATGGTGCAGGTCAAAAAGGGTATCGTTGTTTTGATCTAGTCAGTCATAAGTTATATGTTTCTCATGTTGTTTTTCTTGAACATATTCCTTATTTTGCAATTCCTGACCATCCTTACAGTATATCGATGTTTGATCTTATTCATATTGACCTTTTTGCTACTGATATTGATGAGCTACCCTCTGATGACATTCCTAACACTTCTATTGGCTCTTCCATTATAATCTCTGCCCAATCATCTCTTGAGACTGCGGATACTATCGAACCTCGCTATCCTGTACGAAATCGTAAATCCACTAAACAACCTGATTTTGATTATTCTTGTTATTCGAGTTCATTTGTCTCTTTTCTAGCTTCTATTCATCGTCTTTCTGAGCCTTTATCTTTCAAAGAAGCAATTCTTGATCTACTTTGGCAGCGTGCTGTGGCTGAGGAACTAACTGCTCTTCATCAAACCCATACTTAGGAGTTAGTGTCCCTTCTTGCAGGTAAACATACTATTAGTTCTCGTTGGGTATATAAGATTAAAACTAAGTCTGATGGGTCTATTGAAAGATATAAAGCTCGTCTAATGGCTAAGGATTATTCTCAGGAATATGGTCTGGATTATGAAAAAAACTTTTGCTCCTGTTGCTAAAATGACTATAGTTCGAACTCTTATTGTTGTTGCTTCTGTTCATCATTGGGATATAACTCAAATGGATGTTAAAAATGCTTTTTTGAATGGCGACCTTTACGAAGAAGTTTATATGGTTCCTCCTCCTGGTCTTGATCATCATCCTGGTGAAGTTTGCAAACTTAGGAACGCTCTTTATGGTCTCAAACAGGTTCCTCGCGCCTAGTTTAAGAAGTTTTCTACTGTGATTACTTCACTTGGTTTTCATTCTAGCAACCATAACTCTGCACTATTTGTCAAATGTACTTTGGCTTGTCGAATTTTGCTTTTTTTTTATATGTTGATGATATGATTATTATAGGTGATGATGTTGTTGGGATTAGTATGTTGAAGTCCGAACTGACTCGTTCTTTTACTATGAAGGACTTGGGTCCCTTTCGTTACTTCTTGGGTGTTGAAGTTGCTTCCTCTCTAAAAGGGTATCTTCTTTCTCGATCTAAGTATATTTTTGATATTTTTGAGTATGCTCGTCTTTCTGATAATAAGACTATTGATACTCCGATTGAGCTCAACGCTCGTTATTCTGCTTCTAATGATTCTCCACCGCCAGATCCGAGTCTATATCAGACGGTTGTTGAAGTCTGGTTTATCTTACTATCACTCGTCCTGATATCGCATATGTTGTTCATATAGTCAGTCAATTTATTACTTCTCCTACTACAGTTCATTGGACTGTTGTTCCTCGCATTTTGAGATACCTCCGCGGCACTCAGTTTCAGACCCTTTTATTTCCATCTGCTTCATCTTTAGAGTTATGTGCTTACTCTGATGCTGATTGGGCCGGTGATCCCACTGACTGCAAATCAATTACTGAATTTTGTATTTTTCTAGGTGATTCTCTTATCTCTTGAAAAAGTAAGAAGCAGGATGTCATTTCTCGATCCTCAATGGAGGCATGGCTTCGACTACTTGTGAAATAGTTTGGTTGCGATGGTTGCTTGCTGATATGGGTGTTTTTATGCGGCAACCGACTCCTTTATATTGTGATAATAAGAGTGCTATTCAGATTGCACATAATTCGGTCTTTTATGAACGAACCAAGCATATCAAAATCGACTGTCATGTTACTCGTCATCACCTTCAGAATGACACCTTGATATTGCTTTTTTGTTTCTTTTTCCTTGCAGCTTGCAAACTTGTTTACAAAATGTTTAACCGCTTCACGTTTTCGCTTTCTGTCTGACAAACTCCCAATGTTTGTTGCTATCGCATCGTGAGTTTGAGAGGGGATGTTAAATACTGTAATTCAATAATTATTATAAGGGTAGTATAGTCTTTTCCTTTTGTTTGTGTTAGAGTATAAATATCCCCTTTTCTTTGTTTTAGGGTTAGGTTCTTTCTTTGATGATGTACATTTAAGCCTCTTCAATATAATTTCCCTTTCAATATTATTAAAACTCTCCAACTCGTTGCAAGACCTCATAGCTTTCCAATTGATTGATATACGCCATATATATATTTTAAAAACATAACATTTCTAATTAGAATCTTATACTGTTTAAATTACAGTGTGTACAAATGTAATCAGTATTAGTAGTGGAAGATAATTTGAGCAAACATTTTAGCTATGCACTTAACATGAAAATTATAAGAGCAATTCTAATGATGCTTTTTATTTTACATAATTTCTATAATAAAAAGCATCTTAAGGAATATTTAAATATAAAGAGTAAAATATTTTATTTAAGTTCAATAAACTCTTTATATTTTATTTTTATTTTTATTTTTTATTTTCATAAATGTTAATGGTTTTGATTTTTAAACCTTTATCAATAAAAAATAAGAATTACGAATATCAATTAAATTAAATGCATAAAAATTTATAGTGCATTTATTAAAGGCCTATTACAAATTAAATTCTGAGCTTTACATTTTTTACCAATTTTATCCAATTGTTTTTAAAATTTTAAAATAAATACTCACTCTTTTAATTTATTTTTAAAAATACTTTCTGATGATAATTTTTGAAGTTTTACAGTAAAAAAATATAGAAAGTCGATTATGCTTACTAAAAGAATAATAATTATGAATTAACAAAAATAGTTTATGCTAAAAATATAACTATTAAAAATCTCATGTATATGCATTTTTTTATATATTTTACATCTAAATACAACAAATTTTTTATTAACTCGCTAATTTTTATGTTAGTAAACAAAATTGAATTGCCACGTCATTTTTCTAATTATAATATTTAAAAAATTGTTACTAAGAAGTATTTTTTAAAAATAAATTAATTGTTTTAAAATTTTAAAATAATTGGATAAAATTATTAAAAAATTTATAATTTATAATTTAATCAAGAATTATATCTTTATTAAATATAGAGTAGAGAGTGAAGTTTGACTTTCTAAATATAGAGAGATAAATTAACTCTTTATTTTATATTTAAAAAATAATATTATTAAAATATTATTTTATGATATGACTTTTTAAAATAAAAAATTTAATATATATAAAAAAGCATTATAAATGACTAGGTAAATGGCAATGCTTTGTACAATAAAGAGCGCAAATAGCCTCTCTAAATCTAATAATGTATATATTAGGAGTATTTACCTAGATTTACTTGTAATGCTGTTCAAATAATGTGATACATACATAGCGTCGTAATAATATAAATAACCATTAAATTTTACATTTGATTTTATTTTAATTTTATATAATTTTAATTTTGTTTTTTTAATCAATTAATTTTAATTTTATTTTAGTTTAGTCAAGTCAGCTTTGGATCGCCCTTTGGATTGCCGTTCTGTGTTTATAATCATAGTACCTCTTACACTCATTACTCAGAGCCTTGCCCAGCAATATCCCACATATAAATACGCCTCAATATGGTTCCTGTGTTTTCCAAAAAATACAACAATCACATTACTGTATTATATATATATATATATATATATATATATATATATATATATATATATATACTAATTTACAATTATTAATAATTTTATAATTTAAATTATCAGTTTTAAATATTTTATTTTTAATTATAAATATATTATATTATAAGAAATAATTCTATTTAGCTATTATTTTATTTTAATGAGTATTTAATATTTTTATTTTAATAATTTTAAAATCTAATAGTTATAAAAGAAATAATAGAAAAAATAATAGGTATATAGTAAATTCCGTTACTAGTTTTTTATTATACTTAGCTATTATTTTATTCTAATAAATTATAATAATATTATTTTTTATTCATATTTAATATTATGATAAATTTTTATATAAGTATTTTTTAGAATCCTTTTATAAAAATACGGAAAAGTGGGAGAAAATTCTCTTTTTATGATCAAAATTTTCTTTTTTATTTTTATGATCTTTTGCAAAAAGAATCTTTAAAATAATTTTTTTAAAATTTTGTTTATATGCTTTTTTTAGAGATGCACTCTAATATTCTTTTAATATCTTTTTAGTATATTTTTATTATCGTTAAATAAATTTTTAATTTTATTTTAATTATTATTTTATATATTTTAAACTGCATTTGGTATATTATAGTATATTTTTTAAAACACACATCTTTATCTCATTAAAATATACTAGTTGCTATAAGAAAATATGTAATATTATTAAATTTAAAAATATTAATATATAAAGATATTAAATAAAAATAAGAAATCTATTTTATTTGACCGATTTCATAATAGTATAAATTAAAATAATATCATTTTGGTATCTTATAGGCATATTTTTAATATCGTTTTTCGAATGAAATTCTAAAATAAAAAATTTAAAATAATAAAAGTTAAAATAAATAAATTTTTGGTATCTTTTAGGTATAATTTTAGTATCTTTTTTCTGATAAAATTCTGAAATATAAAAAAGATATAAAATAAATGTTGAAGTCACAATAATACAAAATAAAAATAATATCATTCGGATATCTTTTAAGTATTTTTTAGTATTTTTTCTGATAAAATTCTGAAAAAATAAAAAAGATATAAAATGAGAACTAAAATTGTAATAATATAAATTGAAAATAATATTTTTGGGTAAACTTTTAGTATTTTTTGATGACAAAATTTTAGAAAAAAAACCGTATAAATAAAATGTTTAAAAAAGATTATAAGAATAATTAAAAAATAAAAATTGGATGGTGAAATTTCTTCATTTCTTTTTATTGAAATTTGTATAATATGGTTTTACAAAATGTTATTAAGTGAAATCTCGTGAAAAATTGGACATATTTTGTATATATTATAGGTTATAGATGCGGTATCGGAACATCTCTTAGTCAATAATTACAGTCCACTAAGGAAATATTGACTTAAATGGCATGACCATACTCTTTTAGGGAAATATTGGCTTTTTATTTCTGTATTTAGATAATTTAACTTATATGGCATGATTAGTAATTCTTCCACCAGTTATTATGCTTCCATTAGAGTACAGATTTTACTTTATTATGCGTACCTCAATTTACTATATAAACACCACACAAGCAATCTTAGGGACAACCAGAGGTAGCAAGCAAGTAACCTTGATTATTACAGATATTCAGAAAGAAAAAACAGAGAGGGGAAGAAAATGGAGAGAAAGGCTTTGTCATTTCTTTTGATGTGTGTGGTGATTGGAATGTCTGTTGGGCAGTCCAATGCTTTCTGGCATGGTTTCAAGGATTGCATGAAGAATTGTTTGATTCAATGTGCTATTCCTCCATGGACGCCTTCTTGCCCTGCTATGTGCATGGGTAAGTGCATCATCCACCCATTTGCAAAAGGCACTGAAAGCTCCCATCAGTTCTGCACTTCTGGCTGTGCTACCTCCAAGTGCTACAAGCTCATCTCTAAAGAGAATGACCGTAAGTACATATCTTTCTCCTTTTCAGAAAAAAAGAACGATAGATGTAACAGTTAGAGCTTGTTGACATATTTTTCTCCCTTGCTTGTGTTTTGCAGGTTTGGATGAAGTGGAAAGCTGCGTTAACGGCTGTTCACAAACATGCGTTATCAATTACAGGCCTGCAAACTGATAGAAAAGAGCTTTTAACAGATTGATTCGGTTGAAAATGGTGTCCTTAGAGTTGAAGATTCCTGAATAAGATGTCCCCGTGGAAGTACAGATAAATAATGAGTGTACCTCAGCTATAAACACAGTTGTATACGATTAATAGAGTGTTATTCCTCTAATAATTAATGATCATCCATTCCTTTGATCTTCTATAACTGCCATTTTTAATTTATACTGCATGGAATTACTTGTTTATGCATGAGTATCTGCCTTTTTTATTTGGCTATGTTTAGGAAATCTGCAAATATGGCTAATCTGAAGCTACTTAAACTAGCCAAACTCACATAAATAGGTTAAAATTCAAGTATGAAAATTGTTTATGGAGGACCCTTTGGCCAGATTTACTCGTAGATGAATTAAAAAATCTAAATTTGTGGCATTTAGATATACTTTTCACAGAACTGATGCAAATCAAGACACATACATGTATGTTCTGCAATAATCAGCAATCTTTTTTTTTTTTCTTTTCCTTTCTTTTGTCTTAGCCATTAGGCTAGATCCAATTCACCCAATTAATTCATACAGGTGAGAAAAATAAATAGATTGGATACATATTTTAAACACAGAACATGGATACACATTAACCAAAGAATATCGTCATATGTAAGTTCTGCTGATTACTCCATACTCAGAAAGCCTTCTCTTTAAACCTACCTGATTGATCTCGCAGTAGAGCATCCCTAACCATCACAATCCAAAATCGAATAATACTTTAAAAATATGTGCATGTCAGCATTATAAATTCTGTCTAACAATTTCATGTGAAAAACTCCAAAAATATCCAAATATTTAGGCTTGATAGCCATTATCAAAAAGACATTATTGATTCTGTCTCTAAAATTTTAGAGAAGTAATGGCAGCAATACTTATTTCTGCCACAAAAAGTAAAATACCATGTTTCTTCTTGTTGATAGCTGCAATAAAAATTGCTCCATGTATCTTTTCAATTACTTTTTCTTTTTGTCATTTTCTCAAAAATTCCTAACAGCAAGTGACCGATCATCTCATACAAATCTTAATTATTTATGTTTTTTGCAGGTCTGGATGAAGTGGAAGGCTGTGCGTATATGGGTGTTCACAAACATACATGTGCAGACAGTTACAGGCCTGCAAACAGATGAAAAGGAGTTTTAATTAATTGATTTTCGTTGAAGATGGTGTCCCTAAAATTCAGGATTGCTGAATAAGAAGTCTTACATTTGAATAATACGTAAATAATGAGCAAATATATCACTGTACCTCCTCCATTAAAATTTCTGTTACTGAAAATTGCTTATGGCTGTATTGTTGGACTCGAGCGTTTCTCTAATATTCAATCATCACAGTTTATTTATTTATTTATTTTTATAAATAGCATTAATTATATATAAGGGGTATGCATGGAATTATTATTTGTGCAATTCTTTTCCTAGGATTGGAAGGATTATAAGTGTGAAGAATGAAATTTGAAAATATGGATAATTCGAATGTAATTAAGGTAACTACACACATGAATGGGTTAATTATTAATTCAATCTGATATATAGAGGGACTCTTCGATCAGATTCACTCATAGATTAATTCATGCAAAATTAATACATTGATAACGCAAAACTACAACACGCATTTTTAGGGTTAAAAGTTATAGGAGTAATTAATTCCTAACGGTTAAGAGGCAAAAGAATTCATTATACGGTACAATTAAGTCCGTGATGAGAAGTAAATAAAAGTGGTGTTATTATAATATAGGACACTATGAAATAGATTTAGAAAATACATTATTTAGTCATTAATTAATAAACATATGTGGCACTGTTATTATTAAGTATTATTAAATATATGTGATAGTAATAAAATAGTCTGATGACGATGGTGGGAAATAGACAGTAAGAAGAGTATATTTATGTAAGAGAATTGAAAACTTTGATAGAATTTAAATAATGTACTCAATAGTAACTTAATCACTGGATATTCAATACTAATTTTTAAAAACTTTTAAAAGTATATTAAAATTAGAAAATATTTAATTACGATTTTTGTAAAATCTATAGAAGTGAGTTAGTATTTAAAAAGTCATCGACTTTTATAAATAAGGACTTTTATGTACTTTTAATGACTTTTTATACATTGTTATCAATAAAAATTCTCAAGATTTCTTTTTCACTTCTTCACAAGATTTTAAAGATATATCTTTTGAAAATTCATCTCTTTTCTTTTTAGATTTTTCAACATTATCATTTTCATTTATTTTTACTATATTCTCCATTTTAAAAGAAATAATATATTAGATGAAAATGAAAAGATAAAAATTATTTGCCAATAATATGTTATTGTACTCATAAATATAAAAAATTAAAATAATTTAATTTAATTTTAAGAGAATAAAAAATATGAATTCAAATGAAGAATTTAATGAATTTTAAAGGATTACTTTGAGCAGACAACCCCACCATAAACTTCTAGATTTTATTAGAAAAATCTTTTTATTTCTATTGATAAGTGTGATTATTATTGGTTTTAGTATTTATCAAATAATTAGTAAGCGTAATTGTTGTTGGTTCATATATTTATCAAATAGGTAATGAACAAAATATAACCAGTATGACATGAATTTGATGGTTTAATCAAAGACAGATTGTGATATAATATTTTTTTAAAAACAATTATTATCTTGATAAAAAGAATAATGTTTATGTTGTGAGGTAGAATATCTAGAATAGATATGGATTTAATACCAGATTGAGATGATGTATGTTACTTGTGTATAAAGTTGCATATATCATTATACAGAATAATGCTTAAAGTAAACATAGAAAATAAAAGAAGAAAAAATAATAAAAATAGAATGGCCAATTTCATTCTTAAATAATTAAATAATAGTCAGTGAAAATCAATAAATGTCTATAAAATTTTTTAAATAAAATCTGTAAAAATTATTCATAAACTCACAAACCCTGTAAAAATTATTAAAAATTCATGAACTCTAAGTAATTTACTTAAAGCATAAAGTCTACAAATTTTTTTTTAAAAGTTTTAATTGAATACATCCTCCTAAGGCAAGAATAGGATCCCTAAATAAAAAGTGGTTTCTGGCAGGCCTCTAAAATACGAGAATACATGAATAATCAAATTGCACATCAAAATAGAATTAAAAAAAAAAATTTCTGATAACATATATGTAAAGAGTTGACATTTATTATATAAAGTGTTTTTAGTAATTTGGCCATAAAAGTTGAAGAACTTAAAGTTAAATGTGTTGAGTTCAAGAAAAATTCAAAATGAATAATCTCTTGAAAAAGTCCTCGAACCAATTTCTTTAAAAGTTTTTGAATCCACTAAAAAAATAAAATTATATGACCTTTACAGACAATATCTTGTATAATATGATTCTTAGTCATTACAATTTAATATTTAAATAACTAATAATTTATGTATAATATATAATTGAAATACATAACTTATAGTCTCAATTTAGTGTTAATTTCTATACAATATAATATTAACATTATAATAAGAATATAAATTATAAGAATTATCTTAATTTCTTAATATAAAAGTTTAAATTTAAATTATAAGAAAATACTTTACTACTTTTCCTAGAAAATAAAAAAAAAGAAAGGCAAACCTCATTAAAAAGCCATGAACTATTCGTATTTGTATTGAGTCCTTGTACATTAATTGTGCTTTATTAAGTCCCTTAACTTCTATTATTTGAATTAATTACTACACTATTTTTTTTATAGAAATTGAGAGTATGATGTACACTCTTTGCTAGAGACGCATAAAGTAAAACAAAATAAGGTTGAATATGAATGAGATGAAGACATAAGGAGCTTAGGATTAATAACAGCAAACCAACTTCACCAAACGACACTGTTCTAGAGAGGTTGTTTAACCTTAAGTCCCAAATTGTAGTCCTCTTATGATAATATTGTGCGTGAAAATGATTTACAAATACATAAAAGCAATGTCAAGTGAAACTTCAATTCTCTGAAGCAACACTTATTTTCATGGAGTAAATAAGGTGTTGTAGAAGAAAAATCTCTGTGATCCAAACTTTCATCTTGAAAGCGTATGTGGTTTTCTTTTTTCAAAGAATGGATTTATTTGTTGTTGATTGGGAGTACCAATAACAATGGCTGAAAGAAGAATCTTAGAATATTGTATAGATTTCAAGGACTGAAAGAGGAATCTTAGAATATGACGTAGGGTTTCAACTTCTTTAAAAATATAATGCTTTGGAGAAGAAGAGCTATGTGGACAATGATGTGGATTTTTTTTAATATTAAATTAAATAGTGTTACTTTAATGTGATCCATGCTGGCATTTCCTGTCAATGAAGTAAATAATAGAAGTTGAATGGCTTAATAAAACACAGTTGATATACATAGGCTCAGAGCTAATATTTCAAGAAGAGTTCTTTTCTCCTTCGAAAGTAGAATGATTTAAAAAAGAAGTTGTTGTGAGGCGGAATTCTTACACCTAGCAAGTGGATTTCTTATTAAAAGAAAGAGTAAGATTTATATGGTTGGTTTTTATGGCCAACTTCAGTGGACATAAGAACTTGAGTGTATGTAATCAAATCATACAATGAATCGACCCTTGATCCATTCCAATCAATCAAATAGATTATTCATAATCAATTACCTTCCTTAATATTCATAAAAATAGATTCAAAGAGTTCAAAATATTGTTTGCATAATCCCAGAATATGTAAGGTAGGTCATAAAAGCTCTTCCTTAATATTAGGAATGTTAGATTTTCTTCTGTATTTAGTTATTGTTTCTCTAAAATGGCATGATTAATACCTAATAATTTATAATCTTTCCATTGGTCTATAGATTTACTTTCTGGTGTGTTGATTTTTACTTATTCATGCACATGATGCTTCCCTGACCAACTATATAAATACCTGAATCAACCCAATTTTTAGTGCCAAGAAGAGTCGTAAGCAAAGTAAATTTTTCAATACTTGAGTAAAAAGAGGAGAAGTAAATGGAGAGAAAATCTTTGTCATTTTTCTTGATGTTTGTGGTGATCATTGGGATGCTGGTTGAGCAGTCCGATGGCATCTCCATTCCTAGGGAATTCGAGAAATGCATGAAGCCTTGTTTAATTGACTGTACCATTCCTCCATGGCTGGTGGCTTGCCCATTTCGATGCCTTGCCAAGTGTATTGTCCACCCATTTGCGAAAAGCACTGACAGAACCCACCAGTTTTGTACTTTTGGTTGCGCCACCTCTAAGTGCTCTAAGCTCATCTCCAAAAACAACTACCGTAAATACCTCTCTCAGTTATTAAAATACTAATTTAGTAGTCCCATGCATATCTTATAAACACAAAGAGATTGAACATTCTCACAGTCCACAACTTCACTGTTTCATGTTAAGAAAACTTCTAATCAATGCACATAAATGAAAATAATAATGTGAAGTAATTTACTTACTTTTCTTTTTATTGGTTTTTCAGGTTTGGATGAAGTGGAAGATTGTGTGGATGAATGCTCACAAACATGCGTCAACAATTACGGGCCTGCAAACTGATGAAAAGGGCATTGATTATTATTGATTTGGCTCGAGATAGAGAGTTCCTGGAGCTTAAGAAGAAAATTCTATCAAGACATCTAAATTTGAAAGATTTCAATGAATAATCAGTGTAGTTTGAGTCCCTTTAAAACACAGTTGTAGATTGCCTGAATCCCTTTACCATATGAAGATTTTGTGTTACTCTATATAATTAGACGAGCTAATCCATGTCCACATTTTCATAGTTTCTTCAAATTTTTTGTTCAAAAGTTTATACATTCTGTTTATTTTCTTTTTAAGACATTAATTCAATATTAGAATTTTAATTTGTAGTCTCACAGTCTTATAATTCTAATTCCATTATGCCAAAATAAAAATATAGAACTTTGTTATTCTCTTAACAATCAAATAGGTCAGACATTTTATTCTTTTTTATGTCCTCACCGCAACACTTGTTAGAACTAAAGAATGGAGACCAGAAATTCCTAAGTGGTTGATTAAAGTAATACTTTTGGAATTATATCTCAAATTTTGAATTTAAACTTGAATGATCATTTTAGGGGATCATATTCTTTTTATGAGTACATCTTGATCAATATAAGTACAATTAATTAAGATGTGAAAAAATATAAATCATAAATTTCATACTAATACAATAATATATGTAATAATTCCTTAATATGTGTACATATCTATTCCACATATTCCATTTTGTTCGGTAATTAATCAGTATGTTCTAAATAATTAAGTACTAACCTATCATGAAGCTTTCTTTAGAAATGTTTCATAAAAAGAAATGCTAATTCAATGCAGCACTGTTTTATTTGTAATTAATCATCCCTTTAGGAAATTGTATGGCTTGATTATAGAAAGAATATCTACTAATTTTGTGGTACATTAAGTTTGATGAAAACTATTGAATTATTAAATGGCATGAAATATAAAACAAAATTTAAATTCTTTACTTAACAAGGTAAACAGCTGTTTACCTCTGCATCATAGTTAATTCATGAATTCCTTATTTGCTTTAATTATGGAGGGGAAAAGCCAACTCAGGAATTCCTTTTTTATGGTTGTAAATTCCATTTCTACAAATGGTCGAACCTTTTTTTTTTTTCTTTATTTGTTGTGTTGGTTCATTCAGATTTTAGAGGTACCTTTACTCTAATATGTCACTTTATTTAATTTCCATTTGAGCATGGATTCATAGCAATGTATGTTCATCATCCCCCAACTATATAAACACTTACTACTTGAGGACCTTGAGGACCAAGAAGAGAGTATCAGCTTTACTAGAGAAAAAATACAAGAAAAGATAAAACATATTATTATATATGACCATGGAAAGAAAAGCAGTGTCACTTCTTTTGATGTGTGTGGTTATCGGGATGCTTGCAGGGCAGTCCAATGCTTGGTTTAAGGATTTCAAAACTTGCTTAAAGGACTGTCTGGTTCAATGCGCTATTCCACCATGGACTCCAATTTGCCCTGCCAGTTGCCTTGCTAAGTGCATCATCCACCCGTCTTATACCACTTCCACTGACACTACTCATCAATTCTGCACTGTTGGTTGTGCTACATCCTTGTGCTCCAAGCTCATCACCAATCCCAACCCTAGTAATTATTTCTCTCTCTGCTTTCTCTCTCTCTATCTCTCTCTTTCTTTTAATAATTAATGATCTTTGGTTCAATTAGAATTCAAGTTCGTAATCTTACAAAGATACCACGCATAACTTTTCTTTATTTCCTTCTCACTTAAAAATATTAAATTCAATTGTATAAAATCTCTTATTTTTGCTTTCGCAGATCTAGATCAAGTGGAAAATTGTGTGAATGGCTGTTCAGGAACATGCACCAACAGTTACGTGCCAACAAATTGATGGAAAAAGCACTTGGAAAATACTTTTATGGTGGTGTTCTTGGATTTGAAGAGTAATTTCTAATTCAACACATGATGCCCAAGATTAGGTCATGTGTTAATAATAAGCACCAAGTTGAACTCTAAAATGAGTTTAATTGCCTTTGCTTAGCAGTGTATGTGATGGGTGGCTGGCTGGCTCGTATCATATGTGATACATGTTCACATTTTTATAATTGTTTCTCCAAATTCCTTGTTCAAGTTTTAAGCTTTATAAATTGTTCTTCAGGTTTATATGATGGCCTTTTCTTCTCTCTTCTTTATTTTCTGAAGTATTAGCCAATTCTAAAATTTCCATTTGCAACCTCATTGTTTTATACAAAATTCTAATACCCTTGAACCAAACAAACAAGAAATATAATTTTTTGTATATTCTTTTACCAATCAAATAACTCCAATTATCTGTCACACCACAATAGAATCTTGAAAAGAAAGGACATTAAAATGAATTGAATAAATCATCAGTTTTTTTTGTACGAGTCATTATTTTAGAGAAAGAAATAAACTTTCAGGCATATATTAGTTAATGAAAAGATTAAATTGTGAAATGTTGTTTGAATCTTCCATTTAGGGTTTTTTCCATTTATGTTAAGCGTGGTGGAGTCAACAAGTGCCACATCATACATCCATATTTTTTAATTAAGTTTATGAACACATAATCAAAATTAGTTTCATGTAATCCACGCATCCTTAAACACTAATGAACTTTTTTAGCTAAACCATAGCTTGAAAAACACTAATACTCCTATAACCAAGTTTATCCCTCTTAATGAAAGTTAATGTTACGACCTGATTTGTGGGCCCATATGACCGGCGCTATTGAATGGGTAAGTTTAGAGCTATTGAAACCCGTAGAGACTCTAGAATTTCACTCACAAATCTGTATATAATTAAATTAATCCTCCATCTAGATTACTAGTAAATATTTCATAATTTTTAACAGACCAAATTAAAAATATAAGGTACTAAATATATTACTGTAGAGACTCTAGAATTTCAAATAATTTAAAATACAAATAGTTAAGATTTAATTACAGTAATCACGAAGGGGAAAGGAAAGTCGGGCTGCAAAAAAAGTCGGTGGAGAACCTAGCTGTCACCTGAAAAATTTAAGATTGAGGCTGTCGGTCTCGGGAGTGAGTTAAAATCATATATCTGAAGTAAAACAACCATAAATGTATGTATGCAATGGTTGATAAAATAAGGTGGAACATCACAAAATAATAAGTGCCATAATATAATTTAAAATTAATTTTTAACTCTTAATGGACAAGTACTTCAGCAAAACCCTAACCCAAATACTAGCAGCCTTTCGGCTCTCTTATTCCAATAGGACTAGCACCCAGAGAGCGAAGCTCAACTAAAGTCCTTAAATCCAGCCCGGTCACTTGATTTTCAATAAAGCCGGCGTCCAGAGAGCAATGCTCGACCACGGATTTCCTCCGGCAATCAAATTCTCACAGCTCAAAGAGTTGTACTCGATCAGGGTAAATCCCAAAAATATTCTTTTACTACCTTTTTCTGATTAATACCGATGCGCATATGGTTCTGATGCAACCCATCAGGTGGCATGTTCTACTACCGTCTCATCCCGAGTCAATATATAACAATAATATCGATAGTGTGGAAAATGATATGTAAATCGTAAGCAACTTAACTATTATTCAATAACTTATTAAATAATATTGAACAACATCTATTTTGCATAAGTAAATTTAATTTATTAAGTAAATAGATAATTAATTCCATAAAATAATTATTTAGACGAATAATAAATAATTAATCTAAAACTTATAAATCAATCAATTAGATCAATAATAAATAAATAATTTAAATCTATAAATTTATTAATTAAATATATACTAAGAATTAATAAAAATTTCCAGCAATATAAAATATATATATATATGCATACGATGGTAATAATATACGTAATAATTATTAATCAAAATTGCTATATAAAAATTAGCATTGACACATGTATAGAAGATATATGACTTTAACTCACAGTTCTACCGCGCTCCACAATCTGCTCCTATGCCTCGGGTGGAGCTGACTGGAAGAACAAATTATCTATTCACAAAAATAACTCAATTAATAAGATATTCATAATTTTTTTCCTAGGCCTAGGCTCCTAGATTAGACTGCCTAAGAAATTCCGACTTGGAAATTCTACAAAAAATTCGATAGAACCTCCCCTCAAATATGGATTTTTCCGTATAACGGGTTCATAACCTGCTAGAAATACTTCAAATATTCTAAAATTATTTAATGGGAATCGGGCCACCCAAACTATATTATTTCCCGACTCCACAACACAATCCAAATCACAATACAAAATCCACAGTCCGACAAAAATAATAATATTGTTTCTGATACAATCACATAATTATTTTCTCACATTTAATCTAATTATCTCAGTCTCAATTTACATAACAGAATATTAACTCCTTTTGTAATTAATATGCAGTAATTCTAAGATCAGGCTACTAACTTATTAAATAATTTAATTAAGTAATTATAACTAACAATTAGTACACCAAAAATTTTCTAATAATTTTAATATAATTTTTAAAGTTTAAATAAAATTTATACTAAGCTGAAACTCGAACTTCTACGTGTCCAGAAAACACTGGAGTTCGAAAAGCCGTACTACCACCAACGATGTTGGATTTCGAAACTGGAGGCGCACATGGGCAGTTGAGTTATGAGGAGTCCAAATATGTAAATGCTTTCGCCTGAAAATCGCCGGAAGTCATCGGATCGAGCTCGAAAAGTTTAAGCTGCGACGAGGCTCACCAACTATTGTTGGCAAAGGAAAATCGATGGGAAAGGGCTGCCTTGACTTTTTTAGGGTCCAGGAGTCCGTTTACGGCGTCAGATCGGCGAAGGGACGCTGGCAGGAGGCTGTTTCGGCAGCGACAGCCGGAGAGGAAACTTCCTCCTCGCAAACAGCTCCTCCTCGACAGTGACGGGCTGCGATGATGAGGAAGCCCACGGCAGGCGAGGAACATAAAGCGACAAGGGGAAAAGCAATCGAAAAAGAAGGTGCAGGGGAAGAGGGAGGTGGCGTCGCTGGAAAGGAGAGAAGGAGAGGAAGAAAACGCCGCTGGCGATGGGGAAAGGTGAGGGAGTTGCAACAGCTGAAGGGAGGGGACATGCGGTGGAAGGGAGGGAGTGGGGGAGAAAGAAGAAGAGGGTAGAGAAAAAAAAGAAAAGAGGAGGGAAATATTTTTTTTTGTTATGTTATTTTTCTATTTTTTATTTAATTATAAAAGATGGAAAAATACAAATGAGTCCCCATCTAAGAAGTTGCTAGAATGACACCTTTGACCCAATTCTTTCTTTTATTTCTTTTATTTATATATGAAAAATAATTAACTCATCAATATTTAATATAATATTAATTTAAAAATTTATCAAATTACCCTTGATAAAAATTGAAACAATTAAAATTTAAATTTATGGATATTACAGTTAATTTATAGTTCAGATCTTAATAAACATGTAATTTGATTTCCTTAATTTAATCCTTGAAATAAGAATAGGATGGATAATTAGCTAGTTCATAGTGAATAATGACTTCATAAAATTTAACTGTTACGTAACCGATAAAAATTAAAATTTTAAATGTGCATATAATTAGGGGCGGATATAAAATCTAAAACTGAAAAGTCTAAAAACTTTATTCTAAAATAGTAATAATATTACTGAAAAGTTATAAAAATTTTGGAAAATCGCGTATCAAAGAGTTTTAAAAAGTTGAAGAATGAAAATTAGAATATGAATTATATTTAAGTTATCAGATGATAATTAAAATAAATATTATATTAATAGATTTATTTTGTGTTAGAAGTTTTGAGGGGCAGTGGATTGCGTCGCTCCAGTGTTCTTATTTAATAATACAATAAGATAAATATAATATAGCGATTGTTGTATAACAATATATATCATTATTTATTAATTAGTCATTTATTTACGTGTTGTATGATTTTATAATTATTTTGATTATAAATAATAATAAAATTTTAATTTATAGATAAAACTTAATATTTTATAATTTTTAGAAATAATAAATTAGATATTTTTAAATGTTTTTCTTAAAATTTTTTAATATTTTAAAATTTTATTTGTGCAATATATAAAATTTAACTTATCAGTATTTATGAATTTATCTTTAGTATTATATAAATTAGTACTATGCGTATAATTGATGTTGTTATCTTTGAGGATTAGAGATTATTATATAATTAGAAAACTAATCTATCAAATAATATAATATTAAAAATATAATTTCGAATATTTTTGAGAATAAGAATAATAAAAATTAAATATGAATTTGAATATCATATGTCAAAGATAAATACACATGTCAATATAAAAAGTTTATGTTTTAGAATATAGTAACACGTGTCAAAAAAAATTTATTTAAGAATTTAAATTAATCATTTACTCGTACATTACACGATCATTGTTATTATTTTGATTATAAAATTAAATTTATAGATAGAATTTAATGTAATTTTTAATGTTTAATAATTACTTATAATATTTTAAAAAATAAAAAAAATATTTTAAATGTCTTTCTTATCTTCTTTCTTATCTTTTTAATATTTTAAAATTTTATTAGTGTGATAATATAAAAACTATTTTAAAAATATTTATTAATTGATTTCTAGTATTATAAATTAATACTATAAATATAACTGATATTACTATCTTTTAGAATTATAAGATATTGTATATTTAAAAGATTTACTTATTAATGAATATAATTTAAAATATTATTTTATAGAATTAGAATTATCATCTAATTAGGAAACTAATTATTAATTAATATAATTCAAATGACCTATTCATATTAAAAATTTAAATATTTGCGTCTTTTTAAAAATTTGGCCTATCCTTTAAATTTTTACTTAAATGATCCGATTAAACTAATTGATTGCAAGTATGGCTAAATTAAAATATTAATAAAAATTAAAAATTACCCTCTTTAACTCTAGATACTAACTTCTCTTTCTTTTATCAATATCGTTTATCTCTTAAAAACACTGTATAAAATCACAATAAAAGTGAGAAGGAAAATGACTTCATCCTTCATTATTCTTCTTTTTGATTTATGATTTCACTTGTCATTCACTTTCTAACATGATCTTAGTAACTCGTGTGTGATGTGTAATACATGTGGCTGTAATGTGTAAGTTATTAATAATAAATAATAACACATCATTTGCCACGTCACCATATTTTGACTAAGAATTTAATATAGATAGATATATAGATTATTATATTTTATATTGGTTGATTTATTTATTACTATTAGCCACTCATTTTACTATGAGTCATCCATGATTAAAAGCCGACCAATGCAAATTAATAAATAATACCAAATGTTATTATGAAATTATAGTTTTATCAATGAATAACATGACAGATTGAATTTACCTAAGAATTTCTCATCATATATCATATAAAGTGAAAAATAATTAAAATATTCCTATATTCCTTTTTATTTTGGTAATTTCAATATATTCTACTAACTTATTAGGAAGGTCAGGTTAGACATATTTGATAGAGTTCCCAAAAAAGGGTTAGAATTCTATAATTAAGTGCCTGCAAATTTAATTATATGCGTGCTAATATATACATATATGGAAGATTTGCAATGCTCTGATTCATAGTCAAATCACGAATCTTTTATGATTGTACATTCCATCTAGAAATGGTCTATACATTGAGAGAAACTTTTTGTTTTGATTTATTCAGATTCTGTTACTATATATCACTCCATTTAGTTTCCATTTAAGCATGGATGCATAGTGATGTATGTTCATCATACCCCAACTCCAACGATATATAAATACTAGCCATTTGAGGTCCAATATCAGTATATCTGACTTCAGTTGAGAAAAATACAACAGAAGATTTGCATAGTATTATTATTATATCATATATGATCATGGAAAGAAAAGCAGTGTCATTTCTTTTGATGTGTGTGGTTATCGGGATGCTTGCAGGGCAGTCCAATGCTTGGTTTAAGGATTTCAAAACTTGCTTAAAGGATTGTCTGGTTCAATGCGCTATTCCACCATGGACTCCAATTTGCCCTGCCAGTTGCCTTGCTAAGTGCATTATCCACCCATCTTATACCACTTCCACTGACACTACTCATCAATTCTGTACTGTTGGTTGTGCTACATCCTTGTGCTCCAAGCTCATCACCAATCCCAACCCTAGTAATTGTTTCTCTCTATCTGTTCTTTTTATTTCTATTATTATTATTATTATTTCATTCTCCCTGAAAATATACTAATTGATTTGTATGAATGTTCTTGTTTTTGCTTTGACAGATCTGGAACAAGTGGAAAGTTGTGTGAATGGTTGTTCAGGAACATGCACCAAGAACTACGTGCCAGTAAATTGATGGAAAAAGGACTTATGCTTAATTTGATAGTTCAAGAGGGGTGTCCTTGGGCTTGAAGATTAATTTCTATGTCAAACACATGATATCCATAGTCAGTACATATATTACTAATACATACACACCTTAAACTCTAAAACCAGTTTAATTGTCTTTGCTATGTGATGGGCGACTCATATCGTATGTGATGTACGTTTACATTTCCAGTAGTTGTTTATCCAAATTTCTTGTTCAAGTATTAAGCTTTATAAATTATTCTTCAAGTTTATTTGGATTGATTTCTCTCTCTCTCTCTCTTATTTAGTTTTGCATATAATTCTAAGAACACTAACTAAAATTATGAACAATAACATGTAACTTTTCTATTGTTTCAAGAAATCATTGCAGATCTTTCTTTATATTAGTCAAACAAATATTATTTGTTTATTTTTATGCCCTAATTACACCACTCGCTAGAAATGAAGGATTTCAAGAATATCTATCCGTGATCTATTAAAGTAGCTACTTTTTGAATTATGGAATTCAAATTTCCATTTAAAAATGAAAGACCCTTTTTTTATTAAGGGTGATAATTCTAATTTCATCATGAGTACATCTTGATATATAAATATAACTATTAAGAGATGTACAGATATATTTTGTTTTGAATGATGATAATATTTGTTTAATATTGAGATTGTAAAAGTATATTTTATTCGAAAGTAAATATGTTTTAGTCTATGATAATTTTATACCACAACTTGACTCTCAAATCTTTGAATAAATCTAATTAAATAAAAAAAAAACTTTCATCACAACCAGAATTATTTTCAGAAAGGAATAACTACAAAATTCTATGAATGGAAACAATATCTCTCAGAGAGGAATAACCAACAAAATCTGTAAAGGAACTAATTAACATTAACATATTTAAAAGATCCATTGTTACTGAATGGGAAATATAATAAAAGAGAAAGAAATTGGACCACCGTCAGTTTTTCTATAGTAGATGTTGATCAGGGCGGAATAGGTTTTGCGAGCAGTAAGGAAAAAGAGGGAGAAGATAGAGAGCGGCTACGATGAATGACTTATATTAGAATATGTTTGGGGATGTTATCTAGAAATTTAACTATGTAAATTTAAAATTTAATTTCATGTCTCAAGTGGCAAGTTTGATTTCTAAAGTATTGGTTTCAGAAGACAGAATGTCTAATGTTTTTTCACCCGGAGAACTAATTGGATTGTTGCGAGCGGAACGAACGGGACGTGCTTTGGAAGAAGCTACTCTTGAGAGTGAGAGGTCTTGAATTTGAGTAATCTCCACCGCATTATGTGAACTTTTACCTTCATAGCGAGTGTAATGGAATGACCACTCCTTATTGTAGATGTGTTTGGTTTGACTAATCAATGTAGCTGATAACTGGTAGCTGATAAATTAAATCGTTTAATAAATTTTATTGGCGATTATTATTAATATGTTAGATGACTATTAAAAGTATAATTTATCATTAAATATATTTTATTTTATTATTATTATAATCAATGCTAAAAACTAATAAAATAATTTATAATAATAAAAAATATTATAGTTAATTTTTTTAGCTCAATTATATTTATTATTAAAAATATTTATAAAAATTATTTTAAAAATAGAAATTTAATTTTGAATCCTACTAAAAAATCTTAAATGCTATAATTATAATTATAATTATTTGACTATTAGAAATAATTTTAAAATAATAATTATTTATTATAAAATATAAAAATCATATTATATAAAATCAACTTAGAGTAAGTTATTATTAATAAAATTTAATAAAGATAATAGTAGCTAAATAAATAAAATAAAATCAACTATCAGTTGATAAGAAAAATTTAAGATAGAACTAATATAATCAACAGCTGATTGTGACTAAATTAGCGATCAGTTGTCGTTTCTTAAGCTTTTACCAAATACTAACACCTATCAGTTTCATCAAACTTCCGAAACAAACAATCTCTGTGTAATCCACGATCAGTTAGCCCTCTCATAAATCAAAAATAATTTAATTTCATGTGGTAATTATAGTTTTACTGAAATCATTGAGTACGTGAGACATACTATAAATATTGCATTTAAATAAGGAAAAATGTGAAAAGTAGCAAATTTATAATGGTCAGGTAATATATCATATATTCAATCGCTAAATATAATATACCTCAAACAGGTAAGAATGTTTCAATTTTGTTCGGTCATTAATAGATAGATGAAGTAGAAATGGAATGCTTCAATCAATAAATATAAAAAATAATTAAAAAATATAAAAATTGTACTACTTAACTTTCATAATTTCTTAATACATTATTTTATCTAATATGACATTTACAATTTGAAAACTAGTAAGTAATATATGAGTAAATATAAATATTATGAATAAAATTATACACATTATATAAATATGCGCTAATGAATTTTTTTACAGAAAACCCACTTTTGGAGAAGCAACATTTTTTGAAAAAAGATATATGTGCACACCAAAGAAGACTATAGAAGAAAAAGAATTTTAGTATTCATTTAAAAATATTTCTATTATCAATTGATTTTTAAATATTAGTAAATAAATTTAATTTAACTATTAAATGAAAAATATTTATCAATTGCGTGAATTCTATAAATCAAACATTAAAAGTCATGATGCATAGTTGTCTGCATACTATGTATTGTCCAAAGAAGGACTTGGTTTTCAAATTATTATATAGTGTATTTAAAGAAATAATACTCAAATCGCTTACATAATATTAACTGATATTTTAAATTTGAATTTTGGATATATAGTTGAATTAAAATTTTTAAAATAATATTTTATCAACTGCAATAGTCATACCTAACACGCTTTAAATTACTTTAAATTCTTAAATATAAAAAAAATATATTTTAATATGCTTTCTACCAACCGATTATTCATGTTTTTGTATTTTCTATGAAGTAGATTTGGTGCTTTAGGAAGGTGAAATCAGTGGGGTGCTTTTATATATATATATATATATATATATATATATATATATATATATATATATATATATATATATATATATATTTCCGACTAATCCAATGTATCACATTATTTAATTTCCATTTGAGCATGGGTAAATAGTAATGAATAGTGCTCATTACCCCACTTCCAATTATATAAACACTGGCTACTTGAGGACCAACATACGTATCAACTTTACAGAAAATACAAGAAAAGACAAACATATTATATATAACATCATGGAAAGAAAAGCATTATCATTTCTTTTGATGTGTGTGGTTATTGGGATCCTTGTAGGGCAATCCAATGCTTGGTTTAAGGATTTCAAAACTTGCTTGAAGAACTGTTTAGTTCAATGTGCTCTTCCTCTATGGGGTCCAATTTGCCCTGTCAATTGTCTTACTAAGTGCATCAAGCAGCCCTCTTATTCCACCACCGATAGTACTCATCAATTTTGTACCGTTGGTTGTGCTTCATCCTTGTGCTCCAAGTTTATCACCAATGCTAACCCTAGTAATTACTTCTCCCTCTGCTTTATTTTTTTTAATAATTAATGAATTCCAGTTAGAATTCAAACTAGTAACCTCTCAGTTCTAGAGACAACTATAGTGCCCGCCATTATAGCTCCTTTTTCATTCTTCTCACTCAAAAATATAACTAGCTTGTATAAATTTTCTTGTGTTTGCTTTCACAGATGTAGATTAAGTGGAAAGTTGTGTGAACGGTTGTTCCGGAACATGCAACAAGAATTATGTGCCAGTAAATTGATGGAAAAAGGATTTCCTGCTTTATTTGTTGATTCAAGATACTGATCAATCTTGGATTTGAAAATTATATATTTGGACACAGGAATAGGATGTCCAGGATTAGGACAAAGTAGTTAAATTTAAGGTGACTGGTATCGTATATGATATATGTCATGTACTTGTATAAATAAACAGATTATTCTTATTGTTCGTTTGTCCAAATTTCTGAGTCTCAACAAGTTCAGTTTCCCCAATTATGATTTCCTTTCCTTTAAATTTCTTTGAAGTATCACCCATCACTAACAATGATCAACAACCATTCAAACTGAGCTTGTATCCATGTACCAATATATAGGTTCTAATATTATTATTATTATTATTATGAAAAGATTATAGGAAAACAGCGAGAGGAAAGTATATATAGGAAACTTTAGGGTTTCTGTAAGACACTCATATGGGCAAAGAAATTAACTTAGGATTTGAGGCATTGTAATTCGTGAGTTCCCAAAAGTTTTAAACAAGTTGTTAATCTAAACAATTTAAGGATGTAATCTAATGTTGGTTCCACCTCCTGAAGATGCTTAGTTGCAGGACACTACGTAACATTTTCTCAATCTCGCCATGGAATCAGAATAGGGCAGTTGGATCTATGCCTAATCCTGAAGTGTGACGTATCAATAATATTTTTGAATTTTAACAACCCAAATTATTATGGAATGTTATGTTTGCATTCCTTTTTTTTTTTTACCTAACATCTTATTGGTTGAGTTAAATTTTATAAAACATATTTACAAATTTAAAATCTATATATTTAATTGAAATAAAAATTTATCTAAATTTTATATAATATTTAGATTTATAAAATTAATTAAATTTCATAAATGATTAAGCGTTTAAACTAAATTTAATATTAGAAAATCGATATATTTTATAAAACTAAAATACTTTTCTAATTTTACCATTTTTATTCTTTTTCACATTATACTCTCTTTATCTTCTCTTTTTATAAATTTTCTTAATTATAATTTATTCCACATAATATTCATTTTATTATGAATTCTATTTGGAAATTTCTAAATAAAGTGAATGGCAAGGACTCTGTGAGCGAGTTTTTTTGCAAAATATCAATTAAATAGATATCCCTAATTCTTGTCAGAGCACCTTTTAAGTGGTTATTTGTCATTTTCAACTTTAATTTTTATTTTATTTTATTTTTAAATTTTAAATATTATTTTTATAACAAGCAGCAAACTTTTTTAAAAAGAAAAACAATTTATAAAAAATTAAATAAATATTAAATAAAAAATTCTAAACCTACTTTTTTAACATCCCTCTTGGACTTCTTGGTTCGTGCCGAAGAAACAATGTCACTCGATCATTATCTATCAAACTGACTATAATCCTTTTTTGTCTATGAGGATTCCACCAGAGCGTTTTCTACTTCTAATAGGCCATGAACTAGATCAGAATCACCTTAATTGGTGAAGGATTTCATTACGGGGCGGACAATGCCACATACATAAACTGTACAAGGTTAGTTATCGGGTGTATTAAACAACAGAAAATTCTCAATCTCTCAACATTTTGTAGCCTTCCAACATGATGTCTATCAGTGTTTATGTGTATAATGTATATAAACATTCCTTAATCTTTATTCCCTTGAAGATAAAATTTTACTGTATCGTCACTCCTGTCAGGTAATGTGGAAATATAGCCAATCCCCAGGTGTAACAAGCTGGGGATGCCTAACCACGACGAGAATCAATGTTACAATATGGTACATCTTTGAAACCCCAGAGCCGAAAACAGTCTTCGACCAGTAGGCCACAAGTGGGAGAACCAGCCTCCTCTAGGTGCATTGGCTGCATCTTGAAGCAAGGCCTCTTCCTCAATCCTATCCGAATCCTCCTGATCATCTTTCTTCTGATTTTCACTTACAGTCCTTTCTTCTGTGCCGTGAATTCCAGCATCTGCAATTTCTCCTGGCTTCTTGTCAAATAATCCTTTAAATTGCTTGCGCACCTTCCTCTCAACTTCCTGCTCATTAATGGCAGGTATACAGAAAGATAATAAACATATATTTTTCACCTGAAACAAGAAATGAAAAAAAAAAAAAATCTACCTGCTTCTTCTGCTTCAGTTTTTGAAGTGCTGCCATTGCATCAGCTTCAGATGACTTGTCACCTTTCATCATCTAGCAGCATCCCAAAGCATGTTTAGATAATGAATGTCAAATAAGAATTTATACTAAAATTAAAATTGCATGCACTACCATTTCAAAATCACGTCTTGCTTCCTCAAAATCTCCGTCTGTCATGTAGGCCATTCCCCGCCGGTAAAGAGCCTTGGCATGTGCAGGATTTGCATCCAAAACCTGCATAATTTTATCAAGACCAACCAAATATCTATATTCAGATGCTCAGAAAGGCAAGTAACCCAAAAAATAAAAGCACAGGCATTTCAAAGTAAGATCCTTTATCAAATTTGAACTTTTCCTGTATAAGCACACTTCATTGGCATCATGGACCTGCCCTTGAAATATAATAAGGGTCATCATAGACAATGACATCCCATAATCCATCACAAACTACGATGTTTTTAAATTGAAGCCCGCACAAGATTTAACCCAAAGCCTTAAGGGACTATGCCCTACGTAACCTGCAGATGTTTTATTCAGAGACAAGTATGCTGCCTTAAGAAGCTCAATTGTGCATCATTATACAGAGAAGCTCAATATCTCATGCCAACTGTGCATCAAATGGTATTTCCAGTCCCCAAAGATTGCAAATCCTAGAATCTAATACCTGATTAGCATATGTGACATGCAATTAAGCATACTAAACCTTATATCCTCTGTTTCTTAGTCGCATCCAATTAAGCCAGTAAAACTCAAGTGATAATGTAAGCAGTGGCATCTACCTTGACCATTGAACCATAATTCTGTCCCAGAAATATGATTTCCATGCAGCAAAACATACTCTATTTAAGCCAATCAAGCAATTACAAAGAGAATAACATTCTGATATTGCAATTCCACATATAATATTCAAAGCACCAAAACATACCTTATTGCAATACTCAATAGACTTTTTGCATTCTCCCATTTTGAGGTAACACGCAGCCAAGTTCAGATTTAACAGATTCTTCAGAACACCAAGAGAAAAAATAAATTAAACTGTTACATGAGCAATGACATGTAAATAAATACTATAGAGCACCTTGTTTTGGTTGCTCTAAGGAGTGGAATACTTACTCTTGTATCTACAAAAACCTTCCCTTCCTCATCATCTTGAGGATTAACATGATTAAATTCCCTAAGTACCTGTTGAGCAGTTGCAAGAATATCACAGGAGGACTTGAAAGTTTCCTAATATAATTCAACTGTTTAAGAGCCAAAAGTCCGACAGAAAGAAATGCCCGTAACTGCTTAAGAAATAACAATGGAACCATTCTATTTTGAGCTCGCAAAATTGACAAGCCCTGAATGTTACAAAACAATAAAAGAAATAATGGGAGCACACACAAAAGACACACAAAAAGCAAAACTCAAATTAATATGCTTTTTTTCTTTCTAAAAGCATCAAATGGAAAATTAACACTCCCAAGATGCTTAAAATATGAACCAAGTCAGGAAATATTACCTTCTCATATTTCGCCTTAGCAAGTTCAAACTTTCCTTCTTTGTAGAGCCTGTTTCCCTAAATAACAGCAGTCACCACGGTTCCAAGTTTGTAACGACACTCAGATAGATGCAGACATGAAGCACATGTATAAAAAACAAGCAATATTGCATGTGTTCAAAGACAGCATTTGAACAGCTAAATATAAATACATACTGTGTTTCTAATCTTCTCTGCTTCACCCATAATAGTTGGAAAATCCATACCAGTCCAGTCCTGCAATATGGATTCACATGAATCTTTCTATATGTAATGTAATGATAGAGGAAAAATAAGAACCTCATGGATTCCTACTGAACTTCACCTATTCAAAACTAATCAACTAAATTCCTACATAGCAGCACCCATAATTAACTCCAAAGCCCACTCTTGCTCAAACCAAAGTCGACTCGCCCAAAGCTACTGAAGACTAAATTGAATGCCAAGTAGAACAACAAAAGATATGGTTCAACACTCATAGGAGTGCACATTTCGAGTCTAAAAAAGGTCTATATAAGCTAACTAAACAACCTCGCGACCTAATTTCTAAGAAATATTCGCAGTTACCTTTGGCATCTCAAAACCAAGTAGCTCAATTTCCCATTGAATATGAGCACCTTCAGGAACATTAGCTGGCCTAACAGTACAGAAGGATAAAAAAAAAAAGGTGATGTCAGTTCAGGAAGAATAGAGCTAATGATAATTTAAAAAAATAGAGTTGTTCAATGTGCCTATATTTTTTATACAACTGGATGTGCTCAACTAGGTTTGAAAAAGCAACCTCTGGAACTTGTCGTATGCATAATCAGGAGGGCATGTGACAAGAGCAATCTCTCCCGGGAGCATTAAACGAACACACATTTCAAATCCTTCAGGTACCTACAGCACACAAAAGAAGAAGTTAAAGACATCAAACTGCTGCAAACTGTCAACCAAGGGCCTCAGATACAGCATGAAAGTTCAGCTGATTAACACTCTAAAATAGCAAAAGAGCAGTTTCACACTGCTTTCTGCAGCAGCATCTAAAAGGGTGCTTTTTACAAAAGCAGATTGCAAAAATAAAACCAACCTGGGCCTAAGATTCAGCTTGAGGTTAGGCCTATACAAACTTGTGAATAGAGATTAAAAATAACAGTTTTCAAGAACCTATTCTATGCTTTCTATGAAGGAATAACTCACAAGCCCTTCTCCAGAACTGAACTCCAAAGGTTGACCATCATTATCAACTCTTGTATCATAGAAGACTTTGTTTTCCTCGTCAAGAAGCATCCCCTTGTAATGGACTCGCAGTAGACTGTCATGAAGAGGGCAATCCATCGGAAACTCACCTAATTTTTTCAGAGCAACTCAGATGCATACTCTACCGCATGTAGTATAACATTTGAAAATACATGTAGATATGCATGTAATTGAACAGGAATTGGCAATAAATAAATTCAAGGGAAAAAAATAAAAACATGGGCAGAAACTAGATGAAGGAAGCTGTAATTAAATAAATGATCAATGCATAGGCATATGTGCCAGGTGCTAACATAAATTAAGTTATAGAATACAAAGAAACATAGTGACGACTGACTTCTTTTGCTGCAAGGGTGGGAGAATTGGACATGCCAGAGGAGCTACTGCATTGCAAGAGATATGGCAAGTAGAAAATGTGTTTTCCTTGAATTCAGAGGATCAAATATTAATAGCATGGAGCTTAAATGATTTTTCCAGAAAGAAAGAAAAATTGTGTGATTGAAATGAATGGTTAAAGAGAAAATAGTAGAGAAGTAACCACTGGTCATTTCTTTATTATACTACACATGGACACCAGATGATGAGCAATAGAAAAATGCTAAAACAAGCAGTCTGCTTATAGTTGAAGATGTCTGAGGTGTGAGAGCATAGATCTCAAGCAAAGTAAGAATGAATTTCTGTACACATACCTCTTCCATCACAAAGCCGACGCTTTATCAGGCGTCCATCTCCAAGCATGTCCCGCACCTGTCAAAACTAAGCTAGACAGGTTAATTACATCATTAAAAATTCCCCTTTTCACCATAAAATAAATGCAAATTATGACATGCACACACAGAGGCAAGAAACAAAAACAACCTTAGTCAAGATCATACTTGTTAATGGTGTGGCTGAGGCGCAAGGCACAAGAAGCACAAGCCTCTGCGCTTCAAACCCTTTGAGGCAGGCAACCTCACTCAGGCTTGGGCTGAGGCACAGAGAAGGAGAACCTTGTATATATTGCACTAATATCTTTGTTTTTCTCAACAAAAAGAAGAAAAGAAAAGAAAAGGTTTCTAATGTTGCAGCCAAAAGCTCTCTTGCTTTCGAAGATTCTTCTTTTTTTTTTTTTTCTCTTCTCTTATATTCTTTCTCTTTTCATAATCCCATGCTCTCAAACATAGCGGACTCCTTTTCTCATGCTTGATTTAATATTGTAGGGACTGCATTATTTGACAATTTGAAGAAGCAGATTGTATTGAGCTTGATGATGTGTATTTGTTCTTAATAAATGCATGCTTTAGGAATCATTGCTAGTCAGTAGTAGGAATATCATTTTAAGCCTATAATATTTTTTTGATGAGCTTTGCATGTTTGATAACTATTCTCAGGATTTCACTAAAAGTCAGACACAGATGAAAGGTCTTTCACAAATAAGATTTCAAATGCCATGCATGTTAAGTTCCATATACTATTACTTCACATAACTAAGCTATACTACTTGTCAGTTCAGGACAATTGTTCTCCATTAACTATCACAAAAATCTTCAGAACTACAGGCACTCCTAATACAGATGAGCTTATCAGCACATCCATCTCGGTGAATGTGCTTGTCATCTAGTAACATCAAGGTATTAACTACCCATTCAGAGCAGTGCAACTGATCATGCCTTGGTATTTGTTTGTTTCATGCCTAAATGCCAACTTAACTACAGTGGGAATCTAATTAAACAAGTACAAAGAAGAAAGATAGTCAAGCCTGTTGGTTATGGCATAGGGTTTTATTAAACCAAATCAATTGAATAAGATTTATCAATGTCCATCCTCAACCAGCACATCTCACTTTAAATAGTCTCATTGAATAAAAGAACATGGGAATTAGTATTCAAATGGAAGAGCAGGCAACTATAATTATGATTAAAGAGCATTTACATACCTGAGTGAAATGGACAAGCTCCACCTCAAAATGAACTTCGTCACAACCTTCAGCCACAGACATGAGAGGAGACTCAGTCAAATACTCACTAGTGACATATATTACTGCTTTCTCTTCCCGTGTCATTGTTCCTATCGCCATCTCAAGACCTTTAGGTACCTGATTCAGTTATGAACAATATTAATTCATCATCATGTCCAGAGCAACATCTACGAGCACAGTGTCTTTCTAATAAACAGATCAAAATGTCTCCTCCAATGTAAAATTCTTGACCTCAAGGAATCAATAATCTAGGTTACAAAACAATCAACTGGTAAAGAAAGTACAATGTAGAGAACATTAGTAGACTTAGCAAACTAAGAATTTAAGAGATAAAGAAACAAAACAATGAAAGTGTGAAATATATGTAACCAACCTCAGATTTCCCAAATGTAAAGAAATATGGTTCTCCTTGTGGGCATGAAAGAATTACTTTCCCGTCACCTGTCTTTGCAGAAATCCTATAAATAGGACAAGTTTTCAGGTCTTTTATATTACAGTTTATAGAAACATAAAGCAAAAGCAAAAATTGATTAGAAACAAGTTGATACCTAGCTTTTACTTCATAGGGTTCCCTTGGCGATTCCCAACCCTGTCCTTCATTTATTACCTATTCACATAATAAGCAGATATATACTAAAACAGATAAATACTGACTGTGCAACTTGCAGTACTGTAGATCTCATGAGCATTGTTCTTTTTATTCCCATACAGGAGGAAAGCACTAGGTTTAAACCCAGGACAACTACCATATGCCCAGTACTCCATCTACCTTTGTTAAGCCAACGTCAGAATATTTACACAAGATTGGATTACACAAAATTATTTCAATGCCTTGTTTCTTCCCAGCTCCCAGTCTTTCCCTTTTTATAAAGCTTTAGCTACATTTCATACTTATCTCTCAATTTCTCCTTTCCCTTATTTTTTGGAGACATCAGGACCTGAGCGGAAGTTATAGCAAGACATAGAAACTCATTCAACCAGACTGACAATTGAAAATTGATATTGAATTGGCTCTCTAGTGAGCAAAAGATGCTTCTTGACATTGTCTCAGGAGCAATGAATTTTATCACACAGAGAATGCCAATATGAGAACAGATAAAACAATTAAGTCCCAAGTGCAGGGTGTCAAAATGAATCAAAGGACATCAACTAGTACTTCCAGTCAGCATTTAGCAAGACACACATGTGAGTTTTACCATGATACCAAATCATATTTATATATAATCTCAAAATTACCTGTTTTATAATACCCAAATCTTCGCTGACAACCTGAAATCAGCAAACAGTTCAGCTTTAGAATTAAAGATATGACCAATTCCAACAGCGGAATTTTACAAGTATTATGCATACATACATTTGGATCTTCCACATAATCCATTTACCATATACTTGAAATTCTGAACTTTTTACGGCGAAGAAAAGTTTTATGATGTCAAACTATGACAAGCAAAAAAAAATACAAATTCTAAATAAAAAGAAAATCTTACCTTGACTTTGGAAAAGTTCATCATCTCAATTTCAAAATGAAGTTCATCTTCTTTCGGGAAGCTACTTGGAGGTGAAACTGGACAGACATCCTCACCATAGTGCACTTCAGGTTTCATCTTGAACTGAAACAAGAGTTACCATCAGCTTTTAAATAACAAAACAAGAAAGTCCAGCATAACTTTACCTTTACTCATTAACTTATAATAAGTTATAAAAGTTTTTCCACCCAGCTTTTCTAGTGAAAGAAAAGCAAAAAAGAAACCAATCGGAATCAAACAAAAACACAATATCAGTTTCTTATATACATATGAAGTAGATTTGATCCCTATTCCTTCTTTTCATGCATATATTTTAGTTCACTAAATTCCTTTTCTTTTCTGATTTTTTTCTTCTACAGCACAAAGCAGGTGTATAATCTAACAAGAAAAGAACAAGCACACAACATATTGCAAGAAAAAAAAATGTAGTACCATAGCCACTTCGCCCTTCAGCATTGTGGTAAGCCCTTCCAACAACCCCAACAGCATCTTACTTTTGCCCAAAACTTGTCTTATTGGAGTACCCTTTCCTGTCATGTAATAATAGGTTACGTTACCACAAGGACCATAAAACATACAATAGAAAATCATCTTATTCAAGTATGAAATCACAGAATTTAGTACATAAATCTTGGAGAAGCAAAACCTGTACATTGAAACACATCTATGAATTATCCATAACAAAGAAATAAACCCACCTCCATATTCTAATTTACTAGACTGTACAACGACTCCATCTAATGTTCTAACAGTGCAATGGTAAATGACCTGCAACACATTAGAAGACAAAATAATGAACTGCCACATTGCATGATAAATGTAGAGATTAATCTTAGAAGAAACAGTAACCTGGTCATCATCTGATGGTTTAGCATCACCTCCTCCTGGTCTCATCTCAGCTTTCATAAGACTCCCAGGAACAATTTTTTTTCTCCTGATCATATATGCAAAAACATACCAATGCTTCTTAACAAAATTTAAAAGCTCAACTTACATTACAATTAAAGAAAAAAAAAAAAAGAGCACCTTTTATCGCTTTCAGTAGGTTCTTTTTTCTTCTTTGGAGCAAAATCTTCATTTGCAGCCATGGTCGATGATCGCGTTCAAGGAATTTGGAGAATATATCTGATCAAAAGCTGAGATTTTGATTCAAGAGAGCAGCTTTAGATTTCAAAAAGGAGTATTTGGCGGAGTAATCGAAGAAAAAAAAGAACCTAACAGAACTAACACACACTAACAAATTTTAGATACAAACCACGAGTTCACTTTTATTATAACTAACTTAGCATGAATTTGGAATTTGCAAAACTGCTCATTTTCAGGTTCACAAAAGTGAATTATAGGTCAACAGAAATGAGAAGTACCTCAGATAGCGATTGATTGATTTTGATTACCTAGCTAGTCGCAGCAGTTGAATTTGCACCATATGCCACTGGATCAGCTACTTTCTTTTTCTTTTCTTTTATTTATACAAAAAAAATATACATTTGTTCGTCGCCTCAAAATTAAGAAGGAAAAGCTTAATTTCAGAAGCCGATGACCTCTGGGTTACTGGAATGCAGTTTAGAAGAATTCCTAGAGGTCCTTGGTTCGATACTTCATGGCAGCAGTTGAAATTTGTTAAAGGTAACAAGGCAAATGCCAAGTATGCCTAACAGCAACGTGATCCTCAAGGGATTCTTATGTATAAAAAGGAAAATTGATATTGTTAGAAACATTTTCTGTCAGTATGAGCAACAATCTATTCTCAAAATCCCTATAGGCTGTTTATATGAACGAGATTCTTACTGGGTATGCCCACCATGTTATCTGTTGATGCTAGGAATTGGAGTTTTAATCCTTCTCCCTCTGACTCTCAGAATTTCAGTACATGCAAGATTATACAGGATTCTGATCTTACCCCTAACCTTAAGGCTTTTCTAATGAAAATAAAGATTGAAATTACACTTGTTAAGTTGAACAGTACTCTTTATTTTCTAATAGAGATTCAAGCTCGCTATTTCTTTTAAGATTTTAAAAATACTCTCATTTTACCTTTTTAACTTTGTCCATAATTTAGTCCAAAAGCTTAATTCTCATCTTTATTAAACTTAATTAAAGTTTTAGGAAAGATGGTGGCGCGATTTTTTTTGTTAATCTCATGAATTATTTTCTTAAATCAAATATTCGATGCTTATATTTATCTATTAAAATGATTGATACTATATATGATAATAATTTATACTTTCTTTCTTTTATTACAAATACAATGAGTGATAAAACTATATATTATATGAGAAATTACTTGGCTAGATAGATAAACACCCAGCACAGTAATCTATAAATATGCAATCCATGCAAACAAGTAAAACAATAAAATCACTGGTTTTAATCCATTCTGATGTTTAAATTAAGAATTTAAAAAACAAGTAAAAAAAAATAAAATTGTAAAGTGAATGTAAGATACCAATGATATAAATCAGATTTCTTTATATACTGTCCAGCTGATTCTTATTCATATAAAAATTTGATTCGTCTCTTTGACTTATAGGATTTTAATTTTCTAGTCAACTATAAATAATTGGCGTAGTTCGAACTTTCTAATCATACTTGAATACATATAATTCATGCATAGTTATTAATATAAAAAAAAAAATTAAAAGCTTTTTTAGTTTCAGTAGTTACCAATCAAGCCATTATGTTATTAATAATTCATGTATTTGTGCTTATCTATTAGATATAAAAGAGAAAATAAATTGAATATATAAGTTATTAAAATTGCTGACCTTAACTAAGGTCCGGCCAAACATAAAATTCATTAGTTCGGATAATGATAAAGTAAAAATTTAATTTCAAAAATACTTTTACCTAAATTGAATAATACATAATTTTTGGATCTAAAATTACTATAGGATATGTGGCAATATCCTTAGATAAAAGACTTTTGGCAATAGTTCAACAGACCAAATTTATCATGATTATATAATCCAAACATGCATGTTAAAGTATTAAAAATATTTTAGTGTTAATTTAGTGAGGTTTCAACTCTAATACCTACTTTTCAACTGATGTCACCTTATTATATGTATTTGGCTTTTTCTTATTTTTACTTTTTTCTATAGTTACTAAACATTTTATTTTTCTTATTCAATTTTTTGCCTATTTAGTGTGGTATCTAATATTTTTATAAAATTATTTTTAATTTAAAATATTAATATGACATTATGTGGACAAAAAATGAAATAAAAAAGGATAGATTTTAGTAAAATGTTATTTTGTTTGTTTATACCATTCTCCTTTCAATTCCGTTGTAGTTGGACTTTATTATCCGCATATTGGCCGGCTTGTTTGGCGTTTAGTTGTGTTACTTTGTCCTCATATTCAGTTTTTATTATCATTATTATTATTATTATAAACATTCTCTCTTTTTTTATTTTATAAATATTTCTTTTTCTTTTTCTTTCATAATTCATTACAGAAAGAGATATTATGTCCTCTTCTTGAATTGTATCACCACCAAATATACATCAATGGCTTAAATGCTAATTTGCTCCTTGAATTTTGGGTTAGCAAACAACTAGCTTAGAAACTAATTATTGTCTTTTAATTCTATTTATATTAATTAGTTTTTAATTATTGGTGGTTAATAATAATAATAATAAATCAATCAATCAATCAATAGAAATATAACATTTAATAAATAATATCGTATATTAATAATTAATTATTTTTATCTATAAATGATGTGATAAAATAAATTTATTCAAAAATTTGATTGTAATGAAATAAATAAATTATTTCCTATTGACTCTAAATTGGGGGTGAATAGGCATTTAAGCCTTCCAGCAAGCGGAATCATTGTCCTCTTCTCCTCCTTCTTCTTCGGTTACACCAATGATAAATTATTGTCTTTAGTTTCATCTACCACTAGAGTTGCTTAGTTTGAAGGAAAAAGGAAAACAAGTATAACGACGATGATATTAGGAAAATCGAGTAGCTAGTAGCTGTCTCTAGCGACAACCTAAATTTACACATTTATTTCTTTAATAATGATAATAATTTAAAATGTATTACCGGTTTGGATGTTATTAAAAGAATGATATAATTTTGTATTAATTTAACAGCAGCTGAGATATCTAACGTTACAATGCTTTACTTTCAATAGAATCTAAATCTAAATTAAATGTTTTTAATTTCTAATTTTATAATTAATACTATTATTGTTATTATTAGGAGATGAAAATTAGAATCAATTGACAAGTAATAATCTAAGTGTTTATTTAAAACTTAGAGAGTGACTGGGTACTCTCAATGCATTACGCGTATAGGTTGAATGAATAACATTTATGTTAAATATTTTATATTTTGAATAACTAAAGAGCAATAAATATTTATAATTTTATATCCATTAATCATTCAACAACCATGGATGCAATACTCTAACAGTAGCAAAGCAAAGAAAAGTCCTTTATATATTTCAGTGGATTAATGGATGTGATTCATCAATAAGAACTTCAGAATACGGGTGAGTTTGGCTAAAATAATGATCAGAGCTCCGAACGTCTAATTTCGTTCCTACAAAAGGTACAAGAAGGTATACATGGCAAACGGGGGAAGTATCAAGCCTAACTCAGCAACTAACATGATTCAATAAGGAAAACCCACCATAAGAAGCCCTCCTTCAAAATTCCAACATGAGCACCGTACCTCTGCCCTTCCAAATTTTAATCAGCAAGTAGGCATGGAATTGTTTATGTTACCCATCTCCAAGCAAGCAAGCAAGGAAGTAAACAACCAACAAAGAGTAAGGAAGAAAACTTCAAAGCTCTCCCTTCTCCAATTACCTTCAACACTTGGATTTGCCCCAACAATTTAGAAGTGATTCATAACCCATTCTTTTTTTCTATAGTAAATGAATTGAAAAAAATGATAATCAACACCTTCTCCATCGGGCACCAGACAAATTCCAATGTCGAGCCAAAAAAATCATTTGTTTCTCCATGCTAATGCTGATATATAATCTGTACAACAACTCTCCCATTGAACTTGTGCTTTAAACTCTGGTGGCGAATGCAATGCAAATACAAGAAAAGTAAGTCATCTACACATTGCAAGTTTAATGCTAATCTCAACAATCACAAACTGGCTTAAACCTATGAAAAGTAGGTTACCTTAAAACTCATTGAGATGCATATATATAATGGCGACACAGGATGTAGCCACCATTAGCATAAGGATTGATATGTGTGAAATAAGCATATGCAAACATAAAACTTTCACAAAATGAAGCAGAAAAATGTCCACTCACTTGTAGTTAAGATCATATTTTCCCAATTCCTTGACAATCAAAGGCGACCCTTCTCCATCAGTAGCCTAATTAAGAGAAGCAAAAAGAACTTATAATGTAAGAATGTACAAGAAAACCTTTCTCGGGATCTAATATCAAGTAGCAAGGCAGGAACTTGTTAGTAGAGTCCAGAACTAAAGATCTGCTCAAACATTCTTAATATTCACAGTCTGAATTTCATATTATGGCCCATATAATCTTTACACTTGTCCGTACTGACTACAGGTTCTTTTCCACCAATTTGACAATAATAGTTCCCTTAGTATAACCTATCACAGTACCACACAGCAATATTTGTAAGTTCAACTGCTGTCCCTATATGTACCAACATCAACCACTTTCAAGTCATAGTAAATATAAGAGGAAAAAGAGAGAGAGGAAGAAGACAAGTTCAACAACTTTCACATATTAATGAGATTTACCTATTGCAAAAAAAAAAAAGATTGTATGAAAATAAAAGTTTGACCACAAAGATTAATCTGAACCGTCAAAGCATACATGTTAAACATTTATCCAAGAATTTCCCACTTAATAAAAACACCAGATAGAAATGGCTGGAATATATTCTGTATAGACAACTATTTGAAAAATCTTGTTCAAGTAAAGGGTAGGGGAAACTCTCTTCAGATAAATTTACTACTGGTACTTGAATGCGAAGTCTATCTGCCACTTTCTTTCTATAAAACAAATAATGAGGGCCAAGCACTCTCCATCAGAAATTAAGAAGTTTACGGAACTAAGATTACCTGTAAGTTGATGAATGCTGTAAATGAACTGTCACATCCTCAGAAACCTGTATTGTTTCAGGAAGTTTGGATGAGAAATCGCTGCAAAGACATTGTAAGTGTGCTTCATATGTCTGGACGCATCATAACTTTTAAATTGATAGTCCCGTGCCTGCCCATACAGGAATTATTTGTTAATAATCAAAATCGAGGCATGTTTGTAAAGCCAATAAATCATTAATGGAGATGGAGCCCTCAGATATTTCATAAACCTAACTCATATTGACTATCCCATGTCATTGAAGATCAATTCAAATTCAAATAGTAGCCAGCTCAAATTTGTTTAAAGGATATTATAAGTCCAATTATAGAACTGCGACTCATTTATCAGACATTATAAAGTATCATTTTTCTCATGTGATAATTTGATCTAACTGCAGATCTCCTTATCCCTGATTCCTGATCCATCACCATTGTTCTGAACTAGCAAAAACCAAATCACGAAATCAGAAACCTACAACTACACAGTTGTCTTTCGCATCATGCTGCAGAACTTGCAACATGCTGCAAAGCTCATTAACCCATTGTCCTGTTTCCTTCTTAGCTTATTTTGTTTGGGATGCATAGAAAAACTGCTCTCAAAACAACATGCATGGTCAATGTAATAGAAGTATCTTGCCAATGTCACTTCACAGATAAGATGTATCCATTATGAGTAAATGCGTGAAAATTGAATTGATAATTTAATTCCTGGTTTCCAAACTTATTAGCAATTTTATTCGTGGAAATGCAAAAAATTCAAGAGCAAATCATACAAAGTCATGATAATGCACTAGTGTAAGTTCTCTTCTTTCGTTCTCATTTGCAATTACTGAGATCAATTAAGGATATTTATATACCTGTCATTGGTAGTTCTGGATACAAATAGTTCCTGGAAACAGATTCACTAGAACCCAGTCCTGCAGTAACAATCATAATAAAATAGATTGATCCAATGAACTCAAATTACGCCAATGATTGAACCCATTGGTTTTAATAGAAAAAGAATTATATTATCCATTTGACCAAACAAAGTACTTCAGTCAGACGGCTTCCAAGCAGAGGCAGTCAACAGAGACAAATCCTTCCACCCCAACTTTAAGCACCCATTTTCCTCCTCAACCAAAGTATACCCTTTCCAAGGGAACATCCCTAGCAACAAACTAGCCTGAGCAGCCGGGTTACCCCCAAGCGAAACGGGTTGAAACCCGGCCCGTCTCAACTCATTCCCCCATCTCTCCACCTTCACTTCACCAGTCCTCTTGGGCCCACCAACAGCAACAATATTTCTAATCTCACACCCAAACAACTGCTGCTCCACAGTATGTCTCTCCACACTGTCTATACCCAATCCATCCCCTAATGCATCAAATAAAGCACTATAATAATGCAAAGCCTCAACAAATCTACCTAAAAAACTACCAGCGTGACTCAAATCTTGTTCAGCAGTTGTGATCAATTTAGGCCTTAGCAAAGTCAACAATCTCAACGTCCCTAAATCGCTGCCTGTTATATCATAAAGACAATGATGCATCCAATGGACAACAACAGCTTCTCTTGGTCTAATCCCAAGTTGACTGATATCACTCACACTTCCAATTTTACCCTCCAAGGGATGGAACTCAAATGGCAAACCAAGTGAGCTAGCAAAATCAGCTAGTCTCCTCCCAGTAGACTCGAGCAACTCAGAGGAAGACCCAAACCCGGTTATCCTCATGGACCGGATCTTTTTGGACCTTGAAGCAAGTATATGGAACAATCCAGGCCATTGAAGGCCTTGCATAATATCAAAATCGATGACGTGCACACGATCCTCGCCATCCAAAGCTTGAAAAATTGCTTGATTAGCAGTGAAATGAGAGAATTTGATTAATGGACTGATTGAATTATAGGATTGGAAAGCGTTGAAGATTTTCTGAGATTGAGTTAACGTTAGGGATTTTGACGTTAAAGGTGAGTAAGTACCTAAACAGGAACTTACTACACGCGCTTGAAGCGCGTGAGCGAAGTAAGAACCAACGCGCTCAAATGATGATCCGAAAGGTGATGAGAGTTCCGAGATTTCGGGGAGGAGATCAGCTGCTTCATCGAGGTTGTCCATGGCTACACACTCAGCGCATTGTAGCAAAAGACCGAGGAGTCTCAGACCGGTGGAATCTTCTTCTTCTTCTTCTTCTCCTTCTTTAATAGCGGCGGCGGTATCATCTAAGTTAGGTCTTTTGGCAGAAGGATCGTCGCCAGCTGCGATTGTTTCTCTAGCGGTGCGCTTAGCTGTCTTCATGGAAGAAGAAGTAGAATTATTAGGGTTAGAATTGGAATTCGAATTGGAATTGATTGGGGGAGATTGAGGAACTAAGCTCTGAAACATGATGGATTAATAACAATAATAATAATTAAACTCAATGATTGTTATAATTAAAGCTGTAGAGATGTGTCAGAGAAAGATATGTTTGGGAAGAGAGAAAGTGAGGGAAAATTAAAAGCGTAAAGGCAGATGACTTTTTGGGGTATATAGTAATAGTAAGCAGAGAAGGGCGGGGACATCATGTGTGTAAAATAATAGTAGTAATTAATTTAATGTTTATTATTATTATTATTATTTGTGAAGGAGGTTGTTAGGTAGTTGACTTGTCGTTAACTGTGTTTTATTTAAAGGAAGGACTAGGAAGGAGGGAAAATCATTGTTTTATGAATTTAATTTAATTTAATTTAACCTATCAGTATTATTTGGGTAATCAAATCGTCATTGGATTCTTCGAATAATATTTTTTGTTACAATGATAAATTTTTTCAGAACTATAATATTATTTTTATTTTATTTTGTAGCATAAAAATATACAGTGATTAAATAAATTATATATACGGTCCCAATCGTATTCGCATTTATATTAATAAAAAAATAATTTGTCTTTAATCTCTAAACTTTTGGCCTTTTGTTAATTTTATATATATAATTGATTCTGGATTTTTCTTTTAAAATTCTTTTTAGAATTAAGTTATTTTAATAACCAAGATAAAATATTGTTAAAACAAATTGATGTATTAACAGAATGAAAAATGTGCATTGGAGCCTTTTAAACTTTGAATTCTTATCTATTAAGCCCTTGGAAATTTTTTGGTCTAGTTTTATCTGATCAATTGAGTCTTCCCCTTTTTATTTTTTGGCATTAAGGACCCTTTTGGCTATTGAAATATGAGGATGGCAATAACAATAGATAAAAGAATATTAACAATTCAAATCGATAGAAATTAAGAATAAATATTTGTTGATTAAAGAATAAGCTTAGACCAAGTTGGCAAATAAATTTGTAATTGTAGATAATTGTATATTGTTCATTGATGGTAACAATGGGATTTTAGTCAAGCCTTAGAATAACAAGGCTGAGCCCCTACCAGTGAGTCTGTTGATTAAGCTACTAACCCAATATCTTAGGCTTGCTGATATGCTATTGCCTGTTAGTTAGTTCATAGGAACTTAGCCTTGTTCAAGGCCTCGCTATGTATCCCTCGTGAGAGTTATGATTGTCTGTTGCTATGTTTGTTGAATCTTTTCTTTGTTTTCTTCTTATGGATTACTATAAATCCCATGTTTAAATTTAACCCGTACAAAATGCAAATAAAAAGACTTGAAACTAAAAATTCTCATTTGAAAAAGGGACACTTTATTTGAGGCATACTCAATACTTCAAATGTAGCAGTCGATCGGATCACTAAAATAATTTTTAAGTTGAATGCATCAAAACTGTAATAAATAAAATTCTTTTTTCTTAATGTATTCGCTTTAAAGTGTAAATATTGAATATAATAATAGTATATTTAAATCAAATTTCTTAAATGTTAAAATCATTATCAATGATTCTAAAAATTTAAATTTATAATCTTTAATTAGAAAATGCTTCAGAATGCAGTTAGTGTGTCACTAGAACAAGACTACATCCGTAATTATTGTGTCGAGGCTTATCCCCAGTTGCTTACCGATCAATAAAAATAAATGTGTATAATTCAGTTGCCACTGCACACAGCAGCAAGATATAGACCATTCAGTATCCAGTGAAATAATTGGTGACATAGGGCAAAATTTAATCAAGTACTGTAGTTATATTGGACAATTATTTATTAGGTTTTGCTAATGTCATGGACCGTCCAATACGAATGTGACAACTGTCTTATAAACCAATCATATTAATCTATAATCCTGTGCGACATTGTTAATGCACACACAAAAAGGAAAAAAGAAGTTAATTAAGGCAACGGTGGAGGAGAGAAGAGGTAGGTAATGTTAGGGTGTTGTTGTTAGGTATTGTTTGGTTTCGTGGTAAAATAGGGAGAGAAAATAGCTCCTCTTCATATATTGTATTTTAAAATAGCCAGCTATTCACCAAGTAGATAATCTTTTTCTGTTCCCTTTTTTTTTTCTGCCACACCTTCCAAGTTATTGTTTTTATTTTAATTATAAAAATATATTTTAATGGATAAATTTAATGTTTAATATTTATTTTTAGATATTTTTATTTCTTAAATATTTTATAATTTTTATTAGTGATTAATATAAATATTATATTAAAAATATTTATTAATTAATTTTAATATTTTGTAACTTAATATTATCAATATAATATAATTGATATTATAATATTTTAAAGTAAAAATAACTAAATATTTGAAATTAATTTATTAATGAATAATAACAAAAATATAATTTAAAATGTTAGTTTTAGAATTGAAATTATTATCTAATTTTTAAATTTATTATTAAAATATAATTAATATGTTATTTTTAAAATAAAATTAGAATTATTATCTAATTAAAATATTTATTAGTTAATATAATATTAATAATATATTTAAATATTATTTTTTAATATTAGAGTCCATCTTTAATTAGAAATATAACTCATTAATCAATAAATTAATAGAATAAATCATAAAATTACTCATAAACTCAAATGCTACGTGTTAAAAATAAATATACATATTAAAATTAAAATAAAAAATGATTGTTAGACATTGTATTTTTATTCTTATTGATATTTTGGCATGGAATTATTGAGGAATGGAATGGTATTGTCAATGTTTGGGTTGTATTCCTTTCCTGTCTTTGGCTTTTAAAATTTTATTTTTCCTTATTTTTTTAACCAAAATCATTAACATTTTTTCATGTTTAGATAATTATGACCATTGATTGAAAATTAATAATTAAGACTTATCATTTAATAAAATATTATATATTTTTTAAATTTTAAATTCAATTTTTTAATTAAAATTTTAACTGTTGAATTTCAAATCAATGTTATAAATTGCTTATCATGTTGAACTTAAACATGAGAGGCTCTAACCTAAAATTCTAAAAGAAAAATTATTAGTTGCATGCAAGATGAACTTATGTCCTATATTTTATTATACAATAATTACACGACTTCCTTCAAGTTTTTATTTTTATTTTTTAAAAAGGTTGCTAATTGTGTGGTAATTTACACTGAAATAAAGATTGTGATTATGGAAATGATAATCAGCTTATGCACACTATTGCTAGCGGGTCATTCTAATATACCATAGGTGTATCTTATCAAATAAATCTATAAAAGTTAATTTTATTTAAATTTTTATAATTTATAAAATAATTAAATACTAGATTAATTAGTTATATATAATATTTAGTTATTGATCAATCAAATATATTATTCTTATTTCTTAAATTTTTTAATCTATTTTTAAAATTTAATTAATGCTATTTTATGATTATAAGATTCACCTATATAATTTTAATTTATAAAAATAATTTAAAATTATATGTCAACTCATTGACCATCAATAAATATTAATTAATTATTTAAAATAATATGTCTAAAAATTAAAAATATACTCTAGCAAAACTCATTGCTATATTATTAGTTAGAGTTTATAAATGTATAAATATTTTTTATATTCTTAATGAATCTGTTCAAATCTTTTGAACTTTAAAATACTTATTTATGGTTATGACAAGGTTTATATGGATAATCTAATGATGATTATAAATTATAAATTCATGTTATATGAGATGCTTAAAGATATTGGTAGACTACAAGGAACAAATGATAATTATTATGGAAAAAGGTAGTTACTATATTTTTATATCATATTTTCACATAATAAAAAAAAAAAAAAAAAAAAAGCTCAATTGTTCTGAAGGAGAAGTGATGAGACAATATTTAGACATTTTAATTTTGTTCTTGATGCATTCCCATTTTTATTCAATCTGTAATTTGTCAGACAAATAAGTCCAAGATCCTTTGGAGGCCTGGCCTATCTCTGGGAACTTGAGACTTCTGCATCAGTTTTGGGTTTAAAAGGAGAAGAAGATAGGAGGCAACTCAACTCATCAGGGAAGACCCCGTGGACAACTTTGTCCAGTATATCTATATATATAGCCCAGAAGACTGAGGCTGGGCTTCAATATTAATCATAATTTAACCCATACCATACATTAATCTATAACCCACTTCACTCTTTCATGTCATATATATATATATGTACCAAGCTGACAATATTTATATTAACCTGTGATCCTTGAGTGGCTGTATATAATGTATTGATGACACAGAAGAATCACCATTCCATTCAGTGTATGGTGGTATAATGTCAATTAGGCCAATTATACAGAGCTCCAGTCAAGTTAAAGTTGGCTGTGAAATTATATTGAAAGTGTTAATGAATCCAAAGGAGTGCTGACATGCTATTAGTTGTAATATGTTCTAACATCTTAAGCCCTCTAGTTACTGTTCCTGGTTAAGTTCTTAAGATAGACTTGTCAATAGAATTTCCCCCCAAGTAAAAAGTGGTTAACAGCCAGCTTGATGGACAAAGTCATGACTTAAACAGAAAGAGTTTTTAAAGAAGAAGTGGCTGAATCCCTACAAGTAAAAACCAACTCAATATGCGTATTTAATTATTATGTCCACTTTCTTAGTGCACATACTTCATTCACCAACTTGCTAAAAGAAAACTTCAGAAAAGAAAAACCCCTATAAATTGGGACCTATAGCACCATTCATCTCACTTTTGTCTCATATTCTCTCCTATATTATTCCAAGAAAGGAAAAGGAAAAAATGGAGGAGAAAAGGGCCAAGTCTTTTTGGATGGTCTTTATGGTGCTGAGTTTGCTTGTAGGGCAGTCTTATGCAGGTTCTTTCAGTGATTGCTACAAAGGTTGCTTCCTTATATGTGTAATCACACCTGGTGGTTCTATCTTTAACTGTGCTACTAAGTGTGTCAAAGATTGCATCTTGCAATCATCATCTATCAATTCTTTAGATGATAAACTACAAACCCAATACTTCTGCAAGTTTGGCTGTGCTTCCTCTTTGTGCACCAACCTCAGCTCCAAAAGTGATCCTGGTACTCAAATCTCTCTCTCTAGACATAATTTTTTATTATTTCTATGATTATGTTTGTTTTCTTTCTTTTTTCTTTTCCCACTATTGATGAATTTACGAATGGGAAAATGAAAACATTCTATAAACTGGGATTAATTAGTGGATTTGTTGATTGTGGGGTTGACAGGGGAAAAGAAAGTGGCAAGCTGTGTGAATTCCTGCTCAAACAGATGCACCAAGAACTGCTCCCCATGAAGAGTTGGTGTCTTAATTTGTAACTGTTGTTATTACTAGTTTTAAAGATAACAGATAAACCTTGAGACTAAACTATGTTTGGTCTGTTATTCTAGTGAAAAAGAAAGACGATACATTAATATACAGCATATTTGCAGTTTCTAGGGGACTTATTATAATTATTTTATTTATTTGTTTGTTTACTTTTCACGTTTTCATAATTTCTTTAATAATTAAGTGTTCACGGGTTCGCATGTTAGAATGATAATAACAAAGTTTTTCTTTTTTTGGTCTTTGATTCAAAGGCACTGGTGGCTGGAGTCCACTTTCAACCTCCACGTACGATAATCCATATTTTGGGTGCAGGATGCATACAATAAGAAAAAAAATAATTCTTTAATCATCTCTTAATCTTTCTTAAAAGACTTTTAAAATCTTAATTTACTAACCTAATAACAAAAATTAACAACCGAGGTAGTAGAATCGAAACAATCTCGAATTCGATTATAAAATTTAAAATTTAAATTTCATTTTTAAAATAGATTTGATAACTTAATTTTTTTTGTAATTCAAAAATTAAATTTAAATATATTCAATTGAGCTAAAATAAAATCGATTGAGCTTTAATTATAAATATATTTAATTTATTTTTTTAAAAAGAAATTTTTTAGTCAATTCTCGAGTTTTTTAAATAGAGTATTAAGAAGTTTAAGCTCGACATAATAAACTATTTGAGTAATTTAGGCTTGACTCAATTTTCTTAATCCATTTAAATAGCTGATAAATTTACATATTTATATTTTTAGCTACAAATAGATAAATAATATTTTTATCTAACAATCCCAACAACATTAAAAAGAATTATAAAATATATAATAAAAAAAAACTAATTCTAGGAACATGTATACGAGAAAATACACCTTTTACAAAAAGTGACCTATCGTTATGTTTGATATTAATAAATTCCATTAGTTTTTTTTAAGTTTATTTCTAGATCCAAATTTAGTATATTTGATGTAAAGAAAAATTCATTTAAAATTATAATTCATTAAATTTATAAAATCGATTATATCTAAATCGAATTTATTAAGATTTTTAAATTAATTTTATACCTACAAGCTCTTTTTATAAAAATTAATTGTAAATTTTATTTTTTTATTTTTATATTTTTTTTGTAGAAAAAAAAAGAAACATCTAATGTTGCGATATCTATAAATTTTATACCTACAAGCTTTTTTTATAAAGAATAATTCTAATTTTTATTATTTTATTTTCCTTTTATATTTTTTTCTTTTTTGTCGAAAAAAGAAGAAACATCTAATGTTGCGATATTAAGTTTTACATTTAAAGTAAATATAAAATTCATTTTATTTGAAACAGATTCTATATATTACATAGAATGTTAAATACTAAATTTCACTTGCAAATCCAAATAAAATTAGTTTCTCTTGCAAAGATCTTATGACCAGAAATGATTACCTTATGCGTTTGATCAGTGGTCATATGCTTTTAGTTGGTCATATTTCTTAAACCTGCATTAAGGTCTTTGTTTACTGCTCATGATTTGTTGTATAGATGACATGATAAGTAAAAAGTGGTTAACAGCCAGCATGAATGGACAAAGTCACTTGAAAAAAAAGGGTTATAAAAAAGAGAAACAAATAATATATCCCTGTAGGCAGCTAACTAAATAATATCATCACAAATACCTAGTTTCTTAATTATTGATAAGAATCTAGTTCACATCCTTTATACACCAACTTGCCAGTACCAAAAAATTAAAAAAAAAAAAAGACCCCATATAATATTGGGACATAGCTGTAGCTACAAAAGGATACCATTCATCCACTTTGTCATTTCCTCTCTTATTTCAAGAAGAAAAGAAAAGGTAGAAATGGAGGAGAGAAGAGCTAAGGCTTTTATGGTGGTTTTGTTGGTGTTTAGCTTGCTTGTAGGGCAGTCTTATGCAGCTTTCTCTGAATGCTACAAGGAATGTTTTCTTATATGTTTAATCATTTCTGGTGGCTGTTTAGATTCCTGTGCTTTTAAGTGTCTCAAGGATTGCATATTGCCATTACCTGCTACTTCTTCTTCTTTGGATGATAAACAACAAATCCATGACTTCTGCAAGCTTGGCTGTGCTTCCTCTCTGTGCACCAATCTCAGCTCCAAGAACGATCCTGGTACTCCTCTCTCTGTCTAATTATAACATTCATTCCGTGATATATATATATTATTTTTGGATATTTGGCTTTGAGCTCTTAACTTGATTTATCAAGCCAGTACTTAACTAATCTTTTTTTTATATAAAAAAAAATGAAGCTACCAAAGTGAGAACTAATGATAAAAAATAAAAGTTGGGGTTTATATATTGATTTCGTTGATTGTGGTTGACAGGGGAAAAGAAAGTGGGAAGCTGTGTGGATTCTTGCTCAAACAGATGCACCTAGCTTCCTGAGAACCCACTCACCCTGAAGAGTTTGGTGTTTTAATCTGTAGTAACTGTTACTATATATATTTATATATATATGTTTTTTATTTTTCTTTTTCAATCAATTAAACGTTCACGGGTTCGCATTTTAGAATGACAATGACAAAATGTTTGATTTTTTGTCTTAAGTCACCAGAACTCTGTGGTGAATTGGGGTCCACCTTTAACCTCCGGTTAGAATGTCTTAATTGTTTATGATTAATCTCTTCCAGTCCATAAGTATGGATAATAAAATAATAATAATAAGAAGAAGCAATCCTCTCTCATCTCTTAACCTCAAATTCTTTATTTTAAAATCTAAGCTGAAAAGTTAGATTAAAACAATTGACAAATTGTTATTGCATTTATCCATATAGTATAAGAAATTGATTCAGAAATCACAAATCATGCCATTATTGAGTTTTCGATTTCTTTGAAGAAGCAACCCATACGAATTCTAACTTGCTACTTGTGATAATAATAAATATAAGAGAGCCTTCAATTTAAGTTTAGTGGGTTCCATGAGCCCAAGTAATTATTAGTTGTTATATAATAAGTGAGGCTGACAAGTAGCTAAAACGAAAATTAAGATAGAAATCATAATATAAAAGTTTGGCATAAGACATATTTACTAATAACGATAGCTGGAAGTCACATGGCTCGGGAAGTGCATGGAGACAAAATGATAGCACATGCGAAGAAAGTGGACCTTCCACTTCCACTTGCACAGTACAATCGAGGTTCCAGTCTATTCCTGAGGAACTCTGCCAATGTGCCATCTGCCTTCAGTCCATACTGAACATCCTAAATAATAGTAAGTTAACCAGAATACAGAACTCCACCAAGGCCTCAACCTGCAATTTAAGTGCACCAACGAGACATTGAACCACACTATTGTTACGACACTATCACAACTTTCACAATAAGTTGATGAATAAAATGCGTGCAAGTTATACACCATTCAAGCATTCCACACATTCAAGGCATTTAATCAGACAACCCAATCATTTCACACGCAAGATATTGATATTAATAAATGTGATTTTAACCATCAAATAAGCATTGTTGAAAACAGATTTAACCACTGCCTTAATGCACTGCCAGCTCAAAACTTCTAACCTTGCTACTAAATCTGGATTGGCAGGTTATATCCAAGGAGAACACAGCATGCACTAATGAACAGAAATTTCCATTCTGTTTATCAGACGTACAAACTCGAACAAGTATAGGTTTATCTGACAATCATTTAGCAACCTATATATATGGGAATAAGAAAGGATTGACATGCATAACCCGTTACCTACACTGAATTTAACCCACCAATGGAAGGGAGAGCATTCAGATTCAATTCATATTAGTGTTATTCAACGCACAAGACTCTAAAAACAGCTAAATAAACTGGACACAACAAACTAAGCTATGACGAAATAATATCAACATGCAACATATGCAATTTGATATATCATATTATCCCTTATTAGAGGGAGCAACTATAAAATTGTCGAACATTCTAAATCTCTTGAGCTGCAAATTATGCAGTTTGAACCCGCAATTGACCCAAATAAAGTAAAGCATTTTCCTGAGGACTAGATTGAAGTTAAACAACCAAAAAAGGAACCATACTTCATCATGACTCATACTACATAGGGCTACTCCAAGGAAGATGCTTTTTTGCTGCAACAAGGAGGAGACAGCAGCCCAGGGACAAGAATTCTATGTATCACTGTAGAACACCTTTCACTCATCTGAACCCTTAGGCGAATTCTCTGGAGTCTTCAGAACTATAGCTGCTTTATCTTTATGCGCTGCTACAGCTGCTCGGAAATCTTCTACTACGGAACCATCCTTGAACTTCAGAGCAAATGTAGAAAGACCATCCTTATTTTCACTAGTACTATTCATGCAGGCAAAAGTGACCCCTCGCTTTTCCATATTCGTGAGCTTCATGTCAGGGTAAAGACTTGCATTCAAAATCAACCTGTAATTACCTCTAGCTCTCATAAGAAGTCTAGCTCTTTCTGTCCCAGTAGTAGAGACATTCACCTTAAGCTCTCCCTTTCCCCGCTCTTTCCACCCACCATTAAGAAACTCAAACAACACTGAATCAGCAGAGAAAGCCACTGTCTCATTTTCTTCTCCTGTCTCAACTGGAATCTCTTGCATTGATGGAAAACCAGTTCCCTCATTCTTTGAGACAATCGAAGAACCCGGTGTGCCAAAGATTGAAGAACTACCATTATTAGAAAGACCAAAACCAAATAAAGAACCAGTACTGGTACCTGATGACCCATCCTTAGAAACTGAACCAAAGGTAAATGAAGCAGTTGAAAACCCAGTTCCAGCAAGCCCTGTGAAAGCATTTTGACTGCTAGAAAGCTGTTGGAATGAGCTCAAAGGCTTGCTTTCAGCACTCGGATCTACATTTTCACTACCATTATCCTTCTTCTCTTCGGTTTCAGTCTTATCACCTTCCACGGCTTTCTCATTCTCTGTCTCTTCATCACCAGCAGCCTTTTCATTCTCTATCTTTTCACCACCCTCAGCTGTTTCATTCTCTGTCTTATCATCTTCTGCAGGGTTTTCATTATCAACTTTGGATTCAGTTCCTTCATCAACTACACCATTATTCTCCTTGTCCTCAGCAATCTCCTTTGCCACTGTTTCAGCCACTTGCTCTTCACTTTTGCTTTCTAGCTGCTTACCAGTCTCATCTTTACCCTCTTCAGTATCTTTAACTGCATCATTTTTCCTATCTTCTGAAGCTTTCTCATTAGAAGTGACTGCTTCAGTTGCTGCTGCAGCAAGGACTGTAGTTGGTTCAGGAGGAGGAACCAAGCGAATCCCAGCAAATGGATTGGATGAAGGGGTAGATGAGGTCTGGCTACGACGAACTTTCACAATTCTTCTGCCTGCCAGCACCTCGTCACTGGCCCTCTTGAAGGTTCCAGTCTCTTGCTCTAAAGTATCTTCCTCATCATCAAGACCAGGGTTGTCTCTTGAAATCTCCCTTCCAGCAGCTCTCTTCTTTGAAGATGGAAGAGTATTTTCTGCATCTCCCATTGATGAACAAATTTATACACTTGCTCGTGAGTTTCTGTCCCAGTAAGATGAAATAAGTGAGATTTTGCAGATTCACAGAGAAGACTTTTCCTGAAAAAATGATTACCATAAAAATAGTCATAAACAATCATCATTTGAGCTTTGACAGCTAAAAGTCATTTGTTAGTACAAGAGGGGGAGGGAATATTGGCAAAGAATGCCTAGAAAATATATACGGAAAACTATGAGAAAAAACTAAATGCATGTAATGTAATCCCCTACAATTAAACATATTCAACAATTATCTCCAAGATAAAGTCCTCAAGTTTATCTCACTTTTCTAAATTAGCGCTATTAAAATAAATAAGAAACTGTCTAGATCTACAAATTATGATTAAGACAAACCCAAATGCTATACCCAGCCAAATTCACACCTTTCCGGACCTAAATATTTCAACCTAGTTTTATAGAAAAATACAGTTCTCATGTACATACAGCTTTTCTTCTCTTGATAGACTTGTAGATATACAGCTTATAACAAAGATTCATAAAAAGCCCCATTCCCCAAACTCTGGATCCTGACATAAACAAGTATCTTGTTTCTCCTAGTTAGGAATTGTAGGCACCACTTTAAAACTTTAATCATACGCAACCCTATTATGCAACAGGAAGAGAGAGACAGCCTCCCAAGAAATTATAGCTACGTGCCAAGTAAGTTTCAATCTCAAAACATCAATCTTAAAATTCAGTGAGACTTTGGTCTTTAATTTGTTGACTGCATAATGCCAAGGTTTCTTGCACAGTTGGATCTCACCATCCAATTCATAGATTGATTCTTACATTCAAGTCTAGTTGGTCCAAAATGAAAAAGGAAAGTATAATCCAAACATAAATAGCATTTATTAGTTCCTTGACCACCTATAACATGTCTTCCAAGCTGTGTTTATAAACCATAAACTACATAGTTGTTTTCCACCAGACTATGCTTTGTAGAAGCAGTAAATTGGTTTCTATTTCATAACTTTATTAATGCCATATATACAAACTGAGTGCTAATAGCATTCAGGCATGCAAGTAACATGAGAGCAGGCCTTAAAATAAGTCACAGATAGTAACTAAGAACAATCAAAATGGGTCCATGGTAAGCTATAAAAGAGCTAAGCAATTGCCCAGTGTGAAAATGAGACAGAGAAAATAAAAAGAAAATAAGTGCAGTATGGAATGCGCATAACAGCAACAGTTAAATCTTAGTCAACAACCGCAATGCATAAAACGGAAAATAACTCATACTAATCATTAATGTTGACATCAGAAGCATGCGTTTAATTATTATCTTTGTTCCTTCTTTCCCAATATCCATAAGAACTTCAATTTCTTGAAAAATCTAAACATATATAACCTCAACGGGTTTCTAAACTCCCTAGCCAAAACATAGAATTTTGAAATTCAATTTAAAAGGAAATCTAAGGGATATCTAACCGTGCAATCAAAATTTGTCGCTCATTTTTACAAGAAAAAAGTGACCAACTTTCAAAATGAATAACAAACAGATAATTGGTGGCAAAACAGAGGAAAAAAAAAAAAGAAGAAGAACAAAGAAGGAAAGCTGTGCGAAAAAAAAAATGCCCATAAAATGTTAAGAAACGCTAATAATTCAAAAATCCAAAAGAGTCGATCATTTAAAAAAGGAAAAGGGAAAAAATGGACTAGTGAATAAACTCATAGTTTAAGAAATAAACCCTAAAATAACAAAAAGATTATCTGTATTATGCGCTGTCTTAGTCAAGTAAGCAAAGTTAGTAAAACAAAATGTATGTAAGTTCAAACTTCAGACCTTCTCATTTGCATTTTACCGGCAACCAAACAGAAAGATATTCAGCCTAATCTAAGGTTTCATAAGCTAAGCAATTAACAAAAATAACAGAAATGAACAAAAGAAATTCAAACCTAATGAAAGCAAACAAATAATAGAAACAATAAAAAATGAAAAAGATAAACAAAATCTTCATTACTAGATCAATAAATATATGAACAGAAGCCTAAACGTATGGAAGAATTAGGAAAGAGAAGGATAAAAGTGTAATTAGGACTTACAAGAGAGAGCAAAAGAAGAAGTGAAAGCAAAACCCTAGGATAGAGAGAAAGAGAGAAAGAACCAGAGAGGGAAAGAGAGCAAATAGAGAGATCCAAAGATTAAAAAGAAAAAATATATTTTTTTAATTAATTTTTAGAAAGAAAAAAAAGGTTTGGATTTTTTAGGGATGGGTTTGATATAAAAAACGGATTTATTACTTAAGTATTATTATGCAGGGAAGGGTCTCGCTTACTCATTTCAGGTTAAAGGGACAGAATATAAGAGAGGGTCCCGCCTAATAGGCACGTGTATTTGGTGTTGTAATGAGGAATGGATAATGACCATACTCGTCGTTTCATGGAATTTGTGTAAGATTGTGGATGATTTTGTGTTTTGGTAAAAATCCCGAAAATATATGAAATTTATTTATAAATTTAAATTTTATATGTTTTAAATGGAGCGAAATTAGTTTAGATTAAATTTATATAAAATTAATTATAATTAATTAAATCTTAACTAAATAAATAAAAAAAATATAATATATTTTATTATTAATTTATTAATATATTTTACAACATCAAATTTTTTTTTTAAATCTTAATATTTCTAATTTTATGCCTTTTTTTTTTGAAATGAAGGGAATCTTTTAATAAATGTTAACAAAACATTACACAAGAGGCAAGATTGCTTGTTATTATAAGACATATAGCTTAAGTTAAATTGCAATTCAAGTAAAATAAGACTTTTAAATTATAATATTATTGCGGCAGTAAATTCTTAATTCATAATATTTTTGTTTTCTATTTAAATTTAAATTATATTAATTAATAAATTATTTTGTTAACCAATCTTTAAACAGCAATAAGAAATTACTTGGTGAATTTTATTGTTCCTCTTACTTTTTCTATATATATATATATATATATATATATATATTGTGAGGTATTTGGTGAATTAAATAATTATTAATGATTATAGGTATTAGTTTATTAAGTTAATAAAAATGAAAATTATAAATATCTGACCGAAATATCTAAAGCAAATGAAAAAAAGAAAAAAGATAATTAAAAGTATTTTACTATAAAATGCAGGTTAAATATTTAGTTATAAATCTAACAAGTGATTGCTATGAAAAAATTATGCTCTAAGACAATCTACGATAATCAAGTTATTATCTTTTATAGAGTTCTTTCCTTGATAAATATGTGCAGAAGTTTTATTTGTATTTTCATAACTTCTGACCAATCATAAGCATTAAAATATCAAAAGATGGAATGAGATGTATATATTTTTTTTTCTATATAAAAAAAAAAAAGGAATTCTCTCTAGTAAATAATAATTAATAAATATTTTTCTTAAAACTTATTAATTATAAAATAAAAGATTATTAGTTATTAAATAAAAGTAAAATTGCTTTCTTAACTTTCTTTTAGTAAAGTTATTAATATATTAAATATTAAATGTAAGAGGATGAACTTTACAACAGAATCACAATAATACAACATTCTTTGTTCACTAAATAATCACTATTTACATTATGCGTATATGCTTAATTAAAAAAAAAACTTAATTTTGTTAGTTAATAGTATTTGTTAAATAAAAAAATAATAAAGCAAGATTTACAAAGTCAGATGCATATGGACGGTTAGAAGATTCAATCTCATTTATGCTACACTGCCATCAGCAGGAGATGGAGATTGTGATCTCAAAGGGTGAGAAAAGATGGAGCAAATTAGGTAATGTCTATCTATGCTCTCCATGTAGAAATACAACACATGTTGAACAACAGAAAGAAAGGGGTCCATGAAGATGCCGCGCCTCGGGCTTCCCTCTAAAACAGATAAAGGTAAGTCATTGGTGTGATTTGCAGATATTTATTACAATTTATAGACATGGGACCTAATGATAATAATGAAGAATCCACTAGAATCAAGACCGAGACCTCTAATAAACCAATCAATAATGAGCGAACCAAATTTATTTTATTTTCATTCTTTCAACATTGGTTTCCCCAACACATTACCAAGGCTTATCCCACAGGAAATCAAAGGTAAGACATATAAACTGGTCTTTTATGTCAAATCAATGATTGATTATACTCTAGTCACAGTCGCAGAATATCAACACTCGAAACTCCCATCTTTCCCAATGCGATACAAGGATGACAATTCAAAGCATGTTTTTGCGATTAACCAGCAAAGTACGACTTTCCATATTCACTGTTAGGTGGCAGAGGATAGTCCACATCCGTGACTCGTGATCAGTGCACTTTCAACATCAACTGCTCGACTTCAAGCTCGTACATTATCAAACGGAAAAAAGAAGTTACAGCAAAGTACAATTCAGTTTTATTGTAAAAATGTTGGCAGAGCAAGCAAGATACATATGAAAAATTCTCAAATATATATATATATATATATATATATATATATATATATATATATGTATTTCGGTGAATCAAATTACTAGGTTTAAAAATTAAGGAAAGAAAAAGAGAAAAGGTTACCATCTCTAATTCAATATTCTACATTCACAACGGCACAAGACACTCGGGTGATATAAAGGCCTCAAAGAATTAAACTAAAACAACAGTACAAGTGTTAACTGAAACTAGGAATCCTTTTTTACTATATGGCTCCATGGCAAAATTCAAGGCGCTATAAAGCCACACCACCTGGCAAGAGACAGTCGGTCCCTATATAACCCCCCCATTCTAGCCTCCAGCAGGAAACCTGAGAGCTATGGACACAGCAAAAAGGAGCAAAAAAAAAAAAAAAAAAAAAAAAGGAGAAATATTCAAACCACAGCTTTTCAAGTGCATTCTAGAATAGTTCACTATAATGAACAATACCAACCAATAAGAAAAGGTAATGAATTTAATCCATATTTAAATGCTCTACAAAAAATTTAATTGTCAACCCTACTTTATGTAATCACCCAAATCAGAGCGGAAACTTGTGGCTAATTGTAAAATACAAATCCATTTCAGGTACAGAAGGTAGTGAAGTGCTCCATGCACAGGATAATCATTGCAAGTCACACCTAATGTATACAAAATTCCAATCTTATGATGGTCACAAGCTCATCCTTCGGGTAACTCATTTCCTGTTGAATTTCTCCAGTATTTTCCAACAAATACAGAATGGTTGCATGCACTGATGCTCAATTTTCAATTGAGCTACTCACTACTATCTAAGGAAGCTTTTCTCACCTCAAGTAAGGGGACTAACACAGCTGGAACCAATTGCCTTCAAGATCACCTAGTTATGTGGCGTAAGCACTGCCAACAAAAGTGAGATAAAAAATGTGAGAACCAAGACATTATAAGCCAAATGCAATTGAAAAAATAACAACAGATATAGATAATAAAATCCAGTCAGTTTTCAAGTTATTTTAAACTAGCAAGTCAGAAGAGGACAGATATCCAAAGACAATCTATTTAATCTTATTTATCTAGAACAATTAAGACAATAAAATTCTAATTCAGAGACAGTAAACAAATCATAAGAAACTCTCCACAAAAATAGAACCTGCTAACAAGGATAGAACTGGGAATATCAGAAGTTTACTGCTAGTGATGGATTCAATTCTCAAATTCCAAAAGCAATGGGTTTAAGTGGTATAATGCTGCTAATAAGACTATTATACTCGTAAAGCAATCCCCAGAGTATGAGGTTAAAAGGAAAAACTAAAAAAAGAAAAATCACAAAACTGCCATGCCCAAACCCCAAGACAGGTGTAAATAGTAACTAGGTCGCATGTCAATTCAAATTAATAGTCTGACCATCAAATATAATTTCTAATTAATGTAGACACCAGATCGTATGTGCCGGTCACTACCAGTAGTAGTTGTTAGTAAAAATAACTTGTGGAAACGTGAGTTAGAGATGGCACTTTAGAATCAATTAATCACCAGAGACAAAATTTGGATTTTCACACTGCCCCAACCAACTGCTTTTAGGCTGACGGGGTTCCTTCATTATTCGTACCCCACTCTTCCTCAGCCTCGTTTCCATTGACGAGTACCGCACCATCCGTAGAATCAGCATCCACCACAACAGCCTCCTCTTGGCTCCCTTCTTCACCATTGTGCTCTTCTATTATCTGCTCTTCTCCATTTTGCTCTGCAGCCTGCAAAAGAAAAAAAATAAAATTTACAGGAGGAAAAAAGAAAATGACAAAATGATATAAAAAATCGTAGTAAATCTAATTTAAACTACTAGAGCCTTGAACTCTTCAACAGCTCCAGCCACTTTAAAAAAGGCTTAGCAGCTTAAACTAATCATTTAGAAAGGATAAAGTTAACTGGTCAACTCTGCACACAGTCCTTGCCAGTGACTAAATTAATTTTCAAAATATAGAATTGCAATACAAGTATTGGCTCATACAAATATATGACTCTGCTTCTGTTTTCGTATAATATTCTAAAAGCAACAAAAAATTCAAAGCAGTACATACCTCATGATCATAATCTCCATTTTCAAGAGGTTCTTCTACTTGCATGTTTCTGAAAGCCTCCACAAGAGTTATGTTTGTTCTGTCAGCATGGTTTAAATATTCCTCTGCGGGAGGATAAACACCCCTACAAAGCAATTATCGAGGATAAATTAATGATGTATTTCAGAATATCAATAGACATAACAATTTAATCCATATAAGGGACCCAACTTGCTATTTTATTTATGATTGACCACAATCGGAATCTATAAGCTGTCCTCAGTAAGAATGCACATACTGAAGAAACAGATTTTAAAACAAAAATAAAAAGCAGACTTGTGTTCAACAAAATGTATTTGGTATTCATCATGTCAGGTCAAGTTGTGAGCCTACTCAAAACGAATTTGAAACACATGAGCCAACAAAAATACCTTGTCTCTGCAACTCGAGTTTCAACAGACAAAGCAACTTGCCAATCATCAAACAAATTTGGATACTCATCAGGATCGGCCAAAGATTCTGCAGCTTTTGGGTTAACCTGTGACACAAAATGAATTATAAATTGTTTTATCCTCCAGAAAAAGGAATCACTGTGTAATACATGAATAACAGCAGATCTAAATATCAATGTTCATTTTCTACATTGCAAGAGTTCTTTCCACTGCAGCTTCTAGCATGTGAAAAAGCTGCTAATGAAAACAAATAAACAAGCTGAAATTCTTAGCCTTCTCCACAACCAGAGTTGTAGAAGAATATAGAGCTTGATGACGTAGTAGTTGCTTTCCTTTTTCTTATTTTCTTTTTCTTAGCTAAAGGTCCTTTTAATCTGCCTCATCTATTTGAGGCTAATTTAAACTGACAGAAAATATTCCATTCAACTGACAGTAAGAAATTGAATCGGCTTATTTGCAAAGTTTCGCAAAAGAGGATTACATTAATAGATTTCATGATCCAATGATGCCACAACAGAAGCATCACTTGAATGAGAGGATACCTTGTTTAGATCTTTTCTCCAAAGTGCTACAATCTCTGGAACCTTGCTTGGAAGATAGGATCGAGCCATTAAAGCAGCTTCAGGTATCCGATTACTGCAAGAAGAACACTTTACTATCTATAAGTATAATTGCATCAATCTGTGTTGTCATGTGAAAGTTATTGGAAGAAATATTACCTTTCAACCAAAATCTGGAGGCAATCTTCCAATTTGCCCAACATAAACAAACAGAGGAATGCAACATTGTTCTTCCCTTGCTCTTTTGCCAGAGGTGCTAGTTTTGAAATCCCTTCAGCATCTCCTAGAGAAGAATATAAAAGCAACAAACCGCTCAAGTCTGTTGCACGCTTCATACATTCCTCAGCCATTTCTAACTGCAATTCCACAACTCAAAATAGGACAGAATTATTTAAGTGATCATATAAAAACAAGAATGCTCACTGAGGTTGGACCTAGACATCAAAATACTCAATGTGAATATAAAAGTTTAAATTAGAAGAACCAGCACCTTATATGAAACAAAAGAACCAAGCACCAAACGAACTTATCAGTTATTCTAGTTAAGAGTTCAAACCTACTTAAATTTACAAGATCAAATATGAATCTTAACAATAGAATTTATTGTTTATTTCAAGAAACTTTGAATTAAATCCCCTAGGGAGATATTTTACCCAAGTTCAAGTGACCACCCCAAGTTAACCAGAAAAAGTAACATGAATTATTATTTACAGAACTGAAGTCCATAACCCAATCAGACATTAAAATTCCTATAGTGTAATACAATACCTTTCCAGTAGAAATAGCTAATTCTCCCAACTGCTTCCATTTTGATTCACTTTGTACTTCTGTGGCAATTTCCTAAAAACAGAAAGACATAACAACATTTACTGAGAAAAAGAAGTATAGAAGCTCAGACTAAACTAGGTAAGAAGCTCCAAAGACTAGTTACAGTCCAACCAAGAAGAGCAACACTTGAATGTACCTTAGCAATCTCAAGTCTGCCAAGTTGTATAGCTAGCTCAAATTTGTAATCAGGATCTGTAGCTACCTCCAGAGCATTTTCTATCATACCACGTGATTCCAAGAAACGAGCCACACTAGCAATCAAATCAAGTTGCATAGCAAAAATAACATCAACACCCAAAATGCACTACTTAATTCTTATGTAAAAAATACATGTGGCATATTATGGTATTCTGTATTCCAAGATAACATTTAGGAAAAGAAAATATTCCAGTGGCTGTAGCTTTATGTCAATCTATATCGCCTTTATCAAATTGCAGATATGAAAATAACACAGACAAAATGTGGATATTCAATTAATTTAGAAATTGAGTAGCAAAAAAGATCACTCTCCAGGAAGAATCTGGTCATGAACCAAATAGTAATGCTAACATAACAAATTTTCATGTGATTTGTGAAACAGATGACCTAATCATTCAACTCAGTAGAAAAGTGAGTTTCAAAATCAAGATCAGAAAGGAGACTTCAGAAAGAGCTTAAATAACAGTAAAAAGAAATTCAAGTAAATGAACTAATTTCCACTGAATATTTTCACAAGTATGCTGTAGTGGAATATTGACCAACCAATACATAGTGAGTTCCAACTGCCACTCATAAAAATCACAATCCTTCTTTATAAAAACCAAGGTAAATGTCCATTTTTCATTGTATGATAACTGGAAAAAGGTATTATTTACCTATTATGATGCTCTTTAGGAATTGAAGGCAAAAGTTCATTGGCTCTTTCCAGGTCCCCACGCATCACAAGAGTCTTGTACTCAATTAAGCTAAGAAGTAAAGTGTACCCCATAACACTGCATGACAACAAACAATCAGTAAACAAATGTTAACAACAATTGAATAGACTGTTCTAACTTCAAAAAGCAGAGACCCAAACACCACTTACTTAAACTCCTTGTCTATTAGATACACCCGACTTTGACTAGCAAGATATCCCAACAAGTACATCGGGCGGTCCAAATGATACATTGTGGTTACCTAAAACAATAGTGTTGGTTATCAAAAAACCAAATCCTGAAAATGAGCCAGTATGTGGTATATAAAACTATCGAGACCAAGTAAAATACCTCTCCTCCAACACAATAATTAAGTCTCCAGGAAGAGTTGTTATAAATAAAGCAATCCCCAACCCATAAACCAGTCCTAACACGCTCATTGGTTTCATGAAGAAGCTCAAAGGCATCCTCAACACCTTGTTCATCCACAGGTCTCCCGCTGTCTAAATAAGATGAAACTAAGTCGCGCTGTAACACAAACATGAACTTCAGTTTTTAAAAAATGCATTAAAATGAGGGCAAGAACAATCCATAAATCACAAAGGAAAAGAAGAAAACCATCAAGGAACCTTACATTGTACTTGAGGATGTAGAATGATGTGTCACTAGCAATTGCCACCAAATCACCACTATCAGCCCAATAAAGATTCTGAATTGTTTGCAACAAATAACAAAGTCAATCACATAAGGTAGCAAATTGGCAGAAATAAAAAAGAAATTCAAGAAGCTGAAGAACATTTATGCTTACTTTTACAGTAACATCAATCCTCCTAATCAACCTGCATTCAGCCCAATCATAAAAACAAATGAAGTCGTTTGCACACATTGCCAACAGAGTTCCTCCAAAAATACGCTCAGCAGAAAATGTTGGTCGAACACTCCTCTTTTCCTGAAATAAATAAATCTTCCTTTTAACTCCATTTTTTACACAACAAATAAATAAATCAACAAGTATCATGATATCAATCCAGGATAAAATTTCTGTCAGCTGTCAAGAATTAGAAGCAAGAAGATCATCAAGCATGTGAATAGTGAACTGCATATGCTAATTTCATAGGCATAAATGTCCGACACTTGAAAATGGCCTAAAGAGAAACCGAAATTTCAAATAAGGAGTTTTGCTAGTACAGCCCCCAAGGGACAAAATATGGCCATAAGTCATAATTGACATAATACTGGTTGCTTCCAGTATCTTTCAAATAAACAAATGCACAAAAATATGTACACTGAGAAAAGAGTACAGACCTGGAAATTCTTACTAAAAATTTTAATCTTTGATGTACTCTCTCTGACAGCATATTCTCCGTCCGATGACCAAACGAACTCCAGTGCAGAACCAAATGATCTATTCCTCCATGCTAAAGCTGTATATATGATGTACTCACCATCCCCACAGACGACAACAAATCTCCCATTGGGATTGTGCTTTAAACTCTGGCAGAAAAATAGAAGAAACATAAGTCATCTACAAATAGTGGATGGAAGCTCTCAGATAAATTAAAACTTATATAGGTAAAAAATTCAGTGGATGCTAAAGAGTTATTATTCTATAAACTTTTCTATATACCTTCGCAAATCAATAAAAACACGAGTTAATCCAACATTAGTATCTTCATTTTATTTGTACCCTTTTCACACAATGTCTATCCACATCGCACCTCTTTCCTTATCTCTACATCTAAGTTTCTATCTCTAGTTCTTGAGTCTTGATATGCTCTCTTCTAAACAACAAGTTTACTTGCACAGAATAGTTTAACCAATAACTGAGGAACACGAAATGTATTCAAGGAACTTATAAATGCAGATTCATAATCCTGTATCGTGTGTTTTATATAACATAGTTGCTTCACTACTGTTTCTTCCATGGAAACAAAAGCCAAATAGAAGTATCTAATCCAAAGCTCTATAACAGGAGAATTGGCTTAAATATAGCAAACATCAACTCTTCTAAAGTAAGGCCACTTAAGCAAATAGTTTACCTTAAAAACCATTGAGATACAAATGCATGCACATTTATATTAACGACCACGGATTAGCCACCATTGCCAGAAAGATTTCTAGGAGTGGAAAAGGCATATGTAACAATAAATAAAATTATGAAATGAGGCCTGAAAAAAAGTACACTCACTTGTGGATAAAGATCACATGTTCCCAACTCCTTGACAGCCAAAGGCAACCTTTCTCCATCAGTAACCTAATGCAGATAAATAAAAGAAACTTAAAATGAGATAATGTACAACAGAAAATTTCGATTCAGGATCTAATGTCAAGTAGCAATACAGGAAATGGTTTAATAGAGTCCATGCCTCAAAATCTGCTCCCACGCTCTTAATGTTCACAGTTTGAATTTCATTGTGTTTAGCCCATATAATCTTTCCACTGTTATCCATACTAGCCACAGGTTCTTCTCGACCAATTTTGACCATAATGGTTCCTTCATCATAACCAATCACAATGCTGCATAGATAGATTTATAACCGTCCTAATTTTAGTCAAAATAAAACAGAGAAAAAGAACTTCAAGAAACACCCAACTGCATCTGCATAATTGCAGGAGTTGATCATCCACAAGCAAAAAGATGAAGACCACAAGGATTAATCTGAGCCACCTTAGCATGTAAAAAATATTGGACATTTTAGCCTAGAATTCTGATTCAAGACAAGTATCATCAGTAACCATAGAAAACATACATGCATACACATAGAATAATCCTTGATACAACAATTTTGGTCCAATTGAAAATGCAAATGCTCTGAGAAAAGCATATATTTTGCACTGCACCAACTTATTCTAGAGTTACGCTAATCCAGCAACCATCTAACATCATTTGAAGTATTTTGTTGTCTATTCCAAAAAAAAAAGTATTTTGTTTAGGCCTCCATCCCACTGTAGCAGGACCAGAGAATCTCCTTTCGAGCCCCGGCCACCCAAATGGGAACTGATTTGTCCCCATCACCGCATGGATTTTCTTTTTAAGACTCAAATTTCTTTTAAAATTTCAAGTTTATTTCAAATGTTCTAAATTTATTTGGTGCCCATAACAGTCCCATGAATTGATTTTCATTATTTTAACAATAAAATGAGTAAGAAGGTGTCTTTTCTAATTGAGAATGCAAAACTTCTCTCCACTTTTAAACAATGTGGGATTATATATATATATCATGTACATGGACATAGCAAAAAATTTTATGGCGATAATTTATATGGAGACCTGATATCTTTAATTTCAAAACTTCAATTTGTACATGCAGCATACTGTTAGAAAGATCATATGGCATATTATACACAAAACTACACGTTATTTTAAGATTTAAATTTAGTAGTTCAAATATGGCTACTGGTTTATGTACTATATGTTGCCAGTTGTAGAATATTATCCCACAATGTTTATGAACATTGATGATAGAAATTCAACAGAACCAATAAATGTTTTGACTTCCAGCCAGCAACAAATATAAATTTTCCATTAGAGCATATAATGGAAAAAGGAATATGAAAAGTGAGATTTAGTAAGTAGCAACTAAGGAATGCGGAGAGCAACAATAATACACAACAATGACAATGAAAGAACTGCTGAAAGAATAACTATCCTTGAAGGATTAAAAAGTAAGAAGGTATTTAGATATTAGCAACAACAAATAAGAGCATCACATTAATACTAAAATAATAACAGCAGCCCAATAATAAAAATGCTATCAGCGTAGCAGTTGTTATAGCAATAATTCTCAAGGCACTTACCGACGTGAGCCTTTCATGTATCCAACAGCCCAAACTCTTTCAAGACCATAATTCAATGTGTTCTCGAGCCTGTAAGTCAATGCAATACATTCTCAAAGTCTGAAAATTGAAGGTAAAAGTGAACTCCATAATTCATTATTATAAGACAGATAAAATACCAGTTTACAGAAAAGGGAAAGAAGAAAAGGAGATAAAAAAACATAAAAATAATAAAAGTATGCTTCTCTTTCAAAGTTCTTTCCAAATCCTACACTCAGTTTAATGTGTACTAGTAAAAAATCCAACCTAATCACTCAGTGATACTTCAACTTAATCATTTTACCAAGCATCCATTTGATCATCATATGCATCCATGCAACAAGAATTAAAATGATGCAGCTAGCTGACTAGCATATGAACCAGACATAAAAACAGAAGGGATATTTTCTACACAGATAACTACTTTCTACATCTTGTTCTAGCAAATATGGGAAAGTCTCCAAAAAAATTTGCTACTGATATTTGGATGTAAAAGTTGAAGTGCAAGTTTCATTTTACAGCTCAATCAGTCCATGGACATATAAACCACATAACTTGAGAAGTTCACAGAATTATGATTACCTGTAAGTTGTTGAATGCCACAAGCGAACTGTCCCATCCTCAGAACCAGTGATTATTATAGGAAGTTCTGGATGGAAACATACTGCAGAGACATTATGAGTATGGCCTTCTAGTGTCTGGACACAACTTTTGGTTTGATAGTCCCACACCTGCCAGTACAGGAATTATTTATTAATATCCAAAATCAAGATATGTTTGTAAAGTAAAAACAACGTTATACAACTTAAAGAAATAAAATGTTGTAGGCAGACCTTAGCAGTGTGATCATCAGAACCAGTAATTAGATAAGGCTTATCACCGCCAGTAAAGTAATCAACACAATTTACTCCTTTCTGATGGGCATCCAGAGTAAAATTTGGGTCGGGAGAGCCAAGATTCCAAATCTATTGGGTAGTCAAAAATAAAACATATGAGTAAGCAAAATAATGTACAAAATCCATTCGAAAAGTTACCACAGAAAGCAGACTTTATACCTTTATGGTACGATCAAGGGATGCACTTGCAAAAGTGTTTGTGTCCTTTGGATTAAAGGTCACTTGCATCACATAATGGGAATGTCCCTCAAATATCTGCGTACACACCCAACCCTTCTCCCAATCCCAAAGCTTGATGAGCATATCATCAGATGATGACAGGACATATGGAAGGGTAGGATGGACAGCAACACATCTAATGTAATCTGTATGTGCCTCAAACACTTTAATCTTATCCATTGTATTGTAGTTGTACACACGGATAAACATGTCATCAGCTCCAGCAACAACCCACTGCTTTCGTGCAATAAACTTAGCTGATCTAACTGCAGGTCACAGAATACATACTTCAGCAAACATGTTATCATGAAGAATAATGCTACAAACAGAAAAATTATTTGCAGAACCTCAGAGACAAAATATCTATACCTGGTAACTCTGTGACCTCAAAAGATTTTGCCATAGTCTGCAGGAAGATCAAGAAGAGTTTAATTAGAACTAGAAATGTAAATCTCCAAAGAATGTTTTCTTGTATGCATAAATATTGAGCGGGAGATATGGAAGTTAAAACCCCAAATATCAATAAAAACACAACTTTGAGTATAGCAGGCAAAGCTACGAAGTTATCTTGTTTTCCTAGTCCATTCTGTCTGACTATGACAAGAACTCAGAACATTTCACAGAAAAACTTCTTTTCTTGGTTTTAACAGATAAACATTTAATCGGAGTTACACAATTTCTAGGGGAAGATCAAATAAAGATGCAGCACTACATGATTTTTGCTCTCTGAATTTATGTTCCAGAATCACAATTTTCGAGAGGGTGAGAAAGCAAAAGTACAATGAAGCCCTCAAACTTTCGAGAAACCTAAAGTGCTTGTTGCTTCTCCAAATCATTGAAGAAAAATTCAAAACATGACCAACTTCGAAAAGGCACTGAAAACTTATTGTAAGCCCAATTACAAAACTGCAACTTGTTCGCCAGATACTTATAAAACTATCATTTCTTGCACATTGTAATTCAATCATATTGCAGATTCTCTTACTCCTGATTCATCACCATTGTTTTGAACCAGCAAAAACCAATTCAAATAGCAGAAATTCACATGAAGCAGAGACTTATCAACCTAACTTAACAGTTGTTTTTCTCATCACAAATCAGATGTTTCTGTCATAATCCATACTTGCAACATGCTGCAAAGCTCATTGAATCATAAACTTAATAATCCTCTCCTATAGAAAAACTGCTCTTGGGACAGCATGTGTAGTCAATGTTACTTGAAGTCTGTTGGGCTTTCACTTCACAGGGTAAGATGCATTCATACTGATAAAACTCATAAGAACTGATAATTTATACCCTGGTAACCAAACTTATCGGCAATTATTAATCATGGAAATAGAAAGAATGCAAAAGCAAATCATAAGAATTATGAAGATACACTAGCACAAGTTCACACCTTATTTTTCCTTTGCTATTATTATGATCACTAAAAGATAATTACATACCTGAGATTGGTAGTTCCAGATACAAACAGTCCCTGAATAAAGACTCACTAGAATCCTGCAGTAACGATCATACACGAAACATCTCAATACCAAAATCAATGGGGGGCCAGTTTTGTCTTCCCCGTTTATTTCATCCAATAAAACCTTTTCTTAACATAAGCTCTCAAATGACATAAAATTTAAGTAAGCAAAACCTTACCATGGTTCTGTTGGATGTAGATCCACAGATTTTACTCTCTCTGATCTTTGAGCAAGTTTCCTCTGATTTAACATCAAAAACAAATGTCATGCACAAGAATTCATAATAAGATCTACCCACAGAAAATAAAACCTAATTAAATAAACTGTAAAAACAATACCTTAATTTCAAGTCTGAGAGGCTGTTAACACGCAACAATTCAAAACAAAAAAAAAATTAGTTCCAATTCAAACACCAGATCTCACACTAACCTCAAATCAAAATCACTTTAACAGCAACCAAACAAACCTTCAAAACTATCACATTCCAAATAAATTCACTTAACCAAACAGCTAAATTTTAAATTCGCGCGCAAACAAACACCAGATCTCACTCCGTTTGGTTACAAATAAACGAAAGAGAAAAATACTACGAAAATACGCCTCATGATTCCCAAAACCAAAACGGAGACTAACTGATTCTATAATCCGGCATTGGATTCAATAAGCAGAGAAATGTGTTCAATTATGTGGTTAGAGGCTCGAAATTGATACAATTAGATGAGAGATTATATCATATTATCAAATCAATGCAGATTCAAATCAGATCTAAGTTATACTCGAACTATAAAAAATGAAACATCGAAACGGCAAGAGAAATTTTGCAAGTAGGTAATGAAACGATAGTACTAGATCATGAAACTCACCATTTTTGTAGATCGTAATAGTTAAAGATCCAGGTGATCAAAGCTCTAATCGCGAGAGAGAGCAAGAGAGAGAGTTTGGCTTTGCATCTAGCGTCGAGTAGTCTCAGTTAATATTGTGCGAGAAATATGAAGGAGAAAAAAAAAAAAAAAAGCTTTGTAATTAAGGAAATAATTTACGAGAGTGCCACCGGCTCGGCGAGGTGGATCTAGTGTGTGATGTTGTAGGATAAGATTGATTTGTTATAAGGGGTGGTACCCTGGTAGATGATGTGGCAGCTGACGTGACTGCCACTCTGGCCACTTTGGCCCACCAGTGGGAAACATGGAACCTTAATTATTAATTAAACAAAAAATTTATTCAGATTATATCATATGTTCCATCTATAAATTAAATCAAAAAATAAACATTTATATATATTAGTTCTATATAAAAATATATATATTAATTTTTGAATATTTTAAAATATAATATGTATATATATATATAATTATTTTATTCGTAGTTGACTGTCCATATAATGTATATAATAATTATTATTATATAATTCTAAAAATTGTTTTAGCAATGAATTTGAATTAAGCATTTCTCTTTACAATTTTATCTAATTTTTTGAAATCTTTTGCTAATAGCAGTAAACTAAGATCTTATTTGAAATCCAAAAACTCAGTGAATTAATATTAAAAATATAATTTTTAAAATGTGGTAAATTATTTCAAAATAATTCTAAAAAAAAAAAGTAATGCATTAGTAATTATTTATATCAAAAATTGTGGTTAGTCTTATGTGTCAAAGCCAATATAGAGTTATTACGATGTTTAAAATTGTAATTTCTTTCTAGAAGGAATTATAATACTGTGCTAAGAAAACATCTGTTCAATTAAAAGGCCAAAACATCTACATTACTGTACTAGTAAGTAGTAATAATCATTGCACATACTTGGAAATGACTTTTGAATTCCGAACTATCATCAAGCACCCTTTGTTCTCTGTTATGTATTTTTATCAATTTATTTCTGTAAATATTTTTGGATTTCAATTTTTAAATATGATTATCTGTATTTTAAAGTATGTGCATAATTTACATCACAGAATAAGTCCTAATAATGGATGCATATTTTAGTCTAAAAAGGAATTAAAATTAAAATTATTTTATTTTATTTGTGTAAAAGATGCACATTTAATTTAATCAATCTCTCAAAAAGTGAATAATTCAAATGACATTAAAAGTCTGATCGAAAAGCCATTAGATAAAAAATGTTATAATTATACATTATGATCACAATTACATAGATATAAAAACTTGATTGTTCCTTTTACACGTTGGATATATGCTCAATTGCAAGGAGCTTGCAGCAACTGCTAGAGCATGAATCCACGAAAGTCCACCTTGTTAAAGTCTGCAGTAAAAAATTAATGTTATAGGCAAATCAAGTTATAGTAGTGCCTTTATTAAAAGAAAAATGATTTTATTGATATAAATTGGAGATTAATAATTATGTTATTAAAATTAGAAATTGAAGAGCTTTGTTTATATAAATTGAAATTTATGGACTGTAATAGAAAAAAACATGCTTAAAAAACGAGGGACAACCGATGGAATTTACTTAAGGACTGCTACAGAACTAAATCAAAGTGAATTACAAACACTGAAATTGGCATTTGGAGATTATGCAACTGAGGGTACAATTGTAATCTTCACGATCACCTTTCATAAAATATTGCAATTACTACGGTTCAAGCTTATGCGAATTGGTGCAAATTTTGCCGAAGGATAATATTTTAGAATTATTTAAATATAAAATTATTTATTTATTGTTTAAGCCATTTCTTTAACTGAGAATTAAACAGTCGTTACTTAAAATTGATGTGATAATATATTTTACTTTTTTTTAGACGTAGACCCACATAATGCTACATTTCCTCCTCTTTCTCTACAATGCTAACACCAACCAATTATTGATAAAGATAAAATTTTATTTTCCAAATTAAATACAACAAAAGTAAAATAGAAAAAGAAAAAAAAAAAAAAAAAATTGAACAAACAGGCGTACCATTCATCAACTTCATTTGTACTCGCCCCTATTGCCATTGTAATTATCTGTTATCGCCAACATTCATTCATGTCCTGTATCCGTCATCGCTACTTACCACTATCTCGCTCATTATTAAATATGTTTTTTTTTTTCAAATCTAAATTTTTAATGGCTCCAAGTCAAATTCAACAAAAAAGTAAAAAATGTACAATATCAAAAAGAAAAAGAATGAAGACGTAGTATGTGAAATTAAAGTGAAAGAGGAAAATAAATTTTTGATTAGATAATGAGTTTGAATTTTTAATGTTGTACGTTGAAAGAATAAATAATAAAAAGACTGATTTCTGTATTTATTTTACACAAAAAAGGAAGAAGAAAGACTTGAGAATGAAAATATTATTATCACATTTCTTGAATCAGTATGGAGTATAAATCCAATACTATCATTAAACTGAATACGAACTCAATTATTTTTAAACTGAATAAAAAAAAAAGGAAAAATTATAAAAAAAAAAGAGAGTGTCAAGTTACGAACCTCGCAACTTTATCACATCAGTCAGTACAAAAAATTATACTATTTAAAATCTCGAATAAAGAATATCTTAGCAAAAAAAGATATTTTTGCATTTAATTGTGTTAAAAATTTACTGAGGGGGTAAATGTGCTCCTTGCCATGAATATAAGGAGCAAGATTTCACCTTCACCCGAAAAAAAAAATTAATGATAAGAGTGTTCTTTTTAGAAGAATTTTAGTGTGGAGTGTTGACTTACATACCTAACATTACTTGCTGGATTGCTACATTTTATCTCCCGGACAGAAGTGAAGCCACCTTATGTCTCCCAAGTTATTATTTCTTTCTAATTTAATACATTCCTCTTGCACTTTTATTATTTTTGACAAATCCCCTTCTGCTTTTAACTGTCCATATTAAATCATTGTATTTTTATTTTTATTAATATTTTATTCTTTTTTTTAAACACGAGATTAGCATGTGATCACCCACTCAATAATAAGAATGTAAATAAATTTTTAAGTTTTCTTTATTAAACTCTTTATTTTCAATAATATTATCCTCTTGAAGTTTACTACTTAGAAGTTAATAGCAATAAATAGTAAAATATATATTTATTTTATTATTTTAATTAACAATATTTATAGAATTAGTCAAACCATAAATTTATCAATAGAATATACAATTGCTAATGCAATGTTTATTAAGAAATAAGTATATATATATATATATATATATATTGGTAGTTAAATGTCCACTAAAGTAATTTTTTCTACAATCTTAATAATTATATATTTTCAATTATTAGTAATATATTAAAAATAAATTATGTATTGCTAATAATAATTTAAAGGGCCAATATCTCTACAAAAGAAAAGCCAAGGAGCAAATGTATAAAAATAATTTAATACAAAAAACTCAAATAGATATTTATTCATATAGAAATACAAGGGGAAAATTACATTTTGTCTTTGCTTTATTTTATTTTTGTTAATTTCTCATGCAAGTTTAAATATTATTCCTCATAAAATTACATTTTGTCTTTACTTTATATTCTATACAAATGAAAAAGAAAAAAGAAGAAGATATTAATAATAGCCAATAAAAAGATAACGCACTCATAGCACTTAAATAATTCAAATAAAAAAAAAACATGTAAAATATATGTTGATGCCAAAATTTGAAGTATCTATACTTTTAAAAAAAATCTGGATATAACACAAAAAGTTGTAATATAAAAAGGCTAATTTGATGCCAGAATTTTCATTCATTCTGTTTGACTTAACCACCATCACTAAAAATAGCGGTCACTCTCTTTCTGTCTCTTTCTCATATAAGCAGGCTCTCACTCAACAATGTTGGCTAATTCATTTGTAATATTAATAGTAATTTATTTTATTTCACTCAGTTTTAATTATATTTTAATTTAATTATTTCACAAATAAAAAAATTAATATATAATAAAAACAGTCAATAAAAGAATAAAAAATCCCAACGAGGAAAGTCATTAGCCGGTAGGCAAGATAGCGAGAGCGGGTAGCATGAACTAACTGAAATTAAGGGTATTTTTCGCATTGAGCAGTACAGAAAGCATCTAAAGAAGAGTTCACTTAATTTCTTATTAGAAAAGTGACTAAATTATAATCAAAATTACAGTCGAATAATTGAGATGAAACCAATTAAAATTTTGTGACAAAAATCAAATTTATATTATCATCCCACTTGAATAGGTTCCCTCAAGTGAATAGTTTTTTAGTTGGCTAGGGTCCCGCGATATGGTATGGTTACCATGCATGTTAGACATGTTTCTCTGATTAAACCTGACGAACACAGCTAAAATGGAAAGGGAAGCTGCCGTGCCACCCAACCGCATATTCCTGCAAAAGGCTCTTCCTCATTCCTTAGTCTGCAACATCCTTTTTTATTTTTTTCCTGATGGAACCCTGTGGCCACAATTTACAGACCTCGACTTGGAAAGATAATGAGTAATTAATTTAAGTACAAACCTACCGGCATAGCTAACTACAAAAGATGCTATACATATATGCCTTTGCAACTGCCAGAACAAAATTAGCTTTGCCATGATTCCTAAAGGGAGAAAGAATGCACCATCCATTTCTTCCTCAGAATACTGGAATACGTAAATGAAATAAATATACTGTGACTGTTTTATTCAACACATCCACTACAGAGCAGACAATACTACAGGCCACTCAAATTACAAAGATATAAACTATATACATTATATTAAGAGCACAGAAAACATCAGATACAAGCCATTATCATAAATTTTACAAGCAGAAGTAACAGCATGGCTGGTCTTAATTTTATTTCCTCTAGTCTTTTGTGTATTATATATGTATAATAGGCAAATTTATTCCTTAAAAAGCACACTATAGCAGCAGCAGCAGCAGTAAAGAACATTATTTCCTGAACTTCTCCTTCCTCAATTTGAGCCATTAACTTTGACCATAATGCTTCCTTTATCACAACCAAATGCAACCCTACAAGCATATAGGAGTTAAGTTAATGAAATTACTGCTACGAATCAGGGAGCCTTCTGCGCTGGCATATGAGATTTTATTTTAAGGGATTTTGGTAAAGAAACTTACTGCTGTGAATCTTTCTTGCATCCAACAGCCCAGACTCTTTCAAGACCATAATTCAATGTATTTTCTAGACTGTCAGATTGCAGAACTAAAAGTAAGATGTTGAAATTGTAGTGTGCAGGCATAGAGCACAGGAAATGATTTTATGAAGAGGTATAATATAGAAGTGATGAATCAAACAAAAAGTCAATTACCGGAAAGTTTTTGCATTCCATATACAGATAGTCGCATCCTCAGAACCCGAGATTATGATTGGAAACTCCGGATGGGCGGATATTGCACACACATTATTTGTATGGCTTTCTAATGTCTGGATACAACTTTTTGTTTCACAGTCCCATACCTGCTCCATTGCATTTAAAAAGATAAACATTCAAAATACTGAGCACAAGTACGATCTCTGAATAGCTGAAGTTACAGGATTGCAAACCTTGACAGTATAATCATCAGAACCACTTAGCAGATGCAGTTTGTCATCATTGAATAAGTAATCGATGCAATTTATCCCTTTTGAGTGACATTCCAATGTAGCAATCGGAGCAGGGGAGCCAAGATTCCATATCTGAACAATAACCGTAGAGTCAGTTCGAAGCTAGTCCAGGCGCACCAAAGAAAGAAAAACAGAAAGGGAATGCTAATAAACAAATATACCTTAATGGTGCCATCAAGAGATGCACTTGCAAATGTATATGAATCTCTTGGATTAAAGATGGATTGCATCACATAATGTGAATGTCCCTCAAAAATCTGAGTGCACTCCCAATCCTTCTCCCAGTCCCACTTCTTTATAAGCGTGTCGTCTGAAGATGACAGTACATAGGGAAGGGAAGGATGAACAGTTACACACCTAATGAAATCTTTATGCGCCTCAAATTCTTTGATCAATTCCATGGCACCCCAATCGTATGCGCGAACAAATTTGTCGTCTGATGCAGTGACAATCCAGTGCTTTCTTGCAATGAATTTTGCTGATCTTACTGTAAAAATTATGTAAATTAAATAAAGGAACAAGTACTAACTACTGACGCAAAGTTGATTTTTCAGAGAAACTAATTTATAAAGCTTATACCTGGTGATTCAGTGACCTTGAAAGACTTCTCCATGGTCTAGCATATTGCATAAATCATACAAGTTCTAAGTCAGTACTGATTACTATATAGTGATATCCCTGGAACATATAATTGGCACAAGGTATAGTTTATAACGCACAACGTATAACAACGTAATGTGCCTTACCTGTGACTGGTAGTTCCAGATACACACGGTTCCTGAATACAAACTTGCAAGAATCCTGTATCACAAGAAAATAAATATAAGAAATCTATAATGAGGATCATAAATAGCAAGAGTGAATTTTTAGCTACCATGGTTCAGTAGGATGTAGATCAACAGATTTTACTCTCTCTGATAGTTGGGTGAATTGTTTCTGCACCAGAGATCATTTTTAACAAGTCACTGAAACAGTTTGCTTAGACAAGTATGCTAATTGTACTGTGAGCTCAAAAAAAAAGAAGGATAATTGAAAATATAAGAGAAGAGGGAGTAAATGCGAAACCTCAATTTCCAATGCAAGAGCCTGCATGTAATCACAAAGAAGAAACAAAAAGCAATTAGTCCATAGAGCAATTTATTTTTCTTCTCTGACAGAATTAGTTCATAGGGAGCATATAATATTAATTTTATAGCATATTAATGTTAAAACATCAAATTCAAGTTCTCCATTTTTAGCAAAAGGAACATGCAATAGCTCACCATATTAAGAGTTGGGAAAACACAACAGAGGCAATGATGAATTGAACTTTGCTTCTGTAAGATACTGTGAGAGAGAAGATTGCAGAGAACCCCTATTTATATACATACTACCACAAAACTTTGCCATTAAGGAAAATATCCCATCCTCATCATGTCTTGGTTCATTCCCTTCCATATTCCGTCCACCACACAAGACTTCTGAACTTTAGATTTTTCCTCATGTTGTCATCAGATGAGCCATAAAAAACCATGGATTACTTTCATGTACCTGAACTAACGGGTAAGATTTGAGTTTCAGAATCCGCGTAGGTTGACCGTGCCATTTGGAGACATCAGACAAGACAACAGAGGATGTTAATTGGAAGAATGTCAGGTTTACGTAGTAATAAATAATAACTGACGACACCTTATATCAATGTTCTTACTATGTCATGTGCTTTTTTCCCTTTTTTGACTTTTAAATGCATGAATCCGAGTAACAGTCTCATTGTCTGTACTTCTGGGTTCTTTCCCTTTGATGTAATTACCAAAAAGAAAGAATAAAATTATCGCTATCAATAGATACTCAATTAAACTCCTTTAATTAATGGGATAAATCCAAACTAAATAAAACTCTGTTTGTTAATACACTCGTAATCTAGCTCATAAAAAGGTAACTGGGGCATAGAAAAATGAAAGTAATTTATAAGTTCAATGTTTAAATAACATGCATTGACATCCATTAGTTTAAGTAATATTACAGTTAATTTATTTTCCAGTGCAAAAGTTCGATTATTAACCAAAAATAATAACTCTCAACTACATAATTCAATTAATATAAAAGAAAAGAAAAAAAGTCATAATCATGGGCTTTGAAATTTAACTAGATCTTCGAAACATCAATTCTTAGCTACCCAAATGTGAAACTTTTGAACCTTGAACTAACATAAGTTAGCTGCCTCTGTTAGCCGAATGATATTCGTGGGCAAGTAGCTCACTTAATAGTCTACTTTTCAGGCTTTGAGGCCTGTAAGATTTTACTCACCCATGGCAATGGCCCAGCTAAACCAATTAATATTGCCCAATTCACTAGTGATTGGAAAATTGTCAAATTGTGAGAATTGCATATCCAAAGTTTAACATTTATTCCCTAAAGGATTAAAGGTCAATTTGGCCCCTAAAGTTATTGCTAGAAACCAAATCGACCCTTTGACATTTTAAAGCCTTTTTAGCCCTCAACTTATCATTCTAAGGCTATTTAACTCTTTTCTTTTCTTGCTAGTGTGTATAAAAAATAACTATAGTGTTTTTTATATTCTTTTAACTACTAAGTAAATAAGATGTGTTATTTTATAAATTTTAATTAAATATTTAAAATTTTAAAGTTAACTTTCAGCTAACCATATATTTTTCTTAATCAAAATCTAACAGCCATTGCCATTATTATTACTCTTGTTGTTGTCGCCACCACCAATACTGTCATTGTCATTGCTATTGAAACTACCATAATTATATTTACCACAATCATAAACAAAATACCATCCAACCAAAAGGATTTACTCTTTGTTTGGAAAAAGAGTGGGTGGGGGGAGAAAGTGAGGAAGAAGAAAATTAGAGGAAAAAAGTGAGAAAGGAGAGTTCTCACTCTTCTTGTTTGAAAATGAGTGAAAGTTGAGGGAGAGAAAATGAAATAAAATAATACTTTGTTATATTTAAAATTAAATTATAATAAAAATAAACTTTAAATATTTAAAATTACAATTATATTCATTCATACATAAAATCTATCAGTAAGAAAATATGTCTTATGGGGGTAAATATGTAAATTGATTTGAAGGCTCAATAATCAAAGCCAAATTCTGCTCTCTTTCTCTCCAAATTGGGGTGATTACATATTGGTGGGGCTGAGTGATCTTTCTTTCTTTTTTTTTTTCACATTTTCAAATCCTCCTTTCTTTCTCTTATTGTGGGAACAAGAAAAAAATTACAATCACCCCCCTCACTTTCTTCCCCCACCCTTTATCCACCCTCACTTTCACCAATGCCAAACATAGGGTTAAAGAAAGAAAAGAGTAAAAAGCTTTAGGAAATTCAATAGCTTGGGGTAATTAAATAAAATAAATGAAAAGTTCAAAAACCTCTGGCAAATTCAATAAAACAAACAATAGATTTAGAAGCTGTGATAATTCAACAAAAAAAAAAAAAAAGACTTAACAAGAATATCGATTCAAGTGAGGTTTGGTGATTTGCTGCTTTGGCGATGCAATGTAATTTCACTCTCAACACAACCAAAATTATTCTTCATTTTAACAATCCATTAAAATCCTTATTATTTTCCAACCTTTTTCATTCCATAGAACAACATAAATCAATATATAGTAAAATCTTCTTATAGTCATACATTTTTGGATCAAATACTATAAGAATATTATAACTCAATGAAAGTTTAAAAACTAAAATATTTTTCTTTTGACTTAATATTTAATTTTATTAGTGAAATTATAATAACCAGAAATAATATATGTAAATATTTTACTATAATATATAAATAAGAATGAAAAAATAAAATAATACTACAGTAAGACAAAATATAACATAACAATATATTTTTTAAAAATATATAACAAATTCTACTATATAGAATAATAGGCAACTATATATTATGTGTAAGGATATACAGGTCCTTGGTGAAAAATAATATGGAGTGTCCATCAGCTATGTCCATCAATATGAAATTCACAGGTTATATATTTTTGGCATTATATCGAAAGATATTTCATTTATCTAAAATTATATCAATATCTTGAAAAATACATACTAATAATATCGTTATTTGTCTTTGAATACATCAACTTATGATATAATTAATGATTATTTTTCTCCAACAAAATTCACATGCTTCATACCAAAATTACAATAATACAAACTAAGATCGGTAAGAAAAATATCTACACTCTATATCACTTATAAGATACAATTTTACGATAACCTTAATTACCAATATAACCGACTTTTGACTCTTTAAAATTATAAAATATAGAGTAAATAAAACAAAAATAATAGCTACTGAATGAATTTCTCCTCACTGAATTATAGCATTGGCTTTTGGTTTTTCATTCTAAACAAATGTATTAGAATATTTTAAAAAAAATTGTGTACAAAATTTTACAAACTCAATGTCTCATATATTGTCATTACTTTGTTAAATTAAAGCTAGAAAGGATGGAAAAATTTGAAGAATATGAATAGGACTTGAACTAGGTATATCTAATATATTATGGACCACCCATGATTGTGAAGAAGCAACTTCAAAAGAAAGCTCAACATTGAATGGCCACCTAGAATTGCCCTAGCATCACACATGCTAAACCAATCTCCAATCGTACAAAAAATACTGCCAATATTCATTGCTTACCCATGAAGCTAAGTTATTATTTCATGGTGATACTCATTTAGAATTACAAAATTAATAAATTCTTAAAAGGAGATCTTAGTAATTAAATCTGCAACTATAGGAGTAAACATTAGGTTGTAAATACCAATTTGGCAATTCATGATTAGAGTAACATAAGATATTAGATAATCTTAAAAACTTCACATTTTTGGAGTATTTCGTACTTCTCTTATATTATTCTCTTATAATTTATGATGTATTTAGTTAAAATCTTTAAAAATAAACTTTCATTTCTTTTTTCTTTTTATAAACTTCAGAATTATAAATAAATTTTAAAATTTATTTTGCTCAAATAAAATACTATAAATTGTTATTAAGAGCTGTTTACGGAGCCATATTGTCTTTCTCCTCAGCATTCTTGACCATATATTTTTCTAATGAATAATTTGGAGAGAGAAACTTATTGGATTTGGAATGATAAATAATCTCATTTGTCCAAGTACCCAAATTATATTCATGGAGATATGATTTTGTTTATGAGTAAACATTAGCCCACCAACAAAAAGCAAGAATATCCCAAGAATCCTAATAATAACCTCTTAAGGACTTTATCTTCATTTCCCCGCATTTTATTTATATAACTTACGAGTTTTAATTTGTTTTTAATAAACAGTAAATTATATAATAAAAAATAGTTTTATTTTATAGATTTACACTCACCGTAAAAATAAAATTTTACTTAGCGTAGAAAAGGAATTCGAACTCAAGACCTTTCATGTTCAAAGTAAACATTCTTTTTACTTGAATTGAATCTCCCGTGTAATTCTGAAATTCTTTGAAAGGGTAAATAAAGAAGGCAAATGATGAAAAGATATTAAGTATGTCATTAGAGACCTAACTAAAAAAAGACTGATTACAAATAAAAAGATTTAAAGTAAAAATAAATTAAGTTGCCTCTTTCATTTTTCATATTTATATAATACTTTTTTTTTTTTTTTATGTCATGAATGGAAAAAATTGGAGGTTCGAATTTGAGACCCACTCGAATTTCATAGCTAAAATTTTATTGGTATTTATATAATATCTTTTCATATCTTCTTATTTTATAGTCCCGATCAACTTACTCAAACGAAATAAAGTGAAATAAAGTATAATGTAATATTAAAATGTATAAAAATATAGTGAAATATCAATTTCACAATATATTTTTATTAATTAGACAGTGACTTAATAAATATTTTTACTTGTAAGAATTTCGACGAATTCAAGTTTAGATAATAACAATAAGAAGATACAATTTTGTATTTAGGCAACTTGATTTATTAATCATAGGTTTTTAGTGCATCGCCATTTATGATTTTAGTGGCTTGCAATCGGCAGATTTAAATTTAACATAGCTATGAAGCTATATAGAAAACTTCATAATGGTTGGAGTCAATTTAGGCACGAACATCATCATTCATCTCTCCTTAGGAGAAAAAAAAGAAAAAGATAAAGAAAATATTGTATAATGGCAGGAAAAAAATTGAAAAGATCAAAGAATGCCATTCGTTTAATCATAATCTGGAAAAAAGTGAATTAATAACTAAAATATAAAATATGAAACCAGAGCTGCACTTTCTGCTCTTCAACTCTATCATTCATGTATTATACACGCATGTATATAAAGTGTATCTTGATATTTCTATATAGGCAGAGTACATATTTAAACAACTAAATTCTATTTATTTAGTTTTTTAATTTTAATTCTAACTAATAAATACTTAGATTTTTTTATTATAACTTCTTTATATTTTTGAAGTTTTTACAATATTTAAATATATTATTTATATGCAACACACGTATATATTAAAAATATATATATATATATATATCATAAAATAATAAGTTCAAAATCATATTAAAAATCAAAGGGTTAAAATAATGAAATGAAAAAACTTCATGTATCTAAGCATGCATTTGACCTTCATATATATCCAAGTAGCTTCTCGACCAACAATGGATGAAAGTAGGGTACTAAATGGACAAAGAACAAATATGATATATATATATATATGTGTGTCTTTGAGACATCATCTTTTTCCTTTTTATGACTTTAGTTTCCCACTCAATTTTATAGATAATTTCAGAAAGTTTTGAGGAATAGAAAATGCAGATTCTAGTAATACCATCTGACTTGCTCATATCTCATGTGTGGCACATATTAGCAAAATTATAGATGGTCAATGACAAAAGTCCTACCACAAATCAGAAAAAGTTTATGGGTTTCATTAAACCCTCCACCACCTTTAATACAAGTTACATTTCTAGTGAAAACCCAGATCCCATAATTAATTGGTCTACATTTCCATATACAGCCTAAAACCCAGGTGCCTCTACTGGCAAGTTTTTACAAATGCAGTGTGTTTGCTTTATATAGCGAACCTAACCCCATAAGCCATCTCTATTGAACAAAACTCAAGTTTTGAGTGCCTCCACTATCACCACACTATATGCTTTTTCTAATGGTACAAAATCCTCAGAAACTTCCCTATAATATTTAACAATTCTTAACTCCCAACTAAGTTGACTTTATAAGAGAGGACCATAGTCCATTAAAGCATGATCATTATAACCCTGAAAAACCCTATATAGTCTGAAAAAGTGCGCCAAAAGCTTGAAGGAATTGGTATATTCCAAGAATAAACTTCTCCACTCAGATACCCTTCTCAATGTTCACGAAGATGCAAGCCTGAGAAGTATAGAGTTGGACCCTAATGAAGCACTAGTTCGTAAATTCAATGCTTACTGTTAATGCCACAATTCATATTCAGTAGAAGCATTTTGACCTCAAAGCTTAGGCTTTGCGGCATAGGCAATTTATATGTGCCAGTGGCAGTAGCAGAGCAACAATGCTGCCTGCCATGATGAAGAAAACGTGCCGAGTTGGGATCTTTCTCATCTATTTACAAGGCAACTAAAAACCATAGAATTTATTAATCCCTTGTGTCAGAAAGAGATGTTTGATAGAGATTCTTAAACATTCTTCGACTACAGGCACATATATATTTGAGGTTTTAAAGTCCTCATAAAAGTTAATAATGAGCTTAAAATAATAAACAAAAACTTGAAGACATTAGTTAAATCATTTAGATAATATTATTTACATATTACAAATGTTTTTCTATACTTACATACTTATCTAACGTGTGACAATACCGGTGGTACAACAATAGATTACGAAGAATTTGCATAATCTTTCCGTAGCTTCTTCTATTTTGTTTTTGAAGTTCATTAATCTTTCACTCTTCCTTTTTTTTTTTTTTCGGTTTCATCTATTTCTCTTTTAAGTTTTGAAGATTCTATGTATATGCTCGGTTTGTATGGTTCATGTAGGATTTAAACTTTTCCTTAAGTGCATTATATCTTATTTTATAAAAAATTCTATATATAATAAGCTCAAATTATATTATAATAATTTAACATGACAAGTCAATGTACTAAACCTTTAATCTAGTGGCTAGAGATTTACAGCCTTTATTTATGAGTGTAAAATTTAATCCATGTCATAATGAGCATTTGGTTACGAAATTTCCCATTAAAATGTGATTGAATTGCTATCAAGCTATACTACACAATTCAAGAAAATTTGTTTCAGTTTTTTTATCATCTAATGTCATATATAATAATTCTAAAAATTAATTATTAATTTTAAAATATTAAAAAATAATTTAATAAATATATTATATACCATATTAAATAAACAAAAATCGAAACAAATGTTAATGGAATGTTTAGCATTGGTACCTGCAGTAATCACTAACAATAGTAGCAATTATCGCGTCAAAAAAGAATCCGACAAGATGAGCACACGATCCTTCGGTCATTAAATGAAAGTGAATTGCTTATGTCAAATTGGCTCCAGGGGCAATACACATAAGCAAAGATTTTTCCTTCTCTTGTTTAAATGAAAGTTTGACCCCAAAATGATTTAAAGTTTTGTCAAACTTTAGTGCCACTCTTCACAAGTTAATATGCTCCACAATGAATCATTTCTTTTTCTACTCTACATTGTCATCTACCCTCTATAATCTACAATAAATACTACGTAAATCTTACTTGATACTGCTGCTTTATGAAACCATATTTTAAAGAATTTCAATAAAAAGAAAAACATGCAATTTTGATGTGATATTAAGATTTATTATGATGTCAAATGCTAATTAAATAAAATAATAATATTAAATACTTATTGAAATAAAAGGATGGCTAAATCTAAAATTTAAATAGTGATTTAATTATTATTTGAAAAAAATTTATAAATTAATGCATCTTTTAAAAATCGTTCCCACTAGAAATAGGACATTTTAACAAGGTGGCATTCTCAATCAATTCTTCTTTTTTTTTTTTTTTTCTCTTACAACTTCATTTTCATTTATATAAAAGAAACCCATCAATATCTTTCTACTCACTTGTTAAAGTATCAACGGTACAAGTTCTCAGCCAGGTTAAGTGGAAGGCTCATAATTTCACCGAAAGAGATCAGAAGTTTTGTTTTTTTTTTTTTCTGAAAGAAAAAGAAGAAAAAATAAAAAATAAAAAATTCCTATAGTAACTAGCGTTGAGGTGTTAAGATCATAGCCTTAGAAACTGCATTCCTATTGCAAAAATCAAACCCACTTCCACTGAAGATTCCCAGTGATGGAACACCATGTGTTCCTATCAATTCTTTCCCACACCATATAACAAGGAACATTCTTCTCAATCTAAATATCAGAGAAATGATTCTAAAGATAGCCATACCCTTCTTTTAAATCTCCTTCACCAATTGTGGATACCATTACCTTCACACATTTATATATATATATATAACCACAGAGATATGAGTTTCTTTTACCGTCCAATTGTGGGTACATCAATTAATTACAAAAAGTTAAAAGCCTCCCACGTTCAATTTAATATACATTATAAATTATGTTTTTAACTTTCATTTTTAATTTAAAATTAAATTATTAAAATTTTGAAAATATTTTAAATTAAAAATAAATAATTATTTATTCAATAATAAATTTTAACTATTAGTCCGTACATGTATAAACTATCCAACAAAAAAATATTCAATCAGGTGAATACGAGTTTGAGATTTTCTTACATCCTTTGAACCGAAATAAAAATAATAAAATATTCTTTTTATAATGATAAAAATAAATTAAAATGAAAAAAAAAAAAAAAAAGCAGCTCCCCATCGCCGCATATGGGAAAAAAATGCGGCCTTGTCTTATCAAAATACTGATAATTGTTGAAGCATTGGCCTGTCAGTCTCACCCGGTTCAGGCCGAAAAGAAAAAGAAGAAGAATTGGGAAATGGCTGTCCCTTCCATAAGATAAGTCTGGAGTCAAATATATTCTCGACCCATTTGAAAAGTAAATGTATTTTTAGCGGTTGCTGATACAATCATGCCACTTGGAAAACCACTTGTATTGCTCAATCAATACTTCTTTTTGTAGGCATGTTTCTTCTTTATTTTTTATTAGGAGATTATCTCCCTTATAACCGAGGTAATTTATCAAAAATAATTAAGAGCCAATTAATATGCATTTTATGCAATTAAAATAAATTATTTCATGCTTCTACTAATGATAAATTAATAGAAAGGGCTTGATGCTCAATAAATAATAATACGAAATGATAATTTATACCCTACTCGTAAATATTATATTGAAACGCTATTCGATCAAATTTAAATATATTTAATAATAATTTAAATAAATGGATAACTAAAAAATAATATCGAACTTAAGTATGATATGAATAGCGTAATACACTACACTATATATATTCCATTCAAACTACTTTTAATATTGAAAAGAATATAAATGCCAAAACATAGATGATTTTCTTTTCCTACTTAATTTGTTAATGAAACGGGTAGGGCTAACGAATCTTTCAGCTCATTGCCATGGCATAGTTGTCGAAGGCTTATTTAAACTCCCAAAACTATCCTTATCCTATTATATTCTTCTTTCAGGAATTGTTAACAAGTGCTCCTGAAACACATGATAAGAACTTAAGAAATAATATTATAATCTGATTTTCGGTCTTTATTGAAAAATAGATGATGGGTTTAAAAAATAAAATAAAATAAAATAAAATAGAACATCGACTACTATAAATTGCATAGGTATATATACGATTGAGTTTGAAAATGAAGGTCAAGCAGGCACTTAGAAGGTGACAAAGCTGCCTATCAGAATGCAGTTCTGATCAGGATATATATATATATATATATATATATATATATATATATAACTTTTCAATGCTGCACTTCGGTACCTACTATATTGATGAATTCTTGGTATGTGGCTTGTGCTTGATACTGTAACTTGTATATGTGTACCATCTTGATAGGCACTTATACCATATTTTAGTTTAAGCACAAACTTAATATTTTCAAATAAGCACTCATACCTTATAAAGCAACTTTCTTTTTTCTTTTCTGGCTCAACCTTTTGGATATTAAAGGAAAAAACAAGATCCCCAAGAATCAAACCAAAGAGATTCCCTTAACTATCAAAATCAAACATTTGCAGAGGGTTAGATTATGGTGATATTATTGAAGAAGGCTTTTGACGTAAGAATCAGGTAAAAGTCTATTTCTATTGTTTACTAGGAATCGACAGGTAATTAGCACTCATCAGTTTCAATGAATAGAATCACATGGATTAAGGTGTAGAGATTAAAATGATAATAAAAACGTCAATTTATTTTGCCGTCTAGTTGAAACGGTAAGAACATTTATATTTTAGAGTAAGAGATATTAAGCTCGAGCTTTTTTTTCCGTATCAAGAATTTATTTTTATAGCAAACTTACACCAACTCAGTTTCTCTTTGAGACAATAATTATGCAAAGGGTTGATGCCAAATCTTATCATATGTATTTAAGTAGGAAGCTTTGATGATGGGTTATTCGACTAGTTTCCTGAATAAACCTAACGTTAATGTAAGAACCATGGACTGTGGAGATAGACTTAAGGACAATTTATTTTCTTTTCGGCCCCATGGAATAAATGAGGATCAAAGCAAATTAGTTTATGTTCGTAAACCAAATAGGTCAAAAAAATTAAGTGTCGTCAAGATTCATTTTGGGTCAAAAGAAAGGTGCTTTCTGTTACTAATTGGAATCCAACGAAGGAACCACTACTAGCTAGAATATATCGTTCTGGGTATTTTTCTTCCTGCCATTTTAGGTGCTTTTTGTTTTTCAAACATCAATTTAGAACATGTTTTGGAAGAAGCACACCACGCAGGTTCCATCACAGATTTTCCATGCAAAATTTGCTACAACCATTTCGAAAGCTAATTGGTGCAAGCCAAACTTGGAAAAAAGAAAAAGAAAAAATCTGATCCAGATTAAGAATGTCTCCAATTACCATCACTAAGAGAAATAGCAGTCCTGTGCTTGTATTGTAGACATAATATAGTCAAAAATTCGACTTCTGACTACCTATATCTTATGTTAAACAATAGTTTCAAAATATCAAAAAGGAAAAAGAAAAAATAACTCAAAAGTACCGCTAACATATCGATGGCCGATGACAATTTAACCTTATTTTATTTCTAATTAGAGTCATTGAGAACTCTGTGCAGACCAATTGGTCTGTCAAATGGAGAAAAGTGGGTAGGTTTAAGTGCTACCTCATACAACAAAAATGTCTAACTCTTAGTCTAAGGATATATCTTCACTTATTCACTAAACAGATAAGTGATTTATATATATATAATTAATAAAATGTGTCAATCACTTAATATAAAGTATAAAATATTCTTTTCTATTAAAAATTTCTCTTTAGACTTTTAAATTTTTCATTTTTTTGCATATTGGACTTTTAAAATGTATTTATATTTTATTAGGTCTCTGAATTATTATTACTTTTCGTATCAAAGGACTTTTTATCTAATATCAAGCACATTAAGATGTTTATATGTTGAACGGGCTAAAAAAAATAGGGAGGCAACACAAAAAATCTTAATTATATTTTTAAATCATATGAAGAGTAATTACGGCTCAATTGAAACTGTATATTTAGTGATTGGATTATTAAAAATATGCTTGGATATCCTATTGAGAATCTAAAAAGTATATTCAATTTCGTTATATCCTCTATAATAAGTAAAAAGCTTTTAATGTTACAAAAATAATAGTTCAGAACCTAATAGAATGTCAATATACTTTTAAAAATCCAATGCCAAAAAAATAAAATGTCAAGAAATCGGAAGATGGGTTCTTCCTTGAAAATAAAAACAAATATATGGACAGTATACTCTTGAAACTCATTCAACCGTGCCATCTTATTTTTTAAAAGAATTAATAATCTAAAACGTGTCAATAAAGTATTATTTTATAATTTTTTATATTATTTTTTATTTAAAATTTTAATTAACGTATAATTTTTTTTTTTATTATTTTATTTATACGCTTAAATAATATCACCTTATTTTTTTACTTTTTAGTTTCAAAAAAGCAAAGGAAGTGCGGGGAATCATTATTCGTACAGAAAAATCTAGACATCTCCAACTCAAGTTTTCACCCATGAGAAGTACTAAGAAAGCTGCAAGTCATCAAACCCCTCGGATTGCAGAAACTGGGGGACGACATTTTGCCATCTTACAATATATGTAATTATACATTTGTCATATTTACGTTTTTGACTTGAAAAGATAAAATTGATACTTGTCAGGCCAACAAATTTCTGCATATGCAATTAAGGTGTAACGTACTTTCTAGTCTGTGTACTAAAACAGAAGTGGCCATTATTATGATCACCTCCTAATGATCAATGCATAGTAGATTACATTTTTACTTTTGTGTTTATTCAAGATTTCAGTGACCCAATTCTGTGAACTGCAGCTTAATTCATTTTTGTTTGCTTTCGAGCAATCCAACAAAAAATTGTAGGCTGGCTACCAAAAGTCATTACTGTTTCCCTTTTCCAACTGTGTCCATTTCAAGGCTCTCAAGTTCTTGATATATCAAGTTATTTACTTCTCTTCCAAATTCTATTTAAGCTTTTCTAATTTTTTTTTTCCAGTGAAAATTAAAAGGACCGTAATGAAACTTGAAAAGAAGAATAAATTTAATTATGTAAGAAAATTCTGAAAATTTTGAAAGTTGGAGAGACTAAAAAGAAATCTAGAATATAATAAGTAAAATTTCAAGAATTTCGACTCCAATAAATTGTAATAGTTAAAAAGTATATATAATAGACTAAATTGTATAAATAAGTTAAATACGTTAAGGTCTAAATTTAACTCCATTCTTCGTATAATTTTTAATACTGTCTTTTGGAGACTATAAGTGTTTTTCTTTTTTTTTTAAAGAAAACGAAAAAGAGAATGGAGAATTTGAAGTTTCATAAGGAGCACTAAATTGGACCCATTGCAGAACCATTCAGTTGACAAATTGAATTCCAAGGGAAACTTTACTATGGAATAAAAATGGACAAAAGTAGAAAAGAGAAAAGAAAAAGTGCACGGATAGAATTTATGAAATGGTTTCAAGCTACGTCGAATGGACGGCCATGATTGAATACCCATTTAGTTCAATAGGGAGCTAAAATGGAACATGACATATTCCATTACTCTTCAGCTCTTCTCAAGTAGGGAAGTGAGAATTATAACACCCTTTTAACTTCGAATTTCCTCATTCATCACCCTTTAATTTAATCTTTTTATTAGCAAATACAGGAAAAAAAAAAAAGAATTAAGGGTTTGAATGTATCTTAATACAATAAGTTGAATTTCAATACACCTAAATATCTAATAAATTATTATTTACATTCTATATTTATTTAATTTTATTTATTTCCTTGTTTAAATCGTACATTAATCCTGTTTTTGCCAGATTTGTAGATCCCAACTTGTGAGCTTAATAATTAAGCATCAAAGATTCACTAACCGGCATTAGATGTTAATGGCTGCAAAGATTAATATTTTATAATCAAGAATATTTTTAGTGGGTAAAGGTTTATCGCTGATAAATCACATTAACCCAGCAAGCTAATATATAATGGATCCTAAGCGATTCTATTTACACTTTGGAGCATTTTCTAAGATCTGACGGTTACTAAATTTTGTATTTAATTATAAAATTTAATTTATTTTATTTTATAACTTAATTTAAATTATGAGTCAATTTAGTCACTTTTATAAATAAAATATTTTTATAAAAATAGTTAATAAAAAAATATTCCGTGTCAATCTTTTATTACTAAATATTAAATTATAATTAAAATCAAAATTAAATAATTAAATAAAATAAATTAAAATTTTATAATTAAAATAAAATTAATAATAATAATTTATATTATTATTTAAATTTTTATATCATACTTTAGTGATGTATGTCTTGGCAATAAAAACGGAGAATAAGTAATATATTCTGGTTTATATGATTGGTTGATAAAGACAAAAAAGATGGTCTATGTGGCTTAAGAGGTTAAGACGATATGGGTAAAACAGGAAAGTTATTGCCACCTTTTCTCTCGCCACATCAGCTTTAAAAGGAGTAAGTAAGTTTTGCTTCTATATCTTCACGACTTAAATTATATGATGTCTTTTTATAGTGAAAAAAGATATCATATATTTATATTGTGAAAATATATCAAATCACATTAAATATATTCATATATTAAAGAAGTTATAAAATTTAACTATATGTAATCTGCAATTTTGAAGAGGCCCTGTGGTGGTTTCCTTTTTTGATATGATATCTTAGCATTGTAAGAGTTAGAATTTTAGTAGTTTGCATTCATATTATTAATTGCTATTAATGTATCATTTTAGATTAATTTTTACTAAGGATATGACTAAGAATGGAATTTTGTGACATTGTGCTATCTAAAATACATAAAAATTGATTTTTTTTTATGAATGTAAAAAGAATTTGATATGAATGATTTTAAATGAAAGTTAAATTAATAAAAAACTAAATGATGATAAATATTACAAGCAATTGACATAAATGAAAAGACAGCGATTATTAAATTAGTAAATTTAAATATAAATTATTAATAATATATCTCTCGAATTATTTTAAAAATATTTAAACTGCATTGATAAAAATAAAATAATAAAATATTAAAACACGTACCGTATTTACAAATACATTTAATTTTCAAAAAAGTGTCAGTACTCGATTCCCCAACAAATTATTGAAGACATGAGTTGTTCAAAATATTAATTAAGCTTCGTAGACTAATTAATCATAACCTCAAAATATAGTGAGCTCCACAATTGAATAGATGTGTGGGCACATAGGTAATTGGAGAATTGATAATTAGAAAGATTGTACGAATTGAATTTCTCTTACATCAATCCTTATCGACAGAAGTACAGAACGGCGAAGTCCCAACCTTGTCACTAAGCTATTCTTTTGACAAAAGAATACCCACATAATCATATATATATATAAGACAATATGTGCATGTGTCTATGATACTGAGGACATACAATATTATGTTACACAAGAAAAACCCAAAAGAAGAAAAGAACACTAAACTGTAGCAAACTATGCATTGATTTCATAGCTACAAAAAGGTATTCCATTGGCTTCACAAAAATCTTTTGATATCTTCTCCAGAAATCCTACAATCTATGGTCAACTTTCTGACATGAAAAAACACTTTAAACAGTTCCATTACAAGAGAAGGACTTCCAGAAATTTTGATAAACAGTTTGCCCATATTTCGAAAATCAATCTTCAAGACCTTTATAATACTATAATACTTTGCTGTCAATGTTAATCCTGGAAGTGTGAGTCTCCCCAAAAATTAATTGTTCAAGATAGAATTCTTTAGAGAGACTTCATCCAACATATTTTGCTTTACTTAAGTGTACAAATTTTATTTATCGGCCAATCAAACACGGTTGATATTTTTATTTTTAAAATAAGAAAATCTAAGTTTAATGTCTTATATCCACAATCTATAAATATTAGTAGGAGTTAGTAATAAGCGTAATTGAGTTACAAAAAATTACTATTCCTGTTATGCAGCTACAATCTAATAAGTCTTATATAGTATAAAATAATAAAATATAATAAATTTTAATTAGTAATCATCATATTATCTTTTTATATAAGTGATCACATTATTTAATTGAAGGTGTGAAATATATAATAAGAGATAGTTATTTTTTTTTTTATCTTATTATAAACTTTTGTTAATTTATCTAAAAGTAAATGCATTTCCAATTTGAGTTAGATATCAAAATAAGCACTAATTATGCTTTAAAAGGAATATAAGCCATACATACTTAGTTTAGATTATTAATAATTATATATCCAAGTCATCTTATTATATATATATATATATATATATATATATATATATATATATATATATATATATTTAGTTGTGAAAATTAGTAAAAGGAAATAATTGTCTAAGATTCAGATAACCTGCTTTTATTTGAGTTTTAGGCAAAACTAAAGAGATATATTTACGACCCACCACTAAGTTTGTAGGTGCATTTGTTTCTGCTTTAACTAATTTGTTATTCTACTAAACAAAAAAATATATAAAATGGAATAATTGTGGGGATTATGAATTTGACAATCACACACCTTTTTACAAAAAAGTTATTATAAAAAAACAAAAAGCATTTAAATAAAATCTACATTCCCAACCAAATTAATATATATATATATATATATATATATATTTTACCCCAAGCACTCAGCATGACCAAACTACCCCCATACCAAAAAACACATGGGATTTTACTAAACTTTTAATAATGGTTAATTAGACTATTTTAAAAGTGAGCCCAGCAATTAAGTGTTATATATGAAAGTTTTTTCTTTTCCTTCTAATATTAAATAAAAACAACTTATTTTCAAAAAAGAAACACAAGTAAATGACCAAAATGCCCCTACCCAACAAATGCAGACAACTGCTTGGTAACTGCCATCCTGACACATATTCCTCCCTCTTTCTTCATGTAAGTCTCTCTATAAATTGAAACCATGCCGATCGCTTCCTTCAACAGATTGAGTTTCCACTTCTCTGTTATAGCTTTTGCTAAAAGGAAAAAGAAACAGAAAAGAAAAGAATGGTTGTAAACTCTAATAGAGTAGAAGATGTCCCTTGTCACGACACCGGTCTCAGAATTGCTAATGATCAAGCAGCAACGGTAGTAATGCCACAAACAACCATGGAGATACACAGTGTTTGCTTGCCACCCAAAAAACCCTCCTTCCAAAAACTGAAACAAAGGCTCGCTGAGATCTTTTTCCCTGACGATCCTCTCTATAGATTCAAGAACCAAACATGGTCTAAGAAACTGATTTTGGGTCTTCAATTCTTGTTTCCCATCTTTCAGTGGGGTCCTCAGTATAGTTTAAAGCTCTTCAGGTCTGATATCATTTCTGGTCTCACCATTGCCAGTCTTGCAATTCCTCAGGTTAGTACCATAAATTATGCATATATGTAAGATATGTGTCGTTTGTATATAATATATATATATATATATACATGCATGTACATATACATATTGATTTATGAGTTTTGTGGACAAAGAATTCTGAGTTGGTGCTGCCATATATTCCTTTGAGCTTTTGTTTTTTGGATCATTAGTCTGGAAGTTAACTTTTTAATTCAGTGTTGTAGTGGCTAGTGTGAAATGGGTTTATTTTTATTGGTGAATTTTTGTTCTCATTATATTCTGTTCTTGTTTTATCTAGGAGCATGATTCTTGTATTAGCAACTCATGTGAACTTTATTTGTTCTTTTATCTTTTCTATTTTTATAAAAAGAGAACATTGATATGACATGGTTATTTTCAGTGGCATTCACTTGATGAAGATAATTTTTAATGGCCTTTTATTTTATTAATATTGTTATTAAAAAATTTTAAGAAAAGACTTTACCTGGGTTAACTGTAAATTGAATGTGAATGCTTCTTTCTTTCCAGTGATCTGATATAGTTCTTTCTATATTGCAGGGAATCAGTTATGCAAAACTAGCAAATTTGCCACCTATTATTGGGTTATGTAAGCATTGATATAGGATTTCCTTATGAACAAATGGAGAATGTTTGAATTTCTGTGATTCTTTTTAAAATGAAAATTTATAATGGGTTATTTTGATGTAGATTCAAGCTTTGTACCTCCATTGATATACTCAATTCTTGGAAGCTCAAGGCACCTTGGTGTTGGTCCAGTATCTATTGCATCATTGGTGATGGGTTCTATGCTTAGTGAGGCAGTTTCTCCAACTGATGATCAAATTCTTTATCTGAAATTAGCCTTCACTGCTACCTTCTTTGCTGGTGTTTTTCAGGCTTCTTTAGGTCTACTAAGGTAAAGATTCTATCACCTTTCCTTTTTATAAGAATTTGATAGCTATGGGTTTTCTTGGAATTTTGTGCTAAGAGCTTCTGTTGATGTTGACTTTTATTAAATTTCTATAGTTCCCATAAAGACTTGCTTTTCTTGGGAAATATTGAGATACACTGAAATTTGTAGCAACTTTAAGCACTGTCATTTTCTTTTACAAAATTGTATGGTTGAAGGAAACATGGTTCTTTTGTTCTTAAATGTGACTTTTTTGTTTTTGTTTTAATGATTTCAGGTTAGGTTTTATTATTGATTTTCTATCACGGGCCACTCTTGTTGGGTTTATGGCTGGTGCAGCCATCATTGTTTCACTGCAACAGCTAAAAGGGTTGCTTGGGATTGTTCACTTCACTAGCAAGATGCAATTTGTTCCTGTTATGGCCTCTGTTTTCACTCACAAAGATGAGGTAATTTTCTCACAGAATAGAAATATTTGTTGATACTAACTAATGTAATATGTAATTAGTAGAAGTATGCTCAAAGATAATTTCTTTCCTCATTTTAAAAGTTCTTTTTTCGGGTCAGATTGTTGAATGGAATTAAATCGGACTGTCTTTTGAGAGTTGCATATAAAAAATTAACAGTAATTAATTTGCAGTGGTCCTGGCAAACCATTGTTATGGGCGTCTGTTTCCTGCTGTTCCTATTGACAACAAGGCATATTGTAAGTATCTCCATTCTTCTTTCAAAAAGATAGTTTGCATATCTCTATCACATCATTGAGTATAGTTTTTAAAATTTACAATTTTGTTTGGCACAGAGCATGAAGAACCCAAAGCTGTTCTGGGTATCAGCAGCAGCACCACTAACATCAGTTATTGTCTCAACCCTATTGGTTTTCTGCCTCAAATCAAAGATTCAAGGAATCTCAATTGTAAGAATGTCAAGCTTAAGCTTGCTGCTAGTAAATGAGCATCCGATTGTACTAGTGCTTTATGCACATAAGTTCTCTAAATTGAATTCCTTTTCTGCTTAACAGATTGGTCATTTGCCAAAGGGTTTGAATCCACCTTCAACAAACATGCTATATTTTAATGGTCCTTTGCTTGCTGTCGCAATCAAAACTGGCATAGTAACTGGAATTCTATCGCTCACTGTAAGTTGCTCAAAACAGGCAATTAAAACCTTTTTTTTTTACAATAGGTATAATCTCAGCATCTTAGGTTCCTTTCAAGCTAATCCTATTCATCGCTAAATCTTTTAGTCTTCCTTTTGTATCCCCAGGAAGGAATTGCTGTAGGCAGAACATTTGCTGCTATAAAGAACTATCAAGTTGATGGTAACAAAGAAATGATGGCTATTGGTATCATGAACATGGCCGGTTCTTGTTCTTCATGCTATGTTACAACAGGTGATGATCCTTTATATACTTAATGCTTTCTTGGCAGCCTGACATTCCTAACTTCTGAACCACCATTTCTCAATTGGTCTTTCAGGGTCATTTTCTCGATCTGCAGTCAACTACAATGCTGGAGCACAGACAGCAGTTTCGAACATAGTAATGGCTTCAGCTGTGCTTGTGACTCTGTTGTTTCTTATGCCGCTCTTTTACTACACGCCCAATGTAATACTGGCAGCCATCATCATAACAGCTGTGATTGGACTAATTGATTATCGGGGTGCATATGAATTGTGGAAACTTGACAAACTTGATTTCTTTGCTTGTTTGTGCTCCTTCTTGGGTGTTCTATTCATTTCAGTGCCCTTGGGTCTTGCTATTGCGGTAAGCTCTCTGTTTCCTTTGCTTATCCTATGTCTGGGAAAATACTAGAAGGGAGAAATGTATTTTCTGTTCAAATTCTTTTAGTTTTGGGAAATATAGATGACTTTTTAGAGTTGATCAAGATCTTTCTCTTGAGTATGAATGGCTGTATTTGTTTAAACATCTGATATCTTCTTGGCTCGGAATTCAGGTTGGGGTCTCAGTATTCAAGATTTTACTGCATGTCACTAGACCAAACACTGTAATTATGGGAAACATACCAGGAACTCAGATATACCAGAGCCTCAACAGATACAGAGAAGCTCTAAGAGTTCCTTCAATTCTCATACTTGCTATTGAGTCTCCCATCTACTTTGCAAATTCGACATACCTCCAAGAAAGGTTAGTACACCATACTTCTTAATACTTAAAATGCTGCTATGCAAGTTCATTATTAGACTATCATTGCTATATATTATTTTAGTAAGTAATCGGGTTATGCTATTCTGAAATAAAGGATCTTCTATTGCAGGATACTTAGATGGGTTCGTGAGGAAGAAGAGAGGATAAAAGCAAATAATGAAAGCCCACTTAAATGCATAATTCTGGACATGACAGGTAAATTGCTTTTTGTCTAAGAGAATTGTTCAGTAGAACAAGGATCTTTTTCCATGTCAGTAGCAATTTATGCATTCCAGTAGTAGAATCGCTTTTGCATCTAAGCGCTTCTTACATAAGTGAAATGTATGAGGAAAATTATTAGCATCTCAATTACAACTAAAAGTAGTTACTCATGCAATGAGTTTCAGGACACCTTTTTGGTACCATTACTAACAAAATCTTTACCGTGATTTCAGCTGTGACAGCAATAGACACAAGTGGTATTGATTTTGTATGCGAACTCAGAAAGATGCTGGATAAAAGAACCCTTCAGGTATATATCTAAATACTGTATGACCAAACAAAAATATTGTCCGGGTCAATATCCAAGCATACATTTCGGTAATATAACTTGATTAAATCTATTTTCTCATGCAGCTTGTATTAGTTAATCCTGTTGGAAGTGTGATGGAAAAACTACAAGAGTCTAAAATATTGGATTCATTTGGATTAAATGGACTCTACCTTTCAGTTGGAGAAGCTGTTACCGACATTTCGGCCTTGTGGAAGTCACAGGCATGACCTCCCAGAAGACTTAATTAAGTAGGACAATGGAAAGAAATGAAAAGTTAACTAACCCTTTTCAGATCATGGCATGATAGATAGGAAGAGAGAGCTAGAGCAAGGAGAGGACCTTTCTTTCATTTTTCTGTTTGCCGGGAATGCAAGGCAATGAAAAATATTGCTCTTTCTTTATTAAAATAGATGAGAAGTACGCTCTTTTTGACAAGAGATTTTGAAGTTTATATCTTACAAGTAAGTTCACTTGCTTATTTTAATTATATTTTGTAAAACAGAAGAAAACTGTGGATGTTTTATGTTCTTCATTGTGCCTCGTGTACCAAAAAATGGTTAACATAGAAAACGGCCAATCCTGAAACTCATATCAATAAGGCAAAGTGAGGGCACATAATCAATGCTCCATTCCTGTAGCAAGTCAGACCATGTTAAAGAACAATAGAAAAATCAGAAATTTCCAATCTAAGCACGAAAACCACAACTGTAACAAGGTTGTCTCAAGAACTGCAGCCATAGAGAGGAGGATGATATGAAGCACCTACTTTTGAATATATATTTTTTAATTATTATTACTTTTTTAGAAAATATAACTAGTCAAATTTCAAAAAAATAGCTACAGGAAAAAAAGAAAAAAGAGGAACATGAGCAGATCTAACCGGTTCACTTGAAATACAGATCCAAAATTCACCTTCATATAAAATCCAGGGCTATCCAAGTGGACCCTCTATTGAATCTCTTGTAGTCGTCAGTAGACAAAAATATGAATACTTTTTTTTTCTTCTCTCTTTAGCCCAAAAGAAGATGGACAGTCAAACAGTTGCGGGTTCATTAATCAAAAACAGCCTCATAAGCCTTTGTCTTTACCATTAACCATATTTAGACGTCACCCATTTGCAATCTGAACTTTTAAGATTTAGTACAAACCTAGAGAATAAAAATATCAAATTTGCAGCAGCAGCAAGCAAGTGATTGTTAAAACAAATGAAAATCATGGACATATTCTACTCTGTCTTACGCCCTACTTTGATCCAAAAAGCTTTCACATGATGCTCAAACACTAAATAAAATATCACGTGTAGCTCCTTAATTCAGGACTAGAGAGGAACCTCAACACTTTATTAATAAGCCACTCACTACTTTATGTTCATGTAGCCCTATAATCTGTGGTGACTCCAACAAACAAGGATAAACATGAAAAAGGAAACCTTAACCTCTCACCAATAGCTTCATTAAATAGGTAAAACTGGTTAGTAGTTTTGATCTTAGGGCTAATCAATGAGTTCTCGGCACTATTACCTATACAAGCAATCACCCACAGCAACTACATCTGCCTGCTCATTAGCCATTTCCAAAGAAGCAACAAGATTCAAAATTGAGCAAAAAAGAAGCACTATTAATCTCATGAACATTACTGGTTCTTGGTTTTATGCTATGCTCTATAAATTCAGCTTTGTGATACTCATAAATTCTACACTGCCCTTTTGTATCACACATTCTATCTCTCTCTTTCTCTCTCAGGATCATTAAGTGTGATTCTGATGTTTCTCATGTGATTCTCTTGCTCCATCTCCACGATGAGCACAGATGGTAGTTAATGTGTTAGCGGTTGTATGTGTAAAGGAAAGAAAATTATATTTATAATTTGAATGTGATTGATGAAGTAACTCAGTAATTCAAAAGCTGCTGGAAACCAATCAATTAATATGCATCGATCAATAACAACAACAAAGCACTCCACAGTTTTTTTTTTTAAGGTAAAACAGGCGTGAAATGAGGAACGAGAGGATATCATTTTGTCTATACTTCTGAAGTAATTGAATGTTTCTTCAGAAGAATTGGATTCTAACATCCAAATGACACAATCTGTTGCTTATAATTAACCAACCCTACACAGGTTTACGCTAAAATCCATGTTTGGTATAACTGACCAAGTTTCTTCTTTCTACAAGGAAAGTCAGCAATCCATGGCTTGTTGCCTCTGATATTCAGAGTTAATGAGCAAACACACTTCATCTTACTGATGGTTACAAATGGATGGAATTTTAACAAAGGCTGACAGGAGATGAGTATATGAAGTGCCATCCCCATATACGATCCTCTTTACTCCCAACTCTGCCATCTCATATCTTTATCTTTCACTGTTATAGTGCTCAGTAACACTGAGATGTGGCTGTATCCATCATGCCTTCCTAAACCTAAACCTACTCCTATTATTGAAAGAAATGGCATATATTTATGCATTAGAAGAGATGGCATGCGCGTGAACGAGAGAGAGTGTGTTATGCATGTGTGCAAATGCACAGGCATGTGTGCAAATGCACAGGCATGTGTGCAAATGCACAGGCATGTGTTTGAAAGAGAGAGAGAGAGAGAGGGAGAGCTATAATGATGACAAGGATTTCAAGTAGCCCAAGCAACAATCAAGAAATTAACCATAATGTCCAAAACACCAAACCAAAGTTTACCCTAACCAATTCTTAAATCACCAAGTGATTCACCTAATATAAGCTAGGACTTCCAACTCAACTTTACCATGTCAAGTAGCTTAAAAACAAATCCTATCATAAAGATTGAAAAAATGAATGTCAGTTTACCAGCCCTATAGATCTGTAGATATAACCAATGAAATTCTCTCAGTTCATGGGCATACATGGAATCATCAAAATGTCACTAAAACTAATGCATTGAACCAAAAAATAATATCAGAAGAACATCAGCCATCATCTTTCCCATAAACCACCTATAAATGTATAATTAAGAGTTTCCTGACACAACTCATACCTAGTCTCAGATGCTCCATCTCTCCATCTTTTACGAACCTTCTCCATTTTCAATGTACATTTCTCTATCATTACCTCCAGCTTAGAAAAGAATTAGACATTTAGACTGAAACTATTTTGTGTATAACAATTTCAATTTGACATCTCAAACGCTTCATGCACGATCTCCTTGAAACCATTACATAAGTAGCAAATATGGTCACAAAACAAAGCCTGTTCCTGCAGTCGAGTTATCCTTGTAAATCAAACATCTGCAAGGAAAGAGTCTAAGATCATTATTCGAGGTATAATAGAAACTAAAAGTCAAACCTGGCCATTGACCTAGTGGTTCAGCACTTCAGTCCTCAACCCTAACAGCTTGGGAGCATTGAGGTTTTATGACCAAAGCCCTAAGCTAGCCACTCCCAATGAGATTGAAACGAAAAGTCACATTGCTTAATTTTGCAAAACAAATGTAGTTTTGATTAAACTAATTTCAATAAAATTTCTCCAAAGTCTAGAAAACACTCATGCAAGGAAAACTCTTGGCATAGACTTCAAACATAACATGCAGGACGAGCTTTTGAAAAATTGATAAGCATTTTAGTCCAAAAGAAAATTAAGACATTTGCTTTAGCAAGTCTGTTGATGTAAAGCCCGAGCCTGCATGAATTACTGACCTAACAACTAGAGGCGAGGTTGGACCTGCCAACATGGCTCAAAAGTCAACCCCTAGGTGTTAGTAGTAACTCATTTAGACTCTTATAAGTACATCAAACCCACAATCACTTTTCAATGTGGATTGGGTGTTATAGTTGATGAATCCACTTGAAGCATCATTCACACCGGAAGTTCTTTTTATATAGATGCACACTACTGGATAAGACAACTCAAGTTTATTTACAGCCCTATTAAGGCCACAGACCAAATTACCAGCAATATTTCAAATGATAAATGTTGGGCAACAAAAGATGATATCAAACAGAAATTCATCCTCACAAAGGTAGCTATTTATATATAATTGTATTCTGCAGAAAGAAAAGGCCATAAAAGAAGCATTGGAAAATAAAAATAAACTTTCAGGATAAATATGTAAGAACAGCTCTTACTTGACCGGTATCGTGTGATTGGAATCTCTTTAAGTTCACGTCTAATGCAGAGATATTCACCAAGCAAAGCCATCACTGCAAGTCCAGTACCACTGACAACCCACCAAGTTACTGAAGAAGGCCAACCTCCATATACAATACATACGAAGAGATGAATGGTGTAGAGGGTTGCAGAAAAATCTAAGCACTTTTTAGCCCTCTCAATCAAGTAAAGCATAAATCCAGCTCTACACAAATCAGAGGAAAGAAATAAGCAAAGTATAAGATTAACACACAATAAGAACAAAAATGTTGCTATATCTGTGCATCCAGAATAGATACAAAATACAAACATGAAAAAGCTCAGGCACTCAGATCACTCTTTAAGGGGATGAATTTCTGGCACTAAAAAACAACAGCAAGAAGAAACAAATGGCATCTCAACACAGAGAGAAAGAGCAGCTGCTCAAACTATCTGACCAAAATGACACTTCAAACCTGATTCTCAGTTCATGTTGAAACAGATAGTTCACATTAGCCTCAACAAATTGTTTTACAGCTGACTTTATAGTATTCCCAATACCCAATTCAAATTAAAACAGATTGTTTGCTTGAACCCACTTCATGGCATAAAAAACCATGCGACGCATAATACAGTATAATAAGAGCATATCATATCAGAAAGAGACACCAGACACTATGAAAAGCTAAATTTCCTCCTAATATCGATCAGGAAACTGACGTATGATAATCAACTAGTAGATAGCCAATCTATAATCATAATCACACTGATGATAGCCACTAACAAACTTTCAAGTGAAACCTTAATAATAGTCATCAAACTGTGTGAGCTAAACTAACAAGAGAAACATGAAAAACTAATTAAACAAAACAAAAGCAGCCCATTAACTATAACAATCAAGCTAACGGTACCTAATGAAGTAACAAACAATTAAAAGAATAAAACATTAAAAAAAAACTACTTAACTAGCATAATTCAGATAACAAGTGGAACTAACCAGACAGTTAATAATAAAAATACAAGTAGTAAAAGAAATAATAAAAAGAGTTACCCGGCGATAGAGGTGAGAAGAAAGGAGGCAATGACGCACCAGCCAGTGATAGTAGAGGTGGTGATAGCAGCAAAATCAAAGAAATAAACAAGGCTCATGCGAGAGACACGCGTGCCGACGAGAATAGACAAAAATAAACCAAGAGTTAGATAATATAGGCATTGAAGACAAACTATTTGTGCTACTATTTGCCATGGATCCCATACTACTGCCCCATAGAACATCTCTATTACCCTTGCCTTTTAAGTCCTTAACCCAATTAAACCCCAAAAAAGAAAAGAAAAAACGGACTTTAAGGTTTTAGGTAAGCAAAAGAAATTACGAAGTGAAGATTGTGGAAATGGGATCGGATCCGATGAAATTGAATCGAGCAAACAAACAAAAAGTTGAAGAATTTTGTTAAATTTTCGAAGAATCAAAAGAAAAGAATTCCCTTAATTTAGTTATTATATACATTTAGAGAAGAAGAAGAAAACGAAGAAGAAATAGAGAGTCGTATATGAGACAACAGGAACGGAATAATGAAAAGAGAGAAAGGGAATATTTTTTTCTTATTATTATTATTAGCAACAATTATCCACCTCACCTCCAATTACGTGCACTCAGTTTACCACCTAATTAATTATCTTTTTATATAATAATATATTTACATTTACATATAATTGAATAATAAAAGAAATTCATAGAAGAATTATATATATATATATATTTATTTATTTATTTTTAGTTTTCTTTTTCTCTCTTGTACTGCAGACCCCCCAGTTATAAATTTGTTTTAATATTTTTTTCCTTAATTGTTTTAACAGAAATATATTTAAATGTGTAATTTACTTTATAATTCCTCTAAATCAAACCTGTTTTTTTTATAAAAAATAAATAAATTTCAGCTCCTGAAAAAAAGAATTTAACAACTGATTTGCTGTGGTTATGTAGGTTTTCGAAGCATTCGCTGGATCACTGAATTAATTAATTAATTAACTGAAAATGTTGATATTGTTGAACTTCTTTTATGATTAATAATGCTCCTGTTAGATATTAATGTGATAATCTCATAGCCAAGAAAAAAGCTTACCCGCCTCTCTGAAAATTGGATGAAAACTAATGGAGGAGAATTGTGTTGTAAGAATTTACAAATCTGTTATAATAAGCTTACAACAAATGGCATTTAACAAAAAATTATGAACAAGAATTTCCTCAATATTTATGCCTCAACATCACATCTATACAATGCAATAAATTTAGCTTAGCTTAGGTTGAATGATGATACAAGCAAATACCATTTAGCATTGAGAGAATTAATCAGATGACAGATAATACCCTTCACTGCTGGGATCCAGTTCTTCTCCTTCTGCCGCCTCTCTTCGCAGTGACAGTCACCTTCTCTTCAGCTTCACCTTTCTGAGAAGCCTGCTCATTCGGAAGGGCTGTTGAGGAATTTATTGCTTCACCTTTCTGAGAATGTTCCTGCTCATTTGGAACAGTTTTCGAGGAGTTTATTTTACTCCTTAAACGGAGTATTTCACCTTTGGCCGACGCCAATTCTTCTTCAAGTTTCTTTGCTTTCTTCTCCAAACTCTCCCTTTCTTTACCAAGCTTCAAGACCATGTTATGTGCGTCTTCCATGTTCTCTTGAGCCTCTTTAGATGCATTCTTTTGCTCTGTAAGAGACTTGTAAAGTGCCTCTTTATCATCTTCAAGGCTAGCAATCCTAGTATTTGCTATCTCCAGCTCCCCAGAAAGTATCAATGCATTTCGATTCATCTCATCCAGTGATTTAGTAGCTTCTTCTAGATCCCTTTCAAGAGACTTTCTGGCTTCCTTGTCTTTCATGACTTGGTTCTGTAGGTTTTCTAGCTCTTTGCTCAATGAAGATGCTACCTTTTTCTCTTCAATTAGTTCATTGGCTGTGACTTCAACTTTCTTATAGACATCTACCAATTCCTCCTGTGCACTATTACGTTCTATTGTTAAAGCTCCCAGATCAAGGGACGCTATTTGCAGATCCTCCTTAGATTTCCTCAGTTGTTCCTTTAACGCCATAATCTCACCAGCCAACTCTTCACCACTCTGTTTTGCATTCTCAAGGCCCTTTTGCATTGTTTCTGTAGCCTTGGCAAATTCAGCCTCGATTCTAGAAACCTCAGCCTCAAGCACCGTGCACTTACTTCTTGACTGCTCGAGTTCTTTTGCCAGATGAGAAGCCTCATTTCTAAACTTCCCTAGAGCTTCCTGACTGTTTTGAAGTTCATGTTTCAGATTCTTTACATTGTTCAATTCTGTATCAAGCTTTTTCCTCAAATCTTCTCTTGCCTGGATCAAATCTGCAATAATGGCCTGGCTTCCTCTCACTTCATTCTGAGCAAGCTCAAGTTTCTCCTTTAATCGGCCAAGCTCATCTTCTCTTTCTCTCAACAGGACAGCATCCAAAGCAGCCTTCTTTTCGGAGGATGACTTCAGATCATTGTACTCCTTCTGAACGGCATTGAGCTTCTTGTTAGATTCATCTTTCTCAAACATTAAAGAACTCACTGTCGAATTCAATTCATCCACTACCAAGTTCTTAGATTCCAGTTCTTTGATAACTTTCAGAAGTTCATCTTTTAGTGCTTTGGTATCTCTCTCTGCCTTGGCTAGTTCATCCTTTGTTTCCTTGTAGGTAGAATTCAAGTTCTTCACCTCCAATTCTTTTTCAGCAAGCAAAGAGCTGAGGCTTTGAACATTTTCTTCCTTATCCTTAAGCTCTATACTAAGCAAGTTAATCTTATTTTGTAGGACCTCAATAGAATTGAGTTTTTCCTCCATCTCTCCTTCAAGAGCTTTCTTGTCTTCCTCAGCTTTTGACAGATTAGCTCCCAGACCACCTATTCGAGCGTTAAGCTCCTCAATTATTCTTTTCTCATTTTTCAGCTCCTGTCCTAGCCCTGTAATTGTACTGTTAGCCGAATTTAGCTGGTTCACTAGAACCTGCTGTTCTTCCTTTGCCTCTCTCAGTTGCTTTGAAAATTCTTCCTGTTTACTTAATAGCTTTGCTTCAAAGTTCTTCTCCAAGGAAACAATAGTAGCTTCGTTCTCTTTCAGTTTGTCTGTCATCTGTGCATTGCACCAGTTTCATGTGTTAAGCGAGAAACATGACCAAGAGAAAATTACTTTAGCTTCATAATTGAAGAAACATGATTCAACTTCTAGACTCGAGAATTTGGGAGAAATGGAGGATACATTCCACTTCTAACATGTAGATAGACTGATTGACAATATATATAAATATTTAAGTCCTCAAGATCCAAGAAAAAGGAGTATTTACCTTAACCTCTCTCTACATGAAAATACCCTAAGAATGGGGTGCTTCTTGAATATTTTAAAAGCATCATGGTTGACTCAGGTTTTGAAGAAACAAGACAGAGAAGGTCAGCAGTTGCTTACATATTCCATTGTTGTTTCAGCAGCTTTCTTTTCCTTCAGAGTCAATGCATAGAATGCACCAAGCACGCCAGTACCAAATATACCAAGTCCATTCAGGAGAGACAGAAAGGGATTTGGTGGCTTATATCTTTGAATTGCTAGCTGTCCAAGATAACAGCTGAATTCAGAATATTTCAAACTTAAGAATACCAAAAGTGTAGTTGTCTGGATTAAATTGTAAGTGAAGCAGAAATTCAGACCTCTTCTTTTTGTTTCTCCTCAAGTGATTTGAGCTCAATTTCTTCTGAAATAAAATGAACAAAAGCTTATAAAGTTAAAAAAGTGAGATGAAACAGATCGGCTTCCAAAAGCAATATAGTTTGAAGAAAATATCAGTCCTTCAAGGAGAAAGAGTGAATCATGTCAGATATAGAGATAATATATGCCCTATCTTACTGTAAAAGATCTGAAGTCCCCACTTCCAGCAAATTACTTAAAGCCACAAGGTTTCATAGACGATTCAATGTTTTTGCAATTAGGACAATGCAGGAATTCTCCTCAAACTATATACTTGCTTACATAATATCGCTGCAAAGAAAAGATACCCTTGAGCCATGCATTTCATATTTTCCTTTTCCTTTTTACTTTTTCCCATTTTGCTAAGGGCCTAAACAAAAAAATGGAATGCATTGCTTACAGATATTCTTTTCCTGTGAATGCCAATAAACAATTGGCTAAAGGATAGAAATTTCCCTTAGTTGAGAGTGAATATACATGCATGCAAGGTAATTAGAGGTAATTCAGCAGCACTATATCTGATAACCTCTAAGAACTTGAAGGATTAAAAAGCCATCCACTTCAATAAACAAGTTTCAAATACATGAACGTCATACGAGAAATTAATCTTCTGAAAAAGGATAAAGCTTGTATAAAAACATATATTTTTTACGAAGAAACGAATTATATTGCTTATCTAAGACCTTAGATACATCATAAATAAATTAATGATCATATTCATTTACATTATAAATTTTCTTTTCACTAGAATGTTTACTAAACGAAAGGCAAGTAGCTGTCATTTATAGTGAAACTATATATCAGCTTTCGTTCACCCCAATATGAAATATCAAAGACTGTTGTTAAGAACAAAAATATCAATCTTTGGATAGTTGTAATTTTCTGCTTCCTACTCTTTACTTCTTGATGATAGTAATTCGCCACAATTATGATACTTTATACATTCTCCTGTTGGTTTGGTTCAAATAAGCTCCTCCAAGGTGTAACATCGTGCTTGAATCATTTTAAGGTATTCACCCCAAACATTGAAGTTTGAGCAAACAAAAACTGCATTATTCATAAATTTGATACATTGTCAGTTCGTTATTTCCCTCTGTTGCTTCTTGTTTATACATCGTATTCCAAGACAAGATTTTACTAATAAGAGCCGAACAACAAATAATGAAGGGAAGTCGGTGACAGGACATATTTTAATGCGATTCATGTTCAGAAAGATGTTAAGGAAAATAACATAAGAAAAGCGTTTTCACTTATTCTTTTCAAAAGATTCTATCTGAGATTTTAATTTTGAAAGGAACTTAGAAGCTAATCACCAGTAATACAGTCCATTACGAAAAAATTAACGAACATCAAGTAACAATAACAGGTAAATGTAACCAAATAACAATTTGAGAAAACGTTTAACCTATTGCCAGATACCACAATCCAATGATGATACATTAAGAAAACCAATGTCTGCCCTATTTCCATACACAGATCATACTACCAAGAACCAGATAATTAAACTTGAAATCACAAGAACACTGCTCGTATTAACGAGTAATTCAAGAATCCACGTTACCAGATACAACAGTGACAAAATCCCAAAACAGAAATGAACTCTGAAATGCAAAGAAATGAAAACAGAAGCCAGAAAAGAACTCACTAGTAAAAGAAGTGTCAAGAGCTCTGGCCCTGAGTTGCAAGAAAGGAAGAACAGAAATACCCACAAAAAGAACAGCTCTCTTCCTGCTAAAAATGATATCATCTGGATCTTCTTGACGACTACAAGCAAGAATTGTTGGTCTCTTCTTTCTCTTGGTGTCAATGTTCTTGAAATAAAAGAAAATAGAATGGGAATGAGAGTGAGAAGAGAAAGAAGAAGAAGAAGAAGAAGAAGAGGGAAAGTGAGGTTGTAAAAGGTGAGAGCTTCCCATTGCCATGCTAATGGCTTTAGATTTTGAAGTTCTGATTTCTTGATTTTTTAAGAATAGATAAGAAGAGGGAAGCAAAGCGCTAAGAGAGTTTGTTTTTAGTGGATTTTGCTTGGTAAGTGGTAACTATCTCATTTAGTACCAAAATTTTGCAATATATTTTCATTTAGTATCAACTTTTTATTTTTTATTTTAGTAATAAATATAATATCTTAATTTCAATTTAGTACCAATTTTTTATTTTTTTCCTTTTAATAACAAACCTTTTATTTCAAATTAAATTGAATTACCTAAAGGGATGCTGGTCAAGTTTGGATAATATTTCAACTGCAATATGAATTTATTTTCAAATTTGCAATATAAAATGTCATATAGTTTAACAATTTAATTAATGGCGATTTGAATCAATATATTATGCATAATATACATATACACCAAATATTAAGGTCATACTTAATTCAATTATCTAGTGATATAGCACCTAATATAGTGAGTTTGAAAAAATATATTTCTATTTCAGCGGATACGTCATCGAAAATTAACTGGAATTACTTCAGATAATTTAATTTGAAACAAAATTTAAGAGTTTGATATCAAAAAATTAAAACCAAACTAAATATAATGTAAAATTCTAGTACCAAAATAGATATTTATCTGATTTTGCTTTCTCTTGTTATATACTATGTTCCCGATTTAGTGCATTTAAGTTCAAGTTAATTGCAAAAGGTACCCTAAGAGTTACCTCAATATATATTATTATTTCTATATATTAAAATTAGTATTTTTTTTAACTCGGTGAAATTTGAATAATGATGTTCACATATTGACCCCATATTGTAGGTAGATCTTAAAATATATGAAAGATTTATATTTAAATTATACGTGCAATTTTCATCGAATACGGCTTTCGATATATAATTCGATATATATGTTTTTAAATAACTTGTTTTATCATTATGTTTAAGTAATTCTCAAGATTAATATTTTATGATTGTGTATGCATGAAAACTCTATATTGTTGACAAACTAAAGTGCTTTGCGATATAAAATTAGTGATAAAGTAATTACTAGTTATCTCTTTTGTTTTTCATATTATACTAATCGATCCCTTGTTTTCTAAAATTATGCTAAATTATCCTTATCTTTTCATGATATTATGTTAAAATCCCTTCTTATTATTTCTGCAGATTACTGTTAATTTTGGAAAAAAAAAAAAGATGGCAATTATACCCTTACACTTTTCTTTCCTTCTCTAATATCATATTTATTCCTATTAATCAAACCTTTATTTTTTTATCTTGGATTTGCATCAAGGCTTGTTCTATTATCCCTTCAACAGATCAATCATTTAACTAAACAATTGTTAATTTTCCCAATTTATTATTTTCTTTAAAAGTATTTAGTATAATAAAGAGTACAAAGGATTTTACTTTATTACATCATTGTTGATCTTTATACTACTGTAGTAGTAAAAATGGTTATGAATAGACTGTAAAAGGAAAAGGAGTTGTAAATTGAAGATGGCATAAAGAGAGAAGAAGCTCAAAAGGAGAGAAACAAACCAAAAGTTAAAAGACTGAGGCTTTTGGGTTATGCATATAATAATGCTCGGTGATATTCAAAAATTTGGCTCATGTGTCTAGATTTAGATGTTATTCTTAGAAACGTTAAGTGTTCGATAAAATGCCTCATCGACAAAAGGACTTCTTATACATACTATTTTTCACATTTTTTTAAAATTAGAAAATAGCTATTTTAAAAATGAGAAATAAAAATGATGAAGAAAAAGAATTTATTACAATAAGAAAATGAAGGGATAAAAATAAATAGAAGAAGAAATGTAAAGTAGTGAAAGGTTTCACTTGAGGCAATAGTACCTATAGAAATAGCGAGGATCTTAGATTCTTGATTGTTTCTTTCTTTTGGGTCACAACAATGAAAGAAGAAAATGTCTCTGGGTTTATTTAGTAATAAAACAATAATAATAAATTTCGATTAAAGGATACTTGTAATTTTTTATTTCAAATTTAACAATATAATAATGTACATATTAATAGAAAGGGGTTCTTAGAATATTACTACAAAAGACAAGAGGGATTTAATAAAAATTTCTAGAAGTGAAAAATTAAATAGTAAATATGTCAAATTTTAGAGAGAAAAATAGTAATTATCCTTTAAATTTAACATTTAGACAATTAAAAGTGAAGTCAAATATCAAATGTCAATAACTAAAGTATAATAATATGATATTTTATATTTTTTTAAAACAATTATAAGAAGAAAATCTTTAACAAATTAAAAAAAGAAAAAATTCATTTACTGAGCATCCGGACATTAGTGATAAAATCAGGTGTTCTTGACAGTCCAGTCCACATAAGTTGGATAATATCAATAATAATACACTTCTTCTTTTTTATTTCTACCCGTGAGATTTGCCACGTGGGAAAAAGAACAAGCACTTTATCTTTAACCTGAGAACTGCAGGTTGCCACGTTCGAAGTCTCGTGTAATTTCCTCTAACAGAGAGTTTCTTATTTAATTATTTCTTTTCATGGCAATGCTAGACTAAACAAATTTATTTGAATCTAAATAAAATTTAATAAAAATATTAAATGGTAATGAAAATTTATGATTTTATTCTAAATATATTTAAGTTATGAACCATTAACCAACCGTCTTTCAAGTTTAAATAGCAGAGCTTTATTTACTTCGGATTTTACTTATCGATTATACTAATCTAATTAGATGAATTTATCGAGTTTGATTTGTATTATGATTTTAGTGAGAATTAGAGAAATTTTGAGATCAAATTTTTGTTCATCAATATTAATAAAATTTTATATGTTATAATAAAATTATGTGTAATTTTTTATTCAATGGTCTTTTATAGATAAACTAGTTGTTTACTTGTTACGTTGCACGACCGTTATTATTATTTTAATTATAGAATTAAATTTATAGATATAATTTAATAAATTTTTAAATATTTAATATTAATTTATAATATTTTAAACAATAATACTAAATTAACTATTTTAAATATCTTTAATTTTTAAATTTTAATATAAAAATTATCTTTAAGGTATTTGTTTATTAATTCTGATATTATATAAATTAATATTATCAATATAGTGATATTACTATTTTTTAAAATTATAAATTATTGTAATAATTAAAAGTTAATTTATTAGTGAACATAATATTTAAAAATATTATTTTTTATAATTAAAATTATTATCTAATTAAGAAATTAATTTATTCACTAATATAATATTTTTTTAAATAATTATTATTTAATTAGAAAACTAATCATTATCTAATTAGAAAATAAATTTATTATTAATATATTATTTTTTTAAATTGAAATAAGTGTTTAATTAGAAATCTAACTTATTAATAAATAAATTAATAAAAAAATATAAAATTACACATAAATTTAAATCTCATATAAAATTATATATGAATCTTATTTCATAAATCAGCACTCAATTCTATAAAGTAAGATAAATGTTTTAAGGAAAATAAAAAAACTCATCGATTCTTCCCATAAGATAAAATATTTCCACTACAACAGCTTCCTTCTTTGTTTGTTCTTTTCTTTTCTCTTTTTTCTTCCACAAAATTCTGCATATCTAAAAAATGCAGGATTACCTTTTTTTATTTTTTTGTTATTATAAAATCTCTAATCCGTATAGAGCCCACCACTTGGAATTGTTGCTTTCGAGCCATTGATTGGCAAAGAGTGCGAGTGTGAGTGTGTGGGGTTGAAAGCTCCCCAATATCAGACAATTCCATTAGACCACTAATGTCAGCCTTTTCAGAAACGAATGGCTGTCCGCCAAATTAATATTGTTTCTTAAGAAATGCAAATTGCAAAGTCACTAACAAATGGACGATCCTTTATCATACTTAAAAGGTTGGCCAAGATTGATTGATTTTTTCTTTTTTTTCTTTTTGCACATATACAGCAATAATATATCTAGCCTGTGTTACTTGACACGTGACAAAAAGAAGAACAAAGAAGGGCCACTAAACTTGTTCGAAGCTGGCCACTGAAGGTGCAAGTTGACAGAAACTGGAAAAGACTCCGGATGGAGTGACTGATGGTGTATTAGTTTTAAGTTTTCACCACTGGGTTTTAATTTTTTGAATCTGGTGAGCAGTCTTATATCATTCTATATGAATCACAACATAGGTTAGCCCTGCTAATACATTCCAAACTACCCTCCAACGAAAACATTTTGAATTTGCTAAGAAAAAGATAACTCAAGATAATGGCATTTGATGACAGAATATTGGGTATCTTTATGCATAATGCTTTTAAGAGATTCAAATGGCAACTACACGAGCTCTTGATAAAGGCAGGATGTTGAACTGGAAAGAAAACTGATGAGTGAGGGCTCTTGGCCACTTCTAACCCATCTAATTGTAAATATAGAAAAACAACAATCGATGTAAGGTAATGCTTATGCCTCAGACTACAAAAATAGAGACTCTATGCTATTGCTGCCCAGGACTCGTCCGTAGCATCGACTGAAACACAAACCAGAAAACAGTATGTTTCATCTTTGTGATCATCCATGGCTGCATAGGGATACACATAAACAGCTCTTCAAGTACAGATGATCCACTTGTTATCACTTGAATGTGTTACATTGCAATGGGCATACTGGTTAGAAAAAGATCTTCATGGTAGCTGGACATGGAAGAGCTTTTGGGCGAATTATCATAAGTTTTCTCTGTCTCATCCTCACCAAAAATTTCCTCTGAGTGGCAATTGAAACTGCAAAATGCCTTCTCACCTCTACAAAGAACCAAAAGAACAGTATTTATGATAAAAAAAAATAGCTTCGACGGTCAAAAACAAAGTAAGGCACTCTATCAAGCAAGTTTGAGGACATACCTGTACATATAAATGTCATCTCTGGTCTCCAATTTTTTCTTGCAAGTGTAACAGAAGCTCAAAAACTCATCAGACGGAAGTGGAGAGTTGGTCTCTTGAGGTAATTCAGATCCCATGTCAAAATTGGACAACTCATTCGTGTGACATTCCAAAATACAGTCACCAAAAATGTGAGTTGTTTTAGGGTTTGGACCATAAGAAATTATACAGGTATAATCCTCAGAAAGCTCAATATCACGTGCAGAGAGAGAACCTACATATCCTTTGCTAGAACCAATGGGCACTGGAAGTGAACTTGATTTGGTCCCCAAAGAGTCATCTGTTGGTGTACCTCCATCATCAAAAAATGATAAACTTGTAATAGTAGTTGTTCTATTTTCTGAACAGAACTTTTTAGAAATCAAAGGGGATTTGGGGGATAAGGTAATTGGAGAAGAGTTTTCAAATGGTTTACATTCTAATTGGACTGCCTCATCCCCAAATACAGCTTCAGAATTTGATTTACCTAATTGGCGGTTCAGAGTTTTGGTTTTTGGTAGTAACAAGAGCATGTAGTCTCTTGGCAAAGAGTTAGATCTGACAGAATAACCAGTCTTCACCTGTGATCCAAAGATTATATTCTTCCTCTTCGGAGAATTAAGAACTACACCAGGTGGTTTGGTCTCATCAGCAAGTAAATTTATGATGCCAAGACCAACTTTACTGCTATTCCAATTCTTTTGATGGCCATTTTGGGACGGGGATCTTGGGGACTTGAGGCTAAATGGGTTACTAAGACTTGATAAGAAACTAAAATCAAGAGGAGATGTGGGACTCCTAACTGAGTCAGACTCTGATGAACCTCTTGAACCAAACCCCACAAAAAAACCAGGAAAATTGAAAAATGAACTGCTTATATGTTTCAGACCTAATGCATCAGATTGGCAATGGGACTCTAAAGCAGAATCAGCCATTAGACCGAATAAGCATGCCTCTTCTATAGTAATCTGCTTCTCCCTGTAACCATCATTAAGAACCTCTCAGTGCTTGAAACACAAACTGATAATTCTTGCTGTAATAGTTAAAGTTGATAAAATCAAAGAGAAGTAGAAAGCCATAAAATCAATAGAACAAGTGCTAAAACGATAGACAACCAACTTGAGAAATAAAGCATTTAAATACGAGATTAATCAATGAACATAAGATATTATAAAATGCCCCGGTGATGACAAATCTTTGGTCACAATGGTTCGAGACATTCATGAGCTTTGAATGACTTCTGAGTACCGCATTTAAAAACAAGGTAACAAGAATGGAAAGTCTTCTTATACAGCCATAAAGGTCCCAAGATGATATGATGAATTATCAGCAAAAATAAAAGATCTTTAATTTCCAGAAAACCACTTCTTAAATTTGGGACCAGGAATCCGATGAGTGCCTAACATAAAAGAGAGAGACTACTGGAGCATTAAGATATTTTAATCACAAATCAATAATAAAAATTATCAAAATATTCAATATCAAAATTTGAAAGCCATGAACTTACGATTATTCAATAATTATGCAAGTCAAAGTAATTATCTAAGTCAAAGCCTTGACGAATATTGGTAAAATATCTTCACATACAAAGAACTAATCCAAATTTCTATCTGGAAATAAGGAAATTTTGGCCTATTCAAGATCAAGGAGGATAATTCTCCATATGATACGGAAGCAATAATTCCCCTGCTCTTTTGCCCCTTGCATAAAACATGAACGAAGCAACTGATAGGTCTAAAGACAAACAGCAAAGGAGCAGCTTTACATTCTTACCCAATGAATCAATATCAGATAACTTTCTACAAGTTATGTCGTTGAATAACAGGATCAAATGCATCATTAATGCTATAAGACAGAGAGATTTAGATTATCACAAGAAAATCAAAATCAATCATGGCCAAAAGGTAAAGCACACAAAAGACTGACAGACTCCGACGAGGAATCTCGATTACTTCACCACTAAAATTCCCCAAAAGGGTGCTCAAACCAATATCAGATCAATACTTTACAGCAGGTAGATCCACAGCATGCATACAAAGAACCTCAAAATCTCGGAAAATTCCACTGAAATAATCAGACAGTAAGAAAAAAAAATTATAGCATCAAAAACACGACAAAGATTGAAACTTTAAGAATACCCATAAACAAAAACATCAAAAAGAAGCCAAAGATTGAAACTTTAATTATATTCAGTAGTTATAACATCAAATGGATCAAGACAAGCTAAGAAGCCAAATAAAATAGCAAAAATGCAAAACCCACCTGGGTTTTCTCTGTTAAAGCTTCAAAGAATAGCCAGAGAGAAGAAACTCAAAAAATACAAGTAGGGCCATATACTGATATGGACAAAGCACAAGCACAACTCCACCTATATATTTCTCCTTTTAGTTTATTGTTTTTTAATTCTTTTATTAATGTAATCTAATTTTATCTTTATCAGCTTCTCTCTTGCATCAAAATCAGAGCAGTGAAGCAGTAATACTTCTGATATATACTCACTCTATCAGTGTCAATATGATTAACAAGAAAATACGTGTTTTATGCAGTATTGTATTAAACTATGCGTATTCCTTTGTTTTGTTGCAGTGAAGATAAGGCCGCTTTCTTTCAAATGTAAACCATTCACACCCAAAAAAAGCTATACAATGGAAATCTGGCCCGAATCTGGCTACAGATTATGAGAATCGGATCCCTGGAAATACACTGTATTAGAGAAATACCTTTAGCATTTATTTTTCAATTTTGTAGGATGACAACCAAGATTTCTTTTCACCACCTGTCTTTTCTGGGCATACATATATATATATATATATATATATATATATATACTCACGCTAGGGCATCGGTAAATTCATAAAATCAAATTAATTTCAGTCGTCCTTGTTCATCGTATATATAGACCTAACAACTCAGATTAACTATTTTAGAAATTAAAAAATATATTTTTTTAAGTGAAATATATATATATAAATCATTTTATAAATTTAAAATATAAGTGATTAATATATTAATTAAATATACAATTAAAAACTTTTAAGATTTACATTTGACCTATAAAATAATAAAAATAATAATGGACTAAGTTTATGCTTAATTTAGTAAATTTTTATGTTTGAGATAAGTATTTAGAAGATTGTAATTGTATTATTCGAAAATGGTGAAAATTTTGGTATTTATAAAGCTCATTTCAGAAATAATCAGGTGTTAAATAGTAAAAATTATATTATAAATTAAAGATAAAAATTATAAATCAATGACTTAATTATTAAATATTTATGACTGAATGAATTATTTGATCCGTTTTAAATTTTTATTTTAGATGAATATAATATATTAGAGTTCAAGAATTTTAAGTTTAATTTGTTTATATTTTAGTAAGAGTTTATAATCTTACAATAACAAAAGTATATTATAACTTTGCATTTTTAATTATTTAAAAATATAAATATTGTTAAATTAATAACTAAAGTAATAAGCTTGCTAATAAATAATTTTATTTATCGTATATACTAAAAAATAAATAATAAAAATATTTTTGACTCGTGGATTATTTCATTATCTCCCTAAATGGAGACGTGGATTTTGTTTTTACTCGTGGGTCGGTTTTTGATTTGACTAGTGTTACATTTGGGTGCACAAGTAATGGTGCATGTGTTATATACCATAGATTTTCTGTGTGCGAAAAGATAAAGCTTTTTCAAAGAGTAATTAATGAATTTTGCAGGTCAAATTTTTATTAAAAGAAAAAAGGAGAAATTAATTTTATTTTTCCAGAAGGAGTCAGCACTAAAAGACAAAAGAGGACTTGTCTGTTTAAAGTGACCAAACGTCTCAATCCTAACGGCGATGTATTCTGTTGCGTTAACTTTTGGTTCCAATTTCTACGCCCAATTTTCTTTTCTTTTCTTTTCTTTCTCACCAACTGAGTTTTATTTTACGAATTATCATTGGATGAAAATGATAAAGATTTTTTTTAATATTTTTATTTAAACAAAACAAAACATAATTATTTATTTATAATATCTAAGTATTTCTTTTAAACTTCAAGATATAAATTTTATGAATATAAGTATATTTCTCTTATAAAATAATCAAATTCAATAATATTCATCATTATATATATTAAATAAATGAAAAACCATCATTTATTTTCTGACAATTAAATTCTTTTTGTATGATCATATAAATAAATAATAATCATTTATATAACTTAAGAAGTAAACCGATTCTTCAAAATACTAATATTAGTTATAACAAAAATATATAAATGAGTTATATGGCTAGCATGCTTTTATAAAATTACAATAATTTTTTAGAAAGAATGTATTTTATTTATAATTCATGTAATCTCATATTATTAATAAAAAAATTATATTCTCTTAAAATATTTAAATTCAAAATAAAGTACCATCACATATTGTGTGACTTAAATAAAAAGGAAAAGAAAAAAAAATCTTTATGCTTAGATTCATTTATGAAAAGAGTCCAACTAAATAATCAAGAACTACATTAAGAGGATGTTTAGTTCAGAGGTTTAATGCAGTTGATAATTATTTATCACTGAATAACTATATTAAAACGTTTAGTAAAGATTTAAGAAACAACAGTTGATACCTGATTTAGTCACAATCAACTATTTATCGTATCAGCTTTGTTTAAAAAAAAAATTATCAGACAGCTAACTTTATTTTTTATTTATTTAGACACAAGTATTATTTTTATTAAAACTTATTAATAATAATTTACTTTAAATTGATCTCATATAATTAAATTTTTATATTTTAAAATAAATAATTATTATTTTAAATTTTTCTTAATAGTTAAATAATTATGATATTTGAAATTAAAAAATTTTATTAGTAGAATTTTAATTTAAAATTTTATTTTTAAAATAACTTTTATAAATATTTTTAATAAGAAATATAATTGAACTAAAAAAATTAATAAGACTGAATATTAACACTTGTATATCATTATAAGTGTAATTATGTTATAATAATAAGTCCAATGCAGATGATTTAGAAGCATTCAAATTCATAAAATATTCATTTGATTCTATCATAGTAAATGAATATTATTTGCCTAGTTTCCAACTCAATTTATATATGTAATTGTTTGTTTTTTATATATATAATCCGTAATGCAGCGGATAATTTTTTTTTTACAAAGTCATTTTATTGATATTTTACAATCTGATTTTGTTGGCATTTTGAACTTCTAGTCTCAACATGTTACTTGTTTCTTGCATGAAATTAAACATCTATTAGCAGATAAGCAAGTCCCCGATTTTCCTTTACAATTTTGCTTCAAAATTATTTATATTTATAAATAAATATAAAATTTTATATTATTAATAAATTATAAATTTTGTAAATTTATTCTAAAAAATATTACTCTACATAATAATATTTGGACCAATTGTACTAGTTTTGTAATTACGCTTACTGGATAAAGACATTTTTAGTGAATTTAATAATACAAAGACACATTTCAATATCATTACAAGCATTATCCCAATTATATTTATTTTTAATATTATTATTTTATCTTTTTAATTTTATCTATACAATATATCATGTATTTTTATTCATAGGTATTACCATTTCACTAATAAAATTAAATATTAAATCAAAAATAAGTTTAATGTTCAAGTTTCCATCAAATTACAACCTCCTTATTTATAAATATAAAATATATATATTATAATAGAAATTACTTCTTGTAAAAGTTGGGGCGGGAATCGTGGAGGAGATTCAATCCCATCCTCATCCTGGTGTGTTAGCCTCATCTTGTTGCTATGAACAATTTTCCAATTAGAAGATAGTGAAGTTGGCTATTTTCATGATATATTTTATCAGTATAAAAATTGGCAAAGAAAATGTATAGTAAATGACTTAGTACCTCGTGATAAATAGTTTATAGTTAATGACTAATAAGAGGTAGCCAGTAGTTAATAAGTTAAACCATTTAATAAAATTTTATATATTAATGATATGATTTATCTTTAATATATTGAATGACTATTTTATTATTTTATTTTAATAATATAAATTAAAGTAGAGATTACAATTTAAATTATACTAATAAAAAATTTCTAATTTAAAATATAATAATCATAGATATTATAATTATTTAACTATTAAACACAATATTTTAAATAATGATTTATTATGAATTATAAAAAATTAATTTTATGTGATTAATTTGAAGTAAATTATTATAAATAAATTTTAATAGAGATAATGTTATCTAAATAAATAAAAAATCTAAAGCAGTTATTAATCGATAAAACATAAAAGCTCTAAATTAAAGCTAATACGATCAACAGTTGATTATGTCCAAATCAATTATCAACTGCTAGTTTTTAAAGCTTACCAACAGTTTAATGTAGTTGTTCAATAAAAATAACTACCAACTGCGTACAAATTTTAAATTAAATACTCTCAAAAAGATTAATATTCGATAACTTTCTTCCAATTTATGATGAATATAAATTAGATATCAAATTTAAACTTTGGATAAGTTTATGTTTCACAATTGATCTAATTGATATATTTAATGTTTTAACATATAATTAAATTTAATAAATATTTTTACTTATAAAAATTGAAAATATCTCAATTTAAATATTACAATAATATTAGTGAAATTATTATTATGTAGCCAGAATGCATGGGTACATAGTTTCATTCTCAAATTTTATCAATTTAATTTTTGATATTTTTTAATTATTATTTTAATTTATAATATCTCTCAAATTCTAATTGTAATCATATATATAATCTTATATTTCAATTCACTCATACTTTGAAAATTTAATAAAAGTATGTATAGAAATAATAAATATTAACATCCTTAGTTGAAACTTATCATAAATAAAAGCAAGAGTTAAAAAGTGTCAAAAATTAAATTGATAAAATTTAGGAATAAAATTAAATATTAGTCCATATATTCTATATTAAATGCATAAAAAATTTTAATCAAATGATGCGAAAGAAGTATAAAAAAAACACCATGCAATACTAATCTTTTATGCTTGGTTGTAAATAAAAAAAGTATATGATAACGGCTCATTTTAAAAGTAACTACCTCTTATTTTGGAATATATAAAAATCTAAATTATTATTATACAATTTTTATTTGAAAGTATAAATATAAAATTAAATAACTTTTAATGTCATTTCATTATTAAATCTATTTTATTAGGACAATAATTTTTTCACCGTAATATAATAATTTTAAAAATTATTTAATTTTAAACTTAAAATTATCAGTTATTATTAATGATTAATTAAATTGAAATCTTTTGTAAACTTTAAAATATTTATTTTTATAACAGATTGCTAATAATTTTTTTATTTAATAATTGTATAAATAGAATAAAATCAGAAATAATTTTTATTCTACTATCCCGTTAATAATATACTTTTCACTTCGGTTGCACCTTGGTAACATTTAAAATCGATGCATATCCTGAAAGATAATAATAGAGTATTTCTGAAAAAAAGAAAACTATATAAACAAAAAACTTGAAAATTAAAAATATCCAATCAGAAACGAATACATAGGCCAGGTGTCCCTCTAACAGCGTTAACGTCACCATCATTTGTCATGATTTTGTGGGTCCCACAACATAGAGGACCCCACATAGCAACTCATATCAGCATAGTAATGATTCCCTTAAACAATTCGAATTCACCTCTCGCCTTTATATTATTTCATTTCTTACACTTCTCTCCTGTCGTTTTGTGGTGAGTCAGCTTTTCTCAAAATTCTATAAAATCCTTTTTTTTTCCTTAAATAAAAAAGTGCAATCACACGCGTCGTCTTCTGTTATGCCAATCCAACGGCTTGCAGAGAGAGATTCTCTGTCGGGAATTCAGTTCATCTAACGGTGTAGACTGCGCCGATCCTAAAAAAAGAAAAAGAAACCACTTCTTGGTTGGGGTCCACCACACGTGTTCGGCATGTGACGGAGTTAAGAGTAGAGTGATTGAATGATTGCCTTGTGTTGTTGTGGTTTGTTTGATTTTTAGAAGTGTGACGTAACGTAAGGCGTGCCGTTGATTTATTTGTTTATTTTTTTATCAGAATTGGACACGTGCTTGAGAAATTGAATCGGATTAAAAACAAGATAAATTTTGCAAATAAAATAACTAATCTAGTTTAAATTTAGTTTGAGCTGATCTTTTATTTTTATTTTATATTTTTTTAATGATATATGTACTTTATAATATTCTATTATATGCCATTTTATTTTATTTTTTTAAATTGTTTTAATCTAAAATTTTAATATTTTAAATCAATTTATTTTCAAAAATAAAATGAGGTCATTTTTTGTTAGATAATAAAATAATATAAATAATATTAATATATTAAATTTTTTATTTTTTTAATATCATTAGTAATGATTATTATTTATTTTCTAGATTTAATTTAAAAATTAATTTTTATTAAAGCTAATAATGTAATTTCACGTTAATAAAATGATCTAAAAAATAAAAAAGACTTATTTAATTTGGTGTGCAAAGTCAAATTAGAATTTTTTTATTTAGATTTGGTATATATAGTAAAATTAATAAAAAGTGATGTATAATATATATATATATATATATAAATATATAAGTATTTTATATTTTATATTTTGATATTAAATAATTAAATATATTTTACTAATTAAATCTAATAGATATGCGTTAAATGGTTATCAATTTAATGCATAAATAGAACACCAAATATATATATATCCATTTGACAATCATAAGAAAAAAAAAATCCATGTAAGTTTAAATAATAGCACCTATAACAGGTTAGGTCAAGCAAATTAAGTTTTCCATATTATGAATATAAATTCTAGCTCATTATTTAGATATAGATATATTAAGTGTATAAAATATAAATTCTAGCTCATTTTTTAGATATAGATATACTAAGTATATAATTCAAAAATGAGTAATAAGTCTGTATTTGATTAAAATTTATAAAAGATTTATTTCGTTTGAAAATAAATATTAAGATTAGAATAATATAAAATAAAAATTATAAAGTTGAAATTGATATTTTGGTGTTATAGAATATATTGATTTACTAGTGTGAAATTCATTTAAATTTTTTATTTATTTTTTTAAAATCTAATTTAATTATGTAAAATTTTAAATTAATTTTTACTTTATTTAAAATATATAAATTTTTAGATTATAAATAAATTTTATAAATTTTATGAATTTCAACCAATAAAAATAGAAGCGGACACTGATAGTATATTCCTTTTAAATCAAGATAGATATGTCAAGAAGTATAGATATAGTAAGAACAATAAGAATCGTTTGTCTATAAACTTCAGTTACTTCTTTTTCTCTCTTTTATTCTTTAAATTATTTATCAAAAATCTCGTCTTTCACTTTGAACCATTATCCTTGAAATCATGATGATATCTTTTCCTTTTATTAATTTACATTAGTTAAATTTTAATAAATAAATAATTATTACTTTTTAAAAAAATTATATAATTGCTTTGTTATAGAATATTAAATTTTTTTTATGAGAGTAAAACAGTAAATATTATTTTTTTTATAGCAAAGTGAATAAAATAAAACAACTTAAATCTGACATTACAAACATATGACAATGAAGATAAGAAAGGAGGAAAAAGTATTTCAAAGGAAAAAAAAATAAAAAAAATATTTACCATATTATATTTAGTTATATAAAAATAATTATTAAAAAAAGAAGAATTAATTTTAAATATTTTATTATAATAATAGAAACAAAAAATAACTAATTAGATTTTAATTTTTTTAACGAATTTAAATTTTTTATATTTCAAGCCGGAATATAATTAATTTTGACTTCTACAAGAGGAATGAATGAGAATAATTTTTTTTCAATTTCCTTTCTTTTAAATTTTTTTAATTTACTAAACACAATTTTTTTTATCTATTTTCTTTCTCTTTTTCTTAATTTGCTCGTTATTCATTCATAATATTGGAAAATCAAATTCATCAAAAAAACGTTTGTAAAATTAATATATAAAACATACTTTTCTTAAAATTTTAATATACTAATCTGCAATAAAATTAATAATTACTAAAAATAAAGTATTATATATATATTTTTGATATTTAATATTTATTTTTATATTTGATATTAACACCCATTCCTTCCAAAACAAGTACAACTATAGTAACTATTAAGATATATTAAATTGAATATATTAAATTTTTCGGAAGCGAAGATTAAATATCTCTCACTACATTATTATTCATTTTTATTTTTATATTATAGAAATAAATAAATATTTTTGAAAATAAATAATATTATTTATTTGATATGCATAAATTATTAAAATTTTATTATTAAATAAAATTATATTATTTTATTCATAACATTCAGAAGTATATGATAATAGTAATTTATTTATTATTATAGAGACAGTCAAATCCTAAAAATGCAGTTATTAGGAATTAAATTTTTTTATTCAACAATATTCCTTCAATTCCTACTAATTGTCATTTTTAATAGTTTATTTGGATTAATATAGCATTCAATATGCTTAATTATACTAAATTACTTTTTTTATAGATATTGTAAAATTTATTACATCTATTTCAACATAATGATAAAATAGAGAAAAAAATTAATATTACATTGAATATGTAAATGTGACAAATAATTAGATTTTTTATTTAAAAAAATAATTAATATGAAATTGAAGGGAATAGTAGTTTAAAAGTAATTTATACTTCTAATTACAAGGGACTTTTCACCTTTGATGAAAAACTTGAGAAAATGAACATCTTATTATACTATAAATTCTTACTTGGCATCTAAATTAAGGAGTATTAAAAATTTTTGGAGGTCAAAATTTACGTAATTGGGCATTTTTTACTACTAATTGTTTATATGAATTTATTAAATTTTATAAGAAACTGACAATATTGTGAGTTTGACTTTTTTCATCAAAATTTTATTAATTATTTATGAGGATGTAATCTTGAGTACAAAATAAGAATTTTTTAAAAATATATTAAAATTAAAAAAAATTATTTTTTAATGTTTTTAATGTGATTATGTTTTAATTGTTGTTTTAGTTATTTTTCAGTTATTTTTTTGGTTGTCTTATTAAAAAATTAAAAAAATTAAAAAATAATCGAAACCGTAATTTTGAAAAAAGTCAAAAAAAATATTTTTGATATTTTAGCACAATAAATAAAAAATAAAAATACTGTAAATTTGATAAAAAATAAAAAAAATTAATATTTATGTTGAGAATTTTGATATGATATGAGAAAAGAACAAGTACACAACAAGCCGGATTTCAATGACTTGAATTTTATTGATAATAATGTTGGCTTATATAGCCGCACAAAATATAATCTTAACAGAAAATATGAAAACATCCCACTTTAGCAAAACATAGCTAAGTGGTAACAGAAGCATGGAATACGTCAAATACAATTAAGTGTCCTTAAAGAATAGGACTTTATTCTAATAATAAAATCTGCAATAAAACTCCTTCATTCCCTCCCTTAAACTAAATGTTGTTTAAGCAATTAATTTATGCTTGAAATTTCGCAAACACCCAACATTGTTCGAAGCTTCTGAAAAACTTCAATCTTCAATGGTTTAGTCATTATGTCAGTCACCTGATCTTGACTGCCACAATAAACTAATTCAAGTGCACCATCCTTAGTAAGATTCCTTAAGAAATGAAATCTCACGTTAATATGTTCACTACGACCATGTATAACAGGAATTTTTGACAGCTTGATGGTTAAACTGTTGTCGCACATCACAGTAATACAACCTTCTTTAGAATATCCCAGCTCTTTTAAGATTCTTTTCATCCAAATTCCTTGACAAGCACAAACTGCAGCTGTGGTGGATAAGGTTACAATTGGCTGCTTTTTTGAACACCATGAAACAACACCTGAACTCATCAAAAACACATATCCGGATATACTCTTCCTGTCCTCCATATCTCCAGCATAGTCACTATTTGTAAATACTAACAATTCACCTTCTCCTTCTTTCTTGTAATGAATTCCATAGTTTACAGTCCCTTTTAAATATCGAAGCATTCTCTTAGCTGCTTGTAGATGAATCTCCTTTGGTTTTGCCATATATCTACTTATGAGACAAGTGACAAACATCATGTCAGGCCTCGTGGTAGTGAGATACATCAAACTCCCAACTAGTTGCTTGTAATAAGTTTCATTAATAGAAATTCCATCTTCATCCTTGCTTACTTTAAAACCTAGAAAAATTGGACTCCCTACCGAATTACTATCATTCATGCCAAACTTTTCCAAAATTTCTATGGTATAATTTCTTTGGCATATAAAAAAATGCCATCAGATTTTTGTAACACCTCAATTCCATGAAAAAATCTCATCTTCCTAAATCAGTCATATCGAACTCTCTCAACATAGAGTTTTTAAATTCAGACATCATAACTTCATCATCACCAGTAAAAATTAAATTATCAATGTAAACACTTACAATGATAATTTTTCCTTCCCTGTTTTTCTTTGTGAATAATGTCTACTTGCTATCGCACCTTTGGAAACCTTCTTTGCTGAAGTGTGCTTCAATTCGACTAAACCAAGCTCATGGAGCTTGTTTTAATCCGTACAAAGCTTTGTGTAATTTATAAACCAGATGCTCACTGCCCCTTTTTTTATATCCTCTTGGCTGTTCCATATAAACATCTTCACTAAGTTCACCATAGAGAAAAGATGACTTAACATCCAATTGAAAAATATTCCAATCCTTCTGTGCGGCTAGAGCAATGATCATCCTCTCTGGATCCATCCTTGCTACTAGTGCAAAAACTTATGTGTAGTCTACTCCTTGTTGCTGGGAGTACCCTTTCGCAACCAAACGTGCCTTGTGCTTGTCAATCTTTCCATGTTCATTGTATTTTATTTTGTAAACCCACTTTACACCAATTTTTCTTGCTCCGGCTGGCAGCTCAGTAAGAGTCAACGTTTTGTTCTTCTCGATAGATTTGATTTCATTGTCTATGGCCATCCTCCAATTTTCACTTTTCACCGCTTGCTCAAAGTATAATGGGTCATTTGATACCACTTGAGCTATATGAATCTCATCTTCAGATAGGCCCTCACCACTAACATAATCACTCATCCAACCAGGTGGTCTTCTTACCCTCTCTTCACCCTCACTAGAGTTAGCTTCCTCTCTTCTAATTTTCTCATCACTAACTTCTTCATCAGTACTAATTCTATTCTCATTTTCACTCACACCTTCTTCACTCTCACTCCACTCTAGATCTACTACAATGTGTTTTTGAAGACTCTCATCCCAATCCCATTGTTTTCCTTGTTTAAAAATGACATCTTTACTCACAGTGACTCTCTTAGCAACAGGATCAAATAATCTGTAACTTTTTGATTCCTCACTAACCCCTAATAGCACACAAGTAATGCTTCTATTATCAAGTTTTGTCCTCCCTGTTTCCGGAACATGGACATGTACCATGCAGCCGAAAACTCGAAAATATTCTACTGATGGCTTCAATCCACTCCAAGCCTCCTCTAGTGTGACGTCTTTAACCGCCAATGTTGGACACCTGTTTAGGACATAGTTAGTCCACTTTACTGCTTCTGGCCAAAAGGTTTTGGGAATGCTTTTGTTAGACAATATCGATCGGACCATGTTCATTATGGTCCTATTCTTCCGTTCAGCCACGCCGTTTTGCTGTGGCGTATAAGCGGTGGTCAGTTGTCTCTTTACTCCACTTTATGTGTAGAATTCATTGAACTTTTTTGAATTGGATTCGCCTCCTCTATCAGTGCGTAGACACTTGATAAATAGCCCTGTTTCCTTTTCAACCATGGTCTTAAAACATTTAAAAGAATTAAAAGCCCCTGATTTTTCTGTGAAAAAATACACCCAAGCTTTTCTACTATAGTCATCAATAAATAACAAGATGTACCTCTTATTGCTATTAGAAGTAGGAATGATCGGGCCGCAAATATCCATATGAATGAGTTCCAATTTCTGAGATGCCCTCCAATTACTCTTCTTTGAAATAGGATCACAATGTTTTTTCCCATTGATACAGTCAATGCATGTCACACTTGATGTTGAGAGTTGAGGAAGTCCATGTACCATCTCTTTATTCAGCAAGGTTCTCAAACCTTTGTAGCTTAGGTGCCCATATCTTCTGTGCCAAAGATGAGTTAAGTTCTCAGCTTTTGTGTGAAAGCATTGACCAACTTGCGTTGGAGAAGAAGCTTGTGACTGAGTTAGTAAGATAAACATCCTATTGGTGCTCATATTGGTTTGAATAATCAGGCCCCTCTCTAGATGAAAAATCTTGCACATTCCTTCTTTGATTAGAATAGCCATGCCTCTTTCCTACAACTGCCCTATGCTTAAAAGATTATTTCTTAACTTAAGAATATAATATACTTTAGTGACAACATGACTGACTCCATTTAGTAATAGATTCACACTTCCTTTTCCCATCACATTCATCTTTGTGTTATTCCCAAGTTTCACCGAATGCTGAAATCCTTCATCAAGTTGACTGAACATAGCTCGGTCACCGCACATGTGATTTGAACAGCCTAAATCAAGGAACCATGCATCTTCTTTTCTGGTCCCATTCAGCTCTACATAAGCCATTAGAAGCATTTCATCTTTCCCAACAAATTCTGCATAGTTTGCTTCTTTATTCTCAGGACATTCATATTGAAAATGTCCAAGTTTATGACATTTGTAACATTCCACCGTTTCCTTGTTGAAACTTGCTCGGCCTCTCCCTCTCCCTCTTCCTCTTCCTCTATAGGCACCACAACCACGACCTCTTCCTCCATCATGTGTCACTTTCAAAGCCTGCTCCTCTCCATGATGCCTCTGAAATTTTGTTCATGAACTATTAATGAGCTTTGTAACTTATCAATAGTGAGAGCATCAATATCCTTTGATTCCTCAATAGAACAAACAACATAGTTAAACTTCTCAGTTAAAGGGCGTAGAATTTTTTTTCTACCACTTTAACATCCTGCATATCTTCTCCATAAGTTCACAACTTGTTTGCCATTGTCATGACCCTTGAGAAATATTCTATCACTCCTTCACCATTCTTCATCTCAAGAGTTTCAAATTCTCTGTGGAGAACTTGAAGATGAGATCTCTTGACCCTTGCATTTCCTTCATATATTTTTTTTTCATGGCATCCCAAATTTCTTTGGTAGTATTCTTTTTGAGAATAGTGTCAAGAACTGTGCGATCAATGGCCTGAAAGAGATAGTTCTTGACTTTCAGATCTTTCAGCTTTATCTCCTCATTCTTCTTTCGTTGTGCCTCTGACTGTGATGCTTCATTTGTTGGTTCAACGTAGTTAGGATCCACCAACTCCCAATTCCTTAGAACGCAGGAAATTTTCCATTAGCATGTTCCAATGATCATAGTGACCATCAAAGCGAGGAATAGCTGGTTGTATGAAGTTATCAGTAGTCATTTTCTAAGTCATCTTCTATGCTGCTGCTAGAATTTCTCAGGCCTAGTGCTGGCTCTGATACCAGATTGTTGAAAACTTTGATCTGATATGAGAAAATAACAAGTACACAACAAGCTGGATTTCAATGACTTGGATTTTATTGATAATAATATTGGCTTATATAGCCGCACAAAATATAATCTTAACAGAAAATATGAAAACAACCCACTTTAGCAAAATATAGCTAAGTGGTAACAGAAGCATGGAATACGTCAAATATAACTAAGTGTCCCTAAAGAATATGACTTTATTCTAATAATAAAATCTGTAGTAGAACTCCTTCAATTTTTGATATATTTACTTTAATTTATAGCTAAAGAGCCATAGAATAAAAAAATACAAAAGTTTTTCAATGATTTAAAAATTATAGGTTAGGTTGTTTGAAGAAAAAAAAGAAAAAGAGGTTCTATTGGTTAGGTGAGATTTTTAGGCATTTACATATTTAAAATTCTCTTTTCATGATGTAAAGCAAATTTAACCCAGCATTATATCAAGAAACTAGGCCGGGATTTTGGGCTTAAGGCCTATCACCATTAAGCATAAGGCGTATGTTAGCAGCAACCCTCTTGTAATCCCTAATTTTTCCACACTCGCCATTTTCACATTTCTTGTGCTTTCCATCTTTGATTCTCTTCAAAATAACAAATTCTGTTCAATTCTTTTGTTATTGATATTAGAAGCTTCAAATTTTGTGCCTGGCATCAGAGAAAGTTTCAGATTTTGAGTTCAGTTAAGAGTATCCATTATGAATTTTCCTTTGAGGTAAGAGCCATTGGCTTTTCTTGAATCTTTGATTTTGATTTGAGCTTAAAAAGAAAGTTTTCTTTGTTTGATATTTTTATATTAGAATTTTGGGTTCTGTTGTGGTGTAGTTTTTTATTATGTGGAAACAGAGGGAAATAATAAATTTAAGCTCAAAGTTTGGTTCTTCTGGAAAAAAGAGAAAATTTAAGGTTTTTTTCCTCTCTGATTTGTGTTTGATGGAATAATTAAGATTATGGTGATCTTAAAGTAGAAAGTTTTGATTTCTAGTAGATGTTGAATCATTTGATTTGATTCTTTTATGATAATATTTCCTTTTATTGACTCAGCAAAAGATCTTGGGTTTTTGCTGTATCTGGATATGGTTTCATTCAATGAGATTATGGAACTAGATATGGCAACAGAAGGTTCTTGGGTTTATCGAGTTGTAAATCACCAACTGACTTAATGAAGAAAAGAGCGGGTGAATTAGGTGTGGAAATTGAGGTATTTTGGTTGAGAAGAACTAAAACTGTTTTCTTGTAGTTGGATTTTACAATAGATGATAAATTGGCCATAAAAAGTTAACCAGAGTGGATACTTGGTGTGAATTTTGCATTTGCTTGTTGTTGAGGTTGAACTTTGCTTAAAAATGGATGATACTGAGGATGATGCTAGATACCCACCAAACCCATATGGTGTAAATCATCAGCAGGGTTATGGTTCTTCAAACCGACAAAAACTTCCTGTGAGGAATGCCCCATATTCTAGGGCTGTTGGTAATCAATATGTTGATGATGAGGAAGACGAGAATGAAGAAGAAGAAGATGAGGAGGAGTTGGGAGAGGAGGATGGAGAAAATAATCAAAGTAATGGTATCCACTATGTGGGAAAAGATGATGATGATGATGACGATGACGATGACGATGATGAAGATGATGAGGATGCTGATGCTGATGAAGAGGAGGATGAGGAAGATGGCCAAAAGAATTATGGTAGGAGGACTGACAATGCTGATTTGGAAAGGCACCCTAAAAAGCGCAAGCTGAAGAGCTTGGTTTCAAGCTATGAGTTTGCTCCTCGTGTGCCGGCACCCCCTGCTGTGGCTCCATCAACGTCAAAACCATCCTTCGCTGGGCGTAATCCACTTACTGATTGGACTGAGCATGAAACGTTTGTTTTGTTAGATGCTTGGGGTGATAAATTTTTGCAACGTGGGAGGAAGAGTCTTCGATCTGAGGAATGGCAAGAAGTTGCAGAAAAGGTGTCGGAGGAATCAAAGATTGAGAGGACTGACACACAATGCAGGAATCGTTTGGATACATTGAAAAAGAAGTACAAGAAGGAGAAGATTAATCTATCAGAGACGGGTATCACTAGCAAATGGGTGTATTTTAAGAAGATGGATCTGCTGATGTCCACACCTGCACAGCAAGGCGGACTCTCATGCGGGGTGGACTCAGGAGAGTATGTTTTCATGAATCCTAGAGTATATCTCAGTCGTGCAAATGGACTGGATGAGATGAGGGATAGTCCGGAGAATACAGAATCTGCCGATGAAGAGGAGGATTCAGAAGGACTTCCACCCAAAAAGAGAAAATCTAGGAGGGACCGCAATGAGGGGTCTTCATTTAGAGTGCTTGCAGATTCTATTCAAAAATTTAGTGAAATATATGAGAAGATTGAGAATAATAAAAGGCAGCAGATGTTGGAACTAGAGAAGATGAGAATGGATTTCCATAGGGATCTAGAAATGCAGAAAAGGCAGATCATGGAGAGGACACAGGCTGAGATAGTTAAAATTCGACAGGGTGATGACGAGGAGAATGACATCTCTGCTGATAATGCCAGTGGATAATGCTTCTAGACTCTTTTTTTTTTTCCTTTTTAAAAAAAAAAAAATTAAATCTGTAACATTAGTTAATACATTTGATGGTAGTTGTTGTTGTATAATGTTGGGGCCTTCTTTTACACTTGTAAGGCAATTAATTTGCTGGCAATATTGTATTAGTTATACTAGAAGAAATAACAGAATGCATGAGGATTTATTCATCCTTTTCTTCTGGATAGATATAGGCTGCATAATTTGGCTTTCTTGTTTGCAATTGCCGGCAACTGAACTGGAACTAATGATGTGAGATTGCCGGGTTTCTTTAACATGATGCTATGTCACAGTAGGTTATTCAGTATTCCTAATCTTCTTTCAGGTCTTTATAATTAATGTTTTGTTTTGAGTCTGCATATTCATCTGATTCCATGTTGAGTTGCTTCATTCCCATTATCTGCTCCATCTGCCCATGTAATGAGGATTGACTGGTTGTATTGGAGGTAACATAGTAATATCCAAATGTGTGAGCGGCATATTAATGATTGCGAGCCATCTATCTTTATCGGTTCAAAATATAATCCTGAAAATAGTCAGGAATTTTGAAAATTGGGAGCAGGCTTTTCTGAAAGCTACTCTTCCACCCTAGGCTTCTTAGCAGGCCACGTTCAATTCACTGTTATCTATGCGCTAACACACTTGTTATGATCTTTCTAAGGCATAACCACCGGCAGCAACTTTGGCATTAGACATTAGAAGTAGCATACATTGATCCATGTTCTTGAATATGGTGATTGCTAGTGCTTTCATCATTTCTTCACTTTTCTCTTTGCAATGTATCCTTTAAGAAAAAGTATAGTTGGCCTACAAGAGGATGAATTTCTTGTTTCTATATGATGCCTTACTGTATGACAACTAACCTTATACCTTTCTTCTTATACTTCAAAGGAACATGTTTATGTCCAGCATTGCACTTTAATCACTTGGTTAGAACTGTTTTCTTTTTCTAGTGTTCGATCGATTACGTATTAATCAATATTCGATTGATTGGTCTGAGGTTATCGACAAAAAAAATTTGTCTAAGTCATTTCATTTCTTTTTGCCCAAGTTACTTCTTTTTTTGTCTCATCCTCTTCATTATAAATTATCCGTTTGCCCCGAAATGACCTGGCCCAATAGGAAAATCTTAATTCACTGGGCCTTTCGATACAATTAAATAGAAAGCCCCAAGGGCGCCATATTCTAGGAGCCCAAATTATGTGATTGAATAAATCCTCCTCTATTTGTTGCGGATCGAGGACTTCTTCTCCTTCCCCTTCACCGTTGAGAAAGAAGATTTCCGTCGACAAGTTTAACTCATACGTAGCTCCCTTCTTTTGGGGTGTGAAGCAGTGTCAAACCAAAATACCCAACAAGCATTACCTCTCCCTGAAAAGGAGGTGATCCAGCCGCACCTTCCAGTACGGCTACCTTGTTACGACTTCACTCCAGTCACTAGCCCTGCCTTCGGCATCCCCCTCCTTGCAATTAAGATAACGACTTCGGGCATGGCCAACTCCCATAGTGTGACGGGCGGTGTGTACAAGGCCCAGGAACGAATTCACCGTCGTATAGCTGACCAGCGATTAATAGCGATTCCGGCTTCATGCAGGCGAGTTGCAGCCTGCAATCCGAACTGAGGACGGGTTTTTGGAGTTAGCTCACCCTCGTGGGATCGCGACCCTTTGTCCCGGCCATTGTAGCACGTGCGTCGCCCAGGGCATAAGGGGCATGATGACTTGACGTCATCCTCACCTTCCTCTGGCTTATCACTGACAGTCTGCTCAGAGTTCCAAACTCAACAGTGGTAACTAAACACGAGGGTTGCGCTCGTTGCGGGACTTAACCCAACACCTTACGGCACGAGCTGACGGCAGCCATGCACCACCTGTGTCCGCGTTCCCGAAGGCACCCCTCTCTTTCAAGAGGATTCGCGGCATGTCAAGCCTTGGTGAGGCTCTTTGCTTTGCATCGAATTAAATCACATGCTCAACTGCTTGTGCGGGCCCCGTCAACTCCTTTGAGTTTCATTCTTGCGAACGTACTCCCCAAGTGGGATACTTAACGCGTTAGCTACAGCATTGCACGGGTCGATACGCACAGCGCCCAGTATCCATCGTTTACGGCTAGGACTACTGGAGTATCTAATTCCATTCGCTCCCCTAGCTTTCGTCTCTCAGTGTCAATGTCGGCCCAGCAGAGTGCTTTCGCCGTTGGTGTTCTTTCCGATCTCTACGCATTTCACCGCTCCATCAGAAATCCCCTCCTTAAATAGACTAATCCATAGCATAAAGTTTGTAGAAGTATGGTAGACCTGCTATCTGTGACAATGCAAGTTAAAGTTTAGAGAGGAAATGAAGGATTAGAAGCCAGAAGATACGTTGGCATGGTACACACAATCCAAGAATTTTTGCAAGATATCAGGGAAGCCGACGTTGTATTGACGGGCCTGAACTACCACACTATGGGAACCAAGCACATCTTGTAGATAAATTTACGTTTTGCCGATAGAGTTCGGAGATAAAAAAAAAGAAGCATGCAACCACACTGGTCTGACAAATAAATACTAAATACAAATCTCCATCTCCATTCCAATTTTTAATAAAATAAGCCCATAGCCATGCTAGCAATTTCAACACTGAGCTTGCGCTTGTATCTACTTCTATCTCATATATATGTAATCTGAATTTGACATGCTGACGTCTAGTTTCTCATGATACACATCCCTCTACCCTCATTGTAAATACAGCAGAACTGTGCTTCAGCATGTGAGAATAGCTGATATCATCCTTATTTCTATTCCATTTAGTTCAAAGACGGATTATGGGGAATAGGACTATTCTATTCCAGTGCCTGATGCATTTTTGAAGTCAGGATAAGCCATAAAAATCTGAAGCTTGCAGCAATAATGATTCCTTTGCTTGCTATTCATATGTGAGATTGACATTCTAATGCTTAGATTCCACCTGTACATGTCCGCTGAACCAAAGAGACTAGCACCATCAAGAGTCATAATTATTCACCGAATTTATAACTTCTATGCAGAAGATTGAAACCAAAATACCAATTTTCATATCATACATAAATAAGGAGAGCACTGTCATTCCTTAATGAGATATGAGCGACTTCTATGCTTCTCCAACTTTGCTACCATTGTAATTCCCACAGTTTCATATCTGAGCAGTTCACCAGTAGCTTGCCTATTCTCTCTACCACATTATGCGTCACAGTAGGCCATTAAATTTGATGTTGCTTTTGGCTTGCGGAAAGCTATTGATTTTCATCACAATCATGTCTCCCATAGTTTCCAATTGTATCTGAAGCCAAGAAATCAATAAAGAACTCTGATAGAAGGAATGAAAGACAAAAGCCAGATTAATTGCTCCAGAAAGTCTCACTGCGGAGAAAAAATTTGTCATGCAGACCATATCCTTCGCATGGTCAAAGGTCTCCTTTCAGCTCCTGATTTCACTAGAACCCCTCTGCCACTTCCCTGGAAAATTTCTTTTCTTTGACAAGAATGGAAGGAAAGTTAGTATTCCCACGAAAATGACTTGCAAGTTATTGCTCTGAGTGATTCAAGCAAAAAAATATTTATGTGCAAGAAAGAGGGATGCATGCATAAAAATTCCTAACACTGTGATTGCAGAAGCGGTTTCATATAAGTTTGAGCACATTTTTTCAACTAGTGCACATCAGTTAACAGTCACAATTGATAAAAGTTATAAACAAAAGATAGACTGGACTTGGTCATAAAGTTGACCCCCACATGGAGGTCTATAATTTTATAGGATCAGGAAGTTGACCTTTAAGTTCTAAGATACATTTGCCTCATCTGCAATGACCAGTTCTAAAATTTACTAATATTTCCTAGTTCCTACCTTTTCTATATTTCTGCTTAGTGAATGTAAGATTCACCTCAGTAAAGAAACAAACCAATTATTTCCCCCCCGTTTCCTTCCATCTCTCCCTCCAGCAACACTTGATAGTGACTCAAAAAAGATATTTACTTCGCAATTATTACTACACAAAACTTTCGACCAGTGGATCTTCCCATGTTATGTATTGCCCCATTATCATGGTATAGGGTATAACTAGATAACAAGGAACATAACGAAGAATTGGTCCCAAATGGTGTATTTAAACTATAATCCACAACCATTTTAGATGAAAGCATTTTAGGATGAAAAATACGAGCAATGAAAGGAATGTGACACAATAACTGGTTCTGTTCACAAGGCAGCAGGTGCACGATCTTCATCAACCTTGCCAACTGCCTCAAGAATTGAAGTGTAGGTGATATTATTATATTCAAACCCTTTCAAATTCATCTCTCTCATCAACTTTGCAGCTTCCTCAAATAAACCAGCGTGGCTCAGACAGCCAAGAACAGTATTGTAAGAAACTGCGTCTGGCTTAATTATTGAAGACTTCATCTTCGCAAACATTTCAATTGCTCGGTCTGGGACACCTGTCCTAGCTAAGCCATTTAAGATGATGTTATGTGAGTTTAGGTCTGGAGAGCAACCATTTTCGTCCATGGTTCTGAGCAATGATTGAGCTTCATCTATCATGCCAGCTCTAACCATCCCCGACATGAGTGCGTTGTAAGCATAAACATCAGGTTTGCTCCCAAGTTTCTCCATCTCATTAAAAAGATCTACAGCCTCACTAAGACGGCCACATTTTCCAAAATGTTTGATCATCACAGCATATACACGAGCACTTGAATGTCCACAATTCTCTTTTAACTCTAGAAATAACTCGTTTGCAGCTTCATATCGTTTTACCTTTCCAAGACTGTTGATCAAGCTGCAATAGGCTGCTGGACAAGGAGGAAAACCCTTTTCGTCCATCTCTTCCAGCAGCAATAAAGCTTTCTCAATTCTGTTTGTTTTGCAAAAACCATCAATAAGAATTGAGTAAGTAAATGAGCTAGGGGCAATACCACAACCTTTCATTTTCTCAAACCATGATGCAGCTTCAGAAGCCGGAGCTTTGCATTCAAATAAAGCCTTTATTACAGTGTTATATGTCACCACATTTGGTTTACACTGCCAACTTTCCATTTTGCGAAAAAGCTTAAGAGTAACTTCGAGACGACCCACTTTACCCAAAATGTTAATTAAACTGTTTATGAGCACAACATCAGGTTTGCAGCCATCTTTTATCATATCCAAGAACACCCTGTAAGCATCATCAACCCTACCAGCTTTCCCGAGCCCCTTAATCCACTCTGTGTAAGTAAAGACAGTCAGAGTGCACCCCTTATCTTTCATTTCCTTGATCACATCTAAAGCCTTCTCGACCTTGTCCAATTTAAAATAAATTCCTAACAAAGTAGTATAAATCTTTGCAGTGGGATATAGACCATTCTCTTTCATCTCATCAAACAACCTTATTGCTGAATCATAATGACCCAATTTTCCAAAAGCTGAAATAAGTGCACTATATGTTACAGTATCCGGAAAACAATTGCCATCATTACACATCTCATTGTAAATCTCATGAACCTTTTCAAGGTGACCTTCTTGCATCAACATCAAGATCATAGAGTTATAAGTAGTCGCCGCTGGTTTGCATTTTCGACCTTTAATTTGGTAAAATACAGAAAGTGCCTTGTTAACCATCTTGGCCTTACCCAATAATTTAACAATTTCAGATAAATAAACAGAACTAATAACACACGTGCTGCTTCTCACCATGTCTTGAATTGTCTTCCACATCTCACCATAAAATCCAGCTTCATCCAAACTATGGATTAAAGCCATGAAACTACTGGAATCATGCTCAAAGTTTCTCCTTTTACCAGCCCACTTAAAGAACTGAATTTTCACATTAATCTCAACATCTATCTTCAAAACCTCGTGAACTAACCGATGATCCACTTTCAACTTTAGTACTTCCAATGCCTTTTCAGCATCAGGTCCCCATTTGAAGATCTTCAAAATCCTTATGAATCTCTCGTCCAACTTCCTAGTCGATGTGTCCTTCCCTGAAAACTTTCTGTTCATGGGCAAGTTTTGCATCTTATTATTCATACTGGGTACCCGGAACATATTGACTATTTCATTATCTGCTAAGATGAACCAAAAATTATATCATAACAGAAAAAGTTGACAACTTCATAAATTCACGAGAAAATTATGTGATATGATACACAAAGGTTACAACTTCATAATACTGTCAAAGTACTCACAACTAACAAATAGATACCTATGGATTAACTAAAATGGGATTCCATTTGTTGAAGAGAAGCATACATTATAAACACCACCAGTTTGTTTAATTCTCCCAGAGAGATAAAGGCAAAGCTAATATTGATAGAGTTAAAACAACGAATTAGGTGATAACATCTAAAGATTACAGCTTTATAATTTTATCAAATAATTCATGAGCAACAAATTAACTAAAATGAGATTGCACTTGTTGAGACTGGAGAATGACTGAGTATGAACTATACCTGTTTGTTTAATTCTCTCATAGAGATGAGGCGAAGTTGATATTGAACGCTTTAAAACAATGGATTTTACAAACGCCTTTGCCATTTGTGTACAGGTTTTTGATAGAAGATTAGGATTTCTTCACAGCACAAAAAAAAAAAGAGATGTTATACAATTACAGGCCAATACTTCTATACAGTGTCATATATCCTAGAAGCCCTTCTTTTTTATCAAGAAAATTATGGAACAGTGAAAGTGAAAATAAAATTATTGGCGGGGCTCCTAATAAAATTGCATCGGGTCGAAGCGTGGACCATAAGTCTACAGGAGATCTCAGCAAGTTTTCTTCTTTATTATTATTGTTTTTTTCATCGTTAAAGAGAAAATAATAAATAAATAAAAAATAAAACTCTAGTGGCTGTAAGATCTCACTTTATTTATTTTTTAATATTTCGTACTTATCCAATTTTTTGCTTAAATAATATATTTATGTATATTTTATGCATAATAATCTTTCTCGTTATTTAGATTTAAATGTGAATGTTCAGTACTTTATATATATATATATATATATATTTTTGTTATTATTTTAATAAAAAATATTTTTTATTGAAAATTTAAAATTATACTTCTTTAGTATAAAAAGAGTTATAAAATAAATCAAATGCATAATCAAATTGTTGCCAATTCTAAGTATTTATTTTTTTGGTTATATGCATAAAACGTAATATAAATAATTAAATACATATAATAAGAATTTAAATTATTGAAATATACATGATAAAAATTTACTAACATTAGAGTTGTATTAGTAATGCAATTTGATGACTTTAGCGTGGGCTATTATTGGCTCCAATGTAAGCTTGTACATAGTTCAGAGGATTAGAACAAATATATTTAAAGATCTTATTGGCTACAAATAGAAATACAGGATTTCTTTTTTGCTCTTTACTATGAATGCTTACTGTATTATTTAGTATTAGTATTAGTATTAGTATTGCTTTGTTGAGGCGTTTCCTGAGTTGGTGCTTGTTTTTCGGTTACGGTTTTAGGTGTCCAATGCCAGACTAAATATTATAAGGTTGTATTTTTAACGGTCACCGCTCCATGGTGACTATCATCAGAGCGAGAGACGGAGTAGCTGGGGGTGTGTCATTGAACTACCGAATTCAGCATTGTTAAATTAGTTTGAGCCAGATCAACTTTTATTCAGAAAGAAAATAAGAGAATAATAGTATGAGCTGCTTTCTGCTGTGAGATATTCATAAAATTAGAAGAAGATGAAGCGAGAGTTAGAGTTGTAGTGATATTAAAGCTAGAAGCGAACTGTGATATGTTCTTTCCAAAGACGTCCTTCAGATTTTAGCCAAGTTCAGGGTCGAAGGACCTTTCTAAAAACCGTCTGTCAATTTAGATTTTAATTTATTAATTAATTGCTCAATCAATTTAATTTTTCTTAATTAAATTTTAGAAAACCTGTTTGCCACCACAAAGTCACTGTCAGCATTAAACCCACTGCCACCACTATCATCACCATTGTCTCTAACAACAAACCAAAGCTACCACCACCAACAACCAAGCAACCCACCGACACCAACAAATTCATCATCACTGCCACCGCCAGCAATAAACCAACGCCACCGCTAGCAACAAACCAACGCCACCGGTCTCCATCAACGTCGCTCATCCTTAGTATCGCTTTTTATTAACAAAACTTTTCATCAATTATTCGAGTTATAGAGTTGTTTCTCGTAAGGCTATGAATTTCTACTTGAATTCGAATCTATTCCAATATATTCATTAAGAAATCTTCTGCCTTTTTTTTTTCTTTTTCTTTCAAGAGAATTAAATTGCTGATACCTTTTGTAAGGGGTGATCTTATGATCAGAGATGGAAAAAATCAATCAATAGACGTACATAGATTTTTAAATTTCATTGATGGGTTTGCAAGTGAATTAACCATAATGCTTTCTTGGTAAATCTTTTTTTATTTTTTGTTCCCCCGTTTAAGACTTTCTTCACTGGGAAGAGAATTATGGAAATAATTGAATAAGTTAAAATACAAATTAAAAGAATATTAAAATGAGGCTCTATTGGAAATTTTTTTATTCTTTCGAATTTCTAAACAGAAATAGGTTGAAGTAGCCCCAAATGGTTAAAGAGAGCTAACCTAAATTATAAATTAAATAAAAACAAAGTAGATTAGAAGATAAATTAGGAGCCCAAATTAAACCCTCTGCCAATATTTTTTGGCACCCCATGAATTAGGAAGCAGTTAGCCGCAGGTTCTGAAAGCAGCCAACTCTACGTTAAAGACGAAGTCAATTTTCAATACAGAATAAGATAAACCATTTTGGAAATAAAAGAAAAAACTTCATTTGTAAAGAAGAAACACCAAAATCAAGACCAAAATGACATTGGTAGACCGAGCATATCCTACAGATCAAAAAGATGAACATTGAATCATTCAAAGTGTGAATTTTCCACCCGATACCAGAACTCGGGTTGGACTCTGAAAAAAAAAAAGAACAAAAAAAAGTCTTCCTCTCTCTTTAAAAACCCATCTTTTGAAAAAACCGGATTCTAGAGACTCGATTGATAAATATAAAATTTTGCAGACCATCCAACAGAAAAAGGCTTTACAGATGAGATGTAAGTGTCCTCAAATTCCACATGCCTCCCTCATGCCAGCCCCCATAAGAGTTCAAGCTCAAATAGTCCTTATACATTAAGGAACCAGATATTTCAACTAAAAACGGCTCGGCTCGTTCTGCTGCTGAATGAAGAATTATGCGGCACTGGAGTCGGGCTTGTCAGTCTCCATTGCTTCTCCAGAAGCTGGTGGAACTTCACCACTGCCAGTTCCTGTATTCTCATTGGCACCAGCAGCAGAGTCTCCACCTTGTGGCTGCTGTTCACTTCCCTGAGGTGGAGGCGTTGCTGGTGTTTCAGGAGTTGCTGGTTTAGCTGGTTTTGGTTTTGTCATTATCGGCCTACAGGTCCTGTAAAATAAATAAATAATATACTCTTCAGCATCAAATTCAAACTAAGTAAAACAATTTCAAACAAAAACGTAAGGTAACTCATACACTCAAATAAGTTAAAGAGTATCATGCAGGCGGTTTCCTATATGCAGGACTTCTCCATATGTGATATCAATGAACATTTATAACAGCACTACCTGTCAACTATTTCTGCCTTCTTTCTCACATCAGCTGACAAGAGAACTGGACTGGCATATTTATGAAGCAAATCCTGTTGCTGCCTTTTTTCTCTTAACCAAGCTTCTGCTTCCACGCACTCATTCAGTACCTACAGCATATCAAAGTAACAGTTTCAAGAACACTAAACAAGGACAACAAGAAATGTAGCAGCATATAGATAGATCAGACAAACCATTACCTTCTGCTTTTCAGCCAAGTCAATGTGGTCAAATTTGGGGTCATTCGACATTGCTGCATCCCTATAACTCTTAACACAATAAATAAATTGCTCAATAACAGATCCCCTCTCCGTGTACTCCTTATAGCGCTCTTCAATTGGATCACCTTGCTGCAATTTGTTATGGCATTAAGCATGCAACTCATACAAACAGTTGAGAGGTGGAAGAAGAAGAAGAAAGAGTACACAAGAAATAATCATCAGCATTGAACAAATGGGAAACTCACCTTTTTAAGCTCTTCAAGCTTGGCAATGTAAACACCTTTGGTTTCATCTTCGCCATCTTCATACAACCAATCTTCAACCTCCTGCAGTTTGGCTGTGAAGTCTTCCCTCTCTGAATCAGTGACGAACTCCTGAAATTTGTCACTAAGCTGGACAAACAAAGGCATTATTTAAACATATACACCATTTGGCTCAAGACAGACGTTGATATTTCTCATTAAAAAAAAGCCAAAAATACCTTGTTCCTCATATCATAGACATAGGCTTCAACAGCATTTTTCTTGTCTTTGGTTTCTTCCATAACCCTATCTTGCAATGCCATTTCAAATTCCTTTTCCAATGCTTTCTGCACATCTGCCGGCGACATTCCACCGTAAACAAGCTCTGCCACAGGTATGTTCGTCTTCTTTACTTTCTTCTTTGGAGCCTCAACCTGAAACACAGGGAAAAAGGACCAGCATGTAATTTTGGGCATGAGGTGAAGGGTAAGGCAACAATCTCACCAGAAGTTTATGCCCATGCTGCATGAGGTATCACAATTACATATTAACTTACTTTGGTATCTGTTTCCATCTGAGCAGGCTTGTCCCCCGACTCAGGAACACCATTTTCGGCCCCAGAAGCTTCAGCAGTTTTGGCGTCTTGCATATTGACATCAGCCTCACTAGAATTGGGAGGAGCAGCATCAGTGGAAGTTTCATCAGTTTCCATCTTGGCAGCTTCCTTTGATGGTTCTTTTGAGACAGGTACTTCAACTTCCTCTTCCTCCAAAAGCTGACAAAATCATCAATGACATCAATAACAAGCTCAAATTTTTTTTTTTCAAAAGAACTCAACCAGGATTACAAAGATTTCACAAGGTTTACCGTTGCAGAGTCAACAGACACAATCCCATGCAGATTCAGGCGAGCTTTAACCTTTACTTTGGCTCGCTCACTTGTTGAAGACTGGAAAGGACCGATCTGCAAAACAGCATAATTAAATGAATTTTGCAACTTAGACTAAAAGCAGAACCACAATGACATTGTAGCTATTGAAGCAGACATCCTACCGTATATGTACTGATCCTAGCAGGGACCTGCAGTTCGCTCACATCAGCATATTGTACATCTACAGTGAAAGTCCCTGACCTGTAAAATGTCAAAGCCTTGACGCTAGGTATGGGATTTCCTTTTGGGAAGACAATAGTGCTCTGCTGATTATCTGCTGCCCCACTCTGGGCATCTGGAGCAGCACCTTTCCATGATAAAGCAATAGAAAAAGGGAAGCTCTCATTGACCTGCAAACAATACAGCAAACAGCTTGAACAAATCTATGGAAATAATAAGAGACAGAAACAATAGAACATCAGAATATATTAGAAGTACAAAATTTCTTTACAGGAAGATGCCTAATTTAAAAGACACCAGAGTAAACTTCCGCAGATTCGGATCTACTGAGGAAAGCTATTGATTTAGAAAGTCGAAAAAGAAAAAGAAGTCAAAAAAGGACAAAACAATCAGCATGAAGTAAAACCCTTTGAGATGACAGTATACTCCTATGGAACATCATGTCAAAACAGAAATAGCATAAACACAGAAGCAGAATATAGAATACAATTCGAGCAAGTTAAGAGTACAGCATTTACCTGGAATTCCCTGACTTTGAATGTGGGACTGAGAATAGCACATTGCAAGGCGCAACCTCTAGCAACACACTCACTGGCATTCATTGTACGCCTAGGCTCTTTTCCAAAGAACTCGGTCAATATCTTGATTATAGCAGGCACACGAGAACCAGAACCAACAACCTCAACCATGTGAACATTTTCAATTGTTAGCTTAGCATCTTGAAGTGCCTTCTCCAGAGGCTTCTTAACACGTTCCAAGATTGGAATACTAATCTGTTCGAATTCATCCCTCTTAATAAAGCTTCTAACATCCTTCTCTTCCATTAAGCATTCAATATTCAGAGGAGCCTCTGGGTTGGCACTAAGAACCTTCTTCAGCTTCTCACAAGCAGCCCTAAGCCTAAGACAAGCCCTAGCATTTTGGAAAACATCAATTTTATAATCATCCTTGAACTTTGCAGCAAAGTGGTGAAACAAAACCTCATCAAAATCTCTACCACCCAAAGATCGATCATAAGCATGAGCCAATATTTTGAGTTGACCTTTTTTGAATCCAGCAATGCACACTTGCATGCTTGCATGTCCAATGTCGACAAAAGCAACATTTAATTGGTCATTCTCAGGTAAATCAGTCTTGTAAATACCATATGCCAGTGCTGTAGCTGTGGTTTCGTGAAACAAACGGAGAGGATGCAGTCCTGCAATTGTGGCTGCATCCATAACAGCCCTTCTTTGAAGGTCAGTGAAATAAGCTGGAATTCCAATGCAGCAATCCACCACTGCAGCGTTCAGATTCTTCTCAGCTATGCCTTTCAAATCAGACAAAACCATTCCAAGAACTTGGGTTGGTGTAAATGTCCTCATTTCACCCAAATACCGTGCATGAATCAAAGGGAACCCATCAGGACCTTCAGTGACAGCAAACGGCAATGACTTGAGATCCTTTTGCAACTCAGGATCAGAGAATTGGCGGCCAACTAGCCGCTTAATCTGAGATATAGAGTTTTTGGGGTTCATCATAGTTGAGGCTGCCCCTGCAGTCCCAATGAACCGCTGCTTCTCACCAAAGCACACAATAGCAGGAGTTTCACGCTTAGATTCATCATTAAGTACAACATCAATCCCTCTTTGCCTTGCAACTGCAACAATGCAGCTCTCATTGCCTAAATCAAATCCAACCACGCTCATTTTCACCAAATTATTACCGATTTAATCGATAAATCGGTGTACTTCTTACAGAAGTATCAGTCACCTATATAGAAAACCACATTTACATCAGTTAGAACAATTAAATAAACCAATAACAGAAAGCTTGTTCCCCATAAATCATCTTCTAATGCATAAATTAATAATATAATCCATTGACATACATAAAACAAACTGAGCATGATAACTAGTCACTAAATCCCAGAAATCACGCCACAAATATGTAACTAAGAAAATTCATTCAGCTCCAGCAAACTGCACCAATAGTCTAAACAGACATTTTGAAAGAAAAACGTTAAAACTACCTAGACATCAATATACATGTTCAATGATCCATGAAAAATATGTGATCTGAAATACATGTAAAATAACTAGTTCACGCTGCCCAGAAGAATTGAAACCAACTTCACACTAATATACTTGAATCACCTAGTAAAAATTGATGGCAAAAAATCACAATTCAGTGCTTCATCCATATAAACGCTACTCAATCTCAAATCCTCAGAAACACTCAGCAAAATATAGAGAGATCGCTATAATTTAATAGTTATCCTCCATTTGTATTCATAAGAGAACATCAATTTAAAAAAATTCTAACAATGTCAGCATCTAACAAGCTAACAATGTTAATATCTTAGTAGTAAATCTCACCCGAAACAAATAGAACACACTGAACAAAACTGACTGAAAAAACAAGGTAAACAGATAAAACAAGAAAGAAAAAAATCACCAACAATGTGCACATATAGTCTCAAAATAAACACCAATAGTGAACAAGCAAAAGCCTACATGCACAAGCTAATTCTAATCCAAAACTTTTAAAATGTGCATAAAAACAGACCAGGATTCGTAACTTCGTAAATTTTAACCTAAACAATCAGCACTATATAATAGTAATAATAATAAAAATAATAATAATAATAATAATAATAATAAGCATATTAAAGTAAAACTAAAAATCCATATTAACCATAATATCAACAGGCTTTTGGAAGACGATCATCATCAAATCTAAGCATTAAATCATCTATTAAAAAAAAAAAAAAGAAGCACCACCTGAAAAGGAGAGAAAAAGCTGAATCTACACAAAACGGTTCAAAGATGCACAATCAGAAGTATAGATGTAAATCTAATGAAAAGAACTTATAGATCTATGGAATAAGATAGGAAACTGAAACCTAGATTCAACTTCTGCTTAGTTATACAACAAGTATTTTGTTTGAAGATGATAATAAGGGTTTTTATTGTACCTCAGAAAACCCAAAGAAGCAGAAGAGGTGGGCTTTTGCGATTCTAGAATTCTCTTTTTCGGTTGTGGAGTGGAGGCTTTAAGAGACCGCTGGAGAGAGCTTAACCTTTTTATTGCGAAACTCTCTATATACGACACAGACACACCCAATTCCCCTCCCTCCTCCCAGGGTATATTATATTCCTGTTGGTTAAAATATTAAAAATAAAATAAATGAAATATTTTAGTTTTTCTTTTTTAATTAAAAGAGGAGAAAAAGGAGAAGTCATCGAGTCGAGGTGGTCCTGGACGTGTCTAGACTCACTCAAGTTCTAGAAAATTCTACCAGCATATGGATTTCTGATGGAAATTTATTTGTGGGCTGGGCTTTTGGTTGGGCTTATAAGTGAAGAAAGGGTCGGGTCAAGTCACCTTTGCTCGATTCTATATGCTTTCCTTTTCCTTTATTCTATTTTCATACAACACATTTATAGGAGTGCTTAGTTATTTAGCATTCAATTTCCATAAAGAAATTACATGACAAATAATATAAAATTGAAAACTGAGAAGACGTATCAGACAGATTTCGCTGTTTGTAAAGATAAATGATATATCATATATAAGTACATGTTTACTCGTACAAATTTTATTTTACTTTAAAGACATTTTTATAGAAAATCTGTATAACTTGTAAACATGTTTACGTTATAGAAGATTTATTATTTTTTATTTAAATAATATTTTAAATAAGATGATAAACTTTAAAATAAAAAAAAATAAAAAAAATTATTTTTATTTGAAAATAAATGACTTTTTAGGTAAAGAAAAAATATAAAAATTACGTTACTTTTTTTAAATTTTTTTTAATAATTTAATTATAATTTTAAAAACGTAAAAATACTGTTTTCTACTTTTATTTTAAAAAATACTACAAGTAAATATAAAATATAATTTTTAAATTTTATTTAAAAATTTTATAAAAAATACTGGCATAGTTTATAAAAATATAGCCTAGATAGATAAACATATTATTAATATTTTATTAATTAAAAATTAATTTGATTATATAATAATTTAATTTAAATAATAACATTTACATTGCGTCTCATCTAAATCAATTAAATAATTTATTTTATTTATAAATAAATTTTTGTATTTAATATATTAAATAATAAATATGAAATTCATTTCATATTAAAAAATAAATTATAATAAAAAATTATAAAAAATAAATATAAAATATAAAATAAAATAATAAAATTAAAAGAGAGAATTCGATTTTATGGAATATATTGACTTATCAATGTAGAATTTGTTTAAGATTTTATGTATTATATTAAAATTTAGCTTAACCATAACAAGTTTTACAAATTTAATTATTTAGAATTTTAAATAATTTTTAAATTTATAATATAATTTTATAAATTTTAACTAAATATAATATAATGTAAACTAATATAAAAATTTCAACGCTTTAAAAATTTTTAGTTATAAAGTATGATTAAATTTGTTTTTAAAATAGTCTATCAATATTTTTAATAAGTATAATTTTATACAATAAATAAATTTAATATATTATTAATTTAATATTAGAAGTATAATATATATATTTATTTAATAACGAATTAAATTATCAATACTCAAAGTTAACGGGCGTGAAAAAAAAAAATAGTCATTATAAAGTATATGTATCGTGTCTTTTCTTTTTGGTGTCATTTGATTTGTATACATAATGATGGTCTTCTTTTTTAAAGGCAAAAAGTCATTGGCTTTGTTGGCACGTTGAATTATGGACCGGCTTTTTGAATTCCAAATCTCTATATTAAGTTAAGGGAGGGATAAATTAAAAAAAAAAAAAAAAAAAAAACTCATAAATTATCCAAAAGACAATGAACTGTACAATAAATTTAATTATTATTTTTACTTCACTGTAAGAATCTATACTTTTTTTTAATATTAAATTATAATCAACTTCAAACCTTTTCTAATTTTTATAAATTAAAACATTAAATAAATTACTCAATTACAATAGGATATTCATATAAAATAAAAGTTGAAATAACTTTTATATATTCAACAAGCCAAATTTAATAAAATGTAGTTTACAATTTCGTTTCATGAGTCTGATAGAGGTTTTCATGATTGTGTTTTAGATTTGCTGTCATTGTCGAGAGTAGCTAGCAATAAGCCAAAAAATTTGACAAGTCTGTATAACATAATTTATTTGCCTTTTCTCTTTTTTCTTTTTAGGCTTAATTCCCAAAAAAGAGCATAAATTATGCCTTCTTATCAAATCTAGTGCGTAATTTTTAAATTTTCAATTTCAACACCGTACTTTAGCATTGATTTCAATTTTAGCATTTAATAAAATTATTTATCAAATCTGCTGATTTGTCATGAACTCGGGCAACAACAAAAAAGAACCGAGTTGATATTCGAGTTATTGATTCGTTCTATTACTAAAATATTATTATTTAAGTATATAAATTATTTTTTATTAACTTTGAAGTTTTATTAATTTTATGTGATTAAATGACAATATTTTAATAGTAAGGGTGCTAATTTAATTTATTCTTTTACTGTTGTTTTCAAAATTCGCGCCACATCAATAAATTTTGTTAATAATTTCACTGGAGGTTAAAATCAATATCAATGTTAAAGTTTGATGCTAAAATTAAAAATTTAAACAATATATGCTATATTTAATAACAAGTGTAAAATATATGTTTTTTTTTATAATTAAGAATTTCTTATTAGAATAATACTTCAATCTTAAATAGGATTTAATTCTTAGTAAATCAATCATGAAGCAGTTTATAAACTTTATTTAACGATATGTACATATCTCGATTTTAATAAAGTATTACACTTAATAAAATATTATATATATTTTCATGAGTAATTTATCTTTTTAATTTAGCATAATAAGTTTTTGGTATTTAGCAACTCCTATTAAGAAATAATCGTAAAAATTCAAACATTTATATACCCATCTATGAAGTAGATCAACTGCTATTCCCTCGATACAAAAATAAATAATATGATAGTAACGACGAATAAAAAAGTTACAAAATATTTTATTAAGTTTTATAAATAACAATAAATATATTTTTTAACTATTTACAATTAAATTATTAAAACTCATAATTTATTTTAGATATGTAATATAATTTTTATAAAATTATCATTTTAGATTTTATAAATTCGATAATAGTGTTTTTAATATAGCTTAAAGAGTTACAGTGATATTATACAGTTGAGGAGGGACATAATAATTTTTCTTTTAAATCTCAATAGAAATTTTAAGTATAAATTAGTCTATTTTATTATCTTAATAAATTAATTTAAAGAAAGTATAAAATACGTATTAAATTAAATTTTAGAGGATTATAATTTATTATTAAAAATTGAGAGATCAATTTGTTTATTTAACATTAGTTCAAGGAATTATAGTAATTTATCCTTTAATTTGTTTTATAATACATATATATTTATTTATTTATTTATTTTAAACTGAGAATTTCATAATATTTTTTTCTTTTATTTATAATCGTGTAAAATAATAATAAACACTTTACTATTACGAGCTAAGAATTTTTTTTTTTTTTGTAAATTAGTCAATTTCGAATTTAATTAAACCTTGCGAGGCGTTTACTCAAATTATAAACTTTACAATTAAAACTCATTAGTTGGAACAGTATAACAATTTATTTGTTCGAGGGAACACAAGAGCTAAATATCAATTTTAAGAACAAGAAAAGAATCATTCAAAAGCAAAGAATGAGAAAAATGATAATTACTAAAAGAATCCTGCAGTTTACTTTTAGCTCAATTTAAACCCTGTAGTTTTTTAGGACTAAATTGAAATATTTATGTACAAGCCCAGTCGTTATTTTTTGTTTTTGTTAATTTTTTTTTTTAAATTACTCCAGGAAAACGAAAAACGACAGCAGTTTGGTGCAGCAGAGCAAATGGCGGGAAAATCCTAACACTCGCTATAGGGTTTTTTTTTTTTTTTTCTCTAACCATTTCTCTCACTATTTTTTTCCGTCAATTTCTCAGAATCCAAACATTACAGGAAAAGCGAAATGCCAACATACAAGATTAGGGGAATCGATGTCGATTTTCCGTACGAGGCCTACGATTGCCAGCTTGTTTACATGGAGAAAGTTATACAGTCTCTCCAAAGCGTGAGTTCACAGACACAACTTCGTTTTTACTCATTTCCTTAAGCTAATGTTCCTATAAATTAAAATTAAAATCTCATATTTTGTTGATTAATGAACTTAATTCCAATAGGCTCAGCACTATATGCATCATTTTCTTTGTCACGAGTGATAAAAAGATAACAATTACCGAATTAGGTTTTGACTTGATATCAATTTAATAATGTACTGAATTGAATTATTATCAATCAACGTTTATGCAACTATTATTACCAATTGAATTATAATCTGAGTATGCTCTATTCACTTGTGTTTTTATTTACGTTGTTGTGGCAGAGATGTAATGCACTTTTGGAGAGTCCAACTGGAACTGGAAAAACTCTGTGTCTTCTTTGTGCTACATTGGCTTGGAGGAAAAGTCTTGGTCCGTTTACTACTGGTAAGATTGAAAGGAATGGCCGGACTGCAGGAAGCAAATCGGATGATACTCCACCATCACCTTCTGAAGGTACTGCTCTTCCTACCATAGTTTATACTTCCCGCACTCATAGCCAACTCCGTCAAGTTGTTCAAGAATTGAAGCGATCCAGCTACAGGTCAGAGTTTATGACCCCCTTGTTTGGAAAGTATAAAAATGCACATTTTGATGTTTTGGTTTAAGTCCTTCACCTTAAAAATACATATCATCTTGAAAGAAATTAAATAATTATAAAAGTGACAATATTCTGCAAGGTTTCAATGATAGAGTTTTTGCAAATGACTTATTCCAGACAAGGCTTCCTCATTCTTCTGCAATTGAGGTTTTCAGTGTTGGATAGAAGTTTAAAGTGATTTTCTTTTCATGGTACATGTTCACTATCATCATGGTTGTGTTAGTGTGGTGTTCCACGTCATCCACAATAGGCTTGTTGTAATTTGTGTATCTATCTTTTCTCCAATGGTGAAAGAACATGGTTTTTTATTAGACGTGGAGATAAAAAGAACTAAATGCAGTCTTAATGGCTCTCCCAAGATATTGCAGTTAATTCTAATAGCTTTTTTTACACCCTGAGTGGCCCAGTGCATTGATCTGTTACTGATTTTATACTTCTAATTTTCTAAAGTTTAGCTAGTTTTGCAGGCCCAAAATGGTAATATTAGGGTCGCGGGAGCAACTGTGCATTCATGATGAAGTCAGTTTACTACGAGGAAAAGCACAAACAAATGCTTGTCATTATGTTTGCAAAAGGAGGGAAAAGCGTCAATGCACTCATTTTGCTCGTGTTTCAGGTACTATAATATGTGCATTCCTTTAAGTGTGTTTAGATGTTATATTTCGTGGACCTTGGTAACATAACAACATAAAAGAGGCCTTTTGTTTTAATCGAATTGAGTCGTCAAGGGTTTGCAAGTTTTTGCTGCCATTGTACAAAAAGAACTTGGATTTCCTTTTAGTGGATGTCATCAAGTTAAATGCCAAGTCAATAAAGACTCATGATGTTTCCTTTTCAAACAAAAGTTCTGGGTAAGGTATTGATGGTGATCTCAGCATAATGATAAAAGTTCCAAATTCAGCCTTTTTAATAGATTTTTGAGCAATTAAAATATCATTGTTGGTTCTAGACTGCAAATTCCAGTTCATTTGCAATGAACATGTCAAGCAGTGGTGCTTAGTATTTATTTGTTTTATATAATGATTATCTCAACTAATCGGACTTTATTTTGTGCTTCCCTGTAGATTATGTGCGGAAAAATCCGCATCTTGGGGATGAACCAGTTGACATAGAGGATTTGGTTAAGATGGGAAGAAGATTTGGGCCGTATGTTCTATTTGTACCATTCTTTCTTTATGCCGTGCTGGTTTTAAAAGTCACTGTTATTGGTATTGTATTTACACTTGCATGCTAATACTTGTAGGTGCCCTTATTATGTATCAAGGGAACTGCACAAGGTGGTCGACATTTTGTTTGCGCCTTATAATTATCTTATTGATCGTAGCTATAGGAAATCTCTTAAAATTGATTGGGACAAGAGTATACTTATATTTGATGAAGCTCACAACCTGGTAAGTTTAAACAGCTAAAAGTTTTCATTTAGAAAAATGGTTTTGCTCTCAAAACTTTTGGGACCACAGATGCTGGTACTCAAAGCCAGCTTCTCTTATTTTAGTGACTACATTATTATCTGATGTCAACTTGTCTCTTGAATTTTATGTGTTACTATGCTCTTACATGATGCAGGAAAGCTTATGTGCGGATGCTGCCTCTTTTGACTTATCTTCTGGACTTCTGACAGCTTGCATATCTGAAGCAAAATCTTGTATTGAGCTTTCTGTAGCAAGGAGGGAAGATTCAAATGATAAATCACGCAATCCAGATAATTTTGCTATTCTTAAAGGTATTTTTAAAGGCATACTCCATGCTTATTATGCTGCAGCCATCTTACTGGCCACGTGTCTGTCTTCTTCCTACAACATGTATTCATGCTTCTTATGACTAAAGTATTCATTTTTTGCAGCGATTCTTCTGAAACTTGAGAAGCGGATAGCTGAAGTGCCTATTGAATCCAAGGACTTAGGATTCACAAGGCCCGGGCCATACATTTATGAACTGCTTGCTGATCTTCATATTACACATGAAACTGCTACTAAGCTCACTGATATAATTGAGGAAGCTGCTCTGCTGCTTGAGGAAGATAAGCAGAACACTGCAAAAGGCACGGTCTGCAGGCTGGAAAGCATGGGCGATATTTTCAAAATAATTTTTAGGGAGAAAAGTAATGCTCATGCAAACTTTTATCGTGTAAGCTTGCTATTCAGTAAGTAGGTCAAAAAATTGTGTGATATATATTTCTATCTTGGACAAACTGTGAATTTTGTGGCTTTCACTATGTAATTTGATTTTGAGAAAAGAACATATTCTAAAATTTTCTGCACAAGTACCTGTAATTAAGGCCGTATCAAAATCAATTACTGGTTTATTGGTCCATACACAGGCTGAATGCATGTGGAATGAGACAGGCTGATTTTTAAAATCCCTTCATGTGTACATGGCATGTAGGAGTAGATGGAGAGCTATATGCTATTCTTATCAAACAGATGCTGCTTCTATTATTTATTTTCTTTTTTGTATATATCATTAATTTGACACTGCTCTGTGTTTATTTTAGGTGCATGTTCAGGAGGTTGAGGCCAGTGCTTCAGACTCCTTAAGAGGTGATTGAAAGACAAAATTATACTGATATTTGAGCCAGAACCCCATCATATTTTGTGCCTTACTATATCATTTCTAAATATGTGTGTTTGACTAACTGTTTATATCAGCCTTGTTTTAAATATTAAGCTTAAAAAAGAAACTTTAAACATTTTATAATGCATCAAATAGTATAGAACTCTTTGCAAATGTTTAGGAAAATTGTTGATTTACCTTTTAGAATAGGAACTTGACTTGTTTTGCCAAAGCACTAAGTATCATAATTCATGAAGTAATGGACTTTAGTGGCCTTGGTGGCAATATATTGGGGAGGCTAGCTATGGTTGTCATGCAGTACAACTAATAAAGCAATAGGGCAATGGCTGTTAAAATGTGTTGAGACTGTTTGTTGAAACGCTCAGCTTAGTTTCTCTAGTTTAACTTGCCTGTGCTATTAATGCTTGTAGTCTGGAAACTTATATGTTCACTTCTATCAAAAGAGTTGAGTAGTTTACAAAGCGACATAGTTGTGTATGAAAATTATTATGCATGAATGGCTAATTTATATGTTTAACTAGGACAGAGGCAGGTCATCATACAATCTCCTTCTCCTCCTTTTCTTATAGCAGAGAGGTGAGAGAGTATTGAAAGTTTTAAAGTTTCAAGAAAATTTGGCACAAGAAAGATAACATGGTGTATTCGGCCAGCAGGCATACTAATACGCCTGGTTCAAATATCTGCCATAAGAAATACAGGATTTCTACCAGCATCTAGAGGTGGAGCTGTAGAATTTTCTGGGTTTTGAAGGATTTCTTTGATATTTAGGGATATTAAATCTCATATTGCTTCATCAGAATCATATTCTGTGATCTCTTGTCCACTCTGAATTTTTTTTTATGGTGAAAAATTGTATCTTGTATAGTTGCTTAACATGAAGAAGTGGAGATGTTATTTAAAGGCCTTAAAGTTGTGCTTGCTTTTATAAGGTTGACTGTTTACATTCACTGTTTTGATGGCAGGTAAGGCATCTAGAACACTCAGTTGGTGGTGTTTTAATCCAGGTGTTGCCATGGAAGAGTTCTCCCGCATGGGTGTTTGTTCTATTATTTTGACATCTGGAACATTATCTCCCATGGATTCATTTGCGCAAGAGTTGAAGTTGTAAGTCTGTGTTGGCAGATTATAATTTCTGATGATGTCAATGACTTTAAGAATTGCTAATATAGAATTTCTTGTCTGGCTGCGTCAGAGATTTTCCTATTCGATTGGAGAACCCTCATGTCATATCCTCAAAACAGATATGGGCTGGTGTTGTGCCAGTTGGTCCATCAGGGCGTTCCTTCAACTCCTCTTATAGAAATCGCGACTCATTAGAGTACAAACAAGAGCTTGGGAATGCTATTGGTATGTCATGCAATTGTGAATAATACTGAAAGTATCTGCATCAGTTATCAGATAATTATGCTCAAATAATTGAATGATACATTTCCTGAATTTTATTTCAGTCAATTTTGCTCGAATTGTACCTGATGGACTGCTGGTATTCTTTCCATCCTACTACCTCTTGGACCAGTGCATTGGGTGCTGGAAGAATGTTGTAAGGCTAAAACTCAATCAGCTGTATCGCAAAATCTGCATGCTTTTACTCTGTATATGTCATGTTTATATATGAGTTTGTTTTTAGACTCATGCAAGCTCGACGACAATATGGGAAAGAATATGCAAACACAAGCAACCTGTTGTAGAACCTAGACAATCTTCACTGTTTCCTTTGGCAATTGAGGTAATTAATACTATGTACTAGTTCAAATTAACCTCCTTTTGCATTTGAGATATTTATCATCATGTTTCATCAGTCGCTTAGATTGCTTATTGGACTTATGCACTTTGACCAGGACTATATGGCTAAGCTGAAGGATACATCAACTTCTGGTGCAGTTTTCTTTGCTGTTTGTCGTGGTAAGGTATGTCTGTGTGTAAACTTTTGAACAACTTCTTTCTGTGGTGCTCACTGCTTAGGCAAGCTTCTGTGTGTTGTGCTGCCTTATGTACAATGAAAGAAATTTGCTTCAATTTTTTTTCCTGTTACTGCTGGAGGTCTTTGAAATTCTTTATGATGCTTATGATGTTCTAAAGATGCATATGTTTTGTAAACACTTGAGGATGCGAGATGTAATCCATCAACTTTGCTTGGAAATAGCATGACATCAAATTTGCTGACTATCTTTAGAGCGCAGGTAGAAGCGCACTAAAGAACCAAAAATCCAATGCATGTGCTATGAATTTTTGTTTATGGATTTGTATCAACAGTTGGCACAAGTTCTTGGTACTGTGAAATTTGAATAGCTTCCGGAAGGGGTTTCTGCCAGTAATAAACATCTAACAAATGTGAATTAAAAAAAAAAAAAAATCAAAGACCATCTTCACTAATGAGTTCAAGTCCATTAAGTCCTCTAGTAGTATTCAGTTACCTTTCATCTACTAGCTCTATAAAGCTTTCAGGGGCATTTTCTATAGTCGAATCATCTCATAGTACCACTATCAGCTGCTAACTGATAAACCAACAGGATATCTGTGCTGTACATTCACTTGTGGGTAGTGAGCCTAATTTAATGTTTTGTTGCTTGATCTTTCCTGAAATATTCCAGAGTCTGGCATTTTGGCTGTTAATACCACTTCTGTTTGCATCAACTTTTAGCTTATTTATTTACTTGAATTATTATCCCAGTTGTTTAGGCTGCTAAGTGATGGCTGATATTATAAATTTTGTCAGGTGAGTGAAGGATTAGATTTTGCTGATCACACTGGACGAGCTGTAATGATCATTGGTATGCCCTTTCCCTCAAGGAACGATCCTAAGGTTTGATCATCTATTCCTTGCACTCACTTTGTACTTTATTTGTTACTTGGAAATGCTATTAGGTTAAATTGCTGAACTGTGCTTTGTTAGTCTAGGAATATCTATCTATCCTTGATCATCGTTTTATTCAGACTATAATGCAATAGTTAGTCGGTCAATAAGACATGTATTATAATATCTGATAGGTGCCATTTAGATGCTTTTTCCTATATTAACTCAGATGTTAGCTGTTTCTCCCTGATTTTAGGTTTTTGTGGGATAAGAAGATTGTCATTTGCATGTTGATTATTCATATGCTTTTAATGTTTTTATTATAAATCATAGCTTCTTTCTAAACATTTGCAATTTTTATCTTTTAACATGAGAAATTTGATGGTAGGATCCGTACTTCTATCTCCTGTCCAAATCAGTCAGATACATGTTCATATAAACATTTTGTTGTTATTGTGATATGGTTGGAGTTTCTTATTCTTAGATGTTACTTCACAAAAATTGGAGTTGGTTTCTGTGACATGGTTGTCCCTCATCAACTATGTCGATCTTTGTAGTAACATTACTACCTTGTAATTCTAGCTATAATCTCTCGTATTTTTCTATGGCAGGTCAGATTGAAACGCGAGTTCTTGGACGAACAGTTGTGCTTGCAAAGGGATGCATACAAGGTAACACGAGATCCTGTTCATGTTACCTTTTGAAGGTTCTATTCCGAAAACTGTTGGTAGTAATTCTAATGATTCAATTTGATGCTGAAGTCACAACTTCTAACTGGAGAAAGTTGGTACACTCAACAAGCATCAAGAGCTGTGAATCAGGCTGTTGGACGTGTAATCCGTCACCGCCATGATTATGGAGCAATTATTTTCTGTGATGAAAGGTTTTTTTTTTTTTCCAAACTCGCATATATTAGTTTTGCCTGATTTCACTTAAACGCGGTTGCATGCCTAACCTTCAAATTTGCTACTGTTGTAGTTATTTTTTTTGAAGTTGTTGCTGATTTTAAAATGTGATTTAGCCTTTGACTAAATTGGACTTGGTGGTCAAAATTTCGTTGCTATAAATAATGTTTATTAGTATCATTATGATTTAGTTAATTTTGTGCTTTTCAAAAGAATGGTCTTCTTAGTGGTGCTTGCTTCAACTTCTGCTCATTAACAGGTTTGCACATTCAAATTCCCAGTCCCAAATATCACTTTGGATACAACCTCATATCAAGGTATAGAGTATAGGTTTTGGAGTTCCAGTTTTGGTTTACAAAGTTTCTATGTATTCTTATTACTGCTTTTTCAGTGCCACTCCAAATTTGGCGATGTGGTTTTTACATTGAGCCGCTTTTTCCGAGATGGCCCTACAAAACTTAAGACAATAAAAATTGAAGACATGGGTAATATATTTTCTTTCTAAATAATATTACATGTTCCTTCTTCTTATGCTTTTTTTTGAAAAAAAATTTCTGAAAGATTTAAATTATATCATCTCTGTTGAATCTGTTTAATATTACTTGGCAATTCTTGTTTGGCTCTGATGATATGCTGTACCCTCCCTTAACTTACTGCAAAAGACTGAATCTAGATGTGAAAAAGAAGTAGCGCCGATGACTCTACTCCGTGAAAATTATTCCTATACAGTGGAAAATTTTCATTTTGTTTTTCTGTTTGATCAAGTCCCTTGGCCTTTTTTTCTTTATGACTACAATTTATGTTGTGACTTATGGTGATATCTTTGCGTAGAAAATGTGAGAGAGATGAAAACTACACAGCCTATTGACAAATTTTACCTGGACGGTTTTCTTTCGACGGTAAATTCTTAAGTTCAGTGCATGTGCTCATACTTTTGTTTTGTCATGCTTTAGGAATTTTCTCTTCATGGATTTCTGCTGATCATATGTATTTGCAGCCCACGCCACAAGATCAGAGTCCCGGTGTGAAATTGTCTTCTTCTTTACTTAAAGTTAGAGGAGGCAAGGAATCAAAGCAACTGCAGGAGGTTCTTCCAGCCAATCGGTCATCTCTCACTACTTTCAAGGAAAATCATGATTTCAAACCGAAATTTTCAAGTGGTCTAATCCATAAAGAGAAAATATTGCTAATTTCTGGGAGGAAAGATATACAATGTGAAAATCACGAGATAATTGATTTGACTGAAAAATCTATATTGGATGAAATGCCAAGCAGGGAGAACTTGTTGGTACCATATTCTGCAAAGAAGCGTAGAGGACTCAACTCCAAGCATGATATAATGGGACAGATTGCAAATAGTCAAGAGCATGCATCTAGTTCCAAGAGGTCAGATTTATATTAGTCTGTATTCCCCTTCTAGCTCAGTGATGAAACCAGAAAATCCAAAGATCTTCTTATTTCAAAAACAGGCAAAATGCGCAAGTTGTTTCAGCATTGCCCTCCAATGATCGTGGCATTACACGGAAGGTTGACACTGAGTTGCTTACTCAGAAAAGTAAAGGCGTTCAGACCACTTTGGTACCTTGTAGTGATGAGGAAAAAAGAGGATCTGCATTCCTGATTCAGGTGAAATGTTTTTTGGTTATTGACAATTTGCGATTCTCCATTATTTGCTTAGACATATTTAGCTGTCAGGAAGAGAATTGTCATCTGGCCTGTTTCTAACAGAAACACTGGCTGTTTGACATGTTACATCAGGCAGTGGTTCTTATATTGGTATTAACTGCACTTGCCATTGTTAGATTTTAAATAGTTGGTGGTTTGGAGATACTGATATGCTTGCAGCTCTTAATTCTTATGCAAATCTTAAAGCTGTTTCTTTTAGTTTTTTTCCTCCTTCCTAAAGTTGATCAAAGACATGTCAAGTGGACAGTTACCTTATCCCCAAACTAAGCTTTAATTTTTCTTTGAATTGGAAGACAGGCCAGACGAGAACACATATTTTATTTCACTTTTTTTGTGGAAGAAGGGGAAGCAGAAAGGGAATGATTGGTAGTGACTAAGTACAATAGCAAAATCTCTGATACATATGTGGTACAAGTTATTAGAATTTGTTTGATTTAACTGTAAGGTTGCTCCTTTGTGACCGGAAGGTCATGGTTCTACTAAACAGTCGCTGAAAAAGGCTGCTTCCTTTGCTCTTGAATAGTGAATATTTTCATGCACTAGGATACCCATTTTTTATTGAAGTTGTATGGTCATTGCCTTTTAACGTTACAAGTCCCCTCCCACAACACTAGGTTTACCTGCCTTCTTAACAGGCTTCTGTAGAGATGTAGTTTTTCCCTATATCCCTTTGTTTGAGCTGCTATTTCTGCTCATTGTTTCGTTGTGTTCTGTATTTAAGTTAGAAATCTAGATAAATCATTTTGACTGTTTATATGTTTACAATTTATAAACTTTATGCCCCACAGGTCAAAGAGAAACTCACAGCAGCAGAATACAAAGAATTTGTGGGCTTTATGAAGGCGCTGAAGTCGAAAGCCATGCAGATAGGCAGTGTTCTAGAATCTATTGTGAAATTATTTTCTGGACCAGATAGGTTTCCTCTTCTTAGAAGGTAATAAATGCTACCTTCATCTTTTATAGGAATTTCCGACTTGCCTGTAGATCTAAAATGCTTGAAAGTTACATTCTGGTCTTAGTTTTTGCACTTTATCTGTGTTTCATGCTATGATGATCTTGTAATTCTGACTGATATCATTGACTGCATAAGGATGGTACTCCAGAAGTTAATTTTGTGAAAACTTGCTGCACCTATTGCAGCCTCTAACCGCAGTGTCCAATTATGGTTTTCTTGGCATATAACTTGACATGTAGAGAAAACTTTGTTGTTGCCTTTCTCTTGCAATACCAGCATGGCTTGTGGCGGTGGGATGTTAACCTTGCACTTCGTAGAAATTGCTGGTCTGTTAAATCTAGATGTTTGTGCTGGAAGATGTTTTCGGAAATTGAAACTACTTAATGTTTTATTACTATTTCTTTACTGAATAAGGATATTAGTTCGTCAATCTATCGAAGGACGGGAGGTTCTGATTAATGATCTAGTTTTGTCTTCTAGCAGAAAGTCATGTTTATAGTCCAATTTTGCTTGACAGAAGAATTCAAATTGAAGCAAATATATTGCTATTCTATACTTTACCTTGTTACCACCTCATCAGAAAACTAGATACATTGGCAATATTTATTCCTGTTAATGCTCCTCAAATTTCTTCTTTCTTCCTTCCCTTGCTTTTAATGGAAAGACCTCAGTTCTTTGTTTATTCTGGAACGAAGTTATGTGTCCATTTATGAGTCTCATTATCCTGAAAAGAATCAAATTCTGCAAGAAAAAGAGAATAAGTCTAGATGCAAGAAAAATTATGTTCAGTTGTTAATGATTAGAAAGGTTGGTGTTGAATGTTTTATTTGAATATGCCTCTTATGTGTTACTATCTATTGCAATCCACATTGGTAGTTATCTTTGTTGTTCTAGTTTAATAAGCTATCGCTTACATGTTAATCAGTATTGGGCCACAACCTATTTTGAATTTTGAGATTTTAAAGCAAATCAATTAATTGTTGTTCTGATGTTCCATTTCTATCATACAGTTGCTTCATGCAGCATAAGGAGAGCTTTTTGTGCTCTCTCTCTCTCTCTCTCTCTCTCTCTTTCTCTCTCTCTCTCTCCATGCATTAACTTTTCACTGATATTTGAAATAGATCCTTAATTGCTAGCTGCTGTGGATACCAGATCTCACTCTCTTTTATATTTTAACAGATTCAAGGATTATATTCCTGCAAAATATCATTCTTTATACGAGCATTATCTTGAAGCAACTGACAGAAGACTTGATCACCAAAGTAAGAACTCTATGCTTGTAGTAGACTTATGCTATGTTTGGTTGTAATCCATTAAAGAATTCATTTTTTTTGAGAAAAATACATGAGATAAAATAAAATGGAAATGATAAAATTGAAGGAGATATTTTGGTGCTATGGAATATATTGACAAACTAATGTGAAATTCATTTGAAAATTCTAACTATTTTGTTAGAATTTAATTTAGCTATAACCAATTCCACATAAATTTAAATATGTAGAATTCTAAATTAACTTTTGCTACGTGTAAAGCACATAAACTTTAGATTTACAAATGAATTCCATAAATTTTATGAATTTCAACCAAACACTATATTATAGTCACTTGGTGTGGTATTTTTTTATTCTGTGTACATCTTACAGTATGCAATTGAATTGATTTCTTGGGTGATATTTTATATTCTTAGATGTGTACTCTGGAAAGTATAGAAATATACTATGAGATAATCAAGATGATTACTGTGCTCAACTATTGTCAGCAATTTGACCTTATTATGTTTTGTTTTTTGGAATTTATGGTGGGTTCTAAAAATGTTGATTTGCAAAATACATGAAGAGGCAGTCTCTTTGGCCGAGTTCTTCATGAGAAACTAGATTAATGTTCTTTTGAGGAATAGTAATGGCTGATTATTGCAAGATTATTTACAAGTAGATGAGCAAGAAATTAAGATGAATTTTAGATGCTACAAGTTCAGATTGAAGATTAATTCAGGCACTCAGAAGATATGATAAACTATAATACAACTTTTTGTGGATACCATGTGTCTGGCGTGGGGTTTAGTCGATCTTATGTCCGACTCTCACCAAGCAATCAAAATGGATTTGGTAGATGTTGTCATTGATGCCTTCGTGCGTGCATGTTTATGCACTGTATGATTAGTAAAATGGGCATGTTTACTAGTTCTTTTCATACCCAAAGTTATATAATGTCTTGCGTGGTTTTTCTTCTGGGAGAGGGAGGCTTTAGGATGTAGGTAGAGGGATTTTTTCTTTTCCTGTGCGTCATATTCTCGAGCCTAGAAATTTTTGTTTGTTATTTAATTCTTGATGTTTGATCTCTGTTTAAAAAGAGTTAAGTTTTCAGTTTCATGTGTACGATGCAGCATAAATTTACGGAGGAACTGTATAACTTCATTACCTAAAAGCGCCCATTTAAGTCAAGATGGTGCAGTACTCTTTGTCTGGCTGTGGTAAAACTTCTAAGTAATTGTTTCTTTCTGATTTATAGGTACATTGATTTTTTGCCTGGATATTTGATTGTCTAATTGTTTATTTATGTTCCAGAAATCTCAACTTGGAAGGCCATTGGCACGCTGCACTGCTCCATGGGATCAGGAAACATAAGGCACCAGTATATGAGAAAGGATATTTGGCGTAAAATGTAAACGAACCTATGCTGAGAGATAGAGTCGAGTATAGCACCTGTAAATTGTAATTGTGACTGCGAGAGACTAAATGTGAAGATGGTCTCAATCATTGCTTCCTGGTTCTCATGGTGCAAGAGAATTGGGGTTATCTTTTGTCATAGATTGGAGTCGGAAGTTATTTACTGTACATAATTTTGAAGGACCCTTTGGAATGAAGGTGCAATTGTATCAATGATATCTTTCCTGATTATAGAAACTGTCTTGAGCCCTTTATGATTTCTTGTTTGTGTAGGTGCACTCAAATGAAGTTTTATTAGAATGTTAAAGAAGCAGGGGATTTTGACCATTTCCAATTTCTATAATCTGTTTTCAATCAAAAGCAGCAGAAGGGCAATTACATCTTTTAGCAATAATATTTAGATTGATACTTCCATTTTCTATATATTCATCTTATAGAATCTACCCTAATCTTCCACGATATCTTGAAATTTTAAATTGGAAATTAGAAATTCTGAAAGTCTTAAACCATTGGCTGAAAGGATAATTTCGTTTCAAGTAAGCCATATCCATAGTGAATCAGTTAATCACCGGGGAACAAGCAACCGACATGGCCACTCTCAACATCCGCAATCTCTCACCAAAAACCACAAAATTACAAATCTCAAATCATAAACAAAGTATTTTTGGTCTTGAAAATTACTGATCCACATATAAAAATTACATTATGCATGTGAGCCCTAAAGTGAATAAGGCCAAAAGCAGTTTAATACCAACCCTTATTCTTTCCCAATTCTTTTCTTTTCGTTTTTTTAAATCTTTATTTTACCCAAATTCATAACCAAAACCTTACGTAACATTCCTCAATTTCCTCTTCCTCTCTCTTCGAGAACTATTCCTCCGTGGTCTCGCCGGAACATCATCAGAACGTTGACGCAGACCAACGATAAGATCAACAAAAGCACTTAATATGAACTTGTGTGACTTCTTCTCATTTAAATTCAAGTAACAGAATAAAAGTTCTTGCATGAAATCCCAATTTACCTTTCCATCTTCTTGCAATCTTGCTTCCACCATTTCTTGCATTGACCGCCTGAAATCGTTAGAAGGACTCCTTGAATACGTCTTTACCGCGATGTAGTCATCAGAGAATTTGGTGTTAACGTTCTTTATATAATCAGTATTGATATTGCTAGAACTTCTTGTTGAAGTCGATCTCGATCCCCCTTCATCGGAGGTGGAGGTGGTGGTAATAGTTGTAGTGGTCAGGCTCAATCGGGCCTCTTCGATGAGTGAGCTGGACGAAGCGGCTGCCACGAAGAACCTGTGGGACCCACAAAGATGAGGTGGCGGCTCGACGAACCTCGGGGAATCGAATAAAATCCCTCCTGCAGGACTTGGAACTTGGTGGCGATAATCTTCCGATTCTTGTCCATCCTCTCTGTGTCCTTCAACTTTGTTCTTCTGATGGCTATTATGATCTTCATCATCATTTTTGATATAGAGAGACTTAAAATTCTCTAAGAGGAAGCGATCAATATCGGAGAGGGTGGCAGCTGGACCATCTCGATGATCATGATCATCATTGTCCCGGCTACGATCAAAGGCAAAAGAGGGAGTCTTAGGGTGTTTGCAGCCTGATAATATCCATTTCCTAGAAGGGTTTTTAGGATTTTTTACCTTGGAGAGGTATTCTTGAAGGGACTTCTTTAGTTTTGTTGGCATTTTGTCTCTGAATGAACTTGTGTTTTCTACTTTCACATGGCTAAAACAGTGGACTTATATATATACATACATATGAAGTGAGGGGACCTTTTTTTTTCTTTTTTTCTTCTCCTTTTTAATGGAAGATATGGAGAGAGGACAGTTAAGATATATATAAGGTAGTGATGCTTTAAATTATGCGTTTCTTCAATCTATTTAGTAACATAAATTTGGTGAAAAAGAAAAAGAAAAAAAAAAAACAGAAAAGATATGACTTGTGTATTTAGTGCTGTTCAAATTTTACCCTTTTTGATTTTTAGAAATTTGTTTTTGGTTTGTTGACTTATGATATAGATGCGTGATCATGGCATGGATACCCTTCGAGGCCGTTAATTAGAAGATATAGAGAAAACAGTGATTTGTTCTTAATTAATATTTAATGAATTTGAATTAATTAAATGCCTACATATGGTAATAAAATCTAGCTAGTTTTGTTGATCTCATTTTGGAAAATATTTATTTACTTTCTCTTGTTGTATATTTTCTCTTATTGTATATTTCATATATATGCATTTATCAATATCGTAAAATTATTATATATACATAAATATTTATTGTTTAAACATAATTATTCGTAATAAATATGAATTATTTGATTTATGAGAAATAAAATAATAACGCATAATTGTATATACTATAGTGATTTAATAAGAGTTTTCTTTTTTTCTTCTTTTTTTCTTCTCTATTCTATTAGTTTCAAGAAGATATATTAAAAGTAAAATCAATTAAGAAATAGAATCTTGTAAATGAATCTCAACCCTTTGCTTTTGCGTTTGTCTGCACTAATGTGCAATGCACCAAATCTACCAACCCAATGAAAAAGAGATGTAACTTTAAAAACAAAAAAGTGAATGAACAAAATTTATTTTTTAAATAATTTTATTCATTTACTCATTTATTTAATAAAACATTCATTAAAGCCCATAACAGAGTATTTTTATTTTGAAAAAAGTATAAAGGAATGCTTTGTGGTTATGAATTTTTGTGCGATTTTTTTTAAGATAAAAAAGTATTTTATGATTTAAATTTTTATATTATTACTACCTAACAAATTAATATTTTTAAATTTTTATGATTTAATATTATTATAATTTTTATTTTTAATAATTAAATTATTTTATAGGTGATTTACCATCAAATCAACTATCTTATTTTAAAAATAATTTCATTTTATTCTTTATATATATATATATATATATATATATATTAATTTTATCTAATATGAATTCAAAATAATTAGTTATATGCTAAATTATTTAATAAATAATTTTATTATTAAAAATAAGTATTATATAAATCATAAAAATCTAAATATATTAGTTAGTAAGAAAGTAAAAATATAAAAAATTTAAATCATAAGGTACTTTTTTATCATAAAAGAATCACAATCTCTTAAATAAACGTCAAACCACATAACACTTTACTTTTTTCTTTATTATTTATGACACATAATAAAAATGACAAGCGGTTGAAAACTATAGTTTATCCTTTCAATGTAAAAGGCAAGATAAGCTTGTAAATTAGGGAGATAATCATGCTTTTATGTTAACGATGGCTACATATGATTCTTATAATACTCAATTCTATTGTTAATATAATTCAACAATCTTTAGGGGAAAAAAAATATTTACAGTTGTCACGTTACCCTTTTTTATATATATATTTTTAATTATTTATAAATAAGAGAAACTGAAATCTAAAATTTATGCCAAATTGAGATTTGCACCTACAATTAAATTAGCCTTATATAAGTTTAACTAAGAAGGTGCTTTTGATATAAGACGTATGCATTCATTTCTCATTAAAAAAACAAATAATAATAATAATAATAATAATAATAATAATAAAACAGTATTAAGTTGTTGGGCTATGACCCAAAAAATAAAATCATAATAGAGACTGAAATAGCTTGTAATTAACTATTCTTGGGAGGAATGAAGTCACAATTGTTTACTTAAAGGTTTTATTATTTTATTAGTTTATTTATAAACAAATAAGATTAAATGAAATTGAGATTTTAAATGCATGAAATTTGATGATTGGGGGAGACTTGGTTTATGCCTTTTGGGAGGGTGGTAAGGCATGAGGCACCAAAAAAAAGGGTCCCAATTATCATGAAATCATGCTTCTTGTCATCATCATGCCAAAAGCATGTTTTGATGATTACGAAATCGTCCTCCAAATTTCCAATTCAACATATAAATATATTTCCTTTTGAGGGTTAAATCAATTAAACATTTTTTTTTAATATGTAAAATACATGATATCTATCAAAACGTACCCTGCCCAAAAATTCCCAAAAGAACACACAGTCGGACCGTATCAACTGAAGACTTTGCAGCTGCACAAGAGTCTCTGAGATAGCCTTATAAGTAATGGAAGAGACAATAATTGTCGGAGTTAGTGCCTCCATTCTAATGCTTTAAAAGAGAGTTGACACATGAAAAATAATAATAACAGCAAAATGCAATTAGATTAGAGTAATAAGACTCAAATCAAAACCATTGTTTTGGATATAGAATTAATTTGAGTGACAATGCCATTTTTCATTGTTTATATATCACCAGCACTTCACTTTCTTGAATTGGTTGCATTGATATGTGCCTCGAAAAGAAATGGTGTGATTACTGCAGATGAAAAATATTTTTCACCTACTTTTGAAAATGGGTCTAATTTATTATTTCTTCAATTTGGTTTCATATAAGATACAGTTAAAAATCAATTTAAGCTACACTAATAGTAGCTGTTTAGGGGAGAAGGGGGGCCGTAACGAATTTAATCTGAATAAAAAATTATATATAAAAATAATATATAATTTTGAACTTGGTTTGGATTTTGAATAAGTCTACCAACTATTAAATTGAGTTCAAGATTGGTTTCACAATGATTTGTAATTATTTGGGTAATAGACTTGGTCGACAGCAGCCTAGGATGAAAAGCTAACTAAAACGTCTGTAAGTTCATTTCTAGGACGACACCAATATGAAACGCATTGACAGCAAATTGTCCTTGGAGATACTTGAGATTCTCATATTCATTTGAATTTTTCTTGTCTTTGTTATGCATGCCTCAATGACATCCTGCATTGGACCAAAAAAGTTTCAGCAATTAAATGATCCAAGACATTATATGTTAGGTTTTGTTGCTAGCCAAGGTTAGCCAAATGAGTAGCATATATAATCTTGCATATATTGGCCAATGACAATGCCTTTTGTAGGCTTACCCACATTGCTTGGAAGTTAAAATCTATAGAGTGGACCTGCATTTATAGTTGGCACCAGATAACAAAGACAATCACGGAGCCATGCGGTAAGCACAAAGCGAACTATTCTTTCGCCTTTTACTAAAGAATACCGTGTGCTTGCCGCCTATAGTGGCATACGCTGATTTTTGGAAGGGCTGCTTTTTTTAGAGCTCGTCCTTTACCAATTCTAGTTTAAGTTTTGCATCCAAAGTACAATCAAAATATTATATGATTGTTATATTACGTCTGTTCAATCTGTTGTGCAAAATGCCCAAAATAATGAACTGGTAAGTAAATGGTTTCATATGCAACTGAGACAATCTGTAAATTTTTTTATTTCTTTTAAAATTAGCCATGCTTTTATCTATTTAAACAGTCAACAGATCGAAATCTTGTAGAAAATGCAGGCAAGTATAAAATGGAATTTGAGTTTCCTTTCTCGGCCGTTTGTGTTCTTCAGAGTTTTGAAATGTGTCATTACTTCACTCTTTTTAAGGCTATTGGGTCTCTCAGGAGTCGTTCATGTGTTGCTCTGCTGCCTGGGTCTGCCGTACACTACCAAATTTCTAGTTGAATATTTTAACAAGCTACTGGAAACTCAAGTTACTGTATGTCAGGCTAAAACAGTAGAAATAAATAACAAACAAATGCCTAATTTACTTAGACTTTTTAGTTTTGATCATAGGATGTATTTATTCATATGACAGAAATTGATCCAAAATGATTGGTTTGAAAATTCGATTATGTGCTCTACCAAAAGAATAATAGAATTCAACGGATGCGGATTGGTTTCCAGAAATTGAACGCTAACCAAAATTTAGCACTGCAACGTCACCGCCTAAATAGCAAACAAATGCCTAATTTGCTTACCCGACTGACAATTATATTCCAAAGAATAGTTGATGATATGCTAACTAATTAAAATGGACAAAAAAAAAAGTTGACCAGAAAGCTTCACTAAAAACTCTGGAGTACAGAATGTCAGTAGTGCAAAGAGGGGGGAAGCTAGAACTGAAATATTAGGCTAGAGCAGTCCCACATTGAGTGCAGAGAACAATAAGAATCCTAGACGCCTGCTATAGAAGGCTAGTGTTACACAGCTAAGAAAGCATCTTTGCGCTTGGGGCAATGACGCAGCTAGTGAGGTTCTAACCGAGGCGCGTCTATTGCTGGTTGAAAACTATTTCCAAACCCCCTCTTAGGCCTAGGTCCTGCTTAGGCCTTCGAGAATTTCTGGAAGGGCTCCCCTCGGGGTAAAGCCTTGCAAATTTCAGTTCAAAATTAGCCTTTTAAGTTTAAGAACATCAAAAGTGCTTTAAAAGTATTTTTTTTTTAAAAAATCGTTCCTGTTCTAAGTTGCATGTTATTTACCGGACAGTATCGCTCTGTTTATGTGAAATTAAAGTGCTACTTTTATTAATAGTAAATATAATTCAAAAAAAATGCACAGAGAATTATGTAAATTAATCATAAGCTCTTTATTATTGAAACTCTTATTCTGTATCTTTTTTAAAGAAAAAAGATAACTTATTCTATAGCTATTTAAAACCTAAAAATTATCTAAATAAAGCTAACGATGTCCATATATGTCCAACCACCAATAGAAGAGTGGTAATTTCATCTTTTATTTATTGGTTCTTATTTTTAATATCTTTTTATAAAAAAGGTGAATATCATTAAACTGGAAAATTATCAGCAATATAATCCCATACATGAGAAGGGACCTCGCCTCCTCAATCAGTATCTAAAGCCAAAGGCCCCTTGAGCAGCCCTATTCCTTTTGTTTGTTTGTTTGTTTGTTTGTTTTTTTTTTTTTGTTTCTTGCAATTAATTTTTGAAGTTTAGGGGGTTTCATTTGAGGTCACTGTCCTTCTACAAGGTACTTGTTTTTTATCTATATTATTTATTATTTAGTATAACTGAATCTTCTTTCAATTTTATTTATTCTTTAAATTGATCGAGCTTGAATTATTTTACGTTGAAATATATGTGATAGGCAGGATGACTAAGGTTTGTGCATTCTGTATACATTCTTTTTGGCATTCTTGACTAAATTTCCAAATAGAAATAGTTATAAAATAAAGAGCACATCCCATATCCTTCTAACAATTGAATAAATTCCTGGTCCAAGAAAATTCACAGTTTTACACTTGATAATTAGGAATAGGAATTATAGATAGTATCAGATTTTACTTAGTCTGCTAGCTTGTACACTGCTTGAATGACAAGGCATGGGTAAGAGTTTATGAAGTATTATTCCATGTGCAGGGAAGTTAAACAAATGAAGGGCATGTATCCTTTCGCGTATTCTTTTCATGACAAGACCTTTTGAGGACTGGGTTTTAGCCTAAAGACTATTTTTAAGTAGTGGTTGCTCAGAAAACTGATAAAATCTAAGTATAGTAAAGAAATTGTGAAGCCAATTCCAATATGAATTGTTCTGTATGAAAGCATGGCAAAGACGCAAGAATTTGTAGGGCTAATACAACTTTTGCAGAAGAAAGAATTAGAAACTGGTACAATACAATTGCTAAGTAATGCTATGCATAAAATGATTCAACCCACATCGGTTTAAATCTCGAACCCATTATTTAAACCTGCATATAATAATTGAATGCAATGAGAAGGAAAAAAATACGGAGCCATGCAGTAAGCACAAAGCGAACTATTCTTTCGCCTTTTACTAAAGAATACCGTGTGCGTGCTGCTTATAGTGGCATACGCTTATTTTTGGAAGGGTAACTCTCAATAGAGATGACCCTCTACCAATCGAAGTTTAATCTTATATAATTTGATGGGATTTTCGAAATTCTTGCACTGCTGGTTTGCGGCTGCTCTTTGAGCGGTTTGACGGATGGTTTTAGATTAAAATAACAAAAATTCATTTAAATTCGAATTGATACTGATTCCATGAAATTCGGTTTTGGATTAAGAAAATAAAAATTCATTTAAATTCAAATTCATCCAAATCCAATAATTTTATAAAAAATTTTATTTTGGGATATATAGTATTACTTTAATTCTTGTTTTAGTTTTTAGACTGCACCCATCTATGAGTTTAATTTCTTTTTCTTTTTTCTTATTCTTATTAATAAAAAAAATTCAACTTTTTAACCATAAAACTTCTTTCATCACTTCATCATATTTTATTCTTTCAAATTTTCAACCACAATTCGGAATCTGCATCATTTTCATAGTATCACAAAGTTCGTTGTTAGCATGTTTACTTTTCTGTTTGATTGATTTTTTATGATTATTCAAAATTTTATTTTTTTACTCATTTATTTAATGGTTTTTGTCCAACCAACAATTGAAACCAGAATCCAAATTGCTTTGGTTGGTTTAAAGAAATTTTAATGTTGCTTGATTTGATTAGGAGTTCAAATGTGTTAAAATCGACTTGTATTAATTTGACTAGAAATATTTGCTCAAATCAAATCATAAATATTCTTAATAATGACTATGTAATTCAATTTTTAAACAAGAGGTACTCAAGTGTTACTATGTTCAAAACTCAGGGAGCCAGCCCTAATTTGCTTCAAGAATTTATTTTAGGCTAAAGTGGTTACAAATAAAAATAGCTCTACCCAGTCAATTAAAATTTTAAGAAAATAGTTACCACTTTTTAAAATGTCCCACCAATCATTCATTATTGAATTTAACTCTTTCTAGTCCGACCAATGATAGGTATTCTTAGAAAAATAAATAAATAAGTTGACTACTCTAAATTGATAACACTTTTTAGAAATTGTTCAGAATTGGTAAAATTTTATTATACGCAAGAACTGAAAAAGTAAAGCATGAAAATCAGATGGAAATAACACTTGAACCAAAACAAAGTCAGATGAATTTGCTGATAAGACTTTGCATAAAAAATACTTCAGTTTACCTTAACTAATCCATGCAAAGTTGAAGCAGCAGCATGAAAATTAGATGGGAATAAAATCCATCCTACTACCCATTTTCTTGGAATAACTTTTCCTGATACAACAAAGAGATGAATGAAAAAGTTTGACAAATTAGTTACTCCTTGCATAAAACTAAAACCAAATCAGAGGAAAACAATATTTTGTAGCTCTCAAACATGAAATTTCACCTTTAAGTTTTCACCCTAGGAGATACAATTTGTTGTATGGTTGGAATATGGTCTTCCGAACATAAGAGTAACTCAAATTGTAGTTCAGTGAGTCAAAAAGGCTCCACTTAGTACAATGCATTAAAGTTGATATAGGAACATACTTAAGACCCACACCGAAAGAGGATAATAAAAGGAAATGGATGCACATGTACAAATGAGAAGCCAATGGTTTTGGAAAACATACTTACCTGGACGGGGTCAATGGGTGATCAAAAAGGCCTATGGCCTAGGTTAGTGACCTCCATTGCACTGAGGAGGGGTGCTAGCCTAAGGTCTCCCCAAGTTGGGAGAGCCTACGTCGTAATTTGTGGCAGTGGGGGCCTGCGTTCGCGCGGCCCCTCTCAATTCTTGTTAAAGTTTTGTTGTGCAGGACTTGAGATCGTACATGGGTATGCGTTTCCTGATCTATTTAAGATTCCTTACCTGAAAGGAAAGAGAAAATCCTTGATCTCTGTAAAACGTATGTTATTTTGTTTTAAAGGCAAGATTTGTGCTGTTAAATAAAAAATTTTTAAAAAAATTAGAATATGTTTTCTAAAAAAATTATATTATTATGACTTTCATTTTTTATTTTTTAAAATCTTTTTCAAAAAGTATATCTATATATTATTTTAAATTTATAATATCATGAATTTAGTTTTTATTTTAAAATTTTTAGATTTTTTCAGAAGAAATAACGAAAATATATCTAAAAAATATTAAAATCTTATTTATTTGACTTCTATTATTATGAATTTATCTTTTATAATTTCGTCCAAGAAAAATATTAAAAATATATCTATAAGAGATCGAAATAGTATTATTTTACTATTTATTTTAATTTGTATTACTATGAGATCTACTAAATAAAGTAGATCTATTATTTTTATTTTATATTTGTATGTTTGAAATTAATAAATTGAAAGATATTATATTTTTTTATAATAATTAGTATGCTTTAATGACATAAAAATATATATTTTAAAAAATATATCATAATATATCAAATGCAGTTTAAAATATACGAAGATATAATTAAAATAAAATTAAAAATTATATTAATTTTTTTTAATAAAATATAAAAAATACTACAATGCAGTTAAAAGAATTATTTTAAAAATAATTATAAATAAAATTCTTGAAAAAGAAAACGTAAAAACAAAGGACCATAAAAACAAAAATTGCTGCGCGCTTTTCCCTAATTCTATAAAAGTGCCTAAAACAATTTCCCTATAAAATACAGGTTTGGCCACCATTAAAGGTGGTACGGATGCTTTGACTAAATTTTATTTATATTAAATATGTACACTCTATGTAAAGAAAAATCATATGCATGTATTATCTTTAAGAAATTATATATAAATATTTTATATTTTAATATAATATAATTATTTAATATTAATAAATATATATTCATTACTGGTCAATTTGATATAGGCAAAATACATATTTAGATACTCAAATTTTAATTATTAATTTAATCTAACAAATACTAAAAATTACTTATACATTTTTTATTTTTTATTTAATATAATAAATATATTAACTTTATTTCATAATCACATAAAAGCACGTATCTATGATACATATAAAGAATTAAATAAAATTATATATAAAAAAATATTTAAATATAAATTTAGTCATTTCATATATAATTAAAAGGCAAGAATTTTTCAGCAGATGCCCTTTTGTTTAATGTAGCAGTATGGTCTTAGCTAATTAATTTCCAAATCATCATGATGATTTGTCCTTCTCCAAATCATATAGAAAGGAGATGCCTTAAAAATCTAGATCAAACGTCTACATTCGAGTAAAAATATATCTTCCTTAAAATTAAAATTAAAATTAAAAACCTGTCAAATTCAGGAGGATTTATATAAATTTATCCAGTTAATTGGGCAAATTATGGTCTTAGAAAATCAATACATAATCAGTTTTTGTTCTTCTGATTAAATGAGAAAGATTTTTTGGTGGAAGTTCTTATTTCATACGCCTGATTGTTTTCTTAGCCCCTTGAAACACTGAAGAAATGGATCTCGACCACATGATTCTAAAAAGCTGTAGCTTTGGATCATTTTAATAGCTATTACAAAATAGAATCACTGTAAACGCTGTGAATCCTTTTTTAAAAAATTAATCAGAAATTGCAAATCCAATAATTAAGTATATATATATATATATAAACAGAGCTCCTTAAGTGTCACCTGTTTGTATCTTTAATCGCAGCTTTCAGATAGTTGCATTTCTTGTGTTCATTGCATATGGTTTTTAAATGGATTGATGGGACTCACAGCATAACTTTAACATGTGTACATTCCAGCAACTTTTGGAAATAATGGTTTAGTTGCATCATAACTTTAACATCTGTTTGTCAATTAGCTGATTGACTTTAGTTGAGTTACCACACGATCAATGAATTATGTGTGTAACCTTCTGTGTTTGCACATAAAATGGAGAATATATTCCCATGTGTTAATGAAATAATGTATCACATGACACATGTAAATGTAATCTAGTCGTGTTGCAAATTCAACAGACGTGCTTTTTTGAGCAATAAAATGCTAGGTTTGCTTAATTAGTTTCCAGTAAAAAAATAAGCGTAGGAAGTAAAGAGCGCATCAAATACCCTTTTATAAGTTGAATAGATCTCTGTGGCAGCAAACAATTGAGAGAAGTATTGAAACATCTGTAACTCTGTAGCAAATATACCCACACTTCTTCTCCCTTAGAAACAACGCATTGTACATGCTTTACCTTGTCTTCTAATAATTTCCAGTCTTTTCATATACAACAAATGGAACAAGTTCAAGGTTTGTTTTACGTTCAATTTCCTTATTTTGATTTATCAATTTGAACAGCAATGAGCAGCTTCATAATTTATCCTCCCAATGAGAAAGAGAAGAGAAAAGAGTCGTGTTGTATTCATTGCCTTTAACCCACATCGGAGTCTTATCAGAAAATAAAGGCAAAGACGAACTATAAAGTAGGAAATGAGTTAACTTTCAAAGCATACCTTTCTCGGCCTTTTGGCTAAGATCAAGTGTAGTATCTAAAGCCAAAGGCCCCTTGAGCAGCCCTATTCCTTTTGTTTGTTTGTTTGTTTGTTTTTTTTTTTTTTTTTGTTTCTTGCAATTAATTTTTGAAGTTTAGGGGGTTTCATTTGAGGTCACTGTCCTTCTACAAGGTACTTGTTTTTTATCTATATTATTTATTATTTAGTATAACTGAATCTTCTTTCAATTTTATTTATTCTTTAAATTGATCGAGCTTGAATTATTTTACGTTGAAATATATGTGATAGGCAGGATGACTAAGGTTTGTGCATTCTGTATACATTCTTTTTGTATATTATGACATCAAACACATGTTTAAGAGAAAAAAATTAAGATAAAACAATGGATCTACAAGTTCTAGGACAAATTTTCAAAAATCTTTTAATTTCCAGGTCTTAATTGGAAGTTTCTCAATGATGATTTCAAATCAGGATGCTATTCTAAAAAGAAAGAAAGGCCTTTAACAACTAATTTTTAACTCATTTACATTGTTTTTGTGAACATGTTGGAGCCTTTAGATTTCTCTAATTTAGTCAATTAAATTGCTTTGCATATATAAAGCGTGTAGTCCTATTTATTTAGTACGGGAATGAAATTCTTCTAAATTGTTGATGGATTTTTCTGCCAATAGAAATATATATTTCAAGCAGTAAGAGGAATTTTAATCAGCTAGGTTTTCCTTTGGAAATACTGTTTTCTTTTTGCTTAATTTTACTCGAAATTTGAACATGCATATTTGAATATAGTGATGTAGCTTTTTTGTAAAAGTAATATACATTAGACGATAATGAGATTACAAATAGGTAATATGATAATTCAGTTTTTCACATAAAAAGAAGAAATCTATTGAACAAGAAAAATCCCTCTACAAAGTCCTAACAATATGGTCCTCCAATGATATCCGGATGGTAACTCAAATTATAGCACTAAGTCTCACTTCGTTGTATATACACAACCAGTGTTTTGTTAATGGTCACCACATTAAAAGAGTTTCTGTTTAGAGGAACATCACTTTAGTTCCACATTGAAAGGGGGTGAGAAAAGGATATGCAAACATGTATACAAATAAGGAGGTGATAGCAATGATAAACATACTTACCTGGACGGGGTCAATGGGTGATCAAGAAAGCCTATGGCCTAGGTTAGTGGCCTCCATTGCACTTGGGAGGGGTGCTAGCCTAAGGTCTCCCCAAGCTGGGAGAGCTTACGTCGTAATTTGTGGCAGTGGGGGCCTACGTTCGCGCGGCCCCTCTCAATTCCTGTTAAAGTTTTGATGTGTCGTACCTTGGGATCTTTGAAATAAAAAGGTTTCTTGCATGAAATACGATAAACCTCACAAAGAAAGGTGAATTCCTTCAGCTCTGTATAATGTATGTTATTTCTTTTAATGGTTCTGCAAAATGCGTTTTGTGAGTATGGCTGATTGACTTTAGTGGAGTTACCATCTAAAATGAAACAAGACATAGTTTAGGAGCTGAACGTCTTTCCATGAATACGCGTGTAGCCTTCTGTGTTTGAACATAAAATGATGGAGAATACAGTCTCATGTCTTGATGAAATAATAAATCAATGTGGTTATAGAAATGAATAACATGTGCTTTCTAGTCTTTTTTGCCATATGCAAGGATGTTATAGAAATGAATAACATGTGCTTTTACTTCTTTTTATTTTCTCATCAAGAATTTATGATACAATAAATGGTTTGTGGGAACAAGTTTTGGGCTAAAGACCTATCTAAGTCGTAGTTGCTCGAGCTCTTCTGTTGCATATGATTATCAAATGCCACTATCCAGTTTGTTTCCTAGTGACTATGTTGATCTTTTAGCACATGGAGAAACCAAAAATTGGAAAGTATTTAATATGTAATAGTCGTAATTTATCATAAAATGAACTCAACAAAGAGAAAATCAAACCTACTTAAAACTAATAAAATTTGAGCACAACAAAGAAGTTGTCAAGCCGAATCCAACATGAATTAATATGTGTTAGGCATGGCAAGACGCAATAATTTATAGGGTTAATAGAAATTTTGAAGAAAAAGAAGTAAAATCTAGTACAATACAATTTATACCATTTATATATGCCGCAACCCACATGGGTTTAAAGCTAGAACCCAGTAGTTGAACCTGCATATAATTATTGGAGGCAATGAGGATAAGAAATTCATGGAGCCATGCAGTAAGCACAAAGCGAACTATTCTTTCGCCTTTTACTAAAGAATACCGTGTGCGTGCTGCTTATAGTGGCATACGCTTATTTTTGGAAGGGTAACTCTCAATAGAGATGACCCTCTACCAATCGAAGTTTAATCTTTTATAATTTGATGGGGTTTTGAAATTCTTGCATTGCTGGTTTGCGGCTGCTCTTTGAGCGGTTTGACGGATGTGCAGAAATCTTGTACCTTATTAATTTTATCCTCAATTAATTGTACATGGAATCAGATCTCATTAACTAGGGCTACACAAAATGTTATCCAAACTAAATTGAGCTAAAAATTATGATTCGAGATTGTTTGACGGACGGTTTTGAATTAAAATGATAAAAATTCATTTGAATTCGAATTGATACAATACTAAAATGATTCCATCAATTCCTTTGCAGATTGTTTTACGGTTGGTTTTGGATTAAGAAAATAAAAATTCATTTTAATTCAAATTCATCCAAATCCAATAATTATTAAAACTTTACTTTTGAGATATATAATATTACTTTAATTCTTGTTTTAGTCTTTAGACCACACCTTATCCGTCTATGAGTTTAATTTCTTTTCTTTTTCTCATGAATTTATGCAATAAATGGTTTATGGGGACGAGTTTTGAGCTAAAGCTAAAGACCTATCTAAGTCGTAGTTACTTAGCTGAGCTTCTGTGTCAAATGCCACTATCCTGTTTGTTTTCTACTAACTGTGTTGATCTTTTAGGGCATGGGGAAACAAAAAATTGGAGAGTATTTAATATGTATAGTAGTAATTTACCATGAGATGAACTCGACAAAGAGACAATCAAACCTATTTAAAACTGATAAAGTTTGAGCACAACAAAGTAGTCAAGCCAATTCCAACATGAATTAATCTGTGTTAGGCATGGCAAGATGCAATAATTTGTAGAGTTAATACAACTTTTGAAGAAAAAAAAAATAGAATCTAGTACAATACAATTTATGCTATTCATATATTGCCCCAACCCACGTGTGTTTAAAGTTAGAACCGAGTAGTTGGCTGCATATAATAATTGGAGGCAATGAGGATAAAAATTTCATTGAGCCATGCAGTAAGCACAAAGCGAACTATTAACCCTGTACCAAATCAAGTTGAGTTTTTTGCTGTTGGTTTCCCCAAGCTTTTCCAATTCTGGTAATAATAGATTCTCTTTAGGCTTTAGCAGTAAAATAATTGTTGTAATACTTCTTCAATTCAAACTTATCATATCGGTAAAAGAACACTTTAATTTTCTCTCCAGACATTAATATTATAGCCTACAAATACAATATGGATCTATTTTTTGAAAAGACTATACTTCTCCACTGATGTTGGAATTTTAGAAACTCAAAACATACAAAAGAGAGGGTCGAACAATATTATAATGAGGAAAAGCAGCAACATAAAAGCACGGAACAAAGTTTACTTCTTACTAATATGTGTTTCACCAACAAAAGCTGCTTATATAGCAGCAATTTTGTGGACTTACACGTATGTACTCCAAGCTTCATAACAAAAACGAAAAAAATTACAAGCTTCTAAGATATGGCTTTCATCGTTATATCAATAATTAAGAGAAACCTCAATATTTTAATAACTAATACGAATCTCGTAAAGATTTAAACACAAACATAACAGAGACCGCTCGAACAAAGGCCACCGTCTACCACAAATTATGACCTATAAGGAGACCTTAGGTTGATACATCTCCCAAGTGTAATGGAGGCCAACTACTCGGGCTATCATGGCGCTGCTAGAGGTAAAAGAAAATAAAAACTAGTTCTAAAAGGCATGGTGGGAGAAATGAATTAGCATTTGGATTATTTGTCCAAACAAATTTTATAACAAGGCTTGTTGTAATTGTAAAAATAAATTACATTCAGACTAATAAAAATCCAACACAATCATTACGAAAAAAATCCTGGACTCGAGGAATATCCTTGATTTTTCTTTCTACAACGAGAATACTCCGCATAAGCAAAAATAAGTTCTTAGAACAGTAAAATATGTTTTTGCAGCTGGTAGAAAACCTGTTGAGACTTCTGAAAGAAATTCATCAGATAGGGGAACTAAAGAAATACTTAGAATCGTAACAGTTCGAATAGATTTAGTGGGGTGCGCCAAGCCCGTGCAATAGTGCAACGCATGGGCGACACTCGAGGACTCCAGTAGCAAGCTACTGTTGTGAGCCCTCCCCCTCAAAAAATTAATTTAATATCGTGTGGATCATTGATCCACGTATCAGATATTAAACTGATAAGAACAGATACTACACTTGATCTTAGCCAAAAGGCCGAGAAAGGTATGCTTATTTCACTATCTTCTCTCTCCTTTTATAATGGCTTCTTGCAATTCTCTCTTTGGCTTTCTCGATGCGGGATGAAACATCGCTTTGTTCATGTCCCTGCTGTAAACCAAGAAGAGAAGGCAAATTACAGCATTTCCATCATTAAAAGACGTTCTCTGCGTATAGCTTCCTGTGTCTGCTGTTTCTTTTTTTTTTTCAATGATAATTCATCTCGTCAATATCCAACTGGTTAACAATTTGCTAACAATTAACATTAACTGAAGTTAATCTTAAAAGTAAGTGTAGAATTACAACTAAATTTTCAAGTTAGTCAAGTAAATTACAAAGTATTCTTCGAAGTTGAGAAATTAAAAGGCTGCAGTGCAACGGTCATTTTACAGATGAAAGAGTTGTGCAAGCTTTTGTCATTTAAGAGTCTTGCTAAATAGCTTTTTCCTATATAATAAATCCTTTAGAACACATAATTACAGAGGAAATATGAATTTATACTTTAATATATTAATATATTAACCAAAATTCTTTTAAGGAAATAGAAACATTAAAATAATTATAGTTGATCTCGATATTGTCAAATTGTACTATTTATAATTATTAGCACGATTACCCGTATAACGTCTTAGACTTAAATTTAAATTCAATATGGTTTTACATATTTTAAGCATGATTAAAGAATAAAAAGATATAACAAAGCAATTAAGTTAATAAACACGATAATATTTTTAAAATATATTTTTTTATGTCACTTTTGAAACAATCATTACAAAAATACATTATACATAATTTGTCCGAAAAAAATGAACATTACACGAAAATCTTGACAAAGTAATAACATCTTTGTTGGTATAAAAACCTGTAATGAAATAGAGAAAAATAATTTAATTATTTATTAAAAATAATAGACTCATGCATTTAGAGTGGAGTAATTAATTTAGTATATCTAATAAATTAATATTAACTCACAAAGGATAGGAAAACAACATTGGAACACAAACAAATAAGCAGTTTAAGAAGTTAAGGGCCAATTTTTCTAAATTGCACTTGAGCTCAAATAATAAAAAATATCAGCATATAAATATGTCGAATAAATAGATGACACTTTTTTATTAAGGAAAATATAATCTTATTTAATTACTTAATATACTAATTACATAATATTATAAGTATCTATAAAAATATAAAAGACATTGGAGTTCATGCACGTTATTATAAACAACAAATTAAATAAAAATCATATTATTTTTTTTTATAATTGACTAAATAATCCTTGAGGATTGCTACCCTAATTTATTAAATAATTAAATTAGTACACCACATTTAAACAATCAAGTGAATTTGTAATTATCTTTATTCTATAAAAATTAATAAAAGTAAATAACCAATTTTAAAGTTAAAATTTTTCTTAATTAACATTAACTGAAGTTAATCTTAAAGTAAGTGTAGAATTTCCCTCAGGCCTTCATTTGATTCAAAAAAAAATCCATTGAACAAAAGATTAAGCAATAGAATGATTCAAGACGTCCTATATTGGTATTAGTTGTTAGATTTTCAAATTATTATTAGCGTCTGCCGCTAGTATTAATCGAACTAGATCTAATTTTTGGAAGGGCTGCTCTAAGAAACCTTGTCATTGATCCCAGACTCGATTGAAACTCAAATGGCATGGGATTAATATTAGTTTAGTAATTGAGGATTTTCCATGATTCTCTTCTATATTTGCACATAAATGATTTTTGAAACATGAATGATTAATGAAAGAAATACCTGAATATTATAATGGAAGAAAATAAATGTGATCTAGGTAATTCTATAATGTCTTTTTGCCATATGGAGGGATGCCCTAAAAATGAAGAATATATGTGCTTTTTCATCAAGAATTTATGATAAAAATAAATGCTTTATAGGCATTAGTTTTAGGCTAAATACTTATCTAAGTTAGTTGCTTAGCTGAGTTCTCCTCTGTTGCATAAGACTGTCAAATGCCACTATCCTGCGGATTTCCTAATGGCCATGTTAAGCCTATTTTGAGCATAATTAAAGAATAAAAAATATAACAAAAAATTAAGTCAATAAACACAATAATATTTTTAAAATGTACTTTCTTATATCACTTTTGAAACAATCATTATAAAAATCTACTATACATAATTTGTCCGAAAAATGAACATTACATGAAAATCTTTACGAAGTATAATATCTTTTTTGGTATAAGAAATCTGTAATGGAATAGAGAAAAATAATTTAATTATTATTAAAATTAATAGACTCATGCATATAGAGTGGAGTAATTAATTTAGTATATATGATAAATTAACATTAACTCAAGAAGGGCAGGAAAACAATATTGGAACACAAACAAATAAACAGTTTAGGAAGGTAGAAGCCAATTTTTCTAAAAATGCACTTGAACTCAAATAATAAAAAATATCAGCATATAAGTATGTCAGATAAATAAATAACACTTTTTTTGTTAAAAGAAATATAATCTTATTTAATTACTTAGAATACTGATTACATAATATTAGAAGTATCTAAAAGATGTAGAAGACATTGAAGTTCATGTACATTATTATAAACAACAAATTAAATAAGAATCATAATATTTTCTTCTATAATTAACTAAATAATTGGAGTTATCTCACCCTTGCGGATTGCTACCCTAATTCATTAAATAATTTTAAATTAGTACACCACATTTGAACAATCAAGTGAATTTGTAATTGTCATGACCCGATCTATGGGCTCGTGACCGGTACTAGGGAATATGTAGGTTTAAGCCATCAAAACCCATAGTAAGCCTAATTAATCGATAATTCAAATATACACACATATACATACTATTAAAACAACCAAACACTTCATTCACAAATCTACACATAATTATATTAATACTCGAGCTAGATACTAGTAAACATTTCATAATTTGTTACAGACCAAATTCAAATATAATATATCAGGTATATTACTGCGGAGAGTGTATAATTTTAAATAGTTCAAAATGCAAAAGTAGAAATTAATTACAATAAGCCTGAAGGAGAAAGAAATTAGGCTGTCAAGAGAAAGACGACGGAGAACCTAGCTGTCACCTGAAAAAAAATTAAAAATCGAGACTGTCAGCCTCGAGAATGAGTTAAAATCATATGATCCTATAACAGATACAGTTTTCTTGATAAAATATTTATTTAATTAGAATAACATATCATTTTTTATTAAAATGTGTCATGCCATGATTTAGAAGAAAAAAAATATAATTTAAACATTTACATTACGAGTACCTCAGCATAACCATAATCTCAATACTAGCAGCCTTTCAGCTCTCTTATTCCAATAGAATTAGCGCCCAGAGAGCCAAGCTCAACCGGAGTCCTTAAATCTAGCATGGTCACTTGATTCCCAAATAAGCCGGCGCCAAGAGAGCAACACTCGACCAGGAACCTTTCTCTAGCGGTCAAATTTTTATAGCCTAGAGAGTTGTACTCGATGAGGACAAATCTCAAAAATAATCTTTCACTACGTGTCTCTGATCAATACCTGTAATACCCATAATTTTTCTTTAATAAAAATAATATTAATAATGATTAATAAATGAGTTTTATTTAAATTAATTTAATTATATTTTTATTCAGTTTAATTGGAATGATTTAAATGTAATTTTGAAAATTTAATATTAGACAAATAAATGAGTTATTTCTATACCCAATTAGTTTGATTTTTAAGGAGTAAATTAAGTAAATTACTTGAGAAATAAATTATGTTTTTGGTTATTCAAATTTTTCCCAAATGTATATATAGTATATATAAATAAAATTATATATTGGGAAAATGATGGAAGAGTTTGTAAAGGATGTTTTTATAAAAGAATTATTGGGAAAAAATGATATTTTAATTAGTTAATAGTGTTAAATTTAATTGAAAAAATATTTAGCAAATTAATTAATTAAATTAATGGTGTGTTAGGACTAAATTAGAAATTTATTTTGGAATGAGGATTAAAAGTATAATTTTATTATTATGGGGGTTTAATAAAAATTTGTATGTTCGGTATTTTTGTAAATAAATGTGTCGGCAGGGGTATATATGTAATTGTATATTTTTAATAATTCTAATTTGGCCCAAATTAAATAGTTAGGGGCTTAATTGAAAGGCTAAAGAAAAGTTTAGGGGTTATTTGGAAATTCTGCTGGGTAAAATTGTCGTAATTTAAAAAGTTGAGGGACCAAATGGTAAGAGGGAAAAAGTTCAGAGGCCTAATGTTGATATAGAGAACAAAGAAAAGAAAGGAAGAGAAGAGAGATATCGGGGAGAGAGAGAGGAAGCGGAAGATGAAGAAGGAGGCAAGGCCGTCGGTGGCGGCAGATTAGGGAAGCGGAATCTTGGCAAGCAAGGCGGAAGCACGCAAGGAAGGCAGCGGTTTCTTGGCGCCATTCCGGCCATTTCCGGCAGCCTTGTTGGCCGATCTCGATGGCGATCGGCTCCCCTCGGAGAGAGCTCCAGCGAAGTAGGTGGCAGCCGCGTTTTCCGAATTTTTCGGCAAGCTCCGGCGGAGGATGGATGATCGGAGGACATATCCCGACTCTCCTCAGGTCAAGCTTCGCAATGGCATCGGTTTCGTGGCAATTAGACTCAGTTTATAAATTGATGGCCGAGATCGTCCATAAATCTCTCCGGATGATCAGGGGTCGGATCGAAAAATCAGAAGTGGGGATCGTCATCAGTGCGTTGTTTCGAGTCCGATGGTGTGTTCGGATCGTCGATCTGACTCCAGCGGCTGGAGGCGAGTCAACCGAGCGATCAAGCATCTCAGTAATTTTCTCTAGCCTGTTAATTTTGGAATTCTTGGTTTAATTGTGTGTCTATTGAATTGTGTTGTGTATTAGATGATATTTATGAGTCAAAAATAATAGTTTGTCAGACTGCCTGCCGTAGTCGTGATTTTTGTGTTGTGTGGCGGAGTCGGGAAAAATAGTGAAGTCTTGGGGACCCGACTCTCGTTGTATTAATTGTTGAATATTTGAAGTATTTTTCTGGCAGGTCCTGGACCCGTTTTACGGGGGGTAAACGTCCGTGTTTTAGGGGAAGTTTTGCCAAATTTTCAGTAGAATTTACCCGAGTCATAATTCTTAGACAGTCAGTCCTAGGAATCTAGACCTAGGGTCAATTGTAAATTGTTGAGCATTTTTTATAAATTATTTTTCCGTGATTAGAGAATCTGTCTGTTCGGCTCGCTCCAACCGAGGCACCGGAGCAGAGCTAGGAGGTTGCCAAAGCTGTGAGTTAAAGTCATATATCTGCTTACGTGTGTCATACAAATATTTTATATGATATCTCTGATTTAATGATTAACATCTTGACTAATTGGTTATGTACTGTTTATGCATGCTTCATTTTCCGCATTACAATTTTTATTGATTATGTGTTGACTCGGGATGGGATGACAGTAGAACATAAGAGTTTGACTAGTGTCCCGGTATAAATCCGAGAGTGATGGAAATGGATAAATAGGTAAATTTAAAAAGGAAGATTTAGGATTTGTCCTGGTCGAGCATTGTTCTGTGGGCGCCAGCTTATTTGAAAATTTAAGTGACCAGACTGGAGGTACGGTCCCTGGTCAAGCTTTGCTCTCTGGGCGCCAGTCTTATTGGAATAAGAGAGCCGAAAGACTTAGGCAGATAGTGAATATTAAGTGATCGGATTGGAGTTAAGGACCCTAGTCGAGCTTTTCTCTCTAGGCGCCAGTCCTATTGGAATGAGATTAGTCGGAATATTAGAGTTGAGATTAGCCGAGATGTCAGTATGGAGATTGATCGAGATGTTTGTGTTAGGATTAGGGTTTTACTGAAGTACTCATTCCCGTAGCGTGTGAAAATTATTTTATTTAATTTAAGCATGGCATGACATGTATGTTTTTACATGACTTATGTTTATTTCAAATTAAATAAATGTATTATTGAAGTGTTTGTAACTATTTTTGGATATATGATTTTAACTCACTCTCGAGACTGACAATCTCAATTTACTGTTTTTCAGATCCGTGACTGTTAGTCTTCCCGCGACTCTTATCTAGTAACCCGACTCCTTCATCATTGGGTGGTGTATTTGATTTAGTATGTTAATTTGTAAAAATCTTAGATTCTCCGCAGTAGAAATAGTAGATATATCAGTTAAAGTTTTCTGAGTTTCGGGTCTCGCCAAATTCTTCTGGCAGACCGAATTAATTGTGTAAAATTTAATGGTTCCGATAAATTGTGGCATTAATAACATCAATTGAGATGAGATTTATTTAAGTCAGTAAGTGTCAGGCTTACTACGGGATTCGGTGGCCTTATGCCTACCCATTCCCCAGTGCCGGTCATGAGCCTACAAATAGGGTCGTGACAATACCAATACGCACGCCGTCCGGATGCAAACCATCATGTGGTATGTTCTACTGCCTCCTCATCTCGAAGTTACAATTATAGCAGACATGAGAATTATATATAATAATAATTATTATTAAAATAAAAAATAAAGATAATATCCAAAAATAATAATAATAAATGACAATAAGGATATCGAGAATAACGAAAATAAAATAAATTTTATAATAATGATGCTTATAGTATTCGTGATAATTATTAATCAAATAAAATTAATGATAATAATACTAATAATAATCATAGTACTTATAAACCTTTTAGTATTACATTTAATTTAAACATGATACAGTTGATTATATGACTTTAACTCATAGTTCTGTCACGCCCTGCAGTCTGCTTCTACGCCTCAGGTGGAGCTGGCTGGACGAACGAATTATCTATTCACGAAAATAACTCAATTAATAAGATATTCTTAATTTTTTGGTAGGCCTAGACTCCTAGATTAGACTGCCTAAGAAATTTAGACTCAAAAATTCTACCAAAAATTCAGTAGAACCTCCCCTAAAATATGGATGTTTAGCTCCCGTATAACAGGTACATAACCTGCTAACAATATTTCAAATACTCCGCAATTAATTAACGGGAGTCGAGCCACCAAGACTGAATTATTTTTTTCCGACTTCGCAATACACCACATATCACAATTTATTACAGACGGTCCGTTATTAATATTTATTTCACAACTAAACCAAAATTCTTTTTTGGTATTTAAACTAATCAAACACAACTATATCTATCATAAAACAGAATTATAATTAATTATAATAATTAATTTGTAATATTTATATCTAAGTCATAATTAATTAAATCTAATTAAATTAAATTATTTATAATTGATAATTAATAGAAATAATATTTTCTAAGATTATAAAATAATTCTTAAGGTCTAAACAAAATTATACCGAGCCGAAAATCTGAAATTCTGCGCGTCTGAAAAACACCGGGGTTCAAAAGCCGATACCGCCAACGGTGTCTGATTTTGAATCTGGAAGCGTCTACGTGAAGCTTGATTTGCGGAAAGTCCGAAAATATAATTGCTTTTGCTAGAAACTCGCTGGAAGCCATCAGATCGAGGTTGGAAATTTTCAGCTTCGACGAGGTTGCACACAGTTGTCGGCAGGGATAAAGCGGTTGGGAAGCTCGGTTCGGGGGTTTTTGAGGGTGGGGAGCTCATTTTCGATGTCAGGCGAGCGAAAGAACGGCGGCAAGAGGTTGTTTCGGCAGCGACACTCCCTTTTCCATGTTTGACGTCGGTAACAAAAAAAAAGGAAGGAGGAGGCGACGCCGACGAGAGGAAGAAAAAAAAAGGTTGTTGGCGGTTGGAGGTGGTGGCAGGCAGGAAAAGAAGGGAGGTGGCCGGGGGAGGGAGGGAGAGGGAAGAAAAATAAGGAAGAAGAAGAAAAAGGGAGAGGAAAAAGTCTCCTTCTTTTTTCTAATTAATTAATTAATTATTATTATTTTTATTTTAATTTAAGGTATTAAGATAAATATCTATATTCTGCAAAAATTAATAAAAGTAAATAACATTTATTACATATAATTAGAATAATTAGTAAGAGCTTGATTACATGTGTATATATTAAATTCTTTGTGATATTTTAAATTATTAGAAAATATATTTTTAAATTTGTAATTAGATTTAAAATAAAATTTTAATATATTTATAACTTACATGATGCATTTTATATATCACATATATATATATATAAGACCACGTAAAATATTAAAAGAATATAATATTTAATTGAAAAGTGCTAAAAAGATATAAGGTACTAATTTACTACAAAAAGATGCTTTTAATTTTAAATGTAAAAGCACAAATTACGTAGTAATTTTTTAAATTCTATTTCATTTTCATTTTAAATTAAACTAAATTTAATTAAAAAAATAAATATTAACCCAACACTTAACGATTATTATGCTCTGAACATATTGATTTTTTAAATAAATAAAAGTTATTAAAAGTGTCCATATTGAATTCCTATTTGGCTTGACCACAGTGAATCTACAAGATTCAATGGAGGGTGTAATGGTAAAAATCCAACACATGAAGGGGACCCATATGTAGTCATTATCACCCTGCCTTCAAAAGACATTTCCAATCCTACGTGCAAAGCGTTTTGCTTCTTCAATATCCATTTGCACAAGGGCAAATGAGTCATGGAGGAGGAGATATAGTGTGAACACAAACAATTTTATCAAAAAATACCCTCATTATGCGACGTGGTATCAGTCTTCCAATTTTGATGAAATTGATTTGGAAAGACTATTCACAGTGTTTACTCTTTTATTCTATTGGTATTGATTAATCAAATTTACATATAATTTTTTTAAAATTTATATATATGTAATTATTAATACAAAAAATATATAATTAATATTCGTCAGACATTGTTGCTGCAGAGGCTTGGTTTTTCATGGCTTAAATCATCATGGAATAGGGATCATCGAGCTGTCATCTTAGAAGTGGATAATAAGTGTCTTCTGGAGATGATTAAATATCAAATGGTTGGTCCTGCTCGCCACTCGACTTTGATTCCTAGCATTCGAGATCTGCTAGTCATATTTATACAGAGGCTAACCGAAGTGCTGATTTTTCTTGTTGGATATGGCTTTAAGTTAGATTGCAAAGCTGCATGTTCTCGTTACTCCACCAGATGATCTGAGACTAATTTTGATGCAGGACAGTTTGGGGTGGCTTTCCCTCATGTCTTTTGTAATTTCACTCAGGCCTCCATTTGATTCAAAAAAAGATCCATTGAACAAAAAATTAAGCAATAGAATGATTCAAGACGTCCTATAAAAAGAAATTTGATAAACTGGAAATTATTCTTTGTATTAACATGAGCAAGCATTTGTTACAGGAAGAAGTCTAAAATATATAGAGTAAAACTATCACAACTAACTAGATAAGAAGATCAATTCAAAAATACAATCTGTTGCATAAAATCAGCTGTAACTAAATAATGAGCTGGAGATAACCACTTTGACCATGATTGAGATGATCTTAAATTAACTAAACCACCAAAATATATCCCTTAGATATGATAAGAGGATCACTTGCAGCCTTATCAATCCTAACAACCTTATCACTCCAAAGTGTACTCATCATGCTATTTCAGACAAACATTTGAATTCATGGTTGATCTGTGATGGTTAATACTATATTGGTATTAGTTGTTGGATTGTCAATTTATTATTAGCGTCTGGTACTAGTATTAACCGAACTAGATCTAATTTTTAGAAGGACTGCTCTAAGAAACCTTGACATTGATCCCAGTCTTGATTGACACTCAAATGACATGGGATTTATATTAGTCTAGTAATTGAGGGTTTCCCATGATTCTCTTCTATATTTGGACGTAAATGATTTTTGATACATGAATGATTAATGAAAGGAATACCTGAGTATAATAATGGCAAAAAAAAATGTGATCTAGGTAACTTCATGGATTCTATAATGTCTTTCTGCCATATGCAGGGATGCTCTAAAAATGAAGAATATATGTTGCTTTTTCATCAAGAATTTATGATAAAAATAAATGCTTTATAGGCCTTAGTTTTGGGCTAAATACCTATCTAAGTCAATTACTTAGCTGAGTCCTTCTCTCTTGTATAAGACTGTCAAATGCCACTATCCTGTTGATTTCCTATTGATTATGTTAAGCCTATTTTAAGCATAATTAAAGAATAAAAATATATAACAAAAAAATTAAGTTTATAAACACTATAATATTTTTAAAATGTATTTTTTTATATTAATTTTGAAACAATCATTATAAAAATACATTACGCATAATTTGTCCGAAAAAAATAAATATTACATGAAAATCTTTACGAAGTATAACATCTTTTTTGGTATAGAGAAAAATAATTTAATTATTTATTAAAAATAATAGACTCATACATATAGAGTGGGTAATTAATTTAGTATATCTGATAAATTTATATTAACTCCCGAAGGGTAGGAGAACAACATTGGAACACAAATAAATAAACCGTTTAAAAAGGTAGAGGCCAATTTTTTTTAAAAAGCACTTGAACTCAAATAATAAAACATATTTGCAAATAAATATATCGGATAAATAGATAACACTTTTTTATTAAGGGAAATATAATCTTATTTAATTACTTAAAATACTAATTACATAATATTAGAAGTATCTAAAAAATATAAAAGAGATTGAAGTTCATGCACATTATTATAAACAACAAATTAAATACAAATCATAATATTCTTTTTTATAATTAACTAAATAATTTGAGTTATCTCATCCTTGTGGATTGCTACCCTAATTTATTAAATAATCAAATTAGTACACTATATTTAAATAATCAAGTGAATTTGTAATTGTCACGACTCGATCTGTGGGCTCGTGACAGGCACTAGGGAATGGATAGGCTTAAGGCCATCAAAACCCGTAGTAAGCCTAATTAATCGACAATATAAATATACATACATATACATACTATTAAAACAACCAAATACTTCATTCACAAATCTACACATAATTAGATTAATACTCGAACTCGATACTAGCAAACATTTCATAACTTGTTACAGACCAAATTCAAACATAATATGCCAAGTACACTACTGCAGAGAGTCTAGAATTTTAAATAGTTCAAAATGCAAAAGTAGAAATTATTTATAATAAGCCCGAAGGAGAAGGAAGTCGAGCTGTCAAAATAAAGCGACGGAGAACCTAGCTGTCACATGAAAAAAATTTAAAAATTAAGACTGTTAGCCTCGAGAGTGAATTAAAATCATATAATCCTATAACAAATACAGTTTTATCAATAAAATATTTATTTAATCAGAATAACGTATCATATTATATTAAAATATGTGTCATGCTATGATTCAGAAGAAAAATAATACAATTTAAACGTTTATAGGACGGGTATCTCAATAGAACCCTAATTCCAATACCAGCAGCATTTCGGCTCTTTTATTCCAATAGGACTGGCATTCAGAGAGCGAAGCTCAACCAGGGTCCTTAAATCTAGCCTGGTCACTTGATTCCTAAATAAGCCGGCGCCGAGAAAAAAACGCTCGACCAAGGACCTTTCTCCGGGAGTCAAATTTTCACAGTCCAGAAAGTTGTACTCGACCAGGGCAAATCCAAAAAATAATCTTTTACTACCTGTCTCTGATTAATGCCGGTTCACACGCGGTTCTGATGCAACCCATCAGGTGTGATGTTCTACTGCTGCCTCATCCCGAAATTATAATTATAATAAACATAAAAATTATATGTAATAATAACAATAATAAAATGAAAAATAAAGATAATAGCCAAAAATAATAATAATAAATAACAATAAGGATATCGAGAATAACGAAAATAAAATAAAATTTATAATAATGATGCTTCTAGTATTCGTGATAATTATTAATCAAATAAAATTAATGATAATAAGCTAATAATAGTCATACTTACAAACCCTTTAGTATTGCATTTAATTTAAACATGACACAAGTGCAGTTGACTATATGACTTTAACTCACAGTTCTGCCGCGCGCTGCAGTCTGTTCCTACGCCTCGGGTGAAGCTTGCTGGACGGACGGACTATCTATTCACGAAAATAACTCAATTAATAAGATATTCTTAAATTTTTCTAGGCTTAGACTCCTACAGTAGACTGCCTAAGAAATTCATACTCGAAAATTCTATGAAAATTCGGCAGAACCTTTCCTAAAATATGGACATCTACTCCGCAATTAATTAACAGGAGTCGGCCACCAAGACTGTATTATTTTTTTCCGACTCCGCAACAGACCATAGATCACAATTAATTACAGTTGGTCCTTTATTAATATTTATTTCACAACCAACCCATAAAGATTTTCTGGTATTTAAACTAATCAAACACAACCATATCTATCATTAAACATAACAATAATTAATCATACTAATTAATTTGTAATATTTATATCTAATTCATAATTAATTAAATATAATTAAATTAAATTATTTATAATTGATAATTAATAGGAATAATATTTTTTAAAATTATAAATTAATTTTTAAGGTCCAAACAAAATTATACCGAGCCGAAAATCTAAAATTCTGCGCGTTTGGAAAACACCAGGGTCCGAAAGCTGGTACCACCAACAATGTCGAATTTCGAATCCAGAAGCGCCTACGCAAAACTTGAGTTGCGGGGATTCCGAAAATATAATTGCTTTTGCCGGAAACTCGCCGGAAGCCACCGGATTGAGGCCAGAAAGTTTCGGCTCTGACGAGGTTGCACATAACTGCCGATGGGGATAAAGCAGTTGGGAAGCTCAGTTCGGGGGTTTTTGATGGTGGGGAGCTTATTTCCGGTGTTGAGCAAGCGAAAGAATGGTGGTAGGAGGCTGTTTCAGTGGCAGCAGCTCCCTTTTCCACGCTTGACGTCGGCAGCAAGGAAGAGGAAGGAGGAGGCGACGACGCGAGGGAAGGGAAGAAAAAGAAGAGGTTGCCGGCGGTTGAAGGTGGTGGCAGGCGGTGAAAAAAGAAGAGAGGTGAGGGAGGAGAGGCAGGTGAAGAGGGGGGGGGGGGGGGTGAAAAAAGTTGCCTCCTTTTCTTTAATTAGTTATTTATTTATTATTGTTAATTATTATTATTATTATTTTATTTTAAAATATTACAGTAATTATCTATATTCTATAAAAATTAATAAAAGTAAATAACCAATTTTATATATAACTAGAATTAATTAGTAAGAGCTTCATTTACATGTGTATATATTAAATTCTTTGTGATATTTTAAATTATTAGAAAATATATTTTTAAATTTGTAATTAGATTTAAAATAAAATTTTAATACATCTATGACTTACGTGATGCATTTTTAAAAGAAAAGTGCTTAAAAAAAATAAGACACTCATTTACTACAAAAAGATGCTTTTAATTTTAAATGTAAAAGCACAAATTCCGAAGTAGTCTTTTAAATCTTATTTCATTATCATTTTAAACTAAACTAAGTTTAATTAAAAGAATAAATTTTAACCCAACACTTATTGATCATTATGCTCTGAACAGATTTATTTTATAAAATAAATAAAAGTTATTAAAAATGACAACGTTGCATTTCTGTTTGGCTTGACTGGGTGAATCTATAAGATTCAACGGAGGGTGTAATGGTAAAAATGCCCTTCAAAGGATATGAAATTGACCCACATAAAGTGTAGTCATTATCACACTGCCCTTCAAAAGATATTTCCAATCCTACGTGCAAAGCGTTTTGCTCCCTCAGTATCCATTTGCAGAGGGGCAAAGGAGTCATGGAGGAGAGGAGCTATAGTGTGAACACATAAACAATTTTGTCAAAAATACCCTCATTATGCGACGTGGTTTCCAAAAACTGTTTGCCCGCGAGGTAGGGAGCAATCAGTCTTCCAATTTTGATGAAATTAATTTGAAAAGACTATTCACAGTGTTTACTCTTTTATTCTATTCGTATGGATTAATCAAATTTACATGTAATTCATTTTGCTTAATTTTTATTTTTATGTTTATAAAATGTTTTCCACAAACTATAGTTCAATGGTTCAAAAAGACTAACTTAAGACAACGCACCCAATTTTGTTAGTGTCAACTAATTTAAGTCCCGCATAGAAAGAGGATAGCAAAAGGAAATGGAGGCACATGTACAAATGAGAAGCGCGTGAGACGGAAAAATATACTTACCTGGACGGGGTCAATGGGTGATCAAGTAGGCCTATGGCCTAGGTTAGTGGCCTCCATTGCACTTGGGAGGGGTGCTAGCCTAAGGTCTCCCCAAGTTGGGAGAGCCTACGTCGTAATTTGTGGCAGTGGGGGCCTGCGTTCGCGCGGCCCCTCTTAATTCCTGTTAAAGTTTCGATGTGTACTTCTTTTCGACCTTTGAAATAAAAGAGACTTACATGAAGCACGAAAAAGCTCACAATAAAAGGTGAATTCCTTTAGCTCTGTATACTGTAATGTTATTTCTTTTAATGGTTTTGCAAAATGAAACAGGACAGTTTAGGAGCTGAACGTCTTCTATGAATAACCTCATGTCTTAATGAAATAATAAATCAATGACGCATGTAAATGCAATAGGAATGCAAACAGAGACAAGGATCGAAAACATCTGCACTTCTTCTCCCTCAGAAACAATGCATCGTACATATACAACAAATGGACCAAGTTTAAGGGTTGTTTGTATACATATACATAACATATTTTGGATGCTTTCATGCTACAATCAAGACGTGTAAGTAGGAAGCAAATAGCAACCTCTAAACTTACCTCAATAGGACCATCAAGAAGAAGGTCCATGGCCAAAGCAGAGGTTACGTATAATAATCTGTGGTATTGAGGGCCTGCATTCGCCTCTCAAACATAATGATCAACTGTGATTATTAGGATCAATTCTTTTATCTGAATCCTAATGTTTTTTTTTCATAGGAAGTTATTGTTTACAATTTGCTACTAAAAGCTTTTAATGAATCAGATGGAGCTTGATGCTTTAAAAAGATTGATTTTCAAAAAGGCAACTTTGCGCTTGGGGCAATGACGCAGCTAGTGAGGTTCTAACCGAGGCATTCGAGAATTTCTGGAAGGGCTCCTTTTGGTGTAAAGCTCCACAATTTTTAATTCAAAATGTTAGCTGTCACTTAATTGAATGGACCGATTCATATGCAAAAACTATTTAGGATTATGAAAAAACTATACTTCTCCACTAACGTTGGAGTTTTCAGAAACTCAATACATACAAAGAACAAGAGTTGAACGTTATAACGAGGAAAAGCAGTAACAGAAAAGCACGGAATAACGTTTACTTCTTACTAATGTGCTTCACCAACAAAGGCTGCTTATATAGCAGCAATTCGAAAAGCAAAATAGCTAGTCGATACCTCTGATTTTCCAATTTTGTGGACTTGCACGTATGTACTCCGAGCTTCATAACAAAAACGAACAAAATTACAAGCTTCTAAGATATGGTTTCATCGTTATATCCATAATTAAGAGAAATCTCAATGTTTTAATAACCAATATGAATGTCGTAAAGATTTGCACATAAACATAAACATAACAGGGACCGCTCGAACAAAGACCACCGTCTACCACAAATTATAACCTATAAGAAGAACAAAGACCACCACCGTCTACCACAAATTATGACCCATAAGAAGACCTTAGGTTGATACATCTCCCAAGTGTAATGGAGGCCAACTACTTAGGCTATCATGGCGCTACTAGAGGTAAAAGAAAATAAAAACTAGTTCTAAAAGGCATCGTGGGAGAAATGAATTAGCATTTGGATTATTTGTCCAAACAAATCTTATAACAAGGCTGTTGAGTAATAAAAATCCAACAAATTCATTATGAAAAAGATCGTAGACTGAGAAATATCTTTAATTTTTCTTTGTAAAACATGTTTTTGCAGCTGGTAGAAACCTGTCGAACCTTCTGAAAGAAATTCATCGTATAGGGGAACTAAAGAAAGACTTAGAATCGAAACAGTTAGATCAAATTTAGTGGGGTGCGCCAAGCCCGTGCTATAGTGCAACGCATGGGCGACACTCGAGGACTCCAGTAGCAAGCTACCGTTGTGAGCCCTCCCCCTCAAAAAATTAATTTAATATCGTGTGAATCATTGATCCACGTATCAGATATTAAACTGATAAGAACAGATACTACACTTGATCTTAGCCAAAAGGCCGAGAAAGGTATGCTTATTTCACTATCTTCTCTCTCCTTTTATAATGGCTTCTTGCAATTCTCTCTTTGGCTTTCTCGATGCGGGATGAAACATCGCTTTGTTCATGTCCCTGCTGTAAACCAAGAAGAGAAGGCAAATTACAGCATTTCCATCATTAAAAGACGTTCTCTGCGTATAGCTTCCTGTGTCTGCTGTTTCTTTTTTTTTTTCAATGATAATTCATCTCGTCAATATCCAACTGGTTAACAATTTGCTAACAATTAACATTAACTGAAGTTAATCTTAAAAGTAAGTGTAGAATTACAACTAAATTTTCAAGTTAGTCAAGTAAATTACAAAGTATTCTTCGAAGTTGAGAAATTAAAAGGCTGCAGTGCAAGTTCAAGTGCATTTTTTTCGTAGTGACCAAGGATAGACGAAGAACCATCATTAGCACGATTTTGCCTTTTAAAACTGAAAGCTAAAAAGAGTAACCAAAACTTCACTAGTGGTTTAAGAGAGAGGAATATGCACAACAAAAATTCAGTTTGGTCTTTATTAAAAGCAGAGAGCACCTTAGAAACATCCCAACATTTAATGAAATATGAAACTAGATAGCAAAAACCCCTCCAATCAGAACGAAAAATGGCTTTGAAAGTAAATACAGGAGGTACCCATGCATCCTCATAAAACTACCGCATACTATTGCTAATCTACCATCTACAGCCTTGTTGGCTGATAGGTTAAGCATACATTATACATCTCGAGGCCTATAAAGCATTAGGCTTAATGAAGCATTAAGAATATAATAGATAAGGGAAGTACTTGCTTTTTAGTGTCCTAGCTAAAAAAGAATTTAGGATAGAGATAATCCTCCGAAGCTACTTTGCCAGAACAACAAGATTAAAGTCGTGCAAGTCTTTAAATCCTATCCCACCATAAAGTTTACTCTTTCTCAGATTCTTCTAAAACGACTGATATCTTCTTTCTCTACTACTGTTAACCCCATCAAAAAAAGCTAGATCCTAAGCTATGGACAATAGCAGGAAGCCCTGAAATAATGGTTTTGACAATTTATACAGGAACATTCAGAAGCCAAACCAAAAGAACAAGGAATTATCTATAAACAACAAATGATTTATTGATTTATAACAAGGCTCCTTCTTGCAACTTGGACACCCTTGAGACTTCCATCAATTGAGCTTTATTAACCAAATAAGCCGGACCTTCTATATAGAACATAAAGAAAATGAAAAAGACGGAAACCCCTAGAAGGTCATAGAAAACCTTGACTATCCTCATTAATTTGACAGGAAATGAGAATAAATTGACACATTTTATTACACAATTAATCAATATTTTAGCAAATTTCATGAGATGGCCAACCTGATTGTAAGCGTTGGTCATGACAACTTTAAGTGCCAACTCTCTAGTCCTTTCATCTTTTTTGGTTCTCAAAGAATATAGAATTTTTATGTATTATTAATTAGTCAATTTTATTACTTTGAAATCTTAATTAGCAATATATAATTAACATAAGTATATAATATATAATTAGAATACATAAATTATAATTTTTAACATTAATAAAATATAAAAAATAAATGGGAGTTTCCATCCCACTTCGATTCTTTGTGGAGCAGGAAGGAGAACTGAAAATCTAACCCACACTGTTACCATTTCTAAAATCAAATGATTTATCACTCAATTCATAATAAAGCAAGAAGAAATTTGCTGATTAGAGGACTTGCATAATTTTTTTTTTCCATTTCGTTACAAATTTTCCATTTTTCTAATCAAATTGAAATAACTTGAATTTTTTTTCCTTTTGTATCCTTTCATTATGCCTGCATTCTTGCAATTTTCTGAAATAATGTTCCTCTAAAAGGACGCAAACAATTAACAAACTAGACAATCCTTGCTTAAAAATTAAAACCACAACGAACAACATGAAGCACTACAAAATTCAGCAAGTTTGCTTTGGAAACACAAGAGATGAATAAAAACATAGTCGACAAAAAAATAGCTAGATTTTTATATCCTTTTTCAATTGTTTACCAATCTTGCACTTCTCTTTACTTTCTTTAAAAATGCCTTTTGCATAATCTTATATTTGCTCGAATAAGAGGAAATATATATTAACGTTTTTCACAAAATTATAACAAACTACATGAGAAATCTCAAAAACTTAGATGGATATAAAAGAGAAAAGTATATAATATGCTTGGCGACCAAACATAAAATGATGCAAGGCCCTGGTTGGAATATGGTCTTCAAAAGGTAACAAAATGAGTCAAGAGACTCACTTAGGAGAATGGTAGTTGACAACATAATGTACCCAAGTTTACATTAAAGTTTATATGGAAAACTTCCTTAAGTCCCACATCGAAAAGAGGGCGAGAAAAGGAGATGCAAGTACACCTACAAATGATAAGCAAATGAAATTAAGCAACATACTTACCTGGACGGGGTCGATGGGTGATCAAGAAGGCCTATGGCTTAGATCAGTGACTTCCATTGCAGTTGGGAGGGGTGCTGGCCTAAGGTCTCCCCAAGTTGGGAGAGCCTACGTCATAATTTGTTCAAAGCCCTTGTCAATTCTAGTTCAGATTTTGTTCAAAGCCTCTCAGATTATCGATCCTCTCGAATTTGGTTTCAAATGCATTCTTTCTCCTTACTTACTTTACAATTCAATTCACCTTATTTTATGCATTCTTTTTCTTTACTTATTTTACAATTCAATTCACCTTATTTTCAGATTTATGAGACGAGTAGCAAATTTTCATTTTCTTCTGTTTAATCTTCGGAGACTTGTGCATATGTATTGTTGTTTTATGGGCAAGACAGATAAAATAACATAGTAGGAAACGGACCAAATAACTAACTATATGTCTTTTCATCTATTATTTCATTCTAGAAGCACCTTTTGTAATATTTTTACCAAATTTGTTATTACTTCTACAAAATAAAAATTTAATGCTTTAGCATATATTTAGAAGATGGTAGTTGCCAAATTGGTATTGTAGAGCTTGATTTTATTTTGTTAGCTTAGTAGCAAATATGCAATAGCATGCCAAACTGACCCTTTAAGAGATTCATTTTGTTAGCTTGCTAATAGGTCTCCTCTCTCTTTCTTCCTCTTGTATATTATGACATCAAACACATGTTTAAGAGAAAAAAATTAAGATAAAACAATGGATCTACAAGTTCTAGGACAAATTTTCAAAAATCTTTTAATTTCCAGGTCTTAATTGGAAGTTTCTCAATGATGATTTCAAATCAGGATGCTATTCTAAAAAGAAAAAAAGGCCTTTAACAACTAATTTTTAACTCATTTACATTGTTTTTGTGAACATGTTGGAGCCTTTAGATTTCTCTAATTTAGTCAATTAAATTGCTTTGCATATATAAAGCGTGTAGTCCTATTTATTTAGTACGGGAATGAAATTCTTCTAAATTGTTGATGGATTTTTCTGCCAATAGAAATATATATTTCAAGCAGTAAGAGGAATTTTAATCAGCTAGGTTTTCCTTTGAAAATACTGTTTTCTTTTTGCTTAATTTTACTCGAAATTTGAACATGCATATTTGAATATAGTGATGTAGCTTTTTTGTAAAAGTAATATACATTAGACGATAATGAGATTACAAATAGGTAATATGATAATTCAGTTTTTCACATAAAAAGAAGAAATCTATTGAACAAGAAAAAACCCTCTACAAAGTCCTAACAATATGGTCCTCCAATGATATCCGGATGGTAACTCAAATTATAGCACTAAGTCTCACTTCGTTGTATATACACAACCAGTGTTTTGTTAATGGTCACCACATTAAAAGAGTTTCTGTTTAGAGGAACATCACTTTAGTTCCACATTGAAAGGGGGTGAGAAAAGGATATGCAAACATGTATACAAATAAGGAGGTGATAGCAATGATAAACATACTTACCTGGACGGGGTCAATGGGTGATCAAGAAAGCCTATGGCCTAGGTTAGTGGCCTCCATTGCACTTGGGAGGGGTGCTAGCCTAAGGTCTCCCCAAGCTGGGAGAGCTTACGTCGTAATTTGTGGCAGTGGAGGCCTGCGTTCGCGCGGCCCCTCTCAATTCCTGTTAAAGTTTTGATGTGTCGTACCTTGGGATCTTTGAAATAAAAAGGTTTCTTGCATGAAATACGATAAACCTCACAAAGAAAGGTGAATTCCTTCAGCTCTGTATAATGTATGTTATTTCTTTTAATGGTTCTGCAAAATGCGTTTTGTGAGTATGGCTGATTGACTTTAGTGGAGTTACCATCTAAAATGAAACAAGACATAGTTTAGGAGCTGAACGTCTTTCCATGAATACGCGTGTAGCCTTCTGTGTTTGAACATAAAATGATGGAGAATACAGTCTCATGTCTTGATGAAATAATAAATCAATGTGGTTATAGAAATGAATAACATGTGCTTTCTAGTCTTTTTTGCCATATGCAAGGATGTTATAGAAATGAATAACATGTGCTTTTACTTCTTTTATTTTCTCATCAAGAATTTATGATACAATAAATGGTTTGTGGGAACAAGTTTTGGGCTAAAGACCTATCTAAGTCGTAGTTGCTCGAGCTCTTCTGTTGCATATGATTATCAAATGCCACTATCCAGTTTGTTTCCTAGTGACTATGTTGATCTTTTAGCACATGGAGAAACCAAAAATTGGAAAGTATTTAATATGTAATAGTCGTAATTTATCATAAAATGAACTCAACAAAGAGAAAATCAAACCTACTTAAAACTAATAAAATTTGAGCACAACAAAGAAGTTGTCAAGCCGAATCCAATATGAATTAATATGTGTTAGGCATGGCAAGACGCAATAATTTATAGGGTTAATAGAAATTTTGAAGAAAAAGAAGTAAAATCTAGTACAATACAATTTATACTATTTATATATGCCGCAACCCACATGGGTTTAAAGCTAGAACCCAGTATTTGAACCTGCATATAATTATTGGAGGCAATGAGGATAAGAAATTCATGGAGCCATGCAGTAAGCACAAAGCGAACTATTCTTTCGCCTTTTACTAAAGAATACCGTGTGCGTGCTGCTTATAGTGGCATACGCTTATTTTTGGAAGGGTAACTCTCAATAGAGATGACCCTCTACCAATCGAAGTTTAATCTTTTATAATTTGATGGGGTTTTGAAATTCTTGCATTGCTAGTTTGCGGCTGCTCTTTGAGCGGTTTGATGGATGTGCAGAAATCTTGTACCTTATTAATTTTCAATGGATCTACAAGTTCTAGGACAAATTTTCAAAAATCTTTTAATTTCCAGGTCTTAATTGGAAGTTTCTCAATGATGATTTCAAATCAGGATGCTATTCTAAAAAGAAAAAAAGGCCTTTAACAACTAATTTTTAACTCATTTACATTGTTTTTGTGAACATGTTGGAGCCTTTAGATTTCTCTAATTTAGTCAATTAAATTGCTTTGCATATATAAAGCGTGTAGTCCTATTTATTTAGTACGGGAATGAAATTCTTCTAAATTGTTGATGGATTTTTCTGCCAATAGAAATATATATTTCAAGCAGTAAGAGGAATTTTAATCAGCTAGGTTTTCCTTTGAAAATACTGTTTTCTTTTTGCTTAATTTTACTCGAAATTTGAACATGCATATTTGAATATAGTGATGTAGCTTTTTTGTAAAAGTAATATACATTAGACGATATTGAGATTACAAATAGGTAATATGATAATTCAGTTTTTTACATAAAAAGAAGAAATCTATTGAACAAGAAAAAACCCTCTACAAAGTCCTAACAATATGGTCCTCCAATGATATCGGGATGGTAACTCAAATTATAGCACTAAGTTTCACTTCTTTGTATATATGCAACCAGAGTTTTGTCAATGGTCACCACATTAAAAGAGTTTCTGTTTAGAGGAACATCACTTTAGTTCCACATTGAAAGAGGGTGAGAAAATGATATGCAAACATGTATACAAATAAGGAGGTGATAGCAATGATAAACATACTTACCTGGACGGGGTCAATGGGTGATCAAGAAGGCCTATGGCCTAGGTTAGTGGCCTCCATTGCACTTGGGAGGGGTGCTAGCCTAAGGTCTCCCCAAGTTGGGAGAGCCTACGTCGTAATTTGTGGCAGTGGAGGCCTGCGTTCGCGCGGCCCCTGTCAACACTAGTTTCATTCTTTATATGCAATCTGACAATATGTGATAGGGATTAGGGGCTTTTCCGATCATAATGTGAAGACCTTAGCTTTTTTGGCGATAAAGAGTAATGCTAGTTTCTAGTGAAAATCAAAGTGAATTTCGCGCCAAGTTCTTGTTTATGTTGTTGCATTGATATATAATATAGACGTGGGAATTACATTAAAGGTTGTTAGCTCTATACTAGTATGCCTGAAAGAATTAATGGAAGTAAATTTGCAAATATAAATCCCTCGGCAATATTAAATTTATGCAGTAATCACGGAATTTTGGCTCAAATGGAGGGCAGTAGCTTGCTACTGGTGTGCTGGAGCGTCGGCCATGCGGCATTATTGCAAGGGCCTGGTGCATCCCACCAAAATTAGTGCAACTTTCCCCTCGTCTTGAGGAAATCTGCATGGTTTTCTATTTTGGATAGGCTCTTGGAATGCCAGATGGAATGTTTTAAGAATTTTGTCTATTTCTGGGTTCAATGCCATAAATATTTTGTCTATTAATCAAGTGCTTATATACGGAATCAACAACATTAATTAATTAGTTAGCTACATATACTAAAGAACACCATGAGTGCTCAATGTAGATGGCTCCTACCAATTTTAATTTAAAATTTCTTTAGAGAAATAGTAATTCTTGTAGCACTTTTTAAGGATATTATAGTTGTGTGACATCCTATTATTGGATGAAAATTAGATAATAAAGTAGCTATAAAAAATTCAAAAAACACATGGTACCCTTTGTGCGTAAAATCACATGGAGTAGTGTTAGAAGTTAGAATATTAATTTAATACAATATTAAAATATTTAGTATACGTGTCACTCATCTAATATGAGATAATTGCAATATAATTGGAATATTCTTTCTAATATGATTTTTTTTAGTTAAAAAGAATATGAAAACATAAATAGTGCAGAAGAACCATAAAGGTTCTGTAACAGAAATAACTAACTGAAAGAACATTTGTGAGAGGGAAAGAGAGATTGGAAAACAGAGAAGGAGAAATGGCAAGCAATGCCAGGCAAGAGAGAAGGAGAAGAATTGTGGAAAGAGGGAGTGATAGGTTGGCACTAATCACAGGCCAAATCCAAAATCTGAATGAATCACCATCCTCAACCCCCACTTATCAACAGAGGCATCATGCACACACCGAATCCTCCCCATCAATTATGTACTCTCCTTATGATCATTCTCAAATTAATGGTATTTCCAATTCACTCCAGCCTGTTTCCTAACATGATTGCACTATCATTTTGGATATTTTTTATTTTTATTATTACTGATCTTGGTTGGATTAATGATAATTCAGATTTTTTAAAGATTTTGTGTACAAATTATTGAGTTTATTTTGTTAATTAGTTATTATTAATAATGCAATATGATATGGTTGAAAGAAACAAGAAAAAGAAATAATGGGATATGATTTTCTTGATCTTCTTTCAAATTTAACCCCTTCACCTTCTTTCTATTATTTCCAATTATTGATTGATAGAAATAAATTAGCGTTTTGCTATTCTATTGCTACTAATACATGACTGTTAATGTACGTAAAACAATGTTATGCCATTAGAAAATAAATTGAAATTAACACTACAATCTCAGTGATCATGTTTTGATTTATTGGTGTTTGCAGCCGAGGGTCTAGATGGTGCTTCTGTTGCCAAGCTGACGAAACTTAGGACTATTAATGGAATTCCAGAATCCAAAAACTTCGATAGCCCAAAGAAACCTGAATCTCGATTTCGAAATAATGCAACAAGTCCTGAGAAAATAAGACCTCAAGTTTTTGATACCAAGACAGAAATACAGGAATCTGTTATAGTGGCTACAAATTCACCATTAGTTCCGAATGAATCAAATCATCATTACAGATTCTTCTCTTCCAAGCGGATCAATGCCTGCATCATTTCTTCCGAGAGAAGGCGCGCGATGTGTTCTCTTATAGTAGCTTTTCTAGTGGTTATATCACACATTGGTTACCCACTTTTCTCAGCTAACATTGTTCGTTCAGAAAGCGTCATTGCCTCAAGGCCATTATACATAATCCTGCTTACTGATGTAGCAATTGTGCTTGGTCACATGTTTCACGAGAGCGGAAATAATGGCTCTGAGGAGGCTGAGGCAGAAAGAATGGAACCCAACAAGGAAGATGGAGATAACTGGGATGGTGCAGTCAAGCTATTGGAGAGAGGTCTGGTCCTGTATCAAGCCATCCGAGGCATCTTTATTGACTGCAGTGTTTATCTGGTTGTGGTTATCTCTGGCCTCTCTTTACTGTAAATCTTTATCTTCAAGATTAATTAACAATTTTGCTGCACATATTATATAGCTGTGCAGCTGCAAAATAATTTTTTGTTGCTCATGCTGTAGTAGCTTTCAATCTTAAGGTTTGCTCTGTTGTGGCGCAAAGGTCGCATATTCAAGTCTTGAATTTAGTCCTCGACAATGTAATGATCTTTTGAAATTTTGTTCTGTGGTGCCAATTATTATGAGATTATGCTCTTTGGTTTTTCATTTATGAATGGATAAATTAACACTCATAAAAGTGCTTATACATACATATTGCTGCTCAAAAGAAGTATATTCTTACCTAAAACTTGATGGTACATGATAAGATTTGGAAATTTATCCATTAAAGACATTTAAATAATACTACAAATGCTAATTGTCAGAGTTGAATTGTTGGGTTGCTGGCAGGTAGTGAATATACTGGGACCTGGAATTCTTGTCCAGACCAAGATTTTCGATGAGCAGTAAGGCTTCATTTTTTCTTTTTACAGTTATACACTATTTACTAGGACTTATACCATTCTGTAGTAACTTTCCCCAAAAGATAAAAGAACCAATGTTGATCTAACCTACACCAAACTTAACTTTTTTTTTTTCTTGAATTCGTAACGTTTCTGTTTGCTACGAATTCAAGAATTTTACAACTAACAAAAAGGCTTGGGAAATTTACTCATATTACTACCGTTTTGTTTTTCTCATCTGTTTTTACTTAATAAGAAGTTCCCATAGTTAGTTAATATCACTTGATACATAAGGCTGTCCTGGCCATACTGTAGGTGGGATTGACCAATGGCTTACACGGGTGGGGTAGATACCTTTCATATAATGATAAAGCTATCCAGCTGGTAAGGATCAGCTTGTTGGTGTCTGGTGAGGTTGCTTCAAATTCATTCAGTGAATTAAGGGATCACCTTTTATTTTTTGACCATTTTATGTAAAATGGATTAATGGTCATCCGTGGTTTAGTTGCGCAGTCCTTCACATAGCAGTAAGTTGCAGTGCCAAGTGGTGCCAAAAATGATTGAAGAGAATGCTATTTCCTTTCTTTTAATACTTAGTATACATCTTATGTCTGTTGCCTGATACTTCCGGGGAAGTGTACTAGTTTTGGCTTGGTTCTCATGGCTAGTACAACTTATGTTCCTGTTTATTCTTTTGTCGAAAACAGAAAAATAATTAAAAGGGAAGGGGGTACCGTTTTATTTAAATTTGAATTCCGATTTCTAGCACTTATCAACAACTGCGCTGCTACTTATACATAGAAAACTGATGTTTAACACTATGTTACGAAGGGTCAAGGTTTGGTGTTTTGCTCCGAAGGGTTAAATATTAGGGGGGTCTCCTAAGTCTACTGTTGATATGTAACTCTTCTGATTCTGAAGAGATGATTAATTCTTGTCAGGTTTCCTTTATTTACGCTTGTTGTTTGTTTTTACCAAACTTTGTCTCGGACAATAAGTTCGTTGCCAACACCAAGTAGGTGAAATGATGTCCTTTCGTTTTAAAAACAAACCAGTGGAGATGCCATAAACCCAGCAGTTGAGGTCATCAAGAATGGGTTTTGAGTACAAATAGTTGAAGTTGCAGAAACAGTCCACATCATTTAGTTAGTTGGCTGTATTAAAGTATCCAGAATCAAAGATCCCCCACTTTCGGTCTGTGGGCTCCTGATGAGGTAGATCACATGTAAGCAGCACCTTTAGGTAATTCTTTTTTGCCGGGGACATGCATGCTTCCAATTGTATCAGCATATTTGACTAAAGTTTCATAGGCTTGTACCCTTTCTTTTTTATTATTCTGGGATCACGTTGGCTTGGGAAAGGGCTAAAGAAGAATTGGCAAAACCATCCCTTAGTATCCGAGATTCTCTACTTTAGTTTTAATGGACTTTTCTTTTCAAGTTCTTTATCTTGGGATTATTTTGATTCTTGCCAACTTTGTCTCTTTTGGTGGTAATCTCCATGTGGCTTGCTCTAGTTCATGTTTTTAATGGTCCCCGAACAATGTTCTTGGGTGAGAGTATCTTAAAACTTATTTATTTATTTATTTTTTAAGTTCTGATTGAGATTATGTTCTCGATTTTTTAATTTTGAAGACGATCTAATATTGTAAACTAAGTTTATAAAGAGTGTTTCTTTCTTAATTTATAATTTCTTTTACCCTTAAACAAAATTAAGTGTCCTCTTAATGGAAAAGAGCAATAGAATGAAGCAAAGAAATCAGCAATGGAGTTAAGGTCCTGTACCATAGTGTTTGATGTGATAACAGGGTAAGTAGGGCATCCTTTGCCATGTTATAATTTGCCTGTGGACCTTATATGAAAGGGAGCTGAGTGTGAACCTTAAGAAATGACCTACTTGTTTGAACTGAAATCAGCATACAGTTTTAATAAGACAGCTGGGCCCTTGCCTGCAGGAATTCTGCACATGCACTGACTTGCCCCATACCATGAATTCACTGTCCTAAAGAATCCTATATAGAGAAGTCTTGCTTCTTCCCCCACCCAAAAAAAAAAAAAAAAAAAAAAAAGAAGAAAAGGATGAGAAATAAGAAAATGGAGAAAATAATTCAGTTCTGTCAAATTTACTCTTTAGTCCTAACTTTGATTTACTATAATTTATTATGACAACCAATTGTTTGTCCACTTCTTTTTCTTTTTCTAAGAACTGGTCCACTTCTTATTTCAGAGAAAGTGGCACATAGACTTTGGGTACTTTTCACTTTCTGGTCTTCAAGTTTTGAGATAAATTCTATCAATTTTTTTTTTCAATTTAAATTAGAAAACCCTCTCAATTTGAATTAAAATCTTACAAAACTCTTGCATTCTTAAATCCAAAATCAAGAAAACCTGAAAAGGATTTCAAGGATATTTTTATAAAGACTCAATTAAAATTCAGACAATTTTATGTTACAATTTAAAATTTAGAAAGTACCATCAAAATCTTATATTCAAAATGCAATGATTATATACAGCGGCTTCCTCTGCTGCATTTCCATCAACAAATTCAAATTTTACGAAGTTGAGACTTTCTGATAAAAACTGTATAGTTTGTAATTTTCCTGTTAGATTGCTGGACAAATAAAATTGAATTTAACTGTCAGAACCTGAACATTACATTTATTGAGCCTATAATCAACTTCTAAGATTGTACTTTTATATGTTGGTTGAGAGATTCCACTGCGAATGGGGCACATGCATTTCTGCATATCTTTCTAGATAAGTCAGCTGGTGTAGTGACCCACTAAATTAATCAACAAGTAGCACTAGAAAAGCTGCAATGTCCATATAATGCATATATCTAATGCCATAAATTACTGTCCTTTCAGGAAATTTGAAGGAGAAACTAACCCGTTCAGGACCAGGAGCAATCCAAATTCAACGACCTAGCTAGACTTATTTAATACCTAAAGCATTTCTTGAAGTTGCAAAAAGATGTTAGTTAATTATTAATTAATAATCAGTTGTCTCACACTCAGTGCTTAAGTGTTGCCTTTAATCATATCAAATGTTGTTAATCATGCCGTTATGATGTTATCTAAATCTGAAGAATGAATAATAATAAAAAAAGAATAAAATGAATTTGATTGGCTCTTCTTTTTCTGCAGCTTCGTATTATCTGGGAAAAAAGACAAAACTAAAAGGGTCCAAGATGATCCAAAAGCATCTTCAGTTACTTTTGATCTAAGTTTGAACAAGAAAAAGAAGAAGAAGATGGAGAGTAGGTGCTAGAAAGACGTGATCATGAATATAAACATACTTGTAATATACCAAAAAGAAAAAAAATAAACAAAATTAAGTCTTCAAAATCAACTACATAGCTAGGAAATAGAATTGGAAGAAGCAGATCAAGAAACCTTAAACTAATTACACCAATTTTAATCCACTGTTCAACGTCTTTATTTCAAGAAAATTAACCGAGCTACACCACCAATTCACTCTTGTCAAAGATTCTTGCAGGAACAGCAAACCTAGCAGAGAAAGACCGAGACATGCTGTCAGGATCAGACCACATTGAAGAACCTTGATCAAAATTCTGAGCGTATGTGTAAGGATCATAAGAAAAATGCATCCGGTCACTGCTCGAAGAACAATCAAACAGCTTCTTCTTCTCCTTCATTATTTTCCTCCACAACAATCTCCATCTTGGAGTAGCAGCAGTATTCGCAGTCTTGGACTCATGACCCACCAACATATTAAACGACACATCAATCCGATCGTATCTTTGACTCTTGACATAGCAGGCATCTATGACGTTGCTGTTCCCAGAATTGCACCAGCTTCTAACTTCCATGTTTGAGAGATCTTGAAAGTTCAAGATTTGGGCTTCTGTGTAACTTATCTGAGTTATGAGTGCCACCTTTCCGTTTTATATATAAGGTCACGGTATCTTAACGCCAAGTTTCTATGCATAAAGTTTTTACAGTCTTTTTTAGGTGAATTCTAGGATTTTGTAATTTAGAATAACTTCTAATAATATTTTAATATGTTTATTAAATAAATAATCATAAAATTTAAATTAATCTACATAAAAAATTTAGTTTTGAGAAATATATAAAAATATTTTAATATGTAATTTTATATAAAAATTGTATATTAACATATATTATGTACATTTGAATCAGATGATATAATTTTCTTTAAAATAAATACATAAAAATATAAAAAATCACTGTAAATAATGACATTCTAATATTCACACACTCTTTAATAGAGTGGACAGATCTCCAAAATTGTTTCCAATTAGATTATTTTATAGTTCACAATTGATAGTTTTATCTTATATCATTTGAATTTAATCATGACAGACAATAAATAAAATTAAATAGTCAGATCCGTATTTTCACTTGTAAAACTTGAATTTGAATCTCATTTTTTTTTCCGTCTAAGTATTTATTATTTTTACAAGTAAATAGAAAAAATAATTAAACACATTTTAGAATCATTCTAATATACCATAGATTTATTTTACCATATAGACCCATACAACTAATTTTATTTTAATTTTTATAATTTATAAAAATAATTAAATATTAAATTAATAAATTATATATAGTACTTAGTTATTGATCAATCAAATATATTATTTTTATTTAATTAATTAATTTTTAATATTTAATCAGTGACATTTTACAACTATAAGATTCAATTATATAATTTTAACTTGTATAAGTAATTAAAAATTATATATCAATTTATTGACAATCTAATTAACAGAAAGATATATATAATTAATTAATTATTCAAAATAATACTAATTAAGTGTTCTAAAATTAAGAAAATATATTTATAATGGTAAAGTATAATAATGGTACTCTAGCAAAACCTCACGTTTTATCTTTAAATAGGTAAAAAGATAATTTTAAATGTCCATCGAGACTCAATAAACCCATAATAAAATTCATAAACACATTTAAAACAGAAACTCCTAATATAAGATATTACTAGAGTACTGCTGTAGTATCATACTATTATAAGTCTAATTTTTTTAATTATAGACTATAAACTAATTTTATTTTAAATAATTTATTTATTTTATATATTTTTCTACTAATATAGATTATTGATAAATTTATATATAATTTTTAATTATTATATAGATTAAAATTTTATAGTTAAATTTTATAATTGTCAAGTACCACTAAATAAATTATAAAAATAGATAAAAGAATTTAATAAATAAAAATAATGTATTTAATTAATTAATAATTAAATACTATATATAATTAATTAATCTAATATTTAATTACGTTAATAAATTATTAAAATTAAAATAATATGAATATTTATGAATTTATGTAGTACTCTAAACATATAATACATTACAGAAGAATATTGTAAAACTTGATATAAGACATGGTCACATAACAAAATGAACTAAGGGTGAAATTGTCATTTTAGTATGATGCAGATAGACCAGGATTAAGTCCAGAAATTACGTATTATTATGGTTTTTAGTGAATTAATTGGGATATGGTTGTGCCTCATAAGTCAAGGCCATAAGTTAGTTGGACTTTATTATGACATTCTGAAACGTTTCAAGAGATGGTTGACTGCCCATTACTAGAGGTTAATGGGACTGGGTATGTATATGGAAAAAGAGGCAGTTTGCCCCCTAAATCATGTAAAGGGATCAAATAAGCCGTATCTCAATTTTTCTAATAAATAGGCCTAAAACTTCTCCTTAGGGTAAGGGCCAATCTAATATAATCTAGTTGTTTCTAAAATTAATTAAACGAAATAAACTTTGAATAAATAAATTCTTAGAAGTAAACAGCTAACTATATTTTTTAAAATTCTTTTTATATTTTTATTGTTATTTTTATAAAAAGAAAAAATATAATAAATCACTTCACTGATACCATTGGCCATCACTCAATCACTGCTGTCACTGTTGCCATCACCACCACCAGCATCATCTCTATATTACCACTTTTGACTTTTAAGTTATATTTGATATCAAATCATCCATCATCACATTGCCACTATCACCACCATTATCATCTCTCGACCATCCACAACTACTGCCACCGTTATTAATTAAAACTATAAAAAAATCCACAATCACATAACACTATATAATCATAGACAAATAGAATTGATGTATTAATTATCGAAACCTATAATCGCCTCCGTCAAAGCTAATGAAACCAATCCAATTGCTGCCTCCATCAAAGACAACAAAATCAATTGCCGCTCTGATGATAAAGCCTAGCCTGTCCTCCGCCTGCCATCAAATCTATTTTTTATCATCACCGAACACATCAAATGCCCATGCGTCATCGTCACTATCAATCAAACCATCTATGCACACTCTTAAACAATCTTAAATCCACAAGCAACAACAGCACATTCTGGTCACCACTATATTAACATCATTACCATCATTATCAGAAGTATTTAAACCTCCACTTTCTTAGAAATTTCGCTACCACAATCATTGTTGATGTATTTTAAAGAGTACGGACATGATTTGATTTGAGTGAAGAGCCGAGTTCATAATCTCCTACATTTTTACAATAAAGCAAGAACATAAAGATCAAAACAATGTTAGGATATGCATGGGTTCAAATCATAGTAATCAGAGTTAAAAGAGTGTTGGTGAGGATTAGGAAAAAAGATTTAGATTTTTGATTGGTTTTGTGAATATAAAGGATTAGGTTTTGTCTTTGTCTTTTGCTTTTTATCAGAAATATGATTAGTCTATATTAATTGTTATATTAACGGGAGAAAGAAATTTTCAGATGGCTTGCTATATATCTCACTTTTATCTAGTTTAATCCCATAAAAAGTTAATTCTACCGAAGATGAAAAAATGATATCAAAATTAAGACTTCTAACTCAAAGAGTAAAAGTCTTTATCAATTCGGATAAATTTATTATTTATTTTTTTGATTTTTTTTTGTGTGTTTTTGTTAGCAAAAGAAATAAGTTACTCTCCATTTCAAGAGTGTGCAGGACAGTTGATTGACCTAATTAAAACTTTGAATTAGTTTGATCTACAAATAGAAGTTATGGGTCTCTTTATTAGAAAAAGTTGATAGTTGGCTTGTTTGACCCCTTGACAAGTTCATGAGCAAATTGACCCTTTTTCTTGTGTATTTATTGGCACTTTCAATGGTTGTTAGCTGTCTATCATGTACTATAACCTGCTATATGCTAGACGTATTTTCTTAAGAAAATATTTATATAAAGAGGACTTCTACCTACCTGACTTTGTTATCTTTTCTTTTCTCTTTTTTTTTTTTTGGGGAAAGACTTTGTTATTTTTTAAGTAAACATGATTTTGTTATATAAAGTAATAAGAAAGACTTTTTCTCAAAAAATAAAAAAAGAAAGACTTCTTCTCATAATTAAAAATAATAATAATTTTTTAATCTTTTCTTCTTGATCAATTTCTTTTTTACAAAATTAACTCACAATTTACCATAATAAAAATATGAAAACAACTTAAAAATGAAAGGATCCAAACTTAGAGTAATCCAATAATTTTCTACTCCATTCTGCCATGACCTTAATAAAATTTTGGAACATAAAATAAAATACGTAAGAAACTAACTATACACATTTACAATTTAGGAAGGTGAATGTAATTAAGGAGTTTTATTATTGCTCTAAACAAAAATTAAGGAGTTTCATTATTAAATACAAAACAATTAATTTTCTTTTGTTATATATTGAACTCTGTCTAGGATTCAAGCTTGAAACCTTATGCCCTGGTATCGTAGCATAATACATGGGATATTAGATCTCATTTTGCGTAATAGTTTGAAATGAAGTACTTAATTATGAACTTTTACAATCAACTTTGCATAAATATCCAAGCCAAATCCAGCTAGCTCTATCAAAATGTTATCAATCTTCTTCAATGGCCAATTCTTGGTCAGGCCTTGCTGATGGAAAGCTTCATCACAGCGACCAAAATTTGTAATGGAAGCCGTAAGAATGGTTTTCACAGTATCAATGTTGTGACCTTTAAATGCACCCAGAGCTTTTCTAAGGTCTTCAATAATCTCAACGTAGATATCTATTGATATATTAATAGCAGTGAGGATTTCAGATGATGTAGATTTATTCTTTCTCAATTTCAAAGCAAAGGACAGCGCATTCTGTACATGTTCAATCAGTGAAATCATGACTGCCTCCAAGGCTGAGAAGGAGTTTATAGAACCAGTTACGCATGGTGAAATTAAGGTGACACAATTAGCAGGGTTTTCAGTAATCGCACATATGTTATCAAGTGAAGGATTAATGGATTTTGGTAGCTTGAATGGGTTATTATAAGCAGTGGAAAACAATGATTTGCATGGAATATGAGGGAGGAGGTCATATTTAATGGGAGATGGAGAAGGAGAATTTGCTGCAGGGCCAAAGGCGATCCAAGTGGCCTCTGTAGAGAATGAGAGAAGACATGAAAAAAGTAAAAGAACAAGAATTGACTTGCTGAGTTCCATTTTTGTATTATGTTTCTTTTTTATTAGAGGAGACTAATTGTGTTGAGGAGCTTAATTATGGCTATGAAGAAGGCATTACATGGATGGAGCTTTTAAATGAGGAACGGTTAATTTTGAAAGGTTACCAATTATTCTCCCCTAACAGTGCCATGACTTTCAATTCATTCATTTTGTTTTGGTTAGAGGGTGGGTACTTGGATTTAGTTATAAAGCAAAGGGTTTGTAATATTTCACATCTTTAACAATCTCTACATTAATTATCATGTCTTTCATTTCCAAAGATATATATTCTGGTAGAACAGTTTGTTCATATATATATAGTCTATATATATGTCCTTTATATGTATTATTTATTCTATAAAAAGAAAATTTTGGTGTAATGTTTTTGGTTGAAGTTATTTAACTTTTGTTATATAAGAATAGCTAAGTTGTGTTAAAATTCAGTTAACTTTCTAAAACATTAATTTTCGATTTTATTTTTCTTGTCAATGGTTAGGTGAATGATAAATTGATTTGTGATTATAAATATATGTTATTTCAAAATTTAACAAGATTGTAATGATTTGTATATATTTCCATGCCTAAATAAATTAAATATTTAATAAGAGCATTTTTATTGATGACAAGATCTGATTCAATATGCACATTATAGTCTCATTGGTTCTCAAATTATACCATAAATATTTAAATAATTTTGTACCTTCAATCTACTTTTTCCGGTATTTAAACTTCAATTTTATTTTCAATTGAAGGATATTAAGTGTAATATAATTTTATTAACATGACTGTTGGAGAAATACTAAGCGTACACCTCTATTAGTTGATCAGTTTTTAAATCGTTAGTTGAGTTTTAAAAGAGAAAAAAAAAGAATTAGTAACAAAAATTAAACGAGAAATTTATATAAATAATTAGGATCCTTTTAAATCTCTAACAAGAAGAGAAAAGAAAGAATTAATTAAAAGATAACAGTCTTATAATAGCAATTGACAACCGTGCATGCTTAACCATTACCCTTTTAAAAACCCCACCCACCTTTGCCTTCTTCATAAGCCATAAACTCCACTTGATCCTTAGCAAATTGATACCTTGAAACCAAAGAAAAATACAAGACCCACATATATAATGGAGCTCAACAATACAATTCTTGTTTTCCTATTATTTTCTTCATTCTCTCATTCGCTACTGAAGCCACTTTTAATATTCTGTTAATTATCATTCCTCATTACATTTTCCATGCAAAATATTATTTTCTACCCATATTCCATTCAAGCTATTATCATATATGAATCCTAAACTTAATCAAATATGTGCTGTTACTGAAAACCCCAATAAATGTGTAGCTCTAGTTGCTCCTTGCTTAAGTACTAGTCATACAAATCCTTATCCAGCTTTGCGTGCAATCATATTATCATTGTCTGGATATGTAGAATCTGCACTCTCTACTGCTATAAAATTAAGCAAGAGTAAATCGTTATTTTTTAAAATTTACATTGCAATTGATGTATGTATAGAACTTTATTGTTAAGGTCATTGAATACCTTAACAAAGCTTCAATTGCATTTAAAGCTCATGATTTGGATACTGTAAAGAGTATGCTTACTGCTTCCATTACAAATTTTGGTCATTGTGATGAAGCTTTCCATCAGCAAAGCCTAACAAGGAATTGGCCATTGAAGAGAATCAATCAAAAGTTGGTAGAGCTGGCTGAACCAATCAAATATTGATCATGAAATTACATTAGCAATTTATTTGACATAATTTTTTATTTTTTCTTTAAGAACTTAATTATATTGATGTTGTTAAATTGTAACCCTTCACGGAATGGGCTAATTTCCTTAGTGAGACGGAAATCCTTTTATTTAATATTTTAATCTTCTTACAATTGTTCAAATCATTATCCCGAAACAATATTTAGTGCTTTATTAAAACTAGATTTTATTTTCTAGTGATATGCAAAAGATTTTTGAAAAGTAAACACAGAATTAATTCTAAGAAAGACATTTTAATTTTTTATTTGAACAAGTAAATGAAAAACATAAAATAGAAACAAAGACAAAGGCCTCTTCACTTTAATGTTTTTGGTTGAACTTATTTAACTTTTGCTGTATTAGGTTAGTTAATTTACGTAAATACTCGGTTAACTTTCTTAACTTAAAAAAAATGGATTTAGCTATAAGCAAAAGTAATTTTTAATTGATCACTAAAAGTGAATAACAATCGCTTTTGGCGGTAGCTAAATGTTGATTGCTAAATGAAATTGTAAATAAAAATTAGAGTTAAATACTATTTACTTCTTTTAGTTTGACTTAATATATGACTCACTTTCTGCATATTTTCTATTATATTAAATTTTTTTTGAGTTCTAATAAAATTAACTACTACCTCTTTCCGTGTTTAGTCGAAAGATTAAACTGGTAATTTAAAATTATAATTTAATTCTTAAACTTATTATCAAGTATCAAATTTGTCCAAGATTAATTTTATTATCAAATTAGAGTAAAATTTTATTTTTAGCACAAGTTAATTTTAGTGTCTTATTAAAATAATAAATTTTACTTGTTTATATCTTTTATTTTTTTTAGCACAATCTAATTATAAGAAAATTTAAATGTACAAATTTTTTTATTTATTTTTTATTTAATATTATTAAATTACTAAGTGGTTTAATTTTAAACTTTTAAGTAAAATAAATAGTTACAGGTTATTATTTTTATTAGATAATAAATTAAACTATATTAAAAATGAAAACTTTGCTCGTATTAATCTCACTGGATTAGTTGATAAAAAATTTCATTTTTAACATACAAGATTAACATGATCTCTTTATTGATAATTAATTTTATTTCACTAGATTAAGACATGATTGTATTTATTTTTTTCCTTTTTATATAGTTTAACTATAAATATGTAATAAAAATAACAATAGAATGATTTTTTTAACTAAAAATATTTATTTTATATTAATAACTAAAATTAAATTATATAGTAATTTAATAATAATATTATAAATATAAATAGTTTTAAAATGTTTAAATTTGGTTGAATTAAATTGTATTAAAAATAAAAAAAATTAGAGTAAGAAAAAATATGAAATTTATTATTTAAATTAGACATTAAAACTAAATTGTGCTAAAAATAAAATTTTACTCTAATTTTATATTGAAATTAATTTTGGACGAGTTTGATATTTGATAATAAACTTAAGGATCAAATTGTAGTATTAAATTACGAATTTAATCCTTCAACTAACATGGAAAGAGGTAGTAGTTAGTTTTTTTTACAACTCAAGGGGGTTTTTAATATAATAGAGAAAATGCAAGGACCGACTCATATGTTATATCAAACCATTGGAAATAAATAATATTTAATCCTGAAAACTAAACTGATCGTTAAAATAGCGATCATATTAAGTAGTCTCTAAAAGTAACTATATATTGTAGTTGTTATTTTACCTAACTGTGGTTGCTGATTAAAAATGATGAGAGATTATAAAAGAAAAATTAGAGACCACTCATCATTCTCCTGTTATTTAACTTTGGACAGGTTAATATATAAATGGTCATTGTACTTTGCACGTAGTTTCAATTTTAGTTATAAAACTTTAATTTGTTTCCTATCAGTCATCTAATTTTAATTTTTTCTCAATTTAGTATTTTACAAATAAAAAATTGATATGTGGTCATATTTCTATCAATATGTACTCGCAAGTATACTAATCATTCCTATAGTAAGAATAAGTTCACAATGAGGTCAATCTCACAAGGAACTGTAGAACAGTTATTATAATGACTAACTATCATAAAGAAATATTAAAAATAAATCTAAACACTCTAAATCAATATTTTGGAGAAATGAAATATTTATAAAATAAATATAATAACCTATAAAATAAATATGCAATGATTATAATGTATGAAAACTATATGATAAAACTAGTATTTGGCCTAGCCATTTACTTAGATTTAATGAATGAGATGATGATGTGCCTTTTTATTTAGTCACTAAAATTAATGATGCATTTAAATTTTTTTATACCAATATAGATTGAAGTAAATATGGTGTCTTCTAATACATTCAACCTAGATATTTTCATAACAACTACTACTACTAAATTGATATGATAGTTAACTAACAATAGTAATTGAAATTAATAAAGATATGAAGGTAAATAAATCATTCATCAACTAAATAACCAAGTTTCATACATATGTAAAAAGACTAAACTAAATACTTATAAAACTAGTCTGTCATATTTAATTAAACAGTCATTGTAATTAAATAGAAAGACATAAAATCAAACTGAAAGTACAAGCTTCCTTGAAATCCAAAATCTTTCAAGTAAGAAGATAATTGGTTATCACTCTCCGCTTCTTAAAAAGTTCCTTAGGTCTTAAAAAAACAATGAAAAACTAATTAAAGTTTTTGTGGAAGATGAACTGTAGAGAATTACAGAGAGGAATAATGGACAAATGCATACAGAATGAGTATATCTGTATATCTTGTTATGTATTTGATCTCCATTACTTATAGAGATTTCTCTTGCAGAGTCATTCTCCAAATACAAAACTTCTAAGAATTATCTTTTACATCTCTTAGCTATCCTAAATAAAACAAATAACTAATAATAGTCCATAATTACATAAAAACTTAATTAATTTCCTTGGGGCTTAATATATTCGGCTAGGCCTGTGAAATCAATAGTCCACGCGTCTTTAATTCTAGATCTTGGTAGCAACAACTATATTTAAGTCCATTTGTGAGTATTTAAGCTCATTTTTTTTTTCTTTTTGGCTATTAATACTTGAAATTAGACAATAAAACTAAAGTGAAGTAATAAGCACATATTTCTACATATTATGTACATAAAACATACAATTAAAGTACTAAAATATCTAAATATATATACATAACATGAACCTATCATGTGGCAAGAACAACCAATAAGAAAAGTGTAATTAAGTAAAAAAATGTGACATGTCAATTTTTTATTAACAATGTGAATAAATTGCAACCAAAATTAAAGTTGAATGATTGAAATAAAACAAACTTAAATTTTGTGACCAAAATGAAACTAATTGTAAAGTTTAGTGACCATTTATATTATTATTGCTACTTTGATGATATACAGATAGCTAAATTGTGCTAATATCCTGTTAACTTTTTGACACATTCGATTTTTTTTCTTGTCAATGGTTTAGGAGAATGATTAATTGATTTGTGATTACAAATGTTGTTTCCAAAATTAACAAGATTGTAATCATTTGTATATATTCTATGTCTAATTAAATTATTGATAAGAGCGTTTAAAATGATCAAATGTTCCAAGTTTAATTATTTAAATATGTATTTAGCTAAAAAATTATCCTTAGTTTTATATGTGCTATTATTTTTATTCAACAATAAAATACTATATTTAAGTAGAAACTAACCGACCCATTATAAGCCCTTAATGATACATTTAACCAAATGAATTAGATTTTTCCAGAAGGTGCTCAAACTTTCTATATTCTTCCAAATGCTATTTAGTATGTTACGAAAATGAAATATTGAATTACCATTTGGATATAGTGTTAAAGTCTGGATACCATTAGGCTTTTCACTTAGGATTCAATTTTCAGAAAAAACATTATTATCCTTATCACCCTTAATACTTTATTCCTCAAATTTTTTTTTTTCTTGTAATCATTTCAATGTTGTTGTACAACTGGAGTAGTCAAGGTTCGACTGTGAAGATAATTGATGTACAGATGGAATGGCTAATTTGGGATGCAGCTTACTTAATGTATACTTTGTGTTTGAAGACCCAACTGTAGGAAGTTATGGAATGGTACACATTCATTCTCTTCTGAGCTAATTTCCCCTGAGAATAGGAAAAAATTAGTTCAACAAAAATCAAACGAGAAAGATATAAAAATAATTGAAACCCTTTTAAATCTCTAACAAGAAGAGAAAAGAGAGAATTAAATGCGAAATGGCACTCTTATATTATCAATTGACAACCTTGCATGCTTAACCATTACCCCTTAAAAATCCCCATCCACCTTTGCCTTCTTCATAAGCCATAAACTTCTCTTGATCCTTAGCAAATTAATACCTTGAAACCAAAGAAAAAATACAAGACCCATAATGGAGCTCAACAAGACAATTCTAGTTTTTCTACTCTTTTCTTCTATTCTCTCATTCACTACTGAAGCCACTTTTAATATTGCCTTTGGCCCTTCATCAGATTCTCCAGCTCAATCTCCAATCCCCCCCATTAACCATCATTCCTCGTTGCATTTCCCATGCAAGACATTATTTTCTACTCATGTACCATTCAAACTATCATCATATATGAATCCTAAACTTAATCAAATATGTGCTGTTACCGAAAATCCTAGTAAATGTGTAACTCTTGTTGCTCCTTGCTTAAGTACTGGTCATACAAATTCCTATTCAGCTCTACATGCAGTCATCTTATCATTGTCTGGATATGTAGAATCTGCACACTCCGCTGCTATAAAATTGAGCAAGAGTAAATCTTTATCTTTTGAGGTTCGCATTGCCATTGATGTATGTGCAGAACTTTATGTTAAGGTCATTGAAGACCTTAAAAAAGCTTCAATTGCATTTAAAGCTCGCGAATTGGATACTGTAAAAACTATGCTTACTGCTTCCATTACAAGTTTTGGTCATTGTGATGAAGCTTTCCATCAGCAAGGCCTAACAAAGAATTGGCCATTGAAGAAAACTAATCAGAAGTTGATAGAGCTGGCAGGATTTGGCGTGGACTTTTATGAGAAATTGATCATGAAACTGCATTAAATATTTGCTTAACATAAAATTATTTTGTATGCAATGATTGAATTAGATATTGATGTTTGTAAATTGTAACCTTTCAAAGAATGGGCTAATTAACTTAGTCAAAATGGAAATACTTTCTTTTGAGTATTCGATTGATCAAATCCAAAATTCCTGGTCAACTTTGCTGGTCGTTTACTTTTTGATTGGCAGTTTGCTCAGAAACAAGGTACTTTTTCTACCAATTTCTCTTCTCAGCCTAGTGGTGGTGTAACATGAACTAAGCCTCCAGAAGGTGTAGGTGAATATTGATGTTGCACTCTTTGAGGATCTTGGAAAAATCGGGCTTGGCGTATTGTGAGGGATTGGTCAGGACATATGATGGGTGGCTTCTCTAGGGCAGTGGTTGGCTTGGTTTCAGCGAGAGAGGCAGAAGCGATGGGAGTAAGGGAAGTTCTAAACTGGCTAAAGAACAAGGTTTGGTCTAACCTGCAAATAGAGATGGATGATTTCACAGTTTACTCTGAGTTGTGTTCTGCAAGTAATGCTACTGCATTTGGCTTGCTTATTGAGGATTGTAGGAACCTTTCCTCAACTATTAAGAATGTAATTTCTCTTTTGTAAGGCGTTCAGCCAAGGAATGGGACGCTATCCTTTCCTTCTTATTTGATGTTATTAGTTCTGATGCCTTTTAATGCAATTGTGTTGGATTTGAAAGAAAAGAAGAGGAATTCTAAAATTATTATTACGCTCTGGTTAGTTATAATATCTCAAATGTCATGTCACAACGTGCCATTTAGAAAATTATAGTAATATTTTAATTTGTGTTTGAAGAATCTATTTTTATTCTAATTTGACTTTTATTTGAATATACTTCAAATTATTTTAGATATTCCTAAAATTACTTTTAATCTATGATTAGTAAAAACTATACTTCTCAAAGAATATGCTACAATATAGGTTAAGTTTATTAAATAAAAATTATGATAAATTCCATTAAAATCTAAATGTATGTTACGTAATTAATATATATATATATATATATATATATATATATATATATATATATATATATATGTGTGATGCGTGTGCGTGTGTAAATTAGTTTTAATAAATAATTAATTAAATATGAGAAAAAATATTTTTTCTAAGAATTACATAAATCAGACTAGCTCGAAGGAATAACATATAATAACCAAAAGGAAAAGCACATTTCGTCGAAATAAATTCTGTTTTTTTTTTTATCCCTTTATGAATAGTCTGAGCAAACATAAAATAACAAATTGAAGAGGCCCTCCATTTCAATTGATATGTTTTCATAAAAGGCAAACATAAAATAAATAATTCAGTTTCTTACAAAGATTTCGAATGGTTGTCCCAAGTTCAATATATTTCATCCCTTTTTTTGAACAAAAAAGATCAAACAATTTCCAATTATAGTCCTTGGGGATCGAACTATCTATATAATATTTATAAAAAATTTCAGATATTTAATTAACTACATTACTCACGAAATTTGGAGCTATCGAGGTTCAACATTTCTTGTGAAGAAAATTGTTGTGCAGTATGGAATGGCCAATTTGGGATGAACTTACCTATTGGATACCTTGCATTTGAAGACTGAGCTGTGGGGAGTTATCGAATATTAGAAAGTGGTTGACGTAGTTTTAAGCTAGTAACCCCATTTTTTGAAGAAAAGAAAAAATTAGTTCAACAAAAATCAAACGAGAAAGATATAAAAATAATTGAAACCCTTTTAAATCTCTAACAAGAAGAGAAAAGAGAGAATTAAATGCGAAATGGCACTCTTATATTAGCAATTGACAACCTTGCATGCTTAACCATTACCCCTTAAAAATCCCCATCCACCTTTGCCTTCTTCATAAGCCATAAACTTCTCTTGATCCTTAGCAAATTAATACCTTGAAACCAAAGAAAAAATACAAGACCCATAATGGAGCTCAACAAGACAATTCTAGTTTTTCTACTCTTTTCTTCTATTCTCTCATTCACTACTGAAGCCACTTTTAATATTGCCTTTGGCCCTTCATCAGATTCTCCAGCTCAATCTCCAATCCCCCCCATTAACCATCATTCCTCGTTGCATTTCCCATGCAAGACATTATTTTCTACTCATGTACCATTCAAACTATCATCATATATGAATCCTAAACTTAATCAAATATGTGCTGTTACCGAAAATCCTAGTAAATGTGTAACTCTTGTTGCTCCTTGCTTAAGTACTGGTCATACAAATTCCTATTCAGCTCTACATGCAGTCATCTTATCATTGTCTGGATATGTAGAATCTGCACACTCCGCTGCTATAAAATTGAGCAAGAGTAAATCTTTATCTTTTGAGGTTCGCATTGCCATTGATGTATGTGCAGAACTTTATGTTAAGGTCATTGAAGACCTTAAAAAAGCTTCAATTGCATTTAAAGCTCGCGAATTGGATACTGTAAAAACTATGCTTACTGCTTCCATTACAAGTTTTGGTCATTGTGATGAAGCTTTCCATCAGCAAGGCCTAACAAAGAATTGGCCATTGAAGAAAACTAATCAGAAGTTGATAGAGCTGGCAGGATTTGGCGTGGACTTTTATGAGAAATTGATCATGAAACTGCATTAAATATTTGCTTAACATAAAATTATTTTGTATGCAATGATTGAATTAGATATTGATGTTTGTAAATTGTAACCTTTCAAAGAATGGGCTAATTAACTTAGTCAAAATGGAAATACTTTCTTTTTGAGTATTCGATTGATCAAATCCAAAATTCCTGGTCAACTTTGCTGGTCGTTTACTTTTTGATTGGCAGTTTGCTCAGAAACAAGGTACTTTTTCTACCAATTTCTCTTCTCAGCCTAGTGGTGGTGTAACATGAACTAAGCCTCCAGAAGGTGTAGGTGAATATTGATGTTGCACTCTTTGAGGATCTTGGAAAAATCGGGCTTGGCGTATTGTGAGGGATTGGTCAGGACATATGATGGGTGGCTTCTCTAGGGCAGTGGTTGGCTTGGTTTCAGCGAGAGAGGCAGAAGCGATGGGAGTAAGGGAAGTTCTAAACTGGCTAAAGAACAAGGTTTGGTCTAACCTGCAAATAGAGATGGATGATTTCACAGTTTACTCTGAGTTGTGTTCTGCAAGTAATGCTACTGCATTTGGCTTGCTTATTGAGGATTGTAGGAACCTTTCCTCAACTATTAAGAATGTAATTTCTCTTTTGTAAGGCGTTCAGCCAAGGAATGGGACGCTATCCTTTCCTTCTTATTTGATGTTATTAGTTCTGATGCCTTTTAATGCAATTGTGTTGGATTTGAAAGAAAAGAAGAGGAATTCTAAAATTATTATTACGCTCTGGTTAGTTATAATATCTCAAATGTCATGTCACAACGTGCCATTTAGAAAATTATAGTAATATTTTAATTTGTGTTTGAAGAATCTATTTTTATTCTAATTTGACTTTTATTTGAATATACTTCAAATTATTTTAGATATTCCTAAAATTACTTTTAATCTATGATTAGTAAAAACTATACTTCTCAAAGAATATGCTACAATATAGGTTAAGTTTATTAAATAAAAATTATGATAAATTCCATTAAAATCTAAATGTATGTTACGTAATTAATATATATATATATATATATATATATATATATATATATATATATATATGTGATGCGTGTGCGTGTGTAAATTAGTTTTAATAAATAATTAATTAAATATGAGAAAAATATTTTTCTAAGAATTACATAAATTAGACTAGCTCGGAAGGAATAACATATAATAACCAAAAGGAAAAGCACATTTCGTCGAAATAAATTCTGTTTTTTTTTTTATCCCTTTATGAATAGTCTGAGCAAACATAAAATAACAAATTGAAGAGGCCCTCCATTTCAATTGATATGTTTTCATAAAAGGCAAACATAAAATAAATAATTCAGTTTCTTACAAAGATTTCGAATGGTTGTCCCAAGTTCAATATATTTCATCCCTTTTTTTGAACAAAAAAGATCAAACAATTTCCAATTATAGTCCTTGGGGATCGAACTATCTATATAATATTTATAAAAAAATTTCAGATATTTAATTAACTACATTACTGCTGTAGAGCTGGAGCTATCGAGGTTCAACATTTCTTGTGAAGAAAATTGTTGTGCAGTATGGAATGGCCAATTTGGGATGAACTTACCTATTGGATACCTTGCATTTGAAGACTGAGCTGTGGGGAGTTATCGAATATTAGAAAGTGGTTGACGTAGTTTTAAGCTAGTAACCCCATTTTTTGAAGAAAAGAAAAAATTAGTTCAACAAAAATCAAACGAGAAAGATATAAAAATAATTGAAACCCTTTTAAATCTCTAACAAGAAGAGAAAAGAGAGAATTAAATGCGAAATGGCACTCTTATATTAGCAATTGACAACCTTGCATGCTTAACCATTACCCCTTAAAAATCCCCATCCACCTTTGCCTTCTTCATGAGCCATAAACTTTTCTTGATCCTTAGCAAATTAATACCTTGAAACCAAAGAAAAAATACAAGACCCATAATGGAGCTCAACAAGACAATTCTAGTTTTTCTACTCTTTTCTTCTATTCTCTCATTCACTACTGAAGCCACTTTTAATATTGCCTTTGGCCCTTCATCAGATTCTCCAGCTCAATCTCCAATCCCCCCCATTAACCATCATTCCTCGTTGCATTTCCCATGCAAGACATTATTTTCTACTCATGTACCATTCAAACTATCATCATATATGAATCCTAAACTTAATCAAATATGTGCTGTTACCGAAAATCCTAGTAAATGTGTAACTCTTGTTGCTCCTTGCTTAAGTACTGGTCATACAAATTCCTATTCAGCTCTACATGCAGTCATCTTATCATTGTCTGGATATGTAGAATCTGCACACTCCGCTGCTATAAAATTGAGCAAGAGTAAATCTTTATCTTTTGAGGTTCGCATTGCCATTGATGTATGTGCAGAACTTTATGTTAAGGTCATTGAAGACCTTAAAAAAGCTTCAATTGCATTTAAAGCTCGCGAATTGGATACTGTAAAAACTATGCTTACTGCTTCCATTACAAGTTTTGGTCATTGTGATGAAGCTTTCCATCAGCAAGGCCTAACAAAGAATTGGCCATTGAAGAAAACTAATCAGAAGTTGATAGAGCTGGCAGGATTTGGCGTGGACTTTTATGAGAAATTGATCATGAAACTGCATTAAATATTTGCTTAACATAAAATTATTTTGTATGCAATGATTGAATTAGATATTGATGTTTGTAAATTGTAACCTTTCAAAGAATGGGCTAATTAACTTAGTCAAAATGGAAATACTTTCTTTTGAGTATTCGATTGATCAAATCCAAAATTCCTGGTCAACTTTGCTGGTCGTTTACTTTTTGATTGGCAGTTTGCTCAGAAACAAGGTACTTTTTCTACCAATTTCTCTTCTCAGCCTAGTGGTGGTGTAACATGAACTAAGCCTCCAGAAGGTGTAGGTGAATATTGATGTTGCACTCTTTGAGGATCTTGGAAAAATCGGGCTTGGCGTATTGTGAGGGATTGGTCAGGACATATGATGGGTGGCTTCTCTAGGGCAGTGGTTGGCTTGGTTTCAGCGAGAGAGGCAGAAGCGATGGGAGTAAGGGAAGTTCTAAACTGGCTAAAGAACAAGGTTTGGTCTAACCTGCAAATAGAGATGGATGATTTCACAGTTTACTCTGAGTTGTGTTCTGCAAGTAATGCTACTGCATTTGGCTTGCTTATTGAGGATTGTAGGAACCTTTCCTCAACTATTAAGAATGTAATTTCTCTTTTGTAAGGCGTTCAGCCAAGGAATGGGACGCTATCCTTTCCTTCTTATTTGATGTTATTAGTTCTGATGCCTTTTAATGCAATTGTGTTGGATTTGAAAGAAAAGAAGAGGAATTCTAAAATTATTATTACGCTCTGGTTAGTTATAATATCTCAAATGTCATGTCACAACGTGCCATTTAGAAAATTATAGTAATATTTTAATTTGTGTTTGAAGAATCTATTTTTATTCTAATTTGACTTTTATTTGAATATACTTCAAATTATTTTAGATATTCCTAAAATTACTTTTAATCTATGATTAGTAAAAACTATACTTCTCAAAGAATATGCTACAATATAGGTTAAGTTTATTAAATAAAAATTATGATAAATTCCATTAAAATCTAAATGTATGTTACGTAATTAATATATATATATATATATATATATATATATATATATATATATATATATATATATATATATATATATATATATATATATATGTGATGCGTGTGCGTGTGTAAATTAGTTTTAATAAATAATTAATTAAATATGAGAAAAAATATTTTTTCTAAGAATTACATAAATTAGACTAGCTCGAAGGAATAACATATAATAACCAAAAGGAAAAGCACATTTCGTCGAAATAAATTCTGTTTTTTTTTTTATCCCTTTATGAATAGTCTGAGCAAACATAAAATAACAAATTGAAGAGGCCCTCCATTTCAATTGATATGTTTTCATAAAAGGCAAACATAAAATAAATAATTCAGTTTCTTACAAAGATTTCGAATGGTTGTCCCAAGTTCAATATATTTCATCCCTTTTTTTGAACAAAAAAGATCAAACAATTTCCAATTATAGTCCTTGGGGATCGAACTATCTATATAATATTTATAAAAAAATTTCAGATATTTAATTAACTACATTACTGCTGTAGAGCTGGAGCTATCGAGGTTCAACATTTCTTGTGAAGAAAATTGTTGTGCAGTATGGAATGGCCAATTTGGGATGAACTTACCTATTGGATACCTTGCATTTGAAGACTGAGCTGTGGGGAGTTATCGAATATTAGAAAGTGGTTGACGTAGTTTTAAGCTAGTAACCCCATTTTTTGAAGAAAAGAAAAAATTAGTTCAACAAAAATCAAACGAGAAAGATATAAAAATAATTGAAACCCTTTTAAATCTCTAACAAGAAGAGAAAAGAGAGAATTAAATGCGAAATGGCACTCTTATATTAGCAATTGACAACCTTGCATGCTTAACCATTACCCCTTAAAAATCCCCATCCACCTTTGCCTTCTTCATGAGCCATAAACTTTTCTTGATCCTTAGCAAATTAATACCTTGAAACCAAAGAAAAAATACAAGACCCATAATGGAGCTCAACAAGACAATTCTAGTTTTTCTACTCTTTTCTTCTATTCTCTCATTCACTACTGAAGCCACTTTTAATATTGCCTTTGGCCCTTCATCAGATTCTCCAGCTCAATCTCCAATCCCCCCCATTAACCATCATTCCTCGTTGCATTTCCCATGCAAGACATTATTTTCTACTCATGTACCATTCAAACTATCATCATATATGAATCCTAAACTTAATCAAATATGTGCTGTTACCGAAAATCCTAGTAAATGTGTAACTCTTGTTGCTCCTTGCTTAAGTACTGGTCATACAAATTCCTATTCAGCTCTACATGCAGTCATCTTATCATTGTCTGGATATGTAGAATCTGCACACTCCGCTGCTATAAAATTGAGCAAGAGTAAATCTTTATCTTTTGAGGTTCGCATTGCCATTGATGTATGTGCAGAACTTTATGTTAAGGTCATTGAAGACCTTAAAAAAGCTTCAATTGCATTTAAAGCTCGCGAATTGGATACTGTAAAAACTATGCTTACTGCTTCCATTACAAATTTTGGTCATTGTGATGAAGCTTTCCATCAGCAAGGCCTAACAAAGAATTGGCCATTGAAGAAAACTAATCAGAAGTTGATAGAGCTGCCAGGATTTGGCGTGGACTTTTATGAGAAATTGATCATGAAACTGCATTAAATATTTGCTTAACATAAAATTATTTTGTATGCAATGATTGAATTAGATATTGAAGTTTGCAAATTGTAACCTTTGAAGGAATGGGCTAATTGACTTAGTCAAAATGCAAATACTTCTATTTTTTTTTTTAAATCTTCTCCTCTTCTCACAATTGTTTAATAATCAATATTTGGTTGAATTTTTGAATTTGTAATATCAAATTTTGAATACAAGAATTTCAAATAATATGCGGCTAATGTTAGGGATAATAATATAAATGGTTACTGAATTTTGTATTTAGTTTTGTTTTGTTCACAAAATTTTAATTTGTTTCATTGCAATTATTCAACTTTAATTTTGATTAAAATTTAGTGACCTTACCAATAAAAAAATTAATATGTTATATTTTTCTTTCTTAAATTATTTTTTTTATTAGTTATTTTTGCCACATATCAATCTTTTATTTGCAAAGTGACTAAATTGAAATAAGATTAAAGTTGAATGACTAAAAGGAAATAAATTAAAATTTTCTAACTAAAATGAAACTAAGTGCAAAATTCTGTGACCATTTATATTATTATTATATTTGGTTGAAATCTATTACAGAATTCATTTTATTTAAAAAAAAAATACATGAGGGATGAAATGAAATACAAATGATAAAATTGAATGAAATATTTTAATGTTATGGAATACGTTGATAAACTAATGTGAAATTCATTTAGAAACTCTATCTATTTTAGTGGAATTTAGTTTACCTATAACTAATTTCATGCAAATTTGGATATGTAAAATTTAAATTAATTGTCCTTTCATTTAAAACACATAAATTTTTAATTTATAAATAAATTTCAACCAAACACGATATAATAGTTTAGCTTTTGCAACTCGCGTCTGAATTTATTGTGAATCTTTATATCAACTGAAACAAATCCATGTGATTGTCATTTACAAAAGATGTTTTTATAAATCTATATTTAGACTCCAAGTCTTAATGATATCTAGGCACTATGCTATACTTGTTCCTCTCCAATTTTCTCCCCTCGACATTCATCTATATTTTTTGTTCTTTTATTCTGTAATATTTTATGAATATCTTTACTATATAACCAGACTTCCTCACTATTCTCATCCTTTTATTTTATTATCCTCACTTATTGTTTCTTTTTTTTTTTCTATTTTCTATTAAATATTTGTTAAGCACTGTAAAAAAGGATGGTGGGTAACTTTTTTCTTTTCTAATTTTCTTCTATTCTTTTATCTATTTCTTTTAATAATGAAAGAAATCTGCTCATTTATTTTTATCCTAAAACTTATTTTCTTTTAAAAAATGATTCGACAAACTATTCTCTCTTTTTTCTCTTCATATTTTGAAGTGAAAAAATAGATTTCATCTTTAAATTAGGGAAAAACTAAATTTTGTCTTTTTGTTATATCGAGAAACAAATTTTAAAATAATGATGAAAATTAGATAGGAAACAAAAGAGAAAGAGAGTATATAAAGGAGAGTAATTTACTGTTTATAATATATAAGTACTTTAACTTACAATACTGATTAAATATTATATTAAATATTTTTAACTGGTTTAGATACTGAATTTAATATTTAAAAAAAAAAAAGCTTAGGCACTAAAACAGTAAAAATTAAAAAATTAAAACACCAAATTTTAAATTTTTTCTATGAGAAAAAGACTTGTTCGGGTATTCCACTGATCACAATTTGTATGTCACTTTATGGGCCTTTCTGAAATGCTAATGCTAGCCCTAGCCTTGTTCAACCTCTTTTTCAACGTTAGACTTGTAATTTTCTAATTTTCTTAGCAATGAAAGAAAAATTGGGAAAAAGAAAAAAGACAATACTTAAAAAGATACACTAAAAACATAACACTAAAAAAAAGGCTACATTAAAGAATTTGTACTTGATCCATATATATAACACTGCAACATCAGATCAAATCATCTCTTTTTTTTAATTTTATTTATTCGATTAACCAATTTTTAACTCTTTAATTATCCGTTCTACATAAAAGTTACTAATATAAATTAATCTAATAAAATATATTATAAGACAAATATACTTTCCAATTAACGAGAAAATACAGAAAATAAAAAGAAAAGAAAAGACTTGTATATATTTTATATCACTATTTGTACTCCAGTCCTATATTCAAGTACATAAGAAAATGAATACTAACAAAAAATCTCTTAATTCGTAACTAGATTAGAGTTTAAGGTATATATATAACCACATCATGGAGATGCATTGATATTAATTAGCTAAGTAATTTGCTTTTAGTTTTTGTCTAATTATATTAATGTTTTAGAAATGTCTACACCATATCCAATCGACTCTACCAGCGAGGCATCGATCTCCTTCATGGCCGGGTCTGCGCCTTGATCAATAAAAGCTTGATCACATTGACCAACATATGAAATGGCAGCAGTAAGTAAACTGTTGACGGAGTTAAATTGATGGGTAGAACATGCGGCAAGAGCTTTTCCAAGGTCATCAATGACCTGATTATAAGATTTTAAACATTTGCCAAGGCAGCTAGATACCACCTTTGACGTTGATGAATCTTCGCTTGCTTTCTTAGAAATGGCGATGGCACGTTCTACCCGTTTATATACTGCTTCTATTATCATGTTCAACACTGAAACAGCGTCTGTCGAAGAACCGGTTAAGTATGGGGCGACGAATTCAACACAACCACTAGGGTTCTTAGTTGCTTTGCAAATATTTTCAAGGGAAGATTCTGCGGGTGCAAATGGTGCTGGAGATGCGAATGGAGCTGGCGACGGAGATGAAGATGGGGAAAATGATGCCGTCGAAATGGTAGAGAATGAAAGGATTATGCAAGAAAACAAAAAGAGAACCGAAGTTGACTTGTTAACCTCCATTATATAGATCTTGAATTAGGGTATGTAACAGATAAAAGAAAAATGGAGGTAATAAGTTATTGCTGTGGAGAAAATAGAGATATACAGGTGAGTATTTATAAAGGCTGTGTTATGGTCAGCATGGAAGATTGTCAATTAATTGCCATAAAAAATAGCAGCTAAAATTAGTTTCTGTTAATTAACAAATTAACATCTTCATAACTTGCTTTTTCAATTTGTCTATAGATACAAACTTTCTTTATTAAGCATTGGCCAAAGAAAAAGAAATGAGCTAAATTTGCTCGAGTGTTCTTGTATAATTATAGTTATTAACCTATGGAGATGATGCTGCAAGCACACACACACATATATATACATACTACAAATAAACTTGATCTTCCACCGTAAATTTCAGATTCCTACCCTGAATCTTAGTTGAGTACATTATAAGTACATTATAATTTAGTTCTTAATGCAATATAAGGATATAATTGTTATGTATATTTAACTTTTAATTTCAATGAAGCCTAGCTAACTAGAAAAGAAATATATTTATAAGTAAACTGGAGCATTTTTAACTATAAAAAAACTTAGAATATCTATAGTGAGTATTCCGACATTCAAATGCAATTAGAACTGTACAGACTAAACTATGGAGATAGTTTACTGTTTGAGCGTCTATATAAATGTTATGCATTTTCAAGGCCTATTTGGGATAGTATTTTTTTATTTAGTAGATTAATTTTTTATATAAATTGTTTTTATCAGACCTTATATCGAGATAAAATACTTAATTTTTAAATATATTCTGTATTTTATATTTATTCTCAAATTTAGCATGTAGTCTTAATTTTTAAAAATATTAGCAGTGCATTCTGACATTAAGTTTAATTTTAATGTCTTACGACTTTTCAGCAAAATTTTATCAACGCGGCTACAATTTCGTTAATAAAATAAAAGGATTAGTCAAAAGCAAAGTTGCTAACTTATTCATAAACTACCATTGAAATTAATATTAAAGTACTTACTACAATTAAAATTTTAAAAATTACATGTTAAATATAAAAATAAATACAGTACATAATTTATTTAGTAATTAAGTCGAAAAAAATAATTTTACCTACTTTTTTTTTTTAAAGCAGTGTATAAAACTATAGAAGAAAATTTTTTTTTTTTTTTTTTTGAAAACCAGTTTGGGAAAAGCAAGGGGCAGTTAATTAATATGTGTAACAAATTGACACCCACATTACATTCCAGCACTGCATAACATATAATTAAATAACCATATTTAAGAAAAAAAGAAAAGCAAACAGGCGTAGAAAGTGTAAGTGAAGTTAAAATCTGATCATATATCATATCTGATGCATGTTTCAAGCTTCACACACCCAGCTACCCAGCCCTAGCCTTGTTATATGTACACATGAAGGGTCTATACAAGGACTCCCATTTAGCTTCTCAGCTTTTGCTGCACCACCTTCATGGCCTTAAAGCTCACATCTACATTGTGAAATTGAACACATTTATCAGTTACATGGATAGAGGATATGTAGAAAAGGGCTCAACCAGTAAATCAACCATAGCACAGTAACACCTAGCAGCAGGTGACGGCACAGGATTGAAAGTTTTCAGAGAGTAACTATAACTTTTCTAACCTCAGTCGAACAGTTTTGACGAACAATTGTTTGATTGGTTGTATTTATCAGAATTTCGCATGACATTCTTGCCTGTTTAAGCATCACAAGAAAGAAATAATTATAAAATCAATATAAATATAAAATGTAATTATAAATTTTTAATCATAAATAGTGTTTCTATATTGAGACAAGCGGGGAACCTTCCCTTTGAAATTTCTTGGTGTGATAGCTAATAATATTCATTTTTCCTACTCAAACAGCCATTCTTGTTCCTATATATTAAAATCATCACTGTTAAAATAATCTAAAAGGTACTGTAACTAGTAAGGCTGCTTCCATAACAACTTCTATATATATATATATGATACTCAATTGAGAGAATTGCCCCTTTGACTATTAACAAACCTTTGATTTAATAGAACTTGCTTATGAGAATTCTCTTGTGACTTTTACAAGCATCAAGTAAAGTCTGCTTCTACGTTAATCTATTGATAGCTGTAAAGTGTCAGGCAAGAATATTAATTTTATCTTGTCATATTTTCTGTCTAATTGTAATAAATTACATATGCACTTTCACCCAAAATCTTGCGGCCTTATATAGATCAGTAAGTACAACACTTTTGAGTTACAATTAAGGAAAGAAAAAGTTGAATTTCATATTTTACTTAAATTGAAATATGCATTTATCGTCGGGGTAAGTATTATATCTGTAGCGCGATATGTTGACTAAGTAGATCAACATTTTATTGTCCTCTGTGTGGAGATTTTCACTTTTCTCTTACTGACCTACAATTGAGATTCTAACCATTAATTTTACATTTCTGAAGACAATTAATTAATAATGGTCTAGAGTGATTTTATTACCACTGAGCTAATTTTAATGACTTAGAAATTTCAAGAACAATGACTATCTCTAGCATATCCTACGAATAAGAAAACAATCATATAATATAATAATAGAAAAAAAAAAAAAGAACTTCATGTACATTACCTTCAAAGGCATCCCAAAGAACAAGAACCCAAATTTGCCATCAACCTTAGTAACAGTATCAAACGGCACCTTACCCCTGGCCAAGTCCTCGAGCAAGAACACCACATCAGACAACACTCCTACCCCACTAAACTCCAGCTCAGCATCCACATAAGACGAAGCCAATGCCCTCACGTGACCTTGTCCAGACCTCACGTGCCCTAGCCTCTTCCCTCTATACCTAAGAGCGATGTCGAGATGTGTAAAATCCATAGAATACACATCAACGTTGCGTACTTTTACAGTAACATGCAATGATACGTCAATGTTGATTATGGGCAAAGTGTGGATGTGTAGTTTGTTCAAGCGTAAGCGTACGATCTTGAGAGTAGGATCGGACGGCCAGAAGAGGTAGATGACAGAGATCAGGAGGAAGATAACGCCGGTGACAATGAGTATTCGCCGAGGGGGTAGGCGAATGGTGGGGAAGCGGTGGTGATCAAGAGGTTGTAAAACGACGTAGTTATCGTCGTGCTGGCACGGTATGGGAGTGTAGTAGTGAGAACATTGTTGTTGTTGCTCGAGTTTGGAGATGGGCATAGCCATGGTTTGTGTGTGTGTCTGTGCGAGTGTGTGTGTGCTTGGGAAGAGGAGTAAAGAAGAAGAGATTTTTGGGGAAGGAAAGAGAGGAGAAGGGTGTGAGTTTTGGGGTTTTGTCAATGAATGTTTTTGTTTTCAAGTGGGGAAATTGTAAAGGGAACTTCCTACTCCTTCCTCTTGTTGTTGTGTTTGCTTGTGGAGACAATGTGGGACAGATATTTTAATTTAAGAATATTAAATTTTTGAGATATTATTTTACGATCGATTTAGGTCTCATGAGAAATGTTCTATAAGATAATGCTCTAAATTATTAGATAAAAAAATATTTTTTGTCTCAATCGAGAAACTATCTCTACTCTAACTTAAAATTTTTCTTTCTCTTCTTCTTTTTTATTATAGTTCCATTTTCATGCTAGATGACTAATTTAAATATCAGATGGATGCGTGTTCCGTTCTAGCATTGTCCTTCTCCTTGAGGGTCCAGTTTGGAGACCTTTTACTTCAAACATTATCGACTTACAATCTTAATTAACAGTTGTTATATAAACATAAATAAAATAAATAATTGGAGTACCCATTTTAACTTGATTGCTCATTTTGAATAGGCTGTAAATTGTATACAGTTAATTCAGGATTCAAACTGATTGAGATTTCCTGAATTGAAGTTTATATGAGTAAGAGCCTGTGAACTCTGAATTAACCCTCAAGCTAAACTAATTCAAATTGAAGTCAGTAATAATTATTTAAGCTGAGCTTGAGTTTACGTTTAGCCATATTCAAGGAAAAAAAGAAAAGAAAAGAGGAGGGTTTTTATTTTTTTTTAAGGAAAATTCTTACATATATTTGATATATACACCACAACTAATAGGAGAGTAACACGTATATATGAGTGTTTTACATGATATTGGATAATTGATATATACTTCATCATTTAAAACTAATAGATATGTATCAATCATCTATCGATTTGGTGTATAGACGAAGACATACACTAAGCCTAAGCAAAAAAAAAAAAAAAAATTAATATATATTTCAGCACAAGCTATAACTCATAAAATGTGAAAGAGGTGAACAAGTTCTGAGACAATTTGAAAATTAAAAAATTTCTAAAGTTAAATTGAATTTGAGTATTTTTTTTTAAATTAAATTGTTAAAATCGTATTGTAACATAACAGTTTAAACTGTTCAGATCTTTTAGAATGGTTTGATTTAGAGATTCAGATGAAACAAAACGATTAGGTACGAAATAGGACAACAAAAATTCAAAGGAAATCACTTTTGTTTAATAAAAAATTATATTTTTTCAACTTAAATCATTTGTAACTAATTTGAAATCTATCAAAAAATTTAAATTAATTTAAAAAAAAAAAACTAAAAAGTAGTAATATTACATATTACATATTTATCTTCAACAACTGCATAGTAAAAATGATATATTACATACTCAACTCTAATAAAAAAGTTAAATGGCCAATAAATATTTTCAATTGTAGATATTTTAATTTGATTTTCGATATAATTTCAAATTTTATACTTATTGTTAGCCCTACCCTACATCAACTTTGCCATGATTTATTGTAATTATTCTCTAGTCCAAATTTGTATCCTTTTTATCAATTAAAAGACTGTTGGATTAAATAAAGAAGAAATTACATAGAATATGTTATTTTTTTCTTTTTTTGCTTTTATACGTTGGGATTTAGTTTTTTTTACTTTTATGCTTTTCCTTCTTTTTTTTTTTTCTGTTTACACTAATATGGTGTTATTAGTTTCTTTTATTCCTTTTAACGCTTTTTTAAACTTAATACTCTCTTACTCTATGATTTCTTCTTATAACTTTTCGATTTTTTGATTTTTTCTTATTCTTTTTCTTTTTTTATTTTTCTTTCATTTTTTTTAAAAATTTTCACTATTACTTGAAAATTGATAATTAACTTATTCATGCAAGTAGTTTCTTTTCAGTTTTGGGTTGTGTAACTTTCATTTTTAATCTAATTCACAGATTCTTAGAAATTGAGGTTTTTCTTTTTCTACTACTGGTAAAGACTTGGGCGTTATGGGTAATTTACAACTATATACTCAGTTTTTTCTTATGTTGATCTTCATCACTGGTGAGTATAATTACTATTTCTTTTGTCTTTATCGATTTTGATTAAGTACTAAAAATTTGATTATTTAGTTTGATTTTATCTTTTATAAATTGATACTTTGGTGAATTGAGTTATCAGGACTCCTAATTGGTTTAACATGCTCAAAGAATTTTTGGAGTTCATTCCCTCTGCTATTATTGAAGAGATTAACTTCCTATATATATATATTATTTATTTTGATAATGTAAAATAGTTGATTTAAAACTTTTGATTTTGGATTTGTGTTATTGATGAATGCACTCCAAGTGTTTAATGAAATGCAAAACAATTGCAATAAAAGAAAAGAAAGTGTATGTGTAATTTGAGAGTTTAGAACTCATAAGATAAAAAGAATATAAAATAAAAAAAAATGAGAGAAGGAGACTAAGAGAGAAGTTTGGTCATTTCTTATGGACACTAAGATTTCAACTCCATATTAATGTTTTCTATTTCTGTTTATTTTACTTTATTGTTGTTATTTTTATTTTAGTTATTATAATGATAATGGTAGTAAATACTCATTATCTACTCATAATATACTCGAAGTATACTATATACTGTTAACTCCATTTTTTGTTGTAATTTTAGTTTTTTTCATGTCTGCTTGAAAAACTATTGTTTAGCCAATTCTAATTATTGGTTCAAAACTTAGACAAAACTCTAGTTTTTTTTCTATTCATGTGATATGATCTTGTTAGATCATATTAATTCATGTATAGGACGATTAAAGTTATAGATTTTAAAGAAGCAAAATGTAAATCTTGTTAGATTTTTTTTATTAGATCTTCAAAAAATTAAAACTTATACCTTTGCTATTTTTTGTTATTGTACTTATATATATATATATATATATATATATATATATATATATATATATATATATATATATATATATATATATATATAAATAATTCTTTTTATGGAAAAGATGAGGTGTAACTATGGTTTTTAAACAACAAGCTTACGAACATCAAAATAAACTTACGACTATGTTATTCTCTTATGCAAAATTTAAGAAAAAAAAAACTTATTATAAATTGAATTATGTAGCAAGCTTAAAGAGGTGGATAGCGTTAAGAAGATTTGGAGGAGAAACTTAATGTAATTGTCATATGGTTTTTCTGTTGACGCATTGTACACGATGAACAAATAGTTTTATGATATTATTAATAGGAATGATAGAACTATTGACTTTGATACTAAATAGGTATCATTTTCTCATAGATATATTTTAAGTTGTAATTTTATTTAGTTGAATTTATTATGAATGGTGTATTATTTTTCTTCAGTTTAAATAAGTAAGTATTTTTTTTGTTTATCAAAAGCATTTTTAGATATAAGTATGTTAAATATAAGTTGGACATATTCAGAATATACTACGAAATACCCTATATATACTCAAAATATATTTATAATATATTTTGATGATACCCTTTGTATACTCGAAATAAACTTGGTGTAAACTATATACTTATAATATACTCGGAGTAAACTATATACTATGAAATACACTTTCATCACTTGTGAGTATAATTACCTATTTCTTTTGTCTTTATAAATTTTGATTAAGTGCTAAAACTTTGATTGTTTGGTTTGATTTTGTCTTTTAGAAATGGATACTTTGGTGATTTGAGTTCTCTTTATTATGAAACGGACTCCCAATTGGTTTAACATGCTCAAAGAATTTTTAGAGTTCATTCCCTCTGCTATTATTGAAGAGATTAACTTCCTTTTTTCTATTTTGTTAATAGTTTATATATATATATATAATGCCAAATAGTTGATTTAAAGCTTTTGATTTTGGATTTGTATTATTGATGAATGCATTCCAAGTGTTTGATGAAATGCAAAAAAAATTATACTCGGAGTAATTTATATATTGTTAACTATGAAGTTTATAAAGTTATTGCTTTCTGGTATGCAAAAGTCCGTTACATCAAAGTTTACATATCTTGTATTCTTTTGCCAATATCCATTATGGTGAGAAAAAGTATGAATTATGACCATATTTAAATTTAAAATATATATATAAAAGATGATTTTAAAATTTGAATGGAGAAAATTCGGTAAGAATTAGAGTATTATATATTTAAAAGAAACTTATTATATACTTATTATATACTATTTACTGTATTCATTTAGGTCAATAATAACAATAATAAAAATTATTTGGTTATTTTCAGACATGCATTTTGTAAAACATCTAAATTGCAATATTTGATTCTATAAAACAATTATATTTTTATAATTTGATAATTTTGAGTTTAATTTATGATTTTAAGTTCATGAAATATAATGAGAAAAATTCAATAAGAATCAAGTATTATATATCTGAAATATACTCGTTGTATACTTAATATATATATTGTTTACTATATATCTTAAAATTTCAAATCAGTAAAGAGAAGCATATGACTCATGAATAAAAGAAAAAAAATACAAATACTTATTTGTTTTTAATTTTCTAATTTGTTTAATATTTTTCTTGAATAAAAATAATACATAAAAAGTTTAAGCTAATTAATTTTCGTTATTCTATTAAAACTCACTCAAGTAATAATAAACAATATTGTTATTGACTTTTATTTTATGTTTTATTTTTCCATTTTCACATAATCAAGAACATGACAAAAAGATATTAATGAGAGAAAATAAAAAGAAAAGTTCATTAATACCTTAAAATAAATTCATTATATACTTAATGAAACCAAAACCTGAATGAAGAAAATTTAATGAAAGTCAGAGTATCATATACCTGAATTAACTTAATTGTATACTTAATCCAATGCCCTTTACATCAAAGTTTATGTACCAAATATTTTCTTCACAGTGTCCATTGTGGTAAGAAAAATAAGTATTGTTGTTATGTATGTAGATGAGGAAAAAATGTAAAAGATTATTTTATAATCAGTAATAGTCGTAATATAATATACTTGAAATATACTAGTTATATATTCATTATATACATTTTACTGTTTACTTTTAAATATGTTTTATATACTTATTGTTAATATATACATATTTTATACATGCATATACTCATTAATTCTAAATATATAAATTTTGTAATATATATATATATATGAATAAAAGATTATTTAAACATTAATTTTCTACAATTTCATAATAAATATTTAGTACCTGCCTCTATATAGTCATGATATACTTTTTACTGTATATTATTATTTTTCTAATATATACTTATTATCTTATGTTTTCTCTTCAGTATCCATTGTGGTGAAGATACATGAGTGTTGTGTCTATATTTAAATAAAAAATATATAAAATATGATTTTACAATTTAAATAAAGAAACTTAGTAAAAATCAGAGTATCATATACCTAAAATAAACTCATTATATACTCAATAAATACTATTTACTGTATTCGTTTGGGTCAATAATAATAATACCACTTTATACATACTATTTATTGTATTCGTTTTGGTCAATAATAATAATACCACTTCATATAAATATTTTGTCAAACATCTAAACTGTAATGTCTGATTCAACAAAATCAATTTCTAAACTGCAATATCTGATTCAAAAAAAAATCAATTACATTTCAATATGATTCTCATCTAAAAAAAAAGGAAATTAATACAAAAACTAAAGCTAAAGAATAATAGAAAAGAAAACATAAATCATATTTTCTTGTTTACAAAAAAATCTCTACCAATGCCTCAAGCAATTCTCAACAACAATAAAAATAATAGTACAATTTAGATTCTTTAAAATCGATCTAAACTCAAGTTACTTTAGCTATTTGACTCTTCTTCTTCTTTTTTTTCTAAAAGAAAATCTTTAGCCATCAAAATTCATTTTCCATCACCATAAATCAAAATTAAATATTCAAATATAACAAAATAATACAACAAATAAGAAAAAGCTTAGAAATGACAATGGCGATGGCCCTTCGTAAACTCTCTTCTTCCACTGACATGTCTATTTGTCTTTATCTTCAATGCTATTTCTCTGTATTACATAGTTCTTTTCTTTTATGCTACTTCTCTCTATTACATATTATTTCCTGTAGATTTTTTGAGATTTTGGTGTGATGATTTTATTTGAATTAGTTGCTGTAATTTTTTGACTTTGGGATCTGTTGTTTTTAGTAAAACGCAGTGTTTTTATATGGGTTGTATAGAAGTTTATTTGTAAGATTTTGAAAATGGAAGTACAAAAGTTAGATACTTTTTATGTTTAGACATTCCTATAAATAAAAGGCCCAAAGACCTGAACAGCTACAAAAAAGACTACAATATAATAAAAGACCACCGTCCAACAACCATCACCAGGGCCAAATGCCCAACCATAATTAATGCACTTAAAAGGGTTTACAAACACAGGTTTAAAACCTATTAAACCTAAATGTTTGGGCTTACAGCAGTAGACTTTTTTTCTATGCAATATTACCTAATTATTTTATTTTATTTCTAATATTTTACTAATTGAATTTGGCATTTTAATTTATTTTTCGGATAATAATAAATAGAAGACATGTATTATCATAATTATTAGTGAAGATTTAAATGGATCCCACCACTAGCAGAAATGTTAATAGGGTTAACAAATTAGGTTTAGTTGCACTCCTTTAAAAGAAGTAAAGGGTGAAATTGAGTCAAAATAGGATAAGGCGTGATTGTCTTTCTCAAATAGCTGAAGGGCGTATTTACACCTTTTGCTTATTTATATAGGCCTAATTAAGAATTAAATTCCGAACTTTGTATTTTTTAATAAATTTATCTAATTGTTCTAAAATTTCAAAATAAATATCTATGTTTTTAATTTATTTTTAAAAATAAAATTTGATGATAATTTTTAAAATCTTACAATAAAAAAATAATATGAGAAATTGTTTGTGTTTACTAAAAAAATAATAAATAATCAATAAAAATAATTTATCATATACTTAATAATACGACTATTAAAAATCTCGTATAATTTATATCTAAATGTAATAAATTTTTTATTGGTTCACTAATTTTTATATTAATAAGTAGAATTGATTTGCCACGTTATCTTTTTATTATTAAATTTTAAAAATTATTGTCAAAAAGTATTTTAAAAATAAACTGAAAATATAAATATTTATTTTAAAATTTTGAAATAATTAAATAAAATAATTAAAAAATATAAAAGTTAGAATTTAATCGCTAACTAGCAGGTAAACTTTCTCACGTATGAATGATGGCTTCTAGGTCCACAAAATCTAAATGGCTCATGCAAACTACCAGTCAAATTTGAGCTAAATTAAAAGCATAAACCGACCATTCTTCACTTAAATTCCCTCTGTCATCTACTTTGATATTGCTTGTCAAACTGAATACATGTTTAGCTTTTCAAACATCAACCACTCTTATCTCTAAAATCAATTATACATTTACAGGCTTTCTCTCAATCTCTCCTATCGGAAATATCTGTGTACATTTTGAGTCATTGATCATCAAAGTTTGCAATGACAAAGCCTGGCAACAGGATCATTCAAGCCAAGCTGGTGGGTATGTCTTACCCTTCTTCTTATTTAAAAAAAAAAAAATCTTTTCTTATCACTTTGCTTAGACATGATTAATTGGTTTATTTGGCTGGTAATTTTTGTTAGAGTTGCTCTCTCTTATTCAATTGTTTGTCTGACCATGCTTTCTCTCATTACAGGGCTATAATACCTTTCTTTTTCTTTTATCTGTTTTTTGTTGTCTCCATTTGTTGCATTGTTTTTATTATGGACCTGATGGCATCAAATACTGAATGATCAAAAAGATTGTTTGTGGACATCTCTTGTGTGAGGAGAGATTCTTGCAGCACATAAGGAAAATGTGCATGTGTTGCGTGCTAGATAATATTATCACTAGCTGCTTCACTTCATTAGTGGTGAATTTCAAAAAAAAAATTGATGATACAAAAGTTAGTTCTTCAATTCCACAATTAATTGGGTGAACATTGGAATTTATAGTCAAATTCAGTGGCTAATGTTTGATAAGTTATTCAGTTTCCTTCTAACATTAGCAGTATGATTCGTACAAATTTGTAATCAACCATTTCTCATGGTTTTGTCTTATAAAAAGTGTTCTCAGAAACATTTGTGTTTTCATGTTACTATATAAATTAGTGTAATGCCCCTTGTGATCTCATGCCAAGACCAGGACCTTGATCATGTACTGAAAATCAAAATTTGTGAAAAAGATTGCTAGTGGCTCTTGAATCAAATTTGAAAAAGAAAATCTATGGAGTTCAACAAATTCCTTCCTGGGTAGGCTTAATTGCAGCCATCGGCCGACTTGGAAGTATACTCTTAGCATGTTTAATTACTTACTTTCAGGTGCTTTTGGGGGACGTGGGGACTGGGAAAACCAGTTTGGTCTTAAGATTTGTCAAGGGCCAGTTCTTTGATCACCAGGTTCAAATTCATCTTTTGCTTGTTTCCACAATTGCCAAATTCTCCATTATATTCTGTGTTCTTCATTAATAGGTCTCTTAGTTGAGGACATTTGTCTATATCCAGGAACCAACTATAGGAGCAGCATTTTTCACACAGATTTTATCGTTAGCTGAAGCAACTGTGAAGTTTGATATATGGGACACAGCAGGTCAAGAAAGATACCATAGCTTGGCTCCAATGTACTATCGCGGTGCAGCAGCAGCATTAGTTGTGTATGATATCTCAAGCATGGTAAACACTCTTTACTTCATGTGGTTATATATGCCCAGTGGCAGTAATTTATTTCTATATGTAAATATTGTGAATTGATCAATTTCATTGCTCATATCATGGATAATGTTATAAGTCTACTTCTTTTCAAGCAAGAATTGTACTGATAACATATATTGGTTTTCTACTGCAGGATACATTCATTAGAGCCCAAAAGTGGGTTCAAGAACTGCAAAGACAAGGTATGGCCAATGTCAAGTTTTCTATCTGAAGTTGAGGAGTTCTAAACTATGCGGGATTTCTGTTACAGTTTTTGTTCTGTATGATGCTTAGTTGAGCCTTATGCTTTAGACTTCCTTTTCTACTGTCTTCAAGTATCATTACTTTTGAGGATCATCATATAGCTGTAACTGATTCAGGACTCATAATGTATTTACCACATTAATGTTTCCAGGAAACCCAAATTTGGTTATGGCATTGGTGGCAAACAAATTTGACCTGGACTCGAAGAGAGAGGTGCAGAATGAGGTATTTGTTTACTCGTTTTCTTTCAGGCACTAGTTTATCAGGTTCTTCCTAATAAATGCACGTATCTTTCTCTTTCCTATTGTTGTTTCTTTTTTAATTTTACTGATGAAAATTCGTAAACTCTATCTCTTATTTTCTAATATATTACAGGAGGGGGATCAATTTGCTCAAGAGAATGGGATGTTTTTCATAGAAACATCTGCAAAAACTGCTCATAACATTAATGATCTTTTCTATGAAATGGGTAAATTCATATTCATTAATCTCAGTAGAAAATCCATGGAACACTAATCTAGCTAATGAACAGTTAGCAACCTTTGTATCTGATATAAATTAGTTTAAGGCCATTTATGTAATAGGACTAGTACTTAGTCTCCAACAGACGTCCACACTTCTCATTTACTTTTGCTTTGTCCTTGTTTTGTGAACTTGGATTTGCATTTATTTAATGCTTTTTTTAAAAAAAAAAATTTCTACTATAAATGCAGCAAAAAGATTGTCAAAAGCTCATCCTCCCAAACCTGCTGGTGTGAATCTAAACGATGAAACACAAAGTAGAACAAGAAAACTTCTTTGTTGTTCTGGGTGATATGCGGCATCTAGAGTCCCTCTATAACCGCTTGTTTCAAGCTCTCTTGGCATTGATGTATAAAGAAGTATAACTGCTTTTGGAGAGATGGTCATTCCTTCCTTGCTTCCCTTTTCCACCACAGAAAAATCAAGATTTTGGTTTCTCTAAAGTATAACTGCTTTTGTACAAGTTGAACATGAATCTTTGTAAAGGAACTGCTTACAGGAAATAAATATCATATATATATGCATTGCATTTGACTGCAACTGTTTCTGGTATAAATATCCTTTTCTCTGACTGGAAAAAGAAGAATATGGTGGGCAACTCAGTTCTGCTTGCCATTCAGTGAGGAAAATTCAACCCTTGAACACTTAGAGACTGTATATCGGACACTCGTTTTCTTCTATTAGGTTGATTGATAGAAATTGGCAGATAGCATCCCTGTTCATCATAGAAATGAAATTTTGCAATCTGAAGCTACAGGACTGCATTAATTTGACGAAACAAACACATGCTTCTGGGACTGGTTCCATATAAAGATTATAGCAAAATTACAAGTTGTATATCAAATAATACAAGCAATTTCATTTCTGAGATTTATTATTCTGTAGGGTATAGAACCAAAAAAATACAAAAGCGTAAAATTTAATCTCGTGATGAGTTGTGGTGTGCTATGGACCTCAAATTACTGTACATGTCTGCACAAGCTAGAGCAATATCAGACATTGCCCTAAAGAGCTCTGGCAAGCGTGTTTTGAGACTCGCCAAAGACTTCTCCCTCACCTGCAGGGAAAGCTTTTGGCATGCTTCCTCTTCCTCTTCTAACTGCTTCTTCAATAAATCCACGACACCCTGCCTCTCCATCATAGCATTCCTGTGAGGGTTTTCTTCTTCCGCCTCTGGATCCAGTTCATCATCCCTTACATTATGCTTATTTTTCCAGTCATCAAGTTGCCTAATCCTACGGCTAAGCTCCTTTCGTGTAGCCTCACACTTCTCCCTCATCTTTACCTCTTCTTCTTGATGATGTACAATGGTCTGGACAACAGCAGCAAAGTTGCTTATTGCACTTCTTGCAATCTCATCTGGGAGTTTGTCCAAGTGATCATGCCAAGCTATGAGAAGCACATGAATTGGGGGATTCTGGATCCTTGGTGGAGAAGAAACCTTCTCTTTCAAATTGCTCTCTATAGGAATGAGATTTAGCTTTATCCAATTGTTGAGTGCCTTTATGTAATCTTTCTGATAGTCTATAAGTCTACAAAACTGTGCATGCCAATCTCGCACAACACCACACAGCTGACAAGTACGATCATAATGATATTCACTGGTTTCCTTGAGGGACTGAGAAATGTCCAAAGATCTCAGGGCATATACAATCTTTGACTGGTTATCATGGTGATATTGCATGGTTTCCCACATCGTAGCCATCCTGAAATTCACAACAGTTATTTTTGTTTAACAAAATATGGTTGCTGCAAGGAGAGCACAGCATACATTTTCCATTATTCAAGCCAAGGACTGAGTCATAAACTGTCTACTAAAGAATGTATGTCACCATTATATTGGAAATTTAGAAATGAAAGCATATATATTGACACAAATACTGTCAATACATCAAAAGTTTAGAATAAGCATGCCAATCAAATGAAAGAAAAACTGGACAACCATATAAGTTGCTATATGGTTAGGGCTTCACACAGCACACTTAATGACACGAATTACAGCATACAAAATGGTCAGAATTAAGGAACAAATGCATCAATTGGATGATAAAAATATGAGGCCAAATTGAGATGACTTGATTGGATGAACAAGAAAAGGAATCAAACAGGTTGGAATGTCATTTGAAAAACTGCAGAAGTCTAAAATTGGGCACAAGTGAAAAATAGATTTTGAGCAGTGAACTTGAGTTGACAAATGGCCACTTAACCATCCAGGTTCCTAAAATTATTTGAACACTAGCTTGTTCTCTCTTCAATTTGGATAAACATGGATATCATATTATGTCTACATTTATCAAGAAAGTTAAACTATCCATTTTCTTTCAAAAGCAACTTACCCATCAACAAGCTGAACAAGTTTTGGATATAATTGTTCATCACGCAAATGGTTTATCTCTGCAACTGTTGAATCCATCGATTGCATGTCTACAATGTATCTTGTATGCAGATGGCTTACAGCTGCTTTTAATTTCTCCAATGATTCAGAGTTACTACCCCTTTTCTTCTGCCTATTCAGCAAAGCAACCTTCTTTTGGTATTCAAATTTCATAATTTCACCTGCCTAACCACCACCAGCCAAGTCCCATATAAGAATCATTATAAATCATACAGTAAAAGCATTACATTAGCTTTGTGATTCACAAAAAAGGGGGAATAAAGGAGTTCGTACAGAGCAGGAAATACTGTAATTTCTAGTAAAAGGGCATTTTAGCTCGCCTAGGAAATGAAAATTGAACAAGGTTGTCTTTCCATTACTTACATTACATTTATGAGCTTGCTTCGATTTAATTTCATGTGAAATGATATTAGATCTTGGGTATAATTTGATCTTACCTATAGCTATGTTTTATCTAAACTATATATCGTGAAAGGAACTATTGGAATGGGAGATCTATTAGCAAACTATGGGATATAACTATCATGAATGTTGTTTTAGTGGAGATGAAAAGGAAAATTTACTAATTATTATGCACCAGCTAAAATGCAAATAAACTCAAAGTTCTCCGTACTGATAGAAGGAACTAGTCAGAAATCTTCCACCGCCATTTTGAGATAAATTAACTACTTGTTGTCTTGCATGGAAAGAAAGATTTTTGTAGGGATAATTAGTTGAGATGTAATACAAATGATAGTAGATTTTCCAATTTCAGTTTGCGACTGGGCTCAAAAAGTAAAATAAAACTTCTAAGTTTGCAGACATTACAATCATGAAGTGCGGCAAATAGTGGAGAATAAAACTCTTTTCCAATGAGCTTGTGCTACCAAAAACAACTATATAAAAATAACATTATGTGTAAATGAAGAATTCAAGAACTTAAACAGTCAAAACTAGATAAAATAACTTCTGTGAAAATTGTGAATGTGAGAATAAGCACTGGAAATAAAGATGTTCTAGCAAGTTCAAAAAGTACACAGAGAATTAAGAGTTGATGGATGAGCCAAAGCAAATAAGGAAACACACCTTCACTTCGTCATAAAGCTTCTTTTCCCAAGCTAGCATCTTATCCAACACCGTAGCATGAGTTAAATGCTCCTCTTCTTCAAAATTATCCTTACCATCACCAACATCAGGCAGTCCTTTAAATGACCGGTTCCATGTAATAACACGCATCACTCTTTTAGAGTGATCAATATGTCCTGCAATAGAGGTAGCAGGCAGTGTCAATGCCAAAAATCCAGAGCCTGGCTAGACAAATGCAGCATCAAAAACTTAAAATGTTTATCAAATTGAGGCACATTAACCAAAAAAAAAAAAAAGAAAGAATCAATTACCGCGATTATCAGCAAAATTAGAGTGATAATGCAACCGAGTAGCCTCCAACATCTTAGAAACTTCATGAGCACTTTCAGAAGCTTTCAAGAAATGATCATCAAGATCAGCAAATATCTGTATCAAATTCACTGGCTTTCCTGGCCTCCTCCCCACTTCTCCACCTCCACCGACTTTCCTTGCTACCTTCTTCTCCACTCCTTGCATTGGAACATGCACTGGCACCTCCACAGCCTTCTCCTTCTCCACCTTCTCCTCTACCACCAAAGAAGGCGTTGGCTCCACCTCCATATGTGCCACTTTGCTCACCTTCTCCACCATCTCCTCCTCCTCCACCATAGCTGGCGGCTCAGCCAGACTGGGTCCCGGCATGCTCTCAGCAGGGGCAAAAATGTAATCACCCCAATATGATCCTTGATTCATTGGGGCCCTCATAACCTCCTCCTTCCACTGATGCTGTTGTGGCTGTGGTTGTGGCGGTTGTGGGACCACCCCAGTTGCCCCTCTATTACTACTACTTCTCTTTCTCGTCAATTTCTCATTATCTTGAGCTTCAAACTCTAGTTCTTCCTCCTCCAATATAGTAGGACCCACCGACTTCGCCTCTGGCGGCTTCTGGATCTTCATCTCCGGCATGCTCGCCGCACGCTGCAACGGCGGCGTAGTCTGAAAGGTCGGAAGAGGGGGTGGCGGGGGAGGGAGTGGCGCGACGGAAGAAGAAGTTGCAGCTGCGACGGAGGCGGCGGCAGCGGCAGAGGAGGGAGAAGAAGGGCGGTGAGCGATTTCACCTTGTGTGTAGTCACTGAGGGCAGCGCCGGTGTTCTTCAAGGAAATAGAGTAGGCGGAGTGTGCGGCGGCAAAAGCATTCCGGGCAGACACAGCTTCTTTCATGAATTGTTTGCGCTCTTTGCATCTCGAAACTGCTTCTTCGTTCTCGATCTTTGATTGGGTACAACCCATCTTTTTCTTTATGCCGTTTCTGTTAATCAATTGTGATTCAAGATTGCGAATTTAAGGTTTCGGGTTTTTGCAAAAAAATCGAGTCTTTGAAAAAGAACAGAGATTTGTACAGAGAAAGAAGAAGACGGATTGCTTCACAAGTTGTGATTTTTATTTTTTGCTTTCCGAGGGAGAGAAAAAGAAAGGGTGTCGTTGGAGGTGCGTGGCGTCGTTTTTCGGGGGAATATATTACAGTGTGTGTATATATATAGTAGTTACTATAGTGGTAGTTAAAAGTGTGCATTTTTTAAGGCGGGTGGTAACGGAGAGAATACGGCCAAGGGGAATAGACAAAGGCGTAGGGATTGATGATATTTTATTTTCCTAAATAACTAACATCAAAGTCAAACTTTTTAAATTTTTATGGCAACTATAATTATTAATATAAAACCTTAATATTTATATATTTGAGATTTTATTATCATCGTGCATCTTAACCATTAATTGAGGTGGGGATTTGTTTTCATCGTATGTTTACGTGTTTGAATTCGAAAAGGGACTTTATTAATGGCCTCACAACATTTTATTTTTTTATTTGGTAGAACCTCCCAACACTTTCAATACAATAGTTATTCACGTTTGTTAAATTATTTGATAGAAGGATAAAGCTGACGAGGATTCAAATTTTTTCTTTTATCTATTTTGTCGTTAAAGAATGGAAAATCATCTCTTTTTTCAAAGAATTATTAATTAGTGATATGACACAATTGAATTACCAACTCTTTTTAACTTATTTATTTTGTGATGACATGTTATTGTATCATTTGTTAAACATTATAAATTTATTTTAAATTTTAAATTTATATGCTTTTAAACTAATTCAATATTCTATATAATTATATTTATATATAATTAATTATAACTAATTTTAATTCCAACAAAATAAATAAATTTTTTTAATAAATTCTATATTAATAAATCAATACATTATATAATACTAAAATATTTCTTTAATTTTATTATTTATTTTATTATAAATTTCAACCAAATACAATATTAACATTTATTTCGTAAAATAAAATTAAAATTAAAATTTCCATAAATTTTATAAAAGTTAAAAGAAGAAAAGAAATCCACAAAGTGGGATGGGCAAGAAACCACTAGAGGCAGTCCAGTGACCTTTCAAGACCAAAATGGAGAAAGAATTTGTGCATGTTTTATACTTTCCTTTTTAGTGTAAGCTTTTTGCACGTACTTGAGCAGCAAGGCAAATCGCATGCGTAAACTTAACCTAGATGTCCATGTCTCAAGTTAAAGTCAAATTTAGCGACATATCCACGTCTCAAGTTAACTAAAATTTCAAATTTTCTTTTTATCTATATAAAAGGATAAGTAAAAAAAATTCATGTGCTTTTATTGGCTATAACTTTTAATATTATTCTTTATGAAACATGTGGTTATAAATTGTGATAAATAAATATATTTCATAGTTAAAAAATTTTGATTCGTATAGATTTAGTTATAGTCATTTCGATCAACAATTATTATCATATTGCGACAACTTCTAAGTCTGTTAATTGATTTTCAAATTAATCTCACTAAATTAGTGACTTCTTGAACCGTGATTTGATGGTTAAACAATAAAATTATGAGTTGTTAAACTCTAAACCGGTGTTATTAAATACGGACAATATAATAATGATAGCTAATCAGAGTAATTATGGTTAAATTTTTACAAATTGAAATAACTGTAAAGTTTATTTTTTTACCATGATTTATAATTACATATTTCTTTTTATTTTAAAATATATATATATATATATATATTAAAAGTTGTATGGTAATTGTTTTCGTACTTATCTAAAAAAATAGCAAGGCAAATCTAATATTGGCGATTCATTTCTTTCTGTCAGCTTGATGATCTGTCTTGATTTGCTATTTTCCCATCAGAATGTGTAGTTTGTAAAACAGGGGAACATGCTTGCTTGGCATAAAGTTGAAACTGGGCTGGCATAAAGCTAAAATCCTGCTGTACATTCCTCATTGAGAAAGAGAGAAGGAATGGAAGGGCTTTTGCAAATTGCAAGTGCTTATACATAGCAAGAAGTGCTTCTTTTTTTTTTTTTCTTTTTTCAGTATAGGTTGTTTCTTTTGCAATTGTTTAAAAGTGGCTTTTTGACCCCACACCCACCACCGAAATCTATATTTAATTAGCCTTTGAACAACTCGGAAAGCAGTCCAAGGATTCTGCTCATAGTTGGCGGATGGTTGTGTCACAATTTGGACTTCTTTTGTAAGTCCTGAGTTCATTTTGATACCACCAGGGAGCTCCATTTGTTAGAAACAAATTCTTATACATCTGTAATCTGTTGGAGTACAAAAGATAAATATGAGTAAAATTCTGCTTCTATTAAGCTGTTATCTTAATCTCCAGCTGGATTCTTTTCTGGCAAAAGGGTCTTCTGCTATATATAGACTTGGACATTTAGTCTCCTTTTTGGGGGCATCTCTTACCCCATCCCACAAGCTAGTGCACTACTTTTCTACTAAACTTTCCTAAAAGTCTCAAATGTGTAGGACAAGTTGTTGAAATAACTAAGTGCCAAATATATGAACAAAAAAAATAATTTTGCTCCTAAAATCATTAGGAAGATTAAATACCAGATTTCATATTTGTAACAGCCAATGGTAAGAACAACAATGATATTATATCCTTTATTTATCTTCAATCTTTAAAAAAAAAATTGAAATAAGATCTAATTTGGTTATTGAATTTGTTATCTCTATCAATTAGTCTTTTATCAATATTCTTATTATCTTTTCCTTTCTTTTCTAATAATAATAATGAAGAAGATGGCTATGATGGTGGTAATGGCAATAAATAGGAGTTTCAAAATGGATTATGATATACCAACTCAATTCGCTTAATACGTAAAATTAATGTATTATGATCCAACCTTAGCGTGCTCGTGTCAGAAACAGATTAATAATTAATGGCACGGCTTAAAGCGTGTCAATCCATTATATGACACGCTGTTATAATCCATTTAGTTACTATTTAAGTAAATGTGTTATATATGGCATGTCGTATAATATGTGTCACTATATACAATTAATTAATTTACTTACTATTTAAGTTTATATATTATATGTATCGTGTTACATGTGTTACTATACAACCAATTAAATAAATGTGTTACACATGTCGTGCTATGGTTAAAATATGTTGATATGATTAATAAATGGGTTGTATCTGTGTTGACTCTAATAATGTCATCTAAGAAAGTTGATACGGCACAAACACAATCTACCAACCTGTTTTAACATTTCCGACAATAAGAATGGTAGAGATAAAAATAGTTGAAATTGAAATAACCGTAGTAAAAATTATTTATTATTTTAATTTAAAACAGAGTTAATTTATACTAAATATGTAAAAATTAAAATTAAAATATCTATAAATTTAGAAAATATCTAAATTGAATTAGCATAATAAAATCACCGACCAAACTGAAAATTATTCCAAAAAACTTTGACTTAATTTTCTTTTTTTTTTTTTTTTTTTTTTGCTAGGAACCATCGGGTGAAATGTCAAAATAAACAAAGATGCAAAGCTCAGAAAATAAATCAAGCTTTTGTTGCAAATATGAAGCCATATTCATATACTTGTTTAACATTCCCTTGAGGCCAGAATAGCATCATGAACCTTGTAAGGGTCAGATATAGACTTCGATACAGTCTCCTTCTCCAAGCATCTGGTAGCCCATTCCATGATCTTAGGGCACTCCACCATCATGCTAAAATTTCCAAGGGTCTCAAATGTGTAAAACATGCTATAGAAAGGAATAAGTGCCACATCTACATAACCGAAACTCTCCCCTGCAAAAAATGGCCCGTCTCCAAGCTCTCTTTCCAGTGTTTGAAAGATCTCTATCAGGTTCTTAGTTGCTGTTTCTTTCATTTTACCTTCTGATAACCATAGCATCTTTGCAGTCGAGTAAATCTGCGAGTACCAAATTCACACCAGTAATTAGAAGATGAAATGTGAATTTACCCCTTTTTCCCCTCCAAGAAGTAATAGCAATAAGTAAGAATTTCCTACACTGTAACGAATACTTGAGTTATACACACTTTAATAAGTATGCTAATAATATATACATCCACTTAGACTTTAAATTATTGATACTCTCTTCAACAGTCAAATACTAATAAACTAATATATATATATATATATATATGTTACTCATTTATGCCATTGACGTCGAGAAAAGCAAAGCAAGAATTAAGCACCAGAACAATGTTTATATTAAACTTTTGGGTTGCATGACATTTGTATTGTTAGCAAAGTATTGGGGTAATACAGAACCTTTTAACCCAACGTGCACGTTTTCTTTTCAATATTTAATAGAACTCACCTTCTTGTCAATATAGTCAGCCCAAAACCTTGCTTGAGCTCTTTGGTAAGGATCAGAAGGCAACAAAGGAGCTCTATCATTCCATACCTCATCAATATACTGAATAATGGTCATCGACTCACAAATGGGTTTACCATTATGAATCAACACAGGAATTGTTCTATGAATTGGGTTCATTTCTAGAAGAAGAGGGCTCTTGTTCTTCAAGTCTTCTTCCTTCAACACATACTTCACTCCTTTCTCTGCCAGGGCTATTTTCACCCTTTCTCCAAAACAAATTATCTTGGCACCAATGAGAACTACTTCATCTGCCATTTCTGCACCAGTAAAAACTGTTTTCGCTGCAGTAGTGCGATGGGGCAAACTTGGGTAAGATTTGCTACTGTTCTTATAGAACAACTGTGCTCTTGTTCTTTTCCTGATTATTCGTCATTGCTTGCATCAGAGTGCTCTTGATTGATCCTTTGGTGCCCATGCTTCTCTGCATTATCAGTCCATGGGACAGATTTCACATTATGTGTCAAATTCATCATTGCTTGCATCAAATTAATCTCTGTCCAAAGCGATAATGTGAAATCCGTCTACCGAGACGGATCACAACTTCAGGGAGCTAGTGATAATCGGATGAGTGACTGTAATTCCAACAACTCTTCTTCTTTCCTTCTTTTTTTTTTTCGTTCTTCCAGAGAAAAAATAAGGGATATTTTTACTTACAATGGTGTATATACCATAATTAATAAGAGAGTAACACATAAGAGTGTTTTATACTTTGGTATTGGATGATTGATACATATTTTATCATTTAAAACTAATAAATATGTGTCAATCATCTATTAAGTGTTTTACATTTTGGTATTAGATTATTGATATATACTTCATTGTTTAAAACTAATGAATATGTGTCAATCATCTATAAATATTTTACATTTTGGTATCAGATAATTGATGCATACTTCATCATTTAAAGCTAATGAATATGTGTCAAGCATCCATAAGTATTTTACATTTTAGTATTAGATAATTGATGCATACTTCATCATTTAAAGCTAATGAATATGTGTCAATTATTTATCAATTTAGTATATAAATGAAAATATACATCTAGACTACGTACAAAATTTTTAAAAAATAAAATGTGAAATTTGTCAGACAAAGCAATAATTTATTTGATAGCTAAGACTAAGAGGCTCCATATGCATAATCATTGATTGAGCATGAGCTCCCTTTGCTCGTTAAATCAAAAAAAGAAGAGTAATAATAATTTGAACGGTGGCTTTCAAGAATGAGTTCATTGTGCACAGACTATTATTTTAAGGTGAAGAAGCTAATTTTATTTTATATTAAAATTTAAAAAATTTATAGAATTTATTTATAAATTTAAAATTAATATAAATTTAAGTGAAGTAAAATTTATGTGAATTTAGTTATAACTAAACTAAATTCTACTAAAATAGGTAAATTTTTTTAAAAAAATTTACATTAATTTGACAATATATTCTATAACATCAAAATATTTCTTTCAACTTTTCTATTTTACTTTTTATCAAATGAAATGAATTTTTTAACGAATTTCAACCAAAAAATAGCATTATATATAGTTTAAAATCTAAAGCGCGGAAGTACATGATTAAATTTTTAAATTGATCATATTCCATAAATAAAATCACGCCTGAAAATTATTCATTTTCGTCATCTTACCCTCCTTTCTCCTAAGGAGAAATCAAAGAGAGATTCATCACTTTCTATATTTTATTTACGTTCTTTCTTCTTAATGTAAGGAAAAGGGAGGAGTTTTCTTTGTTTGGAAAGGTTCATTAGTTAAAAACACATTGATTTCTCTACAATTTAAGTATTTGTAAAGAATATAATACTCATAACCCAGGCACGTAGCCTAGTAGCTAGTAGTTCTCACGTTTTGGAGCGGATTTGGAGACCCACCTCTCCCTCTTTTCAATTGTAATTGTTTAAAAAAAATATTAATTATTCGTAACTTCTCAATGAAATACTTAGTAATTATATATAATCATTCATCTAATTGAATACTTGGATTAGATTAAGTTATTCATTACAAAAGAAGATGGGTCCAAATCCAACAAATAAGGTAGCAACTCATATCAATTCACAAATAATTTCATTTTTTGCATCCAATGACCAAAAATAATTATACCTTAATTAGTATAATTCACTACAAAACAATGAGTATTAGGAGCATTCGACAAATCGGGAAAGCATTTGATGTAATTTCACTATATATAACAAAAACTATATTTATTTATGAGCCTTTAACAAAAGTAGCGTAAGCACGAAACAAGACCAACTTATTTATTAAATCGAATACGTGTTTATTATGAGTCACGATATTACATGAAAATTAACCGTTGATTGCTTGAAAGCAATTATTCAGCGCCCAGTTTCTTTCTTATCTCCAAAATAACTTCGTAGACTTTAAGATGGTCGCATAAAGACGTGGACACAGTCTCCTTCTGCAAGCATCTCTTACCCCACTCCACAAGCTTAGGGCACACCGCTGACACACTGAAGTTTCCTAGCATCTCAAACGTGTAAAAGAAGGTGCAGAAAGGAACAAGTGCCAAATCTATATATCCAAAGCTGTCACCTCCAAAATATGCCTTCTCTCCGAGCTCTTTCTCCAAAATCTTCAAGGAGTCGATCAATTCCTGCTTTGACGCTTCTTTAGGTTCACCTTTAGATGCCCAGAGCATACGTCCAGTAGGGTAAATCTGCAATACTCATCTCCAATTACATTACAGAAAAACGTTGGCAGTATTATCCAGAACTGTGAAATTATGATTTCGATTGAAAGACCAACCACTAAATAATAAAACGACATACTGACCTTCTTGTCTATGTAGTCAGCCCAAAACCTGGCATGGGCTCGTTGGTAAGGATCAGAAGGCAATAGTGGAGATTGATGGTTCCAGAACTCATCAATATATTGGACTATAATCATTGACTCACATATAGGTCTGCCATTATGGATCAAGACAGGAATTTGCTTGTTGATTGGATTCATGTCTAGAAGTAAAGGGCTCTTGTTGCTCAGATCTTCTTCTCTCGACTCATACTTCAATCCTTTCTCTGCCAAGGCTATCCTCACCCTTGCTGCAAATGGACTAGCACTGAGATCCAGTAAAACTAGCTCGTCAGACTCGCTCATGTTTAATTATAACTCAAAACAGACTAGTTATCTTTTGTGCTTAATTAATATTTCTCTACTTGGAGCAAGTTTTTATATGAAAATCTCAGGTTGTTGTCGAATTCTAGGATCTTCTACAATGTTGTCATTGCTCGCATCAGTGTCCAAACTTAGTCTCCCCACATTAATCGCCATGGACCATGGTTTTTGAATTTTCTTTCTTATATCTTCTATATTTTCCTAGTCAATGCATTATGCAATACTTTCAATGGTCGGCTAAACGTCACTTCTTTCAAAAAAAGAAAAGGCTAAATTTCCATGCCGTTACTATTTTCTTTTTTTCTTTTTAAAAGAAAAAACACTAACTTTATTATAATTAATCGCTTCATTATTGGATTTAAATTTAAAGTCTTAAGTCGGAAGATAATTTTGATACCAAACCCTTTTGATAATCAGACTTTTAATTCATATATTTTAACCATTTTACAATTTTTGAACTATACATGATGATGTAATAGAGAGTTTTTCAAAATAATTAATTAAAGAAATGATATTATGATGAGATGAACGAGAAAGAGAAACCCTAATAGAATAAAAATTACACTATTTGGCTGTAAATGGCTTAACACTATGGGATAATAATAAATATAATAAATTTGTTTCATAATAATTAATTAAATCATTAATTTTATTAATATTTGATTTATCATTCTCATACTATTCATACAATGAATATTACAATAATTATCTATACTATAAATAAAAATAAAAAAGTTTCAGTTTAAAATTTTATTCAAATTAAAATATCTATTTAAGACCAAAAATTAAACACATCCAATTATTTTTCTATTCTTATATATTTTAAACCATATGCCAGAAATAAATTTTAGCTTTATGTATTTTTTTCTTCGGTGTGATTGATATATATAAAATAGTAATAAAGATCTACATTTACACTTATTGAAACTTAAATAATATGGATAGCACATTTTCAATAAAATAAGAATTGTTGAAATAATAAGGTGAGGTTCAAATTTTGCCAGTGACAAATTCCACTTAAAATCAGAATCAATGATGTATCTTATGTGCTTATACTTACTAAAATATAAGAACATGTCCAACTTGTCCAGGTTTCCATGCACTGTAGCCTTAGTTTGCCTCGCATTGAAAATTAACCAAAATTTCGTTTGTTTTCATTTCTGAAGCAGAAATGAATTACGTAGTAAGCAAAGAGATCAAACTGTCATTGATATTATAGAACATCAAACAGAAAAATATTTCAATTATTTTCTTACTATATGTAGGTCGTGATGGATTCTGAAAGAGCCATCCCAACAATAATGTAATGCCGATAGAACCAATATTGTCAATCAGACGGTAAACTGTGGGAAGTTATTACCACTATTTTCTTCCAATCATATTGATAATTGATAACCAACACATCTTAGTTGGTTTCTTAATGATTACATGAGAACCCTATTCTTAGAAAATCTTGGTTTCATCCCTTCTTTTGGCTGCCGGGATAGGTACCATTGAGCCATTATAATCAGCTAAAACAAATAAGAATGCTGTAGGATCCAATGAGCTAATGAAGTAGTTGAAGTGATGGTAATGGCATGATCCAAAAGAAAATAATTATTTATTTTATTATAGAAATATTCATACATAATGAGTTATTACATTTATTTATTATTATTATTTACGAAAAACAATGGTATTTATTCTTCGTAAAAGTGGGAAGGTGCAAATTATTTTCAATTCTGTTTAATACCAAAGAGAATAAAAATACTGCAATAGAGTATAAAAAGTATATATATAGCGCCTATTCTTCAGCTCCCAACCTCTTTCTGAACTCCAGAATAATTTCATAAACCTTGTTATGGTCACATAAAGATTTGGACACTGTCTCCTTCTGCGAGCATTTCTTACCCCATTCCACAAGCTTAGGGCACTCCTTTGCCATACTAAAGTTTCCTAAGGATTCAAATGTGTGAAAGAAGGTGTAGAATGGGATAAGTCCCAAATCTATGTAACCCAGACTTTCACCTCCAAAATATGGCTTGTCCCCAAGCTCCTTCTCCAAAACCTTCAAGCCCTCAATCAAGTCTTTCTTTGCTGCTTCTTTCGTTTCACCTTTGGTTGTCCATAGCTTTGCTGCAATTGGGAAAATCTGCAATACCATGATCATCAGAAATGAATGAAGAAAAATAGACTTTTTGCTCTAAAATTAGCAGACAGAAACTCCGAGCAATATTGGTGGGAGTTAATAATGTTAATGGGGATCGACTTGTAGCCGGCTTGGCTTATTCATGAATATAAAAATAAAGAGAAGGAAAGGAACAGAACAGGATAGCAGAACTAACCTTATTGTCAAAATGGTCAACCCAGAACCTGGCATGAGCTCTTTGATAAGGATCAGTGGGTAACAGTGGAGATTTATTGTTCCACTGCTCATCAATGTATTGAACTATAATCATTGACTCACAAATGGGTTTACCATTATGAATCAAGACAGGGATTTGCTTGTGAATTGGGTTCATCTTCAGAAGAAGACCAGTCTTGCTGCCCAGTAAATCTTCATCTTTCGCTTCATACTTCAGTCCTTTCTCTGCCAATGCTATCCTCACCCTGGTTGCGAACGGACTCGGATGGTAATTCAGTAGAACTAGCTCATCTCCCATGATTAATTTCTCAAACTAATTATGTTTTTCTTCCTTCTTTTTTCAATTTCTGTATGTTTGATTAGCTTCTATGACATGCAAATGAATTGGGTCTTTTATATGACAATTTCATCTCAATTTGTCAAAAAATCCAAGGTTCTTCTTGATTTCGGAAAATACGTGCTACACCGAGTGGGTGAGGAGTTGCTTCGCAATTTTCCTTCCTATTTTTACGTCCTACATTCATGTTTTCTAGTCAAAAGCATACTGGTTGCCATATATTTTTATTTTATGGTATTGCTAGAGCTTATAGTTACTATTTCTCTCCAAGAACAAAGGCTATATGCTTGCCATTCTATTTTTATTCTCTCATGAATTCTCATGCAGGATTTGGTCGGGTCAAACATGAATTCTGGGCGGATATGCATCTTTCTCTCACAAATATGTGATCAGGATCACTTGAAAATTAACAATGTAACAAGGCAAGATTTTTCAGGATTTTGACAACATTATATGAGTTAGCTCTTGAATAGGAAATGCTCATTTAACTGAGGTGAGGCAGTGTCAACGCTGTGTAAGTTACTAAACTGAACAAGTTCGCTTTCAGTCTAGGAATTACATGCAAATCAGATTTGTAATTGCTTGAGAGCAAACCCTCCAATAAGTTAATAGTATTGGAACAACTAATTATATATTTATATAATAAAAGGATAATTGAAGTAATGATATTCTTTAAAAAATTACAAGATTATTCGTATAATGAATTACTATACTTATCATTACTCGAGAAAAATACAGTATCCCTCTATCCCCATAAAAATAAGAGGCTGCAACTGCAAATTATTTTCAATTCTAAAACAGAATTCATACCAAAATAAACAAGAGTACAAAGATACTGCCTCTGTAATTAAATAAAGTCTCTACTCAGACCACAACTTTCTTACTTATCTCTACAGCAACTTTACAAACCTTTTGGTGGCCGCATAAAGATTTGGATATATTCTCCTTTTGCAAGCATCTCTGAAGGTCACGCCACAAGCTTGGGGCACTCAACTGCCATGCTAAAGTTTCCCAAGGTCTCAAATGTATAAAATAAGCTGTACAAAGGAATAAGTGACCAATCTGTATAACCAGAGCTTTCACCTCCGAAATATGGCTTCCCTCCAAGCTCTTCCTCCAAGGTTTTAGAGATTTTAATTAAGTCCTTCTTTATTGCTACTTTCACTTCATTCTTTCTAGATAGCCACAGCATCCGTCCTCTATGATGAGGAGACGCAACATAATAAACAAATTAAAGAAGAAAACAAATTGCCCGAGTTAAAAATAGGTAGAAAGAAAACCTCTTGTTGCCCCTTTTCATGCATGTTCAAAAATTATAACGGACCCTATTGTCAAATATAGTCAACACAGAACTTGGCATGAGTTCGTTGGTAAGGATGAGAAGGCAGCAATGGAGGTTTATGGTTCCAGACCTCATCAATATATATATATAGAACTATAATCATTAACTCGCATATATATGGATCTGCCATTGTGAATCAAAACTGGTAGTTTCTTGTTGACAGTATCCATTTTTATAAGAGGGCTTTTGTTTTTCAGAAGATCTTCTTCTATAGACTCATACTTTAACCCTTTCTCGGCCAAGGCTAGTCTAAACCTTGCTTCGAATGGACTAGGATGCCAATCTAATAGAATTAGTTCCTCTGTAGCAATGGCCATTGTTATTGCTCAAACAGATGCCTATAACACTTTCTTTTTTAATGTGTATAATCTTTTATTGTAATTGAATTCCTCAGTACTTTGAGGCTTTCTGATGTTGTCATTGCTAGCATCAGCTGTTCAAATTACTTACTCCGTTGTTATTGAATTTTTCTCCACAGAAGTACTTTTCTGTGCTACAAGTACATGTTTTTCGAATCCCTAATTGCTAAAGGTAAAAGGTGTATGGTAGCCCTTAACTTTTAGGTCGAGGAGTAGATTGGCTCCTAATCTATTTTTTGAAGTAAATAACAAGAAAAACCATGTTTTTGTGTCATTTTAGCACTTCATTAGATAGAAAAATAAACTTCCGTTAACTATAAATGATGTGGCAATTTCTTTGACTTTTGATTAGAAGTGGAACCCACTAAAGTGCTGCATCCACCACATATTCCTTCATCATTTGTGGTTAATGAGAGTTTAATATTTCACCTAATGAGGTGTTAAAATGACTTAAAAACATGATTTTTCTGTTATTTGCTCCAAAAAAATAATAATTAGGAGCCAATTTTCTCTCGGCCTAAACATTAAGGGCTAAAATGCACTTTTTCCCATTGCTGAAACTAACTATGAAAAAAATACAAATACAAGAATCACTTGTAAGAATTTAAAAAGTATTAAGTTGAAATTTTATTATCACTATTTATCAATATTGGTAATAATCTATCATCTTCATAATAAATGATAAAAAATGACTACTCTATATTATGTAAAAAGAAATGACTATCTCATATTATGTAACTTATAATTCACCAAGCTTTCAATTAAAACAAGTTATACTAAAGTATGAGTATGAAATATTTAGAAAAATTAAATTATGTTTTTCACACGTAATTTTATTTACAATTCTTATTGAGGAGAATAATTTTTGAAATTCTTCAAGCAAAAATCCAAAATTTTTATCTTGTGACAGATGACTATATATTTTATACACTCAACTAGCTAAAGAATAGATTAAAAAAGAAAAGAAAAGAAGAGAAAAGGCGTTCAACATTATTTGTTTCTCGATTTATACCAATTGAGCTGCATGCTTCATAAGTATGGAAAGGTAAGCCATTGCCAAAACAAGTGTTTTCAAGTTTTGATTCTGGACTTCTTATCTAAGAAATCAAAAGGTTCCAGCAGGAAAGAATTGATCGTGTCAGTCTGCCAGTACATAAAGAAGTGTCTCAATCATGCAACGGCCATACCTGAAAGAGCGTTGCAAATGAGTTGAACAGTTTGATATTAATGACCATGAAGATCACATATATTCAAACCAAGCCAAAAGGAAGAAAACACCGAAAAGTACATTTTTCATTTTTTCTTTCTTTCCTTTTCCAAGAAAAGTATGCAGCTAGCCATGTGAACTTTTTACTGTTAACCAAATAGATTTGAACTGAGAACTCATTCACAGGAATCTTTCAGCTCAGGTTTTCTTCCTCCAAACTTGATCTGCCAGAGCTCAACATCATTTCCTCTGTCGTACCCTCTCACATATTGTGGAATTAATGAAAGATCTATACGCTTGCCAACAAAACAAGGGGAGGATCCATATTCAAGTTCCTCATATTCTGCACCATTCATTGTCGTAGATGATAAGGTTAACATAGGATAGGGCACGGGAATTATGAAGAGAATATGAAAGACATTTACCTTCCTCCTTAAGATAACTCAGGAAATGTTTATAACCATTTGCAACAACATCAAGATCATCAAGACTGAAGTTGTAACGCTTTTCCAGTGCCAAGTATAAAACCTAAAGACAGAAACATAACTCACTTATTTTCTTATAATATGTAGGGCTTCACAAATTCTTACAGAACCATGATAGGATGATTAGACACAATAACAATTGAATCAGAACAGGCGGCAGAATATGAACTCTGGGGATTTATTAACACTGGTTTTAATCCTAGTAGCAACAGATGCTAGTTTGCTTCATGATATTGACATGAAAGAACCCCAATTTCAATGCTATTATTTTAAATCCCTTCTTTTAGCTAGTGAATTATATAATGGCAATGAACATGGATCCTCATGCCTAAATACAAGGATCCAATAGAGCATTTTCAACTTTGTTAAATATGAAACCTTTTTAAATCTAGAATCATTATTGTTTGGTATGTATCAAGCAGGAAAGCATTCTTCAAATTTTCATAAATGCTATTACTTACTGCTGGCTATTTAATATAGTTGACACGTACCTTTTCTGAACCCAATGGCATTAGTGTCCCTAGAATACTGAAAAGAGCATCAGTAAGATCATCACTGTATATCACATCAGCAGCCAGAAGCAAAGAAACTCCCTGGGCCTCTTCAATTTCTGCAGGAATCCAAGAATACCTGGAGATCACACTTATGAAAATGTTAATTTTCATCATTAATATTTAAATTCTAAAATAAAGAAGAAAGAAAAAGAAGGAGAATACAATATGGATGATAAGACATCCTTGTACAACAAAATACAGGACCAAGCAAAAGAACAAAAGAAAAAAAAATGCAGATAAATTGTCTCAGTGGTCACCGAGCTTTGCACTATGTATTGGATAGGTATCACAATTTCAATTCTTACCCTTTCAGTACCCAGAATCTTACTGCTTACTGCAACTTTCCTCCATTTATTCTCTCTACATGAACCTCTCAGATCCCAACTAAGCTTTTTTTGGGGATGTTCTTTCAATCCTATTTCTAGCACCTCTAACATCCCATAATTGATAGAAGTGGTAAACTTCAGCAACTACCTCTCTCCATTCTCTCACAAAGTTTCTCAGTCTGAGTTAATCTCCCTTTACTCTGAACTTCCTATTAAAAGTTTATTTACCTTTAGTACTCTGTAAACAATTTTTTTTTTTTTTTAATCTTAACTGTAAATGAATGGAACAACATTCTTTAGGAAAGGGGACCATTCCTCAGCAGTCAATATCACTAAGACGAGTAGCACACTCTTTCTTCCCAGACCAAACTACAATGTTTGAAGCAAATTCCTTCTGTTCAGTTTAAGGAACATTAGCAAAAACACTCAACTCATTTTTTACAAGGAAATGAGATAGTTCTCTTTAAATTTCCGAATAAACCAAATTTTAAGAAATTGAAATTGGATATCCTGTGAGAAGCCTAAATAAATTTGAAGTGCTTGTTCAAATGAAAATTAATTAAATATTTTACCTCATAGGACCTGCCAAATTTCCACAATGTTCTATAGGTGGCCAGGAATTCATCCAATCAAGTTCACGTACATGAATTGCACTTCGACAGTTTAACACTTCAGAATTGAGCTGAACATTCCTTGCACAGTTTTCAAGGATTTCATCACCACGGTCTGTCATTAATCACAAAAGGCTTGTTTGAGACATGAACAAAATTATCTTAAACCCCCTGTTCCACACCAATGCAACTGTCCTCGAAATTCTCAGCATCTAAAGAAGGCACTAACCCTTGCATCCACACTCATTAAACTAATCATCATTTTCCACTACATACTTTTTATTTCTTCATGGTGATATTTGAAATGCAAAAATTCAATAGCATAAATTCACATTGATCAGAAATTTGATAAAATCAAACAAGTTACAAGAGATTTCTCCAAATGGACAACACTGGTATGGACAATGACCTTGTAATTGAGTGAATGTTATAACAGACTCACTATTTCTGGTCAGCATTATATATTCGTCTAAATATCACTCTAGTTCAGAGTTTGACATTCGGGCTACTGAGTAATTGTAAGCAATGCCTCGTACTAGCATATGAACGGGGCTAGGGTGGTGACACCGGTATTGTAGTGTTCATCCAGTGCTAGAATTAACTACTGCAAATTCTTCTAGCACAAAGCCATCCTATGTGGATGTTGGGACTATGGACCATGGTAGGTTGTTAAATCCTTGTTAGTAAGGTATGGACTTGGATCCTAAACTGTAGGTATTTGATTTTAGTGAGGGATTAATACAAAATCGAGCTCTCCCACCTTAATGGCTAGCTTTTGAGGTGTGGTTCACTAAGGAACAAATCCAAAAACTAACTAAACCGAGAATCCAGAAGAAAACACACAATGTTTGATTCATCGTAACATCAGTATAAAACTTTAATGAGGTTACAGTGATCAATATTTTGATATTAACATTTTAAAACAATTGATTAGCATATAAAGCAACTAAATCCGATAGCAAGATGTAAATTATAAAAAATCATGCTCTGAAAAGGAATGATATCCTTAGATGATTAAACATATAAAAGAATAAAAAGCTAAAGAAAGAAGGCTCAACTTGTAACTTCACAAATGCCATACCTGTTAGGAATACCACTTTAGCAACATGTGCAAGCAACATACCCACTAGCCCTGGGAAAGACAGTGAAAAAGTATCCTGTCATACAGAAAGTCTTGTGATTCAGGCTGAGAGCTTCTAGTATAGTGAGAGCCAACAATGGGACTAGAGATCGACATACCAGTTCCAGCACCAAGTTCTAATAAACTAATCCCATCAAATTCAGATGAAGTGAACATCTTATGCAACACAAAATCAGATAATACCAGTTCTGCCTTCCAAACCTGACAGAAGAAAAAGATGTCAAATATCATCATCAGGCAAGTAAAGAAAACAACATTTGGAAACCAGCTATCACCTGCAATCCCACACTCGGAATTGATGACGTGATATTATGCTGGATGGTTACACTAAAACTACGAGTTGGAGACTCTGCACATTTGAGACAAAAAGTTCTCCCATGAGTCAACTGAATCAATAAAAATACAAGCTTGAGATAGGAGAAAGTACAGTTCTTGTGATTGCATATTCATTATCACCAGTTAAAATGCTGGAAACACAACAGGGTGCAGTAAGTTACTACTGGTGCAAGCTAACAAAGATTATGAAGCACAAAACACTTCCTCTTGCTCAAAATGCTATGAATAGTCAAAGTATATAACAAACACAATCATTAAGCAATTAACAATTGAGCAATCCTAATTCTTATAAGCTCCAAAATAAAAATCCCCATATAATTTAAAATAAAACACAGGCTTTATATGCTAGTTTTAAGTCATAAATGAAAGGGAAAGCAAATAATTAGTACTTACTGCTGCGCCTAGTTAGGACAAGATCACCATCTTCATCCACACAAAGCATTTGGTCACGCGTAGTTACTTCTTCATCTTTAAAAAAATCCTTACATCTACCGTGATCAACATCTAAATAATCAAAAAGATAAGTTAAACATTACTCTTCACTAATCCTACGAAAAACTGAAATTTCAAAGCAAAAAACTCCATTTCAAACAAAACCCACATGGGAATAGTCTAGAGAGGAAGCTTGATTCTTTACCAGGCGGAATGGAGATTGTGAAATTGGAAGTGTGAGGTCCAGATGAGTTAGGTGGGCAGCCAAGGTGGATTTCGCTCATCACCTGATCTTCCTCGCTATCACCTGAATATGGGCTTCCCATTGGCCTCGATATTTGCAATGTTTCTCCTTGTCATTCAATTAGCTAAGCTTCTCCACTATACCCAAAAAGGCATAAGCTTTTTTTCACTTCTGTTTGTGGAAGATGATGATAAAAACAATGCGCTGCGTTTTGATGGGTATATTCCTTTTCCTTTTTTTTTTTTTCCTTTTGGAGAGTTTCCCAGTTTGTAATGCTGTCATTTAGAAATATTAAAAATTTGATTTGTAAGGTACTTGGCTTCACATATAAATGGTCCATTGTCACATGTTTAGCTGTCATGTTGCAAGTGATTAGGCATTTTAAATGGAACTCTCTGGCAGAACAATATTCTTGGATTTTTTATACACATTTCAGAAAAGTAAAACATTAGCTTTTTTTTTTTAGCTGGGAAATTGCTGAGGGGATAAAAGAAAAACTATTGCATTCATTCGGTTCAGATCAGATCAGATGGTGGACATTAACAAATCTGTTGGTTTCTTTTCATTCTGGACTGATGCACCAGTTCAAATTAGATAGCATTTGGTGGACAAATTCTTTGTAGACTGATGGAAGAATTAGACAATCAGAATAACTAAACAAATTCCAACATAAAGAAGACAATCTGAATCTGAGTCTGAATTAATATAATAGCTGTGAACAAGTATAGCATCTGTACCATTAATCAATCAGATAACTATAAGAACACTACTAATTACTTACCTTTTCAATTTTTTCTCTTTTTTTGTTTTTCCTTTTTTTTTTTTTTTAAGGAATACTAAAGAATGTTAAGCAAGCTCTGATACCCTATTATCATAATCTTCCTTTTCTTTTTTTTTATCTCCCCTTAAGAGCAGCAATACGAGCTGCTAAATCATCACAATCAGGCAGCTTAGGGTGCACATGTCTGCTCGCTATCTCTGGCTGCAATGAAGCTGCTCGAGCATGCATTTTTGTTGCCTTCTTTGGTGTTGCTTGTTCTGCTTCTCTGCCAGGAGGAAGAGCTAACTCAGATTTTACATTTCTATCATCGCTTGTTTGCAATGCAAGATGCCTCACATTTGGTATCGGTTTGTCCTTACAGTAATCCATCAGAAGTCCATCAAGCATCTTTTCCTCTTCATCCCTTTGATCGCCATTGTCATCTGCTTGAGCAAATCTTGAACCTGATCTAGCCCCTTCTCTTTTCACTGCACTTGGATTAATCTTCCCAAGCCATCCATCACCACCATAACCGAGAAACTTTTCGCGGCCTGGTGGTGGCTTCAGTGGCCTCTCGATACTGCCAGTATTATCCTGAGGTGACTTCATTAGTCTCCGTCGGACTGACTTTGGTTTCGGCTTAGCTTCCTTACCAAAATCATCTCGGCGAGTAGCTTCTTCTGTGACAACGTTGCCATTTGGTTTCGAGGGATGTTCAATCTTGCTTTCATCTGTTATACCTTTTGTTCTAATATAAGGTGGAGGAATGAATCTGTAGTAAAAAGGCTTCTTGTTATCAATTTCATCTTCCGAAACACTTCCTACTGAACTTGAACTAGCGTGTAGACTATCGAGGTCAGTGCTATCTCTCCTGCCAACCGAAATCACCTCATCTTCACTGCTGTTTGGTAGATTATATTTCTCATCAATGCCATTCTTCCTCCCATGAGATGCGAGTTCACTTCTAATTTTTTTTGGCGGCGAATCATCATCATCATCATCCTTGTCTTTCTTCCATTTGTATCCAGCTGCATTATCAGTATTGCTTAAACATTCATCATGTCTATGTTGGTCCTGCAGATTTTTTCTTTTCTTGGTTATGATGATCGGAGAAAGAGAATGTTCAAATGCAGAAAACATTAAGGCATCTGCAGGAGACTTACATCTAGAGCACTGGGTGGTCTGAAAAGTTTCTGTTCCAAAGGCTTGGAGTTCCATTCTATATTGAACTCTGCTGCTATGTCATGCATCAACTGAAGTTTCATCTCCTTTGTGGCTGGTGTTGGCTTCAATGTCTCAGCAAACTACATATATAGCAGCAATTTGCTATATCAGAATTAAATAACAGTACAATCTCAATAGCATGAAACTAGCTTAACTATAAATTTATCTATTTCACCTCTTTATTGAGGAAACATTCCAGGCAATTCCCATATCTTTCATTGAATAGAGTTCGGAGATCTCTTAGCTCAGGAAATTCGGCAATCCTTGCTGCTGCATATATTAGAGATTGAACAGCTTCTCTGCATTCCTCAGGGCATTCCCTGCTTCGAGAATTAAAAGTAAGATGCAGCAGAGATTAGGAGTAATCGTCGATTTTAAAAAAGTTGCATGTAAGAATTATGTACTAATTAAAGCATCCAGCTTTTCATCTGTGACTAAAGCTTCAGCTAATGTAGCAAAATTTCAGGTTGCAAATGCAACACCAAAATATTTACTGAGAACTATATAGCAGCAAACCTTTGTTTATTCATGGTTGTAAGATTGCTTGCGATACATCCACAAAACTGCTCTGTGAAATTGTAACAAGCTATCATCTTTTGCTCAACTAGAAGCCCTTCAGCCTGCATCACCATCCCAAGAAGATAAATATATTAACATAAAAATGAAGAAATCTAAGAAATAGAAAATCGGGTGTGTTGATTAGAAGGCAAAAACAGGTATGAACAAGACAGATAACATGTCACGAGTAGGAAGCACACATGCAAATCAATGGCAGCAAATAGAAAATTGGGTCCCACAAGATGCAATAGAGACCATGAAGAAGACCATAAAAAACTTGCAAGCATTCCATGTTTATGTTATTAAGAAACGGACGATAGCAAGGTTCCATATCCAAATAAAAGAAAAGCTTAAACGACATACAAACTGTAAACTACCCATCAGGGAAGAAAAGGATGTAAAACTGATTGCTTGAGAAATCTTTATGAATAAAAGAAAGAAAAAAGAAGTGGAAAAAAAAAAAAGAAACTAACCCGGCAATAGGCATTATAATCAAGACCGTTCCTGAGAAGATCAGCCATATCATTCTTCAAGAACTTTGCAACGGAGCACTTCTTCTTCTTTAACACTTCCAGTCTTGTCTTTGTCATCTTCACCAGCGACTTGCTATATCCATAAAAGAAAAGAATCAAGAACAGAAAAAACAGAGCAGAGCAGCATGAACAAGGAAATGGAAGAGAAAACAAGAACATCATAATTCAGATTCTGTAAAGTACCATTTCGTGTGGTATTTCGATTTCAACAATCCGTCTAACATTCCCTTTTTTCTTATTTTGATCTTCTGAAACTTTTTAGTCAATCACAAAAAAGAAAAAACTCGGGAGAAATAAAATAGAAGATGGTTGGTTCCTTTTGTTTCTTTTTCTTCTTTCTGTGTCTTGAGCTTCCTTTATATAAGGATGACAAGGTAAGGTAATGAATAGCAAGAAAGCAAGAAAATGAGGGATCAAGAAACACCAAGAATCTGCATTACTAAATCGAAGAAGCAAAGAAACAATAGAAAGACGTTAAATTGGAAAAGAAAAAGAAAATTAAGCGAATAATTATTGAAAAGAACTCCAAAAATGGCTTCTAAAATTAGCAACAAGAAGCTCTAGAGAATGGAGGTTTATAAAACAAGACACAGAGAGGGAAGTAGAGAGAGAATGGCATTTATAACAGAGAGAAAAAGAGAGGTGAATGGTCAATCAAGAATCTCCAGATTGGCTCAAGGAAGCTCAAAAGCAAGAAGGAGGAAAATTTATAAAAAGCTCTGCTTTTAGAGAGAGAAAGAGAATTAACTTTTCCTTTTCCTTTTCCTTTCTTTTTCTTTTTCTCTCTTTTTTTTTTTTTTTTAGAGAGAGAACGTATTGCTACGTAGGATTTATTCCCTCTCCCTCCAATCCTATTATTAAATAATTTGCGCGCCGTTTTGTTGCTCTTTTACGATTAATTAGAATTAATATCAACAGTTAAGGGATCACTGAATTTACTATAACACCCCTGTCGACCCCTAATAGTCAGAGGTTTATTTGACAAGAATAGTGAGGGTATTTTTGGGTGAACCCAAAATAAAGACACTTATCTGCTGTGCATGATTTGTCTAACACCCAGTTTGGAACACCAAACAGTTTCGCTGTGAAAAGAATAAAAAAACAAACTTAAGGGAATGACAGGGTTATCCTCTCCTTGTATATTCGAAATATTTTTATATTTTTTAAAATAAAATAATATATTTTAAATTTTATAAATATTATTTATATATTTGTATCAATTCATTAATTATAATAAATTTGAAATAATTTATAAATACTTTAATTCGTTGAATATAAGCCACAATTAATGGATAAGAATTCTCTTTTATCTACTAAGCATCTTAGGGAACAAACCGCGGGAAACCAAACAGTTCAAGTGGATTAGGTTAAAAAAAATTTTCAAAAGAAATTGTAACTATGGCTAACAACAAAGAATCCACTTTTCAAGCATTTTACTGAAAAATTTGTGGACAAATAAAATTTGCACAATGCACTGTCTTCTGTGTTTTCCTATTTTTAGTGGTTTTGCACATTTTAAGTTATAATTTTGTACTTAAAAATGTTGTCTCCTCGAACTAATTAAGGATAGGTTTTCTTGTTCAGAAATTGGGTATGTTACATAACATCATTAGTTACCGGAACCTAATTTAGTTGACTGTTCTCAATGATGATTAAAATGTGATCATTTGCGTTAAGTATGTTATTGAGTTCTTTAGTCAAAAAGAAAACAAGTTTGTTTTTCTTTTAGATGTGAATTTGACTCTAAAATTAATACAAGGATGAATTATTATGAATATGAAGAGAAATGGAATTTTATAAAAAAAATAATAATAATAATAAATTATGATTGATTTTTGTAGAATTGTGTAGTAACATCATGTCCTACAAAAATGAATTGTGCAAGATTAGATTATCCATGAAAAATATCAAATTCTGCTCCTAAATTTTAGAGATAAGAAAGACAAAAATATGTAGTCGCCCGTTAAACAAGTTGACAAGCTTTCTGATTAAATTTCTGGTAAAATTAAAAATTGCTTTATTATTTTATCTACCAAGATTTTATTTATGTGGATAGTATTTTAGCTAATCAAAGCGTATAAAGAGTCTGGTTTTTAAAAAAAAAAAATTAATCGACAGATTAATAAGTGTATTGTTTAAAAAATAATAATAATTTATATTTATATTAAAATTCTTAAAAATAATATTTTATCACTTGTAAAATTCTTGTTCGATATATATTTTAAATTATTCTAGATCACTAAATAAAAAAATAATAATAATCTATTTAGACTTGGGTTAAAAGTTGAATATTTCATTTCAAGTAGTAGGATGTGTTGTTTGTTTTATGGAATTAATTAGATAATGATTGAGAAAAGGAGTATATCATACGATAGATGTTACTCACTAGCAGCAAGCAATCGTCTCTTCGGCTGTTGGTTTCTTGGGCGAATGGTACTTGGTCTTGTCCATGCAAGCATATATGAAATAGAATTTCTTATTAGTTTGAAATTTGTTTCTTGACAATCACACATTCATTGTAGCTAAAGTAGTCCATTTCTTGATGTAAAGTGAGTCACACTTAGGGGATGAATTCTCAACCCAATATTAAAAGAGAGGATCGAGTCTTGAATCCAACAATTTGTATAATAATATTGAACCATCCAATATCTCTATATGATTGTCTTTATATATAAATAATAATTTATATATTTAAGTATAACTATGTGGATTGATGGGTATAATTTGGTTCTTATTCCATTAAGAGAGTTGGAGAGTTATTTGAGGATTAAAATACAAGAAATCACATTAAAGATCCAAGTGTCACAAATCAAGAACCAACCAAGTTGCTTGTTGTATGAAAAAGCAAAAAAAAAGAAAATGATGCAGGCCCTAAAATGCTGCAATAAAAATGGCTTACTAACACACAGCTGTATGCAACCCATGACTTTGCCCTATTTTGGATACTTGCTACAATATTCTGCTTCATTGCTAAGCAGTTCCTTTTTTTATTTTCTTCTCTTCTTTTCCTTCATTGAAGATTCAGTGGCCATGAGGAACGAAAGAATGTTTGTCTGTAGCTTCTTATTATGCAGGTTATTAGTTTGCCCTTTAAAATAATCATCTTTGTGGTTGGTTTTAATTCAATTAAATATAATATGTGTCTCAATATTTTTTAAATAATTATTTGATGTAATAATGTGATTTGAGATGTATAAGATTTATGTTACTTACAAATGGATTGTGAATCAAATTAATATAAACTATGAACTGTTAATCGTGCATCACTTTCTTCTTTCTTTGTTTGCTAAAGTCAAGAATAACATAATATTTAAGAGAGAAAATTAAAATAAGAACACAGTCTCTTTCCTTTTCCTTTTTGAATCTAGAAATAAAGTTAAATACTGCAAGAAAATGATGCCATGTCCCCAAATTAAAGCACAACTTGCTTGTCAAGTTTGTGATCCTTTTTTGGGAGTTTTCTTTCTAATCAGAGGAAAAAGGGAACTTTTTCAGCATGATTTTTGCCATGCATTAAGATGGTTTTTATATATGTTGAAACATGAGAATCTATGTCATAGTAATCATGGACATATGCCTACCCAAGAAAGGCCAATTTTACTTGTATTTCTAATCATTAGAAGTAATTAATGATTAATATAACATGAGGTAAAATAGTGAACCTTAATTAGTGGTTATTAGTTAAATTTTTTTTTTTTTACATTGGTTAAGAGAATATTGCAAATGAAAAATTAAATTCTGTAAGTATCAATTAAAAATTATTCAGATAAAAGCACCTACAATTCGTCTGGTTGAATCTCTTTTCCTATCTGTAATTTAAAACTATATATATATATATATATTTAGAATGTAGTTCGAAATACCCTTTTAGGATTTGGTTGAATTTCTTTTGATAATTCCCCTCTTAATTATTTTGTTCAACATCTAAGTAGCTGCCTATTTATCTCTTCTTCTTCTTCTAGCACCTTATTAGAAGCACTCAAATCTTTTTGACAATACAGTTTAAATTGATATTGCATGTTAATTTAATAATTGAAATTCTTTTATGTAGTATCCATAAAATACACCTACTTACAAAAAGAGTGGCTAAAATGAATTATTATAGCTGATTGGGGCATTGTAAATAGTAAATGTCCAATAATCTTTAAGAAATATTTTGAAACCTAGTCAATTTATCACTAGATTAACGCGATTTTAACTTTTTATCACTTGTTTATTGTCTAATACAAAGCGTTAAGAGATACTTATTATTCATATTTTCGCTGGACGCAATGCACTATATTAATAAGTGATTAAGTTGTTATACACAATTAGAAAATCCTAGCCTAGCCGCCCCTCTTTTTTTTTAATCTTTATCAAATTTTTATCTTTTAGTCCACCGCATGTCATTTTCAGATCATCAACGGTGGTTCTTTTTTCTTCTTTTTTATTATTAATTAATTTTAATAAATAAATATTAATATTTTTAAAGAGTTTTATAGTTTTCTATTATGAGAATTTTGAATTCTCTTATAAGGGTTTTATGGTCATTCGTTATAGAAGTATTGGGTTCTTCTCTGAGAATGGTGAAGAGAAAAAAAAAATTAAATTCGATATTTAAATAATCGGGCTTATTAAAAAATATTTATAAAGTCGATATGTGACTTAGTGTCATAGAGTTGAGCGTTATTCTGGCAGAACTACAATTTATTGCTCTGTCAACACGATTGATGATTGTTACAAATAGATTTCTTTATTTGTATTTTTTGATGTTTGATGTTTATTTTTATATTTTATATTATGATATATTTATTAATAGAATATTCATATTTAAAAAAATTGTAATATATATATATATATATATATATATATATATGTCAAATTAATGATCAATCAATCATTGATTTGGCAGAGACTTCCTTAATTTTAAGAACTGAAAGCATGTGAGAGCTATTTTTTAAATCGTGACTGTCTCCTGCTTGCTAACTTAAACAACAAATGTTGAATAACAGAGCAAGATTAAATTGTTAATTAAGAAGAATAATCTTCACTAATTAAAAAAGAAATGTCTGACATTACTAAAATAGATTTTGCTGGTGACGTGGTCGCCCGAGGGAGTAGCCAAATCAATATATATATAAGAAAATTTTAAAAACTAAAAAAGAAAATCCCTAAGACACATTGGAACATGGAAATCTCGTACTATTGTTATTAGTTGGTTAATTAACTGATGAAGTCGTTGAGATTACTGACAATGTCACACAATAGTTCACATCACAGGGGGGATCGTTAATATGGGTCCCATAAATCACGTGCTATATATATCATGGGATTCCCACCAACGATCACATGCATGATGCGTTCACAGCTAGCTGCTATTACTTGCACTACATCATCTTCTTCTTCTTCCTTTCATCGCAAGCAATTTGGTTCTAAATTCTAATTATCCATAATTTTCTTTTTACCATGGTGAATTTTGATTCCATAATTAATTTTGAGTAAAGTACTTATTGGATAATATGTAAAAAATTTACTGAATCTTTGGTTTAAATTAATCAAAATTTCATATAAAAGTGTGACTGACTTTTGGTTTATAAAAGCATATGGATTTGGTGGACAAAAAGCCAAGAAAGTGATTTGTTAATTAGACAAAAAATCAGGTACTTTGGAAGCTGTAAACTTTTATTCAAGCAATTTCACATGGAAAGAGTTTTGAGCAGCTGAGCTGGCAGTTAATTGGCTCCTAACTAGCAGCTGAAAAGGAGCACGTTGAAGTTGGTTCGGCTTGGATTCTAATGGGGTTAGGTTTTAGGTTGCTAATTACCATCTTCTAGCTACCCAGTTGCTTCATAATGAATTAACTATATCTTTTTTTGTTCCCTTTTTGGGGTTTGGAAAATACTTGCTGATACTGCAATTTTTATTAATGAATGCCAAGAAAAATAAGGCCTGATCCATATGGACATACGGGGAAACGAGACAATTTGGCACACTCTTTGTCTTTCATTAGATGAATTTGGATGAGTCTGATTTGAGTACTTGAAAGCTATGAAAGTATTATATAAATCCATCACTTATATATATATTATTTGATGGCTCCCTCAAGCCTCTAGTTCTTCAATTTCCCAAAAGTGTATATCATTGAAATTCATGTACAAAAAAAGAAGAAGAATGGGTATTGCCTGGGCCGTGGACAAATAATTTGCAATAGGCAACTGAGAATTATAGGCCCATTAAGGCTCTTTAGGCCAATCCAGTATTTGCATATTTCCTATATTGTTCACCTAACAAAATATCAAATACTAGATACACAAAATTAAGAATTTTAATTGTCTTTATTTTTTAATTTTTCTTAATCTGAACATAATTTTCCCCTTTAACATTACAAATTTTATAGCCTATTACATTACTCGAGAAAAAATCTTTTTAAAACATTAAAGGCTTTCAGTTTTTATGTTATATAGTAAATTATAATATTGCTCTAAATTTTAGTATTTATAACACGTTTAAATTTCATTTTGATTATATTTTTTGCTAAAAATAAAAAAGTAAAGAGTAAGTAAAGAAAATATTAATAAATTATTTTTATTAAATATTAAAATTAATCTGTGTTAAAAGAATCTTGCTCTTTTTATCTCTGAAAAATGGAAAAACTTAATATTTAATAATAAATCTAAAGTTCAAATTAATTAATTTAATTTAATTTTTGAGTGTATTGACTTTAAACGTAGAAATAGAAGTTAGAAACATAAAAAAATCAATGAGCTTTCAATATAATAAGAAAAACTGACTACTTTAATAGGCCTAACATCATATGGGTAATTAGTGATTTATTCAAATTTATAATTACATAACTTTCTCTTCACAAAAATCCTTGTTTCTTATCACAGATACGTAAAACTTGTTAACCCATCCATGAATTTATTGCAAAAGGGCGCAGGCCTCCTAAAAGGTAACGAAGGCATGCAAAGATTTCCTCAGACCGGACAAAGATACGCCCTCGAGTAACGCAGTATGCAATCGCTCTCTGAAATAGAATTGGATTTGGAAAAAGAAAAAATTATTAATTTCACTTGAACATGGCTACTTTATTAGAAAAAAGAAAAATAACTTAATATGGAAAATGAAAACTACCAGAAACATCTCAAGACACTGATGAGGAAATTAAACAAATGGTTTTCATGATGAAGCAAGTCTTGTCGAACCAATCTCTCCAAGTTCAAGTTTCTTGGAAGAAGATTACTGTAATACAATAAGGTTGTCAGAGAGGCAGCTGGGTGTAATGCTAGTGATATGCAAAACCTTGCCAGTGACCGCACCATAAGTGGCATCAGAGACTGCAAAAAAACCAATACATATACAATTCAAGATGACCCAATAAAGTTTATGTACAAGAAAAGCGATAAAGATCGGCACATGCATATATAGTCTATACGTACCATGATTTTTCAATATTGAGGAAGACAATGAAGAGAAATGAGTAAGGTCATTTTTTTTTCTTAAATACTTTTGAGAGATAAAGAGAGAGAGTGGAATTCAGCTGTTGTTACACAGGGATGAAAATTATGGGGTTAGCTGCCAATCTTCAACTGCTGTTCATACCTACCCTTCTTTGTGAAGTCAATGAACAAACTGCAAAACTTTTGAAAAGAAAAAAAGAAGAAAGACAGAGAGAGGTGACGGAGAAATCTAAACAATTGGGCTTAGGTTTTTGCTGCAAAACATTGGGCCAGTCTATTTACTTAAGTATATTATCAAATTTTAATAATGAGTGATTAATGGTAATAAATAAACTAATCAATACATTTATATTATTTAATAAAATATATTACATATTCTTATAAAATATATTACATATTTATAGGCCAACATTTGATTAATTTTTCTATTTTCTCTCTGTGTTTATGTAACATGTTGCAAAATAGGAAGTTAAAAACAGTTATTCACCAAGAAAGGCCAAAAATTGTGGAACAAAACACACTTCTTCCCCAATAATTTTATTTTAGGAAGATTTCCGCTCTAATAAAATCCTTTTTGAAGGATAATAAACCGAATAATTCCAAAAAGACTAAGGAATATAGGATATTATATTACTCTTTTCTTCCCAATTTGATAGCACACGAATTAAGAAATTTAGATTTTTTAAATTAATATCATTATTTTCAAGAATTTTCTTGTTAAAATTTTATATATATTAATTTTCTTGTTAAATTAATATATTTCATAATATTATTTATATTAATTAATAAAATACATTTTTAATAATTAGTTATTAAATCACTAAAATAATGAACTATATTCTAAGATGCACAAATAAAAAGGAAAAGAGAACTGTTAAAATGAGGTCGGAGGAAGTATATAGACACAATCATGCCTCTTGTTATACTGATTATCAGTTAGTCACTGGAGCATTAATTAATAAAATTATTATTTAATATTTATTTTTTTTGGAAAACATTCTTTTTAATTATTAATTATTATAATATTTAAAAAAATACTCTAACCATCATTGTTTTTTAGTGTTCTTTTTAATTTTAGTGCTTATGATTTCTGATAAAATTTTAATTTTAATAATTATTAAATACAAATAATTTTAGAAATTACAATATATAAAAATGAAAATATTCTTTATATATGTATTATTGAAAAAAGAAGGGAACGAATTGTGTTCCCTATAAAAAGATTATCGTCGTTGTGAAATTCTTTTAGAGCATGATTTTCTTCTTGATAATCGCTTGTTGAATTAAAGACTAAATATATAGTTTGTATATTTTAGAATGGTTTTTCTCTTTGTATTTAGTAATTTATTGACTTTAAATCTATATTACATTAGTTTCAAATTATTTTATAATTTTTACTCTTAATAAAATTTAATAAATTAAATACTTGGATTAATTACTTTTTTCATCTAGATTTAATAGGCTTTGGGCATTTTGATACAATCAAATAGAAAGCCTCTTGTATCTGTTTGAACGGCCTCGGTTAATCCTGTCTTTTTCTGATAAGAATCAATACAATTTTTATAAGGTTTAGCAATAAAAGCAGGGAAAGTATACATAAAAGAACTGAGAAGGACGGGTTATTCACATTTCATTTGATAGTCAGAGGAATCATAAAAAAATCAAACCATCCAATGTAAAGATGGTTTTCAGTGCTGGGTGTAAATCGAAATTTTCTTTAAATGATAAAGGGAAAACGTTGTTCTAGGTGGTATGATACCCTTTGGTGGCCGGTTGTAGGCGAGGAGTGATTCAAACCCCTGATACCGTGGTTCGTGGCCACGTTCTCTAATCCTCTAAGCTATACTTGGATTAATTACTTTTTCCATCTACATTTAATAGGCTATTTTCAAATTGTATAGTAGTTTATTTCAGTTAATACAACTAATTTTAACTACTTTCTTATTAAAATACTTTTAATAAACTTTTTAATATAGGTCATTATATTCTAAATAGGCAGATTTGGGAATCATTCTATAATTTTTAAAACTTAAAGCAATAAAAAATTTGTATCAGAGCTCAGAAATTTTATTTAATAATTTAATTTTAAAATTAAGTAAATATAATGCTGATATTTATATAAATTAATATATAATACCAAATTAACACGATGAGAATATCTTAAAATATATAATAACATTATATAATATGAAATATTTTTGTCAGTGAGATGTTGTACAAACTAATTAGAAGTTTGTTATTCCCTAATCTTTAAAGGACACGTGTTCTGTTTGTATAGGCTGTGGTAATGAAGTTAGTTATGAGCTTCATGTATTTAATGTGTGTTGTAAGTCAACAATTCAGTCAATACAGTTACATTCTTCAAAACCCTGTTTTTGAGTACCTTTCTGTCCTTCGTTCTTCTTCTTCCTCTTCCTCTTCCTCTTCCTCTTCCTCGTGCTGTTAGTATTTCCCATTACAGCAATCCTAATTCCAAGTAGTTAGACTTAAACTTAATTATAAGCATCAAATTATTAGCATTGGGATTAACACGGAGGAATTAACAGCCTAATTAAAAGTTTATTTTGTATCTTCTCGTTGAGTAATCAACATGTACGTACGTATTACCCATTTTTTATTATTTAATATTAACAAAAATCCATTCCCTTAGAAAATGACAAATCCACCATGAGATCAAGATCTTTTCCCCTTCTCCTCATCCAACGGACATCAGCAATTCAGTATCAGACAAGCTACCACAAAACCCTCTCTATAAATACCCTCTTATCTGCTTCCTTTTTCTCCCACAATCCCAAAAGTTAGGTTTTCCGATCAAAATGTCTCTTTTACTTTCCTCCTCCAGCACTGACTCCGACGCTGCCACATCTTCAAAAATCGTCGCGCTCAAATCAGAAGACAATCTACTATTCGACGTAATAGAACCAGTGGCAATGGAGTCCAAAACAATCAAATACTTGCTAGAAGACACATCGTCGTCATCCGATGATAAAATCGTCATTCCTTTACCTAATGTCGCCGGAAAAACACTGTCAAAAACTATCCAGTACTTGGAAGGGCGCCACGCTCTGTCTGGTGAGAATAGCGAAATGCTTAAAAGGTACGACGAGGATTTTGTTAAAGAAGTGAGTGGTGATCAAGTAATGATTTTTGATCTAATATTGGCTGCCAACTATCTTGAAATTCAGTTTCTTTTAGATTTGCTTTGTAAAGCTGTCGCTGATTTGATGAATGGAAAGACTGTTGATAAGATTAGAAAGATGTTTAATATTGTTAATGATTACACTCCTGAAGAAGAAGCGGAAGTTCGTAAAGAGAATGAATGGGCTTTTCAGTAATCACATCATTACCATCTAGGGTTAGGGTTTACAAGCAGTAGCTATTACTTTTTTTCATTTCTTTCTTGTTTCTTTTTTAGTATTAGATGTTGATGTATGGGTAAGGTTTGTTGTAATGTGATGGATAGCTTTTCTTGGAATTTTTTTTTTCTGGTGGCACCGGCTTTAGGGTGCTAATGGATTAGTCATCTTTTCTTGCCCAGTAGTTTGACAGTTGCAAATTAATGGGTCTTGTAAGCAGAAAGAATTAATAGTACTATCAAGATTTCTTTTTTTAACAGTGCCAAGTTTATTTTGTTGATTCTTGATTTGTTTTAGTAAACTGCAGTCTTGACTCTTGAGCCATTAATTAATCTATCATTGTTCAATTTTATTTCTAGAATGTAGTCTGAAGAGCGATAGCAAAATTCTCCGGCTACACAGTATATTTGATTAATTTTTCATTATGAAAATTTTGCAAAATTTGTGGATTTAGGCGAAAATTATTAGGATAAATCTAATATTTTTTATTTAGCAAAATCTATTAAATGATGATTTCTCATTTTAAGCAATTATTCTTTTCTTTTTTTAATTAAAGTTGTATATGTGTTTTCCACGAATTTCGGATGAATTCATGAATGTTCTTAATAATCATATAGTTTTATACTCAAGCATCCTTTAGAATAAGTTCTTTTGAATCTAGGTTTGTGTAAATTTTTAATTCTATGGATTAATTCATACTCTTATTTTGTATGCATACCAAATATATGAATTTCAAGTAAGACAAACCTTTTTTATTAAAATGAGAAAAAAACTTCATAAAAATCCATGTGGTTATTATTCAATGAATAGATAGATACAAATATTATAATCATTTTAATATTTTATGTTAATTCCTTTTGTCATTATTCGAATTTAATCTTGTATTGTCTTACTCTATTTTGTCAGCCTAAGGAATTGTGGCCAGGAGCTGAGCTTCAATTCTCTAGCTCTCTTATGGCCAACCCAACAAAACTGTTAAGAAGAGTCAGTGAATGAACAGATGTATATTTATAAGTTACAAAAGAAGAAAAAAAAAAATGTAAATTCCAATGCGTATATGTAATCAATATATTCATTAATATTATAAGGTGGGTGACGCATTTCTTTACCATCTTTTAAAAATTAAAGGATATGTTATTAATAAGATGGATGGTCACATGGCCAAATTAACCCTAACTTGTCCTGATTAGCCTATTGCCACCCTTAACTTCCATGAGACACACTTATTAGCCTTTTACATCAGCCATTTGAGTCCATATATTATAATACTTTAATTATACAAGTTCAGGGGTCAATTTGTGCATTTGTTCAAATTTTTCAGAGGCTTCATTACATATATGAATGCAAAAATAATTTGGATTTTGGTGACAAATATTATATTTATCCAATTCCATTTGTTGGCTAAATTATCTCCTACGGTTGTTAGCTTTTCTTTCTTGTTTCTTTTTTTTCAGAAAAATTCCCCAACTTTTTTTTTAATTTTATTTTTTTAAAAAAGTTATTTATGATTTCATCCTAAAATTTGTACATATTACTACAAAGGCACGTTGAAGGTGTTTCTTGTGACCTTCATATGTATAATAGTCATAGATTAAACATTTTGACTTAGTCGCATTGAATATTTGTAGTCATTATTTCAAACTATAACATCTAGAATTAATACCAGCATAAGGCCAATATGTTCTTGCAGCTGATTGAAATTTCTTCAAGAAAACCTCCATTGATTCTCTGTCACATTTCCTCAAGTCTCCCCTATTTTAATCTATCAACCTCCATTGATGCTCACAAATTTCTTTTGTGGGTCTGCTTAATCATCATATAACTAATTCAACCATCGTTTGCGGGTTAATTTGTTTAACTACAAGTGTTATCCTTTCAGCTGTTGCAGAACAACTTGACCTTGCATTAATGATTACCGAATGGACAAAACCCATCCTGGTAATCCTTTCCTGCTTCATGCTTCTTTTGGGGTCTTCATGGTCAGTGACGGACACATTACTACAAGGCCAGAAGCTAAAAGATGGGGATCAATTGGTTTCAGCTTCAGGAATCTTCTTGTTAAGATTTTTCAGGAGCGACAAGCATTACCTAGGAATATGGTACAACATGACTGATGAACAGGAAAGTATAAACGAGTTCGAACTGTCATCGAAGGTTGTCTGGGTTGCCAACAGGAACAACCCAATCGTGGACAAGTCAGGAATTCTTACAATAGGCCGAGATGGAAATTTGAAGATTTCATATGGTAGTGGCGGAGATAATATTTCTTTAACTTCAGTCCAAAAGTCAGGTAACAATACTAACATAACTGCTACTTTGCTTGATTCTGGTAATCTTGTGCTGCGCGAATTATATACGAATAGATCTGCAAGTCGCTTGCTGTGGCAAAGTTTTGATTATCCTACACATGCACTTTTTCCTGGAATGAAGATTGGAATCAACCTGCAAACTGGGCATAGTTGGTCTCTAACATCATGGATTAATACTCAGTCACCAGCTATAGGCTCTTTTACCTTTGGAATGGATCGTAATGGCATGAATCAATTGATAATCTGGTGGGCAGGGGATGTGTACTGGATTAGTGGGAATTGGGTAGATGGTGGTTTCAAATTCTGGCACATGTTATCTGCGCAGGAAGGATATCATTTTCGCTATTTTTCTAATGAGAATGAAACATATTTTACTTATAATGCAAGCGAGAATGCTAAATATTTTCCAATGTTATGGATTAATGATTTTGGTCTAAGCTCATCTTTTGCAAGACCATTGATCTCGTGCAGAAGTCAATATGATTACATGAATACAATTGGATGTGTTCAGAGTCGTCCAATCTGCCCGAAGAAAGCTACTGAGTTTGAGTATGAAACTGCGGCTGTTTCTGGCGATTCATTCAAGTTCAATGAAAGTGATCATTTGAGTTTGGATGATTGTCTTGAAAAATGCTTGAGGAATTGTTCTTGTGTTGCGTATTCGCCCACAAATGAGATTGATGGAACTGGCTGTGAGATTTGGAGCAAAGTCACCATTGAATCATCTGCAGACGGAAGACACTGGCGGCCTGTTTTCGTCCTCAAATCAGAAGGTAAAATATCTCACTTCCGCAGGTTATTAAATTTTTCAATTTTGAAATACACAAATGTAATATCCAACTGTTACATAACGTATAGGCTTAAATTTTGCCAAAAGACAAGTATAAGATTAGTAAATAAAGGTTGCATTGTTAGAAACAAAAAGCTGACCAGTAGTAAATTTGCTTGTCATTGCAGAAAAGAAATGGGTTTGGTGGTTAGTTATAGCTGCAGCAGGATCTCTGATTATAACCCTCTTGTTATTCTCATGCTATCTGTTATGGAGAAAATTTAAGGAAGCTGTTATGACCCCAGTGTTGTCTAAATTTAAGGAAGCTGTTATGATCACAATGTGGTCTAAATTTAAGGAATCTGTGATCCCAATGTGGTCTAAATTTAAGGAAGCTGTGATCCCAATGTGGTCTAAATTTAAGGAAGCTGTTTTCCTCCCAATGTGGTTTAAATTAAAGGAAACTGTTGTGATCCCAATGTGGTCTGCGACTAGCTACTGGCTGGCGAATCCTGAACATCTACTGCAGTTACTGAGAAACTACAAGGAAAAACTCATGCCATTCTGGAGAAAATACAAGGAGATATTGAAGCAGTATCTTCAATCAATGAAGAAAACTGACACTGATAAAGAAATGCTTCTACATGAACTGGGTATGGATGCAAATTACACACCTAATACACATGAAAAGAGTAGCCATGAATTGCAGTTTTTCAAGTTTGAAACTGTAGCATCAGCAACAAACAATTTTGCCTCTACCAATAAGCTCGGACAAGGAGGATATGGACCTGTTTATAAGGTATATCTCCAAGAGCTTTTGGCTTATATAGAGTTGAGATAGCAAAGAAAATCTTGCTTCAGGACTAAGTAGTCACTGTTTTCAGGGAAAATTACCAGATGGTCAAGAAGTAGCAATGAAAAGACTTTCAACAAACTCCCGACAAGGATCAGTTGAGTTTGGGAATGAAATAAAAGTAATTGCCAAACTGCAACACAATAATCTTGTCAGGCTTGTAGGTTGCTGCATTGAGAAAGAAGAAAAAATACTCATCTACGAGTACATGCCTAACAAAAGCCTTGATTTGTTCCTGTTTGGTCAGTACACTAAAACTTTGTTTAGGAGTTCATCAACATTCTTTTCAATGCTTTTCTTTCTATTACTCACACATGTAGCTTCTGAACAGATCCTATAGATAAAAATGTCCTAGACTGGAGAAAACGGTTCAACATAATTGAAGGGATTATTCAAGGGCTTCTTTACCTACATAAATATTCAAGGTTGAAAATAATACACAGAGATTTGAAGGCTGGCAACATTTTGCTTGATAGCAAGATGAATCCAAAAATATCAGATTTTGGCATGGCAAGGATATTTGGATCAGAAGAAACAAAAGCAAACACTAACACAGTTGTTGGAACATAGTAAGTGAAAGAAAGAAAATGCATACATCTAGTTATACTCACATAAATCATACAGGCATCATTCCTGCTGTTAATGCTCAACCAAGTTTCAACTGCAGTGGCTATATGTCTCCAGAGTATGCAATGGAGGGCATTTTCTCAACAAAGTCAGATGTGTTCAGTTTTGGAGTCTTGTTGCTGGAAATTGTTAGTGGCAAGAAGAACAATAGTTTCCAATACTCTGATGGTCCACTCAGTCTCATAGCATATGTGAGTTTCAAAGTCAAGAATATATCTCAATCACCTTATTTGATCTTTATCTTATTTTGTTATGAGACCTGAAGCTCGACTAATTCTAAGAAGTGAAATGATTTAGGCATGGAATTTATGGATAGAAGAGAGAGTTTTGGAGCTGACTGATCCAATAATTGGTGACCCAGATCAGACTGAAGTGTTAAGATGCATTCATATAGGTCTCTTATGTGTGCAAGAGAACCCAATGGATCGGCCCAGCATGCTAGATGTTACATCTATGATATACAATGAAGCTAATCAACTGCCTTCTCCGAACCAACCTGCATTTTACTATAGGAAGAACTTTCAGTATACAGAGATTTTAGAGCAGAAGCAGGACTGCTTGTCACAAAATGGTGTATCAATCAGTGAGATGGAAGCAAGATAAAAGAGGAGAAATCTTTTTCTTTTTTTGTGAACAAGGGAGAAATCATCTTCATCAATATAGATTATACACAACATGTCAACACTCAACAGGGCTGCTAATCATGTACTGAATGATAATGATTGATTAATATACAATATTTCAGAGTCAAGATTTCTGATACAACACAACAGGATGGTTCAAATACTTTAATCATTTTTATGAACTATGCCTTTTTATAGCTTTGTTAGAGTAGAATCAACAACAGATTTTGCATCATTTGACATCTATTGCTTTCAGCAATTGAAAACAGGGCATTTTTCAAACCAAATAAAAAAATTAATGAACAGAATTTTCAACGAACACTCGTTGACCATACACCCATAAGAACATCAATACTTATGAGATCTACTACATGTGACTTTAGTTTTGGATGTACACTGTAAACCACAAATAGAATAGTAATTAGGTGAGGAAGAATAGAACAAGGTTATGGGACAGAGTACAGAAACAAATGAACAGATAATATTATTTTCTTGTGTAGCAAGAAGGACCAGTCTACATCTAGATAGTCACAAGATACCATATTCTGGGTCTTATTTTAATGTTTAAATGAGTTTTGTAATGTCAAAATATAGTAAATATAGTTTCAAATTTTACCAAAGAAAACATGGGAATTGTCTCTGTATCCAAAGTCTAAAGTCAAAATAAACAGCTAATTGTTGTACGACTGTTGATGCTTTACGCTCATCTTTATATTCAAAACCTGGCAATTATGGCTACCAGAGATAAAAGGCATATCCTTCTTAGCTTTTCATGCTATTTCTTGTTCATTTTCCTCTCTTATTCATTACCAGATACATTCAGCAAGGCCAACAGCTCAAGGACAATGATAACTTGGTTTCCACTGATGAAATTTTCAAGTTCGGATTCTTTAGCCCTAGAAGCCGATATTTAGTAATATGGTACAACATAATGAATGAAAATACAGTTCTTATTGTCAAGTAGAAGGTGGTGTGGGTTGCCAACCGAGATAACATGTTCTCCTCTGCTGTTGAAGACCAAAAGAAAAATACATCAGACAAAATTCAACGGGTTACAAACAAGCAGTCAAGGACCACTGGTCAAGGCCTCAGCTTCTGTCATCACAGGCCAGAAAGCTGAAGTCAGGAGCAACCTTTCTTCCCACTTCTACCAACCACAAAATAGGAATGGAACGTTGACATAGAGCTCAGAGTTTAGTAGCATAGTAATAAGACCGTTTGAACTCAATATGTATAAATCAAGATCATGCTTCAAATTGTAATCTCAGAATTCGTATTAACCTTCATCACAGATTAATACACTTCAATACTTCAATATGGTATCAGAGCAGGAGTGATTCTGTCATCACTTACCCAAAAAAAAAAAATCAAAAATCCAACCAAGCAAATTTCTCATCATGTCTCAAAACAATCTTACCAAGCTCACCAACATAACTTTAACAGGCAGTCAAAATTATTTCCAATAGTCGAGGGCAGTATACATCAGCCTCAGTGGAAGAAAAAAAATAGGGTTTATCACAAGAACTCGGAAGAGGCCACTACCAATCAACCCAGATCAACCAACAAAGGAAGAGAATGAGGCAATCGAAGATTGGCAGACGACTGACCACATGGTCATGTCGCTTATGACCAACACAATCGAGCCTCAAATTGCCAGGCTATGTCTGCTACTGGCATCATCACAGGCAATATGGGAGCGACTAAAACAGTTATATGGGCAAGAACAAAACTATGCGCACATATTCCAGTTGAAACAGGAATTAGCACAAATAAAACAGGGAACTCGGTCCAGCGGGAGTTACGCGACCGAGATATTAACTCGGTGGGAGGAGCTACAAAGCTGCCTCCCACCCACTACTGATCCAGAGGAAATAAGGCAAAGAGCGAAGCAGGACCTGGTGTTTACTTACCTGGGCGGGCTCGAGTCGAGCTACGAGGCGGTTAGATCACAGATTTTACTATCCAGCAAACTCCTCAGATTTGACGCGGTCATCGCTCTTGTGCAACAAGAGGAAACCAGGCGTGCCATTATGGGAGCCATGACAAACTAGAACAACACAGAGAATAGAGCCTTCGTCTCTCACTCACGAGAGTCGGCTCGGGTGAGAGGGACGCCTAACAACGTCACGAAATGTGACCACTACAAGAAGCAGGGTCACTCTCACGAGCGGTGTTGGCATCTCCACCCGCACCTTCGCCCGACACTCAATCGAGGAGAGCGCGGAAGAACTGGAAAAAGAAGAGACAGGGACGAGCGAAGAAGAGAAGAGAAATTTGGCGGCGTGGGTATGCTAAACGCATCTAACCCTAAGGATTATGATGCGTTCAGCGGGTCGGATATGGAAAGCGGGCCCGTATCAGCCCGACCCGACTCCACTGCTTATGTCGCCCAACCCAATTGTACATGGGCCAATTCAGGCCCAAGGTTCAACCCACCAGCCACAACCCAGCCAACCAGCAATTCATGGGCCAGTCCAGCCTTCGAGCCCAGCCCATCAAACCGACCCGAGTCCGGCCCATCAAAAAATTACCAAATTTCTCAAATTCTCTCCCAACTTCAGTCCATTCTCCAACAGTCCCTTGGGGCAGGTTTAGTATCTCAAAATTATAAATCTACAAAATGGATTATTAATTCCAGTGCAACTGACCACATGACTTGGGACTCGACACAATTGCACAATTTTATCCCTATAGATTCCCAACATATGATAGTTGCAAACGGAAGTCGAGCAGAAATCTCTGGTTTTGGCTCATCAAATTTGTTCCCTAATACTAATTCTATTCAGGATATTCTTTTATTACCTAACTTTACGTCAAATTTGTTATCTGTTGGAAAAATAACTCGTACTTTAAATTGTAATGTCATTTTCTCACCATCTTCTGTAATCTTTCAGGATCGCACCACCGGGAAGACGATTGGTGAAGGATACCTTCACAATGGATTATACTATCTCACCAATCCTACCAATTAGTGTCTTACCTCCATTAAACCTCTCAATCACAGCATTCTTCTACCTAGGCGGTTTGGGCATCCGGCTGATACAGTCTTAAATCAGTTATTTTGTCTTAAAATAGATTCTGGTTGTTGTGATATTTGTCAATTTTCAAAACATACTAGATTACCTTTTCATGTGTCCTCTACCATCTCAACAAAAATGTTTGATCTAATTCATTCTGATGTTTGGGGACCTGCTCCCTGTACCTCTTACAATCATTTTTGTTACTTTGTCACATTCATTGATGACTTCTCTCGCATCACTTTGGTCTATTTGTTAAAAGGCAAGAATGAAGTCTTTGAATGTTTTCAAAAAAATTTCAACTTTATTCAAACTCAGTATAATGCCAACATTAAAATCTTTAGATCCGATAATGGCACTGAATACATCAATAAAAAAATGTCAGACTTCTTTTCCACTAAAGGCATCTTGCATCAAACTACCTGCACTTACACTCCCGAGTAAAATGGAGTTTGTGAAAGAAAAAACTGCCATCTTCTTAACGTCACCAGATCCCCACTTTTTCAAAATAATGTTCCTCACATCTTTTGGTCTGATGCCCTCCTAACTGTTGCCTATCTCATTAACCGCCTCCCTGGTCCAAAACTCAAAAATCTTAGTCCTCTTGAAATTCTCAAGGGCAGGAAAATTGAACTAGGACACATTAGAGTTTTTGGGTGCACAGCCTTTGTTCATGTTAAACGCTCTCATAAACTGGAACCCAGCTCTGTCAAAACAGTATTCTTAGGGTATTCTTCAACAAAGAAGGGTAATAAGTGCTATGACCCGTGCACTCACAAAAACTACATCTCTAGGGATGTGTTTTTTGATGAAGGCACACCTTATTTCACTAATCCTCATCCCTCTCATGGGTCTTCCTTGTTATTTCCGAATAATAACTCTTTATTTTTTGACAGTTCAGTTCTCCCACCTCCATCCAGTGAGGAGACAGCTTCTCCAGCAAATCCCGAGGCCAACCCTTCCGGGGGAGCCAGTATCATTCTCCGGGGCACTTCTTCAGGGGAGATGGATCACCAGTCGAAAAAGATGGATCACTAGTTGAAGAAGTCGCCCCACGCAGATCATCTAGACCTACCAGACCACCAGTCAGACTAAGGGACTATGTGTCCCACAAGGTGACGTATCCTATTCAAAACTTTATTAGCTACCATAGCATATCCAGTTCATATAGGACCTACCTAGATAAACTCACCTCCTATACTGAGCCATCCTCCTTCTATGAAGCTAACACCGATCCTAAATGGTGTCAGGCCATGAAGGAGGAGTTTCAGGCACTTGAAAAAAATGACACCTGGAAATTAGTCCCTCTACCACAAGGTAAAAAACCTGTTGGGTGCAAATGGGTATATAAAATTAAGTATAAATATGATGGAATAGTTGAGCGATACAAGACTAGATTGGTAGCAAAGGGATTCACCCAAACATATGGGGTAGACTATCAGGAAACCTTTGCGCCTGTAGCAAAAATGAGCACAGTTCGCATTTTATTGTCTGTTGCTACCAACTCAAGATGGAGCCTATATCAAATGAATGTAAAAAACGCGTTCCTCCAAGGGACTCTCGAAGAAGAGGTTTACATGACTCTGCCTCCAGGTTATGAGACTACCACCAACCAATCCATGGAATGTAAACTAGAAAAGGCCATCTACGGATTGAAACAATCTCCAAGAGCATGGTATGCCAAGCTAAGCCTTTTTCTTTTAAAACTCAATTTCGTTAAGTGTGCATCTGATTCTTCTATGTTTGTCAAACATACTCATTCTTGCACTATCATTGTTCTCATTTATGTTGATGACATTATCATAACAGGCAACAACAATAAAGAAATTGAGGAAGTAAAATAAAAATTAAAAGAGGAATTTGACATCAAAGATCTCAGACAACTGTCCTACTTTCTTGGAATAGAAATAGCCAAATCCCATAAAGGTCTATTTTTGTCCCAAAGAAAGTACGTCATTGATCTATTAAAAGAAACAGGAAAACTAGGAGTAAAACTAGTAGATTCACCAATGGAGACTAAAACTAAACTTAATCTTGAAGATGGCAATCTTTTAGACAATATAGGACACTATTAAGGACTAGTAGGAAAACTAATCTATCTCACCGTAACCAGACCTGACATCACCTATGCTGTAAGTATGGTAAGTCAGTTCATGCATGCACCTCGTACTAGTCATTTAGATGCCATCAATAGGATTCTTAGGTATCTCAAGGGAACTCCTGGTCAAGGGATTTGGATGAAAAATAACAATTCGTATGACATTATTAGTTTTTCTGATGCAGATTGAGTCGGAAGCTGTGACAGAAAATCAACCTCCGGTTTTTGTACATTTGTGGGTGGCAATCTAGTAACTTGGAAAAGCAAGAAACAAATTGTAACTGCTAGATCCAGTGCAGAGGCAGAATACAGAGCAATGGCATCAACAGCCAGCGAATTAATATGGATTAAGCAAGTCCTTACAGATTTGGGAATTAAGATCAAAGAACCAATAAAGATGTACTGTGACAATCAAGCAGCAAGACATATTGCTTCAAACCCCGTCTTTCACGAGCACACAAAACACATCGAAGTAGATTGTCACTTTATAAGGGAAAAGGTTCAATCTGGAGAAATTGAAACTCCATTTGTCAGAAGTAATGAACAATTGGCAGATATCCTCACAAAAGCACTAAACAAATCCGATCTCAAGAACCTTCTCAGCAAGATGGGATCGATCAACCTATTCGAACCCACCTTGAGGGGGAGTGTTGAAGACCAAAAGAAAAACACATAGAACAAAATCCAACGGGTTACAAACAAGCAGTCAAGGACCACTGGTCAAAGCCTCAGCTTCTGTCATCACAGGCCAGAAAGCTGAAGTCAGGAGCAACCTTTCTTCCCTATGGAAGAAATGTCACTTCTACCAACCACAGAATAGGAATGGAACGTTGACATAAAACTCAGAGTCTAGTAGCATAGCAATAAGACCGTTTGAACTTAATATGTATAAATCAAGATCATGCTTCAAATTGTAATCTCAGAATTCGTATTAACATTCATCACAGATTAATACACTTCAATACTTTAATACATATCCTTCCTAGCTTTTCATGCTATTTCTTGTTCATTTTCCTCTCTTATTCATTACCAGATACATTCAGCAAGGCCAACAGCTCAAGGACAATGATAACTTGGTTTCCACCGATGAAATTTTCCAGTTCGGATTCTTTAGCCCTGGAACTTCACGAAGCCGACATTTAGTAATATGGTACAACATAATGAATGAAAATACAGCTCTTATTGTCAAGTAGAAGGTGGTGTGGGTTGCCAACCGAGATAACATGTTCTCCTCTGCTGGATCAGTTCACAAGGTACATTGAAACAAATATAAGGGATACAACTAATTCAACTACTATTTTAGACTACTGGAGGTGGTTTCAGGGACAATTACAAGATGGGCAGAAAGTAGCAGTAAAAATACTTTCAAGAAATTCTGGTAAGGACTACCAGAAATTGAGAATGAACTTATACTGATAGCAAAGCTGCAACATATTGATCTTGTCAGGCTTGTCGGATGCTGCATCCAGAGAAAAGAGAAGATGCTAATCTATGAATTCATACTGAACAAAAGCTTAGTTTTCTTTCCGTCCTCTTTGGTTTGTGAGCTCAAGAATTTCTTTCTTCCTCTACTTTGGATCAATAGTACTGGTAACTTTCAGTTAAACATGTAGTTTGTTAATTCTTTTCTTGAACAGATCCTACTAGGAAGCACTTATTGGACTGGAAAAGGCCTCCATATCATAGAAGGCATTTCTCAAGGACTACTTTACCTTCATAAATACTCAAGATTGAAAATAATTCATAGAGATTCGAAAGCAAGTAACATCTTGCCTGATGCTTAAATGAATCCTAAAATGTGAGATTTTGGCATGGCCATAATATTCGGGAGGAATGAATCAGAAGCGAACAGCAGAAAGGTAGTTGGAAGTCGGTGAGTATAATCACTTGAACTTCCATAATCAATCATAAATTACTGATGAATATATGTATTTCTCTTCAAATGCTAAGATGTGCAATCAACTTCACTTTAGTGGCTATATGGCTCCCGAGTATGCCTTGAAAGGCATTATTTCCAGTAAGAATGATGTCCTTAGCTTTGGGATACTACTACTTGAAATTGTGAGCGGCAAAAAGAATAACAGCAGCTACGGTTCTAATTCTCCATTCAACCTAATAGGACTTGTAAGTTTTTCTTATTCAATTTGAAATTATCTTGAAAGGGCTCACCCACCCCGTGCACGAAGTGCTACTTGGCCACTGTGGTGGTAGAGCAGGCGGCGCATATATCCGCAACCTTCCCTGCATCTTTTATATAGTGGCCGTCTCCACTGCTATGTAATCTACAGGTCACCAAAGGAGCAACTTTAGCAGTTGCGCCAAGGCTGGCCCTCTGTTTGAAATTGTTTCAAGTGCCCAAAATGTTTCGACCCATGTGAGAAATTTAAACTTGATACTTATTTACTCAACTGGTGTTGTGTTTCAGGCATGGGAGCTGTGGAGTGAAGGTAAAGGATTAGAGCTAAAGGATCCAACTTTTAATGAAGCATGCTCTCAAAGTGAAGTACTGAAATGCTTTCAAATTGGTCTTCTTTGTGTACAAGACCGGCAAAAGAAAGACCAAGCATGTCAAATATTGTTAATATGCTGACAAATCAAACATCAAATCTACCTGAACCAAAACAACCAGCATATTTCATTGATATATTTGAGGAAGAAGAACCAAAAAAATTCAAAAAGTCGCTCCATAAACGATGTATCAATTACAGCAACGGAAGCTAGATAATTAATGTCTCCCTACTTTACCACTTACTCTTGTATTTTGCTTGTACGAATATACAGATGTAAAAATTTCAATTATTTTGCTGCGAGCCTTCTAATTCTTAATTTGGCGAGTCAAATCCTGATTCATGTAACAAACCGGAAAGCGAATTTTTTGGGACCCTGGTCAATTGTAGACTTCTATTTTGTTTATACCTTATAAAATTCATGTTCCTTTCTAACACTTGAAAAGTCAAGAAAAGAAACTAGTCTTGACTTAGCCAGCTTTCTGCAAGTATAATGGACTCTGGTATTATCGATTACGGTTGTGTGGATTATATTCGCATAAGAAGTTGATGAAAGTTTGCAGTTGACCCGCTTCTTCAAAAGCTTATGGTCAGTCTTTGGTTTTTGGTATCTACCTTTTGAGACAATTTCAGTCATTCATGTCCATTGATGGCTAACATGAAAAAGAACCTTTTCCTTCTCAGTTTTTCTTGTTTTCTGCTACTACTAACAAGGCCTTCTCATTCTCAAACACGGACAATTCTGCAAGGCGGGGAGCTCAAATATGATCAGGAACTGGTTTCAGCTGATGGGATGTTCAAATTGAAGTTTGGCACTGTTGGCGAGAGTGGCGAGTCCAGTGATTCTTATTTGGGAATATGGTACAATTACATTGAAGAAAAGTTTCCTGTGTGGGTTGCAAATCTAGACACGCCAATCTTTGGCAATTCTGGAATCCTTACTGTTGATAGTCAAGGCAACTTGAAAATTTTACGTGATAAAGGTAGGTCCATTGTCTTGTATTCAGTTCAGAAGGCAATCTACAACGCAATTGCTACCCTGGAAGACACAGGCAACTTTATACTACGTGAACTGAATTCAAATGGATCTATAAAGCAGGTTTTGTGGCAAAGCTTTGATTATCCTACTGACACATTTCTGCCAGGGATGAAACTAGGAATTAATTTAAAAACTGGGCAGCAGTGGTCTGTGATATCTTGGAGAAGCTTCGAGTCACCTGCCAGGGGGACTTTTGTGCTTGGTACGGATCCTGACAGCAAAAATCAATTGGTCATTTGGAGACAAGGACACATCTACTGGGCTAGTGGCTCTTGGGTTGGACAGTTTTCTCTGTTAGGCGGTCTATCTTTCAATGTTTTGTACAACTTCAGCTACTTTTCAGATGAGAATGAAAGTTACTTCATATATTCTATAAATAAGGCCAATAGTATCTTTCCAAGGTTAACCATTAATGCGGAGGGAGTGTTGATTGGTTTCCTGAAATATGATTACCATGAAGAAGTTAAATGCATTACTTCTTATGATTATATGAGTCCAACAGTTGGATGTTTGGAGCAGAATCTCCCAAATTGCAGGAGTCCTAGTGATGCATTTCTTTTCAAGCCCCGAACAGGTTACATGTACAGCGATGGGTTCAAGTACAGTGACAGCGAGAACTTGACTATGATTGATTGTAAGTTGAACTGTTTAAAGAACTGTTCTTGTATTGCCTATGCTTCAAAGAATGAAGATGGCACCGGCTGCGAAATTTGGAGGTCAGCACGAAGTTTCATAGGATCTAGTTCAGATGATTCACGGAAAATTTACATTTTTGACGAAGGTAAAACTACAATACTGTTTAGACTTCATTAGAACAAGTGTTATGCGTTGTATTATCCAAGCCACCCTGCTGTTTTATATTGGTTTTAAGAAAGAATACAAGCCATCTTACTGTTTTTTATCCACTCTATCATAACATGAAAGAAAAAAAAAATTTATTGATATGATGTAATTTATATCTTAATGCAGTGAATAAGTGGTGGCTGCCAGTAACTATCACACTAGGAGGAATTTTTCTTATACCTGCACTGTGCGCATTTTTATATGCCATATGGAAAAAGTGCAGCAGGACAGGTAATCTCTTGCTCTAAATTTTGAAAAGATTACTAATTTTATCTCTAATTTCCTATGATCTATAGACTTCTCATGTTTCACTTTTCTTGTAACTTAATTACTAGGGAATGGAAAGACGAACCTAAAGAATCTATGGAACGAACTAGAAGGCAACGCATTGTCTTTGACCACATATGATACTCTAAGAACACAGAAGAATGAATGGGATGAGTTGCATATATTCTGTTTTGAAATAATTGCTATTGCTACAAAATATTTTAAACCAGAAAATAAGCTTGGTGAAGGCGGATTCGGACCGGTTTATAAGGTAAAATCTTGAAACTCTGATTAAATTTTGTTTAATTGATCACAAACAGAAATGTTATTTTCAGGGAAAGTTACTAGATGGACAAGAGATTGCAATAAAAAGACTTTCGAGAAGTTCAGGGCAAGGACTAGTAGAGTTCAAAAATGAAGCTATACTCATTGCTAAACTCCAGCATACTAATCTTGTGAAGCTTTTAGGCTTTTGTGTTGATGGAGAAGAAAGGATATTAGTTTATGAGTATATGCCTAAGAAAAGTTTGGATATCTATCTCTTTGGTAAGTTAAATTTAGCTGTGCTGATATGTTTATATGATCATTTCTTGCGTTGAACAGTACAGAAGTTAGTAAAAAATTCTCCACTGATACGTTCTTCAAGACAGATTCTCACAAAAAGAGCGAATTAGATTGGAAGAAACGCTTCAAAATTATTGATGGAATTACTCAAGGACTTCTTTATCTCCACAAATATTCAAGATTAAAAGTGATTCACAGAGATTTAAAGGCTAGCAACATATTGCTTGACGATGAGATGAATCCAAAAATATCAGATTTTGGGATGGCTAGAATATTTGGGCTGAAAGAATCTGAAGCAAATACCAATAGAATTGTTGGAACATAGTGAGTGTTCGCTACCTCTACAACCAATCAAATATTAGTCATGTGTTTATGCACACAAAGTCTGCATTTCACTTACTTGGAATATTTTAATTAATATTCAGTGGTTACATGTCACCGGAGTATGCTATGAATGGTGTTGTTTCTACGAAAACTGATGTGTTCAGCTTTGGGGTCTTACTATTGGAGATCATCAGTGGCAGGAAGAATACCAGTTTCCATTATTCCGAGTGCCCAATCAACCTAATAGGATATGTATGCTTTCTTTGACTTGGTTGGTTTAACAATATTATTCTGTCCAATTTTTGAAGCTATGTATTATGCCGAACGTGTAACAGGCATGGCTGTTGTGGAAGGACAACCGAGGTTTAGAACTTATTGATCCTAAATTGGACGAATTCTTGCCCCAGAATCAAGTTCTGAGATGCATTCATATAGGCCTTTTATGTGTACAAGACCATGCAGCAGATAGACCCACCGTCTTTGATGTTGTTTCTATGCTTTCAAATGAAACTATATTACTAGCAACTCCAAAGCAGCCAGCATTCTTCGTAAATGCAGTTGTGCAAGAGCCGGGAGAACCCAGAAACAGATCGGACAAGTGCTCTATAAATCTTGTATCAATTTCAGTAATGGAAGCCAGATAAATGCAGCAAGCACGCATGAACTTATTTCAAAAGCCAAATATTTTGGAAAACATTGTACCAACTAAAAATTTCTATCTGTGTCCTTATTAACAATGAAATGAGTGAATCGTTGTAATATCTTTAGTGTAGAAAATTAGATATAGACTGAAGATGATATCAAGAAAATTTCTTGCCAGGCACTAGTTGGGGAATAGAAACATAGAACAGGTGAAAATTTCATATTTTTAAGGGGAAATTAGGATATTTCTAGACGAACGTACCATGGAAGGGGCTCTCCTTTCAGTCTGCCTGTCCATTAGACTCGGTCAATGTCTTAATGATTGCCTTTTCCATCACATTTTCTATTGATTAGTTATATATTTTCAGGTAGTAGTTGATTCGTTGAGTTGTGCGTAACAAATGAAAATGCTTCTTGTAAATGCAGAAATGAAATAGAACTTAGCTGGGTTTGAGCTAAAGTTCTTATAAACTGAGCTAAATCTGAGCTCAAGTTCTTAAGAGATATGGAAATGATGAAGAGAAATTGAGAGGAAAAATATCTTCTTCTCTTATATTTTTAGCCCTTTACATTTGATTTAGAGAAAGAGATTACAAAAATTGTAGTTCCCAATGCCACTAACATAGGAACTTGTACAAAGTCAAACAAGAAATTAAATACTACATGGGGACTTACAAGCTATGGAAAACAGCTGGAAACCATGTGCTTGTTTCCAAGACAAGCTCACATGTTCCAACACTCCTCCTTGAGGTTGGTCTTAGAAGCTCCTAGCTGATTCTTCAAAAAATCAATTCTTGATCTTGATAATGGTTTGGTAAAGAGATCAACAAGCTGTTCTTCTGAAGAGCAATACTGGAGCTTGATCTCCAAATTCTTTTCAGCTTCTCTAATGGAGTGAAATTTTACATTGATATGCTTGGTTCGTCCATGTTGAACTGGATTTTCAGCTATAGCAATTGCTGACTTGTTGTTACAATAGATTGTAGTTGGTTTGTCTAGCTCAACACACAAATCTGACAAGAGCTTCCTAAGCCATATAGCTTGATTTGATGCAGCTGCAATCGACACATACTCAGCTTCAGCTGTTGATTGAGCTACAACTTCTTGTTTCTTTGAGTTCCAGCAAGTTGCACCTGAGCCTAGTGAGAACACATAGCCTGAAGTGCTCTTCATGTCATCCACACTTCCAGCCCAATCACTATCAGCATAACCTTATAGCTCAATTTGGTCAAGCCTGTGATACCAAATACCATCCTTCACGGTACCCTTCAAGAACTTGAGAACTCTTTTAGCTACTCCTAGATGCACACTCGTAGGATAGCTCATGAATCTTGAAAGAAGGCTAGCTGGATACATTAGGTCAGGTCTTGTAGCTGAAAGATACAACAAGCTGCCAACAATGCTTCTGTACACAGTTGGGTTTTCTAGCTTTTCTCCATCATTCTTCGAAAGCTTTTCATTCTGAGCTATTGGAGCTATAACTTCTTTACAAGCTTCTAGCTCAAACTTCTTCAAAACATCAAGAGCATACTTTCTTTGAGATATGAAAATTCCTGAGGAGCATTGATGAATTTCCATCCCAAGAAAATAGTTTATTAAGCCCAAATCGGACATCTCAAAAATACTTTCCATTTGCTTCTTGAGTTCTGAAACAGCTTCTTCTTGGCTACCAGTAACAAGGAGGTCATCAACATATAATGAAACCACTATCTTGAGCTCTCCATCTTCTTGCTTCAAATAAAGAGTAGCTTCATTATCACTTCTCTTGAACCCTTGTTGCATCAAGTGAGCATCAATTTTCTGGTACCAAGCTTTTGGAGCTTGCTTCAGCCCGTACAAAGCCTTTATTAGCTTGTACACCTCATCTTCTCTTCCTCTCACTTAGAAACCTTCTGGTTGCTCTATGTAGAGCTCCTCCTTGAGCTCACCATTCAAGAATGCTGATTTCACATCGAGATGGAAAACTTTCCAGCCCATTTGAGCTACAAAAGACAACAGCAACTTGATAGTGTCATGTCTAGCTACTGAAGCAAAGGTATCTCCATAGTCACTACCCGCAACTTGAGCATAGCCCTTCACAACTAATCTGGCCTTGAGCTTGTTGATTGAGCCATCAGAATTGTACTTAGTTCTGAACACCCATTTGACTCCTATAGCTTGCTTGTTTTGTGGTAGCTCAGTGAATAGCCAAGTGTTGTTCTTTTCTATCATTTGAATTTCAGCTTTCATAGCTTTAATCCATTCTGGATGCTTAGAAGCTTCATCAAAGTTAGCTGGCTCAGCGAAGACAAAATTGCATCTTTCATACACCTCAGCTAACGATCTTGTTCTGAGCACTTGAGTGTCACTAGTGTTGTGCACATCAAATAGCTCGTCATTGACGTTCTCTTCTTCTTCCACTTTAAAAGTAGGAGCTAATAAGGAAGGGAGCTCATGCTTCTCGACTTCATGTGAATCCCAATTCCAAAAAGAGCTCTCATCAAAGCTTACATCTCTGCTGAGCTCAATTCTTTTATTGTTGAGCTTAAAAATTCTATAGCCTTTGAACTCTATTGAATAGCCCACAAATATACCCTTCATAGCTCTGATCTAGCTTCGTTCTTTTGACTGAAGGAATGTGAAAATAACATATTAAGCCAAAAATTCTGAGATGCTCAACTGAAGGCTTGACACCATTCCAAGCTTCATATGGGGTCTTGCCTTCCACTGCCTTCGTTGCAATTCTATTCAACAAATATACTGAAGTAGCTACAGCTTCAGCCCAAAAAGTCTTTGGTAGGTTCTTCTCAAACAGCATGCTTCTAGCCATGTTCATCACAGTTCTATTCTTTCTTTCTGAGACTCCATTTTGTTGTGGAGAATATGGAACCGTGAGCTGGTGTAGGATGCCTTCTTCTTAGCAAAAGGAGCTGAATTCTTGTGAAGTGTACTCTCCACCATTGTCAGTTCTCAACATCTTAAGCTTGCAGCTACTTTGAGTTTCCACTAGCTTCTTGAAATTTTTAAAAATTGAAAAAACTGAGGACTTGGTTTTGAGGAAGTGCACCCAAGTCATCCTTGAAAAATCATCAATAAAGAGCATAAAGTACCTATTTTCACTCAAAGAAGGTGTTGCCATAGGACCACAAATATCTGAATGCACAATTTCTAGCTTTTCAGTAGCTCTAGTGACTCCGCCTTTTGGAAAAGGAGTTCTTTGTGACTTTCTGAGCTTACAGCCCTCACACTCTACTTTTGGAGCTACAATTTCAGGCAGACTCAAAACTAGCTCTAAATCATGCATCTCTTTTAAAGTTCTAAAATTGTAGTGGCCTAGCCTCTTATGCCGTTTCAAGCTATCATCCTCTTTTACACTAAATGCACATGTCTGAATAACATCTAGCTTCAAATAAAAGTTATTACCAATCATCTTGACTTTAGCTATCTCAACACCACAGGTATCTAAAATACAGCAGCATGCATTTTTAAAATAGACACCATAACCTTTTCTAATCATTTGAGGCACACTAAGCAAATTTTGATTGAGCTCAGGTATGTAAAGAACATCTGAGATAACTTTGATACCTTTCTTAGTGTTGACAAAAATTGAGCCTCTTCTTCTAGCTTGAACCGTTGAGCCATCTCCCAGCTTCACTCTGGTTGTTATTGACTCGTCAAGGCTAGTAAAACTTGTAGCATCTAGTGTCATATGGCTAGTACATCCACTGTCTATGAGCCAAATGTAATTCTGAGCTGTTTTGTTAGCTTGAGAAGCCATGAATAAATGCTCTCTTGGATGTGATTTCTCCTCTTCAGCTGCAAGGACCTACTCTTGAGCTTGCATCTGAGCTTGTTGAGCTTTCTTAGCTCTGCAAAACTTCTCGGTGTGGCCAATCTTGTTGCAAAAGCTGCATTTGTACTTCGATTTTTCACCATCTTTGTACCAACAATCTTTTTCAGCATGGTTTGTTTTCTTGCAAATGGAGCAAGGAGGAAGCTTGCCCTGTTTTGAGCTCGAATTTTCTGGAGCTCGATTTTGGTAGCTAGTACCTCTTCTATTTCTGTTGTTTGGCTTCTTTCCTTTATGAGAAACAAAGAAAGCACTTTCAGTTGTCTCTTCATCTCTTATTGAGCTTCTTTATTCTTGAGCTACTAATTTGCTAGTGAGCTTAACTACTGTTAGCCTCTGCAAATCACATGACTCTTCAACAGCTGAAATTTTAGCTTCAAATTTTCTTGGTACGCTGACCATAATCTTCTCCACCACTCTCTGATCAGGTAGAGCTTCACCATACAGCTTAATTTGGTTTACAAGATCCATCATTCTTGATGAATAATCTTTCACTAGCTCGTCATCCTTCATCTTGAGCAGCTCAAATTCTCTCTTAAGCGTCAAGAGCTTCATAGCTTTCACTCGGTCTGTGCCTTCAAAGCTCTCTTTGAGGTAATCCCAAACGGCTTTGGGTGTTTCCAGGTCCATGATGCTGGTGAAAACATGATCTGCCAAGCTTGAGTGGATGCAAGTCGAGGCTTTATCTTTCCTGAGGAGTTGTTCTTCATGGTCTCTGAGCTGAGCTACTGTTAGATTTGGTCTGAGAGCGGGAGGATCTTCATCTGTCTCAACCACTTTTCATAGACCTTGAGATTTTAGGTAAATTTTCATCTTCACCGACCATAAATGATAAAGTGATCCGTTGAAGGTAGGAGCTGCTAGAGCTTATGAGCTACTTGAAGCCATTTTTTGGTTTTGTTCTTTTTCTTGTTCTTCTTTTTCTTTTTTAAAAAATCTCACAAATCTTTCAAACACTCGGTATTTCTCTCCCTCACGTGTTTGACTCTCTAGATTTTCTATTTTTAGCCTCACAGCCCGTAGGACACGAGCTCTGATACTACTGTAAATGCGGAAATGAAATAGAACTTAGCTGGGTTTGAGCTAAAGTTCTTATAAACTGAGCTAAATCTGAGCTTAAGTTCTTAAGAAATATGGAAATGATGAAGAGAAATTGAGAGGAAAAATATGTTCTTCTCTTATATTTTCAGTCTTTTACATTTGATTTAGAGAAATAGATTACAAAAGTTGTAGTTCCCAATGCCACTAACATAGGAACTTGTACAAAGTCAAACAAAAATTTAAATACTACATGGGGACTTACAGGCTATGAAAAACAGTTGGAAACCATGTGCTTGTTTCCAAGACAAGCTCACATGTTCCAACACTTCTTACTGACACACATTCTATAGGATGACATAATTTTAAAAATCGGACTGTTAAACATCTAAATCAAATCAAGAAAGCTTGTAATTCCTTTTAGACATTTAAATTTGGATACAATAGAATTTTTACCTTTTTATTACATATTAAAATGATATCATCTTGAAATTCCACTCAACCTTGTAGGATATGTCAGTGCTCTGTTTATTCTTTTATCATATATGAAATATAACCACAAGAGCGAGTAAAAGTACAGGACTTCTTTCAAGATGGAAGATGTGGACTGAAGATCGCAAATTAGAGCTTTATAATTTAGAAACGATGAAAAGCAGCAACTCTAAAGCATGTATGGGAGCCAGTGGGTGAAAAGAGTTCTTTATGGGCTAAGTGAATCTCTGGGAATAAGCTAAGGAGACTTAGCTAGAAGAGAAGAATTTAAAGGTTGTTTTGATTATATTGTGGGAAATGGGAAGGAGACTTACTTCTGATTTGACCCGTGGATGAACTGTCAATCTCTTGCTGATAGATTCCCAAATATTTCTATTCAGGATGCCTCAGTCCCCAAAAGATGTTGTGGTTGCAGATGTATGGAGGAGAGGAAATTGGGCCCTACCTGATGCATTGGATGATACCACTCTCGAGGCTTGGAAGATTATTATTATTAAGACTAACTTCAGAGTTGATCTTGATGATCTAGACCAAGTCAAATTGAAGCTGTCTAAATATGGCAAGTTTTGTATATCCTCAGTCAGCTTGGAAGTTCTTATAGAAGGATCACGAGGAAACGAGGTGGGGGAAGATGGTATTGGGTGCACTTAATATTCCTCGTTATAGTTTTATTCTGTGGATGATTGTAATGGGGAGCCTTAACACCAGAAGCAGTTTCTTCAAATGGCATCTAGTGGAGGATAGTAAGTGCAGCTTCTGAACTGTGCTGAGGATTCTATAAGGCATTTGTTTCCAATGCAAAGACATTAGTCCAGTATGGACTAGAGTTCTGCAAGCCTGCGATATATAAATAGGCCTGGATTATCTTGGCAGCAGGATTTTAACAGGTTTGGCAAGAATTATGGGCGTTAGCTGCTTCAGTTTATGCTATCTGACGTGAATTTACTCATTTTCAGCAGCAACAGTTTAATGCATAGAGAGTAACTGCAATAGTTTTCAAGATATGTAATGAGATGTTACTTACAGTCTGATGAATAGATGGCAAGGACCAAGATGAAAGCTTTGCTGTGCTTTACATGTATTTTTTATTCTTCAGAATTTCAATAAAATTCTGCTTGACCAAAACAAACAAAACATTATTGGAAGAATTTCTCCAGCAGAATATAATCAGATGTTGTCATATGGGATTGTTATGCATTCAATACCATGCAACAGATAGACCTGCCATATCAGAAATACTGTCCTTGCTTTCAGATGAAATTATGAGAAAACTTTTTCTCCAGTTTTAAGAGTTCTTGTTCATGTTGTGACCACTGACCAGGAAAAAGGGGAAGTATTGTCAAAATTAGAGATGATCAGTTGTGGAGACATAAGTAAATTATAATTTATCAAAGAAAACAAGTTATTAATAGTTGGAATGGACTTTTAACTGTTACAGACTGAAAAAAGAAAATCAAATAAGAAAAAGAAAAAAAAAAGGAAGCTTCCTGCTTCCATGAAAAACAGTCGGACTGGCACTAAGTCAAGACTCAAAAGGGCCAAAATTAGGCAGCTGGAAACAAGAAAATATAATGGTTCAAGAATCAACATTTATACCTTTTTATTATTATCATTTCTCTCAAATCAAAATTGTAATAGAATGGGTATGCATCCCTTGTTACCTGCAACAAATAAGCTAAAATCCTGATAAGGAATAATTCCAATCTTAAAAAAAATATATATATATATATATATTAATTATACTTTTATTATTAATTTATAAATATAACTAATAATATTTAAAAAATCTTAAATTATTAAAAAATTTAGTTGAAAAATCTTAATATATTAAATTTGATCATGGTATTATTATTACTTAAACTTTATCCATGTTAATTTTTTTAAATAAAAAAAATACAATTCTAATTTTTTAAATTAGAGAAATATTTAAATTCAAAGTAATAGTATCCATTTCCTGTGAGTAAACAACTAATATCTATTAACTTTAATCTTAATTTTGCATGACATTTTATTTTATTGCCTGTTTACTCTAGTTTTTTCTTCTTCTTTTTTTTATTTTCTTGATAAGGTGTGACAGTTTAATATCATTTTTAAAAAAAAAAAACATGTGTTATCTTTTCATCAAAAAATAAAAAAAATAAAACATGTGTTATCATGATAACTATTTAAATTTTTCTAACTTGTTTATTGCTTATATCAATTTAATTATAGGAATTATTATGCTATAACATTTCATGTCATGTATCATGACATTAGTTTTTATTATTATTATTATTCTAAAAGTGGATGAGATTTGGATCCGCAAAGGTAATTGCTGGAATGCTCTCTTAAGTCAACCCGGGAACTAGAGGGAATTTCACTACTTCAAAAATAATAATAAAACTGAGGCTTTTATACTAAATTTGTCATTTTTCTTTCAAAATCTGAATATATATAAATAAGATTGTGCTTAAAAAGAAGATTTCCATGTTATATAATTTTATAAAGAGCATATATTCCTCATTAATCTTTACAAATTGATGCCTGGAAGAACCTGCTTTTTCATCTTTTTATTTTTATTTTTAATATGGAATGATACTCCATTCACTAATTATTACATCTACATGCCAAAGGTTCAGTCTAAATTATAATGCTGACCCTAAATTTTAAAAAAATCAGCTATAGTCTTTAATAATAAAATATTTATAAAATATTTTTAATTCTCATATTTATTTAATTAATACAATAAAAAATTAATGTATTTTATTTTTATTTATAAAAAGACTCAATTGTTTTTTTCTTTTTTTCTTTTATATATATAACATGATGATTAACAATTGGTCGTAGTTAACCGCTCCAAATTTGATATAGAATTTTTTCTAAAAAAATCTGAAGTGGTGTTTTAAAAAGGTAAGGATAAAAACTGTCTTCGGCTAAACTTAAGGGATGTGATTGTAATTGTTACAAATAATTTTGGTACAAAAACTAGCGGCCACCATCGATCACGAGATGCGCACGTGCAACTTCCACCATTTATTTACCGATAATTGCCTGTCCTGAATTAGGGTTAGGCGTTTTTTTCCATCTTTCTCTCTCGATTCTTCAAATTCAAGCACTAACCCTAACCCTAACTACCAGCCATGTCTTCCAAGCAAGGTGTTTACGTTACACCTTTAATTTGTTGAAAATTTATTTTATATGCTATGTAATTTGATCAAAACTCGTAGCTTTTTTTTTTTTTTAATTTTATTTGATGTAATCAAATTGAAGTAAATTTCTTTTCTTTTTTAAATTTTAGGTGGAAAAGCCAAGCCATTGAAGCAACCAAAGGCTGGCAAGAAGGAATACGACGAGGTATTGAAATTTTAGTTCGAATTTGAATATTTTGATTTTCTTTTATATGTTTGCGTGAAGTATTTTTATTGCTGTTAACAAATAGGGTTTATCTTTCTGTTAAATTTAAGGCTTTTGTCTTTTTCCTTAAAAAATAAAATTAGAATTGCTTATAATACGATCAGGATTTAAGTTCTGCAGAAAGTTATTACTTTTCCAATCCCTAAATTCCGGAATTCATGTTAACAATTTTGACTTGGCTATTGTTATTTGACAACCCAGCAATTAGTTGGCTGCATTAACCCTTTGAAATCTGTTTTTTTCTTTTTCGTGTTCTCAGTTGGTGTGTGCTGAGTGTTGGATTTCTGTTTCTAATGGCTTCTGGTTAGGATTACATGAATTCATGTTTGAAGTAGGGCTGCATGTTATTTGAACTGAATTTTTTTGTATGCTTTTGATTACCTAGATCTTCTTTTGTTTCAAGCATGTGATGATTTATGTTGAGTAGTGCTATACATTATGACTTGTTTACATGATGTAAGTAGCTAATGAATTGGTAGGTTTATGAAGATAGTAATTGAAGTCAAATTCTTTTATAACATTGGATTCATGTGGTTTCTATTTAAATAAGTGTTTTTTATGTTAGCAAAGGATACTTTTGCATTAAGTGGGTGTTAATGCTTCTATAACTTTGCTTGGATCTTACCAGAGCACGATACTTCACAGTCTTCTTTACAATCCTTTTGTTGAAAATTTATAATTTATTACTTGATATCTTTAATTTCTATTTACTTGGTTCTATGCAGACTGATTTGGCCAACATTCAGAAAAAGAAGGACGAGGAAAAGGTATTGGGTTTCTAACTTTATAGGTTCTCATCTTCATAGGATTTATATGACAAAATAAATAATTTGATTTGTTGCACTCATTGAACAGGCACTCAAGGAGCTCAAAGCCAAGGCAGCACAGAAAGGAGCTCTTGGAGGTTCCGGTCTCAAGAAGAGCGGAAAAAAATGAGGGTTCTGAAAACCCAAATCAGAATAGAATATATGATTCATGCTATGTGATTATAGATAATACTATGTTGACATGTTTTCTCAAGTGTGATGGGCTGTGACATCTTTGCTTAGTGTGACAAGTCTATGTTCGTGCTAAATGCTACTGAACTTCGACTTAATGTCATTTTGTGACACTCAATAAACCTTTTGTACTCTCCCCTTGTGCCAAGATTCATTTTGCTTGCATTTGTTTCAAACTGGATATCATTAGTCTCGTACATCCCTCCCATTAAGTGCTTTTGTTCTATTTTTCCATTCCATTCGAAAGTATCGGTATCATCAATGATGTTCTATGGCCCGTCTGGTTGGTAAAATACCACCTTAGAGGGAATTGCAACTAAGGAGGTAGAATGAAGGCATTGTGATGGTTTGACTTGTACGAGTCTTTACCATGTCACTGAGAAACCTGTTATTATTCCATATGCAGTCTAAATTTCATCTCCTGTTTGTTGCTCTAGCTCTTTTCCATTACGCCTTGCAACTCGATTTGCTGAGATTGAAAAATTGTTTTTACACCATATTAAGTTATACGAAGGAGAATCACTAAAAGGAGAATAATTAGTACAGAATGTGTGTGCACTACAAAATAATCCCCCTCGTAAAATGTATATGTTGGATTACATAACAGAAATTACAATAGCGCCACTAAAGGAGTTCTGGTATGGGTCAACAATTGAATTTAGTGGGGGAAAGGCTCTGTTTTTTGTGTACTAAGAGAAAGAGAACTTTGTTACATGAAATGGAGTGTCTTGAATACCTTGACAGCTCTAACAAGTTTATGCATATTGCATCGTGACTTCTGATATTATCTAATTCACACAAGTTATTGTGGCTTGTTCGGTACTACACGAAACTCGGGGAATTTAAATGTCAAATCGGGGTATTTTGTGGCTCAACAATGGCTGCATGAGCAAAGGGCATCTTCCAGGGACTTTAGAAGGCTGACCGACCAGCCTCTTTGGAACAAACTTGTGGAGTCTTAACTTGCTGCAGGAGAAGCGGTGACAGAGCGAATTTCTCATGTGCAAGGATCCTGTTTTGCTTGTGGTGTGCTTGAGACTTTGACCCATGCTTCTTCCATTGCTACGTGGTGAAACAAGTTTGGTCGCTATTTAGGCTGAATTTCAACATGGAAGCTCTTCAAGAAGACCCAGTCCTTGATATTGTTGGCAAAAACTTATGGACAGCTTCAAGTTTAGAACTGATCATGATGACTTGATTTCTTATCTAGTTGCAGTCCTTTGGGCCATTTGGAAGGCAATCTTCGAGCAGTAGCGTTGGACTCCTGAGCAAATTGTGGATCGGACAGTGACCTATCGCCGTGATTTTGCCATATGTAAACTGTGGGTTAGTCAGCAGAGGGCAGCAGGTGAATCGGTTACATTGGGATCCCAACAGCAACGGTGTCCTCCTCGACCAGGCTGTTTCAAATGTAACTTAGATGGGGCTTTACACAAAAATGACAAGAGAGGTGCTTTTGGATTGGTATGTGGAGACCACCATGGGAGAGCGCAGGCGTGCAAAACTGCCCCTCATCCAAAATTGTGCAAGAAGTGGTGCTCTTTCGGAAGCCCTTGGTTTGGCCGAAGAGAAAGGCTGGTCCAACGTGATTTGGGAGGGAGATGCGAAGCTGGCATTTCCTCCATTTCCCACCCACGGCTTAGCAGTCGTAATAGTAATAAAGGATATAATCTGTCTTAGCAAGTGTTTTGTTTTTTTTTCTTTTTGTTCCCAGAAGTAGCAATTGGGTGGTCGAATGAGCTTCTTCATCTGTAATCTTTATGCAGCAATGATATATCCTACACAAAAAAGAAAAGAAAAGAAGAGAAAATTTGCGTGCGTACATAAAATGGATATTAGTTGCCCACAAGATTACTCAACTCCAACATGTAATGTAACATGGCACGTTTTCAAAGGCATACGCAAGTGTAGCTGTAGAAGGACAAAACGACCTACTTTCCCCAGGCATTCATTGGCAATGGGAACTGAATTTTCCTTATAATAATAGCTGATGTCACCCTTGCCTATCAAAAACAAAGCTGTATCTTTACTACCAAACTCCTTTTCTTTTCTCTTCTTTCTCCACAGCAATAACCAAATTTCTATATAACTTTTTCTTTTTTCTTTTCTTTTTTCCACAATCAATTAATCTAGTTACGTGCACATAGATTAAAATCCAATAAAACTCAACACGATGGTGGAAAGTTTTGTTAAGAAAGAAAAATAGATTTAATTTATGCTTTCCAATGCGGAAAGCAAGAAAAATACACATTTACTATTCTACCCCTGAGAGCACAGGCTATATAGTAATTTTATTATAAACAGTAATATTTTCTCGCTCATCTTTTTATATTTCCTCTCTTTAAATTCATTTAAGAGGAGTCATATTGGTTACTATTTTTCTTTTTGAAAAGAATTAATTTTCCCTTTTAACAGTGGTTTTCTTTCATGCAGTGATATCTCAATTACTTTCTCTTTTTACATTATATATTAAAATGATCTTTTAATTTAATATAATTAAAATTGATAGCAAAGAAAACTACTTCTAGGATTCAACACCTTTTAACACAGTATAAAGAGATAAAAATCTTCTTCTCTTACCCATGCAACAATAATTTATTCACTCTGTAAAAGGGTCGTAAAATATGAATATCATTTAATGAGTCATCAGTCATTAGTTATGATGATCAAAGATAATCCTTCAAATTTGAGTACCGAACGTAATTGAGATTTCATAAACATTTAAAGCACATGCTTCTTCTTCGATACAGACAAAACATTATTTCTTGCATGAATACCGGCCATGGTCCTCCTTATTACCCTCAGCCATCACTCGCCAGACCACCGATAAACCTTTCAATTGGAAAAATAGAAAAGGGGGCGCTTAACACTAGGCACAGAGCACTCAGTAATCTGATCGCGTCATATATAATTGGGGTCCACGTGTCCTGGTCCTATTGAGTACATGAAAGTGGACGTTGTCTGTTTCCTCTTCCAGTTTCACTGCCAACAAAATAGCAACCGGTGGCTTTTGTTTAGGTCCTGAAGAAACTATGTAATAATCAATCAAGAAACGTGTCTCCCTGTTCCTTTCAGATTCTTGCTATTGGGTTTCTCTTCGTTCATCATTCTTCTTCTTCTTTCTTTCTTCTTCTTTCTTTCTTCTTCTTCTTCGAAATTGAGTAAATAAAGGAGAAAGATCGAGTGAAGAGTGGCAATACCACAACATCTCTAAATTTTATTGCTTTTCAAGAAATTACTTCTTTCTCCTTTTTTTCCTTTGCAGATTTAGAGATAGAGAGCCTATAAAAGAATCCATGATAAGGGGTTTTTGTTGTTTCTTTGCTTTTTGTTGAAGGAAGTATATGATATATTGCATATTAATTAGGCTTGTGTGTACATGTGAATTTTGGAAAAAGTTGGCTGTGAATAAGGAAAATCTATTAATATATATATTATATCGTCTTAGTATTGTATCTATTGCTGAACTTGGGAGAAAAGAAGATTTCTAATACGTATAGGAAAAGGAGATGCTTGTATAAATCGATTTGATTGTCGTAGCCTTTTGGGTATTTATAATAACGAGGAACAAGAAACTCGGTTTGTGTTGGTATCTAGAAAAGATTAAAGATTTGGTGTCGTTTCAGAGAATGAGAGTGAGGCCATAATGGATTTTTGGCCAGAGTTTCTTGCTAGTAGTTGGGGCAGAGAATTTGTTGCCGGTGGTTTCGGTGGCATTGCAGGTATAATTTCTGGTTATCCTCTTGACACTCTACGCATCAGGCAACAGCAGAACTCGAATTCTGGCTCTGCCTTGAGCATCCTCCGCCGCGTTATCTCTACTGATGGGCCTGGTGCGCTCTACAGAGGCATGGGTGCACCTTTGGCATCAGTCACCTTTCAGGTAATTGCAACTACAAATTTTTATAAATTTCTTGATTTTAATTATTTGCAGTTCCTTTTTCTGCTTTTGATATTTTCTTGCACTGAAATTAAAGTTGTCCCGCGGAGGACTAAAATCCTATCATGATTATGCTCGTTTTCTTTAATCTAGTTATCAAGTTGATGTTGAGTGTGTCAGTATAATAATAATGAATCTCTGGAGGATTGAATTTGTAGGGACTAGAATATTGTACTAGTCACTGTTCTTGGGTTTGCTTTTTAGTCGTGAATTAACTCTTTTTAAAAGATTGACAGTAACTAGGTTTAAATTCTTGAGAGATATCTCTATCTAGAAATTTGTCTTGTAATGATAGCCTATTTATCTCTAGTATTACAGATAGCTTACCATGAGATGTTGATTAAATATTATAGCATATCTTGATATGTAGTCATGGCCACTCTCCCCCACCATTTGGATATCCTTACTGCCTTTTGCTTTCCACCATTTTAAAGAAAACCTTTTTCACTTAAATAATAAAGCCTCATCTCCTGTTCCCTACCAAGAGGTGTTGCTATCTGTTTTTACCTACTGTTTTTCTTTTTCTTTTTTCTCTGGTTCTCTTTTGATGGTGAGGAAGTGAAATAGGGGGTTCGAACTTCTGATTTCCTATACAATAAAGTAGTTGCTCAATCTTGGAGTTCCTCGCTGGATTAGTGGGTTTTGGTAGTGGTATATGTGTCAACAGCCGTTTTATCCAAAAGTCTTTTGTAGATCAGATTTAAAAAATAGTTTTACCTTTCGATAATTGATGCCCTAGTACCATTATTGAGAAAAATATCTACCTGAATGCTGAAGCTAGTTGATGAGATTTCAAGAATAGTTCTATATCTCTAACATTTTTTTTATATACCTTTCGATCGTAGATGCTCACTTGTCTTTTATTTGTTGTATTTTCCCCGACTCTAAAATGTAAAAACTCAAGCAAATTTTCTCTTTTATTTCTTTTCGCTTTTGAAAAAAAGGATGCTGCTTGCTTAGCCTCTTTTTCCTCCCTTATGAACCTGCTAACTTAATAATGTCTGAATTAAGCGTTTGGGAACTGTTTACTTGCAATTTTTTAGCAAGAGCCTGTATCAAAAATTGGAGTGCATTTGCCACTTCAATGATTTATGAACATGCAGAGTAGTCCTGATATCGGATATGACCTGAGGCGATTAGGTGTTTGCTTGCAGAATGCCATGGTTTTCCAGATCTATGCTATCCTCTCGAGAGCGTTTGACTCGTCTGTTTCAATTAATGACCCTCCTTCCTACAAAGGTGTTGCTCTTGGAGGAGTTGGTACAGGAGCTCTACAGAGCTTGATGCTTACTCCCGTCGAACTAATAAAGATTCGCCTTCAGTTGCAAGACAAAAGTCAATCAAAACCACATCAATTAGATTGTCATAAAGGTCCAATGAGTGTTGCCAAAACCATACTCAGAACAGAAGGTCTGAGAGGAATTTATCGAGGCTTCAGTATCACTGTCCTTAGAGATGCGCCCTCTCACGGCTTCTACTTCTGGACATACGAGTACATGAGAGAGCAGCTTCACCCTGGCTGCAGAAAGAGCGGTCAAGAACGCATAAGAACAATGCTGGTTGCAGGAGGACTAGCAGGAGTGGCAAGTTGGGTCTGCTGTTATCCATTGGATGTTTTAAAAACCAGACTACAAGCTCAAACACCATCTTCCCCACAAAAGTATAATGGCATTCTGGATTGTTTCCAAAGAAGCATTACCGAGGAAGGTTACAGGGTGCTCTGGCGTGGTTTGGGAACTGCTGTTGCAAGAGCTTTTGTCGTGAATGGAGCAGTATTTTCTGCGTATGAGATCGCATTGAGGTGTTTGTTTAACAATGGAAGCATTCAAACAGAGAATACAATCTAGGAGATATAAATCTTTCCTAGTTAGGATGTCTATCTTTATTTATTATACTCTGAAACATAAGTCATGGAATTGCATACTGCAAGCATTCCTTTTCCATCACTGCTTGCTTAAAATTTAGGTACAGAAGCAAAATGAATTGGCAACTTGGCGTCCTCCTCTCTGAAGTAGAGGGCAAAGATCCCTTCACAACCTGATAAAGTCAGGCTCCCATGAGGAATTTGATATGAAGTTTCCAATTTTTATTATAGTCCATAAACATGTTTGACAAGAATATAACGAAAGACGCGTTCCTATTTTACTACTGTGTTTGAGTAGACAAAAACTCGGTGCACGATCTGCACATCAGGCTACTGCCTTTACTTATATGCAAATTAGTTGTACATAAATCATGAATATAATTATAAAAAGACATGAACCAATAGATGGTAACAGCAAGCAATTAGAAGGTAACAGAAATTTATACTTACCAGGATATATTTAAAATCGTTTTACAAGCCAAGAAATGAACTGAAATACAAAGTAAAAATACCAGAGGAGTGCATTAGAACCAAACTTCAGCAGCTATCCTCCACCACCATGGTTTCCTCCCACTATAGCTACATTTTGCCAAGACAGAAGGATTATTATAGTGTTTAACAGCCCAAACAATTTGGAAATTCGCTTACATGGATGTGAACTGCATATCGTACTTGATGTATAAAATTCTGATGCAGAAACTTCAGATCTAACACTATCACATCCCAATAGCATGACTAGAAGCTTACCCATTCACTTCCTTTGTGCTGCAAGCTCATAAGATGCCTCCAACTTCTATTTAAAATCAGAGCTCGTCGTCCGAATAGGTAATAGTTGAGGTTCTTGCCATTTTCACATTGACCTAACATTTTTAATCGTCTCAACCATGTCAGCTCATCCACCTAAGTCCTCCCATAACTAAGTACTGCCACCTGAATGCTTGTCCTTGAATCCACGGACACCTTCCATTTTCATGGTTAGTGCCTCTAGAAGTTCCTGCATCCACAAGAAAATAGTATTATGCTTATAAATGTAGTTTTTATTGTCAAAATGACCAAAAAAGTTCACTCATCAGTCATCAATATAATTTACTACAATTGCTTCCAGTATCTGGGCTTCAACTAAATGACATATACAAACCCTTGCCATCACAGGAACTATCAGCTTGAATTTCCAAACAAGAGATGGATCAGGCTTGTGAAACTTACCATGGTGAATAACAATACAAGAAGCTCCAGCTTCCTCTGCTATTTTTGCCTGTTCTACATTCGTGACCTTGACAATGACTCCTCCTTGGAGCTTTTCAGCAAAGCCCAACTAGATAAAGAGATGGTTTATGTACATAACTGTCAAAAACTGTTAGTACGGCATCAGTTATATATCACATATGACTTCGAAGCACAATGAAGCAAAACAAAGGCAATTGAAGAGGAAAAGAGAATGAGTATGGGGTGCACACCTTTGCGGTTCTTAATCTACTGAGATCAAGAATATGTAAACCATGGGCAAAGAATGGAGTTAGGAAGCAAATGGGTGTTACTTCTTGACTTCAAAAGCTTCAGTTGAGGTTCTAAGTGGATCCACTGTATCACCAATCAAAATGTGAAAGAGATATTTTCTGCCTTACAAATTTACGGAAGGAATAAAGGCAGGAGAAAGAGGGAGGTATCATTTAGTCGAGTTTCAGAAACCATGGGATAAACCTGACGTTGGATAAAATCTAGGAAACTTATTTTACTTTCCAAAATAAGAATCTTATATAGCGATTTCTTATGATTGTACAAAACACAACATAGTGGTTCTCTAGAGACATAATATTCAGGAATTCATGTGTTCTAAAGTGAGATGCCATTAGAATGCTATAGTATTCACTTATTAGGGAATATCATTGACAGGATGACAAGTAGAAGCTGATGATGTTTCTATTTTTTTGAATTCTCATGGAATTACTGGAAAAGAATAGAACCCATTTTGAACACAACCAGAAAACAGAGGAAAAATCATATCAAATGCATTCATATTCATGAGCAATTTGAGTCTACTTTAGTCTGTTTAAGGACATCAACATTCAAAATGAGGAAACAAAATCTAATGGCAATCCAGTTAAGAATCAGCTCCAGAAACTACATTACAAGAAACCAGAGAAACAGTAAAATGATCTCGCAATTAGGCTGCCCCTTGCGCAATACCATATGAACACCTTACTAGGATCATTTATGGATAACGTTCACTCATTTCTAATTTTCAATTTTCAAACACAGGACTCGAGGTTAATTTTCAAGATTTATTCTGTAAGTTGAGACAATGAGATGAAGCATACAACATACATACATTATATGTAAGTAGAACAATGAACGCAATGATATGAAGAAAGACCAACTCTCTGCAGTCCTCAACTGTATTTGGGGTTCCCCCTCCCTAGTCAGTTCTACGGCAAAATTGTTCGATCCTGTCCTGAGGGAGATTAAGGTCTGCCATAGCATCCTCCAACCCACAGCTACTCTCGACCAGCACATGAGGATCATTATAATGCCTAACAGCCTGCACTATAGCCCTCATTCGCTTATACGGATCGGCACAGTGAAAGACCTCATTGCCGACAAAAATCCCATCGCAACCCAATTGCATCATTAATGCTGCATCTGCAGGAGTCGCAATACCTCCAGCAGCAAACTGCACAACGGGCAACCTTCCCATTTGCTTAGTCTGTGCAACAAGATCATAAGGTGCATTTATCTTTTTAGCAAAAGCAAACATCTCATCTTCATCCATGTTATTTAGAATCCTAATCTCTTTCATCACATTTCTCACATTCCTCACTGTTTCACCAACATTTCCATAGCCTCTTAACTCTCCTTGAGTCCTAATCATCGCCGCCCCTTCCCTCACTCTCCTCAAGGCTTCACCGAGATCTCTACATCCACAAATGAATGGCGTTCGAAAGTTATGCTTGTTAATGAAATTATCCTCATCTGCTAGAGCAAGCAGTTCACTTTCATCTATATAATCAACATTAATAGCTTCCAGTATCTGGGCCTCAACAAAGTGGCCCACGCGAGCTCTAGTAATGACAGGGATGGAAACTGCGCGTTTAATCTCTTTGATGAGAGATGGGTCAGGCATTCGTTGAATGCCCTGACGAATTGGCAGCTCTGTTACCATGACAGAACATGCGCCAGCTTCTTCAGCTAGCTTTGCTTGTTGTGGATTGATGACTTCAAGAATTGCACCTCCGCGCAGCATCTGAGCTAAACCAACCTTGATAGAATATGGGTTTTTCTTAGCGTCTGTAATGGCACTGTTATTGTATACAGTCACAGCTCCTCCTTCTTCCATTTGTGAGAGAGAAAAAAATAAAGGAAACAGTAAATGGAGTATTCAAAAATACAAATCAAAGTTGTGAATTGCTGGGCTCCGGTTTGCGCTCTCTCTCTCTATATATATATTTATATATATATATATATATATATTGCTGTAATTGGTAAGGGAATGTGCATAGATAGGAAGGACTTGTTTGTTCCAGAAGTTTTGATGCTTGTCCCAGGTAGGTCTAGTCGGTGGGTGATGCGAAATGTAGAAGCTTCATTCTGCCATTCTTTTCAAAATTTATGGTTTTTTTCTTTTTCTTTTTTTCTTTTCCTAAAAGAAAAGTAAGGGGGCAATGTTACTTTTATATATTCACAGTTAAAATTAGAGAATTTTTTTAAGAAATATCAAAATCAATTAAATAATATTATTTTTTGAAAAGTTTTCTCTTTTAAAGATATTATTTTTTAGTTATTTTTAATTTATGATATAATTATTTTTTATTTGTTTTCTATTGACTTTTAATTATTTTAACAATCTAAACAATAAAAAAAATCAATTAAAATCGTAATTTAGATAATTTAAAAACCTTTTAAATGTTTTAATATAATAAAAATAATAAAAAAATGAAAATATCATAAATTTAATAGAAAATAAACGCTTCTCTTAAATTAAACTTCCATTCTCTACTAAAGTTAATAAATGAGGACTAGTGTGGATTTAAAACATTGCACAGAGACACAATAAGACGGTGATCCATTCATATAATTATATTAAGAAATTTAGTAGATGATATAGGAAGGTTACATTAATATATTCATTCACTTTATATAAAATATTACATTTACTCAAATTCAACTAATTAATTTATTAAATTAGTGTGTTTTCCATAAGTATAATTTAATACTGTGGTACTTAGATATAATAAATTAATTTTAAATAATAAAACTTTCCCCTGTTAGATTATGATTTCATTTATGGATATAATAAAGTTGGTTTTTTTTTTTTTTAAATGTGTAAAGTTGTTTTGGAAACCAAAAATTTGTAAGTTTCGGTGTTTTTGCTCTAACAATCCTTTTATCCGATCCTTTCTTTTGTCTAAATTTTACTCCTCCTCTTGTTTATTTAATTCTTATATTAATTTTTTGATATATAATATATATAAAAAATTAATTTAAAACGTATTGAATAGTATCATTATTAATTTTAAATATATTTTGCAATCGTGTATGATTGCTTTTAAAAGGAAAATTAATGAAATAATATTGAGATTTTTAATTAAAATATGAATAGTAAAATAGCTCTCATATAGACAATTGGCCATGCCTACTATTATTTTTTGGGGTAAGCTAACTCATTTTAACAGTTTAAAAAATTATCATATGGTTAAAAACAATGAGAGTCACTAATCTAAAGTATAAGTTAGAATTAATTTGTTGGTAACTTTTTATAGTAAATCATTTGAAATTTGTATTTATACGTTAGGTGCACTCTAAAGTTTGTCTTTTCTGTCAAAGGGACATTATTATTATTGATTCTCTTCTCTTTTTTTCTTTAGCAGAAATGGAAGGGAGAGTCATATAAGTAGGATAGGAACCAAGCTGGTGGTTTTGGAAATGGCATGGGTTGCAGAATCTTGGGCTTATAATAACACAACACAAATGCTTATTACGTTTATTTGGGGGATTATTGCAAATTACGTTCTGGACCATACATCTGTACCGTAACAAAAAAAAATGTCATGTGAAATTTTAGTTTTTATATTTGTTCAATTATAATTTTAATATCATGAATATTTGAAGAAAAAACAAAAAAATTAAAATCTTATTTTGTATAAGATTTTTCAATAAATATTTTAATATTTTTTAAAAATAATTTTATATTTTTATAAAATATCAATATTTATTTTTTATACGACTATCATGTATAATAAATTATAAGTTCATTAAAACATAAATTGTAGGTTCGTTAGCAATATGTTTGTTAGCACTCTGAAATTGCTGTCCACAATAATATAGCTTTATCAAGAAATTAATATTAAAATATAATAATAGGTAATAAGATCATTAAGCATTATTTATAGTTTCATTAGATATACGGTATAAGTTTATCATTTATTGATTGTAAGTTTGTCATTTAATATATAAATTTTTAAATAATAATTTATAAATATCAAGTGTACATATATATTAAATTTATAATCCACAATTCATAAATCTTTTATTTTTAATCTATGAACTTGTACTTTTTTTTATGTATTTTTAAATTATAATATATGAAACTCAAATATACATAACGAATCTATAGTTTATAATTTATAAATCCATTGCTTTTAACCTACAAATCTGTAGTTTTATGATTAATATTTATAATTTTTACTTATAAATTTATTTTTATAATCTATGATTGTATTCTATAACTTATAATTATGAATATAAAATTATTAATTTTATTGTCTCTTTATTATTATAAATTTTAAGAAATTAATGTATTATTATGTAATGATAAAAATAATTAAAATTTAAACTTTAAAAGAATAAGATGTAATAATAATATAAAATATAAATATATATTAAAGTGTGGTTAGATTTTATATTTTTCAGAAAATTAAATCATTAATAAAGTTTCAAGTACTTTTAAGTTTTAATTTTAATATATTATATTTTTTCTTATAAAATACTAGTATATTAATAAAAAATAATTTTAATATTGTAATAAAATATAAATTAAAATAAAAAGTAATAACTTGTTTAGTTATAATATAATAAAAAAATAAAGAGAAAAGTATTAAGATTAATAATTAAAGTGGATAAAAACTGACAAGAAAATAAAAATCGAAGAAAAAAATAAGAATAACTAGAATTACGTATTTTACACATCTCCATATACTTTTCTGTTTTGGGTTCATAATATTATATACAGACGGGTTCAAGATATAACATTTATAGGATGATTATTGACCATTGATAGAGCGGGTTTCAAAATTTTCGATTAAATATCTTTAATTTTTAATTATTTATAAATTATTTTTGGCAAATTTAATTTTTTAAAAATATCAATTTGTCTGTTTTTCTAAAAATAATCTAAAAATTCAAAAATAAAATAAAAAATTAAGATCCATAAACACTTTTTCAATTTTAATGCAAGACCATCATGCGATAGATGCTTATTGTGAACAATCTTTTTTCTTTTTTATTACTCTTTCTATAGGATTCATGTATAGTTATTTATAAACTTGTATAGATTTCTCTTTTCATTTTAATCACATTCCATAATAACTCAAAAAAATAGAAAAACTTACATTGGTAAAACTATGGTATAAATATTTTTGCTGACGTGAGGTGTTCTCTAATTTGATTGTCTTGATTTGTTTGGTTTATGTTCCAAAAAGCATATCCAACAAAAATAGAATTGGACTTCACTTTGAAGCCATTATGTCACATCTATATTGATGCCAACTGGAATTTACATGTGGCCTACAAAGAGCAAATGGAAAGCAATCCAATAAGGAAAAAGAAAAACAGACACAGGTTATAATAAATGAGGAAAATAAAAGGAAGTTGTTAAATTTAAATTAGGAATTGGTATCATGTAATTCATTGAATATATATTTCAATTACCCAATGAAGTCTAAGGCAATAAAAATTAGATTTTTTTTATTAAATTACTTTATAATTTAATATATTTTTATTTTAAAATTTATAATTATTATATAATTTAATCATTATTTGTTAATAGTCATATATTCTAAAAATATTAAAATAATAAAAAATAAACTACAGGCTTTAAAATAAAAATATATTAAACTATAAAATAATTTATTGAAATTTTTTAAAAAATCTATAGCTATTTAAATTCACTTATAATTGAAAAAAATAAATTTAAAAGATATAAGGATTTAAACTTTTAATATTACTATAAATTATTAATGTAATAGCTATCCATATAAAAAAAGTAATAGTATTTTATCATGAAAAATAAAAAATACTTATTTATATTATTCAATAAAGAAATTGAATATATATTATTTAATCATAATATATATATAACAATTTTTGTTCAAATTGATGTGTATCTTTTGGCCCATCTCCAAAATTAAAAAACAAAAGAAAAAACAAAAATGCGTGCAATAAGTGCGCGGATCAGGCTCCAGGTAGGACCCACATGTGCCCTGCTCACTCTCAAGATCTTTGTTTCATCCAGTACTCATTTTCAAATGCAGCCGTACGATCACCTTACGTGGGTCTCACCATACCGAAACTCCACCCACCTCTGATGGTAACACGTGTCAATCTCCAAATTGATCCCTCCAGTTTACGAAATTCAAATCGAAACACTCGAAACGAAACGAAACGCAAATTACTATACACAGATGATGCATAAATAAATCAACGGACCCCACCATGTGGGACGGACGGTGGCAATGTTTATTGGTGACGAAAAAATTTCGGCCCCACAACAACAACCGCGACCCGCCCACATTCACCGGAACAATGAGACTGTAAACGCACGTGCCATGTCTGTGTCCTCTCTGTGTCTTGGAAAAAACATGGAAGGTGGTATAGTTTTAGAATTTCCTTTCTGAATAATTACATTAACTGTGGTCCGTGTCTATACTTTTTAGTTTTTATTTATTTTAGTGTTTAAATTTTTCTATTTTGTCTTAAATATCTAAATTTTCAATGAAATCAGTATTTTTTATCAATTTGAGGTGTCCAATTGCTGATTATGTAAAAATAAAAGATATTTTTGCTGAATAAGTTTGTAAATAAAGTGCTTTCAAAAAAAAGCTTGTAAATACAAGTGATGAAAATGGTAAAAAAATAATCTCAAATCAATAGTATAAAAGAAAAGAAAAACTATTGGAGATGATTTCAGCTAAACAAACCAAAAAGAGAAAACCTAGTTTTTTTTCTGACTGGAATTTGAAACATTCTCATCTGTTGGCCACCATTATAATCAATACTAGGATCCTAATTTCAAATTGAAAATGTAATATACTATGACATGTATTAATTAAATTTATTTAATAAAAATAATTTTAAACATGAGTGTTTGAGTGAACGGCGCGTGGAAGCGGCAATTTATAGACACCGATCTAATACTTAGACAAAAGCAAAAAAAATTAGTTGATTGAGTATTGATATCATTTTTCGAATGATTGCGGACAAATCTTTTGAAAGAAAGAGAAAACAATAAGAATCGAGACACGCCCAAATTGATATGACTCTAGACAATCTATCTAATAGAACCAATATTAATCCGTTTTGAGGATCCATCAAAAATAAAATAAAAGATATGATTCTCATAAGAACTTAGAAGGAGATAACCTCTAAATATTTATAATGAATACTTTAGGGTTTAAAATAACTAAGAAGTACAGCGCTATTATACAAGGGGCGACCCACTCTAAACAAATAATTTCTTCAGTTTTCTTTTCCCAAACATTGCAATCACCATCGATTATTAAATAAGCTTTCATGCGAATATCAAAGTCTAAATAAAATTGATTGAAAAAGTAAAAAAATTTGAAATTTTAATCTCAATCCTAAAACTGCTCAAATTGATAAGAAATTTAATGAATGATTCAAAAGAATCCGCGGTGAAGAAATAAGGAGATTTTTCTATATCGAAATATCAGTTGAAAAAATCATAGGCAAATTCCTGGATCACCCGGTAAGAATGTGGAGAAGAACCAAAATGAAAAAGCTTGATTGATCCAACTAAATATGATTTTGTTAGAATCATGATGGAGCAATACAATTGTAACTACTACCTTATGAGATGTGTTGCAAATAACAAAAAGATCAAGAGATTTATAAAATTCTTTCATTTTATATTTATTTATTTTTATTTATAGGGGAGTCAACTGTCTGTAGACTATACAACATGGACAATTATTTTCTATATTCGTTATAATGGTAATAATTCATCTAACTCACTTTAAAAGGCAAACACTCCACTTAATATTTTACAATTACTATGTAGCTTTAACTTATTCATTTAATTAAAATTTATAGAATTTTTAGCTTTCGCAATTAGATTACAGTCTATATGCTTTTGTTCAAAAAAATTTATTGGTATTAGTGGTTTGGATTTTCTTTTTATAAGTTTGTGATCTTGTTTGGAAGTAAACAATTTTTCTTTTTCATTTTTTGAACTATTTTGTTTTCTTCACTCTCATCTAATGCCTCTAGCTTATTACTGAAAAATATTGACTTCACTTTTGCCTAATCAGCTTATGATGCGATCAAATTGGCCAGAAGTACTTATTTGTATTGAAAATTTAAAATTCAATTTTTTTTTATCAAAACATTTAGATACCAAATTAAAACTGAAAATTACAAGTACCTTTAGTGCAATTATTCCTTCCCCTTTTAGCCCATATTTTCATTATTTTATAGGATAGTCCTTTATTTTTGTCTTTTATTTTTCTCTTTAGCCTCTTTTTGTATTACCAAGTTTTTCTATTTTTTTATGAAAAATAATTTGGACAAAATTTGATCAATATAGTAATAAAAAAAAGAAGTTTTTTTTTCTTTCTAAAAAAAAGATTTTTTTTTAAAATAATTATGTACTCAAATAAATTATGTCTCTATATATTTATATTTTAGTACGTATATATAATATAATGATGTCTTACCCACTTAGGATTTCACAAATGTATAGTAATAATAAGGGTAGTTGTTAGTTATTATTTTCATACATTGACATTGCATTTTAAGAAAAAGACTTATGGTAGTAAAATGAATATTTTTCCTTAAATAAAATCTATACAGTTTGAAATCATGACTTTTTCTCTATAAGAATTTTGAAAATAATTGACCCTGATAATTAAAAGAGAATTTTAATTGTCTACAATACTTTATAATTAATTTAATATTACATAGTAGTAACAAATTTGCACTTAATAATTGATGATATAATCCAATGCAGTAGGAGAAAATGAAAACATTATCAATCAATAACATATTTATAATATAATTCTTTTTGCTTTATGTATGGATTAGATTCTCTATATTTTTAACATTATTTTAAAAATGGAAAGTAAAAAAAAAAAAAAAAAGAACAGAAAGTGTAAGGAGAAGAGAAACTCTAATTGAATAGTTAAAACAAAGTCAGTGTTTGTATACTTCCCCACTTACTAATTGGGACTGGTGGTTAGAGGGAGAGAGAGAGAGAGAGAGAGAGAGAGAGAGGAGCTTGTAATTTGAATTTAGAAAGAGAGAGATATATAATATCTTTAGAGAGAGGGAGGGGGAAAAAGGGACTAATAGAGATTGAAAACAAAAAAAAAAAATTATTGAGAGAAGCTCTCTGATGGAAGCATTTAGCTGATCAGAGAGACACAAGCAAAGGCTTCAACCTTACTGCTTCACTGTCATCATATACAATACACACACATTTTTATATGAACACATAAAGATTGATAAAAAGAGAGAGATATATCAGAAAGAGTTGAACTTTGGTTTGAAATTTTAAAAATTTGATTAGATAATAGAGTGGGTATGAACGGAATGGGAAGGCAAGGACAGAGATCTGGAGGAGGAGCAACAGCAGTGCATCATCAAAGACAATATTCAGATAATTTTTTAGATACTTCTTCAAATGGTAGATGGCTTCAATCTGCTGGACTTCAACATCTTCAAAATTCTTCTTCTTCTTCAATCCCTCCTCTTCAGGTTGTGATAAGTCTCTAACTAATCTTATTGTTTCTTGTTTTCTTTGGTCGTCTTTTTTTATTAAAAAAATGTTTTAGGGAGCATATGGGTTTTTCTAAATTGGTCTTTAGTAATGGGTTTGTGATGAAATGTATATTATAGATCTGAGCATTAAGAAATCTTACTACTTTCAGTGTGTTCCCTTGTTGGATTGTCTGGAAAATGCAAGAAAAGATGATCTCTTTATCTTTAAAATCTGGTTTGACATCTGTTATTCGGTTTGTTTGCTTACCTTTTATTAAGAAAATTGTGGAATTTTTTTCGATAGATCTGAGGTTAATAATTTTAATGTTTGGTTGTACACTGTTGTGAAACTTGAAACAGGACTATAATTTTTATGGTGGTGGAGGAGGAGGGCAGGGGATGAGAATGTATAGAAATGCCCAGAGGAGTTTTAATGGAGCAAATGAGTTATATGGAGAACCTACAACGCCTCCTGTTAGTTCGAGACCATCTAGCCAGAGGAAGAATGGCGAAGACTCTCCAAATGAGTTCAGTCCTGGGCTCTTGGATCTACATTCTTTTGATACTGAGCTGTTACCTGAGGTTGATCTCTTATCATTTCTAAGTACATGAGCTATGTTTTCCTTTTTTGCTGCTCCAAGTTTTTGATGATTACAGATTGATGTGTGCATTGCATGGCAGCTAAATTTTGCATCCATATTTTGATGAACTGAATTTAATAGGAATACGTGTGGCTATTTTGGAATAGATTATAGATGGATTTGAAATTGCGACTTTCAAAAATCATTGACGTTAGCAGTTTCACTCCTTGTTTTGTTCATTCATGTCTGTGGAAATTTGGGAATTTACATTGGAATCACATGATGTCTTTTATATTTAATGCTCATTTTGTTGTTGCTGTTACTTTTTGGTTAGATGCCAGTTCCTAGCCTGTATGATAGTTCCTCTCTATTTCATCCTGTTCGTGGAAGAAGTTTTGATGATGCTGAACCTTATATTTCAAACAACAAGCAAACTGGCAGAGCTCCTGCGTTACCTGATAACAACCTTCTCAAGAGCTTTGCTGCAGAAAAAGAGAAAGCCAGTTCTGTTGCTAAAATCAAAGTTGTGGTTAGTTCTTGTAATTTATTTTCCTAATTTGCCTCTTGTTTAACTTTGTATTTTGTTAGGGTTCCATTTTTTACTGAATTAGACAGAGTCATAATGACTACAAGATTGATATTATTGATAGCCGGTGGACTCCCGGTATAATTCCCTTTGGAATCGCGTATATAGAGTGACATGTAAATTTTTCTGCTCCAGACAGAGTCTGGCCTACTTGTAATACATGTCTTGAAGTTCTAATTTATTATCTTAACTAATCATGCTTCTAATTGCAGGTGCGCAAGAGACCATTAAATAAAAAGGAGCTGGCAAAAAATGAAGAAGATATAATAGACACGCTTTCCAATTCCCTAACAGTTCATGAAACCAAGCTTAAGGTAAATTCATTGGTGATTTCACCTCTTTTTGGCTCAAGATTGGAACATAGTGAGAGGGAGTCAACCATGGTTTTAAGTTTCCCAAATTTGTTACCTTTGGAAATCCTTGATGGAATGAAAATGGCAGGAAGCCTTCTATCAAATTTTGACATAAACGGAAATAATTGTTTCTTTAGACCTTTCTGAGAGAACCTCCAGTTTCTGACTTGCTTAGCTCACTATAATCACTTGTAATGTTAGGATACCTGCTTTGCTTTTGGATATCTAACATTTGAAGTAATTATCCATCCAACTTTTGGTTCTAATACTTTTAGACGTCAATTGCTAATACTTCTATATATCAATGTTCTGCAGGTTGACCTAACAGAATATGTTGAGAAGCATGAGTTTGTCTTCGATGCAGTTCTGAATGAGGAAGTCTCAAATGATGAGGTGAGTATTTCTGAGTAGCTAAAATGAGCATGAAAACTAACTCTTCAAAAAGCTAATATTTTCTTGGCATATGATTATTACTTAACTCTTTTAGGTATATCGTGAGACGGTGGAGCCCATAGTTCCCATAATTTTTCAACGCACAAAAGCAACCTGCTTTGCATATGGCCAAACAGGTGAATTTGTATTCCTAAAGTACTGGATAGATGCTGTTTTTTTATTTTCGAAAATATATCTTTCCTAATTATCATTAATCATGAAATCATCCTAAATTCATATGCTTGGAAATTTAGTTTAGAATCATGTGATGGGACACTAAGGACAAATTTGTACTCTTATCTTCTTTTAAATGTTATTTCCATTTATTCTCTAGATTTATTCACCATCTGTAGCCATGAACGAATGATATACCAAGAAACAGAACTTGTCAATTGCCAGACAAGCTTTTATATTCTTGATTATACCAAATAGTTCATGACATTCTCTACTTGTATGGTAATAAACATCAAATGGTCAAAAACACGTTATTACTGTAAACCAGCCTGTACTCATTTTTTGAATTCTTATCAGGAAGTGGAAAAACCTATACTATGAAACCATTACCCCTCAAGGCTTCACGGGATATCTTGAGGTTGATGCATCATACGTACAGGAATCAAGGGTTTCAGCTATTTGTGAGCTTCTTTGAGATATATGGCGGAAAATTATTTGATCTTCTCAGTGATCGGAAGTAAGTGGCACGGTATTTTGTATTTGGTATACAGTTAGCACCTGTGCTCTGAATTTGCTGAGAAAATTGAGACTCTGCTTGTGCAGAAAACTTTGCATGAGAGAGGATGGTAAGCAGCAAGTTTGCATTGTTGGTTTGCAAGAGTACAAAGTATCAGATGTGGAGACAATTAAGGACCTCATCGAGAAAGGAAATGCTACTAGAAGTACTGGCACAACAGGCGCGAATGAGGAATCATCCCGTTCACATGCCATACTTCAACTTGCTATCAAGAGGTCTGTTGATGGAAATGAATCAAAGCCTCCACGTTTAGTTGGCAAGCTCTCCTTTATAGACCTTGCTGGAAGTGAACGCGGTGCAGATACCACAGATAATGATAAACAGACAAGGTATAATCCACTTCCTTGACATTTGCAGCCGGATGCTGTGTTCTAACTCTTTTTGTTTTTCCATTATAGCATCATTGTGTGGATTTGTTTTTGCTGGAGCTTTCTTTGTCAGCTTAGTTTTCTAATTTTGCTGTTTCTTATGAATGGTGCAGAATGGAAGGTGCAGAGATCAACAAGAGTTTACTTGCATTGAAGGAATGCATAAGGGCTCTTGACAATGACAAGAGTCATATTCCTTTCAGAGGCAGTAAATTGACTGAGGTTCTAAGGGATTCTTTTGTTGGCAATTCCCGAACTGTTATGATTTCCTGCATTTCACCAAGCTCAGGATCATGTGAACATACTCTTAACACCTTAAGATATGCTGACAGGTAGGTGAAAATGATCGGAACTACAAATTTCTCTTACAGTGATTTTATCTCGTATGTGATACCTGAATTACACCATTTCCTTGGAAATTATATTCCAGAGTGAAGAGCCTTTCAAAAGGGAACACTTCAAAGAAGGACATATTATCTGCACCCTTAAACCTAAAGGAATCAACTACTATGCCCTTATCATCAGTTTTACCTACTTCGTCTAACATTGATGAGGACATAACCGATGCATGGGCTGAGCAAGATGAAAGAGATGATTTTGATGCATCTGAAGACTCCTATGAACAAGAGAAACCAATATGGAAGGAGAATGGGAAGGTTGAATCATTTAGTCTATCTACTTCAGAGGATAAACTATGGAGACCCAATGGTCAAACAAAATGGAAGGATCTATCAAAATCTGACCTTAAGAACTCGCATTCAGATGATGATTTGAGTGCTTTGCTACAGGTAATGGAACGGATATACAAGCATTTTGTTATGGATATAAAGAAACCTAAGCTGTTGTCATGTTAACATTCTGTTGCATATGCTCAGGAAGAAGAGGATCTTGTAAATGCTCATAGAAAACAGGTGGAGGATACTATGAACATTGTTAGAGAGGTATGTGATGTGGCTAAATCTGTCCTCAAGTCTTACTATTATTATACTTGCAGTTGTAGCTCAGTCTGAAGCCCACTTTATCTTTTCTTTCCTTGCATAGCACATGTTATCCATGGCCCTTGGGCCTTTTTGGTTCTAGTTAATAAATCCCGATTGGATTGGAATTGAACATTCAAATTATTTTGGAAAAATGATATGAGTTCATATATTGGACCTGCTGAATTCATGCTTTGCCAAAGACATTGGCTATTTAAAAAACATCTCTGTCCAATGGGTTAATTCATGTTCATTGACGGTGTTCCTTTCCCGTTTGCAGGAGATGAACCTGTTGGTTGAAGCAGACCAACCGGGAAATCAGCTTGATGATTACATTACTAGATTGAATGCCATTCTCTCGCAGAAGGCTGCAGGGATACTGCAACTACAAAATCGTTTGGCACATTTCCAAAAGAGATTGAAGGAGCATAATGTTTTAATATCTTCTGGTGGCTACTAATCTCAGGCAACTGGGGATATCACGAGTCATAATGAATGGTACTACTTCTGTAGTGGGTTTCCAAGATTGTTGGCCTAGAAATGGATTTGATGCATTGTTTGTTTGTGACACTTGTGGATGCAGCAGTTTGCTGGATGGTGTACTGGCTATTATATGTATCTCTCTTGTATTCTTTATTTGGTCTGAGAGGATGGAGATTTGATTAAGGTCCCATCTCTCTTCATACTATACTACTCTACTGGCCTCATGCCTCATTTGTCCTCATTTTTCTTTGAACAAGTTATAGGCAAGCTTTGAGTTACATGCCATCTGGCATGCTTTTGTAAAGTTATCCCAGCAGTACAATTTCATTCATTAATGGAATACTTCCTTCTTTGTTTAATATATAAATCTTGGTTATTTTTCATTCTTCAATCATTATAATATATGTCCATCTTCCCTACAAATTTATAAGAAATTGATTAAAATAAACATTTGTGTGCATGAAATTATTGGATTTTCCTTCTCAATTTTACCTTTCTCTTAAGGAACTTGATGTCAAAGTTTTTTTTAAAAAATGTAACTATCATATTCAAACGTTTATGAAGGGCCATAATAAATATTTAGCAATACTTAGATTTGAAACTGTCCATACATTGTCCTTGATTAGTCCCATCAAAATTGATTAGAAGTAATCAACGGCTAGGATCAACCTAAACTGGCATCAGCTAACTAATTCAAGGGCAATTATAGATGCAAGGGTACTTTGGTCATTCTCAGACCCTCTCCTTTCCCGCCAGTTCCAAGAATTCCGTTAAAAACACCTTCTTTGCTCTACTACCTCCACTCTTCTCTCCAAATACAAAAACCCACGAAAACCAAAGATCAAAGAATCAACCTTTCAACCGAAAATCAATAAAAAGAAAAGAAAATGGTGAACTCAATTTTTGAAATAGCAAACATGAAGAAAATGACTGTTCTTGTATTCATCATCTGTATCTTGATCTCTTTCAGGAACCAAACTAAAGAGATAATGATCCATAACGAAGAGATCAAGGAAAGCTTCGAAGAATATTATTACACTTCTTCTTCTTGGGATTTGCTTCCTTCTTTTTTCTTGTCTAACGAACAAGAAGCACATCCTCAAACTAGGTCACTTGAATATGACTTCTATCGCAATTCTTGTCCACAAGCTGAGAAAATCATTCAAAATGTTGTTCGAGAATTATACAAAGTCAAGTTCAGTGTTTCTCCTGCTCTCTTGAGGCTTGTTTTCCATGATTGTTTCATTGCGGTAATGATCTTTCTTTCTTGTTCTTGTTTATTTGTAATGGATTTATTGTTTCTTGGTTTTATTTTATCTGTTTTTTGGTAAAGTTGTGGTCTTTAGTTTGTTAACTTTGTGTATTAGTATCTCAGTTCTTTATAAAATTGATGTGGGTTTTGTTGTTATTGGTGGTTATTATGAGATTTTTAGCCTTTTGTTATTGATCTTGAGGTGGGTTTTTGATTTGGTGATGTAGTGCAATCTTACTTGTTATTTATGGGGTTTTCTTTTGGTTCTTGAAGTTTTTTACTTAACTATGAGAATAATGTCTTAGTCTTCGTGAAACTGATGTGGGTTTTGTTATTGACATTTCTTGTAAAACATGTAGGATCTTGTTGATCATGAAGTGGATTTTCAGTTTCTAGGGTTTTGCCGGTGTTTCCTTTTGATAATTTTCTTTATTAGTTCTGTTGGTATCGATGTGATAAAAGAAAGTTTCTGTTACTAACGTAGTCTAGACTATTTTTTGACAGTTCTGTGAACATTGATTGAACTTTCTCTGATGTAAAAGTTGAGGTTTCCATTCCAATAAGAGTTTGGTTCAGTTCCAGTTTTGTAGTGCTTCTGGCGTCAAAATCTATCTGCTTCTGATAGAGTTCTTCTGGATTTGTACCTAATTTTGATAATTTCTCGATTCTCATGTATTGTTATGTATTTTTTTGGTTTGTTGCGCCTGTGCTGCTTTCACTTGCAATTTTGATTTAGTTGCTGTGCAATGAGTTTTCTGCAGGGTTGTGATGCTTCTATTCTATTGGATGCTGTTGATGGCAAACAATCTGAGAAAGATTCTAACCCAAATGAAAACTTGAAGGGTTATGATATAATTGACAAAATCAAGTCACAGATTGAAGAAGTTTGCCCTGGAATCGTTTCTTGTGCAGATATTGTTGTCTTGGCAGCCAGAGAAGGTGTTTTACAGGTATATAAACCTTCATTTCCACCTCTTTCTCTCTCTCCCTCAGGATTTAATTGCATTTTGAATTTCAGGCTGGTGGTCCATTCTATCCACTCTTCACTGGCAGAAGAGATAGTACTGAACCCTTCTCAAACTTGGCAACAAATGAGCTTCCTTCACCGAATGCTGATCTTTCAGAAACCCTTGCATCTTTTTCTTCTAGGGGTTTTGATGAAAGAGAAACTGTTAGTATCTTAGGTATTATTCTTGCTCTTATTCATGTTTTTTTCTTTTCTTATTTTGGTGAAAAATCTTGGTTATGCTTTATTGATTCCGTCTTCACTGTTTGCGTTGTCCGAGTTCTTATGCAACATCCTTTAACTTGTTTTTAAACCTTCGTTTTTGTTTATGTCTATTAATTTGTGTGTTTGATTAGCCACAAATTAGATTTCAGCTTCTGATCGTTCTCTTGTTATGCACCTGAACATTTCAAGCTGTTTCCTTCCTTTATTTTTGATCAGGTGCTCACAGCATTGGAATGATCCATTGCAAATTTTTCCTGAACCGTCTATACGACTTTGGCGGGACTTATGGGCCTGATCCCTCTCTGGATCCCCAATTCCTCAACTTTCTAAGGTCAAAATGCAACACCAGTGGTGCATCAGAGGTACCAGCAGCTTCACCTCCCTTTGATATCTTAGTGTCATCATCAACGGAAACCTCACCACCCCATAGCGTGATGTCATCAGCAGCACCACCATCACTTTCCTTCCGAGGTTCATTGTCTTCCCCACCATTATGCACTGCTCCATCAGTTTCCTTTGAGAATTCACTCCTGTCCTCACCTGAAGATCTAGGAATCAATATGGCCTATGAGGGACCTGGAGTAGATTTTGGCACATTGTACTACCGCAGTCTTCTGCACGGTAGAGGAATCCTCTATTCTGATCAGCAACTAATGTCTGGGGAAGAAACTGGGATTTGGGTCAGAGCATATGCTTCGGATGTGTCCTTATTTCGCCGGGACTTTGCCCAGGCAATGATGAAGCTCTCAAATCTCAATGTCTTGACAGGTTCAGCAGGTCAGGTCAGACGCAATTGTTCTAAGGTGGTATGAGATATAATTGATCTGGAAGAAGTTGATCCACATAACTTTTTCAGCTTTCCCTACACTGATTTTTGTGCTTTTCCTCAGTAAATTTGAACTTTGAAACTGATTTCAGATGTAATCTTGTAAATTTAATATCCTAGCAAAAGCAAACTGTCAAATACATGTTCAGGAAATGTTATAAAGGAAGTGATTTCTTTTTCTTTCTTTTTTCTTTTTACCTGGTTGGTTAATGCTCTTACTTATATTAGCAGACACCTAACAGGCTTTTCAATTTGGACCCTATGGAACACTCTACCATAGGGCATCCAATGTTTAGCATTGTAGAAACTGGCTTTATGAACATTTGTAGAGTAGACATCAAATACCCTCTTATCAGACATTTAAAAGTAGGCATTATTAATCTTGTGACTCCATTTATTGCATCTGCTCCAGAATATTCATGGGAAGATATTCTAATAAACATCCTTCAGCCCGCAGCCCTTTCAGGCATGTATCTAAAACTGATTGCATGTATCTAACGTTAACCAGACAAGATCGAGAATAGCAATCTATGGAAGAAGATGTTTTGACAGATGAATATTATAATTCATATTGCAAAAAAGGCACACTCAATGTAACATAGAAAGGGACGATTAGGACAAGGAAACAAATTCATATACACAAAGTAAGAATTCATAAACGTAGGAAGCCATTTACAACCTTTTTGAACCAAGTCTTCGCTTTGAGCTATTGATGCTTGCGGATGCCTGTGGAACAGAGAATTCTCTGTACATATCGGTGAAAAACTGATCGACAATGTCAACATACACTGGACTTCTAAGACGATTGTAGTAGTGAAGTGCTTCTTCTACGTCCAATACATGTTCTACATCACTTACATCCATCATTTCCAATTCCTTCATCTTTTTAGCCAGTGCATAAGCTCCTTCTTTTTCCTTCTTTGAAAGCTCTTCTTCTACTTTTCTTGAATGTGAACTTTTCTTGCTCCTCTCTTCCTTTGTTACCTCTTCTTTCTTCTTCAATGGACTCTCTGGAAGCTTCGTGGAATTTGCTTTACAGTCTTCTTTTTCTTGTACTTCTTCTCTCGCCGCTTCTTTTGATACTGTGATGCTACTACTCTCCTTCCTCTTCATTGCCTTTTCAAGATCACACTCCCATTCGTTGCAAAAATTGGTGTAGTATTCATCTCTTTGATGATTCTTTATGCTGCAATTGGCACATGAGAAGGGGTTGAAGGAATCTGGCTTGGGTAGCTTTTGATAACCTTCAAAGAAGAGCGACTTAAGGTGTTGGAGAGTGTTGTGGAAGAACACCTTAGTCTTTTCAATGGAGTCCTTTAGCTGCATTTCTAGGTCTAGTAATTATGTAGAACAGCTCCCTAACTACAAAGAACAGACATAGCCTTAATACGTTTGGCCTCTTCTTCCAGATGTATACAGACAAGACAGAGACAGTTGAAGTTTCTTAAAGAGTCCCCTCTACAGACAAAGGCAATAGGGTCATAAAGCAATATTTGTTCTGCTTTAGCTTCTGTCCCCTTTCTTTTCTCCACAGCCCACATCCTTCATATTGTCTTCCCTCTCTTACTGTGAAACTGTTGAAAGCTGACAGCCCTTGGATTTTTATGATCATTGATCGGAAGGCCATGATTTGAAGCCTTAAGGACTTGCCTATTAAAAGGGAGTAGTATTGCCTTGTGGATATGTGTGAATAGAAATCCAAATTTTACCTTTATCACATATAAACAAAGTGGCCCTATTTGTGCAAAAGTTGTTCAATAAGAAGCTAATTGAGTATGGACTTAGGAATCAAAATTTAATCTTAGTATTTTTTTTTGACTCCTTGTTGTCTAAAGTGAAGTTATATTGATTAAGATGCAAAGAAAAAGGTAAAGTGGCGTTGGTGAAAAAGGCTTTTTCTGATAAGCCTTATATTCAAGTTAAACTATTATTACCCATTTGTTTGAATTTATGGACCCATGAATCCTTTAGTCTATCAATTGCTTCCTTAAGAAGAAGACTTTCCTATTAAAGATCATATTAGTTTCTGTCTTTCTTTATTAAATGGTGGTTAGGTTGGTGCTTTTTTATTTAATCGACCCCTCCATGCCACAGGAATTGTAGATGAAGAACCCACCATTTGGTTTATTTTTGCTTCCTACTTACTCAAAAAGATTTTTAACTTTGAAAATTTTTACAAAATTGTATCTATATATATTTTCTTTTCAAATCACTCTTCCTTGATAATATCCGACTAAAATACCGATATTACATCTGAAATTATTAAAATATTAAAATCAAAATACTTTCAACACAAAAGTCTTTTTCTTTTCAATTTTTTTCTTTACTAGTTCTTTTAAAATTTTCTCTCTCTTTTTCAATGCTGAAACATATATAACCCAAAAAAAAGAAAAACTACAATGGAGAAATTAAACCAACAACAATAGATAAATTAAACCAATAACTTCAAATAAAAATATAAACAATTCAAATAGGGAGGATTGGAAATGTAAATTTGAAGAAATTAATTAGACCTGTTAAATAGTTAAAAAGTTAAAAAATTATTTTTTAAGTAATTAGGGATTCATTTTGCATTTATTTGTGGGAGATGGATGGACCCAAATGTGTAGTGAGGTTGGTGCCCAAAGACCAACAAGTTAATGTAGAGATAAGGTGCATTTAGATTTTTGTATGGTGAAGTCACTTTCTCACAGTTGCCATTCCCAAAGTCCAGCCACCAACCTAACATTAATTGCTTTAACCTTTGATTAATTAGCTTCTTGTGCATGGATTGGTTATGAGATTGAAGTTTTTGGAAAGGCATGCAAATGTTTACTTGTTCATAACCCTAATACAATAGATTGCAATTTTAAGATATCAAATTAAAGCATTATGTAAAGCTACCTTGTTTGGGTTAGGAAGAGATTAATTATATTCTAAATATAATAAAGCAGTCATGATGCAACAAATTTTAGTTAAAGATCTTAATATATTAAAGGCATAATGGATATTTGAATATTCAGATTTTATTATCATTTAGTTACTTTAATATCTTAACTTTCAATTTAATCTATAAGTTCCATTTTTATACTTTCTCTCACATTTTTAATTTTTTATTTATCCTAACAAACACCTGAACTATATCTAATGATAAATTTAAATACCTACTTATATACATTAATATACATAGAGATATTAAATGAAATTATATGTCAAAACTATTTAGATATCATAAAAAAATATAAAATTCAGATGTCTAAATATATATTTGAATTTTCATAGATTTCGTAGATGAATAAAACAATCAAACTAATATTACAAGCACCTCCAGTTAATGACAATTCACTAATTTGACCTTCTATTTTGCAGAGCAGGACTAGCAGAAGAAGAGGAGAAATTTAGGATTGAGACAAAAAAGAGATGTAGAAAAATAAATTAAGATTTTCTATTATATTGTATTTGGTTAAAATTGAAAATCTAAAATCATATGTTTTAAATGAAGTGAAAATTAATTTAAAATTTTATATAATCAAATTTGTATGAAATTGATTATAACTAAATTAAATTCTAAGCAAACATATAAAATTTTCAAATAAATTTCATATTAGTAAATTAATATGTTTTATAACACTAAATTATTTCTTTCAACTTTTATCATTTTCATTTTATTTTTTATCAAATTAGATAAAACTTTTAATAGATTTCAACCACATGTAGCATTAATAAAAAACTTAATATAGATTTGAACTCACGTGAGATGAATTCATGTTGATATGATAAACAAATATATAAATCAAAAGCATAAAATGTTGATTTTTTTCTTTATATAATCAAATAAATGTGGGTCTAACAACTCTAGCCTAAATGAGTACATAATCGTAAGAATTTTCAGCAAATGGAAACAACTCTCTTGCCCGTGATTAAAAACAAAGAACTCTTGAGGGTTGGAGGATCTTGAGAATTACTTGAGAGATAACTTTAACTGCAACTTTTTCAATGCTTTGCTCTTCAAAATTTCAAAATGAAGATGGTAATGGTATCATATAAATTAGAAAGCCATGTACCTACTCAACAACATAAAAAGTGTAAATAAGCTCTATAACACATCTAATATATATAAACCGAAACGTGTCCTGAGAACAAAAAAACAAGCTTGTCTTTTGTTCTCCATAACAATTATTGTCCAATGATGAATCTATCGGAGACCTAAACACAATTATCCCAATGCTATATTAAAGACAATGTATTTTTATTGTATAATATAAACCTCATAAAGGGGAATTTGGCTTGGCCTGAGCATTGGTAAGATGAAGCATTATTGCTGTCATATCCCATAATAGTTGTATTAATTCTTTAACTTGTATAACATAATGCAAAAACAGTTTCTATTGGAAAATTTTGTTCTTGTGGAATTTGAAGAACTGATGCACCAACCTATGGACTTCGCCATAACTATTGGTTGTAGAGACGAGGCGATCTTTTATCCACTGCGGAAGCTTGTGAGTTGGATGAGAGAAGCTTCTTTTTGAGGAATCAGATGCATAAAGCATGTCAACTAACAAAATTGCTGCATAGTCATTTATGTGCCGTATTGCTCTACCTGAAGAAGACGATTCGGGAAAAAGACAGTTGTTAAAGCAACGTAATCCATTTTGATAATAGATGCATACATGCAGAATTTATGAACACCATATTGAAGGAGGCATATCGTCCAGACCAATAAACCATTGCTTTCAGTTAATCAAATGGCATATTCAAATATATATATATATCACCAATTGATTAGTTTACGGCTTTCATGCAGAGGTTTTCGTAATACTCTTGTCCTCTATGCTTGCAACTCCTTAGGATGCTGAATGCAGCCTGAACATCCCCACTGAAATATTGATCACCATATGAAATTCTGGGGTTCTTAGTAGAATTAGACTCTCCCAAACTTTCAATATACTTCACCCTCTCTATCAACTCGATGTCAGATGGGCTTGGATAAGGTAGTCCCACCATAACTATGCATCGACCCATCTCATCACTGAAGTTGATGCCTTATGATATCTTTCCACCAACTACAACTAGGATTATTGCACCATTATAAGGTGATACCTCTTCTTTGGAGACTGTAAACAACGTTTCAATTGTTTCCTTGTAGTCCTTGAGAACAAGTTCCACATCAAAGTTTCTTCTAGGCTCTCTGAAGATACGTTTTTTTTTTCTTAATCCTCTCAAGAATGTCTGATGTCTTCCATGCATCATAGACCTTTCCCTTATACTCAAATGAAGAGAAGAATACAACAATTCCTTTAGGAACAATTGCCACCAAATTGCATAGCAACAGCCCCAGCTCCTCTATCTATCAACTCAAGCCCATCAACATGATTTGGTCAACAATGGTTAATGGAGAAAGAACTTGAGAGAATATAAGGAAAACTGTAGTGACTATAAAGTTGTTTTTGCAGAAATTGAACCATGTTTTTGTTTAACAATACCAAGATAGAAAAACAACCCCACTGTATACAAAATGATCAACTAAAGTCCCATAAACCCCATCTCAATACTACAAATAGCAATGATGATACCGTGTGCCACAATTTTAATTTAGAAGATCAATCTGAGTACCAAGCTGGAAGATTAGGCAATAAGTGCAGGCTGCAATACACTCACCATATTTGATGAGCTCCTACAACTGTAGCTGAAATCAAATGATTGACCAGAAGGGCCACGGGAAACTACAATCGGCAAAATACTCTCAGGAGGGACAATATGACTACATGAAAAGAAATGCAGCTGCCTTGGTGGTAACCACGGGAAAAGTCTCTCTCTTGTCTCTTCCATAGGTTGTAGAGTCCCTCCTGCCAGCACAATTGCATGTGCTTCATGCACAATCTGCAAATATTCAGAAAAAAAAATCACATTCACCTGATTTTAGATAGCAGATGAGACAAAAGGAAAATCACACAATTTCCAGTTTGGTAATACTATATAGTTACATATCATCCTTGAAATGTTTGATTTCCAAGCAAATGATGATAAGTATGCATGTGCAGGACATGCATCTTGTAATAACCGAAATTTTTCTTTAATAAAAATAATATTAATAATAATTAATAAATAGGTTTTTATTTAAATTAATTTAATTTTATTTTTATTTGGTTTAATTTGAAATGATTTAATGGAAATTTTAATATTAGTCAATTGAATGAATTATTTTTCTATACCCAATTAGTTTGAAATTTTAAAAATTAATTAAGTAAATTATTTGAAGCGTAGATTATATTTTTGATTATTTAATTTAATTATGTGTAGGACTTAATTGGAAAATTATTTTTGGATGAGGATTAAAAGTATAATTTCATTAATATGGGGTTTTAATGGAAATTTGTGAGTTTGGTATTTTTAGAAATAAATATATCGGTCAGGGGTATTTTTATAATTGCGTATTTTCCATAATTCTAATTTGGCCCAAATTAATTATTTAGGGGCTTAATTGAAAGGCTGAAGAAAAGCTTGGGGGTTATTTGGAAATTCTGCAGGATGAAATTGTAAGTAATTAAGAAAGTTAAGGGGCCAAATTGTAATAAGAAAAAGTTAAGGGGTCAAATGTCGATATTGAAAGAAAGAAAGAAGGATCGGGGAGAGAGAAAGAAGATCGGGAGAGAAAGAGAGAGGGTGATGGCCGAAGAAGAAGAAGAGGAAGGCGGTGGCGTAGGTTGTTGGTGGCGGCTAGCTTGAGCAAGAAAGGCGGCGAGCAGCTGAGAATGGCGTCACCAAGGAATCGCGCCAGAGCAGCTTTGGGCCGCTTCGATCGTTTCCGGAGGCCTTTTCGGCCGATCTTGGTGGCGATCGGCTCCCCTCGAAGAGAGCTTCCTTTTGGCGGCAGCGGCGTCGGTTTTGGTGGCCGAAGGAGGGAGTTCCGGTGAAGTGATGGCAGCTACGTTTTCCAGGTTTTTTGGCAAGCTTTGGCGGAGGATGGACGATCGGAGGATGTATCCCGACTCTCCTCAGCTCAAGCTTCGCAATGACACCGGTTTCATGGCGATCGGACTTCGTTTGCAAATCGACGGTCGAGATCGTCTGTAAATCTCTCCTGATGATCGGGTGTCAGATCGGAAAATCAGAAGCAGGGATCGTCATCAGCGCGTCGTTGTGAGTCCGATGGTGTACTCGGATCGTCGATCGGACTCCGGCGGCCGGAGGCGAGTCGACCGAGCGACCGAGCGTCTCGGTAATTTTCTCTGGCCCGTTGATCTTGGAAATCCTTTGATCTAGAATTGTGCTTATTGTTTTGTGTTGTGTATTTAATATTTGTGAGTCAAAAATAATTGTCGGTCAGTTTGCCTGCCTCGTATTTTATGTTGTGTGGCGGAGTCGGGAAATAGTGAAGTTTGGGGACCCGACTCCCGTTGTTTGAATTGTTGAATATTTGAAGTGTTTTTCTGGCAGGTCCTGGACTCGTTTTTACGGGGGGTAATGTCCTTGTTGTAGGGGAGGTTCTGCTAGATTTTCGGTAGAATTCTCCCGAGTTGAGATTTTTAGACAGTCAGTCCTAGGAGTCTAGACCTAGGATTAATGATTGATTGTTTCAGTGTTTTGATAAATTATTTTCCGTGACTATAGTCTGTTTGTTCAGCTCGATCCAATCGAGGCACCGGAGCAGAGTTAGGAGGTCGTCAAATCTGTAAGTTAAAGTCATATATCGCTTATGCACGTGTCATGCATAAAATTTGATTTGTTACTGTGATTATTCATTTGCAATTTCAATCTTTCATTTAATTATTATTATTATTTGCATGATGCCTTTAATTACTATTTAAATATGTTTTTCCTTTATCACCAATTTTAATATTGCATGATGACTCGGGATGGGACGACAGTAGAACATAGGAATTGGATGAGCGTTCCAGTATAAATATGAGAGAGATGAGATAGAGAAAGGATAAATAGGTAAAGTTTTAAGAAAGAAAGATTAGGATCTGCCCTGGTCGAGCATCGCTCTCTGGGCTTAGTAGAGTGTGGTTGCCGGAGTAAAAGTCCCTGGTCGAGCATTGCTCTCTAGGCGCCGGTTTATTTGAAAATTTAAGTGACCAGACTGGAGGTAAGGTCCCTGGTCGAGCTATGCTCTCTGGGCGCCAGTCTTATTGGATAAGAGAGCCGAAAGGCTAAGGATGAGAGTTAAGTGACCGGACTGGAGGTAAGGTCCCTGGTCGAGCTTTGCTCTCTGGGCGCCAGTTATGTTGGAATGAGAGATTGAGATGTTAGAGTTAAGGTTAGTCGAGACATAAGTGTTGAAATAAATCGAGATGTTAGAGTTAGGATTAGGGTTCTACTGAAGTACTCCATCCCGTTGCATGTGGAATTATTTTTGGGTAAGCATGGCATGACACGTATGGTTATCATGATTTATTAATTATTTTAAAAATTAAATAATGTGATATTGAGATGTTTGAAACTGTTTTAGATATATGATTTTAGCTCACTCTCGAGACTGACAGTCTTCATTTACTGTTTTTCAGATTCGTGACTGTTAGTCTTCCCGCGACTCTTATTCAGTAACCCGACTCCTTCATCATCGGGTGGTGTTTGATTTGGTATGTAAATTGGTAAATCTTAGATTCTCCGCAGTAGTAATAGTAGAGATATCAGTGGTAATTTTCTGTAGTTTCGGGTCTCACCTAATTCTTCTGGCAGACCGATTTAATTAATGTTACTGTAAATTGTGATATTAATAATAGTAAAATTTGAGTTGAGGTTGGTTTGAGTTAGTGAGTGTCAGGCTTACTACGGGATTCGGTGGCCTTACACCTACCCATTCCCTACTGCCGATCACGGTCCCACGGATGGGGCCGTGACACATCTGAATGTGCATGCTAACTCTTACATGATATCTAATATCCATAAGGAATCAGAAACGCAAATTCTTAACAAACCTCTGAAAACATCTTTTCCCCAGTGAGCATAACATATTTTAAAAATCCCCCTCCTCTTCCAGAGCATGTTAATCTTGATTTTGAGATTATTATGCGTCCATCACCATCATTATTGGTCAGTGATACCAACATATCTACTAATGCCCGGAAACTAAAGAGAGTGCTCCATTCCTCCCCATATTCCCCATTGTCAATTGGAACCGACTCTTTCTGCAAGCTAGCCACCTTTTCTCCATAGCCAGTTACCTAGAGAAACAAGCATAGCATGGTGATGATGATAGTATTGCTTAGTATAATTGATAAGGACAATAAGTGAGAACAAGCATTCACCTTGTGGATAATATTGTTGTCCTTAATATACTCTAGCAATTTCACCAAATTAATATTATCTATATTAAGAGAAAAGAGAAAATCATTTATGGCCATCGAAGTATCAAAGGCTGTTTTGACTTCAACTGCTTTCTCTTCAACTTGGCAAATATTCTCATGGTCCAAATCCTTCTCACTATGTAGAGTTTGTAAGAAAGCCCTAGTAAGAACCATCAAAGTTTGGATATATCTTCGATTGCCAAGTCCCAAGAGATTGTGGAACCTTGCAAAGTACTTCTCTATGCTAGAGTGTACATGATCCAACTGAGAAAAAGAAAAAAAAAGGTTAGTGCATCCTGTTACAATGCTATAAATATTTTCAACATCAACATCAATCTTGCTTAAAATTTTGACTGTATCTCAAGGTTCTTATTTGACTAATACAAAGGAAAAACCTCTCCCATGTAACTGTGGTCTTGCAATGTATCAATTGATTTGTCATAAATGAAGCTTAGACCAACTCTAACTAGCCGCTAAACCAAATACATCGCTATTTTAAAGCTGATAAACTAGACTTTTGAGAAATAAAGAAATTAGAGACAAGTAAAAATGAGAGTTGTTAAACCTCTGATAATGTAATTTTTGCATCATGCATGCTGATGAGGGGGTCGGCAAGATTATGTGCCTCGTCTATTATAACAATATTGTTCTTCAAGTTCAGCCCAAGCATTTCACGTGATGATTTTGATAGAAGAGATTGATATGGAAGAACCACAAGGTCAGCTGCTGGGACCATGCTTCGGGAGCCATAATATGGACAAGTCCCAATGCTTCTTCCAATCCGAACAAGATCTTTAATATCGAGAGCTACTAGTTGAGAAATCTCATCCCTAAATTGCCTTTGTAGCTTATGCTTTCTAAGCATTAGGCATCCAGAAGAAACCTTGGTTTGGCGTGTTCTTCCCTCCACACCTAAGGTTTGCATATCATCACCTCAATGGCTCAATCAAAATAGTCAAGAAAACCTTCATCCCTAGCAACAAGGTGATTATTTAAATTTAAATGAATAAAATGAGATGAAAATAATATCATACAACATTGGGCTAGAAACCCTTTATCCAAGAGTTAGTAATTGTTATTCTTTTTCAGCTATGCGCAAAAGTAGGATATGAGTCATCTTCAAATTTTGGTGAAAATGTTTTCCCACTCCGACCTTTCCTTGGAAAAAGGTTTGCTATAGAAAATGGAGGAGCAGGCCTAAGAAAAGGATGAATTCTTAATATTGCCGCCCCACCATAGTTTGGCTAAACCATATGTCCAGAAATTCCATGTAGGATGGAATTCCTTAAAATACATGGAGACCACGTGTATATGTAAATCTCTTCCTACATCATCTGCTTTGAGCAGTAGTATAGACTTAAAAAGCTCATTAGCCTCAGGATTTAGCTTCTAAAACTAAAAGAATTGCTTCCGCGAGTATGGTTATAAAACCATCAACTTGAATGATTTCAGAAATGATAGTCCAAGACAAACATGCAGGTTGTTACAACACTACTATCTGCTCTTTAAATTTTCAAAACCTTCACGTGCATCAATTTGCACTTAAGTGTTAATACATGGATCTTCAATTTTTATTTCGTACCTTGATTTTAGATACTTCATTTTTCTTCTTTTATAACTCCAAGCATCGCTCATTGATCCGTGTAGCATTTCCAAGTTTCAAAACCTCTGAACACAAACCCTAAAAGCTAAAGTTAAACAAAAAATACACATAGAACAAATCAAAGAATAAAATAACAAAGCAAAAATTTCACAATACCTTTATTTACACAAAAGTTCTTCCTAGATCCCAAACACACAACAGTTATGTCATTAACAAAATGAGTATTCCTTAACTCTTTTACAAATTGTGAAAGCTGTGAATGCATCCGACTACAGAAATAAATCCTCAACTCCTTTTCCTCGTCATCCTCGTCATCATCCTCATCCTTATCACTTGATGAGGACGGAGTAACCAAACCCTCACCAACTATCTTCCTCTTTGATTTGATTGTCCCTTCATCTTCATTTTCATAATCTTCCAACAAAAAACCCTTATCACTCAACTCTACCTCGTCATTTCTCTTTTTCCAACTGAAGTTATTCCCTTTCTTTACGCAAAAAATCTTCCCCTTTCTCTGATCTTTGATTATAACTTTCCCTGATCTTTCTCTTTTTTAAATTTCTTCTTAACCCTAATTTACTCTTCAACTTGACTTCTTTTTCTTGTTTTTTTAAATCATCATCTTTGTTAGCATTAGCAACAAAGTTTCTCATCCAATCAGGTTCATCATCAAAGCCAATTTGACCATTATCAGATTCAGCTTTTGATTTCGACTTATCCTTTTGCCTTTGATCATAGACCTATTGTAAAGTACTGCATATGATACTCAGAGTTTTTCCAGTACCTATTAATAACACAATCATTTCACATTAAATAAAAAAGAAAAGAAAAGCAAAACTTTTTCCAAATATTAATAATTAACAAAATTAGCAAGAGAGAGAGGACCTGTAGGGCTTTCAAGCATGGAAATGCCGCCTTTATCTAAAGAACCATAAAGTGCCTTCATGAACTCGACCTCAATAGAGTATGGTTTGTACGGAAATCCTTCAAATTTTGGCCCATTTTCATCTTCGCTTTCAATTTCTCTAATTGCCATTGTTGTTGTTGTTTTTTTTTTTCTTCTAGTTTGGATTGATTTTCTTTTGCTTTATTTATATCTCTTGCTTTTTCCCGCAAAACCATGAGAGTAGGATTATATGCTTCCGCCAAACTGCCAAAAGCATCTGTTTGGATGTAGTGATTATCATGATCCAATTACGAATGGGCTGGGAATCATATTTTCGGATATAAAGAAGTTCAATTTTTATAGCCCAAACCCATCTTTACCCGTTTAAAAGTGTTAGCTACAAATACACTATCAAGATTACTTTTGGCCAAATACATTTTTATGCCCCAATCTTATATCAATTGATTTGTTGCATATTTGAATTTTGATTTTATCACACATCTAAATTTTATATTTTTAATATATAAACATCTTTTAAATTTCAATTTAATTTTACTGAATTTAATTTTTCAATAATATTTAAATATTTTCATATAATATATGTGGACATATTAAAAAAAGACACATGTTAAAAATAAAAATTAAATTTAACAATAGATGCAACGTTTGCATATGGTTTAGACTTTCACCTTCAAACAATTTTTCTAATAAAATTTATTTGAAAGCTTAAAGCTCCTCGCAGAATCAAAGTATTTATTTGCATTATAGCTCATGACTCGATATAGTTTTATGTTTTTTCGTTATTATCGGTCTGACATCGCTTAAATTAGCTTTTATATTTGAGAGATTGTTAGCATGAATGAATAATGTGGCTATATGATATTCTAGGTAACAATAAGTTTGCATATATGAAATTTATATAGTAACTTGTGCATGACTGTCAGGTAGCCATAATATGAATTAGTCTATGGACAGAGTTAACATAATCTGATTAAATTATAAACAGCTCGTTTATGATTCAAAAATAAATTATGCTTAAATGGATTAACTTGTCTAATTCACGAATGATACAATAAATACACTTATGTAAATGAATTTATAAGTTTATAGATATATACGATATATATATAAATACATTTAATATATTTGTCCTCTTTTCATATATTTATATAAATAATCTTATTATTTATAAAGATATAATTATATTTTAGGATAAAAATTTAATTTTAAGTTATTTTATGATTAAATAAATACATTATTTGAAATTATATTAGTTATTTATTTATTTATAAATATATTTTAGAAATTTAAATTTATTAAATAGACTATATAAGTCAACCGTTTAATCTAGTTTATAAATGTGTCCGTGTGTGAGATTTGATATTTTAACACAATTAGTTAAATAAGTCATGTTCGGATTAATTCTTTTAATATTATACAAATATTTCGATACGCATAGTTAGACACAAATTACTAATTCTATCTATGTAATAGTTGTATGACTGATATATGGATGGAGAATGTAATGCCTCGTTCATTTATTAATTTATTTTAATTTTATAAAGAAATACATGAATGAAGTTAAATGTAGTTATTATTATTTTTTAGAGGTTAATATTAATGATTTTGATAAGTGGAAAGTGTCTTGTTATGGGGTGGATTAAACATTTACGAGAGAGTTTAGTTTTTATAATATGTTACGAACTAAAAAAATATATACCAAAGAGTGTATTAAGTAAATTTGAGGATGTTTTAGTAATTAATCCTTAATAAGAGCACTAACTATCCACCCTGTCCATTTAAAAAAGAAAAGCCAATGAACTAACAATAAGGGTTTTTCTTTTCCTCTTTTGAAAAATAAAAAGCCAACACGCTATTAAACTTAAATAAGCTCGGCCACAGCAGATCAGCACTCCTCAATTCTCTCTTAACCCTAAAACCCTAGTATAAATTTCACAATCAACGCCGCTCTCTCTTCCTTCTTTAACCCAGAACAAACTTACACATCCATAGCTAGGGTTTCTCTGCAATGGTAAAATCACCAAATCCCATTTCTTTGATTCTGAAAAAGATCCCAACTTTGTTACTCTTCATACCGATCTAATTAAGTCTTCTTTTTTTCTTTTTCAAAATAAAATTGAATTGCATTGCAGGGTAAGGGAACAGGAAGTTTTGGAAAGAGAAGGAACAAGACACACACACTCTGTGTCAGGTGTGGCCGCCGTAGCTTCCACCTCCAGAAGAGCCGTTGTTCCGCTTGTGCTTATCCTGCTGCTCGCAAGAGAAGTTGTATGTCTCTTGTGCTCATTTAAATACTCTATTTATCGTTTTTATTGAGTTCGCTTAATCATTTATTTTTCTGTGTATATAACTATGCATTCATATGTGTTAGTGAGTGGTCAGTGATCTATTATTATTGTCAAGCTAATGTTTGCTTCTGTATGCATATGGTGATAATTTGTTGTTAGGTTGAAGTATCATTTCCATTTGTGTTTATATCTTAGCACATGTTCTTATGGTAGAATTTTTACTTAGTAGTTACAAAAATTATTTTTTTTCAAGGGCATTATGAAATTGATCTTGCAAATAGCCTAGTTAGGTAGCTTGATTTACTTTACTATTTGATTGTAACTCTGCAATCAAGTATTATTTAATACTGTTTATGTTGTGTTACTGAATTGGGGATTATGTTCATTTTCTCTGTGGTAATCAGACAATTGGAGTGTGAAGGCCATTCGAAGAAAGACAACTGGAACTGGTAGGATGAGGTACCTCCGCCACCTGCCTCGGAGGTTCAAGAGTGGTTTTAGAGAAGGTAAAAAGATTTATTTGATTATGCTATAGTTGGTGTAAGAAATCTCATGTTGTCTGATAAATCTGACATAGTTTTGGTTATTTCTTATATAGGTACTGAAGCAGCACCAAGGAAGAAGGGAGCAGCAGGAGCATCTGCATAAGGTGTGAAAGACTTATTTTGGGCAAAATTTGGTTACCCTGTTATAGATTTAGTCAGCAATTATGTGCTGGGCCAAGTTTTATGAGGAAACTATGGATGGTATTCACTTTTGGTGTTATTTAATCAATTTTACTTTTCATTGATATGTAGTTTTGATTTTGAAATGAAGGGTTTTCGGATTAGAATTGTTTGACCATTAATTACTTGAGGTCTCTTTTGAAGTGCATAAATTTTATCTTCTGGTTAATGTGGTTGAATTTCCAAATGACGCCGTACCATCATAAGTTTGGATGAAGAAGATGCTATCTGCAATTAAAAAAATATGAATGCTATCTGCCATAAAGAGTCTTAGTCAGCTGACTAGTCTCAGCTCCTTATAGAGAGCTACATGGTGCTACTCTGCGCACATTGTAGCTTGGTTGCTCTGTACTCTGTTGTTTGTATCGGTGCCTGACGCAGGATTAATTTCGGAAATGTGCTTGGTTCTCTTGTTGATTTTCCAAGCTAATCATATCTTTTAAAAAGGTGAATTCTTGTATGGCTTAAAGTGATGGGTGGATAGAGCTAATGGTCTTTCCAATTTTCTGTTCAATAGGCATTATTGTAGCATTTGTGTATTTTCTTTTTTCTTTCTGACAAAAGCTGGACACTTCCTATTTATTTTATAAGAGCGCCCAGCACAACTAAGTCTGTAGGCTGTATGGATACCTACATTATATGTAGTGATTAATCAACTGGTTAACCGGCTCAAGGCACTAGACGATGACTGGTTAGAGAGCAGGATATAATTTCATATCTGTAGTCTTAAAGCTGAGAAAATTTTGCTCTCTTCCTCTATTATGGTATTTCTTTATGCGGATGCCCAGAGTAGAATACAGGTCTAAGCCATGTATTTCAGTAATCGTATAACCAACGATTGCCCTCGAACTTGCTACAACGTTTCTTGCACTCTATGAATTTGCTTGTTATGTTGGCTAAAAATTCATTTGTTTCCGTCGACTGGAAGTCTGACACTGCATGTCATTAGCTATTACTTGGTAGCTTTAATATGGTGGCACTGGCAACGATACCCTATTTGGAAGTAGTAAGCAAACTTAGCAGCCACCTAAATGCTTCTATAAAATGGGAGTTTCCATGTTATGTACCTCTCATCGAAGTGGAAGTTGGAATCAGAGGGAGTGGTGAAAGCATTACTCATAACCGTAACCCAACCGTCGTCCGAACACACAGAAAACGTGTAACTTTCAGTTGGTAGTTTTGAGAAGGAAAAGTAGAAGCATTAAACAAACTATGGAGAAAATAGCTTAGGAGAAGGTAAAAGGGGCTTTTCATTAAACCTTTTTTCACCAAACTCAGGATTTACATACAATGTCGTCAAAATTCCAAATCAGAAGCAAAACCTGTGTTATCAAGTTATGTTCTGACACAATCAACCGATCGATTGTTCCAGTGTCCAAAGAGAAAGAAGAAAAAGAAAAGAAACACTCAAAAGAAACCTTTTAGTATACCTGAGAAAAAATGCCGGGTGATGATTTGTTCTATTCCTATATATTTGAACTTATACTCCAATTACTAGGTTGTCTTTAATTCACCAAATCTATGTTTTTCTTCATGCAACTGCCTGAAGACATAATCTAGTTCTGGAAATGCAGACAAAAGCAGTAGCTCGAGCAGGTCAAAAGCAAGTTGCTTCAAACAAACGGATGACTGCAGGAGAAGAGAAAACCATTGCAACTTGATTAAAATATGCTCCAACTATAATAAGTGATAACATGTAAACTACAAATGCCATCTCTCTAGTTTAAACAGTGTAATTAAACCCCAGATAATGTCGCTACATTAGCGGGTCCAAGGCCATCCCCTAATCGTGACCTAGCTAGAATGGGGTTTGGGAAGAGTTCAATCCTTATCAAACATATGAAGAAGCAGATGCAAGAAAATGCATGAACTACGGCAGATTCTAATGATACGAAAGATGATAAATCTAAAGTCACTTGAGCTATTTTTAAAGACACGAGTTTGAGAAACATTCACATGCACAGGCGCAGATGCCTGAAGTACTAAAATTGGAAAATAACCAGTACAAATTAGAAAATTAGAATTTATGGAGAACTAAAAATGAAATAAACCACCTACAAAGACGGACTCACACTTCCACAGTTACATGAATAGCCTCACTATTGCACTCACACTTATAGCTCCACTAACCCTTTCTAACACTAATCTTTCTTACATTTTCCACTAATCCACTCTTAATTGTATCAGAAAACGACTTTTATACAAACATAACTTTCACACACCAACATAGGTACTACACACACTAATTATATCTCCTCACACAATGCCTCAAGCCATCACACTCTCACATGCATGCAGCCTACTATAATGTCAAATTATGGAAAGATATATCTATAGATTCAATTTCTTAAAGATAGTTACCTGCAGAAAGAAATAGAGATCTTTCGCACATTGCTCGTACTCCTTTCGACCAACAAGACCTACTATTGTAGATGGTGCATTATCTGCATACACAAGTAGGGTTTTCTATTAATATGGGAGCTGGTACCAGAAAATAATGAGTAGAATGCAGTTACTACACTTTAAAGGGATGACATTACTTATCATCAGCTCATATACAAATTTAGCACGGCGATCAGCTTCCTGTTGTAGCTGCTCATCACTCAATCTAGGTGAAGATATTTCTGAAGGTTGCCGGACAAGTGGTGAACTCAGTTTAGGTGAAGATATATTCGGGGGTTGCTGGCCATGAGGCGAGCTATAGGGCGTGTTGGTGGTGGATGGTTGTCGTCTCTTTGGATGTTTGGTAATAAATATCCCATCAGGCCAAAGAATCTAATTAAAACACAAGAAAGCCTCCATTAGTTACAATGAATTAAAATGCAACTCTTCCTCCTTCAAGCCAGATACAGAGAAGAAGCATAAATCTAAAAAGAGTGTTCATTAGCAAATTTATAATGCACATTAAACTTGGTAATCTTAAGTCGAAATTATGCAGGCAATGAGTTCTAAGAAAAGGAAGATGGAAGATCACATAAACTTTATACTTTGGACTCGATTAAATGTGCACCTATGAAGTCTTTTCTACTCATTGTCTAGTTTCCTACTCATGTCTCCCTAAAACACTTCAGAACTTGATTCTTCAACCAAAGCTTCAAAAATTGACATGCAACTTATGGAGGCTTAAAAATCTTTTCTTGCCGCTTTCAGCCATATGCATGACTAAATTCAACCAAGCCTTACTTTTACGTTCTAAGTAGAGGAATCCTCAAGGTTGTACCAAATCATATTATTCTCTTATATCATTAAGGGTCCATTTGGGATTATAGTGAATTTATATGTTTGCATTGGATAAAAGTGTTTTAGGGAAAGATAACAGCCTTCTTTAAAACACAGGTTTCAAGAGGCCAAATCTATCAATACTCAAGATTTTTTCCAAAATGATTTTAAAGTCACATATTCAAAAAGCAACCTTATAGGGTGCAAATTCACTGCCAAAAGGATACTATATTTGCTACCTGCACCCTCCTACTTCAGAACTTTATGATCAACTATATTACCCTTGTCAAAGTGTCCTGCTCCAAAATTAGTTTTTGTCTCTGAGATACAAGGCATTCTCTCTATGTTTCTCTCCGTGTCTCTCTCTCTCTCTCTCTCTCTCTCTCATACACACGAAGTGTAAACTTATTTTAAAGCGAATAGGTAATGCACACACAAACATAAATTGTGCAAGTAAATACTTCAGCATGTCTTAGAACAGACAAAATAGTTGACTGAAAAGATATACTGGATTTTACGAAGAATTTGCTGATTGTTCCAGGATGCATATAGCATATGTAAGGCATTGATGCAGAGTGGGTAAACATGCCACATTCACACCTTCCCCTCTCACCACATTTTCATTAACCTTAATTACCTCAAGAGGAGCTAACTTTTTGGACAGTACATGGGTTCAGTCGATACATTTATGGGTCATAACAGAAAAGACTCAACATCAATTAAACTGTCAACCGCCGATTATCAGTCCTGTGATTAACTTCCCTAAGAAAATTAATTGAGATATTTTAAGTTCTACAAAATTCTTAAATACTACAAAGTGAAAAGCATAGCAGATTACCTGCTCAACCCGCTTGATCCCTGAAGCCACCACTGATCCTGTGCGCAGAAGCTGAATTTTCTCTATCAACCAATCATCTAAGGCATCACCCATTCCTAGTTGTAGAATCTGTTTGGCCACCCAAAAAGCTTGCCTCCTATAATACAGAAAAAATTATTATTTAACAGCTCAGATCCATTAATTATAGTGTGATCTGATTCTAATCATACGAAAATCAAGAAACATGTAAAGAGATGAGACGTATCTATGCATTTTAATATATTGAGTACCTGATCCATCCACCATCTTGGAGCTGGAAAATGACATCTACCAAATCTAATATAGGGGCAGCTAAATTTGGTGGCACCCACTGCGAGGAAAAGAAAAACATAATGAGAGTGCGCTCTCCTTTCTATTTTATCTTTATTCACTTAGTGACTTAGGGTAGGCCTTACACCAATTCTACCCTATCCTTGAGCCACTTCTGCTCTTTATCACATGACAAGGTCAAGCTTCAATTCTATTCTAAGAAGCTATGGCATGGCCAAGGAAGAGAGTATTTACCGCACTATAATATTAAAGCCATAACATACCTCAGTAGGAAGAGTAGGATCAGGGGAAGCATCACGAATTGACTCTGGTTTTGATTCTGACCCATCAATTTGTCTTCCTTTTACAGTCTTCCCTAAATTTCTCACAGATGATGCATTCTTCTTAGCATCTGAATTGCTGACTGAATCCTCAAATGGCTTTCCAGACTCTTTACCAAGCTTTTTAACTGGAGAACAAGATATATGTTTTGGACTCATTTTTACCCCATCTGCAACAAAATTATGTTTTGTCTGCGAAGCAGATTCCTTGCATTCTGTGCCTAACTGTTCCCTATTAGTGGATAAGGAATTGACAGGTCCAACAAAATTTGAACCCTTTGTGCTCCTTTCAGGTGGCTTGTCATCAAGGTCAACTAGAAAATACAAGGAAATTAAAGATGCAGGAAGGAATGATCAAAACAAAGAAAGGCAGATAAGAAAAACAGAAAATTCTGAAGTCAGCAAGCTTCACCTGACAATGTTTCAATGATAGAAAAGGAATTTGAGAAGATATATGTCTGCATGACGGAATATTAATGAAAATGAGAAATAATGGCAAAAGACAAATTCTTGATTCTCAACCCCTCAAAAAGAAATTTTTTTAAACAAATACATAACCCATGAACAAGCTAGCAGAACGTAAACCTGAGAATCAACACTAAGAAAGTCCCAAACTTCAATAGATCCTGAAATTGTAGGAAGTTGCAGGAGCTTCTGAGAAATAAATACATGAAAGTTATTGGATGATCGGAAGCATAACATAAAGAAACTACAGATCAGGCATACAATTAAATTGACATTCAGGTGCACTCATATCTAGTGGCTGTACCATAATGAAATGTGTATCAAGAAGCAAGTCCAAACTTAGGTTCTTTAACTACTTCTAAATTAGACATTGGAAAGGAAAAAAAAAAGGAAAAAAGAAAAGAAACGCTAAAGGAGTACACTACAGCTCTTGGTAGCATCAAGTTAACAGCCAAGAATCCTAAAATTATTAAATGCTAAGATTACATTGGGAGACTAGCAATAAAGATTCTAAATAAGAATTCACGAGGCTGCCAAATTTCCAGCACATATTAGAGCTAAAGTTGACATCCACTTCTATCAATAACAGCAGGTAAAATTAAATATTCAACCTTTAGATATCTGTCAAGTAATTTACACCGTTCTTGAATGATAGGCATGTCTAAACCTGTTGATAGAAAATGCTTGGGTGGCAAATGAAGATTATACTCTGAATACTCTTTGAGACGCCGGTGCAACTCCTCAAAATGTCGAAACCTGTTGCAGTAGAGAAAGTTACACAGTAGTAATTATTTTAAAGGATAACATTCACAAATATCTTTTTTTTTCTTTTTTTTTAAATACTGTAAGAATAAGAAAGGTGATTATATACATGGAAGAAGTTATATAACAAAACAATGAAAGGTGAAAAAAAGAAAGAAGTCGATGAAGAAATCCAAAATACCTTCTTTTAATTGACCAACTATTATTATTTACATCCGTAACAGAAATTGAATAAACAGCAAACATTCTAGAGGCACTCTTCACAATATTTGCACCCAGTACCTGCAAATAAAATTGCATCCTTTACATATATTGATAAAGTTAGAAGAAAAGTTACCAACATGAATAAAGTAGAGGTCTTTCAAGGTAAGTACCTCACATCTCAACTTAAAAAATGAATCTGCCATCAATGAGCTTTTCACAGAGTTCAGAGTGGAACTATCATTTTCGGGAAGTGAAACAGAGAGTGCAGATGAACATGCAGTTGCTCCACTATAAACCCTACCCAGACCTTCAACCTCAGAATCATCGCTAGAATCATCAGCTTTAGCATGCCCTTTGGAGCTAAGTATATCCTGCCCATCTCCAGACAAGAAGCTAGTCCTCTCAATCTCTTGCCAAACAGGCACCTTTTGAGAGCTTGATCTTGACCTTTTCCTGCCAGACTGTGGCCTAGGTATCTTTTCATAATGCGCTTGCCCTCTTTCAGTCTTCTTTGTACCATGGCGTTGAGGATTTTCAAGCGGATGATGAATGGGGGAAACTGCCAGATTTCTATTTGTTTTGCGATCCCAAACTTTAGTTCCAGGATCATCAAGACCTGTGACCCTGCTCGGATCTTCCTCTTCAGAAGTATAAAGACTACCACTGCCAGATTCTGACTCATCCACATGCATGAGACCTTCCACATCATCTTCGTCATATGGAGTCTGTAAAGAATGATTGGACAAGTTTGGATCTGTTTGATGGCATGAGTTCTGTACTTTAGCTTGGGCAGGGTGTAGAGTTTGACCATTTTGTGAAAGAGAGGCATCAGATGCGTTTAGGGCATGCTTTTCCTTGGCTTTTGCCATCTTTGATTGATCTGCAGTAACAATTTTATTCCCAGACAAATTCTGTGAGAAATGCTCAGTTGACCGGTTTTGGGAATCTTTGTTTCTGTAGTTTCTTCCTTTTGCCCACATATTCTCAAAATTTTCTGGGGCAAGGGCTGCAGTCTTTCTCTGAGAAAGCATGTCCAACATATCACCCCATTCTCCTCCCGATGCATACCTTTGAATCCCTCCTGTATCCGTACTTGGGGGGTTCAATGGCAATGAGCTCCATGAACGGGAAGATCGAGTGTCAATGGAAAGTAATGGATCTTTTGAGCCATGGGTTCCGTTTACATTATCTGTTTCAGGCGAAACAGATCCTCTTTTTGATTGAATGGTTTTTAATTGCACAAGTTCAACACCAACAGCAGTAGGATCTAAAATTCTAGAAAATTGATCAGATGAGATCTTTGAAGACCCATTGGATTTAGATTGTGATGCCTCTTGTGCTGCAGGAACTCCTTTATTAGCCTTAGAAAGGACCAAAATTTCAATCCTTTCATTTATAAACCTGTGCAAGAATTGAAGGATAAAAATGATACTACCAGTAATACTGAAAAGAATGCAATGCAAACACAAGGAGTACCTACCTAGGACTGGCTAAGTTTAAGACAGGTCGCATTACTGCACAAGCAAGAAGTTCCCTCACTATAAAACGGAAGAAAGAGCACTGCAGATCTTCTGGCTTGAATGTAAAAGAAATGAGACCATCCATCACATGCTGCAAAACCTGAGAATAAATGGAAGAGTTAATTTCACCCCAAAGAGAGCAGACAAAGTTAAGGAAGAAATCCTTGGGTTGCAATTTAAAAACAAAGATTGGCTGCCTTCTATTTTATTTGAAAATCAAAAGTAAAGTAAACAACCTTGTGCTCTGCTTCAGCACAAAATAAAGCAGGATGCAATCTATTCTCAGCAGCCAAGACCAGTCGCAGTTCCTTGTCTCGCTGTTCAAATGACAGCAATGCAGATGGATGTGTTTCAATCTTTGCTTGACTAGATCGAAAAAGCTCCAAGTGGGTGCAGATAAGATGAATAAGATCCCTGTCATCCTAGGAAATTAGTTCCCATGTAAATAACCTAGGGAAAGAAAATTAAAATAGATAAAATGTAAGTGGTTAAGGAAAGAATATTAACCTTGTTAAAAGATCAATAAGATTGATATTTCTCATGCGACTTGAAAATTCCCCAAAAACACCATTCACTATTTGTATCAGTTCCTCAGGACCTTCTCTATCAGGTGTCAAACGAGAGTACCATAGATCTGTTACCCATTCAGAAATTAAATGTCTAGCGAAGTGATCAATTGCATCCTCGACAACAGGGGAATTCACTTTTTTCCTCCAGTCAGACTTTTCACGAACTCTAGTATGTTCAGGATTGTTGTTTTGAGACACCGGATTTGCTGAGGAAGGTTTGCTGTTGTATGTGGCTGCTTTCCTCCGCATTTCATAATCTAGGGAGAAATACCGGAGGAGAAGTATTAAAGAGGCAGCAGCAGGCAAGTTGACCCAGACTGAGGAGCTTGTCACTGAAAAAGAGAGAAACCAAAAGGAATTGCAGTTGAGAGGCAAGCAGAGACCAGAGATTACAACACAAACAACAGTCCAACTACATGTTTGCAGCATCAAGGATAATGTTAGGGACACAACAGTAAGCACCAATAAGAATGCTATTAAGAAAGTAAGAAATCACATTCATAGCTTAATTGTTTTCATAAACAAACTAAGTAATATTGCTAGAACATTGCTGAATCACTTCAAAGCTAAATCATATTTATACTTTAATTAGGAACTATACAAAGTAACAAAAACCATTAAACTAACAAAAACACCAAAAAAGACGAACACATGATGAACTCAAAATGCAATAAAATGAAATAACAATCGCAATTCGCACCAAAATTGAACTGAAAATCAAAACTTTATAGAGAGAGAGTTACATGACATGAGATACGACAATCCAATGACGCAAATAATCAACACGACAATCCTTTTCTTGGCTTCCTCAACTAGGTCGCGTACAGTCACCTGTCTCTGCGAGCTCATTTTCACATTCACTGACCTAAAACAAAAATCCTCGATTCTTCCAAAACAAAAATCAACAAATCATAACTCTCAATCTGAACATTATCACATCCGATCACAAAACAAAATCACAGCCATCAAAGAATGTGATTTATGGAAAAATCTGAAGGGGAAATTGAAGGTTAGATAGAGAGGAAGAGGGAGAGAATCGAATAAAAAAAAGAAAAGAAAAGAAAAGAAAGAAAGAAAGATGCGAATTGAACTGAATTGAATTGAATTGAAAACGGAAGAATTCAACGCGGAGGACCGTTAGGTTAATGGTGCTGGCGTATGAAACTACATTTCTTATTGTTCATAATTTTCCATTCTTTCTTTTGTATAAGAAACAGTTTTCTCTGTCACTTTCTTTCTGGCTGTTTCGTAATTGCTTTTCTTTTTCTTCTCTCCTTTTTTTTTCTTTCTTGAGGAATTCAAATTCTACTATCAAAGTACTGACTCAGTATTTTGATTCATCTACTAAACTACAACGCGTTTTGCTTTGTTGGGCAAAATAACTGACTTTTTCTTTTTAATACTTTTCTTTTATTGCCATATAATTGCACAAAAATTTAAATATACACTTTATATTTCACAAGTATATATAAATACACACAGAGTAGGACAAGTCTCCAGAAGAACTATAGCTATCAATAAATTGTACATCTCACCTAAAATTTAATGGCAAGTGGAATGATCCATTTAAGGTACTTCCAAATTGTATAAACATAAAAATAAAATTTCATTAAATTAGAATGGACAAAAATGCTTTTCAACTTTGTCTTTGTTTCTTTAAAGGAAAAGTATATATATTACAATTTTTTAAGAAATAAAATTGAATAAAAATATTTCTAAAAATAGTAATTTAATTCGATCAAATTGTATAAGGAACAATAGATAGTGTATATTTTAAATTATAAATAAGACGACGAGTACTCGAAGTTGAGACCTCCGGACTAAGTATAGGAGTATATAAGTAGTATGTGTTTAAAATATTTTATTATATGTGTTAAATATAGTTCTAATATAAAAAAAAAACTCATTTTCTTTTTTTCTGCCTGTCAATCTGTATTTGCAGTTTTAGAGGGCCAGGCGAAACCGTGCAGCATGGCCGGGCACTTGCACTTCTCATTTCGGTCCCATTCATACCAAATTGGAATGAATAGCAAGCTCAAAAGTTAAGTGAGGAAAATGATTAATGGCAATGGCCAACTCATATGTAAAACTCACCTTTTCTTCACATTGTTCTTAATTAATTCATGTCATGCCTCAATAATGGTATATCCCCAACCAGGTTTTTGGGGAACTTGGCCTAGCTTAGCCATCAAATTTTATATACTTACTTTGCAAACGTATTTGGTATTATTCACTTGCATAAATTAAATTTAATAGTGACCTACTTTACTTTGTGTTTTCATTTTATCTCTAGTAAAAAATATAAGTTATGGTATTTAATGTGCTATTGCATTCTTTATTTTGAAATTGTCATTGATATTATGCAATTGCACGAAATGAGACATAATAGAGATGTCTATTTAAGAAGGACATTGATTTATTTTTCTTTTCCAATTAAGACTGAAATATTATTTTTTATTTATGGAAATAATATATAAGTTTTATGTTCAAATTTTATTTGCCAAAATTAATGAGAATAATATATTATATATATTAATTTTTAGGATCTAAATTTTTTTTGACATGTGTGCTTAATTTTTTATAAATAGAGTTTTTATTTTGACATGTATATTTATAATGACACATGATATTTAAGTTTATGTGTGATTTTGTGATTTTTTATTAATTTATTGATTAATAAATTATATTCATGATTAAACACTCATTTAAATCCTAAAAATAATATATAAATAATAAACTAATTTTTAACTAGGTAATGATTAATTTTTTAATTAGATAATAATTATATTAAAAAATAGTATATTAATTATATTGATTAATAAATTAATTTTATAATTAGATAATAATTCTAATTATAAAAAATAATATTTTTAAATATTATATTCACTAATAAATTAATTTTTACTTATATAATAGTTTCTAATTCTAAAAAAATAGTGAAATCAATTGTATTGATAGCATTAATTTATATAATATTAGAATTAATAAATAAATATTTTAAAAATAAGTTTTATATTATTGCATTAATAGATTTTTTTAAAAATTAAAAATATTTTAAAAATAATTAGTTTGATATTATTTTTTAAATATTATAAATTAGTATTAAATATTAAATAATTTATTAAACTGTATTTATACACTTGATTTTATAATCAAAATAATAATAACGATCGTACAATATACGGATAAATAATTAATTTTTTTTAAATCTTAAAAATAATAATAACGGCTATGCAACACATGGATAAACAACTAATTCTTTTAAATCTCAGCAGTGCTTAAATTCTTGTGTTTTTTCCTAATTAAGATAATCTTATCTCACAATTAAATCTTGATTTATATTTTTCCCCATTATTTAACAACAAAATTTAACAAATTCTTATTAACAAAAGTTATGACCACATGCAATTATGCCTGCTGAATTTAATCCAAAACGATGCAAAAACTGAATGCTGTCAATACATGTAAATAAAATACTCATTCGAATTGAAAATAATTTTGCAGAAATGCAAAAGATAAAAGGAGGGTCTAAATGATGATACGACAAACATAATTAATTGTATTATTTAATATGGATTAAAAACGGAATGCGAGGGCTGGTTTGGGTAAATTGCCCGGCTGGTATCAAACTTTAGGATTGTATATCAATTTGATATTAAAATTTTAATTTGAATCAAAATAGTATTAAAAGTATAAAAACGTATATCAAGTTAGTCTAAATATCCAATTTCTAATAACGGATGGTGACGTGGCAAGCTGAGGAAACAAAGTTAATTGACGTGGCATACGCTGAGAGGGCGAAACAATCGGAATATACCTTCTCAACTTGCCACGTCACCATCCGTTGTCGGAAATTGGACACTTTGACTAAATTGATAATTTTTTTTGTACTTTTGGTACCATTTTGATTCAAATTAAATTTATAATATCAAATTGATATACAGTCCCAAGATTTGGTACCAGTTGGGCAATTTACCTGGCTGGTTTGCTGGATTATATTCTTTGAGTGTAATCTGAGCTTCCCATAGAGTAGTGTGGTGTTTCATCAGTCTCAGTAGCCCAGGTGTGACTCCCTTCCAGAAGATCATTTGGAGAAATGATCCCTTCCAGAGCTCGAACTACCTGCTTTGAACCACAAAGAGGAACAAGGATTATTAAGTTTAGTTTTGTTGAATGGATATTGTGATTCTTAAATCATTTTGCAGCTTGTATTTCACCCACTGGATTGAGGAGATTACTATTGAAACGTTGAAGAAGAGAGCTGACCCTTACGAACATAACAAATTATGAATTGATGAACTAATAGAATTATAAATGTACTTTCAAATTCCAAGAAAGAAATAGTTAACTACTCTATGATTAAAAGTCATACTTTCAGAAAACAGAATGGGGGCCAAGGCCATTCAACTTGGAAAATCTTGATAAAACTAACTAATAAAGCAAAGACTGATAATGTCAAGATATATTCTAAAATAGAAGATATTAAGCAGATCATTTTGGAATTACCTGACTCATTCGTGGGCGATGATTTGGAGTATTACGCACACAGGCTGCAGCACAAAATATCATTCGGGTCATATCTAAGTAGTCATACTCATTCTGCAACTTGGGATCAACAAGATCACCATAGTTGCCATTGTTCAAAGCTTGTCTGAGCCGAGTCTTCGCCTGCATATGTAAAGATAGATAAGAAATTGTGCTGCTCACTAATTTTAAACGTTGAATTCCAACTCAATCTCACTAATGCTTTAAGCAGGGAAGAAACAATGTTGCAATTTGTAGAGTAGATTAGTGGAAGAATGAGTATGTATACGTACCCAACCAGCTATGTTAGTGTGTCCATAGCAACTAATGTCAACAGGTAGTTTCCCAGTAATCAATTCCAGAAGCATTACACCAAATGAGTAGACATCAGACTTATCCGTAAGCATCCTAGTAGAGGCATATTCAGGAGCCAAATAACTGCAATGGGAAAAATTGCATAGGAGGATCAAGTGCACACTTCCATATTAATTGCCTTATGAATTATCTCCCTAAGTGCTGACCATGTGAACTGAACCTAGACGATAAAGTGGGGAGACAACTCACTTTTCACTCGAATCAAATCTTGATATTTTTCATATTGGTTTCAGTATTTGTTTAACCGGTAAGAATTGCTCAAGCAATATTCTAAGAACACAACAAATTAGGGAAAACCCCTTCATTAATTTCTTTGCAATTTACAATGCATAGTAGCAGTATTGAAGGAAATAATTTTACCCAAAAGTTCCCTTGACGTCTGTGGAGACATGAGTAGCAGCATCAGGGAAATACTTTGCAAGTCCAAAATCTGCAAGCTACACACCCAACCAAAGATTAATATTTATCATAAGATACATAATCACAAAAAAGAAAAAGTAGAATATCAGAAACTGATAATATACTAATGATTTATCTATATAGATCCTACCTTTGGTTCAAAGTCATCTCCAAGAAGAATATTATCAGCCTTGATATCCCGATGTATAATCCTGGGTTTACCTGAAAAATTAGATATAGTTCAAACTTAGGAACGAATTCCATAAACCTGAAAAAGATTAAGACATAACAAGCAATAGAAGCAACATTTCATGGTTCAATGAACACCCACAGTCTTCATGTAGATATTTCAATCCTTTAGCTGAACCTTTAGCGATTTTCATTCTGGTTGGCCAGTTCATAACTGATATGGCATTTCCTGCAACGTCATTCATCTTTGTTAGATACTTTACATAAAATCTTCAAGTTTCACAATGAAAACATGTTACATAACCAAGATATTTCTTAATACATATTCTCCAATTGATTAAACACTGAAATCGAATTTTTTGAATCCCACATATTATTATTATTAGGGTTTTGTGCTACTTTGAGTTTAGTAATGGAAAAAAAAAAAGAATAAGTAGAAGGATATACCATGTAAGTGAGTTTTCAATGAGTTATTGGGAACAAACTCATAGACAAGCAACCGATTTGCTAGGTCGATGCAATATCCGATCAGGTTAACAAGATTTCTGTGATGGATATGGCCGATGGTCTCAATCTCAACCTGAAATTCACGATCTCCTTGTTTGCTACCGGCTTTAAGCTTCTTAACTGCAACCTGTCGACCATCTGGAAGAACTCCTTTAAAGACTGGACCAAAACCACCCTCACCAAGGATATTAGAGAAACCATTTGTTGCTTTCTCTAGCTCATCATAAGCAAAGATGCTTGTCTGAAAACTTTTTAGTCTAGCAATGGCAGCCGTTGGAGTTTCTTGGACAGCAACAGGGTCTGCCAAGGATGATTCTTCATCTTTATGGGGAAGATTGCGAACAGGCTGAGGCAGACCAACTTCGGGGTCATCTGAGCAAGGAAAATTAAAGAAAATCAATTATTAGGTCTGGATCTAATATGGGGTACGTAAGAGCTCCAACAAGGGAGAAGAGAAAAGGGAAGAAAGAAAGAAAGAAAGAAAGAAAGAAAGAAAGAGAGAGTGAATATCCCTAGCTGTTTCCCAAGCATCTAAAATTTCTTTCAAGAAATGATTCTTTAGTACCATAAGAAATGATTTGTTTATTATTGGAAACCATTTTTCCACATAAAAAGAAGTAGGGTGGAGTTCTTGTCATGCGCACTAGACAGAAAGGATATAATATAAAAGAGACAACCTGCCGGTATTCACGACTCCATCACCATATAATAATACATGCTAAGACAAAGAGAAAACACCCACCTCCATGAGAGCTTTTCCTCGGACTGCACCAATCTGTTAAGAAGTAGATGCACAGAAAGAGCAGCACAAATGCTGCTACTAAGCCTAACGCCATTAAAGCAATCGGTGTTGACATGGTCCTGAGAGTTTTCTTGCAAGTATTTGTTGTTAAGAGATTCAAGAAAGATAGTAAGAGTAGGGATTTGTGGTAAGAAGGGATGGGTTTTATGGGATATAATTTATTAAAATAAATTCAAAAAGAAAAGTTTAAAATGGCATTCGCTTTATGAGAGTGATACAATGAGAAAATAACACATGTCAAAAGTCGGTAGGACAAGTCTGTTTATTTATTTTTATATATATTTTTTCTCGTGGACCAAGCCCTCCTCCACGTATATCTTGGTAACGAAGAATCATAATATGGTCAGGAATTTGTTTTGGATAGGAATTATCTATATATTGAATTAATAAATAATTAATATATATTTATTAATTTTAATTAATAAAATATGTGTTAATTATTTTTTATTAAAGTATAAAATACTTATATATATTATTTTATTATTAATTATTATATATACATCAAATCTAGATAAAAATATCTTGATTAATAAGAATTTTTCGGTTAATAAAAATAGTCATATACATAATGAAAATTGATTATTGCAAGTTGATTGATAAGTGCGGTGGACTCCAATAAGTAAAACTAAGAAAGAGAAAATTGCAAATAGAGAAGAATTCTCTTTTTCTTTAGTAGAAAATAGAGAAGAATTCTATTGTTTAGAAGAGGGGAAATAAATAAAAGAAAAGAAAGTTACATTTTTATAGGTTAAATTTAAAATTAATTATCCTTTTTTCATTTAAGATAAAGTTCTTATAAGTGTATATTAGTTATTTTTATTTTTTTTTCACCTATTTTTGCTCTCAAATCAGAATAAAAATGTGAAATAGGCCACACATTTTATTTTACATCCAATTTTTCTTTCTTTTTTTTCCACCTCTTCTAAACAAAGGAAAAAATGAAAACACTCCCTCATTTTATTTTCTTTCATTTATCACCTAAAAAAGAAGGTTGGAGTTTTAAATCAAGGTGAATTCTATGATATTTTGAAAGTATTTTTCATTAGAGTGCTAGTGACTAGTTATGTATTATTAGATTACATAAATTTGATTTTGGCATCAATATTTTTTAAAAATATTTTTTAATTGTTAAAAATTAACCTATAACTAATAACATAGATCATTTTCTTTAAGAAAATACCACACTTATAATATTATTCTATGTAATATCACATAAATATTTTGAAAAAATTATAATAATTAGTCATAACATATTAAAATATGTCACATTTACACATTATCCTATGTGTTTTATGTTGTTGTTTTAAAGCAATATGCATTTGTATCAATTAAAATTGTTGGAAACTAATTTTATATGTTTGGCTTAAACCCTAACTATTCATTGCTTTTAAGGGTTAAAAAAATGTATAATATTAAAATATGTAATCTCTTTTATTTCATTATCAAATTTATAATTGTTGGACCTGATATGCTGTAAATCTATGATATAATCAAATAATATATATAATTGACATAAAAATTACTTAAAATTTTTTTGTTATGTAAGATTAAATTAATATTTCATAAAAATTATGTAATTTATTTGATTTAATTGTCAAAATTCTATCACTGCATTTAAAAATATTAAGAATTACACAAAATAGATAAAAATTATATAAAATATTATTTTTTATGACTACATTATAATAAGATATCAAAAAGATAATATAAGACACTATAAATTATGATATTTAAAACTTGTATCATGACACACGTAATTCCAATCTAATTTTTAATTTAAAAAATGAAGTGAGAGATTCTAAATATGTGTTAGATATGATGAAGAATAATTTTAAAATAAGAAATTATTATAACAAAATGGTGAATTTATTATTAAAAAAATTAAAAAATTGAAGGATGGTAGATCCTCTAATGGATTTTGATTATACTTAATAGGCATTTTCCTTTCCAAAAGCCTATATATATATATATATATATATATATATATATATATATATATATATATATATATATATATATATATATATATATATATATATATATATTCAAGTTGACAAAGTCAGCATGGGCCACTAGAAAAAGGTAATACATGAAAAGTAAAAGTATCCTCTTCCTTGATATATGGCATTTGAATTTATGACGTCATGGCTGAATGCATGAACAGCCTCTCCAAAAGAAATTCTCTTATTCTCTCTAATAATGGGTTTGAATATTTCTTTCTGTGGAAAGGACAGCAGATTTCATCGCCCGTGCTTTTTGTTAAGCATGTTGCTGCCCCATTCCAAGCTATTGTTTTGTTTAGCTCTAATGCTTGCTGTCTCCGCCTCTAATGGCGTTGTTCCTGCACCTAACATTGCCAATCTTCCTATATTTCTTTAATGCTTTTTGCCACGAAATTTGCTACTGTGTGGGTTTGACATAGAGTGAACTGCAGTTTAAAGTACATCAAAGTGAGGGGGAAAAGAAAAGGAGGAAGCCTACCTTGTCGTATATATATATATATATATATTATATTATAAAATATGTCTCCAGCTATGAAAGTGATCAAAGAATGATGTCGTTTCCTCATTTTCTTTTTTCTTTTTTTAATTGGACTAATCAGTTGTCTATTAATTGTGATTATATAATAAGCAGTCATTGTTTCTGATAAATCTCTCGCTATTAAATGAGAAGTTCCAATCCATTATAATGTTATAAAATACATATTCCAAAAAAAGAATCGGATGATGTCACACATCACGATCTTTACGGTCCATAATTAACCTGAGAATTTTCCTCCTTTCTTGTCTTAGAAAGTTCGCGTATGGCTGCTGAATATTTGTGGAAAGTCGTCCAGTGTATGACCGGAATTTCTTGCTAAAACTTACTCTGCACCTTTTCCTTACATTTAGTTTTATTTTCATAATAAGCTTTTAATTTCCTTTTTTTTTTCTTTTTCTAAATAATAATAATATAACTTTCACTTCAGTAAAATGTCGGTCGCCTTTGTTATTACCGATATTTAAAGGTAGTGGAATTTTGACATGCACATTTGTACCACGGCATACCCCTACTCCCACATCGATTTCACAATCTAATTATTTTTATCTTTTTATACTTTAATTATTTAATTTTTTAAACTGAGATATTAAAATTGTAAGAATACGTTTCGCTTGTAAATCACGAACATCAGCTTTCTTTTTCCAACAGATAAACATATGGACAATAATTTTAATCTAAAAGCTAATAATAAGAAGCAAGTATAGAAAGCACCTACACAGTACTTGTACACAAGTGTTTACCTACTTCAGCGCCAGGGGGGATCATCAACCGTTGGCTTTGTCACAGACATTTTAAATACTTGAAATGGACCCACGTGGAAAGAAACAAAATGTTTAAATAAATTACGCTTCTCACTGAAAATTTTAATAGTTAAAATTGGACCGTGGTGCTTTACATGCTTAACGAATAAACTTACCAGTATTGGACTATCACTTGAGAGGTAAAACTTCAAATTAATTTGAATTAAATTAAACATTTATGCAGTTTTAATACAACATTTTTCTAAAACAAAATATATATTTTAGAAAAGAACTTATTAGTCAAAAATATAATTGTAAGAAAACAAATAAATAAATAAAATTAGCCTTTTAGAGTCAATATCTCTGCTTTAATAAGATTTTATTTACTGATACATACAAAACTAAATTTCTACGAAATTCATCACATAAATCACAAAACTTAAATTCTATAAAAAGAAAAGTTCATCAAACATAACAGTCCTTTGTTTTTTCAAAATAAATAAATAAAAAAAGAAGAAATCAATTGCGACACATTTATTGAAAAAAATCCTTTTATAATAAATTATTTATTAAATAAATAAATAAACTCAACACACAAAAGGGACAGAACTTAAAATTTTACCAGTAACAGCAAAATACCAAAAAAGATTTTCCACAAAATAGATGAAAGTATTAATCAATATTATCTTTACTTGAGCTGTGTTAAGGTTTTTTTCCTTTTTACAGACATGACAATCGGTTAGAGTGGGCAGAGTAAGTAAAACTAGAAGTTTGAGGCTTTTACTGATTACAAAAGGTTAATAGTTATATTTGGTTTTTGACATGCAATTAGTTAGTTGAGATAAAGTATCGAGGGACTAAAATGTAAAATTGCTAAAAAGAAAGTCAACCATGCCTTCTTCTCGAAGTTGCTAGAGAGAGAGAGAGAGAGGGAGAGAGTATATATATGAGCCACTGAAATACATTTATACAAATTTCCTTACAAATTCCTAAATAAATATAGTCTATCACGTTATTTATAGATTAAATTAATTATATAGTGACATATATATTTATATTTTAATTGTTATATTTTTTTAATTGATTAATCTATTACCGTTAATAATTTATTATTAAAATTTAATTAATAAAAATATAATAAATAATAAATAAAACTATATATCATCGTATAATTAATTTAATTTATAAATGACTAAGTCTATTTAAGAATTTTTCAATTTCAATTATATGCCATTAAATTCAAAAAGCCAAAAACAAGTGCATTTAATGATTATATTAGGTATATTTATATGAGAAAAGTTAAATTTAGAATTTATGAGTTTCTATTTTGTTTGTTTATAAATATTTAGTTATTTATGGATATAACTCATTGTGGTTGTGAAGTAGATGGTGCAAATAAAAAGAAAGGACTTATTCTAATCAAAATTAGTAGTAAGCATAACATATACATGGCCATTCACTTAATATAATAGTCAGAATTAAAAAAATAATGATATGATAGCTATAAAATTATTTGTAAAACCAGATTCTTTTTTTTTTCTTTTTCTTAACCAGTTAAAGTTTCAATAATTCACTCACAGCATCATCATATGAGTACAACTCAAGCCCTATATATGCAAGTTGTATCACATATCCTCAGCCCTACTGTTCTCTTGGCTCTCTAGGGCATAACTGTTCATATATTGCTCAGAATTAAATTCCGAGCTTCCTCCTCCTCCTCCAGGGAATGACAAGTATGGTGCACCATCGTACAAGAAACTGGTGTCATTATTGCTGACCCATAATAACTCAGAGGGCAGGTTCCCTCTTAGAGCTTCAACTATCTGCAAAAACATAGCAATAGAAAAATGGGTCCGTTGAGTTATCAGTTTGGGATAAGCATATATATAATAAAAGAAATGTGAACATATATATACCTGGCTCATTTGAGGGCGATGCTTAGCAGGTTTGTATACACAAGCTGCAGCACAAGAGACCATTCGACCCATTTCATTTACATCATAGTTTTCCAGTAAATTGGGATCAATAAGAGATTTGTAGCTGCCATCTTCCAAAGCTTGTTTAATTTGAGGGACCACCTGAATATTAAAAGAAAAAACTCTCTGCGTGATTTTCTTTTTCCAGTAATAAATAAGTCAAACTTTCTGCTTATAGAAAAGAAGTACAATTTTCTACCATCATTTTCTTTTATCTATATGCTACTACAGAATATAATATTTATTCTTAGTTTTATTCTAGTAGCTGCTTTGCAATTTTCTTTTGTCATCTTATTGAACTTCCAAATTGGCCACAATCAGATGCTAAATTTTTCTTATCTGTATAGTGTATAATTTCTCAGAAGTAGAGAGTTAAATTTAAAATTTTGCTCAAAATCATACTGAAAAAATCTGCCAATTACTATATCCAAGTGAAAATTCTGGTAAGCAATCTTATGAACATGATGGTTGAATATGGTTATGGAGGACCAAGTACGTACCCAGACAGCTAGGTTAACCCGATCATTGTCTTTACCATCGACAGGTTTTCTACCAGTGATCAACTCCAGTAGCACAATGCCGAAGGAAAAGACATCAGATTTATCAGTGAGCTTCCTCTCGAAGGCATACTCAGGAGGCAAATAACTACATTTGGAGAGGCATTGGAAAATCATAATAATAATAATATCTAACTAGCACATGAGAGTTTATACATATTCCTACCCAAATGTTCCCTTGGGGTCCGTGGAAATGTGTGAAACAGAATTTGAAAAATCTTTGGCAAGTCCAAAATCCGCAATCTGGAAATTAAATTTACTGTGTCATGTGCATGAAATCACTAAATAAACTGAATAAACACATGTTCTTGCAAAAATTTATATTAAGTACTGATAAAGCTAAAGCTCTATACAAAGCTAACACAATATTTTAAGACGCCTTGGAATATGCACTGAAATTTGGAACAAAATAATAATACATTTAAAGTCCATTTGCCTGACAGAGACTCTGAGAATTATAACTGCAAGAATATTATTTAAAAACATCAGCAGCAAAGAGAATGTGATGGATAACAATTCTTTCTTTTACACATCTTACGTACCTTTGGTTCAAAATCTTGATCAAGGAGAATGTTTTCCGCCTTGATATCTCTGTGGATGATCTTGGGTTTACCTACAGAGATGTGCATTATAAAAGGAAGAAATTATGTGATGTATGCTCTGTCACGTCTACAATTTCACCAATTCATTTCTGTACTAAATTGAACTCAAAGATTTCACATTTTTGCTTAGTTGTCGTGAATATAAGCAAATCGATCAGGTTGTGGATCTTGGCTAAATGCATAACATATATAATCTTCCTATAAAAAAGAGGGTGAAAGTGGAAGAGAGAACAAAATGGTGAAGCTTAGGCATGGAATTGAATACTCACATCCTTCATGCAGATATGCCAATGCTTTTGCAGAGCCCAAAGCGATCCTCATTCTGGTTGGCCAATTTAAACTGGTTCTATTCTCTCCTGCAATGTTTATATCTACCTGTTAGAATAGAAAAAAAAATTTAAAGGACTTGATATGATACCAGGAAGAAAAGGATTCACCGTGCAAATGAGTTCTCAAGGAGTTTTTGGGAACAAACTCATAAACAAGCAGCCTATCAGCTTTATCAATGCAATATCCCACCAGCATAACAAGATGTTGATGTCGGACACGACTAATGGTCAGAATCTCTGTCTCAAATTCTTTTTCTTTGCGTTCATCATCCTGATACTTGAGCTTCTTGACTGCAATAACTTGGGAATTTTCAAGAACTCCCTTATAGACTTCACCAAAACCACCCTTGCCAAGGCAGTTAGCATTAGAGAAATTACCAGTTGCAGCTGCTAGTTCCTGATAAGTAAATACCCTCTGCTGACAACTTTGGACCTTCTCATTAATTGTTGTACTAGTATTCAATGAAATGGCAAGAGGCTTTAGGTCTTGTTGCCCTTCTCTAGTCTGTCTGGGGTGAGGTAGCTGAGATCTCTCAGCGTCAAGGTCATCTAGACGGGAAAATCATGAAATATTAAGTAGCAGTAGAAATTAACTTCACAAAACCATATGCAGATAGATAGATATACAAACGAGTATACATCGGAATAAACATCATCTGCATACCTGTCGTGGTGGTGGTGGGGCGATTAGACCTCCTCGCCCTCATGAACAAGTAAAGAAACACCATTAGTAGCAGAATCGCCACCGCTGGGACAACCACAGCTATGACCAGTGTCGACATGGCCGCTGGGAAGGTTTCTTACTAGTAATTTGAGAGAGAAATGTCACTGTATCATAGAATAGAAAGACTTGTTATTAGGAAAAATAATAATTGTAATAGTGATAGTAATAATTATAATCAAAAAGTAAAAAATGAAGCTGGTGGCACCCAGCCTGTCCGTTCTTGTTCACAACACTTTTAATAAAAAAATGGCTGAGTCTTAAGATTCTGAATTACTACTACAATCTTTGTTTCATGGTACTGAATACGTATGTACTTGATTATTTAGCATGTAACCTTTTTTTAATAAGGTAAGGAAAAATTGATTTTTAGTTTTTTTTTTATAATCATATATTTATTTTATTATTAATTAAAAAAAAAAACTTACAACATGAGAGAGGTACCCAAGATAATACATTTATCCAAATATACCCAAAAGAAGACAAGGAATGAAATTATTTTGTATAATATTATCAAACTCTTAGGATCTTTTTTTTTTTAATATTCTTAAGTAATATTAATAAAATATTTTCTGAGTTGCATAGTATTAATTCACTCCAAAAGTAACCGTGGTTGCATGGTAAATAATTTATATTTAATTTACTTAAATAAATACAAATGATTTAATTAATAGGCTTGGAATTTGTGAATATTATTAGATTTTAGTAAAAGGCAATGGACGAGGCTAAATTTTATTTTAGGGCCAAATATGGAAATAAGTTAAAAGAAAAATAAGTTAGTCAATTAAAAAAAATAATCTATTAGTCAAAAGAAAATTATCTTAAAATACAGAAAATAACTTTCCATGTAGAGAACGAAAATACGTCTACTAAATTTCCAATAGTTATTAAATTTAAAGGCATATAAAAAATCAACATTACAAATTCTTTTAAATACAATCTTCTTTCTTACTTCTCTTTTTAATATCATTTATAGGTTCAACGAATCAAATTCAATATAGATATGAGGTGCGATAACATATATTATTATTTCAGAAAAAAATAAATCTAAACTCCAATCAAATATTAAAAATATTTTTTAAATAGTTCTTAATATTGCAACCAAATACTGGAAAATATTATATTTTTCTAAAAAATATTATTCAGAGAAAATATTATTCAGAGAAAATATTTTTCAAAGAAAAAATTATTCTCTACGGACAAATAAAACATTAGTCAATTATATTTTATATTCACCCAAAAATATATAAATAAATAATAAGAGATTTTTTCTAGCTTAGTCAAGGTCTTCAGTTTAGATCTTAAGTATACAACTGTTTTAAATTTTTTAAGGAAGTGTTTTATCACCCACAAGAGTCCTACGTCTCACACTCTAAATTAATTTTAAATATATATAATAAAAATTATTATATTTGACATTATATTCCGATGATCAATTCATAATCAGATGGATAATGAAAAATGACGAATACATATAAACTCAGTTACTATATTATATATAAACAAAATTAATTATATAATAATATATATTATTTATTTATCAATTTTTAAATATATATAAATAATATAATAAATAAATCAACTAATACAAATATAACATTTAATAAATTATCACTATTCAATTACTTTTATCTAAATACGACAAATAAATTGTGTATTTAACTCTTAGCATAAGTAGGTGGTTGAAAAAAAAAAACTCTTATTATAAATAAAACATTTGCCACTCTCAGAATCCCCTCTCCCCCCCCCCAAAAAAAAAAAGCAATTCCTGGAAAGTCAATTCAAATTTTGGTTCCGTTGAAAAATTAAATCTTCCTGGATAAAGATTAAATCGAAACAAGAGAAGGTAAGGAGCCTGAGGTTCCTGCAGACGTTAGGTCAGGTTCTTCAATCTCCTCGTCAGGAACAAGAGAAGGCATGGAGCCTGAGCTTCCTGCAGAAGTTATTTCAGGCTCTTCAGTGTCCTCGGCCCTGCAGTACTTCCAGTCCCAGAGGTCATTCACAACAGGAGTAGTTCCTTCTAGAACCCTAACTATCTGTTTTGCACAGAAACGGTAGAATGATTATTGTTTGTATTAAGAATTCCTGTAATTAAGTTAATGAATATATATATATATATATATATACACGAAGGAGAGCATTCAACTTGTCAACTTGGAGATGTGTATCACCTGACTCATTTTTGGCCGACTTTCTGGATCCTCACGTACGCAGGCTGCAGCACAGATAATCAGTCGCATCATTTGATCGGAGTCGTATCCCTGCAAATTCGGATCAACTAGAGCATTATAGTTCCCCTCGTCCAGCTGAAGCACCACCTGTATATGTGCGAGGAAGTATTTAATATTATTTTCCCCTCACATTCATGCTTTAATTTAAGCAGACAACTTCCAGCGAAACTTTAAGGATCTAGAAAGGAAAATTGATGTGTAAATAAGCACACATACAAGATCAATTCTTCTCTAATTATTTGAAGTTTTGGAAAAACAAGAAACGTACCCAGCCAACTATGTCAGTATGACCATAATCCCTAAACCATAAACCATAATCAGGTTGTTTCCCAGTAATCAACTCCAGAAGCAATACACCATACGAATAGACATCGGACTTATCAGTCAGCATTCTTGTATGGGCATATTCAGGAGCTATATAACTGCAGTTGAAGGACATGCATGAGAAAAACAGATCAAGAAAACATTCTTCTCATTTTTTGTTTGCTTTTTTTCTTTTTTCAATGTATATGCAAGGCAGACGGCACAGCATTACTTATTTGATTTTTTTTTTATTCTAAGAAACTAAATATTAAAAGTTCTTTACCCAGAAGTTCCCTTAACGTCGGTGAATATATGTGTAACAGAATCTGGGAAAAACTTGGCATTTGCAAAATCTCCAAGCTGAAAAGAAATGACTCACTTGTAAATAATTGATATCATTATACATGGTCAACATCAAATGAAAAACAAAACAGAATAAGGTTGCAGAAATAATAGGAGAAAGAGATTAACAAAGAAAGAATTATGTCTCTTGAATGTGAGCATGTACACGGCATCTTTTCTGTAAAGAGTATTATCATTCATATTTTATTTTTATTAACTTGATGAAAAAATCTCTCCATAAAATTGAAACAAAAAGACAACAGCTTGAGCAGAAGGAACTCGAGCTTCTAGACAAGAAAAGTGAAAGCAGAAAAATAAGAGCCAGAAACTACAAACATACAGCAGAAGAACCAAGGAAACACAAAGACACCGCAAGCAGCACATCGAATACTACAAAGAGCAGCCTCCAAAGACTCAAAAGAAAATCACCATCAAAACAGAAACCCAAACAAATCAAGATAGGTAACGCTAATTAGGGGGTTTAACAAGATTGACAGAACATATTTTGTTACCGGAACACACAGATACGTTTTGTATTATCGAATCTTGCTAACGTAGTATCTATAACTCAGCTATATCCAATTATACTAACACCTTCTCTCAAACTCAAGGTCTCAATACAAACTCGGTGATGAGGAAAGTTGTTGGAGAGAGATTGATACTCAACCAGAAAACCGACATCAAGCAGGCAGATAATATATATATATATATATAAAAGAAAAAGAAGATTTTTCTCAGAAAAGCTTAATTTGTGGAAATCGACTTTAGATATATATTCAAAAGGTTCAAACACCTTCAGAATCGGTCCTGAATATGAAAAGTTAAATCTAAAAGTAGTTGAACCGGTCGATCAAAACTTTGTTAATAGGTTTAATTCAACCAAACTGAAGCGGACACGTGCTAAGATATGACTGGCATTAGAGAACATACTGTACACCTGAAGCACTAAACATAGGAGGATTTGGATTGATAATGTGGCAGTGGTGCGACCACGATGACGTGGCAGAAGGGCAAGTCATTGATGGGACCAGTACAAGTGATGGGCAGTTTAGACGAGGGTACAACGTAGAAAATGAGCTCAAATTAGGTCGGAAACTAGTTCCCAAAGCTGGAAATCTAAGAAGTTTAGAAATGCCGTGTTGGGAAGCCTATTTTGGAGGAACCCTACAGGTATCTCTGACCCCCATCTTGAGTAAGATTTTCTTCTGGATGATCAATAGATATCATAGTATTTGCATGTACTGATAGACATGTCATAGGACAATGATTTGTATTTGGGAATGGTGGATGCATTTGACTGGAGGATTGATTGTCAGAAGAGGAAATCTGAAGAGCTTCAAGAAAACTGAGTTCAGCAGCCCACTTCGGGGAAGAAGTGATGTGGAGTGGAAGCTTGGTTTTACAAACGTTTTGTTCTGGGACAATTATGAAGTTTTTGAAAAAATACAGGACTATGGTTTGAAAACATTCAGGAGTTTTAAGTGCTTAAAACAGAGAAATAAAGGTCTAGTACCATGTCAGAAGAACATAAATAACCCAGATAAAAGATTTTGTATATTATTCTAATTGTAATTTTTTGGCAGAGAACTTGACAATTATTTATTTATCATGTATTAGCAAAGGAAACAGAAAAATTATACCCAATTACAACCCATAATCAAGCTAAAGTAATATCTGTAATTAAGTTAATTCTAATACCACTAGCTACTCTATTCCCATTAATTATTCTAATTATGGTATGTAAACCAACTAATCATACTAAAAATAGTAACACTTATAATCAAGGGATTACTAAAATTAAGAAGAATATGCTAACACAAATAAATGTGTAGCAGCAATCTTACTTTTGGTTCACATTTATCATCAAGAAGAATGTGATTCGCATCAATATGTCGGTGTATGATCCTCGGATTACCTGAAAACAATAAATGCGTATATAAATATGTCAGAAAGGTAAAACCTGGAAACATAGCTAATGTATATAATGGCCAAGTGCTGAAGGCATGAAACTGGGAGTACTTACAGTCTTCGTGCAAATATTTCAAACCTCTTGCAGAGCCTTTAGCAATTTTCATTCTGGTTGTCAAGTTCAAAGGTGATCTACCATCTCCTGTTGTGTGTTTCACACCATAGTTATCAATATTAATAGCTCAGATAAATTTTCTGAAACATGATAATTTAGGTCAGAACTGGAAGAAAAAAAAATCAATTTAGGTTGGCTTACCATGTAAATGAAATTTCAAGGTGTTGTTCGGAACAAACTCAAAAACAAGCAACCTCTTGTCTCCATCAATGCAATATCCAACCAGCTTAACAAGATTTTTGTGGCGCACGCTGTTGATGGCCTTAATCTCCTTCCCAAATTCATCTTCTTGCAATTCAGTACAAAACTTGAGATTTTTAATTGCCACCCTTTCACCACTTTGAAGGACTCCCTCGTAGACTTGGGAGAAATCACCCTCCTTAAGTAGGTTGGCATTGGAGAAACCATTAGATGCCTTTTCTAGTTCTTGAAAACTAAATCCCTTTGGCTGATAAACTTGAAGCCTTTCGCAATCAGTGTCCTCAACTATAGTGATAGGACGCTCGAACACCCTTTGTTGGAACCGTAGATGTTGAGATGGGCGATCTGGATGGAAAAGGTGTATCAATAATTCTATAAAACTAATGAGATTTAGATATATTGTTAAGTTTTTCGAGAGCAGGAGAACTAGCAAATGTAAAAGTAAAATGGTTATAGAACACTAGCTTCATATTGCTACATATTTCCATTACAAGATAAGCAAATATATAGTGCTTTTTACAACGATTGAACTAAAGCAACTAACACAAGAAGCCTACTGAACAAAGCAATCTAGCACATTAAACAAGATAGAGTAACATATATGCATTGGTTTAACTTGAACAATGCATGTTTTATCCTAGTCAAGCTCTTAACCAAAATTAGGTTAATTTTACTAGAACAAGTAATTTTTCATGCAAAATATGAGACAATGCAAAGAAGACAACAAAAGTAAATATTACATGCAAAATATGAGACAATGTACAGAAGACAACAAAAGTAAATGTTCTCATTTCACACTTAACAAATATATGCTTAGAAAACTAAAGAAAGTCTACATACCGCGTAACAAAGCATTGTCATTCACATCCCATATATCCAATAAAGGCATATTTCCTTCAAGAACTTGAACTATCTGCATTGTGTTAGTGGTAGAAAGGTTAGCAACTTATAAGCAAAACAATGTTCAACGTGTGTCTCTGAATACTCAAATATTACATCACCTGTTTCATTTTTGGCCGTCTCTCTGAGGGTTTATATACACAAGCTGCAGCACAATAGATCATTCGCTCCATTTCACTCCTGTCGTAGTTTCCTTCCAGTTTTGGATCAAGAAGAGACGTATAATCACCAGAGTTCAAAGCATGATCAATCAGAGTCCTAGCCTGAATCACCAAAGTTCAAAGCTTTGATTAAATTAACATATAAATCAAATATTTGATGGGTCAAAAATTTATTTCATTTACCTAACTAAATAATTCAATCAGTCTAAATTATTTAGTAAGATTTTAGATTAGCAGTTATAATTCAATCAGTCTTTTATGTCTACAAATATTTATTATTAACTTAAAGGAAATGAAGTTTTCGTTTTTGGACTATTACACTTTCATTCGATATTTTATTAAGCTCCTAAACTTTATCTTATATTTAAGTCTTTTATTTTTTTATTTACGCAAATAGTAAAGACTTATTTTTTATAAAAAAACATAAATGAAATACATACACCATAATAAGAACAAGTGTTTAGCCTAAACAAATAAGCTGATTAAGAAATATTTTACATATAGTTTACCTGAAAAGTAAAATAAAATATTCAACATAACAAATATGATGGTAGTATCAAGTACTCCTTTCTTAAAGCAGATGAATATCATTAACTGAATTAGGGCTTTTCATATGCATTGTATAACTTGAAAGTGGCATCAGTACTGATACTGATCCAAAATTCAGTCCTGAAATAGGTTTGCTTTTCTTTTCTTTTAATGGCATTACTGAATTTTTCTGATCTATCAATAAATTCTTACTGTTTTTGCAATAATAAAAACACAAGGGGCTAATAGAATATATATATAACTGAAGCTTAGGGCCTTAAAGAAAACGAAATATAAAAATTTCAAGGATTAAACTGAATTGAACTACATGTTAGCAATTGAAAAGAAAAAAACATGCATGCATATATATGATTTTCTATGTATTAGACAAGAACTTTGCTAGACAAAATAACAATAATCAGCACCAAAAGTGATTTTTCACTTCAGAGCTGATGAAACGACAATAATAATGCAAGAATGACTGCAACACAAAATCTAGGTTAAAAACTGTGCAGTATAATTACAACAATATACAACAGAAGATAAATGGTCTGTTTTCAATCTTAGCAGCTATTATTTATTGTACGTATATAACAAAACACAGTAATACCAGACATTGCATAAATGGTATAATGCACATATAACTAAATTAAATTTCACCACTTTAAATTATCATAAACTAGAGTTAGGGCAAGTAATGCATACCCATTCAACTATACGAACATTCATTAATTCAATAGGTCGTTTTCCAGTTATCAGCTCTAGAAGAACAATCCCAAAGGAGTAGACATCTGACTTATCAGAAACTTTCTGTGAAGGATAATACTCAAGGTCTGCATATCTGCACTTGGAAAGAATATTGAATATATTATAATTAAGTTAATAATAAATCCTTCATGTCTTTATAAAACAAATCTGACCACTCTTTGATTTATTTCTTTATTTTTTATTTGAAATAATCATATATATATATATCTATTGAATTTTATATTTAATATTATTTTGGTTTTTAATTGTATTTTCATTAGGATTTAACAAATGAAAAATTGACACGTGATAAGATTTAATTAAACCCTTATAGTATTGAATTGTAATTAAAATTAAAATTGAATAATAAAAATAAAATAAATTAGAATTTCATAATCCAAATAAAATTCAATATAAAATTTATGATCACTTATATTATTATCCTATTAACTGAATACAAAATAACTCAGTCATTCATGTAATGTATTTAAAAGAAAAATGTACCATACCCATCAGTTCCCCTGCAGAGACTGGAGATGTGAGTAACACTAGCACTTTCTGGAAAGAACTTGACAAGACCAAAATCTGCAACCTGAACAAACATGGTCTAAATTGATCAGTAGATTTATTCATATAATGCAATTTAAAAGGACAAGGGAACATGACCTAGATATATATTAGTCTTATCTTCCAATTAAGATATTATGAACTTTAAATTAAACAAAAGAAATGTTTAATGGATAAAAATTATATATAAATGCTAAGAAGATATAACAAGCTTAATTAACCATACATTAGCTCTTCATAAAACTATTCTATATACCTTTGGTTTAAAATCAGCATCAAGAAGAATGTTATCTGCTTTAACATCTCGGTGTACGATCTTAGGGTTACCTGGACATACACATGTCAAAAAATTAGGACACCCAGATATGTCTTAAATTTGAAAAGAAGGCAAAAATTGAAATGGGGAATATTATTTACTTAGTTAACCCAGAAACTGAATTAAATTAAAGTATAAATTAATCCCTAATTACTCTCTTGTGGGAACATTATTCAAAAATATATAAAAAAGTTAATGAGGAAAGTAGGATTTAAATTACTTACAGTCTTCGTGTAGATATTCCAACCCCTTCGCAGATCCTATAGCAATATTTATTCGTTTGGGCCAGTCCAAAAGTGGTTTCTTTCCTACAAGTTGATACCATTTATCATTTAGTGAGATCACTGTATCAATTCTTCTCCAAAAAGATCATTATATCAATTTATTTACAGGGGCCTGGATAATCATAAATATACGTTATCAGCTCAAATTACCAAACATATTATTCTGTATGTGCACATCCAAAGGACTGGAGATAAAGAAAAAAAAGAAAAAGAAGAAGAAGGACTAACCATGTAAATGAGTTTTCAAGGAATTGTTTGGAACAAACTCCAAAACTAGCAACCTATCTGGTCCGTTAATGCAGTAGCCGATAAGCTTAACGAGGTTTCTATGACGCACACTGCTAATAGCCTTAATCTCTTTCTCAAATTCATCTTCCCTCTGTCCATCCCTATATTTGAGTTTCTTAATAGCAACAACTTCTCCAGTATTTCGAAGGTTTCCCCTATAGACATGGCCAAAACCACCCTCCCCAAGGAGGTGAACATGTGAGAAATAACCTGTTGCTACTCCCATTTCATCGTATGTAAAGATCCTCGGCCGATACTGGCATTTCCCTATGATTGGAGAACGTTCAGAAATCGGAAGCTCCTCAACGCTATCAACTGCAGTGTCTTCTGTAAGAGTAGGCTCAATATTTGCAGGCTCCTGAAACTGAAAGCTATCAGGTGGAGGTTCTTCAATGCTGGGACTGGGAAGCTCCGATGCTGATTCTGAATAAACAATCTTCTGGTTGCTGTCGACATGCTCACAAGACTGGCCAGCAGCTTGAATATCATCCAGATCTGAACTTTCTGTGCGGTTTGGTGGAGGCACGAGCGGCGGTGGTATAAAGTTAGAGTCATCAGCTGAGAGAATAGGGTGAGGAAAATGGAGATGAGAGGAAGTGTAAGAAATAGTATAAAAAACTCTTAATATAAAATTTAACAAGAAGCTGAGGCATACCTTTAGTAAAACTTGTGCTGTAGCGTTTTGGCTCTTTTCCCGTGGAAAAGCACGAGCCCATCGAAAGATTTTACAGTTTTTCCTTTACTTGCTCACTTTCCACAGAGAGAGAGAGAGAGAGAGAGAGAGAGAGAGAGAGAGAGAGAGGAGATGAGAATGAGAAGGGAGCAGAAGGGTTTCTTTCATTCATGGAACATTCTCATCAACAGATTAACAGCTCTTATTGTTAGGTTTCTTGGGTAATGTGTTCCAAAGGGATCTTACATTTTTCTTTTGGTCAAACTTTTTACAAAATTTTTCAAGTGCATTCTGATAACAAATAATTGGTTTAGTTTACTTGCGGCAAAAGCTCTTCTCTTTTTTGCTTTTCCCTTTTTTTTTTTTTTTCATTTCTGTTGTAAATCAACTCAAAACGTATTGATTTGTCAGGTAAATGAATGTTTTATTTTCGATTTTCTTAATTGTATATCACCTTTAAAGGAAAATAATACGGCTTGCTTAAAAATAAGTATGTACTAAATTATTTGTTTATTTTATGTACAAATGTTAAAGTTATCATTTTCCTTCCAATTAATTAGCTTTTCTCTAGTGCCATATCAAAAATTAAAAGTAGGAACACATGACATTTTTATATAATATGTTTTGATTAATTTCATTTTAAAACTTTTTGTTTTATAAAGGGTTTATAATGAAATGGTAAATTTATTAACTTGATACTAATAGTTAAATTCATTTATTTATGGTTCACCCACAATTGGTAACAAGTCGTACAGCATCAGTAGCACATGAAATTAAAATTTGTTTAAGAAAATAATGACTTAAATTCAGATTTTGTGAAATTGAGATATTGACCTATTGGCAATCTAACATGCATACAAATATTTTTTTTTTTCGTTTTTAATGCAATGGCAGGAAGTAGCTCAAATAGAAATTAGCATTGTTCATCACTGGTTGCATGCCTAAACAACCGTAGTTGAGTTGATTCTATAATTGTTCCTATATTTGCTTAGAAAATATGCCAGCTAGTATCATAAGGCAGCTTCCCAGACATAAACACCAGGATAATAGAGAATCTTTGGGCTGTTCACAATGGCTTGTTCATTGATTTAAGAAATCATTTCGTGGATACAAGCAAAATATAATAATTAGAAGAACAAGGAGTGAAAAGTTGTCTTTAGGAATGATAAGGGGGATTCATTTATGATATCCTTCATCAGTTTCTTTAGCTCCTTTTCTACTTCTTTAATAATTGGGGTTTGTAGATTTTTTGGAATGTCTTGCGATGATGTGGAGACCCATTTGGCAATCATATATTATGATTCAATAGCAGGGATATACCATTTTCTTTTTCTATTTGAACAGATTATGGGAACTTTGTTGGTGATGCTTGGGAATTTCAAGAGTTGAAAATTAGCAGAACAAAATGCCACTAATCAATAGCAGGGATATACTTTGTGCAAGTAGCAGTAGGCTTGGATGAAATACTTGGCAGCTTCTACCATGACAAAGCAAAGGAAGTATATGTATCAAGATTCTGTAAACAGCTTTCATTAATGGAAATGAATTCTTAATCATAAAACACTAATCCTCACATTAAAAGGAGAGCACTGTGCTTTTGTTTTCATGCGCACATGGACAGATGAATTAAATAAAAGAAAAAGAATTAGCACAGCAAAATGCCACTAATTAGGACACGGTAATTATAATTTGGAATTTGATTAATTCATAAAGTCCTGATTAATAAATATTATGGGATGGGCACCTTTCTTTTCAAATCTATCTATGAAAAGACATACTTGTCTTGGTAAAAGCAGAAATCCTTACAGTCTAAAACATTATAAATACCATCAAATGATAATATGTACTTTTTCTTAATTTAACTTATCTTTTTTATAATTAAAAACTGTTAGATATTTCTTAATCTAAATAAATTATTAAAAACTGTTAGATAATAAATTATTTAATCTAAATAATAATTTTGTATTGTCCTAAAGAAGAAAAGGAAAAAACAAAAGCTTAACTCAGCGCCTACTTATTATTATTAACATTATAATCTTTTGCATTATACATTGAATTCAATTCGCTTTTCTCTTTTATTAGTTAATTAATATATAGAATTATTGTTACAACTCCCTATGGAGATGCTAATCTTTCCTCCATAATTGGCATTGCAAGTAACTATTAAATTAGCTAACTCTCAATTAATTTTTTATGGAATAAAATAATTTGGGAATATGTTTCAATTAAGTACAATGTCTGTAATTTCTGTTTCCCTGTAAAAAAGCAAACTTACCATTTTGTTTTTTCAATCCATCTCTGCATTTAATTGAATATGGATACATGCAAACTTACCATTTTGTTTGATCATTGGAAAATGCGACTCCGCCTACCATTATCATATATTTATTAACTAAGATTATGGTGATGTTGCCATGAAAGCTGCTTTCAGGGTCCTTTTCCTATAATTTATCTATCATCTCATCTCTTCATTCTGTGATTTGTCAAACCCAAAACCCTTCTTCTTTTTCTCTTCTTTTTGACATTTCATTCCTATTTTTATACAAGTTTATTCTCTTAAAGTACTGTTGAGTTGGATCATTATTGAGACATTGACTGTAAAATCTTGTATCCTATTTATTTTTAAACAAATAATTATCCTAGAAATTTGTTCTCTTACACTGTGGCTTAATAGTGAATATTGTTATGCTATTTAAAATTTTACTGCTTTTTATTTATTTATTTTTCTTTTCAGGCTCAGGTTGATTCTATTTATAAAATTAACTTAATTAGACTCATTATTTATTTTTATTATTTAACTCCTTGACAATATGAAAAAACCCAAAACTCTGCTCTCCCTCTCAACCGATTGCATCTTTTTCTTAAAATAAAATAAAAGACCCACCTTGTGAAAGAGTTTCAACCAATTGTGGGCTTGTGAAAATAGCAATTGTAGTATGTAGAGGTGCAGTGGCCATGCTCCTGAAGACGTCTCAAAAGGCATTGACTAAGAGTTTAAGAAACCTACAACTTGACTATATTGATCTATATCTTGTATGTTTCCATACTGTTAAACTATAATCTTAATTAAATTAAGTCATAAACCGTCAAATTTAGCACAAACCCATTTAGCATGAGAATAAAATGAGAAAGTATGCATGATGTGTCTCATATAATTAAGACAAACCAATAATCCATAAACAAGAAAAGCAAAGAATCTCTTATGTTTTGGTTGGTTCACCTTATTACAGTATAGGTTTAACCCATAATTCCACATTGCAATAACATGAAATAACATAATTTTAAACTTCACGACATATTTGAATCATATAATGTTGTTATATCATTAAGTAATATTACTGTTTTAAAAAAAAATGGATTTGATTAATTTACATTAGTTTAAATTACATCAATGCTGAATTCCTAACGAAGCTCACTGTATCTTGGCCCAAGTCATATAAAATTGATAACTTTACTGTTGCATAAGCCCAGATTAAGTTTTCTGTCAAATTTGGGAAGATGGATGAATTCTATTATGGTTTTATGTAATTACTGAACCTTCATTTTTTAGTTACTTGTGTATAATATATTCAATGTTTATATGAATTAATAAGCATGTTATGCACTATGTTTTATCCTATTTTGGTTAGATTCTAAATTAGGAGCGATGCCTCTCCGTGTCTCTAACTTGAAACAATAGAAACCAGCATAGCAACAATCAAGTGAGTATATTGAAAAAAACATGAGATTAGCTTGAGAAAGCAAGGGCCATACTGGCCTTTTGAAGGCCGGCCCTGGCTTGCTTTACTATATATTAAGCTACACAAGCCTCCACTGGCTAGGGCTTTTATCCGCTCACCTTCATGGACCTAAAGGTTTCATTTCAATGCACTTTCAAGAACCATAAAATTTAACATTTTCTTTTTCTTTCTTTTTAAACTATAGTTAATGCTATTAATGAATCTGATTCTCCTTATTTTGAAACTAAGATTATCAACTAACTTTTCTTTTTGGCAAAAATTGAACTTGAAAATAAGTTGAAAAAGCATTAAATATGACTAAAAATCATTTACAAAGAAAAATATAGAAAGTTAAACAGTTTTAAATATGATAACCCATTTTAAGAATTTGTATAACATAAAAATGTTAATACAGTATATTTATATTAAGTTGAATATAATCAAAATAGCTTATAATGCTTTCAAATTAAAACTTGGAGATACTATTGAAGGATTAGATGATTTGAAGCATAGAAAGGAAGGAGCTGGAGAAACATAGAAGTCAAGTTCAAGAGTTCATGCAGTTCAACATTTTTATCTTGAATGTGGACCAACCAAATATGATTATATTTAGAATAATTAAGTTTAAAGAGGAGTGTAGACAATAGTAAACTTAAATTATTAAATATTTACTAACAGTCAATAATTGTTTTAAAGTATTTATAAAAGTCTAAATATATGAATGATTATATATTTAGAGTATTAAGTATCATGAATATGATAAATAAATAATTAAGTTTATAAGTATAGAATCATATGCATCTCTATTAAGAGATACAGCGGTATCTTGCATACTTGATAACGAAAAATATAAATCTGTGATAATTCTTCTCTCTTTAAGAATTTTTTCTTATATTGTGTTTCCTGCTTTCTAACAAAAGTCATCCAACAATATTTCGTGGTTAAAGATTAACAAGAAACAATAAAAGGCAAAGATTAACAAGAAACAATAAAAAGGCATGGAGCCGGAGCATCCTGCAGAAATTATTTCAGGCGCTTCAATGTCCATGGCCCTGCAGTTCTTCCAGTCCTAGAGGTCATTCGCAACAGGAGTAGCTCCTTCTAGAACCCTAACTATCTGTCTTGCACCGAAACGAAAGAATGATTATGGTTCTTCTTAAGATTTTGTAATTAAGATAATGCTACATATATATATTCAACTTGTCAACTTGGAGATGTGTATTACCTGACTCATTTTTGGCCGACTGTCTGGATCCTTACGTACACAGGCTGCAGCACAAATAATCAGTTGCCTCATTTGCTCGGGGTCGTATTCCTGCAAATTGGGGTCAACTAGAAAATCATAGTTCCCTTCGTCCAGCTGAGGCACCACCTGTATATGTTAGATGAAAGTATATGCTCTTATTTTTCCCCTCACATTCATGCTTTATATTAAGCAAACAATAACAAACAGCTTTCAGCAATCTAGAAAGGAAAATGATGTAAATAAGCACACATACAAGATCAACTCTTTTCAAATTATTTGTAGTTGCGGAAGAACAAGAAACGTACCCAGCCAACTATGTCAGTATGATCATCATCAGGTTGTTTCCCAGTAATCAACTCCAGGAGCAAAACACCATACGAATAGACATCGGACTTATCAGTCAACATCCTTGTATCGGCATATTCAGGAGCTATATAACTGCAGTTGAAAGACATGCATGAGAAAAACAGATCAAGAAAACATTCTTTTTTGCTTTTCTTTTTCTCAATGTATATGCAAGGCAGACGACACAGCATTACTTATTTGATTTCCTATTCCAAGAAACTAAATATTAAAAGTTCCCCACCCAGAAGTTCCCCTAACGTCGGTGAATAGATGTGTAACAGAATCTGGGAAAAACTTGGCATTTGCAAAATCTGCAAGCTGAAAAAAATGATTCCCTTGTAAATAATTGATATCATTATACAAGGTCAACATCAAATGCGAAACAAACAGAACAAGGTTGTAGAAATAATAGGAGAAAGAGATTAGAAAAGAAAGAATTATGTGTCTCTTGAATGTGCATGTACGAAGCAATCTTTTTAATACAGAGTATTATCATTTTTATTTTTTTGTTCTCTCCCTAAAACTGAACAAAGAAACAAAACAGCCTCAAGTTTCTAGACAAGAAAACTGAAAGCAGAAAAACAAGAGCCAAAAACTACAAACATACAGCAGAAGAACCAAAGAAATACAAAGACACCGCAAAACGCAGGACACCAAATACTACAAAGAGCAGCCTCCAAAGACCAGAAAGAAACCACCACCAAAACAGCAACCAAACTCTTGCCAACTAAACCAGAAGGTTTGAACCGACATCAAGCAGGCAGATGACAAAAAAAAAAAACTAAAGATTTTCCTATTTCAGCAAAGCTTAATTTGTGGAAATCGACTTCAAGTATATATTCGAAAGGTTTGAACCTTCAGAAGCGATCCTCAATATGAAAAATTAGATTTCAAAGTAGTCGAACCAGTCATCAAAACTTTGTCAATAGGTTTAATTCAACCAAACTGAGGCGGACACGAGGCAAGATATGACTGGCAGTAGAGAACATACTGATACACCAAAAGCACTAAGACAGGAGGATTTAGACTGATGATATGCGGCAGGGGTGCGACCACGATGACATGGCAGAAGGGCAAGTCATTGATATGGGACCAGTACAAGAGATGGGCGGATTTGACGAGTGGCATGAAGTAGAAAAAAGAGCTCAAATTCGGTCAGAAACTAGTTTCCAAAGCTGGAAATCTGAAAAGTACAGAATTGCCGTGTCGGGAATCTTATTTTGGAGGAACCGTACAGGTTCGTCTGACCCTCATTCTGAGTAAGATTTTCTTCTGGATGATCACTAGATATCATAGAATGTGCATGTACTGATAGACATGTTATAGAACAATGATTTGCATTGGAAATGGTGGATGAACTTGAGTGGAGGATTGATTTTCAGAACAGGAAATCTGAAGAACTTCAAGAAAACTGAGTTCAGCAGCCCACTTCGGGGGAGAAGTGATGGGGAGTGGAAGCTTGGCTTTACAGAAGTTTTGTTCTGGGATAATTATGGAGTTTTGAAAAATTACAGGACTAAGGTTACCTTTGGTTCACAATTATCATCAAGAAGAATGTGATTCGCATCAATATGTCGGTGTATGATCCTCGGATTACCTGAAAATAATACATACATACATACTTACATATATAACTATGCCAGAATCGCAATGGGAACCTAATACCTGTAAACATAACTAATGTGTATAATGGCCAAGTGCTAAAGGCATGAAGCTGGGAGTACTTACAGTCTTCATGCAAATATTTCAAACCTCTTGCAGAGCCTCTGGCGATTTTCATTCTGGTTGTCCAGTCCAAAGGTGATATACCATCCCCTGTTGTGTGTTTCACACCAGATATTAATATTAATTGCTTAGATAAGTTCTGGAACATGATATTTATATAATTAAGCTCAGAACTCGAAAAAAAAAAAAAGAATGAGTTTAGGTGGGCTCGCCATGTAACTGAGATTTCAAGGTTTTGTTCGGAACAAATTCAAAAATAAGCAACCTCTTGTCTCCATCAATGCAATATCCAACCAGCTTAACAAGATTTTTGTGGCGCACGCTGTTAATGGCCTTAATCTCCTTCTCAAATTCATCTTCTTGCAGTTCAGTACAAAATTTTAGATTTTTAATTGCCACCCTTTCACCACTTGGAAGGACTCCCTCATAGACTTGGAAAAAATCACCCTCCTTAAGTAGGTTGGCATTGGAGAAACCATCAGATGCCACTTCTAGTTCTTGAAAAGTAAATCCCTTTGGCTGATAATCTTGAAGCGTTTCGTAATCACTGTCCTCAATTATAGTGATAGGCAGCTCCAACAACCTTTGCTGGAGCAGTGAATTTTGACATGGGAAATCTGGATGGAAAAGACAGAGAATGTATAAATATTTATCCCCTATGTATATATTGTAACTAATAGTAGACTAACACATAAATATATATGAGTATTTTAGTATTTAATATTATATAATTGAATATACTCGGTTATTTATAACTAATAAATATGTTTAATAATTTATTAGTTTGGTATATAGATAAATATATATATATGAATTTCATAAAATTTTCAATGTTTAGCAAACTAAAGAAAGTATACCGCGCAAGAAAGCAATGTCATTCACATCCCATATATCCTTCAAAGGCATATTCCCTTCAAGAGCTTGAACTATCTACATTGCGTTAGTATTAGAAAGGTTAGTAACATAAAAGCAAAACTGTGTTCTTTGACGATTGCATTATTTGATGTGTTTCTGAATACTCAAATACACACACATATATTATATATTACCTGTTTCATTTTTGGCCGTCTCTCTGAGGGTTTATATACACAAGCAACAGCGCAATGAATCATTCGCTCCACTTCATTTTTATCGCAGTTCCCTTTCAGTTTTGGATCAAGAAGAGACAAATAATCACCAGATCTCAAAGCATGGCTAATCAGAAGCCTAGCCTGAATCATCAAAGTTCAAAGCTTTGAATGACCATTAAAGTAAATTAATTAAATATGATATTAGATAATAAATCAAATGTTTAATTTGTCAAAAATATATTTAATTTTACTCAATTAATTAATTCAATTAGTCTAAATTATTTAGTATATTAAAATATTAGATTAGTCTAGAAATAATAATAAAATTTTATGCCTACGAATTACTTATTATCATCTTAATGGAAATAAAACTTTTATTTTCAGCGAATAAATATATTGAGCTTTTAACCTTGTTGCATTAACCTCTTGGTTCTATACACATTAAGGACTTGTTTCTATAAAGTAAGAATGCCACTAAAGAAAAAGAGAAAGGTAGAACTTTCACTCTGCATATTATTAAGCTCCGGCACTTTATGTTACATTACATCTCTTGTTTTATTTATTTATTTACGCAAATAGTAATCTCATTACCCTAATATATAAAATGAAATGAATGTGCCATAAAAAAGCATGTTAGTATAAAATTGTGCTAATTAGGAAAGAGAAGCTTATTTTTTAATTAATTTAATTAAAAGATAACGTATTCAACATAACAGTGTAATTGTCCATTTTTCCATAATATACTATTTTTTTTCTATTTTCCAATCAGTGTAATTGTCTATATTAACACATTATCTTGCAGTGCGTATATTTTAATTCTATTAAGTCCAATGAAATTAGTCAATATTGTTTATGTAAATAAGACTAGAGGGGCTTAATAATTGTAAAAATTCAAAGTCCTGAAAATAGGTTTGCTTTCTTTTCTTTTAATGGCATTAGTTAAATTTCTAATTCATCAACAAATCCTTACTGTTTGCAAAAAAAATATTAATACAAAGGGGCTAATATGATATAAATAAAGTTTAGGTGTAAGAAATTAATGACTCATATAATTATAATAAGATATTAGTAATTAAATTCTATTGGTTAATGAAAAGTTGTGAATTGAATAGTTATGACTGTTGGTAAATGTTATGACATGAAGGGTTGTAACCATTGGTGCTTTGATGGAAAACCACCATTAGTTTATAAATAAGAGTCTGCTCATATCATAAAAAATTATAGCAAATACAAAAACTAAAAGATTAGAGTATTCATCAATAAGATAAGGGAAAAGGAAGAGAAATAACACTCTATTAAACATGGATCAGTGTATGTTTTCATTGTTAAATAATGAAAAATATAAAGTTTTAGATCAATGGGATATTATAGTTTACATTAGGACCTTAAGAAAATGTAATTTAAAAATTCAAGAACTTAGACAATGGGATTTAATTCTTTTAATACTGAATTGACTACATGTTAGCAACTGAAGGAAAAAAAATTGCACTCATATATATGATTTCTATGTATTAGACAAAATAACAATAAGCAGAATAAAAAATGATCACTTGAATATACAATTCCAGACAAATGGTCTGGCTTTTAATCTTAGCAGCTATTACTTATTGTATGAAAATAACATAACACATCACCATACCAAACACTGCATAAACGGTATAATTCACGTAGAACTAATTAATCTTCACCACTTTAAATTATCATAAAACTATAGTCAGGGAACAAGTAATGCATACCCAATCAACTATACGTGCATTCCTCCTAAATTCAATTGGTTGTCTCCCAGTTATCAGCTCTAGAAGGACAACTCCAAAGGAATAGACATCCGATTTATCAGAAACCTTCTGAGAAGGATAATGCTCAAGATCCGCATATCTGCATTTTAAAATATAGTGAATGAAACAATAACTTAGTTAATAATAAATTCTTCACGTCTTTAAAAAATAAACCTGACCTCTTCTTTTTTTCTTTGTTCCTCTTCCTGAATTTTTATATTTTTATTTGAAATAATGATATAAATAATCACTAAAATTTATATTTTATTTTATTTTGATTATAAATTTTAATTTATTTTATTTCATTCATTTAATTTAATTATATTTCTATTTAGTCATGTCACAAATAAAAGATTGACACATGACAAAAATAGCTAATAAAAGAAATAATTAAGAGAAATAAATGCGACATGTCAATTCTTTATTAGTAATGTAACTAATAAAACTAAATAATTAAAGTAAAATAAATTAAAATTTTATAATCAAAAAATAAAATTAAAAGTAAAATATAGTGAACGTTTATATTCTTATCTCATTAATTCACCATAAAACAACTGAGTCATTCATGTAATGTATTAAAAAAAAAAAAAAAAAAAAGATGTACCATACCCATGAGTTCCCCTACACAGACTGGAGATGTGAGTAACACTAACACTTTCGGGAAAGAACTTGACAAGACCAAAATCTGCAACCTGAACAAACATGGTCTAAATTGATCAGTAGATTTATTCATATAATGCAATTTAAAAGGACAAGGAAACATGACCTAGATATATATCAGTCTTATTTTCCAATTAAGATAATATGAACTTTAAATTAAATAAAAGAATATATATGTTTGACGGATAAAAATTATACATAAATGCAAAAAAAAAAAAAATAACCACACCCTTAGCTCTTCATAAAACTGTCCTATATATATACCTTTGGTTTAAAGTCAGCATCAAGAAGAATGTTATCTGCTTTAATGTCCCGGTGTATGATCTTAGGATTACCTGAAGATACACATGTCAGAAAATTAAGAGAGTGCAAGTCAGAGACCATGTAAATCTAACATGAAAATATGTTTTAAATTAGAAAAGAGCTAAAGGCAAAGATTGTAGGTGAATATTTATTTACTTAGGTTAACACAAAAAAATGAATTAAATTAAAGTATAATTAACCCCCTAATAACTCTTTTGTGGTGCGTAGCATCCATGAAAGCACTCATGAAATCATCCAGAGAATTGTACAAATTTAGAAAATAAATAAGTGTAAGACTCACCTAACTATATATCAAAATATATAAAATATAATAATAAGAAGAAAGTAACATTAAGTTACTCACAGTCTTCGTGTAGATATTCCAACCCCTTCGCAGAGCCTATGGCAATATTTATTCGTTTTGGCCACTCCAAAGTTGGTGTTTTCTTTCCTGCAAATTAGTACCATTTATCGTTTAGTAAGATCATTATATCAAATTATAGTGGCCTGGATAATCATAAATATGTGTTATCAGTTCAAATTACAAAAGGAATTATGCTGTACTTGTACATCAAAAGGACTAGAGAGAAAAAAGAAAAAGGAAAAGAGAAAGAGAAGAAGAAGAAGGAGAAGAAAGATTAACCATGTAAATGAGTTTTCAAGGAATTGTTGGGAACAAACTCTAAAACTAGCAATCTATCTGGTCCGTTAATGCAGTAGCCAATAAGCTTGACGAGATTTCGATGACGCACACTGCTAATAGCCTTAATTTCTTTCTCAAATTCATCTTCCCTCTGTCCATCCCTATATTTGAATTTCTTAATAGCAACAACTTCTCCAGTATTTCGAAGGACTCCCTTATAGACATGAGCAAAACCACCCTCCCCAAGGAGGTGAACATGTGAGAAATAACCTGTTGCTATTCCCATTTCATCGTATGTAAAGATCCTCGGCCGATACTGGCATTTCTCTATGATTGGAGAACGCTCAGAAGTCGGAAGCTCCTCAACGCTATCAACTGCAGTGTCTTCAGTAGGAGTAGGCTCAATATTTGTAGGCTCCAGAAACTCAAGGCTATCAGGTGAAGATTGTTCAATTCTGAGATCGGGAAGCTCCGATGCTGATTCCGAACTGTCGACATACTCACAAGATCGGCGAGCAGCTTGAATATCAATCAAATCTGAACTTTCTCTGAGCTGTAGTGGAGTAACGAGCGGCGGTGTTGTAAAATTAGACTTGTCAGCTGAGAGAATGTAGGTCAAGAAAATAAACATGAGAACAAACTGTGAGAAATAGTATAAAGAACTCTTAATATAACTTAAAAAGAAACCGCGCAAGGCATACAGCTTCCCGTGGAAAGGCACGACCCCATCGCAAGATTTTACAGTTCTTCCTTTACTTGCTCACTTCAGAGAGAGAGAGAGAGTGGTACCTGAAGAATTGAAGAAGAAAAGAATCTGGGGAGAGAAGGGAATCAGTTTACTAATAATCATCACACCTGATGCATGGGTGGAGGACCTGCAGTTAACTGTTGCAGGCTCAATTCCCTATGACAGCTAATGATTGCTAACAGAATTACACGGAAATAAAGAGAATAACGGATTTCTTACACGTGTCTCCCACAATGCAGCTATACTAACTACTTCAACTACCAGAACGACACAATTAATAAAGGAAACGACATTGCACTAGTTTCCCATGTATCAGAGAGAGAGAGAGAGAGAGAGATGAATGAAAAGGGGCAGAAGGGTAACTTTCGTTCACAGCACATTCTCATCAACCGATTCACTGTTCCTTTATTAGGTTTCCCATATATCAAACCTGTTCCTTGTAGAAATAAAACAAATATAAAGAAATGGCACATGATTCAGGATGGCTTGTTCATTGAATTAAGAAATCATTTTGTGGATACAAGCAGAATATAATGCTAATTAGAAGAACAAAAATTAAAGAGTTGTCTTTAGGAATGATAAGGGGGAACTCATTTATGGGTTTCTTTCTCTTTTTAATTATTGGGGGTTTGTAGATTTTGGAATGTCTTGCCATGCACGTGGAGACCCATTTGGCAATCACATATTCTGATTCAATAGCTGGGATATTCCGATTAATTCATAAAATCCCGTTTAATAAATATATGATGGGTGAATGTACCAATCTGCGTGATGGAAAATGATTAGTGCAACCATGTGATTTCCTAATTTATCCAATGATATTACTGATCAACCAAGGGCGAGAGACTTGGGCTTTGCTCTAGAGTTGATTTTTGTTTTATTCAGGAAAATAGGAATTAGGGCAGCTGCCAGGTGGCTGGTTTCTCTAGACTCTCCCTCAGATAACCATTTCTAGTAGTATCCTCTCGTTTTTAGTAATAATTAATAATAATTTTCTATTGTCCAAAAAGAAAAAGAGAAAAACAAAAGTTTAACTCGGCGCCTACTTGTTATTATTAACATTATATTATTATTACCAAATTAGCTAATGATTATGTAATTCCATATCACTAAATAATTTGGGAATATGTAATTTCTGTTTCCCTGTAAAAAATGGACAAAGGGTAGGAGAAAAGAAACAAGTATTTCAAGCCCTCTCTACGGAAAATGTAACTCTGCCTACATTATCAAGTGCCGAATTAAGTTTGTTCAATTGCATATATTTATTAATTGAGATTATGGTGATGTTGCCATCAAAGGTCCCTTTCCTATAATTTATCTATCAATCATCTCATCTCTTCATTTTTGTTATTTGTCAGACTCAAAACCCTTCTTCTTTTTGACATTTTTATTCCTATTTTTTTTATAGAAATTTATTCTCTTAAAGTACTGCTGAGTTGGATCCTTATTGAGACATTGACTGTAAAATCTTGTATCCTCTTTGTCCTACAAATTTGTTCTCTTGCAGCATGGCTTAGCAGTGAATATTGGTCTGCTATTTAGAATTTTATTAGGTATGTGAAATATACGAGTCCACCTTTTATTTTTTAGTAATATATTATAATCTTTTTAGAATTTAATTTAATATACTTTTCATCATCCTATCAAATTTTTTTTAAAAATATTTTGTTAGTCAAAACATAATAACTTTTAATATTTTAAAATTATCCAAAATATATTATTATTTCCCTTCAGTTATAATGCAATACATAGGTTCTTAAATTCTAAAACTAAAATTATTTTTTACTTTTTATTAATTAGTAAAATATATTAACATAAAAAACTAGACTATCATAAAAACTTATTATAAAATTTAAACTTTATAAATAACTGTAATAACAACGTCAATAAAATAGAGTATTATAATAGATTTTTTGATAATTAATTTTAGATTATAATAATAAGATAAACAAGATAAATTTGTTATGATATATTTTGAAAATCAAATTAAATAATTTTCTTATAAATTTTTTATAATTTAATAATATATTAAAATTTAGTAAATTTAATTTCATAATTATAATATAATCAATAAAGTCACACATGTCTTTTTTTTATACATTGTATATATCATATACAATGTTAGCTTTTTCTTAAATTTATTTAAATGAAAAAGATATAATTACTGACGTTTTATTAAATTTAATTATTTTTTAATTTACAATTAAATTACCATAATTATAATTGATTTTTAATATAAAATAGAGCTTCATAAATTGTTCTTTTAAATTTTATAAATTCAAAATATATAATAATTTCAATATATGATGAGAGGGTTATAGTAATTATAATATAGCATAGGGATCATAGTAATTCATCTTATAAAAGTTGACAATATTTAAGAATAAATTAATCTTTTTATATTATATTAACGGATAATTTTAATAAAAAAGAAAAAAATTAATATTAAAAATATGAAGGATCCACTTGCATATTTCACATATATCTAGGGTCCTAGTAATATACCCCCAAAAGAAAAAGGGACCATCTTGTTAAAGAGTTTCAATCAGTATGTAGAGGTGCAGTGACTATGCTCCTGAAGACGTCTCAAAGGCAGTGAGTGATCTATATATTTGTATGTTTACTGTTAAACTATAATATTAATTAAATTAAGTAACCTGCTAAATAGACAAAAATAAGAAAAAGATAAATTAACTTGTAACCTTTATTACTACTTTGCCATGCTTTTACTTCTCTAACTAACAGGTCATGATGGCAATTCAAATTCTTCTTCTTCTTCTTCTTCTTCTTCTCCTTCATAAACTGTTAAAATTAGCACAAACCCATTTAGTATGAAAATAAAATGAGAAAGTATCCATGATGCGTCTCATATGAGCTAGCATAGAAGATCAAGACATAAACCAATAATCCATAAACAAGAAAGGCAAAGAATCTCTTATGTTTTGGTTGGTTCACTTTATTACAGTGTTGATTTAACCTGCAACTGCAGATTTCAGTAACATAACGTAATCTAATTTTTAACTTCACAACATATTTGAATCATATGACGCACCAAATAATCCAAATGCATAGCAAACACAGTTGTAATGTTCTTGTTAATAATCCTGCAAACGAGTTCGGCTCCATACATAAAAATATAAAAAAAGAAAGAAAAAGGGTGAAAATAGAACCTGTCAATAAGAAGAAGCCAAACCCCACTACTTTAATTCAATTTACTATGTTTATGAAAATAAAAATAAAATAAAATAAATTGCCATGTCCATAAAATAATAAGATAAATAATTAAGTAATTTCAGCTCATTAAAATATAAACTATGTTAGTCCATTTACTATATTTATCTATAAGTTCAATAAATTTTATATTATTCATTTAAGTTGAGTCCAAATCAGTTAAATAACTTATTACATATTTTAATTAAGGATAACCAATTAAAACTTAAGTAGAGAAATTCTTAGTCGTTTGAAAATGGAAACAATGTAATAAGCAAACAGTTGAAATAAAACTATTTAAAATGGACAGACAAATGAGTCGACAACGTGTAATGCTGTAAGCCGAGTAAAAAGCGACGTCGTAATGAAGTTTCCTTTTCCGCTGTAATGAGTATTGAGTGGGGTCTAGAACATCATCATTCCCACTTCAGCATCTGGTCCTCTACTTCCATCAGCTCCAATCAGCCCATGTGGAAATACAAAAATGTAAACGTGTCCTTATTTTTTCTTTTCTAGCTAAAGCTGAACCATTTTTCTGTCGCCTGAATTCTTCTCCGGCGATGTCGTCGCCGGCTCCGGAGCTCACTCCCACCTTACCTCCTCCGCCTTCGGATACCAACACCACTGCTTCTTCGCCTCCGCTGCCTGACACAAACTCCACTGCTTTGACGCCGCCGGTGACCAACTCAACAGCCCTTCCGCCTTCACCAGCGTCGGCTACTACGAATGGATCGACTACGCTAGGTTTAGTTCCGCCACCTTCGTCACGGGGACTGCCGCCGGGGACTCTTGCAGGGCTAATAGTGGGAATAGGTTTAGGAGCAATAATTGTGCTAATTGCTGTCGGCATATTTTTTATCTTTTATCGAAGAAAGAAGAGAAAGGAAGCACTTGCTCACCTTCATGGACCTAAAGGTTTCATTTTTATGCACTTTCAAGAATCATGAAATTATAGATAATTAATTTTCACATTTTCTTTTCTTTCTTTTTACACTACAAAGTTATGCTCTTTCTTAATGCTATTGATTAATCTGATTCTCTTCATGTTCAAACCAAAGAAAATAATCTAATTCTGTTTTGACTTTGGTCTGTAGCGTTTTGTAAAATACTAGCTATTATAAAGGTCTTTTTCTTTTTTCTATTCACTTTGAGTTGTTCGTTTCTGCAAATTTTAGGTTCTTCCTTTGCTCTTTAACTGTAGAATTTTTGTCTATTGCTTTTATATATATTTTTTAAAAAAAAAAAAATGCTAAGGTGGCTAGGATCTGGTGACCTTTGGTGTGTGTTTTTTCTGTCTGTAACTGAAGTAAATGGCTTTAACAATGGCCTCTGTACTTCACACAGGAGATTGAACTAAGGAGGTATCTAGATGATTATGAGTATTGAACATCTCTTAGAGGAGAGAAAACGTGGAGGAATAGAAGCTTAGGAGTTAGAAATGTATGAGTGGGAAGATGGATGTGAAGTGTCTTCTTCAAGTTTTTGGCATTATGTCTCCATATATTGTATCTATAAACATATATTTATCTCTTGGAAGTTTTTCAAGTTCTTTGGGTAGGTCAGTAGGCCTAGTGGCGGAGCTAAACATTTAAGTCTGAGAAGGAGGGATATATGATGATTTCTACTGTTTTATATTATATGCATTCACTAATTTTAAATTTTAATTATAATCCTCATAAGCATTACAATTGGCTAATGTATTAGTTTTGTTTTGGTAATATATTTATCTTAAACTTCTAAATTTGTTTATTGACTGCTTAGTTAAAATCTAGTAATGTATTAATTTTGCTTCTATGTAGATTCTTACTTGATTCTAAACATTTGTTGTTGAAACAATATAACTTTACCTTCCGGGTTTTTAATTTTACAGATAAAAGTCATAATCCTCATAAAGTTAAATAAGCTCATATTTTAAGAGACAAAAAAGAAGATAAAAGTTTCTAGAGGAATTTAAAGATACAAAAAGTTTGAATTTGAATGCTACTACACAGACTTTACTTTAAATTTCACTTTGACTTGTGTCTATGATGTTCTGGTTTCTCTCATGTTTATTTTCTTTTTATTTCTCTGAAATCTCTCTAGAGTCTACATGTTAACCCTCTTATCTTCTTTTTCTTGATGCTTCCTAATGTTAGTTTTCTGTTTATGTCGTATTATAGATGCCATTTTGTGTTCTGCTATATGATACATATATAAATATGAAAAGAGATGATTTGTGGGGTCCATAAATGAATAGAGCTTTGAATTACTAAAGATACTTGTATTTATTGAGGTTTGAGAGACTTTCTAGAGCCCTGCCCCTCTAGTTATATACCTCAGCAATTGCTAGATCTTCTTGTTCATGTTGTTTCTCCCTCTTGACATTTATTTCTTGAAATGGTTGATCCTGTGTGTATGCATATCGCTTCAATTTTCAGCTGATTTAGTTCAATCCAACATTAAATTTATGATTTTATGAATTTTCCATTTCTTATACTGTTTGATTGATCCAAGTCTGCTAGTGAGTCTCACTTTGTCTTTCTGCCTTATTATTTCTAACCGGGCTGCCTCAACATTGGCAACATAACAATCATTCACCTAAAGACAATAAAGTGACATCATTGCTAAGGCCTGCCCCTCCACCAGGAATCTCACCAGTGTTTGGTCCTGCTTCCCACGAACCTCCTTTGACAAATAGTGGTTTGGGCTCTGAGAAACCATTTGCATCATCATCTCCTAGCATTCTTGGGTTGTCACAAGGTACCTTTACTTATGAAGAACTAGCAATGGCTACCAATGGTTTCTCGGATGCTAACCTTATTGGTCAAGGTGGTTTTGGTTATGTCCATAAGGGAATTCTCAATGATGGTAAAGTGATTGCAATTAAACAGCTCAAAGCTGGGAGTGGACAGGGAGAGCGTGAGTTTCAGGCAGAGATTGAGATCATTAGTCGTGTCCATCACCGTCATCTTGTTTCACTGCTTGGGTACTGCATTACTGGAGCCCAGAGGATGCTTGTTTATGAGTTTGTTCCGAACGACACCTTGGAATTCCATTTACATGGTGAGTACTCGCTGTTATCACTCTTCCTTCTTGTTAGGAGTCCTAAGATATCAACAAGGACATGTTTCTCACTGAATGCGTAGAATTTTTACTTCTCTGGTGCTTGTAATTTGAAGAGAGTGATAGAGTAGCAATTTAAATTGGTTTGCAATACTAGAGAGAGGAAGAGTAGCAGAATTTTGGTAATTTCCATATGTTATAGAGTCACCTCCTGAGTTCAAGGGGGGAGTTTATTTTATTTTATTTTTTTATAAAACTCAAGTAGGGAAGTTTAGGAATCCACAGACTAAGGTGTCATCATTGCAAGGAGGTCTGAAGCATTTCATATGAGATTGACAATCGTAGGTTTGGCTTGTGTTGTGAGTTTTATAATTATATATCCAGCTATACATATGAATATCAATGTCTTAACAAACATAAGTGATCTCACAGGAAAGGGGAGACCAACTATGAACTGGTCAACCAGAATGAAAATTGCCGTTGGCTCAGCAAAAGGATTGGCTTATCTACATGAAGAATGTGAGTTTCTTAGGGGGCCATATATAAATGCTACTTCCCTCAGTTTTTGGGCTTTTGTTATTAATATCTGATCATCACTTAATCATTTTTGGTAAATTCATCTTTAGGTCAGCCCAAGATCATACACCGAGATATCAAGGCTGCCAATATTCTTATTGATGATAGCTTCGAAGCGAAGGTATGAAACAAATAGAAATCTTACTCTTGGTACTCTATCAATATTTTTGGCTCTCTATTCTATATTCATCAGATAGGCTTTGAAGTTGAATCTGCTATTTTGTTGAAGAATATTATGATGCGCATCCATCCCTCTTATCCAGACAAGAAGTCATGTTATATAGGCTTCTATAAGTCTTACGAGCTGTTATATATTTCTTAGTATAAAAGTGTCACAATGACGTGATTTCACCCCTACTGATGGAATCATTCAACTGGAAATAAAGTCATGTTGATGGGACCAAAACTTGATTGTTAAACATATATTTTTGGAAATGTTTTTGGAAATGCATGAATTCATTTCAGGTTGCCATGTGAAACTATATAGTTTAACTGTGATAACTTAGGTTCCCTTTCATGCTAAATTATCCGATGCCATTAATCCAGTTGGACCTTTTTTGTTCAGGTTGCTGACTTTGGGCTTGCCAAGTATTCTTTGGATACAGATACTCATGTCTCCACTCGAGTGATGGGTACTTTTGGGTATGGCACATATTTAATATTTTCTGGAAAACTAAAATAACTATGCTATATATGTCTTGAATAATTGATGGCTGGAAGAGGCTACTTTTTGAGCTTTTCATTTGTCTCAAACTTTCTGTTATTGTGGGAAAATTTTCTGAACCAGTTCTTCTATTGCACCTTCTCCAACTGCAGTTACATGGCTCCAGAGTATGCCTCTAGTGGGAAGCTTACAGAGAAGTCGGATGTCTTTTCCTTTGGTGTTGTGCTTCTGGAATTGATTACTGGTCGCCGGCCTGTTGATAGAACTCAAACCTTTGATGATAGCATAGTAGATTGGGTACATACTCCTTTGATGAAACTAGTCTATATCAGTATAACATGATGCAACAGTATCAAACATATAATTGCATCCTCAAGTATGCATGCAGCTGTGAATTCTTAGAAAATGTGAAGGAGAAAAATCCTGTTATTGTGATTTTCCAGAAAATGTCGATTGCTGTGCAGTATTAATATATTTTTCTGATACTTGCATATGCTAATGGCACTAGATGAGTTTGGAAATTCATCCTATGGTAGCAATGATATGTAGCAAAGTGCAAGTGTTAAAGATAATTTAGGATAGTTATTTTTTTTTTTGAGTTCACTGTGCTCTAGCCCTTATCTAGTGGTTTTTCTGAATAAGCATTATAGAGCTTAATTATCAGGTGCCAAAATATGTACATAGTAGCAAAAAGTTAGTTATGATGAAGTTTGATTGACATGGAAAACTAGAGTAGGTGCAAATTTTCCCAATTTATTGCCCACAATATGTTCTGTTATATAAATAGGTAAATGCTACTTTCCATTATGGATATCAACTATTTTGTGAATGCGCAGGCAAGGCCTCTGCTCAATCAAGCTTTGGAAAGTGGCATCTATGATGCTCTAGCTGATCCAAAATTGCAGGACTATGATTCCACTGAAATGACTAGAATGATTGCTTGTGCTGCAGCTTGCATACGTCATTCAGCACGGCTTCGGCCACGAATGAGCCAGGTGATCTTAGCCATTCCTTATGACTAGTTACTAGATTGAATGGCTTCATTGACTGATTGCCGTTTTGAGATTTACTGGAACTAATATTTATTTAACTTAAACTTCATCCTGGCACATAACCCTTCTACCATTACCATCAAATCAGATAATTCGAGCTTTGGAAGGGAATATGTCTCTGGATGAGCTAAGTGATGGAATCACTCCTGGTCACAGCACGGTGTATGGTTCTTATGGAAGCATAGACTATAGTTCTAGCCAATACAAGGAAGACTTGAAAAGATTCAGGAAGATGGCACTAGAAAGTCAAGAACATGTTAGTAGTGAGTACAGTGGAGTCACTAGTGAGTTTGGTCTGCAGCCATCTAGCTCTAGCACTGAAGGCCAGCAAACTACACAAGAGATGGAAGCACAGAAAAAGGAGACAGCAGTCAAGGGTTCCCACGAAAATTCATGACAGTTGATGACATTGTCTCAGTCCATCAAATTCACGTCAGCGAGCCTGCGCAAAAATTAATATTTCGATTCACCATCAGTGGCAGGTCAAGTGCCCATAAAAATCAGCTTGATAAATGAGATCTGCAAAAGAAAAAAAGAAGTATTTAAACTTTATCTGAAGAATGATTCTGAGGAGGTGTGGTTGATCCTATAAAATCAAGACAATTACCACTTAATTCATTAATGAGACTATGGTGAGGGACGTAGTAAAATGGAACTGAGACACGAATGAGATAGGATTTATATGATTAGTTAGGCCATTTTTTTGTAGATGAGACAACTGTATTCTGTGAGTCTCGTTTTGTGCCTTCTATTGCTTGTATATGCTCAAGAATATGTAGTTGGTTTTTTGATACGGTAGGGAAGATCAATTAACTTCCATTTACCTTTTCATGCGGCAACTTTGCTAATTATCAGTTACACCATTGGCATAGTAGTTTCTTGCGGCATCCATGAAGGATCAATTGTAAACCAAGCCACTCTAGCTTTTTGATATTTTACACTTCCAAGTTCTTTGTGCATGTATTGTAATCATCTATACATTTTGTTACCTTAAAGAATGTTTTGTACAGAATCCAATTTCCCTTGTTCGGCCGCCATGCCGTCCTTGGCCATCAGCAGTCAAATTGTTTCGAGTACTTGCCACTCAAAAAATCTATAAAAAGGCCTCCAAGTTTACACTTCTTCCAAGTATCTTCTCTTCTAGCCTTGAGACAAAATAAGGATTTCAGTCAAAAGTGACAAATCCAATGGCTTCTCATGGCTCAATCCTCATCCTTGTGCTCCCTGTTGCCATTGTTCCTATGTTTAGTTTGGCAAAAGAGTACATTGTTGGGGATGAAACAGGGTGGACTATAGCGTTTGATTACCAAGCTTGGGCTCAGGGCAAGGACTTTCGCGGTGGAGACAAACTAGGTAAAGATCTCATTTCAAGAGTTAATTGCTATTATATGGTCCACACTGATACATTAATATTTATTATGTCCAATGTGCTTATACAATGTATTTTATGCATTATGAAGTTTCTTGACTGAAGTCGTTATGTAGATGGTTGATTTTGTAATTTCCAGTATCCTGATGATGAAATCAAGGCTGATCCTTTACCACCAAGCAAGCCGCGAATGGATCCATTGAATTATGAAGGTCCAATCATACGAGCTAGAAGCAAGACATTCAAGGCTGCCTTGTATTCTTTCATGATCCACGTGATAGATAAGATGCATTCAAAAAGCAAGGATAGCGAGTTGGACTTAGAAGATCAAGATTCAACTTTGATTAATTTTATTTCATTCATGAATTAGAGCCTAACGTAAAGACACGAAGATCAACTATAATTTATGTTGAATTCAAATCCAAACGTAAAGCCCAAGTCCAAGGTTGAATATTCAAAATCAAAATCCAAGTCAAACAAGGAGTTTTCTTTTAACAAGTCCAAGTTAAAATAGGAGTTTTTTTTTTTTTTTTTTACTTCAAGTTTTATTTATTTAGAAATCTTGGCCACATATCCTAGTCATTCTAGGATTAGAATTATTTAAACTCTATAAATAGAACTATGTAATTCTGCAAAAGCATACATATATATTTGATTGAATATAAAATCTTATTTTTACTTAAAGAGTTTTTTTAAGTGTTTTTGAGATTAAAACTTATTGTTTAGGTTTTGATTTCACTCCTACCTTAATTTAATTCTATTAACTTGTTAGTTTCTAGGATTAATTAAGTTCATTCCATTATAGCTATTGATCTTATTTCTTTATAAATAAGGGTGATAGTTCTGCAAATATCTTTTGGCAAACTTTATAAGTATCGATCTTGGCGTGTATCCTTCTCTTCCTTAGAAGGTTTACACCACTATTGGTGCCCACAATGTGTTCAGAGTGAACAGAACAGCCTTTCACAATTGCAATATTCCACCACTGGACCAAGCTTTGGCTACTGGGAATGATACAATTGTTTTAGCAACGCCTGGGAAAAAATGGTATATATGTGGAGTAGGCAAGCACTGTGAGGTTGGTGGCCAAAAACTTACTATAACTGTGCAATCTGAAGCTCCAGCTCCATCTCCAAGCATGGTGCCTTCTCCACTCGGTGGTATGCTTGCCAGAAAGAGACTATTCATCAACTTTCTCATGTGGGGATAACTTGCAACAGGGACTTGGGTCGTGGTTTGATTAGGGAAATAGTACTGATTCTTAATAAATGTTATGTTGTAGGAGATTTTGCTCTAGATGATCAAATTCTAGTCATTCAGTGCTAGTTATATATATTCTGAAACTCTGTATCCAGCTTTCTAATTGATGAAACTTCTGATAGCTGAAATGTTTCCTCCACATAGAAAAGAAAAGAATTTATCTAATCTATTACTCTTTGCCTCATCAATGTGAAGCTGCGGGTTATAAGTGGCTAATATGACTGTGTGGAAGCAAATTTCAAATACATTCTTAGCCTGTCTAAAAATTTCCTGAATTTATCCAATTCTTTCGGTCTTTAAACAGCACTTCACATACTTCATTTTTTGTTTAAATAAACAATCCGGCCGCTACAAATTTAATGAATTTCATTTCCTGGCCCGGACCGACAATTTTCTTTTTTCTAATCTCGCTTGTTAAGGTGTATAATTATTATTATTTTTTTATAGAAAATATGAGTTAGTAAAATATTGCTGACTCATAAAGGCATTCAAAAAAGCTCAAAACTCAAAATAATTAAAGAATAACTTTGTTTTCACACTTTCTCATCCTCATCTTCCTCTCTTTATAACAATTATACCCACCATCATTTGAATTTCTCAGCCCCTGAATAATTTTTTGGAGCAAGAAAATGAAGTATGGATTCTTTCAAGAAAATTGTCAAAAAGTGCAAAGCTCAGTAATTTTTTTAAAAGTGAATGCGAAACTGCGGGCTCTAACCTAATATGACTTATGTAGAAGCAATTCTCAAATACATATTTCTCGTCTTGAATCTCTCCCTCATTCTTATGCTCAATCCATCGTCTTCAGTCAATTCCTTGAAAAGTAGTAACAATTAACAACGAGATCTGTAATGCTTAAAATACTCGAATATCTTCATCTTGTAAGTTGCAACTTAAGAAAAAAAAAAAAGAAAAGAAGCCATAATGATGCAGTGAAGTCATAAGCGCTCAATCTGCTTGAAGTGACTACTCAATTAAAAATTTGAATGCAAGATATCCTCTCACAATAAGAAGTGCCAAAGAACAGAGATCAGCAGTTATCCAATATAAGCAGCAGAAGTGGTAAATGTCATTAGGCTGGTCAGAGCCAACTTCAGTTTCCAGGTTCAGAATGTAAAAGGCAGTGCACATGGAGGCAGTGGACCTGGTGGAGGATGTCACTCCCGCAAGACTGCCGAACGTTGTATGCTTCAACTATAAATAAGAACAAAGGAAAAGAACATAGGCAGAGAACTGGAATGCGAAAGCAAGTTTTCTATTGTTGAATTGGTAGTCAGGTTGCTCATACAGCAGAGGTGCAGATCAGTGAGGATGACAAACTCCAAACATCATAGGTTAAAGTTGTTGGCGACAGTATAATCACTAACCGATCCCCGACTTCAACACCAATATGACTAAGTGTGCCTCTAATCTTATTGAAAAAGACTTTTGGTTTACAATGCGATCCAATCCTACAGTTCTAAATGATTTCCCTGAAGGTTACATAGGTTCACTTCACAAATCTGCAGGCTAAAACATGAAAGAGCATGAGAAGAAACCACAAAAGGTGATGGTGAGCAATTCAAAAGTAGCCAATCAACCCTCATTAGGTTACAACTTGCAGGAAGAACCTATGCAACTTCATGGAAAAAAGAAAGCCTGATATAAATGGTAGTTAAAGGACTAAGATTATAAGAAGCTTTCTTATATGCTGCTGAGACGGCCTTCCAACCAAATCATTGTTTGTGACAGTGGCCAACTTATTGATCTAGGAAGGATAAGAAGTATGCAATATGAAGTTTTGAAACATAACTAAAGCAAATAAAGCAACAAAGCTTAATCCCCATCAAAGATGCTGAGTTGATAACCGTCCATCAAGAACACTCATTCAGACAAACTCAGTTTTTCAGCTTTTATATCTCAGCCACTCCAGAATTTCAAATTGCGGACAATTAGCATAGTATTTGAATTGGAACATTAGCCTCCAAAAATTTTGTCCTAGATAAAGTATCAGGCACTTTGGTGATCTGTGCACAGTCTCCTTATGGACCCAATCCCCACTCTGACAAAAATGATACATGACAGTCATGCGATGCTATGCTACACATAATAACCTTGGAAGACCCATTAACTTCAGAATATGCATGGATTTGTTAAAAATAAGAGAAGAAGAAAAAGTTACCCAGAGACATTCTTTACTTCTGCCAGAAAAGAACTCGAGGCAACTTGCCACAAGAAAGTTAACATGCAAGATCATTCCATAACTAGTTCTGCTATTAGCCTCTAAGATTTATTTCTGCAAAGCAAGATGGCCTTGCAACAATCGAACTCTTGAATACTAAGGAGACTTTTGCACCCGAACCACCATGCTCCCTAAAAGCCATTGAATAACTTTAAAGGTTAAATGCCACCTCAAGTGCCTTGGAGGTGATTCGTCATGCCCACTAGATTTTAGTTAAGAGAGTCCAACAAATGCTCAGGATTTCAACAGCACTCAGTTTCAATTTGCACAGAATTTCTATGAACCTTTAGTAGATAGCTTAAGAACGGCATTTGACACAATTAAATGAAGGATGCTTCTCTATGCCCAACAAATTATATTTGGAAATACAATGTAAAGAGATGTATATGATTGAATTTACACACAGCATAGTACCCGCTTGAGCTCCTTGATGCTCAAATGCCAGACCTTATTTTCTCATTTGCTGAAATGTAAACGCCTTAACCAATTAACAACTGTTCAATATCAGCATTGAACTTAAAACAATAATGGCGAGAAATGATAAAAAGACGACCAAAGTCAAAATTCCACCTAAAGAAATGAAGAAACTCAAAGTCGCTTTATAAAACTAAAAAATATAGTTGAGGTCTCATCGCTTTACATATAGAAAAGGGGGGAAAAGTGTAAAAGAAAACCTCTCTTTCCACTAATAAAAGAATAATCAAACTTAACCTCCAGAATTACCTCACTCATGAGAACCATAACCATTAACACCCACTTCAACTCTAGTTGACTTCTCCTCAGTCACATTCTCCTCTTCTTGAATCTCATCCTCGTCAGAATCCAAAGTGAAGTGCCCATTAATCTCCATCTGCTGCATCTCTGCTCCAAGCGGCTTATATCGCATAAAATCGTCACGGCCACCATTCTTCTTAGCCATAATGGAGTAAGCACTCGTCACCATAACCACAAGCAAAGCAAGATGGCAATTAAATTGAAGCGTGGCAATCCCTCTAGCCCTATGATACTCAGGGTGCCCTTTACATTTTATAGTATAATCCCCTCTACTTCTCTCATGCAAAGAGCAACCATGAACAATCATATTGGTGTAAAAGGAAATACCCATTTGCACAAACCAAGTCCCTTGCAAAATCAGCCCAACCCCGCGTGCCAGTCTTGCATAATTATTCGATTTCGAAGAAGATTTCAACTCAAGAATAGTAGAAAGCACACAAATTGAAATAGGTACAAGTAGAAGGTCAAAGTACCTATTCTCAATCCCACTTGTGTCCTTTCTTTGCAAATAATATAACAAGAACTCTTCCACGAAAGCAAACAAAAGAACCAAATTAAGGATTGAAGAAGGGAAAAGAACAGAACTTGAGAATTTGGATAGCAAACCTAAAATTGAATACAGCAAAAAGAGTGCAGCAATAGCAAGGACTTGCAACTGAAGGGCATACCCAATTGTATCTTTTGAATCAATAGCGTTGAAAAGAGAGATTAAAGAGTCGATAATAAAGAGAAAAGAGAAAACAGTGATACCGATATAAATTAAAGATTGGCCTTTTGGGTTCTTTTCTATAGCTGATTTTGTTATCTGATGATTGACAGGTGAAGATGACATTGAACTTGAGAGAGATTCATATGCACCAATCAGCATAAAACCAGCACCTGCAACTGTAAGAGAGAAAAGCCCCATTCTTAATTGAAACTTCTTTAATCTAATTCTGTCTCTGTTTTGAGATCAAGTTTGAGCTTTTTGTATAAAGCAGTAAATTTTGGGAAATGGGCTTTGTTGCAGCACATGATTTAGAATTCAGAAAGGCCAGAATCGGTGAGTTGTGCTGAGTTATGCTTTGTCTCTAATGTTTTGACTTTTTGTTTTGTTCTGATTCTCCACAGTCGCCAGCTGAGGATTATTCTTCAAGCTTACACCAGGCTGGTAGGCGACGACTGGTTGGCTGCCCGACCCGATACTTGAATCACCGTTTGGGTCAGGAGAGTGGGCCAACTGAAGTTCATGTACCCAACAAGTAGTTTTTTTTCCTACAACTTACAAGCATGTGCCTGGTAAGTTTTCTCTCTTTTCTTTTCTTTTTTTCTAAATTAACAGTGAACAGAAAAGGAGATGTGGAGAAGGTATTTTAACGAAAGAAAGAAAAAAAAAAAAAAAAAGAGGAAGAAGGACGAACAATATAATAATATTTACTTTTTATATTTAGAGATATTATTAAATAATCTTTAATAAAAGAAGAAGGAAATTAATCAATTTTTTTTATTTTTTATTAAAATTATAAAAATAAAAAAAATAATTAAGAATTAATTTAAATACTCTTAAAAAAAATATTAATTTTAAATTTTATATTTTTATTAGATGTTATTTTTATAATACATAATAAAATATATATAGTAAAGCTAAAACAGTCAATATAAAATTGAGAATAAAAAATAAATAAATTTTGATAAAATTATTAAAATAATTATTTATCTTCAAACAATAATGATGATGAAAAATGAGTTAGTTAAATATTTGATTATCTAATTTCACAAATACATCAAAACCATCTAATCAATAGCAAAAGAAAAAGAAAATCACTTGAACCGAGAATTCTAAAAACAAATAAAATGTGCTTTTTTTTTACATAGAGGATAAAAAAGCACCAACTGCCTTCAACAAAACACCAGATCTCCAAACGACAGCAGTAGCAAAATCTACAACACCAGAAGCGACAATAGCCACACCAAACGGCAGACCAACAAATGAACACGACACAACCACATGTGCCCAATAAGTTTTCTTCTTTTTCTTTCTTTCTTTGAGAAAGATGTGCCCAATAAGTTGGAACAAAAGATTTCTGACATTTTGGTGAACCCATGGAACATCGGATGTTGAATATGTAATTTAACTTTTTAATTGTATGATTAAGACAAATATTGTTTCTTTTATATGGAAAAAATAAATATACTTGAGTCATATTTTAATTTGAGAAATTATTGGTGAAAATTTAATTTAATTAATGTGTTTATATTTGATTTGATAGTATCATTATATATATATATATAATTTTTTTAAAAACAGATATAGTTAATATGTTTGTCCAATAGATTAGATTTTTTTTTATAAAATAAAAAATAAATTACTATATTCTAAAAAAAAAGAGATTTTGTCAATCTCCAATATTAACTAAATTTTGATAATTCATAATTTATATTTATATATTTAATTTAATATATATTTATTAGAAACAAAAATGTTATTATTCTTTTCCTATTTCTAACTCTATTTTTTAAACAGATTCTAAAAACTGACAACTGGAAATCATTTTAACCGGAAAAGAAAGCGAAAACTTACATTTAGTTTAAAGTTTTTATTTTTATTTTTATTTTTTTACTTTTTGAAAGGAATACTTTTATAAAGTTTTAGGATTATGGAAAAGGGTATAAAAAAGAATATTCTATCCACCACAAGGGCATTATGGGAAAACTGGTTAAGAAAAGTAACGGTATCTCTCCTCTCCCTTAACTAACAGAAACAAAAATAAACAATCTGAAGCACAATTTGAAGAATTAAGAGGAAAAAAAAATTATAACGTTAATAAACACAGATTTTCAATTCTCTCGAATTAATAATAGAGATCTAATGGCTTCCCGTAGACGCATGCTCCTTAAGGTCATAATTCTCGGTGACAGCGGGTATTTTCTTCTTCTTCTTCTTCTTCATCATCATCATCTTCTTCTTATTTTCTTAGTATTCTTTTTGAATTTACCTCTCGCCCTCTCTTTCAGAATTTAATCGTCGTTTTGAATCTTAGTTTATTTGTATCGTTTTAGATATTATTGAGAGCGGTAGCCGCAATTAATCTTGATAATCGTGTTTTTTTGTTTTAAAAAAAAAATTAATGTTAATGAGTTTTATATATAATTTTTGTTTTTCTCTTTAATTGATATGTTTTTCTTTGTTTGTTTATGATAATTTGGCAGGGTAGGGAAGACATCATTGATGAATCAGTAATGTTTCTTTAAAACTTTAGATCTTGAATCTGTTTTTCTTTTTTAATGGCTGTATAATTTGGTGATATGAATTATTTGAATTTTGGGAATTTATAGGTATGTGAATCGTAAGTTTAGTAACCAGTATAAAGCGACAATAGGAGCTGATTTTTTGACAAAAGAAGTTCAATTTGAGGATAAGTTATTTACATTGCAGGTTATTTCTTTCGACTACTTTATTTATTTATTTATTTTACTAATTTACTTTTATTTATTAATTCTCTGGCATTTGATCTGTTGTATGCACATACATACTAGGGAATATGTATTGATGGGAATTGAAAACGAAGGTATTCTTCCCCTATACTAGACGAATATAGAAAAAGGAAATGTGATGAATTCATAGTTTGAAGCATGTTTTCTCATTAACTGCCACATCTTAATTAAGTGAAATTACTAGAAATTTTCAGTAAGTTCGAATAGAAGCAAAGAATGCTGGAGAATTAGCCTGTTGGTATACCAAAGACCAAAAATCTGGAATGCTTAATGTGTATAAAAGATATTCCTGAATCGAATGGAGCGAAATTCACCTAGAATGCTATGTAAGGTATCAAGTTAAATATATTGAAGCATGAGAATAATTAAACAACAATGATCAAATGATCGAATGAAGAATTAAAGTCTTGCTGGCTATAACTGGCATTTGCAGTATGCCTTGTCCACTGGAACGACTTTCTAGTTTGGTATGATTGCTGGTCAAAATTGTTAGAGTTGGTCCAAGCAGTTGGGTTTGTAGTTTTGAGTTGATCGCAGAATGTAGCAAACTAATATATATCAAATCTGGATAGTTTGAAAGGTACAAAGACTGTTGCTTGAACATATTAAATTTGAACCAACAAATTTAGATGCAATATTATATACTGCAAGGTCAGCATAACAAAAGATTATGTCTTCTTAATGGATCGCTCATTTGGATGAAGTAATATGAACAAGTTATCTTTGGGCCTCAAAGTTGAGTGGAATTTTCTGAGCCTTGTTGTTCATCTATACAGATATGGGATACTGCCGGGCAGGAAAGGTTTCAAAGCCTTGGAGTGGCTTTCTACCGTGGTGCGGACTGCTGTGTTCTTGTGTATGATGTGAATGTCATGAAGTCATTTGATAATCTTAATAACTGGAGAGAAGAGTTTCTGATTCAGGTGCTAGTTAATTCTAGTTACTAAACATATTTTTTGAAAATTTTAAACGATTGAAATCTGCAATATTATTGTGCAGGCTAGTCCCTCTGACCCTGAGAACTTCCCATTTGTGGTGTTGGGGAACAAAATAGATGTTGATGGTGGCAATAGTCGGGTGGTAAGCTAATTTCCTTCATAATATTCCTCTTCTTTTCCCCCTTTTTATTTGAGAATCTTTCTTGCAATGGCAGTTTTTACAAGTTCAAGAGAGGATAAAACTAGGGAGAGAACTCATTCTCTTTGTTTAGACATCTTGTATTAAACCTTATATTTGGCTCTGGAAGATGTATATCCATTTGATAGATGACACCTCGCAAATGTGGTTTTTTGTTGACTTTAGGTTTCAGAGAAGAAGGCAAAGGCATGGTGTGCTTCTAAGGGAAACATACCTTACTTTGAGACTTCTGCAAAAGAAGGATTTAACGTGGATGCTGCTTTCCAGTGCATAGCCAAAAATGCACTCAAGAATGAACCTGAAGAAGAAATGTAAGTAAAACGAAAAGAAGAGAAACCTTGCAACTAGCAAATGTTTTTGGTCCCCTTTTTCTGCTGAGCAGAAAGGCATTTCTTGAAAATCAATTCAGTAGAAGTACACTCGGTTGATAATTCTATTCTGTCATCCACTTATAGTAGTCCCATTATGACTGCTCTTGGGACAATTTCTGAAATCATTGAATTAGTTCACCTTTTTCTTATCCACATTCTTGTTTCTTTGGCAAACATGTAATCATCTGATCCAAGTCTTGTGTCATGGAGCAGTAACTAATTATTTTGAACTTGTCTTTTGTTGGTGATGATGATAGATACCTTCCCGACACAATCGATGTCGGGGGTGGAGGGAGGCAGCAAAGATCTACAGGGTGTGAATGTTAGAAGGAAGATTTTTGAACTGGAAATGCAACTGTCATTCATATATGTCAAATTTCAATTGAATATGCAGTGATTATAAGTGGGGAGCAATAATTGGGCAAGGGAAAATGAAAATTCTTTTACATGTATAATATGTAGCTGTGGAAACACAGTTCCATTTTCATTTTGATGTCTACTTTTCTGAAAGTTTTATGTTTGTACTTAATATTGTAATATGCGACTCATCTAGATATGTTCTTTGATTTTAATGTTTAATTTTAAGGTAGACATGTAATTGAGAAAAAGAGACGAACCTTTTGCTGAGATTCAGAACCGAATTGATTATAGGATATGACTGAAACATGGAAGGTAAACACAACTCATAATTCAGCTTGACATTAAGTTTAATTTCAGATTTTATGCAGAATACAAATGTGTTTTCAATAGAATTTATTTGCAAATAAAGTCTGGTGTTCGGTACAATAAAAGTTTATTTTAAATGAAATGAATTTTGTATTTAATTTAATTTACTTTCTTTTTGAATTTTTTCTTCAATTAAGAGAGAGCACGAGGCTGAGAGAGTAGAAAAATATAAAATTTCATAATCTAGTTTATTTGTGTAATACTTATAGTTATGCATTATACCAACAGATTATGATAATGTTTTTCTGGATTGATCCAGATACAGAGTCGGTTTAAATTAAAATATTTATGCCTTTCTAGAATTTTATTTTAATGTTTTAATAATAATTTCAGCAACTGAGCTTTTAAAGGAGAACAACTAAAACCGAAACTTGCCAAACTTTGAGAAGTATTAGGGTTTTTGGAGTATCAAAAATTTCAATCCTTGATTAAATTATGGAAGAATCAATAAACGAGATCCTCCCTCCACGTCTGGAAGACGCAGGCCTCGAAGACTGTGCTCTACCTCCCGATTCAATTAAAGAAGCTTTTTTTAAAGCAGCCTCCGCCGTTAAGTCACGCGTCACCTCAATCTTGACCAGCGACGACGAAGATGAAGAGACCGATTGTGTGCAAGACCCTTGGCCTGATGAAGCTAAAGAGTTCGTCGACGGCGCCCCCTGGCCGGAATCTGCTGTGCCGGACAGTTTGACGGGAGTAGAGAGTGGGGCAGATGCGCCGGGCCCGTGTGTGGCGGAGAAGGGTGGGGGAGTGGTGGAGGAGGGTAAGGACAAGGTGGTGGTGGTTGGCGGTGATGACGTGAAGGAGAGAGAAAAAGAAAAGGAGTGTGTTAATGAAGGGTTAAAAGGGTTAAAGATTGGAGGAGAGAAGAAGAAAGGAGAAAATGGGGGTGATTGAGGAGGAGAAAGAAGAAGGTGAGAGGCCAATTTTGACTGAAGGTTTTGTGTAAAAACCCAATTACAAAAAAGTTTATCCCAATTAGAAAAAAGTTTATAGTATCTGCGTTTTTGTTTCTAATATAGTTATGTAGTACTCTAGTGTTTGTTTCATTGTGTTGTTTGTACATGAGCTAATCTTGTTGTAACACTTGTATTGTTTAATCTGAACTTAAGTGAATGTTTCAGTCTGTGAACTTGTTCTTGTGTTGTATATGAATATATTAGATGTTCTATTATTGTTCTCAAATGCATAAGATCTTGTGACCAAGTAGTGAAGTATAGTTGTAATTCTTGGATTATTTGTGATAAATGGCAACATAACAAAATGAGACCTTGTACTTTGGGTGTTTTTTTGGTATTACAATTTACATTGTCGAATAAGCCCTCTATATGATATTATGACTTTATTCTAGCAAATTTTTTTTTTATTTCCAATGGTCTTGGGGAGTGACAATCTGGATACTGCTGAGCAGCCTAATGGTTTTGTCATAGTAGTATTAGAATTTGTTACCTGGTTTTGTCTAATCTGCTGGTGTAAAGATTCATTTATATAGGTCATCTCTGCTGCAATTGTTTTCTTAATGTTTTGCATGTGTTTTATATTCATTTCCATAGATAATTTCTGTTTTAGTTGTTTTCTTAATGTTGTATATGTGTTTTGTTGTGTCAAAAAACTATCTTGAAACGTTGTAAACCTGTTTTAGGGGGTTTTTGTTCAATGTTTCAAAACCGTAATTTTATAAGTTGGAGGCAGCCGAATGACCTGCTTCAATATGCAGGCAGCCGAATTGGAGAATAAGGGAAAAAGAGATACTGAAGCAGGATGAAAAATGGTTCCAATCGCAATTGGGTGGGTTGAAGATACAAATTATGCTGTAAAGATCATTATGGTGTAACTAGACCAGTGAGCAGAATTAGATGGACACAGGAGTAGTGGTTTTGAGTCTGCAATTATTTTTCCTTTTGAAGCTGTGACAAATAGGAACCGGTGTATAGTTTTAGTTGAAAGGAAAATGGATATGCTGAAGGAACTGTGGGTAGATTGTCGATGTGAAGGTAATGAAGATCAAGAATAGAATGCTGGTTGTGATATTTGGGCTGTTCAGTTTTGCCTGTGCCTTTGTGGTAACAACTATGCTAGTATCCTTGTTCATTTCATCACATTATCAATCAATTCAGATACTGTACCTGAATTTGACCAACCCCAAAAGAATTAAGCAGATATAGGCCTATAAGATACTCATAGGAAATAAGGCTCTTCTTCATGACTGAAGTGTCAGATATAAAATAAATTGGCTGTAAGTATTTAGACAACTATATTTGTTTGGTTTCTTTTGTCAATTTTAATGAATCATTAAACAGAATGCTTGCGAATCAAGAGAACTTTTTGATAACTATGTTGGACATCATACGCACTCGGCGGCATGAGGTTGGGAGAGCAGAATGATGTATGGAATGCAGCTGGCTAGAGAGTTCTTTCAGTTTCCAAGTCAAGTAAGAGGACTCTTCTACCTTTAAGTGTTGAAGAAGATTAGGAGAGGTATATTATTCGCTTCCTAAAATTTAACATGCATAATTCATATTTATTGGTAGAACAACTTTTTTTTTTTTTTTTTATTGGTTGGTAAAAACAGTCAAGATTATTAATTTTGCTGACAATCTAATGTGTCACATATTTCAATTTTAAATGGATGTATCATGCTTCAATTCCAGTAGTTAGGATGCTGTCATTGAGGTGTATCATGCAATTGGTTCATCTTGGAATCATACCTCCGAGAAGAAATCTCTTTCATGATTATGAAATGGGGACATAGTGTGAAAAGTTGAAAAGCGTATAGATTTTTGGCGTCTGTATCTCAACTTTACTTAATGTTGCAAGCCTGACGATACAACCTTGCTTGAGAAGCCTTCTGCCCAGAGATGGCTAGAATTTGCCCACGAGTTCTGTACTCTTGGCATTTTGTATTTTCTAATGATGTCTTCTCAGACAAGGCTGGCCGTGATGTCTTTATGTTTGTTTAGATGCATGATCTGTTCTATTTAGCATCCAAAATTTCTGTCATTGCCAAAAAATTTTCTCAAGTGTTAGAGATGAAAGCAGCACGGATTCTCTCTAGAAATTATTCACTTCTATTCTTGGTTTGATGGGAACGGGATTTTGGGAAGATTTTCTTTTCCCTATTACATCTAATGTTAGCCTCAAATATCATCCTCGGACCATATCTTCCTTGTTTGAAGTCAAGTATCATTGAAATTGGACGAGTTTTGTGTGGCTTCCTGTTTACCATAACTAGGATTAGCTGTGTGTATCACAAGTGTGAACTAATGTTATTTTTCTTCAAGAGATAATATGGAACAGTAACATAATGCTTTATCATGTTATAGTCAAGTATTATTGTAGCACGTTAAAGAAATTCCAATATCTATATGTATCTGGACTGTAGAATGTTTGAGTTTATAACACTCAATCCAAATTTGTAAATAAATCTTAATTGTATTTCCGTATAATCTTATAGCATCCTAGGAATCTATCGTGCACAAAGTTCATGACTGGAAAACTAAGTGGGAAAATGCCTTTGTATTTTGGAGATAGCTGAGTGCAAAATCATTTCTTTCATTCAGATTCTTTGTCTGAGCAGTTGATCGAGAAAATAGTATTGTACCTTTTTGAATAATTGGAAAACGACAAATGAGCAATTTTCTTCACGATTTTGATTTGCTGCATGTTAGCGTCTTTGCTACGCTTAGTGTTATTATGAAGTAAGTTCATGAATTTAGAACTACAAGAAAAACGTGAAGATGGTCAATATGCCATGTGTGTGGTTGGAGGATGCATCTGTCACTCCAAACTTTCATGTCACATCTAAAATAATTTATTTCACTTTTATACATTTTTTGTGTGTGAATTGTATCTATGGTGGGAGCTATTGTTTCCTGTATGCAGATGAATTACAATTTCTTGTTAGTTCCATTACATCAGGGACTTGCTTGAAGTAATATTTCTGTAGTTCTCTCATGATTTTGAAATGTTATTTCTTTTTTACCTCCTAAGGAAAGAAAATAGTAAATGAAGTGATAAATAAATGTTCTAACTTTAAGGAACCTGTTTTCTCTGGAATATCGGCTTTATGTCGCTTTCATCTTTGATTTTATTGTATGTACCACAAGACAAATTGATAGAAAAAGAGTAGCTAGATAAAAAGAAAACAGAAATAGAGAGAGGTGGAGAGAGTACTGGTTGAATTTGAATCTGGAGTTTATGAACTCTAGCGTAGGCGGTGATTATCAAAATATGCGTTTTTCAGTCAGATTTGCTCCTGGATTATCAAGTCTGTTTCAATTAAGAGTATAGCATCTGCTTGCAGTATATTTGAAAAATGTGTAAGAGCCGTATATTAGAACTTGGGTTGGAGATTTGGATTTGAGAGTTTTCTATCAAACTTTGTTTGAGAGAGAGAGAGAGAGAGAGAGAGAGAGATTAAGGAATCTGATGGCCAAGATTTGGTCAGTGAGGTGGAGCTTGATAATGCTTGGAGCAATTTTAAGCAGTTTTCTTGTTGTAGGTTCATTGCTTGCTTTATCAGAGACAAGACTGAAACTACTAGGTTCAGATTATAAAAGGCCTAAAGAGGTTGAGTTCCACCATGTAACGCGGGCATCAAACTTCTTTTACCAAAAAGGCCGACTGGGTTATAAACATGTTTGGCCGGTAATTCAGTATTTCATTACCTTATGTTTTTCATGTAATTTTGTTGGATCAACACTTGTTTATTGAGTACAGCTTGGAAAACCATGATATGGTTTTAAGTTTTAGGATGGAAGGGGTTGTAAACATACTGACAGGCTATCAAAGTAATTATGTTAGAATAGTTTTTAATTGAAGTGCTTTTGAGTTTTGACTCTCTTTTCTGTGTGTGCATATGTAAAATTCTTGTTGCAGTTGAATTTGATTATATTATTTTGAGATAATGCTTTGCAGGAAATGAGATTTGGCTGGAAAATTGTGCTTGGTGGCGTAATTGGAGTCTTTGGTGCAGCATGTGGGAGTGTGGGAGGTGTTGGCGGGGGTGGCATCTTTGTTCCTATGCTTACCTTGATTGTTGGGTTTGATGCGAAATCATCAACAGCTTTGTCAAAATGTAAGAAAATGTACACCTTCAAATGCAAATGGCAATTTTTACTATTCAATTCTACTTTTACCGAGCACTGAGGGGTTTCCGTGCAAAAGAGAAAATGAATGCCGCTTAGGCTCTCTTGTCTTAGATTTCAAAAAATTTCTATCAAGTTTTCGAAATATTTATTTTAGGAATCTCAAAGTTGGTTCAAAATTTCTTGACTTTCGTTACATAATTGTTTAGTGAATATATTTCACATCTTTTTGTTGGTCCTGCTTGCTTTCTAAGGTATGATAACAGGTGCAGCAGCTGCAACTGTTTACTACAATTTAAAGTTAAGACATCCCACACTTGAGCTGCCTATCATTGACTATGATCTAGCACTTCTATTTCAACCAATGTTGGTCCTAGGAATTAGCCTGGGAGTTGCTCTCAACGTCATTTTTGCAGACTGGGCAATCACAATTTTGCTAATCATTCTTTTCATAGGTATTTCTTTGTTATTATTAGAATATCTATTTGTTAATCTTCTTGGGCTACATGAGTCATTCTGGATATCCTGCAGTGACATCGAGCAAGGCATTCTTCAAGGGTGTTGAAACATGGAAACAAGAAACCAAATTGAAAAAGGTCCTCTAAGTTTCCCGCTCTATAAGCATTATTTTTCTTACTTGATTCTTTTCCGCTTGTTACTTGTTTTCACTTGTTATAATTCCGCAGGAGGCTGCTAGACACTTGGAAATTGATGGTGAGTTGTCTATGAAATTGAGTTGTGCATTGTTTTCCTTTTCTTTCCCTCCTCTTGCTGCAGCTAAATTTGTCATTAATCAGAGGACACAACTGAAGAGATGGAGGAAAAATCTCCTCCCACGGGCTCCACCATTGTTGCTCAAGCACAATTCAGTGAGTCCAAAAGGGAGAAGGTAAAAATATCTCTACGGCTTGTGGTTCATTTACTTACAGTTTTACAGGACTGACTCCTGTAATCTTCTCAGGTCTCTATTGGTGAGAATGTTTGCTGGAAGGAACTTGGACTTCTTGTTGCTGTTTGGTCGATAATTCTTGCCTTGCAGATTGGCAAGGTTTTATCTGCTTATTGCTATTCATTGAAAACTTAATTTTTTGGGTACTCATGAGCAAAACTAATGGGAAGCTTTTATCTGTTTGGTATAGAATTACTCAACAACTTGTTCAGTAACATATTGGGTATTAAGCACATTACAGGTATTTTCATCACAAATAAATGACTTGCATCATTCCTAAATCTCTGAGAAATGTTATGTTAAGTCAGGACAGATGTTATGCTTCCATATTGCCTTTCAGATCCCTGTAGCTGTTGGTGTAACTGGATATGAGGCAATTAGCCTGTATAAAGGCCAGCGAAAGATTGCATCCAGGGGAGAAGTCAGCACAAACTGGAAAATCCACCAACTTGTTTCCTATTCTGCCATTGGTATATTGGCTGGTGTAGTTGGTGGGATGCTTGGACTTGGTGGCGGGTTCATTTTAGGTCCTCTATTTCTGGAGATGGGAATCCCTCCTCAGGTGTAATTGCCCTGCTTCTTTTATTTGATGTTCCTGAAAGAACCGATTACTGTAGCTTATGTTAAAGTAAAACCTGATTTATGTCTGGATTAATGCATTATTGCAGGTGTCAAGTGCTACAGCTACATTTATTATGGCTTTCTCTGCTTCCATGTCCGTCATCGAATATTATCTTCTCAAACGTTTCCCTGTTCCTTATGGTAACTTAGATAGCTGACTGAGTTTAGTGCTCATCAAAATGCAATTGTGAGGAAAATATTTTCATCAGAGAATTTAATTATTTGTTCTATTCTTAACAGCTCTTTACCTTTTTGCTGTGGCTATCATTGCTGCATTTGTGGGGCAACATGTGGTAAGAAAGTTGATTAGCTTACTGGGGAGAGCATCCCTGATAATTTTCATTCTAGCCTTCACAATCTTTGCAAGTGCAATATCACTCGGTATGTATTATTTTAACCGCTTATTTTCTGCAAAATTTTATAGACAATGTGATATTTTCATATGAATCTCATATATTGCTGTCATCATTAATGAAGCCTTTTTGTTTTTGTCCTTGAGCAGGTGGTGTTGGCATAGCACGTGCAATTAAAAAGATCGAAAGGAAGGAGTACATGGGATTCGAGGACATTTGTTCTTATGAAGCTTAGTATCTGTCTCTATTTTCTACATTTGAAGTCCTCCACATTACGATTGCTTCTATAACTTCAGATTCTTGGTTTAGCTATTATATGTTACTTGCCTGATGACTTGAAACATTAATCCCTTGACATGACTGGAGCTTTAATTCTAAAGGAGCTTCTTCTGTCCTACTTGTCTGATGCGCCTCCTCCCACTTTGGAGCAAGAGGCTTGTGAAGCTGCAAGCACTCATCGCGTTATCTGTTGGAAACTTAAGATTGATTTTCTAGCTGATTGGTTAGCGTCTCTGTTCTTGACTTGGTAATATTTTTGAATGGAGGGTGGAACCTAAGATCCTGCATGCCTAACATTGAATAGTTTAATGTATATGGCTCTTCGTTTAATTTTTAATAATGTCCTCTTAAGCTCATATCCAAGTAACCATGCTTGTTATTTCCAAAGGGTTTGATTAGCTTTCAATTGTTTGATAAAATCAAGTTTAGAATTAGATACTCTTCAATGGGAGCAGGCCATCATTTTGTTATTAGATACTCGTCAATGGGAGCATGCCATCTTGGATTGTAAATTGTGATTTGTTATAGAAATTATTATTATTATTATTATTATTTTATTTTGGTAAGATGCGTGTGCTGTGCATGAACAGAATGCAAATGCTACCCTTGCCTATAAGGAATGCAAGTATCTATATGGAATTGTATGCGTTTTGCCTCCAAAAATAATTTATATCCATAATAATAGTAATAATAATAATAACAAAAAGACGAGAAGACCATCTCACCTGTTGTGATGCATAAACAAAAAGCAACATGCTGGCCAAGCATTGCCTGGACAGTAATTGGGATAACAAAGCATTAAATCCTGGGCTTGTAGAGATTCTGCAAGTGCTCGGATGATTTGTAGAGATGCTACACTTCAAAGTTCAAAGATAACAGAGAAGTGGGAGAAACAAAAGTTAGGTGTCAAAACCTTTTGAAGATATCCTGTAAGAAAAGAATAAACGTGCAAGTGAAAAATGATTTTCTAGTATAAAGTGCACAACCTTCTATGGGGGAAGAACAACTAGCAAAAGAAATTGGAGGAAATATAAAATAGAAGTTGACACCATATTTTGGCAGCCAAAAAGAATTTTGACAGACTCAAGTCATTCTATCTAGTGATTTGATCAAAGTGAACAGAGTACAAATATGGTAGGTTTGAATTCCACTCCATTCAGAAACTTTCAATTCGAGCTCGATTTGGTCCAATTTAGTTACTCTATATAAAAGGATAAAATCATGGGATGGAACCTCATTTTTTAACCTCAACTTCAATTAAATGATATTTTGGACTTAGACTTGAGGTTAAGATAGTAAACTAATAAAATTCTGAGATTTCTGTTGAAATTGAAAATTTTATTTATATTGCAATTGTAGAGAGTTATAAGCTCTTGATTAGATCCGGATCGATGTAGTGTTTTTAAGTCTTTATATAAGGATAATATCATACTTTTATAGAAATAGTAAAATATCTTACCAAATGTATGTATTCTTTACTAGAAATGTTGGGTTTATAATTTAAATTTTAAATTCGAAATATTAATTTTAATATTTTTTTCATTAATTTTATTATATATTTCCAAAATTTCTTAACGGTAGATGCTAATTTATATTTTTAAGGTTGGCTATTGTGAAGATTTTTGAGGAAGCTATCTTATAATTAAACTAAACAACTAAGTATAACAGCATTTTCAACAAGCTCTTAAATAAAACTTTCCCCGTTATAGAGAATATATATAAAAATTAGGCTTTCAAAAGACTTTCTATTTTATCATTCTTCTCTAAAATAACTTAAGAATTGCATTCTCTCTTTTTAAATTTAAAAAATAAAAAAGCGACTCTTAAGTATATTTTATTATTTCGCTTTCTTATATATATATATATATATATTTTAAGAGTAACGTTCTATCTCCTTATTTTTTTTTCTTTCTCTTTTTACTTTATTAATAAAAAGTTAACTAAGGAGTAAAATAAAAAAATATCGTTGGAATATACACACATTTCAAGACAAATTAAAATAAAGAGTTGATAATTTATAATTTAATAGAGAAACATATATAAAATATTGTTGAAAATGTTCTAACAACAGTCAAACAATAAAAGATTTGTTAAATATATTAATGGAGTTATTATTCAAGTACATGTCATATAATATATCAACAACATTTTAAGATCTTGCGTTCAAGTCCAACAACTTATTGCCTAAAATTTACTGAGATTTGGTATAGAGACGTTCTATGTATGAGGGGTTTACATTTCCAAGTTGAATTAAAGCATTATTCAATTGTTAATTTTATTAAAAGAATAAAAATTGCGATTTTAATCAAAGCTTTAGTTAATTAAAAAGAAACAAAAAAAATTCTTAGTTGTTACATTCCATGACATAACACTATTGGTATAATTTCAATTAACAAACTTCATAAATTGAGCAAAATAACATAAATCAAGATCTAGCACTTATAAAAATAACTAGTTTCATAAAAGAAAATTTAATTGATCAAAATCTATGAGTAAATTATCATAGAACATGAACAAACAAGTCCGCGAAAATAGGTCACTTGAATAAAAAAATGATGAATTGAACAAATCTAAGAGTAAATTATCATATAACAAGAATTAGCACTTATGTAGTTTATCAATTCCAAATAATTTAATGAATTGATAAAAAACCTAAGAGTAAAATATTATAGGAAAGTAAGTCAATTGAATACAAAATTGTTGAATTGATCAAATTCTAGGACTAATTTTTCATAGAACATGATCTAGCAGTTTTCAGAATAAGTCAATTGAATAAAAATGATAAATTAATAAAACCCTAAAAGTAAATTTTTATAAAACATGAATCTACTACTTGTGAAAGTTTGTCAATTCAATAAAAGATGCTGACTTAATTAAACCTAACAGTACATTATCATAAGATATGATGAAGCACTTCTGAAAATAGTTTAATTGAATCAAAGTTCTATGATCAGGCACTTCTGGAAGCAGTTTGATTGAATCAAAGTTCAATTAATTAAGAGAATTATAATTCAATTATAATTGCATATGATCTACCATAATCAATGCAAAAGGATTAGATTATGCATACTAATTTGATGGGTTTAAATTTTCTTAATATATTACAAATAGTTTTAGTAATTATTGGATAGCTCGATTTGTTTATAAGTTCATCGTACATAATAATACAATAAAATTTATAATATTTAGTTTATATTATAGTTTATCATTTCATTCGTCAATAAAAGTCTAAAGAAATAAAAACAAATAAAAACTCATAATTCATAATCTAAGCACTATGAATATAATTTTTTTGAACTTGAATATATAAAACTAAACTAAAAATATTAAATGATTTGGAGTTAGTTGGTATTTCAAGAAGTATATTACTCATTATTTTGCATTGTTAGTAACAATAGTAAAGGATGTGTTGGTGGTTGAAATTTCTAGATTAATGTCAAAATTGTTTTGCTTCGTCTAAAAAAAAATGATTGGGCCGCAAGAAGTGTGAATTGTTTACATATTCATTGCAATATTACATTTTTCTTTTCTTTTCAATTTTATGTTTGTGTTAGAATAGTCGTAGACGTGTAATTTATTCTAATTAAGTTATTGTTTCCATAATTAAACTTATTAAATATTTTTTTAATTTAAATAAAATACTAAAAACGACAATTAGTAGGCAACTAAGGAAGTATATAAGAAAGGCATGAGTGTCCTTCAACTTGCAAATGACAACATTAGTTACTATATTTAGGCTTAATGATTAATTAAATCTTAAAATTTACTCTTTTTAATGATTTTATTTAAAAATTTAAAAATACTTTTAATTTATTTTTAACAGTACTCTTAAAAGATAATTTTTACATTTTCATGAATAAAAAAATAACGTGACAAGTCTAATATGCTTACTAAAAAAAAATTAAAAATCAGTAAAGATTTTATCCTAAATTTAACAACATAGCCATTAAATGTATTACATATAATACATTATTTTCATACTTCTTGCATATAATTGCATTAAGCTTTTTATTTATTTATAATTTTTTTAGTCGATTCACAATGTCATTTTTTTGTTGTAAAATTATAAAAATTATTTTAAAAAAATTATTTTTAAAAATAAAATGAAGTACGAATAAGTATTCTTAAATTCGGAAAGCATTAGATGAAATAGTTAAAAAAAAGTATATGTAATAAATAATTAGATTGTATTTGACACGAGTGAAATTGAGCTATAAAAGGAGGATAAAAGAGTGTATTGGAGATGGGAAACTCGTATACGTAAAGTGTAAAACCAATTGCTTTCGGATGCTATTGAGAAGCGGTACTTTCTCTCTTACATTACATGGTTTTCTTGCTTCTTGGAAATGGAGAACAGCAAACAGTCAAAAATGATACAACTGGCCCTCGAAGAAATAAGCTTTGCATCAGTCACCCTCTCGATGTCCACGTGAAAAGAAGCAACTTGAAATCTATATCTGGTGATCTTGTTTCATAAACAATATCATGTCTTTACTTGGAGAAATAGGCCACCCTCATGTTACGCAACACGAACTGGCCAAAGCCTCGCCTTCATAGTAGGTGAGGATAGGCCAACATGGCTCACATCTGAAATTGGTCAACTTTTGTAACCCTACTTTCTATTTTATTTTATTTCTCTTTCTCTCTCTCTCTCTCTCAAAGGTTAAGGATATTCTTGGACCAATTTGCACACGAACTGAAAATTAAACCCCTTCCCAGTGAAATCTTATTATACTCCTGTCTATTTTTCTCAAGACATTCACTGACTGATTAATTGTATTTAGGACATATTGCATGTTTCTTTATTAATTGATAAAGAATGGATAATTAGTAGCTCAAGCGAAGATTTATTTAGACTAAATTTTACTATGATAAACAAACTTTCAATGTGATACTGATTTGAAGAAGTGTGCAGAAAGATATTGAAAAATAATATAAAAAAAAAGCATTAAAATTTCTTTACTAGAGATTCTGCGAGTCATGCATTGGTTATATAATAACAATTTCTCATACATGAGACAAGATAATCAAAGAAAGTCAGAAAGTGCAATAACAAAACTTAGTTGTCAAAACCTTTCGAAAATCTTTTTGTAAGCAAAAGTGCATGCTTAAATCTAAAACGTGCAGGACTCAAATTTGATGTTGTTGTGGAAAATGCTGCACCTTAAACCAGATTAATTCTTTGACATTTCCAAAATAATCTTAATTTAATAAAATAAGCAACAGCAAATAACTATAATCAAATATAAAGAAAAAGGTAAGGGGAAGAATTTCACAGAATTTCTTATTTGACAAGTTCAAGTGATTTTCTGACAGATATGTACGCTAGTTTTTTTATTTAAGTGAATCTTTAGAAAGTGTATTTTGGACATGCATATCTAATTAAGCTGCATTTTGGTTTAGAGTATTTTTTTAAAAAAAAAAAAAAACTTTTCTTCTTTTCTTTCTTAGTGATTGTTTGTTTGGTTTTCGGGCATTGTCTTTGAAATTTGAGACTGAAGAAGATATGATGGACTGCAGTGGGTTAAAAGAATGGAATTTAAGATTGAGGAAGAAATATTTGGTTGGTTTAATTGTTGTAGCTTCAATGGTGATTGTAGCAGAGTCAGCTTCATCTTACAATCAGACTCAACAGGCTGGATATTTGCATCATGGAAATAAAGGTCATTCAGACTATAAACATGTCTGGCCGGTAAGCTCAGTTCCACATTAGTTATTTGTTTCTTTATTGTTTTCCTGAAGAAGTAGTGCACTTAGAAAGTGTAGGAAAAGCAGAAACCAACCTGGAATTGTTTCATTGTTAACTATTTGTATGAAATAATGATTGAACAGGAAATGAGAATTGGGTGGAGAATTGTGGTGGGAGCTATTATTGGATTCTTTGGAGCAGCATTTGGGAGTGCAGGAGGTGTCGGAGGAGGTGGCATTTATGTTCCGATGCTTACCTTGATTATTGGGTTCGATGCAAAATCATCAATAGCCATATCAAAATGTAAGTGATTGATCCTTGAAATGAATACTTGGATAATGTTCATGTGATTTTGTCGAGTTGTTTTAATATGGAGCTGTATTATGTTTGTTTGATCAGGCATGATAACTGGTGCAGCAGCTTCAACAGTATACTACAATTTGAAGCAGAGACATCCTACTCTTGAAATGCCAGTGATCGACTATGATCTTGCTCTCCTAATCCAACCAATGCTGGTTCTAGGAGTTAGCATTGGAGTTACTTTCAATGTTATTTTTGCCGATTGGATGATCACAGTTTTGCTAATTATTATCTTTATATGTAATCATATCTTTTCCTTCCTTAGTTACATATTTATATTATGTGACTGCTTTTCGTGTACAACTAAGTTATTGATTGTATATACTACCTGCAGTTATGTCAACCAAGGCCTTTTCAAAGGGCATTCAAACATGGAAGAAGGAAACCATAAAAAAGAAGGTACATATAATTTATAATTTTCACAAATTTTTAGGCCTGATCTGACTTATAGTTTTCATTATACGTTGAGTATTTCTTTAATATTCATTTCCCCACTGGATTTTGAGTTCTCAGGAGGCTGTCACACCCCTGGAGTTGAATGGTGAGTTCGTTTGTTATTCGAATTTGAGTAAATAAATCTGCAGTCACTGAAAGAATCCTGAGGTGGGCTAGATTGCTCCATTGTTATTAGGTGACAACGCTGAAGTGGTGATTCCCACACCTCCTCCTGAAATCTTAAGCGATAATGCTCAAATTGAAACCAAAGGTCCTAAAAAGGAAAAGGTTAAATACTAACAGCACCAATATACTTTTACAATTTTGGTAGGAAAACAACACAATCTAGTAAGAACTGTACTGATTTTTAAAAAATATTCTCAGGTGTCTCTCATTGAAAATGTTTACTGGAAAGCACTTGGACTTCTTTTAGTTATCTGGTTCATGATCCTTGCTTTGCAGATTGCTAAGGTATCCTTTATTGGTATTGTTTTATTTTATATGCCATTTTAATAGCCACTGAAGCAATAGAAAATTTTGTTATGTTTTCTGCAGAATTACACTAAAACTTGTACTGTGCCATATTGGATATTAGACTTTGCTCAGGTAACTCCTCATATGATTCTTAAAGGAAAGGCCAATGTTCAATAATACAATTTCAGGATCCTGACAGGGATAATCCTAAAATTCGATTTCATCGCCCTGTGATTTTTTTGCTTTTCTGGTCTTTCAGATTCCGGTAGCTGCGTCATTAACTATATATCAGGCAGTTAGACTTTACAAAGGACGGAGAAAAATTGCATCCAGAGGAGAAGCAGGAAGCAATTGGCGGGTACATAAGTTGCTTCTTTATTGCTTTTCTGGTCTATTGGCTGGCATTATTGGAGGATTGCTCGGTCTTGGCGGAGGATTCATTTTAGGTCCACTTTTTCTTGAAATGGGAATCCCTCCACAGGTGCATTAGTTTAACGTTTTCTCTGAAAGAGTAACATTTCTATGCCTTTATTTTAACATGTTCCGTAATTGCCTGTAGGTGTCAAGTGCGACAGCCACATTTGCAATGACATTTTCCGCATCCATGTCTGTCGTGGAATATTACCTTCTGAAGCGTTTCCCAGTTCCTTATGGTAACTTGTTTAGCAATCATGTTGATAATGAACTCAAGGAATTCATCATTCATAATCGATTTAGACATGCACTAATCAATTTTTTAACATACACAGCTCTCTATCCCTTTGCTGTGACCACCCTTGCTGGCTTCGTGGGGCAATATGTAGTGAAAAAAGTCATTGATATGTTAGGAAGAGCATCCATAATCATCTTCATTTTGTCTTTCACAATCTTGGTCAGTGCTATATCATTAGGTATGTATAGATCATAGCTTCTTCAAAGACTTTAAAAACTAAGAATACAGCTAGAATTGTAACTAATTTCAAGGCTTTGAATTTTTTCTGGAGCAGGTGGAGTTGGGTTAGCAGACATGATCAAAAAGATTGAAAGGAAAGAGTACATGGGATTTGAAGACATTTGTTTATATTCGTAGCGTCGTTCCTTCTTATAAATTCATGATTCTGATCATTGACAAGTTGTTAAATGTACCCAATTCTAAAAACTGTAAAAGCGTTTTGTTAGAGACACCATAGAATTCAGTGGAAAGCAGCCTGAAGGTCTACAGGGGCATAGAAATTAATGCTGAGATTTACTCATGAATCTACATGTAGCTAGCTTCAGTTGAAAATTTAGCTTGCTTTAGTACCTGTCCTCTTTTTTATTTTCTTTTTAGCAACTAATGATTCTGATTTTGTTAAAATGAATGAAGTCTGCAATGATAGGATCGATCGATGCCTGGAGTTTGCAATGTTCAGGGCTCATCACTGGTTGGTTATGACATGCTTTAACCCTTATCCCCAACCCCTTTTTCAAAAAATTTGCACCATCATCACGACATGTCAGACGCCAGAAATGTAGTGTTTTTAGTTCCAAATCCTCCATCTCGTGTGATGAATGTTGTGACACAAATGCTCTAAATTTAGCTTATTACCAGATTTTATAAATGTCTTCTGATGTACTGTCTTTAGATAATTAAAATAGCTGCTGTATACAGATATGTGATAGTGCTTAAAGTTAGATCAAATTAAAGGAACATAAAATCAGAATTGTAATTGGTAATCGTTATTTGCTTTTTGACTCTTACTAACTACTGTTATATCTACAGCCTATATATGAGGGTTTTATTAATGAAAATGCGCTGAGTTTCCCTCAGTTTACATTTTCTTTTTAGTGTTAAATCATCATGGTATTAGAGCTATATTTGATCTTTTAGGGACTGTGAAAACCTCTAGAAAACCTGAACTTGAAAGTGGCTGCAAGCAACTTCACAGCAGTCACACCTCCCATATTCAATGGTGATAAATATCCCTTTGGCCAGGAAATAGTAAAAACAGGTATAAGAGCTAATGCCACCGTGGCTCAGATCAAGCAACATAGTGAAGAGTGTGCAAAGAAATTCGAAAAGCTCTTCTCAGGAAATTTTTTGTTGGTATAGTTCTTGTGGCTTCACTGGTGATTTCAACAGAGTTAAGTGTGAAACAAGCATCTTCAACTTACAGTCCGACTCAAAGGGTTTCTCGTAGCTGGCTAGTAAGCTCAATTTCACTTAGATGTCTGATTCTCTATTTATTTCTCGATCACATGTTCTGCATTACTTAGAGAATGTAGGAGAACCCAGGAACAAAAAAAAAAAAAGGATATTGTCATCCTGTGTATCTTTTTTAGCTTTAAGTCTATGTTTTGTTGGTCTAGATAGATTGAAATTTATCTGGGAAATTGTGGTGGGAGCAGTAATTGGATTCCTTGGAGCAGCATTTGGGAGTGCAGGAGGTGTTTGTGGTGGCGGCATTTTGTTTAAAATGCTTAGCATGATTATTGGGTTCGATGCAAATTCATCAATAGCCATAACAAGATGTAAGAGCTACTCTTAATTGATCCAAACGTAATGGCAAAGAATGATTTTATATAATCTTACTAAGGTTAATTTTTTAATGATTTAGCAGTTTTGATTTGTTTATCAGGTATGATCACGGACACATCATTTGCAACATCATACTATAATCTGAACAAGAGACAACCAATGTTGGTTTTAGGAGTTAGCATTGGAGTTGCTCTCGATGTGATTTTTGCCGATTGGATGATTACAGTTCTTCTAGTAATTATCTTCATTTCTTTTGTATGAACTGTCTTCTATTGGCTCACTTATATACTAAAATTTGCAAAAAAAAAGTTTATGGTCTTTATTTGTCTATGTTTTGATTCTACTTATTATTACCTAATTAGTAACATTTAATTTCTCACTTGTTCTTGAGAATGTTGAGTGGAAGGCACTTACACTTCTCTTTGCTATCTGGCTGATCATCCTTGCTTTGCAGATTGCCAAGGTTTTCTTTTCTTTTCTTTTCTTTTCTGAAGTTCCTATTTTACAGGATCCCTTGCTTTTAGTTGATGTTTGAGACACCAAGAGTAATTGAAAATCTTGTAAATATATTCTTGCAGCCTCATACAAGAACTTGTTCAGCACCATATTGGTTGTTAGACTTTGCTCAGGTATATCTCCAATGACACTTGAGGAATATGCCAATATAAAATGATGCTCGATCAGAGAATTCCTGAAATTATAAGTGGTTTTTTCAACACAAGTAGATACCATACCATGTAGCTTATTCCATTAAATTAAACAGACAATAATGTTAAAGAAAACTGGTTGGCAATTCACCCTTTATTGTCGCATGCTATTTTTACCCTTACACACGTCAGCTTTCATTGCCCCCGATATCAGCTCAGAGTCCCACCCCTGAGATGCTCAGTTGCCTGCTAATGAAACAAACTATATGATATCATTTTGTCGCAAAAGAACCACAGTCCTTTATCTGAAACTCCATCAAGCCACAGGTATCAATCTTGACCAGACATATAATGTTCTTACAAATCTGTTTCTCATACTTTGAGGTTACTCATTTTATTAACAATGTAATTTTATAAATACATTATACGTGACACGAATTGGACTAAGAGTCGGTACAAAAAATAGTGTGTTATATAATATTTTTGCGGGATAGGTCATGAATCAATGCGAGGTATTAATCTAATGCAAATTATAACATGGATTCCATACCATGTAAGTATATGGTTCCAAGGGTCCAAAGACGTTAATTTGAATTGTGTTGAATTATAATTTTATCCCTCCTCTTTTAATTTTTTTTAATTATGATAAAATAAATTTATAAAATTAATATTATAAAAATATTTTTTTTATATATTTATAAAAAAGTACTAGTTATTTACTCACATGTTGTAGGATTATCGTAATTATTTTAATTATAAATAATAATCAAAATAATTATTTTTTCATTATCATTTTTTATTCTAATTTGATCCAATTTTAGTCATTCTAATTTTATAATTATTTTTCGATTATATATATTAAAGGGGTAAATTTTTTAATATGTGTCATTATTTTGAAGATTTTTGTTTTGATGTGTGTACTTATTTTTTACAAATGAAATTTTATTTGTTCTCTTTTTCTTAATTCTTAATTATGATAAATGAATTTATAAAAATTAAAAATTATATTAAAGAATTATATATTGAATAAATATTTTATATATTTACGAGAACAAATTTTCTACCCACCTGTTATATGATTTTCGTAATTATTTTGATTATAAATAATTTATATATAAAATTAAATAGAATTTATAATGTTTTATAATTATTTATAATATTTTTAAAAATAATAACAAATTAAATATTTTTAATATTTTTCTTATTTTTTATTATAAAATTTTATTAGTATAATAATATGAAAATTTTTGATAAATTAATAGAATAAACTGCAAAATTGCACATAAACTTGAATTCTATGTATCAATAATAAGTACACGTGTCAAAACAAAAAATTTATATGTTAAAATATAGTAACATATATAAAAAAAAATTATTGGACCAGATACATATTGATTTTTTTGTTCATTTAACATGTACTAAAATGTTCAATTTCTATAAGTATAATGTTTATTAGATGTAATATCCTATAATAATTAATTTTCTTGTATTTAAATATCCATTATCTGTAAATTTAATATTCAATATGGTTAATGTTCATGTTTATTTTGTTTACTGCAATGTCATTGTCTATATATATAATGTTCTTCAATATTTGTGATGCATATTGAAATATTTTTATGATTGACATAAGCAATCATCATTCATGGACACAATTTTTGTTAGTTTGTTAATAGATATTTATCATTAGTGAAAACCATATTCATTAATTCATTCAAATGGACATTATAATATGGACATAATATCCATTAAATATAATTATGAATTAGCAAAAATAGATTATCCTAAACATGATAATATGACCATTAAATATCTCATATATATGCATTTTTTTTATATATTTTATATTTAAATGTAATAATTTCTTTATTAATTCACTGACTTTTATGTTAGTGAGTAGAATTGATTTTTTATTTTATTTTTTATTATAAAATTTTAAAAAATTGTTACAAAAAATGTTTCTAAAAATAAATTAAAAATATTTATATTTATTTTAAAATTATAAAACAACTAGATAAAATTATTAAAAATTTAATATTTAATTAATAATTATGTCAAATATGTAAAGTAAAAGTAATAACAGCAATTCACCCGCCAAAATCATAAAATTAAATATTTTTGATCGTAGGTCTTTTTTCGTAATACTAATCTTCTAATTATATATTAAAGACATAATTATGATCACCATCATTATGTTTTTTTTTTTTCCGAAATGACAAACGAGGAGTAAAGACTTCGAACTTAAAACTTTACTCAAATTGAAACGTATATTTACTCTATGAATGACCGATTAAAAAAGATTTTAGAGTATGCAAGTGAAGAACAAAAAAAAAGGAAAGTAAGTTGAATATTTGATTACATTGATGGTTAATGCGACAAAAGGGCAGGTCTCGAACGATAACATGTTTGGTGGAAAATAATCCTTAGATTATAAGAAAGATCTGATTAATTTTGGTGGAAAATTCTTTTTTTGTGATACGTCTGATCAAATGAATCCAAACTGATATGTGCAAAACGTTGTGCAGCTTTATTTTGCTAACAGATCTGAAAGTATTAAATGAAACCAATTATCTTACCTAACAGTTTTTTATCAAAAGACTGACAGGAGGACGACATCTGAAACAAACACTAATTTAAATTTGATGGAAGTAGGAGGTTTGATTTTAACATAGTTTTCTAATTTAATTTTTATAATTTCTTATGATTATTTTGTTTTTTTTTTTTAGATTTTAATAATTAGATTGTTTACTTTCTTTTATTTTTACAGATTTCATTATTTATTTTATATTCTTTTTTCAATTTTTTAATATTTCTTTTTTTTTACTAAAATTTGTGCACCACAATAAAAATATAGACATAATAATATATGGGATGACTCATAAATATTCACTCAAAATGATATAACAAAATAAACATCACAAACAATAAATAAATTAGATTATTAAATAGAAAAGAATAAGTAAAAAATATATAAAAAGAGAAAACATGAAGTGGCTGCCACCATAATCACTAATACTGGTGGCAGCTAAATTCAATAAACAAAAAAACAAACACTAAATTTTTAAGACTAATAAAGAATTAAAAAGAAAAAAATGAAGAAGAAAAAATAATTTATTTTTTATTTTTATTTGAGCCTTACACGTAGGAATATAATCTAAAATATACATTTTTTTTCCTAATAATAACTCAAATTTCTACATAATTTATTCTCAATTTCCCTTAAATTCTCTTTCTTTCTTCTAAAAGAAGAAAAAAAAAAGAAAAAAACGTCTCTCTCACTCGAAAGCCTTTTTAGGTTACCTTTTTTAGAATAGTTCTTAATTTATATTAACCTTTGTTTTAACTGTTAATTCAGAATCAGCCAATTGTCTCCAAAATTCCTATTGATTTTTATTATTTATTCTAATTATGTTCATCTTTTATTTTAACCAAATTCATTCTTTTTTTTAATCTGATTTATTTAATGTTTACTAATTAATTGAACTATTAGTCAAATAATGATATTATATGCAAATTTTTTTAATAAAAAGAGATTAGTATAAAAATACTACTTTCTGGTTTTACTCATTTGTAATAACGGACTTGGTGATAAAAAACTACTTTATGGTTTACTCTATTAATAAATTACTACTAAACATGTTAATGCACTTTAATATAGCTTTACATTATTACAATTTCATACTATGTGGTTTTTCTTTATTATATATTTACATCTTCTGTGTTACTTTTTAATACTTTATTACTAAATTAAATTAATATAATAAATTTTTTACAAGGTATCTCTCAAATTAATTTTAATTGTAATACAATAACTATTTTTAAGTAATTTGACAGCTAATTAATTGTCTTACGCTTGAAATAAATGATAACAATATATTTTTATAATTAATAATTAAACTAAAATAATATTTTTTTAAATATATCTACAAATTTTTTAAGCATAAAGCTATGTAAAATTATTCTGAAAATATTTATTATTAATGATTTATGTTATATTAATATCAAATCATAAATATTAATATAATAAATTGATTGAGATATATAAGAGACAAATGAAATAAATAAAAATATTATAAAGAATAATCACAGGGTATGAAATTGCAAAAATGTGAAACCACATCATAGCTAATAAACAACGTTTGGTACTAATTTGTTAATGAAATAAATCATATGATAAGTTTTTATTACAAAATAAACCACAAACCCATTATTACGATGAGTGAAACCATATAATAATTTTTTTAAATTTATCTTTAAAAGAATACATTAAAATACATACAATTTTAAACTTTTTTCTAATAATTTCAAAACTCACCAAGTTCAGAAAAAAAAATAAATTATTCTCCTTTATTTTTAATTTTCTTATCTTTGCTTCTTCTGACAATTAAAAAAACAATTAAGGTAAATTATATGGAATATCTGTTATTTTAAAAAAAAAAATATTACGCCACTCAATAGGATTTAAACTTTGGAATCTCTTTCTAAAAATAAATAATAAATTAAGAATTTTATACCAAAAAATATATACTTTTTGTCCTCATTTTTACATTTCCTTGAGCTTAATTAGTTGAATTGATAGAGTGTCTCATAAATACTTAAGCTTTATCAATCACATTTATTTAGAAATTCCAAAAGTACAAAAAAGAAAACCAAAATAATACTCTCCCATCCAATCCAACAAAGTTCATAAATGATCACATGCAAACGATATTTATAAATATAAGATACAAATTGAGAAGGAAGCTATAAATACAATTCTCAAAGCATGTGATAAAATTCAACTAAATTATTATTTTTCTAAAGAAGATGCTTGCCTTTATATCCCACCTAACAGTAAGAACTACCAATAATTTTGTAACACATTGTCTATCTGAACTAAATTCTCAATTGGTCCACACCAATTCTTTCTATATGCAAGTCTTCTTAATTTCTTCTTTTAACCAAATATTCCCATAATAATAAATATATACTGATGATTGTAAAAACCCACATTGAATTTACTCTCAACAAAATATCTTTGATTTTGGATCAACTGAGATAACTTTATTATTAATAACTAAAGAAAAAAGATATAAAATAGATAGCAGAAATTTGAACAGTTCTTGCTCGGTCCGAAAGAAAGCAACTTTTGTTGTGGAAGTGAAATAACTGAACAACTAACATTCTTTTGGGCAATTTTCACCCACACTCCCTCAAATCTATTTTCTTATGTCCTTAGGTTTCAATGTCCTTTACAAATCTTTGAATTTTAAATTTGTACCCTATAAGTCCTTTTTAGTCTAATTCTTTTCAAAAGAAAAATTATTGGAAATTCACCATAAGTACAAATAGTGAGCTTTGGTGCGAAATTAGAGCAAGGGTAGTCAATTATAATGCTACATCTCTTTGAACTTTTGATGGGATTTTATAAAAAAAGACATTTAAAAATTTCGAAATTTACAAATTAAAATTTAAGGATATTAATAAAAAGAAAAACACAACCAAATTTACATATAAAAAATGAAATTAGTTGCCAATGAGATATAGCACAAGTGCTTAATTCCTTAAAATAGTTGACCTTAAGATTTAAAATTTTACATTCAAGACCCATCAGAAGCCGATACTCTCGCCGTCGACTCTTTGAATCCTTAAGGCTATCTTAAGACATCTGAAGATGAATAAATAGGCCTAGTTTGAGATACAACACCAATAAGAAAAATAAAAATAAATTAAAAATGAAATTTACCAAAACATTCCTTGTTTTGATTCAATTGGCAGAGGAGAGGACAATGTCTTTTTGTTAGGTCCAAAAGGTAAGAATCCAATACCACTAATATTTCATCATAGTTGGAGTGTATGAATGAACAAGAAAAGTTTAGTCTTTCTTTATTCATTACCATAAGATTCAACATTTATCAACTTTCTTCTTAAGATTATATATCACACGAAATAACCAATTGCAGTTTCTTGATTTAAAAGCAAGATATTGTTTTCTTCGTGCATTACTATGTCATAAGGTGAGCTCTTAGCCTTCTTAAAACAAATATTAGTCCTCTTGAAATGTTTAATTATTTTAAATTCATCAAAGATCAAGAGATGATCTAACAAGAAAATGTAAAGCCATCTACTTAGAATCTTGATTAGGAGGGTTAATTGTAGCAATTAACTTGTATTTTGGTTAGGTAGAAATACATCCCAGTTGTTTACCAAGAAAGACTAACAACTTATTTGGTCAAAAGGACAAATTAATATCATATATATGACAAATTAATAATGGAAATTTCACTTTCTTGTCCAAAATACACTAATATTGCTCATTACTCACGTGCATTTCCCAAGGATTGGCTATTGCTTTGAACAAGGAAACTCAATTTTAAGCCTTTGTTTTTCTATATTTATAAATTTAATATATGATATATAATATTTTTATAATGAATGAGTAGTTTTTTCCCCTAGTTTAAGTAATTTCATAATTAGATACACTACAAGGATTAACATTTCCTTTCCATATCATCACTTGTATTCAATTTATATAATCTTTATATTAGAAAAGAATCTATTATAATTCTGAAACGGATCTCTCTTTTGAAATATTCTAGAAGATTTGAAAATTTATTTATTTTTAATATTTAACTATTCATTGTGTTTTAGTCCAATTGGACATTTAGAGCATCCTAATCACTTTTTTTTATTTATATCAAATTCTTTTATTTATATCAAATTCTTTATATAAAGAGTTATTTAATAAATTAAGAGTTTAAATATATAAATATAAAATGAAGAGTTTTTTTTTTATTTTCTACTTTTAGAGAGTCAAATTATTATTTTTTTCATTTTGATTCTAGCTATATGCCATAAGTTTTCTGTATTTTATTAATCGAAATTTTTTAATTTTTTTTTTAAATTTATAGAGGATCCATTAATTTATATAATATTTTTTATTTTTATATTTGAATATTTATTGATATGCTTTTTTATTGTAGAATACTTTTATTCACCTAATTTTAGATCATATTCTCATCTACACAATAAATTATGTATAAATAATATTTATATTATTGGTATTAATTAATTTCTAATAATTGAGATGCATATTAATTAGTTAATATTTAAACGTGACTTAAAGGAAAGAAAATTAGTGATGGAGGGTCTGTGATAAATTTATTTATTTTCTTTTTGAAATGGCTTCATAAATAATTAAATCTGATTGCAAAAAGATTAAAAGGAAAAAGAAAAAAAGAAAAAAAAAGAAGAGTGGCAATAGCATAAAAAGGAGGATTAATATGAAAGTCTTAACAAAACGCAAAGAATGTGACGCTGACAGGCAAAGAAGGACAACTGACGGACATTCAATTCAAATCCAAGGCAAGTCATAGTAACAGGTAAAGAAGGTGGAACAAATCCCAGACCCGAAAAAAAGAGATATATATATATACTACAAGAACACGAAAACAAATTTAATCCATTAAAATAAACAGCAGCATTAAGCAACGGAAATGTGAATAAGTGATCCACAGCAGAGAGGAAGAAAGAGAGAGTTTGGCCTTGGGATGGTTGATAAGTTTTAAGTCATTATATATATTAATTGGTAGCAGCTGTGTTTCAACTCAAACGAGGTCAATCACTCTTGTTTGCACTAAATTATGCTACTTAAAATGGAAGACTACACTAGGTAGCCACTGGGTATTTTTTAAAAGTTTTGTGTCTTTTTCACTTTTGGTTTGACCTCAAAGTTTCAAGATTCATTCTTTATTACTGAAGAGACAGAGAGAAGAGTTGTGTTCTGATGGCTATGATTGGGTCAGAATGGAAGAGTTTGAGTTTGAGGTATGTAAAAGCAAGTTTGATTTGCTTCATTGGTGTAGTATCAATGACTATTGTATCAGAGGCAAGACAGCAACAAGAAGGTTCAAGTGATCGTAACAGCGAAGATGTTGAATCTGCTTTCTTGATGAGAGTCGTGAATTTCTTATGGCAAAAAGGTCAATTGGGTTATACACATGTTTGGCCGGTAAGTTCAGTGCTTTATTATCTTAATACATGTCTGGTTTCTGCTTCTTTATTTGCTTGCTTGTATATTGTCGATGTTTAGCTGTCTAGAAAATTTATAGGAGAAGAAGGAAAATAGAGTCTCGAGACTTCTTGCATTTGCATCAGTTGGAAAATGAGAAAGATTAAATCTTTAGTGAACTAGGCGGAGCTATTGGTTTTAAAATTTTTGTGCTGTGAAAATGATGTAAACAATGTGTAGTAGTTTCGCTATGTTACACTTTGTCTTGGTTTTTTTTTCTTATGGTGAAAATTTGATTTGTGACCCTGGATGTGCAGGATATGAAATTTGGGTGGCAAATTGTAGTAGGTAGCATAATTGGATTCTTTGGAGCAGCATTTGGAAGTGTGGGTGGTGTCGGTGGGGGTGGTATTTTTGTCCCCATGCTTACCTTGATCATTGGGTTTGATGCAAAATCATCCACTGCCATATCAAAATGTCAGAGGATCCTACCTTTCTGTCATGAACTTCAATTTGCATCTTTTCTCTTCTTGTTACAAAATAAGTTAGGACTTCAAATTAAAACTCAATATGTCAGAAGTCTTTAACTTGATCTAAAATTGTGATATAAGAGTTTGGAATTGCTACTTGTTCAAATGTTTCAAATTATGACAACCATTTGTTTATCTAAAATTGTGAAGTTAGTAAACATCATGATATGGTGTATCTGTTTCTTTTCTGTTTTCTTTGTGTTAGTGCTGGGATTGGCTTTGCATTTGAAATTTACTCTTGGGAGCTTGGTGGCCTATGTTAAATAAAATTCTTTGCTTTTGAATCGCAAAACATTCTAAGACAACTATTTGAGATTCTGTTATTTTTTTGGTCAGGTATGATAACAGGTGCAGCAGCTTCGACAGTTTACTATAATTTAAAGCTTAGGCATCCTACACTTGATATGCCAATCATCGACTATGATTTGGCACTCTTGTTTCAACCAGTATTGGTGCTGGGAATAAGCATTGGCGTTGCTTTCAATGTGATTTTTGCAGACTGGATGATCACAGTTCTGCTAATTATTCTCTTCATAGGTAACAATTCTTTCGATTGGAAAATTTTCACAATGTAGCTTCTGGGATGACCTTTTTGATGTGATTTGGTTCTCTGTAGGCACATCAACTAAGGCTTTCCTCAAAGGTGTTGAAACATGGAAAAAGGAAACAATAATTAAAAAGGTGGTAAAATGTTTCTCTTTCTTCTAGATGAAATAAGTAAATATAAGCTCAAGTGAATTTCTCTGAAACCTTAACGTAACTTCTTTCTGATTTTTCAGGAGGCTGCTAGACGTTTGGCATCAAATGGTGAGTTGGTAAACGATACATTTCTTTTGTATTTTGTGCATTTGGGGACTTGAATACATTAAACATCTTTCTTCCAGACTAATTTTCTCTTTCATCAGGCGGTGCTAGTGAAGAAGTGGAATACAAACCTCTTCCTGGAGGACCAACCAATGGTACAGGACCTGAATCCAATGAGCCTAAAAGAGAAGAGGTAAGCAAGCAGATATGACCTCCCAGCCTGCGTTTTAATGTTACAGTTTTCAGAACTGACTTCTGTAACCATATCAGGTTTCTATTATTGAAAATGTTCGCTGGAAAGAACTTGGAATTCTCTTTGCTGTCTGGTTGATTATCCTGGCTTTGGAGATTACGAAGGTCTTAGTCTATGCACTGGTTATTTTGTCAAAATATCGTGTTCCTGAGCCTTAACTCCTGAGCAAGACTAATGAAAAACGTTTTCTTCTTGGTTGCAGAATTACACAACTACTTGTTCAGTGGTATATTGGGTTTGCAATCTGTTGCAGGTACCTTAACTAGAATACTTAGAGAATAAAGAAGTCCTATTGTTCTCCTGTCTTGGTGGAAATTTAAATATAAATGGCTGGAAAATAATTGAGAGGTGCAACAAAGTGCTGTCAGGACAAGTTATGACTTGAAATTTCAAACTGATTCCTTTTTTATTCTTGCTTTTCAGATTCCAGTTGCCCTTGGAGTTTCTTCATACCAGGCAGTTAGCTTATATAAAGGGAAGAGGAGGATTGCATCCAAGGGAGAGGCGGGCACAAATTGGCGAGTACACCAGCTGGTTCTTTATTGCGCCTGTGGTGTACTGGCTGGTATGGTTGGAGGGTTGCTTGGTCTTGGGGGTGGATTCATCTTGGGACCACTTTTTCTGGAGTTGGGAGTCCCTCCTCAGGTGCATTCCTACTTCTCCTGAAGATTTTAATGTGTTTATGGTTATTAGTTGGGTGTTTGATTGTGGAGGAGCTGGAGACCATTGAAAGTTGAAAGATGGATCTCTAGCAAAAATTGATACGTTTACCCTTAAGTAAAGGACAATTCATGTGATAACTGGGATTTATAATGTTAAGATTCAGAATATTGACATATTTTATCAGTTAACTGATTACTACTGCACATCCTCAAGTTCATGGCGGATCTGACTTCTTGGAAGCTTTCATGCAGGTGTCAAGTGCTACAGCTACTTTTGCCATGACGTTTTCTGCATCCATGTCTGTGATAGAGTATTATCTCTTGAAACGTTTTCCAGTTCCTTACGGTGAGTTATTCAATCGATCAACAATGCTCTATTCAAGAGCTTATAACATCACAGTGCTTTTAGAATTCATTTATATCTATATTTATTATTTTCTTAACTGTATAAACAGCTTTGTACTTCGTTGCTGTGTCGACAATTGCTGCCTTCGTAGGGCAGCACGTGGTCAGAAGGCTTATCAGTATACTAGGGAGAGCATCTCTAATCATCTTCATCCTGTCATTCACAATATTTGTGAGTGCAATATCACTAGGTACGTACCATAAAAAAGAAGAATAAATAAATAAATAAAATTGCACTCGTTTTCAGAAAACTGTACTTTCGTAAGCAGAGAGTTCTTTTTGTTGGCTAATATTTTCTTGCTTTCCAAACAGGTGGGGTTGGCATAGCAAACATGATAGAGAAGATTGAAAACCACGAGTACATGGGATTTGACAATATTTGTTCTTACGAAGCATAGGCTTAAAAATCTTTTCTGCTCAGTTGTTTGTGCCAGCAGATGTGTCGCTGTTTAATCTTCTTTAGTTTCGAGTATCTCATGTATTGATTTCTGAATCCTAGGATTTTGACCAGACAAAAGAAAAGACACCTAGGATCAGCGAACATTCTCTTGTGCTTTAATTATGCAATTCTAAGCTCAATGAAAGAACAGCAAATTCCGTCGGGAAATTGTTATACTGCCATTTATAGCTCCGTTTGAAGCAGCTTTTCAAGGCAGGAATCATGATTTTTGCATATTTTCTTTCAAAAATCTTGACGAGAACTATTGAAAGAAATTGAATTTTCTAGTGATTTTAGAACACTGATTTAAAAAGGTATATTCTGAAAAAAAGATTTAAAAGAAAATCAAAAGAAAATAATAAATTAATCGCTTATTTTGAAAATCTGGCCCCAAGTGACAAGGAAAGTTTGTCCCTTTAAAAAAATCTTCTTTTTTTGTTTTTATTTTTTTTAAAAAGGGACCCTCTAGCATTTCTATTTCTTGAGAAGAGGTTAATATGGAGTTCTTATCTGAACCATGTATTTACTATCTATCCATAGAGCCATTGCCATCTCAAAGCAAACTGGCTGTTGCCTGTTACTATCGGATCTTGAAAAACTGAAAACCGAGAGTACAAGACAAGCAGATATCAGTATAAAACGGTTCCTCTAAAGCCTCAACTTAACAGTTTAACATGCAGTTTAAGACAGTATGATTAACATTAATGATATGTAAAGAACATAAAACATGATGTACAAATTTAAAAGCACATAAATTTTCAGGCCATGATAGAGAAACAGTAAATCGTGAGAAAATTAGATTTCGAAGCTCTGATTTCCTCTCCTCAACTGAAACTTGAAGTAAATGGGAAAGCGTATGGAATCACAAGGAACTTCAATTATCATTGTGTTATATATTTAAACTAATTCAATGACCAAATCCACAAAGGCATTGAGCAATATCCAATCTTTCCATGTTACTGTGCTCTATTTTTTGGTTTCTATGGTTATGTTGACATAATGCAGAGTATCTATATGTCTGTTTTACAAACTACAGATGTCCTGGGTGCTTTTATTATGCAATGCTGCTTGCTGTTGTTATAACTTTGAAAAACGTATAAACAAATGCAAGCAAGTAAATAGATTTACTCGACTGACTTGGTAAATGTTCCTCCAAAATTCCATGTAGAAACTCATTCAGCCCCACACCTTCTCTTTGTAGCTAAATTCTACTACTGCTTATCTCCTTATGTTTCTATAATTCATCTTTGGCTGCTTGTTCTTTGCCTTTTAAATGTTTGTTGATGGCTGCTGCCAACTCCTTTGAGCTGGATTTTGTTGACAGCTTGATCTGCAATGACAAAATTGATTTCATGCACCAATTTACTAAAAACTAAAAATAGAAAAACCGATTGAACATATCTGATTTAATTACCGGATTTGCCTTATCACTGGCTGGATAAAATAAAAGTGTCGGGTACTCTTCTACCTGCAACAAGAGAAATATAGTTCCATGAATCTCAAAGGACCAAAATGTTTCTCACTATTAAAAAGCTTAGTTGCCAAGTTTAAAAAGCATCATGAATTTCAAAAGGTGCAAGACAAGGATTAATCGTGATTCGTAACATAATCTCAAATAAAATCACAATGGTACAGCTTTATGCAATCAAGAAAGCAAATGATTAGCTCAAACAATTGCTTGATACAGTCTCCCAAGGAACTTTTGGAATCCAGAATGCAACCCAGTTCATTATCAACTAATGCAGAATATCTGGATTTGATGTAGGCAGCTAGCAGGCACAAAATGTTTATAAACTCTTTGCACCACTTGCCATGGAAACAGAGAGGATGTTATACAATAGCAATTGGAACAAAAAGAGTGTTGTTAGTTTGTAAGATCTGAATTCTACACAAGCAACAGTTATAGGGCAGGCATTTTGACAACCTCTGCTATAAACAAAAGAAACCAATATGGTGCATGTACGTAAAACACACAAAGGCCATTCAGAACATTTATATTTCTCAGTTTACCATTTTCATTCATTTTGCATCACAAGCATGATAAAGGTATTAGAAGGTACACAGCATACCTGCATTTTTGGATGTTCATTTGCAGAAGCATCGATTTTTGCAAAAACTAAACTGTCCAAGCCTTTAAAATGCTTTGCCAACTTCTCAATCTGCTTACTTGTAGTCTCACAATTGATACACCATGGTGTGAATACCTGTTTTTGCAACATAAGGTTATTCGGGAAGAAAGCCGATATAAATTTCATATAGTTCAATTAATAGATCCTCCAGGCCTACGAGGTGTCATAAGAAAATAAGCATATAATTGTAGAAGATGCAACTTGCTCGGCACATTATGTAATATAATGAAAGGACTTTCAGAGGGAAGTGGTTACTTCAGTGTTTCTGAGAATGTCACATGTACGCAAGTCTGTTGGCATTCATGTCTCACTCCATGCTAGTAAGCATGTAAATCCAAGCGATGCAGCCCTAATAAACCAAACTTGACCCAACAGCACTATTGCACTTCCTTTCAGAAATTCTTTTCTTGATTTACAAGCAAGCTTATTTCCATAATAAGCACATTGCTCATTGAAGTGGAGTGAGCATTTCATTTTTCATACAAACCTGAAAAGCTTTTGCCTTAGAAGTAAGTTTAACCAAGAGAAGGAACATCATGCCTACCTCTAGAAGTACATTCTTGGGACTGCTCAACACTAAGTCGTCAAAAGTCTTCCCCACAATCACCTGGATACTTGCTTCTTTCTGCCATTTCCACAATTGCAAGATGTTAGAAGATCCAAATCAAAATGAATCAACTTTACATAAAAATGAAGCTTTATTGGAAAATTAGACATTAAAACTGAGTTTGGATTTCAGAAGCTTGGACAAGCACATCAAGTTTTATGCTTCATAAAACAAACCAAGATGCATCTCATATCTTCTATATAAGTTTGAATGATATTATACTGTTTCCCTCCAAACTTGCTTAAGATTCTAATAACTGGAATTACTGAAAGACAATGATGAACTCAACTATGTATAGACATCACCGCATTGCATAACCCCTAAGCAAGTTCTTCACCATGTCAATTACCATTAATTACTAAACAAACAAAGCAGCCATCATATATAATTGCAATAACTATAAAAGCAATCTATGGAAAGAAATGCACCCCCTATGATATTTCTAGTAAAGAAAATAAAACTTGAGAATATATCCTGACCAGAAAATTTGAACTAGATAATATAAACAGTAGATAAGTTGAAGAGTAAGCACATATTTATTCATTGAGAAATCAACTATCCTCTACCAACTCAAAAGAAAGAATCAAATCCAAAGACTCTTCTATTGAACTTTGCAACTATCATTCTCAAGTCTTTTTAAATCAGATGAAACACATACACACACACACAGAGAGAGAGAGAGAGAGAGAGAGAGAGAGAGAGAGAGGAAACTCACATTGTCAGGTACTGGTTGAGATTTGTAGTAAGTTGACAGACTGCCATGGAGAAGCCTGGAGCAGAAATCCTACAAAAACCAACTTGAATCATATTAAGTTGGATATTTGCAAAAGTGGAGGGGCAAAAGAAAAATCGAAGCCAAGATTACTTCTATGTTGCTTGGAGCTGGATCCAATTCCAACAAATACTTTGAGTTCATGTTGTTATCAAACGCAATCACCTGTAACGCAAGCAGAAGTTAAATCTTGGCAATACATACCTACAAAAAGCAATCTTGAAATTGCAGCTGCAATTATTAAACTAGACAAAGTGACAGCCGAAATCTGAGGAAAACAAATAGTTTCTTTTTATTTCTGATGAATAAACAAATAGTAGTTGCTAACAGGAAACTTACAAGAGTGTTTTGTGAATCTTCAAGCCCAAATAAAGTTAACAGAGGCTTTGCTTGGTTTTCATCTGCAATGTCTATATATATGAACATTATCTGCAGGAAGACAGCTTGAGAGAATTAGACTATGGAAAGATAATATCCTACTTCAGTCAATTAGTCATATTAATACCTTCGATTTGAACTTCCTAGCAACCTCTTGTAGAGGCTCAATAAGATTTTTGAAATCATCAGCCTTTGCAAAGACAATAACCTGAACAACCAGAAAGCAAGTCGTCACAAGATTATTCTGTTGATAGTCATTGAGTATACTGGTGAATTTCAGCAGAATCACTGACTTTAATTTGTATTAGCAAACTTTTGTTTTAGTAAGATCATCATTGCCAGATTTTCAAAAAATTCCTCAACCACATGCTTAACATGATAACCGACCGAACTTTTAAATATAGTATCACAAGTGAAAATAGGCTATAGTACTTTCTTGCTCAGATATCCCACTGAAGTGATGCTAAATTGCAATCAGAATTTGGCAATATTAATCTTAATAAAATAGAACCAAAGATGAATGATTTTGCAGATACAAAATGAAGTGCGGTGGCCATATTGAAATCAGTGGTACTTCTAACTAATAGATAAACATACTAATATCTATCTACTAATTTCAATGACAATGGATGAGTTAAGCCCTAGACGCAACGAAGTAAAATTAAGATACTCACAAAATATATATGCCTGAATAGAATGAATTCTAAGTGAATCATACACGAATAGTGGATCTCTTCACAAATACCAATTCTTTAATATGAAGTCCCAAAGCACTAGGAGTGATTACTTGTTTATAGCTCCAGCATCAGTGGTACACATCAAGAAGAAATGATTAGGCCTTCACAACAAGTGGCCCGCAACAAAACCATATGGCACTTCATTAGAAGAATTAGAAGCTCAACCCAGGGAGCACTAGCAAAGTGGGCAAGTATAAAGGGGAACTTCCAACCTTTTTGAATCTCATGCATGATTGCACATTAATTTTTTGAACATGAAATCTTTTTCTTCCATTCTAATAGCATGATTACAGTCAAATTGAGCCAAATGAAAGATTCAACGTACACTATTTTTGAAATCAATGGGAACTTACCTAGCACATTCGAAGTAAAGTCAATTAATAGCCTTATAAAGTCAATAAAATTTAGTGGAGCATGAACAATTATCTTGCAAACTTCTGCCAGCACTGATGATAACTGTAATTATACTTATGAAGCTGTATAAAATGTCATACAAGTATCAAAAATGCTTTCAATCATTATAAAGTAAAACATAGAATTCTACATGTCACATGTCATATATACATTCAATTCCTTTTGTAAATCTTTTCATATAAAACAATTAAACAGATTAGCTAAAGGTGACAGCAACCTGAAGTTTTATGGGACTGGAATAAACTCTGACTGAATTTAGTTCATTTAGCCTGGTAACCAATGGAAACTTGTTGTGGACCAGAAATTGTGATATCTTTTCCATATCAAAAGTCCCTTCTGCAAAGCAAACACATTAATCATTCATCATGTCAGTGAATCCTGGATGATTGGCCTTATCTTCAGAAAACAAGATAAACCCAGTAATTGAACGACCAATACATCTCAATTTTGTAACAAATCCAACTATATTACATAAAAATACCAAATACAGTAAAATTTTTGTATAAAATGTAAAAATGAAGTAAAGCTGTTGGCCTCTTCAGGAATAACAGTACGCAAGTACACTATTCACTATGTTATCAAATTGTCAACTCACCATATGCAGTATATCTTTCCGGTTCACTTTTAACAATTCCAATGAAATTAGTGGATATGATATCTGGGAAGAGAATTTTAGCAACCATGAGGTCACTCGTTTCAACAAATTGGATCTCATTATTAGAGACTGCTGCTTTTACAAATTCTTCATAATCATGTCCCTGCAAAGAGTTTTAACATCAGTGGAACAAATTATCTGCACTAGATAGTTAGAGACAATGCTAAACTAGAAAAGAAAAATGATAAAGGAAAAACAAAGATGCTTGGAGCTGCAATACAATGCACTTTTGCATATGTTAGTCAATTGGAATTCATTTTATGCTTATATAACCTGGTTATCTGAAAAATGAGCTACATACCAAATTTAAGATCAAGAAGCTCACTTTCACACGGAAACATCAAACATCCTACACAGTGTAATCTAGGATCTTGCAATTGCAATCAAGTGTAGCTTAAGACATTAGCATATTGGACTTTCATGGAACTTCATCTAATAGAGAATATATGTGAACTAGTCAGCAATCATCCATGAGCTTTGATGGTTGAATCATATGTAGCAATTGCTTGAAAAGGATAATTGGACCTTAATAAGTAACTAATTTAGCTTTACATATCTAACTGTCAAAAGTTACAATAATGAAATAACGCTCAGCCATTTCAAATCTGTGGACAACTAAATATTTTTTAATCAGGGAATTAACTAGGCAATACAAAAAACTATTAAACCAAATAATAAGGCCTTCCATTTGTTTTCATAAAATACTTCGCCAAAATGCACTTTCTGCATTGCCAAGTGTTTGGACCATAAGAATATTGGTCAATGAAAAAGGATCTTGTCAGGGGAATGAAGGCCTCTTATTCTTTTAAGAAATTCAGTTTCCAGAATCTTCTTTAAAAAGATAAAAGAAAAAAAGAGAAAGAAAATATCATGATGTAAGATCAACAAGATTCAACAGCTCCATAGCCCACCTAACAATTTCAACAGTCAACAATATGAACCATCCACTTAGCAAATTCTTTTGAAAGCATCCATTTAGCAACATAGCAACAATTCCCTATCGATCAAACTACGAAATGATGAAAACAAGTCTACCATTAAGGTAGTTAGTAAATGAGGTTTTCTTAATTCTCATAGACATCTTATAAGGTTGTTCAAATACACATACCTCAAATTTCTCAAAGAGACCGAGAACAAAGATATGGTACTCTTTAAGGAACTTCTCTGCCTCAGAGACTGTGTTTAATCTAGTAACAGGCACACCGGTCTTTTTCCTAGCCCAGATTACTATATCTTCCCTGAAAACAAAGTAACCCCGTTCAACCTCAGATACTTGATCAACCATACAAGAAAATTAATTTAAGAAAAAGTTTTATGCATCAAAAATCATAACACCAGTGAATAAAAACTAAAATGCTTAAGAGGGTTCATGAAACCAATCCCAGCTAACTGGAATGTGTGCTCTCAGTTTTACAAACATACCCTCTATAACGATTTAAGGAAGACTTTTCTTCACTACTTCGGAAACATAGATCACCAAGTTTATGATACAACATTATGAAAAATAAAGCAGAAAGAGAGAATAAAGAGACATACGCAGAAAATCCACCAGAGTAAACCCGAGAGCTTCCATTAACAAAAAGAAGCAAAGTAGGAAACCCTTTTATATCAAGAACCGAAGCAGCTTTTGGGTATCTATCAGCATCAAGTTTAGCCATCAAAAGACTACTCCCAAGCTCCTTAAGCCTATTAGCAGCCTCAGCAAACTGCGGCATAAGCTCAGCACTTCTCGGACACCAAGGTGCATAACCAAGAATCATCACATATTCATTCCCATCAATAACCCTTTGAGCATTATCGGTGTTTAGCTCAAGAACAATTCTTTGTGCCTTAGACAACACCTCAGCTTCTTTGTGTTGCTCTCCTTGCTGTTCTTGATCTTGTTGTTCGACTCCTTGTTCATCAATTGCTATTAATTCTTGTAACTCATTATCCTCATCTTCTTCAAGGTTTATTCTTGATTCTTCTTCAGTGGCAGTTGCCAAGATTGTAAAGGTGAGTAATAAAAAGATAATGATGATAAAAAAGACAAATCTTGAAGTGAATTTTGTGTAAAGCATGATGATTTTTGTTTTGCTCAATTATTTGAGTTTTTGAAGATACTGAAATTGAGAATGGTTGAAAGATCGAGGCTAGAGACGGATTTGGGTATATGAGATCTTTATATGGGTTTTGAGGGTATTTGTTGTAAAGCGGTTTGAATCTTGAGATCTCCTTAATTAGTGGAGAAACTGAGTGTAAATTGAGCATTAGAAAATTTAACGTGCAGATAACAGAGTGTGTTTCAGTCAAAAGAACACAGAATGATTTGGACAACCCCTTCATGGGTCGCTCGTACATAAGTTTTTCTTTTATCCTTTTTCCCAAATCCAAAAGTTGAATAAGAATTTTTCATTTTATGAAAAATATTTTATAAATTTAATTTAAATTAATTATTTATCTGTATATTTTACACTATTATTATTAATTATTATTATATTTTTATTATAAAATTAAATTAATGGATATGATTTAAAAAATTTCAATAGCAAATATTAATTTATAAAATTCTAGAAAATATAGTAAATTAATTACTTTTAAATATTTTAAATTTTTTAAATTTTAAAATACTATTAATACTATAATATAAAAATTATTTTAAAATAATTTATTTATTAATTTTGTTATTATATAAATTAATATATCAATATAATTCATATTACTATTTTTTTAAATTAAAAATATAATATAATTAAAAAATAATTTATTATTAATTTAATATTAATAATATAATCTAAAAATTATTTTTAAAAATTATTATTTAATTATAAAAATAATTTATTAATTAATATACAATAAAATAAATTACTATGCTATTTTAAAAATAGAATTAGTATTATTGTCTACCTAGAAAATTATTTATTAATCAATGTAATATTAAAATATAATTTTTAAAATAATATTAAAATATAATTAATATACTATTTAAATTATAATTAATATTTAATTATGAATATAATGTATGAATCAATAAATTAATAAAAAATTATAAAATTACATATAAATTTAAGTTCTATGTATTAAAAATAAGTATACATATCAAAACAAAGATTTTATGTATCAAACATTAAACATATATGCTAAAAAAATTAAGTTGTAAAAATTAATATAAATTATAAATTTTTATTTAATAAATATTTTAAAAATTACATTATTCTAAATTAACAGTATTCTAAAATTCAGTTAATAATAGTGTATACAAAAATAATTATGAGTTATTATTTAAATTTTACCATATCATATTAAATATTTTATAGTAAAAATTATTGTTTCTTTTAAATATTTTTATTAATTTTATAGTTAAACTAAAATGAAATAATAAATATACCTTCCAATTGGTTATGTGACTTCTGTTTTTCTTTTTCTCAAGAAAAAAGAAAAGATAAATTCTCTTTCTATTAATTTTTTCAGAACAGATCACTCTTTTGTGTTTTTTCCGCCCATCTTTTACTTTTTTATCGAGACATTTTCAATTGAAAATATGAATTTTTGAACTTTAATAATAAATATATATTACGGTTAGTGGTTACCTTATTCAAAGGTTGGCCGCTCAGAGAAGCTCTATGATTGGAGCGTTAAGGTACATAAAAACACACCTCAGAGACAGACCATACCGACAATTGATATACACTTAGTGATGTAGTAGCCCAATAATTTGAACAGTAAAATTTAAACAGACAGTCCGTCCCATAAACTTGGAAGAACTTAAGACCACCACCATTCCTAAACATTGATCTGAAAACAGAAACCTTCCTCAACATCAGTTTCTTTCATGCAATGAAATCTACTCAAAAGAAATCCAAACTCGCATAAATATACATTTATGACTTTGAAAAATTTTACCTGCAGTATGCAGACAAAGTATAAGTATTTATTTCCACATATCTTACATGTGCAGAACCAAAGACAGAAATTTAGAGAACTAAAGTAACTGCATTTCTCCAAGCTGCTGGTAATTTCTTTTCGTTCCAGGGAAGTTCAGCAACTCAACTAGGACGTGAATCACAGGTTTAACTCTTCAGATGAGATTCAATCATATGTGCATGTATCCTTCTTGAACTTGATTGGTTTTGATTTAGTAGAATCAAGGACCACAGGGCAAGATATAAATTTTCTATGCTTCGTTCTCACAAGCTTTCCCACTACATTCCCTCGAGATCGGATTTCGAATTGCAGTGTCAGTGGAACTATAATGCCGGTTTGCGAAACTGTTAAACCTGATCCAGCTCCATATAAGGGAACCTTCTCCCCTTTCACAATTACTGATACAGTTCGCCTGCTCTTTCTAGGTTGATAATATTTCTTCAACTGCAGTAATCGAGACATCATGTGAGCATTTCACATACTCAGGATAGAACAAAGAAAGAACATCTTAGCAAGTTCTTGACATGGCCTTAAACCTCAAAGTGCAATACTTTTACTAAATAGTGCAGTTTAGTGTGCTTTTACAAGAGGATGGCATTTTCATAAGCTTTGAAACATCTATCCCAAACCAAAGAATATTATCATCCTTTACGAAATTAAATTGATTCCAAATATTGTAATCAGCAGCAGGATGACATGACCCTGGAAGAGTTGTTACCTGACCAGTTGCAACTGGGATTTCTGAGTAGATGAGATTGATTGGTGTAGAGCTAACATGAATGCCAAATATGGAAGCAGGGTTGTATATGCTCATCCTCAACGAGCCATTCACCGTGAGCATCTTTGTCGGAACACCAGAGAAGTCTGAGCCTTCCCCAACATAGAGGTTACTTACGGACAAGCTCTGCAAGTAGTGACATTTTCACATTAGCAATGAGTCCCAAGGGAGAAATCATAAGCTAAATAAAACTTTTCGTTGGTAATTGACATCTGTGCAAATGCTGAATTGGAACAAGACACCGTCACAAGAATTAAAATCTTCTCAAAAGGCCAAAGGTATATATTTAACATACCATCAAATGGCTAAAGCTTGAGATTTTCAATCAAGTTCATTTGCATTCTGCGGCAAGTAATTGAAACAAATCCATATTCAAATCAGTGGTTTCAGGTTCCAGGCGATGGACACAGTCAAATTGTATGATAAGCAATTGAGTCAAGGCAGAGACCAGAGTTCCTTTATAAAGCATTTTACCAACAATCCCATTCTTTTCCTTTTTTTTTTTTTTTTCTCTCTTTTTAAGTCCCACTTAAGCTAGAGCTAAAACCCCAAAAAGACATTAAAAGAAGTAAAAGTTGATAAACAAATAATAGCAGAGCTATAATTGGCATACCTTGACAATAATCTCAGCTTTGTAAGGTCTGCTAGCACCCCAAATAATCAAGCAAAACACTGTAAACAAAAGTATAAAACTACAAAGAGCAATCAAGGCCTGACACCGTCTAGTAAAGGCTTTATCCTCATCATAGTCACCTTCTTCCATGATCACATTACATTCAGGCCACCCTTTATCATTCCACCCTTTCTCATTTCTTTTCCTGTTACTTTTCCTTCCTGAAGAGGACCTGAATATCCCAGAAAACCTACTAGCCGATGAATTTCTCGAGTGGCGACCAAAGGAAGGGTGTGAAGGTGACTCCATTGGACTTGGTTGCATAGAGGATGACTTGTCCCCATCATGCGAGTCCCTTGAAGGGCTTTGCACATAGTATACAGGTCGTTTTGGAGACCTTGAAGGTGATGATGGGGCTAAACTTGTGATATCAGATTCAGATTTTGTTGAAAGCATTGTAAAGAATACTAAAATTACCCAACCAAAGATATAAACCTTAGTTTTATTTACTTCCACTACTCAATTGCACAAAGACACAAACATTTTTTGAAGATCAAAAAAGGTTTATTGATACCCAGGAAAACCTTTTGAGAAAGGACTGAAACTAAGTACTAAAAAGACTGAAAGAGATGTACTTTTGTAAACTAGGAACACTAAATTGGCTTTAAAAGAAAAAGCTTTAAAACCAGTGAAACAGGAAAAGCAACACAGAATTCTCACCTTAAAATAACAAGAAAATTTATCATCAAGAAAAAGGAAAGGAAGAAGTAATCATCAAAAAGAGAAAAAATTAAAAGTACCCAGAAAAGACCAAGAATGACTATAATCTGGACTCAACTGAAACTCTAAGGACAATTCTTGAAACAGAAAAGAAGGAAGACAGTGATGACAAAGTAAGTAGCAGTAAGCACATGAACTGTCTACAGCTACCAAAAATAATTAGAAGACAGGACCAAAAGCCAGCAAAATAAGCTCTCTCTCTCTCTCTCTCTCTCTCTCTCTCTCTATCTCTATATCTATTTCTGAAGCAAACAAGTGTGACTGATATTTCTTTTTTCCTTATCAAAAACCAAAAAGCTCAGGCTGCTTAGATATGCATGTCACTTTATTTTTGTGGAGAACAGAGAAGTGGACTTTATTATTATTACATTTTCATGGTGACGAGCTAGGCTCGGAGAGGGAGCTTAAAATTCCCAACCTAAGCCTTGGTGATGTGTCGGCAGGCTGCTAATACTACGGCTACTACTACTAGAGCAATGACAATAATTATAATGTGCAAAAAATGGGTGGTCCTATTTGTAATATTCTTTTGTTTATTTTCTTGACTAGCTACCTAATTTTGGCTCGTTTTTCATTTATGTTTTCTTGTGGAAACTCAAAACTCTTGGTGGGTTTTGTTAATTATTTGCCACAAATGACCCACATTAAGTTAGATATATAATTGTTGTTGGGTGTAAATAAGAATATCTTTATTTTATTCTCTATTATTTTCTTTAAAATTGTGGTTGGATGATGGTACGTTTCTTGCCAAGAAATTAAAAAATATAATAAACAAAATAAAAGTATATGCATGTGTCTACTGTTTTTCTTACTCTTTTATTTATTTATTTATTTATTGATGTCAGTGTTACTTAATTAGCATTTGTTGTATGTTTTTTGCTATCCGATTCCCAATAATTTGAACAACTTAAAGTTTATAAGTGGCTTAATAACAAAGAAAAAAAAAATCATGATTGTTTTTTTTATATAATTCTCAATCTCATAGTAGATTTTAAGTCATTTGTCAAATTTAATTACAGCCGTTGGATAAAAAGTTTATTAATAAAATAATATATTATTTTCTTAATAATTACATGCAATATTAAAATTTAATAATATTTATATTTTATTCTATAATTTTTTTAAAAATTAGTAATTTATACTTTTATTAAAAATAAAATTCTTATATGTGATACCAAATAACGGGCCAATATGATCAACAATAACATAACAATTCTTTTGTTCAATTTTCGGCAATGTTAACTAAAAAATATATCAAATAAATTAGAGTGGGGAGGATTTTCGTTGCTTCGATCATTTTTTACAATGTTAACGTTGGGGCAAATGCAAATGGTTTCTATCTTTCCAAAAAAAAATAAAAATGCAAATGGTTACTGGATTCAAGGGCTTATAACATTTCTATTGACACTAGAATTATAATATTTGGTGATCAGATACATAGTACAAGAATAAATTAAAAAATATTAAAAATTAAGAGAGACGATAGTATCTTATATTCGTCGTAAAAATAATAATTTATCTGCAAAAACGGAAAAAATATAAACCTAAAACATTTACCATGGCAGCAGGAGAGTGAAATTTTGGCGTGTGAGGTGCTTAATAATAAGTAGAATAAGAAAGAGATATTTTTTAAAGATGTTCACGGATGAACAAAGATTTCCGAGCATGGGCAACAAAATATTTCTTATTGTTGGTACAGTATTTGAGAAGTTAGACGCTGCAGTCTCTACCAAGTTCCACAAGACCAACATTTTCTTGGCATTGATGATATGGGCATGGCAGGTGTTGGATGGGATAAAACAAGCAATTCTCCAAACTGTGATGATAAATAATGAGTAGAAAACAGTGACAGTAGACAGTGGTGGACCATTCTGTTTGTGGTCATACTAATTACTATTCCAAAACAGAATTACAAGAGAAACAATAAAATGGAGCAACTCTGATGAAGCTAAAGATATTGAAGGGTAATGTGATTACTGCTTTTACTACCAGGACTGGGTTTTCTATAAGTTGAACCTGAACCCTATGTTGGGTTGGGCTACGTAGAGACAGCGCTTGGGTTGAGCTCAATGTTTCCTGGAAAAATGTATAATTCAATTTATCGATTAATATTTTTGAATGGCAAACCGACACTAAAACTGCAAGCAAAGGAAATAGTTTCTATGATATGATAGTTTGAAATAAATCTTCTTTTAAAATAGTGCATTTATGAAGAATTTGTGTAACCAGTTCATATTAAGAAAATATTTTTATTGAAAAAAAGAAGAAGAAGCAAATCCATGAAACGACGTATCTCAACTTTACCTCTCAAAACCCACTCTCCAAGCGCTGATAATAACCCAAAGGTGTCACCGTCTCTTTTGTCGCCGGGGAGTAATTAAGCTACCTACGATGGCTAATTTAGATGAAGAAACCGCCTCTAAAATCCTCAATCAGGTCTAAATTTGATATTTTTACTACCATTAATCTTTTTTTTTTTTTTTATCAATCAAATGCTCAAAATTGACATAATAATCTTGTTCCTTTTTCAATATTTTCAGGTGGAATTCTACTTTAGCGACAGCAATTTACCTCGAGACGATTTCCTTATGAAAAAAGTATCTCAATCCAAAGACGGAAGTATCCTTATATAGAAACACTGATGTGTGCGTATATTTATATATATTTATCTTAGTGTGTTACATTTGATTGTTTATGGTGTTGGTCTTGACTTTGAAAAATATTAGTGGTGAGTTTGGCTCTTGTATGTTCATTTTCTAGAATCAGAGCTTTTCTTGGATTAGGTCGAACAAAACAAGATGATCTTCCACATGAGCTGCTTAAATCAGTTGCCAAGATTCTGCGTAAATCGAGTTTTCTCAGAGTTTCTAATGATGGTATGCTATCAATTTTATTAATAAAGGAATTACCCTTGGTCACTCGATTTCTTGGCTTTTATCGGGTTAAGTTTTGATTTTGAAGGGAGGAAGGTGGGTCGGGTTAAGAAGCTATCAAAGATTGAGGAAGTTATAGAACAAGTGGATGTAAGAACCATAGCAGCTTCTCCTTTCCAATATGATATTACAATGGAAGATGTGGAGTCTTTCTTTGCTAAGTTTGGCAAGGTATAACATGGTCAAGCTCTTATTTTAATATTATTTTTAGGCTTTTCAGCTTTACTTTTGTTATCCACTCGTTTATTGATGTCAGTGTACTCACATTTGAGAATTAAGGATTATCATGGTGCTTTGGTTGGCCCATCTCGCAAATTCAATGTCATTGGTTATGAAAGATTCTTTTCATTTATGAAATATTTATGTATTATTAGTAGTTGATATAATTGATAAGAATTTGCTTCTCCTTAATCATTATTTAAGTTATGTAATTGAGAGATTCTTTCAGTGTTGCATATTCATTTACTATGTTCATTTGTCTTTTAAAATTCTTTTGTTGGACTCATAGGTTAATAGCGTGAGGTTACCTCGTCATATGGCAAACAATAGGGTTTTCTGCGGCACTGCTTTGATTGAGTTTTCTACGGATGGAGATGCTGAACATATTTTGAAGCAAAGTCTGGTTTATGCTGGTGCCAATATAGAATTAAAACCAAAGTAAGTTATGATTGTTGAGTTCTAATCATCATGAGCATTCAAGCACTGTGCAATGCATTAGCATGTCTTGGATCTGAATGTTTTAAATTCCAGGTTTGACAGCTGTGTTTTCTTTGCTGCTGCTTGTGTGTCATACTTGGGTTATACACAGACATGGTGATAAGATATGATATTTTGCCATCTTTATTATTTTTTAAGAATGAACTTATGAGATACAAACTAACCATCGTTGAAGAAATGACATGAAGAGATGTCTACAGTAATAAATCAATAAAGAGAATTGGTGTTTCTGTAATTTATTGAAGATATGTCTACAATATCTTTCCACCTATTATTCTTTTGAGTAACACAGCAGGAATTGGCAATTTTGTGCTTGAGTGAATAAACGGTAAGCTCAGGTTTCTCTTTTAGACAATATCAATTTTGGCTCTGTGGAAATCTTGTAGAATTATAGATCAATTAATTCTCCAACCATTTTTATCATTTGAATTTTTGTTATTAAAAGCTATATTAGTATGTCTTACAATCTCTTGCTTGGTTTAGGAAGGAGTTTGATTTTGAGAGAGCAAAAATAACAAAGCAAACTGGGAAAGATAGTTCCCTTGTGGGCTCAACACATAGAAATACTACCAGCAAAACATCAAAGTTAGTTGTTTCTCTCTTTTTTGGGTTGCTGAAGTCCTTGTTGACTTCCTGTTTGTCAATTGCTTTAGCTGATAGGATTCCTCTTCCTGATGACAGCTACACCAAAGGTCTCATTTTTGCATTTTCATTGAAGAGGAGATCAACAGGAAAACCTGTTAAAAACAGAAGCAGTATTGAGACAATTACTAACAGTGACGGTGCTTGTAAAGAGGAGAAGAATATGAACCAAGGAGACTGTAAGGAGACTGAAAACACCTCTGAAGATATTGTTGAAGCATTGAAAAAGAATCCTGAGAATGAAAAGTGCAAAAACATTGAAGAGGATGGACAGATCATCTTTGAAGAGATTGTAGATACTGATCAAACACAAGTCACCATATGCCACGATAGGGATCAATCTTCTGAAAGTGTTTGTCATGAGAAGAATGAAAAAGCAACTGGGGGAGACAAATATACTATTGTGCATGAAGAAAAGGATGTTCTCTTGTTTGAGGACCTAAATGATGTCTTTCAAAGATTTGGTGCTGTTAAGGTATCAGGGAGTTCATGTTCTCTTGTTATCTTAGTACCTTTTTATTCAAGTACATTAACTTTCCTTGTGTTGCAAGTTTTTATTGAACATCCTTTCTGCAAATGTTTTGATGTGCTCACATTCCTTGTGATGTCGATGTCTTTGCCGCATAACCTCTTGAGAGTTCAAGGCAAAAATGCTGCATCTAGAAAAACTCGAACCTGTTGCCTATCCAAATTTGGGTACTTAAATAAATTACATTTACTAAAAGAAGTACTTTCATGCTTCCTCAAGAGAATTGTTTATCTGTTATGTAGTTGGAAAATGCTTGGCTCTTTATCATTTCTGTCTATTAAATCCTGTTTATGCATCTTTTCTTTATGTTTATGTATTTATTCCTCTCCTGTACAGCATGTTGATTATCATGAGGGAGCAATTTCAGGTTACATTCATTTCAAAGAACCAGAAGGAGCTATAAAAGCCTGTGCGGCAGCAGAATTTATTGAAGGACTCATTGTGAAGAATTTCATAGTTTCATTCGAAGTGGTTACTGGTAGGCAGGCCGAACTATTTATTTTGTATAATCAGAGAGCTGATTGTTTTTTTTGTCTAGTTGTAGTAGAGTTTCTGCAGAGATCCATGTTTAATTTTGGGGACGTAGATTTAGAAAGTATCCTGCTTGTGCATGAGATCAATGTCTTTAGAAGGTTGCTCCGCAAAGTTGGGTGCAACTTTTCTTAGGCATTTGAATAATTGGCTGAGACCGATTGCACATTAAATTTGCCTTAGTGATCTTCCCTATGCAACAAATTCTCTGGTTGGAACTTCAATGGAAGTCTTCCACTTTTGATACCACTAACAGAAAATTACTTTTTTCCTCTTCTTTCAGCTAAGTCGGAGGAGGAGCACTTTAATATGCATTGTTGCAACGAAGAACATTTCCTGGAAAGAAGAGATGGTAGAAAACGGTATGCATGCGCACTGCTGATACTGCTTACGTGTACTAGTGTCTGTATTATGAGGAAGGATATTTCCACATATGGAAGAACTGCTGCCGTGCATGGCCCACATTGACATGTGGCCCCCTAAAGAAAAACATCATGAATCATTTAAAATTTCTCTACTCACGAGAATTTTTATTTATTTGTTGGTACAATTAATACCATTTGCTTCTAAAGTTGCATTGTTTTTATTTTTTGTTTGTGCCAAACAGGCAACAGAAATCCAGTGAAGGTGGGAAAAACTTTGAGGGCAGACAATCGCACTCCAAAGAAAATGATTCTCCAACCCAGCACAACCGCCAAAAGCTCAAAAGCTCTTAACTGTTTAAGAATTTGTAAAAAGGCTTAGTTTGCGTTCAGAAATCATACATACATGCTAGTAAATTTGCAGGACAATAAGATATAGTAGCATGATATTAGATACAGCTGAATTTATTATTTTTCTTTATGAGGGACGCAAGATTTTGCCAAACAATTTTTTTGTATTTAGTAGGACTTGGTTTGCTATTGCATACAATGATTTGTAGAACGGGTCACTACCTTTTGTTTGAACCTATCTAGGTGAAATTTTAGACCCACTTAACAAAGATGACTAGAAAAAGGTAGCATATGACTCTTTTGTCCTTATGGACAATTATATGCCTGTAACTTTCACAGTTTCTTCCAAGCAATGGATAATGATGAATGTGGAAATTCAATATAAAATCTTAATGCAGATTTATCCAGTCAAGGATGATGCTGGATTTTGGTTTAACTTTGTGTATTTACGTAGGGGTCCTCCAGAAACTAGCTACTGTCAATTCTTCTCGACTCTCTAGGTACTTCAAGGGGCCGCATCTATTTTGGTCACAGCCAACTGGCGAGTTGTTTGTGTTTTGATGTCTCATGCCAATGGTATCTGGCCTGCAAAAATTGAATTATTGCTTTTATTCAAACTCTTACAACAAGGCCAAAAACCCAAGAGCCAATTAAGCAGAACTGAAACACTTTGGCTCTCATGCTTTGCCTATTCATTTAATTAGGTTGGGAAATGGGAACAGCTTACAGCTTACTCTCTCGGCTTGTCAATTCTGGCCGGCATCATATGCCCATTCTTTGGTCTACTAAAAGAAGCCGATGCCCATCTCTATGAACAGGAGAGACTTTTATATATGGCTGTTGCCTTGTTGGCCCATTAGCAAGAGAATATATTCAAATAGAGTGGAGTAAGTGATATATGTCCAAATTCCAATAGAATTGGAGGTAATGGGGAAAGAGAAGCTGGTGAATGGAATGGATAGTTCCAGTTGCTGTAGAATAGAACCTATGCTGCTGCCTTTCCTTTTCCAGATAATCCACATTGTAGACATGGACTCTGGGGCCTCTTGTTGATATTTCAGCAAAAATATCACAGATATTTCATTATGGAAGAGTTGATGTATAATATCATAGCAAATGCAATGTATGAAAATGTGGTTACTGTTACTGTCATTATTTGAATTTCTGCCTTATCCAAACCAAAAATTGTCACTGTTGGATCAAATGGTTGAATCCAATCAAAATAACTATTTCAGACGATTTTGGTAGGGCTCATCAACTCAGAATTTCCAATTTAAAGTTTTAGTTTCGTTTAGGGTTAATAATAAAACTAAAAACTAATGAGATGTTAACAGTCAAATCTCACCGTGTCCGTAATTAAAATATTTACAGTCAATCGCAATTGCATTATCCACAACTGATGTTAACAGGCAAATGTAATGGGATTTCGTTATTAATTTATTTTACGGATTAATTTCCTAATTAGTCCGTAATTTACTATGTCCACACCCTATTATATTACCATTTATTTTGCTTCCTTTGTCTTATGGAAAATATTTTTGGAGGAAAACTTTAATTAGCATATTTTTTAGTATTTGTCCGCTTGTGAAAAATATTAATTTCTTTTCATAAAAAATCATTAAAATATCTAAAATTTATAATTAAGTATAAAAGAAAATTAGACAAAATAAAGTTGAGAACATTCTTCTGAATAACAATCCAGTGATTGATGGCGGCAGGTAGCTACTAGACTAGCAGTGGCCAAAGGTCATTAAAGATGATTTTTGATAATTGTTTATTCATATTTAGTTTACTTTTGGTAATTCATTTTAGAAGATTTTACACCAAATGCATGCTGAAAATATTTTATGCCAAACAAATAGAGCTTTGAGCTAATAAACAAAAATGTGGTTGCTTAGACCCATAACTATTTTGAGCAACAAAATTAACTGCTAATTGAAAGACTTTTCTCTTTTGTTATTAATTCCAGGTCTAAACTGGATTTGGTTCAATGGAAAAGAATAAGATTCCAATTTGAGATCCTCAAGCCTTATATCTCAGACTAAATATGTGAATGGAAATTTATCTTTGACTTTGAGTATTTTTTAATTGGGAATTATTAATACAAAAATCGTTTTAAAAGAATTATTTGCAGATTACTCTGCCGCTTTTAAATGGATAACTTAAAAATTGGATTTATGTCTTCCCACCTCTTAAAAAAATAAAAATATTATCTTAATTGGATAGGAAACGGGAAGTGATTAGTGATTAGTGATCGAAGTCTGCTCAAAGCAAAACTAAATAATCACTAAAATACAAGTAATACTTGACTTTATTTTGAGCCTCAACACCTTTATCCTCTCAATCTTTATCCTCAGTGACTATGACACAAGTAAGAGAGAGAAAGATGGTTACTTTTCGGTGCAAAATCATAAAGGCCCTTCATTTGAGGAGAGAAAATGACACCCATGAATTGATTTCTGTGCCAAACCCAATATTGTATTCTTATTCCTTCACATTTGGAAACGAGAGAGAGGGGGGTCTGGGTACTTGGGTTTTTGTTATAAGGCCTCGTGTTGCTTGTACATTGGTTCTCGTACTTTTGAAACAGTGAGATTGAGAGATCCTTCTGGAGCTTGTTTCTTTTCGGTTGCTTTCTTTTCAGATAAGAGCTTATAGTTTGGACAAGATTCTGTGCATATCTCAACTGGGTTTTCCTTTTTCGTTTTAATTTCATAGAGAGATAGGTGCAGGAGAGAGAGAGAGCGGTTAAGATGTTGGAAGGGAAAGCTTTGATAGAGGACACTGATATGCCTGTGAAGATGCAAATCCAAGCTATGGCTTGTGCATCTCAGGCCTTGGATCTCTATGATGTCTTGGACTGTAAATCCATTGCTGCCCACATAAAAAAGGTACCATCTTTCTTTCATATGCACTCATGATTAAACAAGAACAATGAGGTGGCTGTTATTTTTGTTTAAAACTTTTAGAATCTCTTTGCTGGTTGGTAAAATTTTGCTTGTGCCTCTTGATACATTCATACACAATGAAGGTTCTTTGTTCTTAATTTTCTTATTAGATTGGATAATACTTAGAAGAAAAGAAAAGATTTCCAAAAAGAAAATAAGAGAAACGGAAAATGGAAAGTTTGTACGTTTTGTTTTAATTGATTTTTGTGTTCTACAATTTGGCAGGAGTTTGATATGAAATATGGGGGTGGATGGCAATGTGTGGTGGGTTCCAATTTTGGGTGTTTCTTCACTCATTCTAAAGGGTCTTTCATCTACTTTACATTGGAGACTCTCAATTTCCTCATCTTCAAAGGGGCTTCTTCTCCATCAGCTCTTGAGGAGAAATTGCCTGATCTGTCTACTAATTTCTCCTTGAGAGACTGAGCTATATTTGGTTGCCAAAAGAAAATTCAGACACGGGCAAGGCAAGTGAAAATGGGAAAAGAAGAAGAAAAAAAAGGTGATCTAGACTGGAGATGGAGAAGCAAAAGGAGCACAAGAAGAACATACATGGCCACATGGAGAGTCTTTTTTCACTTTCTTATGTGACTGACTTGGAAGAACGTATCTTGTATATGTAGTGCTTTCATGGGTCATTCAGAATGAACCCTTTTGTATAAGAAATAGTTGCTACTTAGTTGTCGTAGTATCTTCATTCTCACCTAGTCTCTGATTTTCTCAATTTCCCCTTAGTGCCTTTTTTGTGTGCTTGGAGTTGGAAAGCTACCTCATATTTAAGGCTTCATGTTGTTGCTTTTAGAGCCAGTAATGAAAAGAAAATCTATAATCATTTTGAGAGAATTGAAATGTATTTAAGAGAAACCTAAATCAATCACTATCGTTATCAATACCAATAATATCTCCATCCTGTAGTAATAATATTAATAATAAAAATCTAGCAGCATTTCCTGTCAAGATCAATCCTCGATAAGAAATGGTGGCTAGCGGCTAATGTGCTAGCACCAATATTAACCCCCTAACTAATTTCCTTGTCATTGTAAGGTTATTGGAAGAAAACAAATTTTGGATAAATGCTTTCTGAAATGCCAAGCTAACTACTTAGGATGAATGAACTTCCAAAATATTCTGGAAAATCAATGAGGACCTCATAATGATCCTAAGATAAACTATATTCTACCTAATTGATAGCATCTAACTCGAGCTTAATCATATAACTGGAGTCAAGAGGGGCTTGTTGGTTAAGTGTGCCTCCAAGTTTGCAATCACAAGGTCTGCCATTGCATTGCTGGTCTCTACAGTGTCACTTCCAATATGCGGCTGAAGGAAAACATTGTCAAGGCTAAACAATTGTTCAGGAACCATAGGCTCATTTTCATAAACATCAAACCCTGCACCAGCCAGCCGGCCTTCAAGTAATGCAGACACAAGTTCAGGTTCATCGACATGTGCACCTCTGCCAATGTTGATAAGAATGCCCTTTGGACCCAATGCATCGATGACTTCCCGGTTGATAATATGTCGAGTCTCTTCAGTCAAAGCACAAGCCACAACAAGGATTTGGCAAGTTTTGGCCAAATCCAAGATATTGGAGAAGTATTTGTAATTTGTATATGGTTTTTGAGTTCTGGAGTAGTAACTTATGGAGCAATTAAAAGCTTCAGCTCTTTTGGCAATTGCCGTACCAATCCTGCCCAACCCAACTATTCCAATTGATTTACCACTGAACTGAACCACGGAACAAATTATATAAATCAATAAATATACATTGGAATTGAAAGAGGAAAAAAACAGTGGCTCCATTTTCAAGTCATAAACACATTTAACCATCCTAGTAAATAGTATAAAAGTTATTTTTTCTTTCTCACAAAAGAAGAAGTTACTAAGAATAACTAAAAATAATACATGATAAGAAAACATGAAAATAAATTATAGAATAAACAAATAAGAATTGAGAGGAAAATTACCTGACGCAAGTACCAAATACATACATGGCAAACTCGGATAATATCATGTGGCTTGTTGAGCTCCTTATGTAATGTCAATTCTTAATTTCCCATACAGCAGAGAAGATAATGATATATCTGTATATGTTACTTGCTAGTATGTTCCTACCATGAAAGGCTGTCTGCCAACAATGATTTTACTCCAGATTTTTTTTTTTCTAATCCTTTTTGAAAAGAAAAGAAAAAAAAAAAACCTGCTACTTGACTTAAGACAAGAGAGGCAAGAAAGGACTTCAATCTGAACATATCATTGGCATAATATGTGACTCTTGAAAGTCTTGAAATCATAATCATGGATAGACGCACCCAATTATGAAAATTTTGAAGCTTTTTCCTATCTCACCCCTAAAGAGGAGAGAGCTCCTCTGCATTTTATAACCTCAATACAAATACCACTCAAATCAGCTATCAAACAAAACATATTATTGACAGTGGCAACAAATTCTGGGAAACCAAAAAGCAAAAGAGAAAGGGAAGAATCATGCTTGTCGACCTCACATTACTGTTTTATCAAGAAACACAAAATTCCGAACAAAATTATTGTCAAGCAAAACTTTCTTTCTTTTAAAGAAACGAACAAATGAACAACCTAAAGAAATCACCATTTTAATCAATTCATATCCAAGAAGATAATAATAAATTAAACAAATATAACCTAGAAAGAAAGAAACAAAAAAGCACAAACCTTAGTTGTCAACTCAAAATTCCCATCTCTCCACTTCCCATTTCTCACATACCCATCAGAAGCACAAATCTTTCTCAAAACACCCAACATCAATCCAATTGCCAAGTCAGCAACATCATCAGTCAAAACATCAGGAGTATTTGTAACTCTAATCCCTTTCTCTGCACACTTCTTTAAATCAATCTTATCTAGCCCAACACTGTAAGTAGCTACAATCTCTAAATTTGGCAATGCATCAATTAGTTCGCCATCTGCTCCAATTTTAGTGTCGCAAACTATTGCTTTGATATTGTTTTCATGGGTTTTCAAAAACTCAGTTTTTGATGGTTGTTGCCATAGTTTTAAGAGATTGAAATGGCTTTCAAGTTGTTTTTCGAGGTATGTGTATATTGGACATGTCATTAGGACTCCTATCTTCTCCATTTTGAGAGTTTGTGTGCAGGACAAATGTCAAGAGAATTGAGTCGTTTCTAATGAAACTGTCGTTTTGAGCATAAAAACACTTTTGAGTTCCTGTTATTGTAAAATTAGCATATTTGGTCCTTGTGAAAATTATGTGGAAGTGTAAGAATTCAGGGGTTAAAGTGTTTTAAGATGTAATAACCCATTGGCAATCTTAAATATCAAAGTATAATATTACTAAGATGTTAGGATTTGAACTGTAATATAGATTTTAGATTTTTATGATGGAGGACTAGTGCAGAGTTGTTAGCATTGTCAAGTACAACTTGCCACAATCTCCAATTTTGACAATGGCGGCAAGCAGATCATGCCCTTATAGTCATCAAGGAAGCGGGCTTTGTCTTCAGATTTCAAGAGTTTGAAGGCTTTAGTTCTTCAAGGTTGTACAGGTCATAAGGCCAGTTATGTAATCCAATGTCCTCTAGTTGTTTTGTGTTCTCTGTTGTTTATGCTTCCATTTCAAACACTGAAGACAAGTTTCTGTTGTATCTAAATATAGAAATCCAAATTAGTCTGTGGGATCTCAGGATGTCACCAGTAATGAACCAAAATTACAACGGACAATTGCAGTTGAAAATTAGTTTATAATAGCTCAGCAATGTCACCAAAATGTATGCATATATTTGCAATCTGGGAATGAAAATTGGCTCCTTAAGTAGGAAAGATAAATGAAATCACAAAAAGATAATATGTAAAATTTGCTAAAAGGAAATTTCAGTCATCTGTTTCCAACCAATAATCTTGACTAGTTTATTTGACAATTGATACAGATGCAGATACTAACAAAATGTCTTAAAAGAGCAAGAACTATAAATGATGGTGAAAATATTTCCTTCGTTGCATACATCAAGTGAAAATCAAACTACTGGAGTCAACAGAGGTTTGTTTGAAAAGTGTGCTTCCAGGTTGCCAACAACAAGGTCTGCCATGGCTATCCTAGTCTCGAAGGTGCGGGTTCCTACATGGGGGAGGAGGACTACATTTTCAAGGCCGAATAGCTGCTCAGGTACATTAGGTTCATCCTCAAACACATCAAGCCCAGCACCACCTAGTCTCCCTTCAAGTAGTGCAGACACCAGCTCAGGTTCATCAACATGAGAACCTCTACCAATGTTGATTAGGATGCCCTTTGGACCTAGTGCATCGATGACTTCACGATTAACAATGTGGCGGGTTTCTTCTGTTAAAGCGCATGAAACAACAAGGATTTGACAGTCTCCAGCCATCTCAACAACGCTTTGATAGTATTTGTAATTTACAACTGTTTTCTCTGTTCTGGCATAGTAACTAATAGGACAGCTAAATGCTTCAGCTCTCTTGGCAATTGCCATGCCAATCCTACCCAATCCAATAATACCAACTGATTTCCCAGTGAACTGACAAAAAAAAAAATTATAAAAACAACTTTAGCCGATCATTCAGATAAGCTTCAGGAATTAAGGGAATAAGAGGAACTTATAGAACTTATACCACTGGTACAGTCTAATATGTTCAAATCAGGACCCTAGCAAATAACAGAAGGAATGTAACAGAGGAAACAAACTTGCCATGTAGATTGCTAGAGAATGATAGAAAGGTTATGAAAGTTCATCTTTCACATAATCTTAGAAAAAGAAAAAAGAAAAAAAAGAAAAGATATTGGACTTCCAGTCCTAACTCCTAAGAGAAGTAAGATACAACCAAGAAAAGAAAAGGAGAGGCAACATTTTCAAACTATCAACACTCATCAGGGGAAAGAAAAATCACACTTCTGTCTTGTGTTAAATCAATTTTCAAGCACACCGTATACTGACAAGACATCAAAGAGCACTGCAGTTGCAACTTGCAAACTATAATAAACTCCTTCCACTCCAGTAGTGACATCACTTGTGACAGACATATGAGAAGGCCACCAATTGAAGCAGTACAGAATAGAAGTATATGAGAAACTTGATTCAAAACTTTATGCCCCTAAATTAAGCCTAAATTTACAATATAGCCGAATAAGCACATCAACAAAATGCTAAATCAGAAAACGGAAACCTTAGTCAACTTGTTGTCAACTTAGTAGCCAAAAACAGGAAAACGACAATATTATAAAGCACAAACCTTAGTAGTCAACTTGTAGTCACCCTTTTTCCATTTACCACTCCTAAGATACTGATCGCTTTCACACAGCCTCCTCATCACAGCCAGCATCAGCCCAATAGCCAAGTCAGCAACATCATCCGTTAACACATCAGGTGTGTTAGTGACCCTTATTCTTTTCTCCTTACACTTGGCCAAGTCCACCTTGTCTAGCCCCACACTGTGACTAGACACTATCTCCAGGTTGGGTAATTGATCAATCAAATCAGCGTCGATACCATACCCGGAATTACCCACGACGGCTCGGATTGAATTACTGTGCGAATTGAGGAACTGGGTCTTGTCAGGGATGTTATAAAGGTTGTAAAGGGTGAAGCGCTTCTCTAGTTCTTCAACTAGGTAAGGGTTCATCGGAGGGCAGGTCATGAGAACACCGATCGACTCCATTGGTTGTGCTCTCTGTTTGTTTCGTTGCCTTAGGGTTTTTTTTTTGGTTATGGAATCTCCTTCCCGTTTATGAGGAAGAGTGCAGTTTGAATTGTGGCTGCGTTTGTAATTTGATTGGAGCGTGGTTTTCAGCAAACACAGGTTAATTTTGTATGGATGGTTCTGCGTTTCGCTTGTAATTTGGAACAACAGATGAGAATAAGGTGTAATTTTTCAACTCTTTAATCATATTTAAGCATTTCACGCATCTAAATAATCTTTTAACACTCAAAAACAGATGCAGCTTTCCTTAAATGCAAGGATGCCAACAATAATGTATTCAACAAGACTGAAAAACTTAGACGTACAACTTAGAATGTCGAAAGTACTTTCTTCCTTCAAGGCATACTTGCCAACTCCAGAAAATAACGATTTCTAGAACAATTGCGAGTCACAGAAGCATGAAGATGCATCAACTCAAATCTTATTCACAAATCTTCAAGTCAAAATCAGACCACCGGAGTTAATAGAGGTTTATTTAAGAAGTGAGCTTCCAAATTGCCAACAACAAGGTCTGCCATTGCTGTCCTGGTTTCGACCGTGCCACTTCCTACATGGGGCAGGAGGACTACATTTTCAAGGCTGAATAGCTGCTCAGGTACATTAGGCTCATCTTCAAACACATCAAGCCCAGCACCGCCTAGCCTGCCTTCAAGTAATGCAGACACCAGCTCTGGTTCATCAACATGAGGTCCTCTGCCGATGTTGATGAGGACGCCCTTTGGACCTAATGCATTAATGACTTCACGATTGACAATGTGGTGAGTTTCTTCTGTTAGTGCACATGCAACAACAAGAATTTGACAGTTGGCAGCCAACTCGACAACGCTTGGATAGTATTTGTACTTCATGTCTGGTTTCTCTGATCTAGCAAAGTAACTAATTGGACAGCTAAATGCTTCAGCTCTCTTGGCAATTGCCATGCCTATCCTGCCCAACCCAATAATGCCAACTGATTTCCCAGTGAACTGAAACAAAAAGAAAAGAAACAAAGAAATCAACCAATAATTTAGAGAAGCTTCAAGAATCTTAAGAGAAGGAAAGGAAACTAAGAACACCGCCAATAAAGTCTAATTGGTCAAATGAAGTTGCCAGCAAATAACCACAAGCACCGAGAAGACATGTTAACGATGAAAATAAACTTGCCCTTGTAGATTGCTATACAACGACTGGAAGCTTTTGAAAGTTCCATATTTACATTTATAACCAAACAGTTGGACGTTTACAAGACAAGTGCGGGATACAACCACAAGAAAAAAATAAACCATAAATAAGGATTCTTGGTTTAAAAATTTTCAGAATGACATATGCTGCGACTCAGTCTAAACCAGAATATAAGAACAGGAGATATCTCCAATGCACAAAGAAGTGCCATTGTTCTATGTCCAAACTTAAGTAGCTACTCTACGTTATATAAAGTGAATAGCTACAATTGGCTGTGCATCGGCGATACAAATTTATTATCCCTAGATCAAACCCATATGATATCAAAAGGCATACATGAACCTGGTTGGGTAAATGCCCAGCTTTTCTAAACTGCATACATTTAATAGCCCCAGTTTCATGTGAGTAAACAGCTGAAGGATGCATTCTAATTATCTTGTCTTACTTGGGTGTCATGTAGAATTGATCAAGATAAAGCTTTTAGCTTTCCTTCCAAATCTTATAGCAAGCATTTCTTTTGCATCTTCTATGAGTCCATTAAGCCTAGTATCATGCTTATCCTTTGTTTTTAACTAAGCCAAATTTCAACGCAATAGCTCTTACTCGGACACCACAGACTGCAAATACTACAAATTGGCACTAAATAAGCCATAAAAATTGTAAATTAAAGATGCAATGACAACACCAGTAGGCAACAAACTTTTTTTAACTGCTCCTACTGAGAAACTTGTGCAGCTCCAGAAAAAACAAATTCTGCAGCAAGAACTTCAGATACAAACAACCAAACATGAGTGGAAAGTGGAAACCTACTCAGCATGCAGTTCAAGAAGAGGTTCATCAAACTATCCAGGAACAGGGGAAATAACATGGCAACTTGCAAACTACATAAGATGGTGATACCATAGCCGACAGACATAAAAATGCCACCAAATAAAGGACTACATTCTGGAAGTATTCTAGAAACTTGATCCAACGCAAATTTTTCCATCAACAATGAAAAGGAAAATATAGCTATATGTCGAACAGAGAAAAAAAAAAATTCATTAGCCGCCTGGCCCATCTCAAAAGCCTAGTTCAAAATATGTTTTTAATTAAAAGCAAGCAGCACCATAAGACCTACAGATCCAGAATGAGAAAGAACTATTGCTCAAAGTGATAGTTATCATGCGAAATAAACACAAGAATCCGCATATAAACATAATTCCTTCGAAAACATGCGATAATATGGACAACTATCAAAAATAAAAACATAAGCTTTTACCCCCATAATTTAAGCCTACTACTTAAGAAAAAGCTTTGGCATTGGCAGTAGTTCAAGTTCCTTACCTTTCACTCATTCTGCTAAATTACAAACAAGGACTCTCAATCATCATTAAGGCCAATATATTTGCCAATTTTAAAAAGACTTTGCTACCATTTACTTCCAAAACAATCAAAAGAAAAAAAAGAAAGTAATAAAGCATTTTTTTTACCTTCAATGAAGCAAAGTTCAAAACTTTTCACATCATTGATTAAGAAAAAAGGAGCGGAATCATAAGAATCAAACAAGTAAAACATCAAGAACAACAGACCTTAGTAGTCAACTTATAATCACCCTTTCTCCATTGACCACTTCGAACATAACGATCGCTCTCGCACAACCTTCTCAAAACAGCTAACATCAACCCAATAGCCAAATCAGCTACATCATCAGTCAAGACATCAGGTGTATTAGTTACCCTTATACCCTTTCCCTTACACTTAGCTAAATCGACCTTATCAAGCCCGACACTATAACTAGAAACTATTTCCAATTTAGGTAACTGATCAATCAATTCTGCATCAGCACCAAACCCAGCATTACCCACTACGGCCCTGATTGAGTTTTTGTGAGAATTGAGGAATTGAGTTTTGTCTGGAACGTTTTGGAACTGGTAAAGAGTGAAACGTTTCTCTAGCTGTTCTATTAGGTATGGATAGATTGGTGGGCAGGTCATTAAAACACCAACTGACTCCATTTGGTTTATGGGTGTTGCTTCTCTTTCTTTTTTTCCCCCGTTTTTCTTTTTTTTATGAAATTGGTCTTTGGGTTTGTGTAATAGTGCTGTTTGTCTATATTTTGATTGGTTTTATAATCAGTGGCAACGAACAGAAGTTAGCTTTGCTTGGATTGTTGTCTTTGTATTTTCATTTGTGGCCGAGGAGAGAAGACTGATTAAGCCACGTGGGCGAAAGTTGTGAAATGCAAAACGACGGGTAATTATCCCACCTGGTACCAATATTATGTACTGTATATCAATTTGGTACCAAAACTTTAATTTGAATCGATTTGATAACAAACGTACGTAAAAATATATCAATTTAGTACCAACAGTCAAATTCCGACGTCCGGAGCTGATGTGGCATGCTGAGTAGGAATTTTCCGGGTGTTTTGCCCCCAACACGGCCGTGTTATGCCTGTGTTTCCAACACGGCCGTGTTGATGGCTGTGTTCTCAACACAGGCTTGTATTCATGCCCGTGTTACTCTCTGTGGACGTGCTCCCTAAAAGCTTTTTTTTCGTTGATGTTTGATGCATCCAACACGGCCGTGTTTATGGCTGTGTTGGGAACACGGTCGGTGTTGAGCTTTCTCATGCCCATACTGTCACTCGTTTCGGCCGACTACTTTCTCACCCACAAAAAGAATTTCCCTCTACCCTCTTCTTCCCCGCTTCCCAAAATCTCTAATTCTATTTCCCTCTCCCCTCTTCTTCCCCGCTTCCCTCTCTTCTTTCCCGCCCCCACTGTGCGTTTTACAGTATTGTTACTCCAACTGTCACAACATTTTCACATTGCAGAGTGTGCGTTTTACAACATTGTTCCCGTCGCACAATGTCTCTTGAATGGAGGCGAAGAGAAGAAAGCGAAAGGCAGCCCGTGTACTGTAAGTCATATAACTTGCATTTTGTAACTTGTGCTCTGTATGTAATGGATGTGCTTGGTTTTTGGTAAATTGCAAAGGATGATCTTCTGTTATGTGTTTTATTATGGTGGTTGGTGTTTGGTGATTTGAAACCCTTTTCCTTATTGATTTTCATTGTATTGAGTGATTGTAATATAAAGAATGACATTGATTTGTTTTATCCATTTTACCATATGCAGTGCCTGATACAGAGTATTTCAGTATAGAATGGCATTGTTTTAGAGTAGATGATAGGGGTAGGCCAAAAATTAGAGATGTTGGGAGCATAGATTTTTGTTCTGCTGATATGATGTCAAGATTAGAGATAGATGCAATGGCCAGAGAATTGGGTTTGGTACCTGCATCATTTTCTATGTTTTGGAAGCATCCAAAGAAAAGTGACACAGATGGTTTGAGAAAGTTAGATAATGACAGTGATAGTATTGACATGTCTTTAAGTGTTGATGAGTCAAGAGTGATTCATGTTTATGCTAGGGATAAGGTAAATATGCAATAAGATAATTTAGAACCAACTGAGAATGTTGTGCATGCTGATAATATTGAATCATCTGAGGAAGTGAGAATGCTAAGTAGTGATGGCACTAGCTTAGAAGAGGTTCAAATTGAACAAGATGGTCATGGGAATGATGATAGTGATGAGTTTGACAGTGAGGCTGATGAGGAGGACCCTGAATTTGTTGATTCTGACTATGACTTGCATGATGAAGATGATGATGATTTATTTGAAAAATTTATTGATATGGAGTTAGAAAGGGATAGAACAAGGGTTAATGAAGAAATAATTGGAGGTGAGGGTTCAGATGAGACTGTTTATGCACCAAGTGATGAGCTTAGGTCATGCTCTTCATCTGATGAAAATGATATTGATTCGAGGAAGACAAAATGGCCAATTTTTAATGAGGAGATAGATATGGCCCACCCTAATTTGAAGATAGGCATGTTGTTTAGTACTTTTAGGCAGTTTAAAGATGCAGTAAAGAACTACTCAATAAGGAGCAGGAATCAAGTAATTTTTGGTCCAAATACAAAAACAAAATGTAAAGCAAAGTGCAAAAAGGGATGTGGATTTTTTATTTGGGCTTACTTGAAGACGGATGATAAGAACACTGTGCAAATCAAGTTTGCAAAGTTTGATCATAGTTGCACTAAAGAGCACAATAACAGACATGTTAATGCTAAGTACATTGCCATGAAGTATGTGGAAAGGTTTAGGGCTGATCCAAGTTGGGCAATTCAATGTATTATTCAAACTGTTAAGGAGGATATGGCAGTTGATGTCTCTGGCTAAAGGCTTAGAGAGCTAGGAACATTGCTCTGAAGTTCATTGATGGTGATGAAAGAGAGCAATTGGGTAGACTGCATGGTTACAAACTTGAGTTGTTAAGGAGTAATCCTGGGTCCACAATTGTGCTACATTTGGAGGAACAAGTGTTCAAGGGTTTATATGTTTGTTTTGCTGCCCTAAAAGATGGATTCAAGTTTTGCAGACCTTTAATATCAATTGATGGTTGCTGGTTGAAGGGGATTTATGGTGGGCTATGTGGCGATTGATGCCAACGACTGTATATATCCAGTTGCTTGGGCAGTTGTTCAAAAGGAGAACAAGGATAACTGGAATTTTTATTTTTTTGTTTTACTAGGTACAGGTAATAAGTTCATTATTATAAGTTCAATTCAATCTAATTGGGACCGCACAGGTAATAAGTTCATTTACTTAACTAAATATATTTGTAATAACCTAATGTATATTTACTTTAACTTATGCAGGTGCAAAATGTAACTCCTTCACTGTCAATCCAAACTGAGTTTGACATACCTGTTCATCTAGTATATTTAGATGATTTTAATCTTCATTGGACAAGTTTGTCCCAAACTGTTGCAGGAACACAAAGACCTCATCAAAATACAAAAAGCATCAATGAGTTGCTAAGTGATATTCCAACTCAATCAAGTGGAGTGAATGAAGACTCCCAGCCGAGTAAGAAGAATGGCAAGGGCAAGATAGTGAAGAACAAGGGCAACAAGCCATTTCTGGCTCCTAGATCCGCATCTCTTTCAACAGCATCAAAGAAAGCTTCTGGATCTAATCCTACTCCATATGAAAGTTTCAGAAAGGGGAAAGATAAGGTGCAAGCAACAACTAAGAAGACTCGGAGGAAAGAAAATGTTAAGACTGCAACCTCAAAGAAGAAGAAGCCTTGGATGCCTGCTGGTCTTGGAAACAACAACAAGCCTTAGCTAGGCATTATGATTGTTTAATACATTAGGAACTTGTTTATATGTAGGAACTTTTGTTTTTTGCTTTTAGGACAGATGGTGCTTTTGTGGTCCATAAGACAGATTTCATATGCTTGTTTATTGTGCTCAGTATCAACACTTTTTTTTTATGAGGACCATAAAATCTTTTAATTATTTTGTCATGTTCTTGTGTTCCACACTTAATATAAGTTGCTATTTTGTAATTACTTAAAGTGCACTACTTAATACTTTTGCTTAGAATTGTCCTTAGTGTCAACAATGATGTCTTCTACTAGTCCTTTTAACATTAGAAGCTGCCGAAACGAGTGACAGTATGGGCATGAGAAAGCTCAACACCGGCCGTGTTCCCAACACGGCCATAAACACGGCCGTGTTGGATGCATCAAACATCAACGAAAAAAAGCTTTTAGGGAGCACGTCCACAGAGAGTAACACGGGCATGAACACAAGCCCGTGTTGGGAATACAACCATCAACACGGCCGTGTTGGGAATACAACCATCAACACGGCCGTGTTGGGAACACAGGCATAACACGGCCGTGTTGGGGGTAAAACACCCGGAAAATTCCTACTCAGCATGCCACGTCAGCTCAGGACGTCGGAATTTGACTGTTGGTACTAAATTGATATATTTTTACGTACGTTTGTTATCAAATTGATTCAAATTAAAGTTTTGGTACCAAATTGATATACAGTGCCTAGTATTGGTACCAACTGGGATAATTACCCCAAAACGAGCGTATAAACGTAGGGAGGATAATTTTGTTTTGATTTGTTTCTTAAAAATTGTTTTTATTTTTTTTTCTTTAAATGAAAGGAAAAATTGTGCAAATAAACCCTAAGATTTAGCGCAAGCAACACATATCCGTTCGTCATATAATGAGGGACCAAAATATAATAAAAATTAAACAAAGGTGTATTTGCATAAAGAGAAAATTAAGGACATATTCGTTCATGGCATCAAATGTCAATAGCATATTTCCACATTTTTCTTAAATTAGAAAATCCTACACAAAGTAACCATACTTTATTTTAATATACTAATAAAATAATAATATAATTTTTTTAAAAAATTAATAATTTATAATTACAAGTTACCAAATAAAATAAAATTTACTAAAATAACATAAGGTAATTTTAAAAATTTATACACTCTTAAAATATATGAAAATTTAGTTTAGTTTATGAAAAATATGAAGATGATTATCATTTTTCGTAATTCAATAATAAATTTTGTGATTACGAAAAAATTTAATATTTTTTATAAATTTACTAATTTTTTCATAAATCATTAAATTTTATAAAAGTTATCATTTTTTTATAATATCATTCATTTTTTGCAACTAGATTCACTTACAAAAAATTAGTGTACTTTGTGAAAAAATATAAAGATGATTGAAATTTTTTATAATTTAATAATATATTTCGCGATTACAAAAAATTTAATATTTTTTTAAATTTATAAATTTTCTTATAAATTATTAAATTTTGTAAAAGTTATCATCTTTTCGTAATATAATTCATTTTTTCGCAACTAGTAACACTTATGCAAAATTAATATAATTTACGAAAAAATATAAAGAAGATTGTCCATTTTTGTAATTTAGCAATATATTTTACAATTATGAAAAATTTAGTATTTTTTATAAATTTGTCAATTTTCGTAAATAATTAAGTTTCATAAAAATAATTACTTTTTCGTAATATCATTCATTTCTTCGCAACTAGTAACACTTATGAAAAATTAGTATAATTTACGAAAACATATGAAGAAAATTGTCATTATTCGGAATTTAGCAATATATTTCGCGATTACGAAAAATTTAGTATTTTTCATAAATTTTTCATTTTTATAAATTATTAAATTTTAAATATTTTTGTATAATATTGTTCATTTTTTTACAAATAGTAACATTTATGAAAAATTAGCATAATTTGTAAAAAAAAATTAAAAAGTATTGTCATTTTTCATAAAATATTAATTATTTTTGTAATTATAAAATTGTAGAGAGTTCAATAGGTTGCCAATAATCTTTATTTATAAAATTTAAAGGATAAAAGTTAAGCTAATTAAGAATCAATGGTGTTTAAAACAAAGTATAGTTATTTTGTTTTAAACAAAATCACCCTAGAAAGCACTTTTCTTAAAATAAATTAGAGAGAAAGAATGGACAAAGTATCAAATCCTCCTCAAATTTGTACCTTGAGTTCAAATAAGTCTAATTTTAATTATTTTAGCAAATAATTTTATAACTTTTAGTTAAAGACTAAATAAATTTAAAGTTTCATTAAATTTGCTGAATTAATGGCAACGACATTGATGATAGTTTGTCAAAGTTAGCGATGGTTGTAAAATAGCAGCAATAATTATTAATTTTAATTTTTTTATAAAATAAAAAATAATTTTTTATATATAAAAATTACAAAGTTTAATTTCTAATATTAAAATTAGTATTTATTTAAATTTTATTTATTTAAATAATTTAATTAAAAAATATAATATACATGCTCATAAAATTTCTTAAATTTAGATCTATTTAATTTTTAAATAAAAATTCTAGACCTATTTATTAAATTAGTTAAATATAAACTTATTTGGGCTGAGCTAAAAGTCCTTTTGATCCTTTATTTGAAAAAGAACATAGCCTCTATAAATACTATAACATTTAAATCACTAACTTAACTTTAAGTGCTAGATTAAATGCCATCCAACCTAACTTCTAAGTGCTAGGTTAAATGAGGAAAAAACTAGTTTTATTTATATCCTCTCTTTTAGGTTTTATATGTTCTTGGAGCCTTTTATTCTCCGAGGAGATTCAAACCATTGGAAACGTTGAAATTAAAAACAAATTAATTAAGGGCTTGATGGCCAAAAAAAATTCTTTGCCACACATTTGAACTTGGTGGCCAAGAATGTTTTTCTGCCATCCGATGGTGCTTGGAGGACAAGCACCTCTTATCTATAAAAAGGTAAAAGATGCAAGTTCTCAAGCTATCCCACATCAATTTCACTTTTTCCACATCCCTCTTAAAAAAGAAAAATATTAGAGAGAGGTAGAGAGAGGGAAAAAAAAATGCTCTCCTTTAAAAAAAAAAAGAAGAAATTGTAATTTCATATTTTTTTCACAGTGAAATTCTTTTATTCTTGATCGTGGTTTTTACTTCAATTTATTGGGGGGTTTTCCACATAAAATCTATATGTTCCATTTTTGCTTCAATATTATTTTTTCTGTCTATTTGAATTGCAATTTTGCTCTATCCAGTCCAACAAGTGGTATCAGAGCCTAACTTGGGTGTTAATATCTACTTATTGTATACTATATGGTTGCCACTAATAAGTGGATCCTCCACATCATGAAAAATTAAGTTACATTATTAATCATCATTTGAAGGTTGTGGTAGAAGCAATGGCGATAGAATTTGAGATTGAGAAGTTCAATGGGAGTAATTTCTCATTGTGGAAGTTGAAGATAAAAACTATCTTAAGAAAAGATAATTACATGGCAGCTACTAGTGAAAGGCCAAAGAAAGTCACAGATGATAATAAGTGAAACGAGATGGATGGAAATGCTATTGCAAATCTTCATCTAGCACTTGCAGATGGAGTGTTGTCAAGCATAAAGGAGAAGAAAACAACAAGGGAGATTTGGGATCATCTCACAAAATTGTACAAGGCCAGGTCACTTCACAATAAGATTTTTCTTAAGAAGAAATTGTAGACTCTTTGAATGTCTAAATCTACAACAGTAACATAGCATATAAACACATTGAATACTCTATTTTTTCAACTCATCATTAGGCTATAAAATAGAGCCAAATGAATGTGTTGAACTTTTACTTTAAAATCTACCTTATTCGTATGATCAGTTTATCATTAATCTGACAAATAATGTTTTCACTGATTATCTAAACTTTGATGATATTGCACATATTATTCTAGAAAAGGAAAATCAGCACAAGAATAAAGAAGATAAGTTGGCAAGTTCACAATAAGCAGGGGCTTTAACTATAACAAGAGGGAGATCAATGAAATGTTGTTCCAGGGGGAGCAAAAATCAAGGTAGGTCAAAGTAAAGAAGTAAGAAGAACATGAAGTGCTACCATTGTGGCAAGAAAGGTCATTTAAAGAAGGATTGCTAGAATTTAAACTATAAAAATTTCAATCCTCAAGAAAATGTAGCAAGTACCTCAAGTGAAGGTGATGCTTTGTGCTGTGAAGTAGTGACAACTATTGAAGGCGGGAAAAGATTTGTTGATGTCTGGCTCATTGACTCAGGGGCCACATTTCACATGACCTTTCAAAGAGAATGGTTCCATCATTATGAACCTGTTTCTAAAGGATCTGTGCTCAGCTGTAATAATCATGCCTTAAAGATTGGTGGTATTGGAACTATCAAGTTGAAGTTCCATGATAGTACAGTTCGCACAATTCAATAAGTGCGACATGTAGAAGGCTTGAGAAAGAATTTACTGTCATTAGGTCAACTGGATGACCTGGATTGTAAGATTATCATCGAGAAAGGAATCATGAAGGTGATTCGAGGTGTGCTTGTACTTATGAAGGGAGAAAAGATTGTTGCAAACTTGTACATATTGAAGGCAGAGACTTTTCAGAGGTAAAAGCATTAGTTACTTTAAGCAGTTCAAGTGAAAAGACTTGCAATAGTGTGGCATCAAAAACTTAGACATATGTCTGAGCAAGGAATAAATATTCATGAAGCAAAATCTACTTCTAAGACTTACTAAGATGTCTTTACCCTGTGAGCATTATGTTACAGTAAGCAACATAGATTAAAGTTCAAAACGTCGAATTCTAGAAGTAAAGAGATTCTAGGATTAGTTCACTTTGATGTATGGCAAGCACCAATTATATCCTTAGGAGGAGTGAAGTACTTTGTATCCTTCGTAGATGACTACTCTAGGAGATATTGGGTGTATCTTATCAAGAGTAAGGTAGATGTATTTTCAGTTTTCAAAGTATTCAAAGCACGGTTAGAACTTGAATATGGTAAATAGATCAAGTGTTTTCGGACAGATAATGGAGGAAAATATACAAGCAGTGAGTTTGAAGAATTCTGCAATCAGGAAAACATCAAAAGACAGTTCACTATAGCATACAGTCCTCAGCAAAATGGAGTGGCAGAGCGGATGAACAAGACATTGTTAGAAAGAACAAGAGCTATACTGGGAGCTGCAGACTTAGATAAGGCTTTCTAGGTAGAGGCAATCAACACCGCCTGTTATATAGTAAATCGGGCCCCACATCAACTGCAATTGAGTTGAAGACACCGATGAAGATGTGGACTGGCAAGCCAGCTGATTATTTAAATCTCTATATATTTTAAAGTCCGGTGTACGTGATGTATAATGCTCAAGAAACTCCAAAGTTGCATTTAAAATCTAGGAAATGTTTATTTACGAGGTATATTAATGGTATGAAGGGGTATCGCCTGTGGGATCCCACTGCCCGCAAGGTTATTATTAGTATGGATGTGATCTTTATGGAAGATAAGAGACAAGAAGCAAATAATAGCACTATGCATGAGAGTTCAGAGGCTACAGTAGTACAAGTGGAAAAAGAATCTGGAAATAAGGATTCTTCTGAAGCTGAACCAGTGCACGAGGTATAGAAACTAGTTAAGTCACAAGTATTAGAAATTCATCGATGCCGACAAAATGACCAAGTTGGCACTCAAATTATGTTATGAGAGCAATGTTACATATTATCTTCAAACAGAGGATAGAGAGCCATCAACTCTTCAAGAGGCAATGACTAGTTCAGATGCAGCTCAATGGATGACAGTAATCCAGGAAGAAATAGAAGCTCTTCTTAAGAACAAAACCTGAAAACTTGTACCATTACCACAAAGAAGAAAGTCCATTAGCAACAAATGGGTGTTTAAGATTAAACGTAATAAGATGATCGAGTGGAGTGGTATCGTGCAAGATTGGTGGTAAAATGATATGCTTAGAAAGAAGGTATCATGCAAGATCCTTTCCCTAGTGGTTCGACTTACAACAGTCAGAGTAGTCCTGGCAATATGTGCTACATTCGACTTATATCTGGAGCAGTTAGATGTCAAAACTACTTCTCTCTATAGAGATCTTGAAGAAGAAATTTATATGCTCCAACCAGAGGATTTTGAAGAAAAAGAAAAAAAGAACTAGGTTTGCAGGTTAAACAAATCCTTGTATGGTATCAAACAGGCACTGAGATATTTGTACAAAAGATTTGATTCTTTCATCATGAGCCTTGGATACAATAGACTTAATGTAAACTTTTGTGCATATTTTAAAAGGTTTAGTGAAAGTAATTTTATTATTTTGTTGTTGTATGTAGAGGGCATGTTGTTAGCAAGCCCCAACAAAGATCGTATCAAAGAGTTGAAGGCACCGTTGGCTAGGGAGTTTGAAATGAAAGACTTGGGATCAACAAACAAGATTCTAGGGATGCAAATTCATAGAGACATAAGTAATAGGAAGATTTGGCTACTCAGAGAAACTATTTGAAGAAAGTCTTGTGGCGCTTCAACATGCAGGATTGTAAGCCAATTTTCATCCCTCTTCTTATTAATTTCAAGTTATCCTCCAGTATGAGCCCTAGAAGTGAAGTAGAGAGGATGGAGACGTCTTGAGTACCATATACATTGGTAGTGAGAAGTTTAGTATTCTCCATGATTTGTATAAGATCAAATATTGCACAAGCAATAGGAGTGATTAGTCGGTATATGGCGAATGCTAGTCGAGAGTATTAGGATAATGTTAAAAGGGTCCTTAGATACATTAAATGGACTATATATATTGTTAAACTCTTATTAGGGTTTGGATTTGCGTAGCTAGTCTATTACTTGTTTGGATATTTAATTCCTTTCAATGAATTAATTTTTAGTTACTTTTACTTTTCTTGTAGTTTGATTTTAGGCCTGATTAAATACATGTATTTGCGTAAATTACAGACAATGAAAGTTGCATGATTTATCAACTCATACACTTATAAAATTTAGAAACCTCAATCACAAAAGTAGACGAATCTTTCAGAGAGTAATAAATTACTAAGAAACTTAATGAACTCTAATTAATTGACATGATCATGAAAATAGACTGTAATTGAATTTGATATTTTTAAATAATTTGAATGATTACCCTTGACTAAAGTTAATGATTTAGATTGTGAAATAAATCTTGTAATCCAAGTAATCGCTAGTGAAACAAATCTGGGCTCAATTTTAGCTTTAAGTTTTTTTTTTCTGTTAATTATTTATTTAATTACAATTATTCGATTTTGTTAGATTATGAAAATACAATTAGAGCCGGTATTTAATATTAATCTTCTCGTGATAACAATACTCACATTCACTCTCACCTGTAAAAATTTTCTAACACTATCCCACATCAATTTTAATTTTTCTACATACCCTGGTGAGTAGGGCTGAGCACGGATTGACCCAATTCGGTTATCTATAAATCACCAGTACTATATTAAACTTCGGTTCTTTTAAAATTGAAGGTAGCAATACCGTACCAAACATAAAAGGATCCGTATTTAATCTCATATTTATTCAAATACATTTAGAAAAAATATGATTATCAACCTAAAGAAAGTAGCATGAAAATTTGAAATTAGAATTGCAATCACATTCTTGAACAACCTGTTTTGCAATTCAGTCACTTGTAAGTATAATAATTAATTCAATGTTCAAATACAAACCATTAAAATATATATTACTGCTAGCATAAAAATATCTTGCATATGGCAATCATTAAAATAAAATATTTTTTACAGTTGCAGCCAATAATCTACCCATCAAAAATAAAAATAAAAAAAATACCCGGGACTGAGCAACGACGACACAGTTATGGAAAGAGAGGGCGCTAAAGAGGAAGACGTCTATGCGAACCAATTCTTCCTTCTGCCTTTCTGCGAGCCAATTATGTGTGGCGCTAAAAAGGAAGACGTCTAGGCGAGCCAATCTCTTCCTTCTTCCTTTTGATTTTCTATTTAGAAATTTACCTTAGGGATTTTGTCTTTCTAAATTGAAAATTGAGAGGTGCAACAGTGTGTTCTAGAGAGGAAGACGTCTACGCGAGCGAATTTCTTCCTTCTTCCTTTTGATTTTCTGTCCAGAAATTTGCCTTAGGGAATTTTTCTTTCTAAATTGCAAAATGAGAGGTGCGACGGTGTGTTCTAAAGAGGAAAACGGTATATTCAAATTGTTAGGTGTAGGCTTGTAGTATGTGATAAGAAAAGGTATTAGGGTTAAGTTAGTAGATAATAAATCATAAATTTAGTATTAGAGTATGTTTATTAGTATCAGTATACTATATGATATATTAATATATAATTTATATTTTTTTATAGAATATAAAGTACATTATAATATTATAGTTATTTTTAATATGTAGTATTTTTTTTATTTCGATAATAATTATTTGACTTATATAAAATGATAAATATAAAATAATTTTTCTTATAGAGTATAAAGTCTTTTATAATATTATAGTTATTTTTAATAGGTATTATTTATATAATATAAATAATTATTAATAAATATATATAAAAGATTCGGTTCTATGGTTTGATCCGGATCAGTACAACACAGATCGGTTATGGTACGGTTTTTACTAAAGAACCAGTACCATACCGTAATAGAAAAAAATTTGAATCAGTTCAATTCGGTTATAAAAAATTTCAATTATTTTGATTATATGGTATATTTCGGTACGGTTATTCGGTTTGGGCGGGAATCACCCAGATCCATGCTCAGCCCTACGGTGAGAAAGAAAAGTATTAGAGAGAGATAAAGAGAGAGAAAAAATAAATAAATGTTCTTAAAATAAAAGAGAAATCGTAAAATTCTATTTCTTTCATATTCAAATCTTTTTATTTTAGCCCATAGATTTTATCCTTATTTGTTTAGGAGTTTTTTTTACATACAATCTATATATTCCATTTTTGCTTCATTGTTATTTCTTCTCATTCTGTTTGAGCTGCAATTTTGCTCTATCCGATATGAATTAATTGCAACACGGAAAACTCATCCTTATGTATTTGATTTGGTTTTCACTAATTTTTCATGTTTCTTTTCCTTCTTCTTGATCGAAAGCTCTTCCACATGTGTTTGCTTTGTGTTTTGGTGGATATTTTGTTGTAGAGGGCATGTTGTTAGCAAGCCCCAACAAAGATCATATAGAGTTGAAGGCACCGTTGGCTAGGGAGTTTGAAATGAAAGACTTGGGACCAATAAACAAGATTTTAGGGATGCAAATTCATAGAGACAAAAGTAATAGGAAGATTTGGCTACCTAGAAAAACTATTTGAAGAAAGTCTTGTGGCCCTTCAACATGCAGGATTATAAGCCAATTTTCATCCCTCTTCTTGTTAATTTCAAGTTATCCTCCAATATGAGCCTTAGTAGTGAAGCAGAGAGGATGGAAATGTCTTGAGTACCATATGCATCGACAGTTTAGTATTCGCCATGATTTGTACAATACCAAATATTACAGAAGCAGTAGGAGTTGTTAGTCGATATATGGCGAATCCTGGTCGAAAGTATTAGAATGCTGTTAAAATGGTCCTTAGATACATTAAAGGGACCACACATGTTGTTAAACTCTTCTTAGTGTTTGGATTTCTGTAGCTTGTCTATTACTTGTTTGGATATTTAATTTCTTTCAATGAATTAATTTTTAGTTACTTTTACTATTTTGTAGTTTGGTTTTAGGCCTGATTAAATACATGTATTTGCATAAATTACAAACAACGAAAGTTGCATGATTTATCAGCTCATACACTTATAAGACTTAGGAACCTCGATCACAAAAGTAGACGAATCTTTCGAGGGGTAATAAATTGTGATAAAATCTTGTAATTCAAGTAATAGCTGGTGAAACAAATCCGGGCTCTATTTTAGTTTTAGTTTTCTTTTCTTGTTAATTATTTATTTAATTACAATTATTTGATTTTATTAAATTATGAAAATATAATTAGAGCCGGTATTTGATATTAATCTTCTCGTGATAACGATACTCACATTCGCTCTCTACTACTTATTGCGATTCATGCACGTGTAAAATTTTTCTAACACTATCCCACATCAATTTCAGTCTTTTTACATACTCTGGTGAGAAAGAAAAATATTAGAGAGAGATAAAGAAAGAGAAAAAAATAAATAAATATTCTTAAAAAACAAAAGTCATAAAATTTTATTTTTTTATAGTAAAATTCTTTTATTTTAACCTGCAGTTTTTATCGTTATTTGTTTAGGAGTTTTTACGTACAACTATTCCATTTATTGTTATTTTTTCTCATTCTGTTTCAGCTGCAATTTAGCTCTATCCGATATGAATTAATCGCAACACGGAAAACCCATCCTTATGTATTTGATTTGGTTTTCACTAATTTTTCATGTTTCTTTTCCTTCTTCTTGATCGAAAGCTCTTCCACATGTGTTTGCTTTGTGTTTTGGTGGATATTTTGTTGTGCTTGCAGCTGGGGTTTACCCCCTTTTAGTGTGTCAAACGTCTGCTATTTCTCCTCCTGTAATGAGGCTATGTATGTGGAAGGGTTTAGCAAAAGCTCCAAGGGAGGATTCTCAGTTCGTCAAGCTTCATATCGGTCTAGAGCCGACCCACCCTATGACCAGTTCAGTCTCAATTTGCTGGCGGCAGTGTGATTTAGCCATGAATGGCGAAGCCTCAGAAGTCTAGTTCCTATCTGGCGCAGAACATTTCATCTCGCTTTGGAGCGCCTTGTTTGGATTCCTCCAATCGTACCTGATTGTGAATCTTTTTTTCGTTTATCAGTTTGGCCATATGCGTGGTAGAGCGTTGCAATCATGCGTGTTTGTTCACGGCGATAGGAAGAGGAGCTTACTGTCCAGAAGCTTCTTATTGATTTGGGAAGTCTTAATTTTTTGGGCATTCTTGGGTCCTGCTCAAATGCTCGTAGGCTTAGGCTGATTATCGGCAGAGTCTTTTCAACTCCTTCATCTCTTGTATTGTTTGGGTTCAAGCCCTTTAATTAATAAATTTTACTTCTGATAAAAAGAAAAGTGCTAGGTTACACCAGATAAACACTTGACAAAAATATCATAAACAAATTTTGAAATAGTAAATTTTTAATATATGTTTCTAAATTCAGTTAAAATAACTATAATCTTTTTAATTTATTGTAGATTCAATGAGTTATAAGTAGTATATTCTATTAGAGTCCGAAATCATAACCATTAATAAATAGAGAATGAAAAAAATCAAAAGAAAAAAAGAAAGAGATTAGTAATAAAAAAATAAATTAGAGAGATAAAAAAATAAGAATTTTCGCATGTTGTTTACTCTTTTTCATTTCATATTAATTGTATTTAAAAAAAAAATTATCTATCACTCTTATATTATTCGGTGTAACATTAATTTTTTTATTTTATTTTTGTGTTGGAATAGGTGTAATAAACATTATAATATCTATAAAATGATAAATTAGTCTAATTTAGTTTTTTTTATAATTAAGTATATTAAATATTTTGTAATCTAAATAAATTATTAAAAAATAACAGTTAGTATGGAATGAAAAATATTTTAATTAACTGAAATTAAGAATGTATATTTATTACAACTTATACATTCTCTTCTCTTTTTCTTTTTTTCTATTACAAGCAACTGATTTGTTAAAAAACTTATCTTTTGTGTTAATATCTTTGCCAAATCACCGGTCTAATTTAAAAAATATTAAATATCTCACCTATTTTTATTCTAACTCTTAATATTTTTATAAGATTATTTCTTAATATTTTAAAATTAAGAAATAGTTTTATACAAGTGTTATATATCAACGAGTCATTCTAATGAACTATAGGTATACGGTACTATAGAAATCTATAAATATTTATATTATTTTAATTTTAATAATTTATTAACATAATTAAATATTTAATTATTGATCAATTAAATATATTTTTTATATTAAATTTTTTATTTATATATTTTTAAAATTTAATTAGTGATACTTAATAACTATAAAATTTTGATTCGTATAAATAATTTAAAATTATATATAAATTCATTGACAATTTATATTAGTAGAAGAATATATAAAATAAATAAATTATTTAAAATAACATTAACTACTAGTCTATAATTAAAAAATAGACTTATAATGGTATGGTACCATAATGGTACTCTAGTAAAACGATATGTCATGACATATCATGTAGACAAAAATTGAGAAAAAATAAATAGGTAGAATAGGTCATTTTTTAATTAGAATAATTGTCATCTTTTTTTTTTTAAAATCTCATTTAATAATTCTATCCTTCATTTCTAATAAAACTTGACTTATTTTTTCCTTCTTATTTATTTTCTTATGATGTTGGGTTAGATAATGATAAATTGTAGGTGCTAGACATTTATTTGCGTAGAAGCTCACAGAATGGAATTGTTTGATTCTGTTTATGGCTCAATTTAAATAGAAGATAGTAACACTCAGGATAACATTTGTTTTAGGGTTAGTATAGAATAAATTCTTTAATTTTTTAGCAGTATTTTTTCTATTATGAGTTGCTAAACTCATGCTTTCTAATTGGAAGTTAATAAAGTTTTAGTTCAGTACAATTGTGAAATTTAATTAATTTAATTATTTATATATCTTTAATATTTATATTTTTTAAAATTTTTTTGAGAAGATTATTTTTGTTAATTAAATAAAATAGATATATTATTTTAATTAATAGAATAGCCTATTGCTAATTAGATAATTAGTTTCGTATATATTTTTTAATTTAATATTAGTGGTGATTTACTGTGGATAAGTTTCCAATCATGTTATAAAAATATATAATATGATTTAAAAGAAATAAGCTTATTAGATTGTTGATTCTTTAATTCTATTAATAAATTAAATTTTAAAAGTTTGTTTCTTATTGCCTATTAATTAGAAAAATAATTAAAGAGCTTGTTTAGATTATGTATTAATTAGTTTAGTCATTAAAAAGCTTGTTTTGGTTATAGCTGTACATAATAACTATTTAGATTTAATTTAAGTAAAATATTTTCTCAACAGTCGTATTTATAATATTCGAACTCAAAATCTTATTGGATAAGCATGCTTAAATTTGGAATTATTTTGAACACCGTCTAAACTGTCCATTTGATGACTGGACATCTAAGGGAAAAGAAATTCATAATTATATTATATAAATTTAGAGAGAGAGAGATGGTGGTTGCCCATGTATGTCTGTCTACCCGGGTTCTTTGCAAGTTTTGACCTTTGGAAACTAAATACAACCATCCATTCCTGACTTAAAAAGAAACAACACAGAATTCATCTAAAATATAACTTATTTTGTTTAATTTTTGTGTATTTTCTTCTTGATTCCTCTTAAAAAATAATATTATACACCTCATTCTCTCAAAACATGCACCCCACATTCTATCAACCCCTACACCAAAAGCCCATCAATCTGATGATCACTTCCACAACTTTTTCAAACTCACTAAATTCTTTCACAAGAAATACAAATATGTTAAGAATTTGAAATTTCTTGTCTGTAACCAAGAGATACATAATTTCATGTTTTGTTTTGAAATTTCTTGTCTCTTACCAAGAGATGCATAGTTTCATGTTTTGTTTATCTTTTCTGGTTTCTTGATCAGTTTCTTGTTCTTTTGACTTTTTCTTTTCTTTTCTTCTTTTGTATGAGTATTTGAAATGGTACGAGCTCTTGAACAAGAACAAGAAAATTTAAGGTCTAGATTGTTTCATTTCAAAGGGATGAATGAGAATTCAGGAGGTCGTCATGCAAAGAGTCTTAGCGTCGATGAGAGTAGTAATACTATAGATGAATCTTCCATGGATGATAAGATAACATTTAGAAGCCAAGGATCAAGACATTCAAGTGATCAATCATTGGAGAAACAACAGATTGGAAGCGTGCTTAGTCGGAACGATAAGGGTCCTAAGTCAAGGTTCAGCAAAGATGAGGCTGCAGCTACAACTCAGGGCAAAGATAAACAACATACAGGTAAGTATTTTTTAAACATTTCATTTCGTCATCATTTCTGCGTTATGTTTCTTATTACAGTAAAGCAACGTCAAATCATTTGACAATTCATATTGGATGGCTGCATATAGCAATTCACACCTGCAAAATGATATCAATGTCGAGAATTTCATGATAACAGGAACAATATTTATGCGGTGAACATGTTGCAGGCGTTTGTATAAATTTTGGGTTGCCACTAATTTGGATCTTCAATCATTTTCTTTCTTGGGTTTGATTCAGATATGGAACAGATGAAAGAAAGATTTGCAAAATTGCTTTTGGGAGAGGATATGTCTGGAGGAGGAAAGGGTGTTTCCTCTGCTCTAGCATTGTCAAATGCCACTACAAATCTTGCTGGTATATATTTTAACTATTTCTCTATTGTACAAGTAATGGAACTCTGTGCAAAGTTTCCTCCCGTGATATGAGTTACCATCCCTGATAATAATATTAAAGCACTGTTGCAATATGCATGGCCTGCGAGGATTTTAGCTTCGGAAGGAAAGAGCATCAGTAGTGACAGGAGTGTAGTTTTAATAGTCCTCTTCTTAATCCTCTTGAAGCAATTACTGGCTAGCTAGACTTGATTATCTTTGCTTCATTTTTATGGAGAAAGATGATTAAGAATGTTGGTTCAAGCATTTTGATTTTTCCTTCCTGTTTGCAGCTTCCGTCTTTGGTGAACAACAGCGTCTAGAGCCTATGCCAGCAGAAAGGAAAGCAAGGTGGAGAAAAGAAATCGATTGGCTTTTGTCTGTGAGTGATTACATAGTTGAGTTAGTTCCTTCCCAGCAGAAAAACAAGGACGGGACGAATATGGAGGTAGTGTGTTGATCGGATTTTGTTTTCTAGCTAGAGTTTTGTGCTTCTTGATTTCTATGTCTTTTTCTATCTCTATCTCTCACACCCTACCATGTTTCCTGAGTTAACAGATTATGGTGACACGACAGCGAACCGATCTTCATATGAACATTCCTGCCTTGCGCAAGCTTGATGCAATGCTTATTGTAAGAATATACATATTATTCCATCTTCTTAGTTTATTATTATTATTGGATAATCAAATTTATTCAATAAGGATTACAATTTAGAGCATATATCTATATGTCCTTCAAATGTTCTGTACGAACCAGGACTGCTTGGATAATTTCAAAGACCAAAACGAGTTTTATTATATTTCAAAAGATGCCCCTGATTCAGAAAAGGGAAGCGCCAAGAGAAAAGATGATAAATGGTGGCTACCTACTGCTAAAGTTCCACCAAATGGATTATCAGAAGCGTCAAGAAAATTTCTGCAGTACCAGAAAGATTGTGTGAATCAAGTCCTGAAGGCAGCCATGGCGATAAATGCGCAAGTTCTATCAGAAATGGAGATTCCTGAAAATTATATTGAATCCCTCCCTAAGGTAAATAAGAAAAGAAAGTAACTTCCATTAAAATGTCGCACAAAAGTGCCTTGACCAATTTCTGATAACATTTTTGTTATTGTTACTTTGGCAGAATGGCAGGGCAAGTCTTGGAGACTCAATTTATAGGAGTATTACTGTTGAATTCTTTGATCCTGACCAGTTCCTGTCCACGATGGACCTATCATCAGAACACAAAATACTAGACCTGAAGAACAGAATCGAGGCTTCTATAGTGATTTGGAAAAGGAAGATGAACCAGAAGGATGGGAAATCTGGTTGGGGTTCTGCTGTCAGTTTGGAAAAGAGAGAACTATTCGAAGAGCGAGCGGAAACTATCTTACTAATCCTCAAGCAGAGATTCCCAGGAATTCCTCAGTCCTCACTAGACATTAGCAAAATTCAATATAATCGGGTAAGATTAAGCTTCTTCTAATCGTCAGCTCTCTTTCAAACTTCAGTCATGTTTATTAAACTGAAACTCCTAAATTCTTCTTGACTAACAGGATGTAGGACAAGCAATTCTGGAAAGTTATTCAAGAATTCTAGAAAGCTTGGCCTACACAGTGATGTCCCGAATTGAAGATGTGCTGTATGCTGATTATGTCACTCGAAATCCATCATATGCAGGACAGAAGAGGAACCCTTTAAAAGAGACACCTTCAGAAAGCACGACACCTAGAGAAGACTCAGCAAGGACGTCAGATGCGGCCAATTCAATGACACTGTCAGATTTTATGGGTTGGAATTTTGATTCAAATGAAGCTGACGGGAAGAAGGGTCCAGCTGGAAATTCAGATGAGATAGTCAAAGACGATACAAAGTTAACAGAAAAACTTGCCAGCATAGTGACCATAAAGAAACCTTCCTATCTTGAGAACTTAGGAGGTGTAAGAAGCCCAACGGCGCGCCATTGATCCCCAACAATAGGGGATGAAAGGAAAACCCATGTCGCGCACACACAGGAAGAATGATAGAAGAAATAGATACAGAAGAGTGAGGAAACTTGGCATTGAATTATGAAATACGAGGGTCCTTTTAGTTCAGACTTGAGGGTTTCTTGTTTTACATTCTATTCCTTCCTTCTGTAAATAAAGAAGAAAGCATACAAGTGTAAAAGAAAACTATTGGATTTGAAATGCATTATGTAGTTTGTTAGACTGAAATGTAATTTTGGCAATTAATTCATTCTTTGAGCGAGTACTGGACAATCATAAGGTTAGCTAATCCCGTACTGCTGTACATTCTATCAATTACTGCCTGGAACAGAGCAGTTCATTTCAATTCAAAGCAGCATTCACACAATGCTGACTTGCCAACATTATCAAACAGAAAGCATATAGAACTACAAAGAAATGCAACAAAGCTGACTAGAAACCAACATCCTTGAATCAATAATAAGGGTCTTAAGTAGGCTTTAGACAAACTTACAAAGGCAAAAGAAGATACATACAATGAGAACTAAGGCATTAACTAAATTAGATCTTCCCACGCGGACCCAGTTTTGGTGGAAGTTGTGGGCCCTTCTTGATCGGTAAAACGTCACCGGTAGCTGTAGCACTCAGGTAAGCAAGGGTAGAGCCACCTCCCAAGATCAAGAACTTGAGCAGCAATCCTCTCTTGGTGAATGGAGCTGCAAATGTCTCAAAGAACTTGCTCTGCAGTTGCATGTAAATGAGAATTCTAAGTCATTGCCATAGTTGCATATATGGAGCTCGGCACGGGCATGGAAAAGATAAGATGGCTAGCAAAATGCATTGGGTTGTAGCATTCTACATGCTTGACTTATATCTGGTGTTCTAAGGCTGTTGATGCATTAACACTACATATCTTCTTTTCAAAAATTAAAAGAATATGTTTCAAAACTTGCAATAACTGTCTGAAAAGTTCTTTTCACATACAATGTAAATCAAGTTTAGATCTTCAAATCCCTCAAATTATCCATGCACAACAACAAATTTTATTTTCACTTTGTTCTTCAAGCTAAACCACACACAGGTAGTGCATAAACATTAAAATTATCAAATAAGCTCATCCCAATTAGTCCAAAAGTAATGCTTCTTCAAGAATTTTTCTGTAAAATATTAAACCACGTCTAGCTTTCATAGCTCAGTTGGTTAGAGCACCCGTTTAGTAAGCGGGAGGTCTTGAGTTCGACTCTCAATGAAAGCATGAAAAACTGCACAAAATCTTGATTCCAGAATGAAGTTCCGTCATCTTTTTGTTGAAGTTTTATAAATCTTATTTATTTTACTACATGACTAATTAGTTTATCAGAATTTAGAAAATCAAAATGGTGACGGAACCTGGAGAGGGTTGTATGGAGAAGGAGCGTCTGAGCCGTACAAATCCCATTGCCCAGTAGTGTTGCCTAAATCCTCCAAATCAAAGTACACACTCTTGTCACCATATTTAGCTTCCACAGCACCATTCCTATATGAAAATATCAAATACAATATGAGACACTGCTGCAAAACAATAGCCAAAGCATATATACATGCACTAGCCTCAAACATAACAAAAGAATTAACAGCACTTAAGTACCTTCTGTTTTTGGGTCTCAAGCTCTGGCGAGATGGTTTGACATGGAGCTTTGTTCCTGTGAGGGAGCTGCCGCCAAGGCCCTTGACGGTGGCTGGTTGCACAGCAGCAAAGGTAGCTAGAGATGCCATTACCTTGGAGCTTGATTTTTTCTTTTCTCTGTTTCAGTTGGCATAATGAAGTAGAAAAGGAGTTGGGTGTTTGATCATTTGCATGGATATTAGCTGGACACGTGGCACAATGGGTTTTCTTGAGAGAGATATGGAGTGTTATTTCTGTGGTGCCATGTGGATTATAGCTGGATAAGCCTATCCATTTTATGATCTTCCACTAAATCAAATGGAACTTGGTTATGCAAACGAATTTCAAAGCCATAAGTATATTTTTAAGAAAAAGGAAAACTCATTAAATAATATAAAACATAAATGAAGTCCACAGTTTCATTTGAAAGCTACATAAAGAATCCATGTTAGATGGACTAATCTCTATGTAAGGGTATGGTCAAGTAAGCCCAAAGAGCCGGAGCCTCTTTCTCAAGCCCAATACAGTCCAGGAATTGGTTTTGATTTTATGGGTCAAACTCTTAGAGCCCAAGCCCCAAATCTCGACCGTAAGTGTAAACCAAATGGATGTATTTTTCTCATCACGCATTATATTTGCATTTTCTAGAATAAAATAAAATAAAAACTACTAACATAATTCATTAGTTTAGTGGCAAAGTAATTATCTCATGTTCTTATTAAAAATTGTTGTTATTGTTGATTATGCTTTACAAAAACAATTATTATTGATTGTAATTTGAAATTTAGAGTCAAGATTTCCTTAAACAATTTATTAGTCGCATATAAATGCACTGTGTTTAATTATAAGAAATCAGATTAAATAATTGATTAAATATTATTTAATAATTTTTTATGTGTATTTTAGATCAGCTTACTTTTAATTAATAATATATATTTAAATGAAATTTACACAAATAATCTCTATTTATGTATTACATTCTAATAAATTATCTTAAGATTTGAAATCTTAATTTCAATTTCAAATATAAGAATGAGATGTCATCTTTTATTACTTTACCTTTTGATGCACATAATTATAATATTATTTCATTGAATATTTTCTTCGTCTGGTTTGATAAATGTAAATTTTATTAATCAGTATCATTATATAAATGTGTCTCTAAAATATTTTATCAAATTTCTTACAAAAATTATAATTATAAAATATAAAATATAAAAATTCATTTTATGTGATAATTTCTATATAAATAATAATGGTTACTAAACTAATAACTAATAAAAAAATAAATTATAATTTAAAACATATAAAAAATATTAGAATTCAATAAGTCCAAAAAAAAAAAAAGAGCACCAGTTATCATGCACCCCTAGAACACGAGAGCCCTCCTTCAACATCCATACCAAACTCCAAGGAAACGCCCAAATACCCAATCCAAAAAGATAACCCAACCAAAAACCTCTCTTTCCCCTTTCTTATCCCCAAATCCCAAACTCCCACACTCACTATGGTACTAACAATGTCTCTCACTTCCTCACTCAATTCCCTCACTCTCTCCACCCCTTTCCTCAATGGCACCGCTCCACTTTCAAACCTCTCAAAACCCACTTCATCTCTCTCTCTCCAACACCCAAACCCCTTTTCTTTTATGCCTCCAGTTAGGGCCATGAAGTCGATTCAAGGCAGAGTTGTTTGTGCAACTAATGACAAGACAGTTTCAGTTGAAGTAACAAGATTAGCCCCACATCCTAAGTACAAAAGAAGGGTTAGAAAGAAGAAGAAGTTTCAGGCTCATGACCCTGAAAATCAGTTCAAAGTTGGTGACTTGGTTCAGCTGGAAAAAAGTAAACCCATCAGCAAGACTAAAGCTTTTATTGCTATTCCTGTTCCTGCTAGGATTAGGAAGGAGAAGAAACAAGAGAATGATGATGGGGGACTTGGGATTCCATTGGAGTCTCAACAGGAACAGCAGGTTTAATGTGAGGTCCGTTGTTGTGTAATTTGTGCTTCAATTGTGAATTTTTGTGATGTAATTTGATAATTGCTACCATGATGATGAATGGATATTTCCGTGTAATTTATTTAACGGTTGTGGGATTGATTTTGTTTCATATAATCCTGTCAGCTCTAGTACCAATTAGATGGCTGTTTTTAATTTAACTTGGAATGTCTTTTGATGTTGTATTAAAATCCGAAATTCCTTGGCTTTACATTGTTTTTCCTAATTAGGTTGAATGTGTTTTCGTTGCTCAATTGTGACAGATTGGAATGTAGTTAGCCACTGTATTTTATGATTTTGCAATTTGGGTGTTGTTTAATGGATGTAAAACCAATAAATGTCAGTCTTATGGTTCTGGATTGAAATTGGTATAGATTGTAAAGTTGAGGAAGTTTTTTGTTTGTTTGTGGAATTTGCTTGTTGGTTTCAGTTGGATCATGTTGACGCCATCACAATGTTGTTGAGTTCGGTTGTATGTTCTTGGTTACCTTCTGGTGTTATTTGCCACATATTTTTCAATTTAAGTTGTGATAAGTTAATCAACTTAGTGTGAAATTCCTTCTCTTCCTTGGGTTTATTGGAAACAGTGGTGAGTTGTAAGCCAGTCATGGAGACGGAATATGAGAAGAAGGGTGGTGATATATATTGTGGGATGTTTTAGCATCTCCACAATGGCCACGTTTGGTAGTGGACTATGTTCTCTAGTTGCTTAATTGTGATTCTCGGAACTTGACTTTTGGTGACTCTGGATTTTAGAGCTTTTGTGTGCCATGATCACGGGGATTAGTTTCATATCTCTGTTGTGCAATTAGTGTAGTTAAATTCGGTCATATTTTGATGGAATTTGGTGGTTGTTTTTAGTGGGATTGATATGGTTGCCGAGTAATCTCTGATGATGGGTATAAACTATGAAAAGAAATTACCCATGTGCTTGAGAACTCCTATGATCGTACTGGGGCTTACCAAATGGGAATGAATTGAAGAACTGAATTTAGATGGGATCTGTTTCTTGGATGGGTTAAAGGATCATTAGTGATGATTATGAGTTTGGCTCCTTCAAGTTTAATTCCTGTTTGACTTTAAATATATTCTTGGTTGTGGTTGGAGATTTCTATTTATCTGAAGAAGCAAGAGGATTAGTATATGTGTTTCAATTTCAGGCTCAGTTGTAGTTTTTATGCCAGTAATGAAAATATGTTTTATGTTGTGCTTACTCTTTTTTGGGTTTTGGACTTTGTTAATTGATATTGTTCTGGGTTGGCTTGACTTTTGGCCTTTTGCATTGAGAATTAATTGTAGTATATCTAGAGAGTGGGTAACTGAGAGTTAGACGAGCAAATACCGAAAATAAATTGGTAAGTATTAATCAGAAATAACATTGTGTAAAAAAGTTAAAAAAAGGAAAAATAAAAATAAACAGAGAATTTTGTGGTTGTAAGTTGTAGCATGTTTTGTGGCCGACACAATGAAAACCTATGTTTAAATCAGACCATGTCTAATTAAACGAAAATAGTTTACAGTTTGATCACTTGAAGATTTTGCGAAATATTTAAAACTCATGGGAATTTTCCAGGACTTTTGTATCTTCAACTTGGTTTAAGCTTCTGTATATAATGTTCTGATATCAGGGGTTCTTCTGATTAACTAGATGTCAGGCAACCTGTTAAGTTTCTGTTGGAATTTGAATTACATAAATTATGCATTTTACTTTTTATACTTTCTCTATTGAATTACATTTGATCAGATTTCTTTGTTTGTGAAAGAGGGTTGATTACATTTAAAATGATTAAATATGCAACTGAATTTTACACTTTCAGCTTATCATAAGAAATGAAATGAATTTTGCTTGCAGAGTTGAAATCACATGAATTTTCTGAACTTGCTCATCTGCGCTTGCCATTAGATCAAATGAATGTTACACCAGACAATCTTAGATATTCAGAAATTATAATTTCCAACTCTTCTGGTTTGACATTCTGTGCTTATTTGAATCACTTCAGGATTTTCAGACAGCAATTAAAATAATAACAAAATGGCATTGATAAATATCAGTACTGTACATGGTGATATTTCACTCTTGGATTTACCAAGTTTGCGAGCCATATGTCCCTCTCACTCCTCCAGATCCCCAAATTAAAGAGATGTACTTGCTCCAAAGCTCCTTCACTCCAACCGCAAACAATATGGCAAACTATTATAACCAAAAAAAGAATTGAGAAAAAACCCCTCTTTCCACCTTCGAATATTTGAAATTTAGAGGGACAAGGAAAAAAAAAAGTGAGAAAAAAACAAGCTGGAAACCTATAACTTGTACAATAAATTAGTATCTATCTAACTAATAAATCTAAGAATAATCAAGTATCTTCACATTGCAGGCTTGTCTTAATATTTCGTAACGTGCAGGATATAAGTGTGTTAACAGATTCCACAGATTCCATGGTCAGTTTGGCTGTTGGGGATGTATTAGTCAGGATCTGGAATGCCACTGTCAACAAAGATCCCCCTTCCGTTCTCTTCTCCTCTCGCCTGGAAGTGATTACGAGGGCCCTTGTTTCGAGTCCGTCAGGAAGAATTGCGAATCCTGAAGGTAGTATAGCTGTGCTGCTTGAATCACATCCAGTAATCACAGATTGCATTCCATTTATATCCACCGGAGCATAGACTACTATGGATTCATAAGCATTCGTGCAACAATCTTGGAGTACCCACATATTATTCTCGTTCGATTTCATCGTCTGCATTTGAGCAAAACCCTTGTAATTCATGGTCGCGAATGAAGAAACAGATATAAATTTTAGTTCTCTGGTTATAAAGAAACCAACTCACTTGTATAGTTACTGCATTGCCTCGATCTTGCCCTTTAGCTAAGTTTGCAATAGATTGAACTTGGCCTCCATTTGACATAATATCCCACTAAAAATTAAGTGGAAAAACACCATCAGGCAATTCTACTTTGCAGTTCTTGCACTATTATGTAGAGGAATGGTAATTAGTACTTCAAAAATTCTTAAAGAGAAAAGGAGCTATCAGAATTAGAACCCCTGAATTTGTACTCTATAAGACAGGCATTCCAGCACAGCGTTACTATCTTAATGGCTTAGAGGATTGAATTGTAATAACAGTACAACTAAGCTGAAATGATCATATAAATACCTCATTTCTATGCGTATCATCTCGTAAGTAATCGAACAGGACATGAGGAGAGACTGGCAACCATACAGAAGAAACTGCACACAAGATCACTCCAAGAGGTTCAGCAGGGTCATTTAAGTTCTTCCTGGAGGAAATCCTTATGTCTTCTCCGGTTTTGCTTGTGACCCTGTTCCATGTATGGTAGCTCGATGCTCCAATCGCGCGACAAAAACTCCATGTCATTCTCTGAGCCAGTTTCAGAATGCTTTTCCTCCCAGCTAGCGTCGCAACACCTAGGTTACAACAACGGATTATTAATATCCAGCAATGAAATCGAAGAAAGATTGACAACAGCAAGCTAGTCAGGGATCTTACCTGTTGAATCCTTCGTAGGAACATTTGTTGCCATGAAGAAAACGATACGTTCACATTGGAGCTGCAATGTTGCTACCCAATGCCTTGCACCAAAGGCTAGACCAGTATTAACAATGGTGCGATATATGGTATGAACTGTGCTTTTCTGGCATTCCAAATGCTCTACCCATGTCACCTGAAAACATTGTCATGAATTTGAATTTTGAGCATGTCAACTGCATAGTATTGTATTTTCTTCTCCTAAACATTTGTCTTTATTTGATCAAATTGAACTCGAATAATGAGAGATGACTTTATCACTCAACTAAAAATCTCATTGATTTTGTCTCGACCAGTAATTATTTTTCCTATCCATCGACAATTCTGATGTGAAAACATAAACATGACTGGATATCACTAGGACTAGGCCTACGTGCAAATATTTATCTTAATGCACTAACTTGGAAAAAGACAATGGATTTGGCATTATTCAGGGGATATGAGACATGTCATTTATGGATATGAATTCAAATTCCACATAAGTAATTAATAATATTAAAACAAACTAATTTATTTAGAAATTCTTGAAATTTAAAATCGAGAAGAGAAAAAGAAATGATAACACTGCTGTCAAATGCATTGGGTTATAAAAAAAAAAATCAAGTGGGTATTATTTGAAGGAATATAAAAAGATTTAGTCGCAATAAACGCGATGGTAACAGCCTGAATCCGGAAGCATATATGATTCTGATTGTTTCTCCAGGAGACAAACACCAAAAACAAAAATAAAGATAATCATAATTATTGAACTCCAAGATCCAACATGGTCTCACACCCAATTTCCAACAAGAAGAATATATTAAAAATTAAGAATATGAACAAGAAAATGATCGTCTGTAAGTTGTACCTTGCAATGACCATTTGATTTGTCTTCAATTATGCAGCCAGAAGGGCGTTTTCTGCACTTAACAAGTGAGGCATCAATATTATCCTCAACATTGTCAATGGAAACATCAACAATTGCCCATTGCTCTGCACTAAGCTGTTTGCAATATCTGACAAAATATACTTCTCTAGTGGGCACCATTGGTGTAAGCATCTGTACCTCAGCAAACATCTGCAACGAATACAGTACATTTTTATATTCCATATGCTTTTTTTTTTTTACTGATGACTACTGTAAATATCTATTTTGGGTGTCCCTTCTTTCTTCAGGCCATTTCTTGAAGTTAGCTAGAGTAGTCATATATGTTGAAGAATTTTGACCCTTAGCTGGGGTAATTTAAAATAAAAAGAAGTGGTCCAAGATACGCATCCTTTCAATAGGGTGGACCTGAGGATGAAAGGACATGCCAATTGCTAAAATCAATTTTGTATTTATCATAAAGTTAAGGGTACTGAGCCATAAAAATCATTAATTGCAGTTTAAATTTATATATGCTAGTTGCTTTATGTTTTTCTTTTTCTTAAGAAAAAAGGAAATATCCCACTTCAATCAAGTATCTATAAGTTTGTCTTCACTAAATTTAATGTTGATTTCCTACTTATATATGAAGTATTTTCTTGGGGGATTTTCATGAAAGTGTATAGACTGGTGTAGACATTGAATTCAAACACATATTATGGACTGTAAATGTATCAATTAGCTGACCATAATTAATATAAATAACTCACCAGTTGTACTGCTCCATCTCTATTAGGACCTTCTCCATTGCAGATAACATCCACTGTAGCTGCCTTTGATATCAGGCATGGAAACATTTCTTTCCATTGATTCTACTTACAAACATGGAGGAAAACTAAGTTAATGTAAAGGGCACTAATAAAAAATTTGGAACATCTTAATAATTAATATAAACATATGATAGCGATCTTGATGTCTCACCACATCCGTGAAACTTTGAACTAGCCTTGGAAGATCAACAAACACAACTCCAGTCTCTCTAGATACTTCAATGGATTTTTTTGATCTTCCATTGCTTGGATTTTCAACATTAAACTCCTTTATATACTCGTCATAATTAAGGATTTCGCGGTCGGTCTCAACACTCCTAATCCACAATGGTTCTCCAGCAGTAGCCATTTTATTAAGTTCTTCCATTGCTTGATTAGCGATCTCCGTGATTCTTGATTTCTCAAGCCCAAAAATTCCAGTGTAAAAATCTAATGAACTTCTATTCTCTTGCTCACTTCCGGCCGAGCATGAGGGTGCTGCCCCTGGAGGATACTTTCCTAGAGCTGCTCTAAGTTTTTCTACCTATACATGTATAATTATGAACAACATGATCACATAGAAACAATTAATTAATTAATTCTTCTAAGTAAATTAACTAACTGCAATTAGAGAAAATTGAAAAATTAATCAACTATGTGCTGACAATTTTTCCACTAACCTCGGATTTGAGTTTAGCATTTTCGATACGTAGTTGTTGTTCTTCAGTTGTTAAGGAAGTGTCTCTGCTAGTAGTAGCAGTGCCACAGTTGGGGCAGCAAGCTTTATTGATTGTCTCCCTCATAGCCTTATTTTCATCTCTAAGCTTCTCCATTTCTGTTTTCAATAAGGAGTTTTCATGTCTTTCTTGTATAGCCTGCAACATATCATTATTCTTATACATGCTAGCTAGCTAGGTAATGCAATTTGTACTATGTATAGTACTGACTACAATAATAAGAAAATTTATTAAAAGATTATATTGTATACCCATTGAGGAGAAAATCAACAAATGAAGAACTACAAATTACCTTGATTTGAGTTCTGCGATTTTGGAACCAAAATTTGACTTGTCTAGGGGCAAGTCCTAATTGCTTGCTTAATTGTTGTCTTTGCTTTTCATCTGGATGTGGAGATTCTTTAAATAGCCTGCAAGTCATAGTTCATTCATCACAAATAGATACGTACGTCACATACAATAAAAATGTTGATCAAATTATCGAACATGAACATAGTAAAGATAACTATTTAATGAACTTTAGACTATATGAAATTTAAAGAATGTTGCTTTTCATCTTTTCTGTATTCCGTTTCTGGGTTCTTTTTTTGTTTTTGTTTTGTTTTGTTTAGATATTCTGCGTTATTTGATTCTTCATTGACATGTAAAAACATAGGAAAAGTAACTTTACCACTTAACTCTGACTCATTTTTAAACACTTTATTATAGTAGTATATGATCTTCTTTAGTCTTTTAATCACTGTCATTAACTTTTCTTATTATGAGAGTACATACGTATAGTCAGATGGACAGTAAAGAATAGTAATATCAAGTATTTAACATATTCCTAACCTCAAAGATGATTATATGTAAACATTCTTGTTCATTATTTATAACATATGAATTTTTGTTTAAGCAGGTTAATTTAGATAATTAGCAAACCCCATGCACGTTAGACCTAAAGAGTATTCAAAGTTACTGGAGCAAATCTTTTGTGTGCCATCATTAATTGTTATGAACAGTAATTTCATTGTTATATACATTGATACACGAAATTAAAGAAAACGATTTGGAAATTGAGAGACAAAGAGAGAGGACTTACGCTTCCATTTCTCTAATTTGCTCGGCGGTGTGCCTATGATATTTCTTTCTCTTTTTCTTCTTGTTCTTGTCATCACCGTCGCCGCCATCGTCATCCTCATGCTCACCTTCACCGTCAAAATCATCATCTGATCTTGATCTCATAGGCCCTGAGTTTTCGCTGCTAACTTCAACTGTTTCTTCTCTTCTTCCTCTTTCTCCTCCTCCTCCACTCCCTTCATCCCCTTCCTCCACCTCCATCGCTGGAGTCGCCGGTCCTGCTGCATTAGCGCCTCGAAAGATTCCAGCCTTCAATTACAAGAACACTAAATAAGAAAGAAATTAAACATGATATGCTATGTTTTTATACATATGCATGATTGCATATAGAATATATGTATATACATATTCATCGAGTCTTTTTCTTTTTTTCTTTTTCGAAACACATATGATGGTTCTTGAAAATGGTATAGCCAAGAAAACTGAAAAAAAAAAAAAATAGATAGAGGAGAGACAATTGAGGGGAAAAAATGATGAAAAGAAAGGAAGAAGAGGGAAATTTACAAGACTAAGAGAGAGAGCAGGAGAGGCAAAGAAGTCCTTGGTACGAGAAGAAGGTGGATTAGACATGTCGACTCCCATGGCACAGAGAGAAGGTTTCTTTGTGAAATGGTTGTTTTAAGGAGGAAGTAGCACACAAAGAGCAGCAGCAATGGAGGTTGAGAGAGAGAAAGAATGGTCTGTGGGGTCTTCTTGATTTAAGGATATAAAAACAAAAATGAAGCTCTGAAGAAGAATTGTTGTTTTGAGAGAAATGGTGGAAAGAAAGGGCTGGTAGGAGTTGACTGTTAGATGTTCTTTTGAGAGTGGAAATAAAAGAAGATATCCAACTAACTTTATTTCAGTTGAATCTGCTCTTTTCAACGGTATTTCCCCAGTTTCCTTTATGTGGTTTCTTCAGCTTCCTGGCTTTAGCTAGCCATTTATACATCACTTATTTCACTGTTTTTATTATTTTTATTTTAAATAATAATATAAAATGATCTTATAGACAAAAATTTCAATATTTTATAATTATTTATCATATTTAGATAATAATAATAATAATAATAATAATAATTTAAGATATTCTAAGCATCTTTCTTAATAGAATTCTAATATTTTAAAATTTTATCAACCTAATAAATATAAAAATGATCTTAACAATATTTATAAAATAATTTTTTAATTTATATTTAAAATTGAGATTAGAAATATAATTAATATTGATATTTTAGAATCAGAATTAGAATATTTACAATGCATGGTTTGTTAAAAATCTCATAACAATGAAAGTAATGGATTAACATTATAAGAATATAATAAATATAGATATATAATTATTATATTTATAAAGAATAAGCCCGATGGCTTGAAGAATTAGCGACTTAATAATATGTGTTTCTCCATTAAATCTAACAAATTCTCTTATTATTTAGGAAGGTCTTTCCCTCAGGATTAGGATAAATTGATTTTTGGTCTAGATTTCCAAGCCTCATCGAGAAAGCATTAGAGGGCATAAAATAAAACAAAAAAATCAGTCTGGAAATATTATATTAAAAGAAGCCACTATTAACAATAAATAAATAAATGAGGGCATTTTATTTGGACGAAAGATCCACATTCAAATTCCATAGCTTTGGGTCTGTCATTCTGATAATGATTTCCTTACCTCCAAAATCCTTCAGTTTTTAGCATTGTTTGCTAAGGTGCATGAGATAGGATTGGGTATGGCAATTATATATGTTGTAAATATTTTATTGAATTATCGATTAATAAGGGGTGGTTTTAAACCTACCCATTTTCTAGTACTGGTTACATGCCCACGGATCATATCATGATATAAATATTGTGTTTAATAGAAAGAATTTATTTTCTTGTCAATTCTAACCGACAAATATAAGTCATTGAGTAGGGAGATTTTAAAGTGAAATTGCAGGGATTTGATCAAGCCGCATATTTACTGGGAACAAACTCTACCGCTTACTCTTGAAATGCAGAATCAGTTGACGGCTAATTTAGCCTCGTCATTTTAGCAATTTTATCTGGCAATAAAAATTTATCTATAATTTGTCATTAGATTTATGTTTTTATATTTGGTATCAATTAGTTAGTTTAATATTTTAATCTAGCAGACATTTGAATTTTATTTTTTATAATATCTAAATATTTTTAATTTTTAATTTAATCTAACATACACATAAACTTTATATTTTAATGATATTTGAACACATTTGTGTAATACATATAGGAGTATTGAATCAAAACACATATTAAATGTTAAAATATTATTACAAAAATAAATTTAAGTGTCTATTAGATTAAATCTAAAGTCAAAATGTTAAACTGATTAAATGGTCAATATTCATAAATATACATTTTAGCTTATATATAAATTAGACCGGATTAAATCTAAAAAGATATTATATATAAAACCTAAGAATATATTTAAGAAAAAAATTACACATATCCATAAACAACTCTACTTTTAAAGGAAGAAGTTTGAGATTTTTTTTCTCTCAAATGGAAAGATGCACCTGCCATTGCACTAATAAGTCTGTAGGTGCTGTTAGGAGGGCCATTGATATGCACCCATATCTATCCCATTCCCAATTTTATACTACCAGTCTTATTAATATTTTATCAAATATTTGATGGTTATGAACTTCAAATCTAAGACGCATTCATTTTCTCATAATGAAAAGATAATTTAAAACAGATGTGATTGATCAATTTGAACATCAACTCTTAATAAATTCTGTACAGAATTGAGATATGTTTGAAATTATTATTGGATTATAAAACATATATTAAGCAGTTTTCTTTAGAAAAAAAAAAAACTATAATACCCATTTTTTAGAAATAATTTTTAAAATCTCGACAGGGTTTTAGTGTTTAGATTAGTAGAGTATGGAGCCATTTTGGACAGACCATCTCGAGTCACCTCAATCCTTTTCCAGGCTACCTTGCCAAGCTTGCTTTCCATTTCTCATAATTAAAGCAACTAATAATCTAAATCAAGCTATTCTATTCCTAATATTACTAGGTTTATTCATATGCCCTTTTTTCAGTTAACTTTACTCTTGAATGGTATAAGAGTTTTTGGATTTAGTATGTTGTCTATCTTAGTATTTTTATCCGAAAAAAGAAATCGAAAACAATTAAGTAAAAGAAAATAAGACTACAAGTCTACAAGTTATGGGTGGATGTATTTATTATCAGTATTCTGAAAAGGGTTCATATACATTTATATAAACTCCATGTATACGACAAAGTGTGCTGATTTTTAGATGGTATTAGCACATAATAAAGTTCATCCATTAAAATATTTTTGATTGATGACAAAACAATGAAAATAATGAATTTGACACACTAAGTAATTAATTAAGAAAGAGGAAAGTAATTAATTAAGTTTCAACAAATAAGAAGGTATTATTTGCATTTTTCATCTCCCATGCATAACCCTTGTCTTATTATTTTCTATTATACTACATTATATATCTCTATTTAAGAATAATATTCCTAAAATATTATAATACTTTCATATAATTAATGTGTTTAATCAAAATCCATTAGCAATTTTTATTTATTTTGTAAACTACTTTTCCATGTTACTGTAATCAAATACCTAACAGTCTCAACTCTTTAGTGTTCTTGTGTAGATCGAATTGAATTAAAATTTAAAGAATCCTATGGATTGTATTAGCTTGAATTATGCACAAAATGTTTACGCATGTAATTCTTTAATTATCAGGATGTCAACTTGCATTTTTTTTCTTTCTTTTGTTTATACACACTTTTGTTAGAAGAAACGTGCGAGTCTTTTCTAGAAATATATATATTTTTTAAAATAAAAAAATCTTTGTATATCTTATTAATTTTAAGATATAGAATAATAGTTTTTTTGACATTTATACTTATATTTTACATAATATTACTGTTAATATATAATTTTTTATTTATTATACAGTAATTCTTAAATAGTAAGTTATTTTTTTAATCAAACAATGATTCTGATTTTTGATTCTATTTAAAGGGAATAGTGTTTATTTTATATTTTAATATTATATATATTAATTTTTCAATTATGTAACGATATATTAATTGTATATTTGCTATAGATTTATACTATTAATCTTAATATGTATATTTATAGTAATAAATATATAATTAATAAAATAATTATTATATTTATCATATTAATAAAATTTTAAAATATTAAATACTTTATTACCGAAGACATCTAAAAATATATAAATTATTATTTTTGAAATATGAAAAATAATTATAAGATACTGAAAATCCTTAAATGAATTTTATAAACTCATTCTTTTTAGCTATTTATAATTACAGGAATAATAATAGCAATATAACGAGTGAAGAAATGACTAGCAATCATATAATTATTTAAAAATAATTATGTAACGAAATTGTGATTGTTAACAAACGATAAGTGTTATGAGTATAACTATTATTTTTAGAGTAGGATTGTAAAATTAATTTATTCATTACATTATATACACTAGAGTAAATAAATCCTTTTCATTTTTAAATTATTTGATATTTATATAGCTCTATTAGGAGAGGGGAAAGACGACTAGAAGGAAAAAAAGAAAGCCAATTATATAGTTGGGCTAGGATTAGCCAAGCCATGATGGAAGAAGAAGTCAAAAAGCTACCATCACAGCTAACCTGCACGATACTAATATGCGGACGACTAGAAGCTGGAGTAGCTCTTGTTTCGTAAGTATTAATATAGCACCCAATATGTCTTCATGTCATTAAAGGAATCAAAGAAGTAAATGCAATTAATGAATTTGGCTCCAAGCTTTTGAAATTGTTTTAAGTAAATAATTGTCTCCCAAATAGAATAAGTCAAACTATTTATCCCACAATCTTACACTTCATTGACACATTAGACATTAATAAAAGCTAATTAAGCCATTAATTCTTTTTTCTAATCATTTCTCAGTGAAAGTAAATAGCAAAAATTAGGAATCACCAAATTACTTGTTATGATTTAACATTACACACTCTCGAAAGTGATAAAGTTTCAATTTTTGGGAACAAATTAATTTTCTTATCACATTAGCCTTTTAGGATCAAAGAATAGTTTAAATTACAATAGACTTTGTTATGTGTATTTCTTCAACTTTTTCATTAGTATGATTTGAAAAGGTTTGATCATAGGATAATTAAAAATAAAATAAAATAAAAATGCAAAGGAATTTATCAATCATAGTTTCCAAAGTCTAATAATTAAAATTGATTTCAACTCTACCAAAGTTAAATTCATATAATAAATAAACCTTAGTTAACCAATTGATGGGAAAATACTTTCCTTTAGTTGGATTATGTCCGTCGTAAACCAAAATAAATTAATCTTTTTAACACATAAAGAAAGTAGTTTTCTTGATTGATGAAGCCACTATAAGGTTGCTAATTAGAAGACGTGGGCCCAATAAAACCTAATTGGCTATGAGGACAACCGACCTTTCCACTAATGGCCTTTAGGTGTATTGGTTTGAGGAATCATATCTAACTCCAAACCTTCTTTTTAAGAAAAAAGTTGCTCTTCTTCTACATGTAAAGCTTGTCAAATTTTGAGATTTTGAATAGAAACAATGGTGAAAACATTTTAGGGTTTGACTATCACATACTAGATTTTTATAATTCCAATGCTTTCAAAACAGAAAGAATATTTAGATTTTAAATTTATATGTTATGATTAATATAATATTTATACTATTGAATAATTAAGTAATTGTTAATAATTTTGGTTGAATCTTTTTGAATTATTGAACTAGTAAAGAAAATCTAAAAGTAATTCTTGCTTAAACCGACCTTCTAGAATCAATTATCAACACTCACTCACTATATATATATAAATAAAGTCCACCCTGTGAATTGCTAATACATGAAAATTGAAAACCCAATTCTTTCTTGATTAGCATAATCTCATTAATTCTCGCATCAAGAAACCATCAAATTTGTAGACAATGGCCCTTGATCACAGTTAATGCTCCGGACAAGAAGGGAGAAAAATTATTCTAGGATGCCATTATTAGCCAACACCTTCTATAATTAAAGTTTTGGTGGTATATAGGTTATGATTGAGTTTATCCGCAATTCAAACCCAACTCACAACAATAAACTTTTCACTATTTCTCTATCTCATGTACATTCACAGAGCAGTGCTTTTTTTCTTTTCTTTTCTTTTGGGTCTTTCCCATTTACAGTTTTGTGCGTTGTTAGTTAGGAATGGTAGCTGATATGAGGCAATCACATTATGTAGAGCAAACCCTAATAGAAAAACCACATTAATTTATTTGAAGTTCCTTTTACATATCTCTTTCTACTTTTATCTATTTCCTTTTCTTTTCCTTCCATTCCACATATCTTCATTTCTTTCTTTTTTCCCTTCCTTTTTTAATCTCCGCCCCCCCCTGAAAAAATGAAAAAATTGTTCCAGGCCCCGCATATACCTTTTCTAACCTACAAGCAGGAGCCTAAAATTGTTTCCTTTTATTTTTTGGTACATGTTATTTTCAATTCCTGTAAGAGTTTCTTACAGAGCAAGGCTGCGATTTCGAAAACTTGAATAAAAAAGAACCTTGAAATTTTTTATTTTAATGGACTATAGAACGGCGAGGAAGATTTGATATACTTAAAAGGCTCAGGTTGTTTGGCGGAAAATGATTTGTATCTGAAAAATAATTTTATCAAGAAATTCTTTTAGAAAAATATTTAATGATATTTTAGATTTTTTGATAGAGTTCACTTATTCAAAATTTATTATAAAATAAATAAATAAATTTAATAATTTAAAAAGAAAAATTCTTATGGCAGAGAAGATTAAATGCGAATAATGGAGTGTTGAGAAAGCTATAAACAATGGCGGAAAAGATTAAAGGAAAAAGGAAAAGAGATTAAAGGAAAAGAAAAAAGGCCAGTACAACAGACAACAACAAAGAATCATCTGCTTTAACAAAAAGAAAATGGTCTTTGTAGAATATAAAGTGACGAAATGACCAACTGATAACTTGCAGCATCAATGAAAGGAAAGAAGTGAAGATATGTGTAATTAATATCCTGCTGGAAAATTGGCAATAAATCCACCATAGGAGGAAAAAAATGCCTCCCATTAATAAAATACTACTTCCACATTTAGATTCTTTTTGATAAAGCAAACAAGTGTAAAAATCGATTTCAAATTTTTCTTTTAAAAAAAGAAAAAGAAAAAGCAAAGATGCAAAGTTCATAAGTTGGCTTCATATTACTGTAGTCTAATATGAATACAGGCAAGGACATAGTTTACAAAAACATATTAAGCTAAAGATAAACATGATATGATATATACTGTGAATGCTCAACATATATAACAAGTCTGCAAAGATTAAAGTTTGTTTCATTTTTCCTAATCATTAATAATAAACCTTAAAGAAAAAGTTAGGCCACACACATATAAGGTATCTAGCAAAATTCTCCATCACCATCATGCCATAATAATACTTTAGCAAAATGAGAGCAACAATCTTATTTTGATTTCCTTCCTTTCCCTCTGTCACATCTTTACATGTTTGAACATTCATGCATATAAATACTACGCCTCACCATTTGCGAAACAAGAATCATGCTCCTATAAACAGAATATACAAGATAGAATTCCAATACAATAATTTGCATAAGATAAGACACAAAATGACATTTAATTAGAAATTTCCAATAACTAAGCTAACGAGATTCTAACACGACAAGTAATCTGCATGGAGGCCACGCCAATGTGGCCCCATCAAATGAAGAAAGAGCAGCCTTACGGGGATGCTGTCACATTGGGGATTGAGTCCAATAAGGATGCCTTGACAGACTGTTACATCACAATTAACAGGAATCATGGAGGCTCCTGCATTATAAAATGGCTTCTAGTATTTGTCCAACTAATCTAGATAGTTAGACGTTGACAAGTAGATAATTAACGGGGTTGTTTTGGAAGTCAGTTAAATATCTACCATCATATGTATATATTGATACATTATAGAAAATGAATAAATGCTGACAAGATTTTATGGAATCGGTTTCTCACAGACTTGATGTGTATCTGTATAATTTTATGTCACTCATTCATGAATGCCTCATTGCTTACCATTAAGTCATGCAAGTTTCAATATGCAAATATTGCCCAGCTCTACTTGTTCCTTCTTTGATGTTTAACTAGTAAAGAACAAATTCTCTCTATTTATCTATCCATCTATTGCGCCAAGTCCGTACCTCATCTATTTATCCATACATATCATGTCTGTCTATCTTTGTAGCTCATCAAAAAGTCAGTAAATTCTGACTGTCACTTCTATTAGTTCTACCATCAACTAATTTAAAAGATCACATATGGAATTCCTTCTGTGGGTAATTATTTGCACTTTATCCTTCAACTCTTTTAAGTCTCTTAATGATCCTACGCCGTCTTAAACAACCAGTTATAACCTGTTTGGATGGAGGTTTTTCGATATGTTTAAGGGTTTTATAGCAATCAGAAGTTATGATATTGGAAGGCTTTTTAAGTACCTCAAAAATTCCCAATTATCATCCCACCAGTGAGTTGAGGAAGCATAGTGACTCACATGATTAGATTTCTATTAAACTGACAATAATTTTTTAATAAACTATCTTACATCCTAAAACCTTCATTTACCATCCATCCTTCCCCAATTAAAGTGAAATATAGAATCCTATCTTTTACTTTGATTTACTTTAACCTTACCTTTAGTGTCAAAACTAATTTTTTCTTCTTCCAACTTGAGTCTCTATCTCCTATTCTAGTTTTAACCAGTAAGTACGAAATAAAAAAATGACAACAAAAGATAACAATGAGTGCAAGCTACTTATAGTTTTGAAGAACTAGTTGGAAACGCGAGATTTTTGCAGATGTTCGGCAAAGAAAGAAGAGAGTTCAACAACATTGAATTCCAACAATTTATATTCTATTCGTTAATTCCATTTTGAAAACAATAAGGTGCGAAAATGATAACTAACAGTCCACAACTAACTCAACTACGTAATGCCAATTGGATTGTTACAAGAAAATAATGCTTTTATAAGAAAAACGGAAACACAATGGTGGTGATCAATCCTCTCTATAATCTTATCCATTAAAAGAACAGAATAAATGAAAAGGCAATGCCTGGGGCGGATATTAATCAAAAGTTACAAACAGCGAAAAAGGGGAAAGTAATTGCAGAGGACTAACCAAATTGAGGACTCTGCTTCAAATGAAATGCTTCCTCTGTCAATCAATTTTAGTGATAAAGTATCCTGCGTTTTTAGCTGATAAAGTGTGAAGATAAATAGCCATCAATTTTTGTTAGAGAAATATTCAGAGCCAATCTGATAAAAAAAATTAAATCACACAAGACATTAGCACAATAACTAGGGTTTTTAAACATTTTTGTTACAGATTCAGAAACACAAAGAGACGGCACCGTTTTAGTGAACGAATCATAGTTTTGCCCAATCGTAGCTTTTCATGCTTTTTTTCTCTCGCCTAATCGGTGGTAAAAACGTATCAAAAAATAAAAGTAATTAAAAGTGAGATTTTATTTTATATTTATTTTATTTTAGTCACATATTTTTAATGTGTTTTATTGCAATAGTATAATTTAATTTGAATAGAATAATAATTATTTCTGTTAAGGGTTGGGGTTTAAAAATGTCAAAATGCTAATGTGATCATTACAACCAATTAATATTTTATTTTATTTTTATCATGAATTTTTAATTTATTTCACTAGAAATAATCAAAATATGCTATCCAATTAAAATTATATAATTAAAATAAAATAACCTAAAATTATGATATATAAAAACTAAAAGATTATTGGTTTTAATTTTTTTTTATATACTAGTAGTTAAAGTTAGCCAAACTAATTTAGGGTCCGCTAGATAAGATATTTACGACACTATTTTAAAAGTTTTAATAAGCTGCATATCTAAGACATAGATTTCAAATCTTAATTAAGTTATCATCTTATTTATAAACTCTTAAATATTATTAATATTTTATTAAATAATTGACAAAAGAATTCACAATTGTTTCAAATGTTGATATTAGTATTTTGTAATTTAAAATACCAATAAATGATTGCCACTTATTTATTAGTTTTAATATGTATCAATCATTCAATATCAAGAGTGCAAACGTGTCACTCTTCTATTTGTTATGATATATACACACAAAGTCTAGATAACTTTCCGAAGACTAATGTGCCACTCAAATTGAAGTTATATCGTTGCAATAAAATAAATTAAGAATAAATAAAATTAGTGCAAATTTAGATGATTATTTATGTGAATATTCTTAAAATTTATAGTCATAAGTCATATGTAATTAAAACTACTAATCTAGAGAATTTTGTTCAACAGTAGGTTGTTCCTTGTTGAAATTGAAAGACATAATATTTTTTTCTCCCTTTGGAGTTACAAAGGATGCATGATCATTAGGTTAAGTTTAAAGTCACAAGTGTTCTCAATTCTTTAAATGGACATAAATTATCTATTACATGATTGGAGATGAGACAGACGACAGAAACAACAAATTGTGTATTATTAGAGAATCCAAGTGCATGTTTTTCACTCATAATTACTGAGGTATTTGTTTTTCTTAATAAATTTGCTTCAACTAAATTTTAAATTTGTGACTATGTAGACATACTCTAGTAGTATCGATTGAGTTATAAGATTGTTATTTATTAAATATTTGAGAACTTTTTAGAAATATTTTAAAATTAATAAGGAATATCATTTTTATGGTGTAATTTTTTTTGTTTTCTATTTTTTTTTTTTAAATTTATGATGTGATTGTTTTTCAATTGGTTTTCAGTTGTTATACCAAAAAAAACTAAAAAAAATAAAACTGTAATTTTGAAAAAATTAAAAAAATTATACTTTTAATATTTTAACACAGTAAAAATGAAAATAAAAATAAAAATAAAAAGATATTGTAAATTTGATAAAAAAAATGAATATTTTTATTATTTTTCCTAAATATTTCGATAATTATAGTTTGTTCTATTATTTCATGTACAGGGATTTGAGTTTGACAGAGGACTACTGTTTGTTTCAGCCCATCATGATATGTGAATGAGTTTATAGTATTGCAAAATTAACGTAGCTGGTTTCATGATATTGGGATGCAAACATACTAGCTAGCTAATTGGTTGTATATGGATATGGATATGGATATGTTGTTGTATGTGGTATCGGTTTATGCACTTCCATTTTCCCCCAGGCTTTTGTAATCCATCTAACAAGATCAATATTAATACAGGAGTTGTTGCTTCAGGCCTGGAAGGATCTCAGTTTTCTTTTTTAGTTTGCTGTAGTAATTGGAAGGATCTCAGTTCTGGTTTTGTATAGACAGTAGTGATTGAGTTGTGCCCAATGATTTATGTAATGTCTCAGATATTTCTATCTCTGAGGTTTGGTGTTCTTTCAAATGGAATTGAAATACGTAGATATTGTTTATGGGTGTATCGGACGAACCTTTTGGCTGGGTAGCATGTGTCTCAATTTCATGTTCTTTTTTCCTATTTTAATTTAATAAAAAAATATTATTATTATAAAAAAACATACAATCTCAAGAGTGTAATTTGAGTTTGTTCAAAGTTTTTCATCTAATTCAATTCAACCCAAATTGAAAGTTAACCCAAGAGTGTAATTTATAGAAAAAATGCTGAAACACTTTCTTGGCAAATTCCTTCTAGATTTTCGGATTATCATAGCAATAAACCACAACGTGATTACATTATACTAACAAAATATGAAAAAAAAAAGATTAAATTACAAAAATCAGTTTGCAAGAAGTGATAATTTCTTGACTTGATATTAGAAAAAAAGAAAAAAAAAGGTGCAACAGTAATAGGCTGGCCTCCCTGCAATAAAGCAAAGACCGCAAACTTGGGTTAAGTACCTTTGTTGCTTCATCTTGGTCCTGACAGGATTGATGCTAATTGAGGATCTGAAGGTACCACGATTGCTTGAGCAGGAGCCTGTTGGGTTTTTTTTTTCTTTCTTTGTTTTTTTTGACCCATGAGGAAAGCCCAACCATTGAGCATATTAAAGTCTTATTTAGACTTTCTATTTTGGGAGCATATTATTATAAAAACGTCTAGGGCTAGGGTTTTTTTTACCAAGACTTCATATATTAAAAGAAAAAAGAGAGGTGAAGAGAGGAGAATACACAGCAGCAGAAAAGTTCCATTTTCCGTAAATTGAACCGTTGGATCGTCGTGATTTTTGGACAGCAGCTACACAGCATCTGGGCCAATATTTTGGACGGTGGAGATCGGTTTTTGAGGTCCGGAGGTCGGGTTTCATTGGTCTGGACAGTAGCTAATTTTCTGGTGATATATTTCTTATCTTGGCTCTATTTTGATTCCATACACCTTGATGTGCTTACTTCCAAGGATATGATGATTTTGTATGCCTCTAGTATTATCTAGAGAAGACTTTGTATTGCTCCTTTGATGATGATAGTGGATTTAAGCGGCCAAAATGGTCCCGTGGTTTTTCCCTAGTTTATAGGTTTTCCACGCTAAAATTTCGGTGTCTTTGTGTTGTTGTGTGCTTACTGTTTTAGCTCAATATCTTGGTGCATAGCAGTGATATTGTGTGTGTTCTAATTGCATTAAGAACATCCTATTTGTTTGCATCCTCGGGGTTCATTCAAGTTGGGAAAGTTTAGACAAACAGAGATTAATTCCGTGATTTATTTGTTTACCGTTTGTGGTCGTTTTTACCATCAAATTGGTATCGAGCCCTGGTTCTTCTATATTGGGTTAAACTTGTTTGAATGATGGAAGCTAACACAAGTAGGATGATTAATTTGAATGGTTCTAATTATCATATTTGGAAAGGCAAGATGGAAGACCTACTTTATGTGAAGGATTATTATTTGCACTGTGTTTAATCGATAAACCCGAGAGTAAAACAGATGCGAGTGGAATATTTTGCATAGACAGTTTGTGGGTATATTCGTCAATGGGTTGATGATAATGTTTTGAACCATATCAGTCGGAGAGACTCATGCTCGCACTTTGTGGAACAAGCTTGAACAGTTGTATGCTAGAAAGACCGAAACAATAAATTGTTCTTAATAAAACAGGATGATGAGCTTGAAATACCATGATGGAACTCCACATCGATCATTTGAATTCTTTTCAGGGAATCATAAATCAACTTGCAGGAATGGGTATCAAGTTTGAAGATGAGATACAAGGCTTGTGGCTCCTCGGGCACTTTACCTGGGACTCATGGGAAACTTTTAGGACATCATTGTCCAACTCTGCAGCAGATGGTATTATCACCATGGAATTAGCTAAAGGCAGTGTTTTAAATGAAGAGATGAGAAGAAAGTCACAAGGTTCCTCTTCACATTCCGATGTCTTAGTTCTGAAAGCGGGGGGAGAAGTCGGAGTAGAGGTCCAGTGTAACAGAAAGGGAAGCATCAAGTAAATCCAAAGGAAAGTTTGTTGATTTTGAATGCTATCATTGTGGTAGAAAAGGGCACACAATCACAGTTCTGCAGGCAATTGAAAAGGAGAAGAAGAAGAGCGATTACAGTGAATCAAAAGAACCATAAGAAAGATGAGGATGGTAATGGCAATGCTGAAGTTAACATTACTACCGATGAGTTCCTTATTTGTTCTGATCTTGATATGATCAATATTGCACATGATGATTCGAGCTGGGTTGTTGATGGTGGTGCTACATGTCATGTAACATCACAGAGGAATTTTTATTCATCTTATACTCCAGGTAACTTTGATAATGTTAGGATGGGTAATAATGGACTATCAAAGATTGCAGGCATCGGAGATATTTGTTTGAAGTTTGACACTGGGATAGAGTTGGTTTTACATAATGTAAAACATGTTCCAGATATGAGACTTAATTTGATCTCCGCGGGCCTACTTGATGACGATGGTTACAGCAACAACTTTGGTAATGGAATATGGAAACTCACTTGTGGTTATTTGATCGTGGCTAGAGGTAAAAGATGCTCAAAGTTGTACATGACACATCCGAAGATCTTCAAGGATAGGGTCAATGCTGTGGTGAATACTGACATGACTGATTTATGGCATAAGAGACTTGGTCACATGAGTGAAAAGGGGATGTCTCTTTTGTTGAAGAGAAATGTGTTACCGGGTGTGCATGATATTCATCTAAAGAAGTGTTCTCACTGTTTGGCAGGTAAACAGAACAGGGTTTCCTTTAAGAGCCATCCTCCTTCCAGGAAGGAGAGTATACTGATCCGGTGCACTCGATGTTTGTGGTCCTATGAAGACTAGGACACTTGGTGGTTGCTCCTACTTTGTCACATTCATTGATGATCACTCCAGAAAGGTATGGGTTTATACCTTGAAATCTAAAGATCAAGTATTTGAAGTGTTTAAGCAGTTTTCATGCCTCGGTTGAGAGACAGACTGGAAAGAAGCTTAAGTGTATTCGGACAGATAATGGAGGTGAATACATTGGCCCATTTGATGCTTATTGTAGAGATCATGGTATTCGACATCAAAAGAGTCCTCCCAAGACACCACAGTTGAGCGGATTAGCGAGCGGATGAGCGAACTTTGATGGGCGTGTCGGATGTTTGTTGTGACATGCAGGGCTGCCAAGTTCATTCTGGGGAGAAGCTTTGAATACAGCGGTACATGTTATTAATCTAACTCCTTGTGTTCCTTTGTCTTTTGATGTACCTGACAGGGTTTGGAGTAGCAAAGATGTTTCTTACGATCACTTAAGGGTCTTTGGATGCAAAGCTTTTGTGCACATTCCTAAAGATGAAAGATCAAAGCTTGATGTGAAGTCAAAACCATGTATTTTCTTGGGTTATGGCTAAGATGAGTTTGGTTACAGATTATATGATCCTGTCCACAAGAAACTTATTCGAAGCCGAGATGTTGTGTTTGTTGAAGATCAGACCTTGAAAGATGTTGAGAAGAAAGAGACAGTTCCTCAACATAATGATGATATTACTGATTTGGATCTAGTGCCTCCTCAGCATGTAGAACCACCTCTTGACGATGATGTTCGAATGATGAACAACATGATCACGATGATATTGATGCTCCGGAGGTGGATGAAGAATTTCATTCGGAGATACCTACCAGACGTGCCACCATTTGTCCCACTTAGGCGGTCCTACAAGAGATCGTCATCCTTCCACTCGTTTTTCGGCCTAATGAGTATGTCTTACTCAACGATGGGGGAGAGCACGAGTGTTATGCAGAGGTCATGAAAGATGAGCACAAAAGGGAGTGGGTTGAAGCCATGCAAGATGAGATGAATTCCTTACATGAGAATAATACTTTTGAGTTGGTGAAGTTGCCTAAAGGCAAGAGAGCTTTGAAGAATAAGTGGGTCTACAAAGTGAAGACTGAAGAGCACACCGCACAACCTAGGTACAAGGCTAGATTGGTGGTCAAAGGGTTCAGTCAGAGAAAGGGTATTGACTTTGATGAGATTTTCTCTCCGGTCGTGAAGATGGGATCTATTCGTGTTGTTCTTGGTTTGGCAGCCAGCCTTGATCTTGAGGTTGAACAGATGGATGTCAAAACAGCTTTTCTTCATGGTGACTTGGATAAAGAAATCTACATGGAGCAACCTGAAGGTTTTCGAGTTAAGGGAAAAGAAGGCTATGTGTGTAGACTTGAAAAGAGTCTTTATGGGTTGAAGCAAGCACCAAGACAAAGGTACAAGAAGTTTGAGTCAGTTATGGGGGAGCAAAATTACCGAAAGACTACTTTAGACCATTGTGTTTTCTTCCAGAGGTTTGGTGATGATGATTTCATCATTTTATTGTTATATGTTGATGACATGTTAATTGTTGGCAAGAATGCAGAAAGAATTACTCAGCTGAAGATACAATTGAGCAAGTCTTTTGCTATGAAAGACTTGGGGCCAGCAAAACATATTCTTGGCATTCGGATCACTCGAGATAGAGCTTTGAAAAAGCTACACATGTCACAGGAGCAATACATCGAGAAGGTGCTTGTGATTCAACATGGATAAAGCTAAAGAGGTTAGTTCTCCTCTTACTACTAACTTCAGTTGACAGGATAAAGATTGTCCATCTTCCGAGAAGAAGATTGAAGAGATGGATAGAGTCCCTTATGCCTCAAACTGTAGGGAGCTTGATGTATGCTATGGTGTGCACACGACTGATATTGCTCATGCGATAGGTGTTGTTAGTCGTTTTACTGTCAAATCCAGGGTAAGAAGCATTGGGAAGCGTTGAAGTGGATTCTCAGATATCTACGTGGTACTTCCAAATTAGGTATAACATTTGGAAATGGAAAGCCGATACTTGTTGGTTATACTGATTCTGATATGGCAAGAAATAAGGACAACATGAAATCCACTTCTGGATATTTGATGACTTTTGCAGGGGGAGCTGTGTCATGGCAATCGAGACTGCAAAAGTGTGTGGTTTTATCCACCACCGAGGCTGAGTATGTGGCTGCAAGGCGTGTAAGGAGCTATTATGGCTCAAAAGATTTATGCAAGAGATTGGCTTTGTGCAACAGCGCTACGTGGTTCTTTGTGATAATCAAAGTACTATTCACCTTGCTAAAAATTCTATGTTTCACAAACGAACCAAGCATATTGATGTGAGGTATCATTGGATTAGAGATGCACTTGAAGATAAACTATTTGAACTTGATAAAGTTCATACTGATGATAATGGTGCCGATATGTTGACAAAGGTTCTAGCAAGGGAAAAGTTGAAGGTATGTTGCTCCATCGCCGGTATGGCGAACTCTTCCTCATAAGTCAAAAAGGGGGAGATTTGTTGGTTTTTTTTTTCTTTCTTTGTTTTTTTTGACCCATGAGGAAAGCCCAACCATTGAGCATATTAAAGTCTTATTTAGACTTTCTATTTTGGGAGCATATTATTATAAAAACGTCTAGGGCTAGGGTTTTTTTTACCAAGACTTCATATATTAAAAGAAAAGAGAGAGGTGAAGAGAGGAGAATACACAGCAGCAGAAAAGTTCCGTTTCCCGTAGATTGAACCGTTGGATCGTCGTGATTTTTGGACAGCAGCTACACAGCATCTGGGCCAATATTTTGAGGTCCGGAGGTCGGGTTTCGTTGGTCTGGACAGTAGCTAATTTTCTGGTGATATATTTCTTATCTTGGCTCTATTTTGATTCCATACACCTTGATGTGCTTACTTCCAAGGATATGATGATTTTGTATGCCTCTAGTATTATCTAGAGAAGACTTTGTATTGCTCCTTTGATGATGATAGTGGATTTAAGCGGCCAAAATGGTCCCGTGGTTTTTCCCTAGTTTATAGGTTTTCCACGCTAAAATTTCGGTGTCTTTGTGTTGTTGTGTGCTTACTGTTTTAGCTCAATATCTTGGTGCATAGCAGTGATATTGTGTGTGTTCTAATTGCATTAAGAACATCCTATTTGTTTGCATCCTCGGGGTTCATTCAAGTTGGGAAAGTTTAGACAAACAGAGATTAATTCCGCATTTATTTGTTTACCGTTTGTGGCTGTTTTTACCATCAGAGCCTCCCCCACAGAATATGTCAAGAAGCCATAATCAGATACAGGTTCCATGGTCATCACACCTTCTAAAACTTTTACCATCATAGACATTGAAGGCCTTTTTGGAGGATCATTATGCAAGCACCAAATCCCAATTCTTATCGTCTCCACAACCTCTTCTACATGTTGCTGCATATCTTCACTGCACTTATCGACCAATTCAATGAGTCGATTCTCTTCTGCCTTTTGTTTTACTCTAGGCAGGAGCAATATATCATCTTCCTCTGGCTGAGTTTGGTCTAGATTCTTCCTTCCACAGGCAACTTCTAAGATGACAGCACCAAAGCTGTACACATCAACCTTTTCTGTTATCTTTCTGCTCAACCATTCTGGTGTACCCTCTGGTTCCTCGCATTTGAGTCATTATTCGGCTTTGGTTTTTGTCTATCAGCCTTGCTAAACCAAAATCAGATAGCTTGGCGTCAAATTTGTCATATAAAAGAATGTTTTGTGGTTTGATATCTAAATGAGCTATTCTCATCTTGCAATCTTCATGAAGATATGCTATCCCTTCTGCAACATTCAGAATGGTTTTCTTCCTTATTTCCATTTAAGAGCATTGTCCTGATTTCCATTGAAGATCCACTTATCTAAAGATCCATTGCTCATAAACTCGTAGACTAAAAGCTTGTGTGAACTTTCAGCACAAAGACCTACAAGCCTTGCTAGGGTGATATGGTGTATGCTACCTATTGTCTTTACTTCTGCTAAAAACTCTTTTCTTCCTTGGCCAAATTGATCTAAGCGCTTTATTGCAACTTTCGTGCCATCACTCAAAAAAGTGCCTTCAAAGACTGATCCGAATCCTCCTCCACCACGCTTTCTACGGAAATCATCTGTTGCAGACTTCAAATCCTGAAAAGTGGATCTTCTGGGCGAGTTCGTTACTTGGAGAAATAAATTATTGCATTCCTCATCAACATTATTCTCTCTTCCTTCCTCTGCAGAGTATTGTTTTCTTATATATCGCAAACATATGCAAATCAAGAAAATTGCAAATGTTGCAATGCTTAAAACTAACCCCAAAATTAACACCAGAACCCTTCTTGATCTTTTGTTTGGAGCTTTAGGAATGGAATCATATGGAATTGGTGCAATAGATGGAACTGATGCATTTAATTGTCTTTGCACCTTTATGAAGGATACAGAGTTGTAAGAAACAAGTCCTTGAGTAGTGCTCATCAGTAAGAAAATATGTGATGGTAAGGAGCAATTGCCAACTGAAGTATTGAAACTGTATCGAAAAAGAGCTGCTTTGCAAGAGCAATTTTCAAGCAAGCTTGCTTGCAAATTTCCATATCAGTATTATAGAGAACCGGAGTGAAACTGAAATATGAAACTTCATCAAGTTGTATGAAAGAGTGGAGATGCAATGATCGGCAAGATAATTTTACTGTTTCCCACGACTGGAATTCAACTTCCTGAAATAGCTCTCGTTGCCATCTTTCCAACAGGACAGCTACAATCATTTCCATTGGAGCAAATACCGTAGTCTCCACAAAATGTAGGGTAGCCACATTGGCCAAAATTGTCAGCTAATAATTCATCAAGCAGTGATACAATTCCATCAGCCCATTTATAAGCTCTCAAATGGCCATCAGAATCCAGTCTCAAGTATTGGAAAATCTCCATGTCGCTTTCATATATAACCAAACTGTTATTACCTAATTGAAGATGCAAGAGTCCCACTTGCGAATCTCTTGCTATCACACTCCCTTGATAAAGAATTTCACGGTATATCTCAGAGATAGTATCAGAACCTATAAGAGCGTATAAATTGTTATCTTCAGAGTACAAGCGAAATGGACCTGCTGTGAAATTTGAAGCTGAGATGCTAGATATTAGACTTTGTCCTGACCATAATACTTGATTTGGAAGCCATGTCTGTTGGGTAATCCAGAGATTCCCAAATGATATTACCAGACATGTAAGCATAATCATACTCACTGACAAGCTGAAGAGTACCATTGCCAGTCACTTGCATTCTATCAACTGATGATGTATGGGACGACCAAATAAGCTTGCTATCGGCATCCTTTAGGACTAGATTTCCAACCTTAGTGAAGTCAAGGCTAGCATTTTCTTTGACAGGACTGGCACGATTGGCTATCCAAAGAATCTGTGGAGGAGTTGAATGGATAATATTGGAATCTGTTGTTGCTTGAACTGCGAAGACAGCAAAGAAGAAAGAGTTCCTGGTTCGATGACCATAGAATCCACAACCAACAGGAAAAGTGGCAGGATTACTATTATTAAGCATAACGAGTCTAATAGTAGAATCATCAATGACGTCTATACTTTTGTTGACAATGAAATCACTGTTGATCCAGGTACTAGCGGTGTCAGAAAAGGATAATCATTTTCACGTTCAACTGCATCAGCAAGGCAAGAAAAGCTAATGATGAATAAAAGTGGAAAAAACCATTTGATAGGCATTGTTTTTGTTTTTCTACAAAGGAAATGGACATGATCATTGATCAATGAGCTTTCATTCTCAGGGCTGTGTGTGTATCCTAAAAGGGTTTCAAAGAAGATGACTAGCTGTGGAATACAGCTATAGAAAGTGTGGAAATGAGAATTTTTCAAACTTTAGACAGACCTTGTGGAAAAGTAAAGAGTTAATAGTAATTTCGTGTGGAAAAAGTTCCATGAATCTACGAAAAAAAAGAAAGCAGAACCAAATCTGTCTGTCAATATTTATTGTTCAAAAAAACCTGTCAGTATTTCATCACAAGTCAAAAATAGGGCCTACCATAGTGACATATACAACAGGAAAGGGTAAACAATAAGGAGACATGAATACGTGCCCATTACGTATAGAGTTTTCAATTCATCCTCATCTGCAAGAAGTTTACCCAGGCTAGACGCGAGAGCTGAGGCTGCTGTTGATCCTCAGGTTCTCGAAGGCAGCACCGCATCATTCATTCACAGCATTAACATAAGAACATTTCATGTTAGTGCATGAAAGAATCAAGGTAAAGTAATATCCCACGGACCTTATTGAATATATTGTTGTCGGAGAAGAGAATTTGGCTGCTGGAAAGCAGCAGATGTGACGACACTGAGACATGGCGCCTGAACTCGCCGAGTCCCAGACTAGCTTGACAGAATTTAAACTGCAAATATTTCGAGACAGCATAGTTTGGATCATTAAAAGCTGCTTAGGGTCCTCCATTGAATTATAGATAATGACAGTTGAGTTGGAGATTTTTATGTAACTGACGTGAAAAAAACGAAAAGAGAAGAAAAAAACAAATTTAGGACTTAATAGTAAAAGAAGAAAATATTTAAGATTTATTTGTAAAATTAGAGGCATATTATGATAATGCAGAGACCAACATGACAAAAGTGAATGTTCTCTTCTCTCATGCTTAACGAATTAGGACTAACAAAACATATTTTATACACATTTAGGACTTAAATTATAATGAAAAGATTTTACTTAATTATAAAAAATATAACTTATAGCACTTCAAAAAAAATTGTTATTTTAGATAAAATATTTAACTACTATAATTAATTTGACATGCAAATAATTTAAATGAATATGAAATTTATTTTTATTTTTAATTATTATACCTCTCAGGAAGCAAAATTTACGTAAATCTCCACCGAATTATGTTATTTTGTCATTTTCTTCCTTTGTTTTTCTTTTAACTTCTATAATAATATAAATTACAAAAATCATTAAGTAAACTAAATAATTAATTTAAAAATAATATATTTCATAAAATTAATATAGAAAAGGTATTTATTTATATGTAAATCTTTCATTATATTATGCAGTTTTTATCAGTGCTAAGTTAGTATCTTATTTCTCTTCAAATGATAAAAAGAAAAAACCACATAAATAAATTACTTATTTGTAACTTAGGATGTGAAATGTGTATGACTGATTGAATAATTACATAGAATTTGAAGAATAGCTAGATATCTTTCAAAATATAATTACTTATTTATTAAGATATTTTATTTTATTTTGTATAGAATATAATACATTATATTTTAGATATGTTATTAATTATTTTATATATTAAAATATAATTTAAAATATTTATTAAACATTTTACCTTTTTTATAAATTATCAATTATCAATTATCAATTATCCGCTTGACACTAATCATATTATGCAACTATTAAATAGTAATTTGGTACAGACGGCTTTCACTAAGTAGTTTGTGAATTTAAATTCTAAGAGAATGATTTTTTAAAAATATTTACTCCCAATTATTTAGAATTTCGCTTTTGATTGAATCTCCTTAGCTGTAAAATCAATGTACTACGCTAATGGATTTGGATCCGGTTTATTCTAGACCCGGCTCTACGAATATTCCGATCTACCAAGATTCCGAAGCAAAAAGGATCCGTATAATTACATCCGGCGGCCTAGATAGTCACCTCTCTCCCCCTTTTTCTTTGACATAAAAAAAAATGATATTATGCAAGTGCAAGGGGGAGTTTGCAGTTATTTTACATGGTTCTGACTCACTAGTTACGCTACATATGTCCACACTAGAACAAAACCTCCTCGTTCTCAGTGGGGTTAGTACTCTCGCAGCCTCCTTGCCACAAGCTAAACATCTGTGTGGTGATTATTGCTCGACTTAGTATCTCTGCGGCAATCAAAGAGGTAAACTTTAATGAAACCCAACTTTTGTTTGTAAACTATAATCTTTATATTTTTCTTTTCTTTTCTCAGTTTAGATATTGCAGTTAAAAGAACCCACTTCTCAAAAATCTTCTTTTATTGTATATGTTGTTATTTTCTTTCAGGTAGTTGCACTTGTACATAAAAAACATGGCTTCCATTGTCGCAAACTTGCCTGCTCCAGCACTGCTGGTGCCTTCTAGAACTACCCTTTTCAGGACTCCTCAAAAAGGCCCAGTTTTTCCACTTAAAGGTGAGAGCCATTGATTCTAAAGGATCTAACTATTAGTTTAAGTTTATGGTTTAGTTGACCTGTACTTGTTTATTTGAATAAAACTAACTGTTTCTCATTTAATTGGGAATATACTGGTTAATTGGTTCAGTTGAAGTGTACTTGTTAACTGGTGATTAATGGAATGGATGAAATACTGATTTGAATGGTGTCGATTCAATTTTATATTTTTTTTTTAATGATTGATGCAAATGGGAGTGATAATAATTGCACTTGGTCTCATTTGTTCCTTCTTTTTTTTTTTTTCTCAAGTATCCAGAAATGAAGCTTTAGGCTGGTTCGAGATTTGATTGGTTGTACTGGGATAAAGAGCTCAACTTCTCTAATTTTCTCTAATACAATCTATAATCTTATTACCTATTTCATGCCTCTATTATGTCTAGGATGAACTTTTTTGTTCTATTTCTATTTTCATTTGTTTCTTTGTATAGTTGGTTGCAAAATTACTAATTTAAGGGTCTCTTATAATGGGAGTGGTAATAATTGGTTGAACTTGCCTCTCCAAACTTTTAATAATTAAGGTTTAGTTGGTTAAATTATTCCTTAAGGGGCTAGATTTTTAGATATGTAACAAATTTAAGGCCCGATAATACTTAAAGCTTTAAGAAAATTGTATCTTAGATTTGTGAATTGAGTAGTGAGAAAAGGAACCTGGATTAAAATCCTCCTGGGTTCTGGCACCCATGCTATTATTTCCCCCCTATATTTCTTTTCTTGACCTTCCACAATCTTGCCTTGCAGAGACACAGAATCGTGTTGCTGTTGTCATGAAGGCTGCTGGGGAAAGCTCCGAATCATCATCCTCACTCAGCATTGTTAAGTCTGTTAAGAATGTTGTAAGTCTGTCTTTTTATCTCTCTCTTGGACTTTATTCTTTGCGGTATTCTTGGGTCAGCTTATCTGTTTGCTGCGCCTTTTCTTGTATTTGTCTTTGCTACTAGCAAGCAGAGCTGAAATCTTCTCTCTTTAGTTCACTACAAACAAGAAGGACGCTGATTACAATTGTTCAAATTAAAGTTGGGGAAAATAAACTAATTTATATATTTCTGATTTATCCTTGATTGATTTGGAATAGTGGGACAGCTCTGAAGATCGATGGGCCATTGGTGGTCTGGGGTTTGCAGCTATTGTAGGAGTATGGGCATCAGCAAATCTTGTATCGGTAAATACTGTGATTTGTTTCTTCGAATATGATAATATTAGCAAACCTGATATAACAGAGAAATGTTCAACTAAAAACAAATCAATCATGCAATTAGACAGGGTTATGGAAATTGGTATAAAAGTAGTTTACAAGAAATACTCGATATAAAGACTCTTAAATATTTTCATAAAATGCTACTTTTGCCAACATAATCCTATCTTTGTCTCAAAATGATCACATATAAATATTAGCAAAAATGTATTTCTGGTTTCATCATCACCTTGTACACCCTCAACCGGCAAATATGACTTGAATGGAGTCTAGAAAACCTCATTCAGGGTTTAAATATACAGTAAAGACCTATTATCCACGTGAAATGAAACTTTTAGCTTGATACTTTAGGCATATTTTTTAGCAGATAGCTTTGAGTTTAAAATTCCCACACCCTGAACACCAAAATATGCACATGCTTCCTATTATGAGTTCTCATAGTTTTTCCTTTTTTATATTTTACTTGGTGATGATAGGCTGTTGACAAGTTGCCGCTCATTCCAAGTGTGCTAGAACTTATTGGTATTCTTTACTCTTCGGTGAGTATATGCTTCCACTTAGCAAAACCTGCAATGATCAAGCTTTCTCTTAAATTTTCGTTCTTCCTCATCTGTTGTTTACTCAACAAATTATCACATTTATTCAATATTATATTTATATACTTGTGTTTGTTATTACTAACTAAACTTCTCTCTGTGTTTCAGTGGTTTATTTATCGATATCTCCTATTCAAACCTGACCGGTACGTAAAGTCCCTGTTATTTATCTATGCTTGCCTAGTTATTTAAATGTGCCTTGTATTATTTGGTCAATTAAACTTTATATATGGATTCTCCTTTAGCAGTACCTTATAATCTGTGCTGTTTTTGCTCACAGCGAAGAGCTATTCCAGATTATCAACAAGTCAGTCTCTTCCATTTTGGGGCAATGAATCATTCTGCCAAAGGCAATTGAGATTGTATTCTAAGATCATAGGGCTTCTCTATAGTTATGCATCATGTGGAAATGAACACTTGACTGATATTTCATTTGGTGGGTTTAAATTTCTGATGCATCAAGTAAAATCAATTCTAACTTCCTCCTTTCTCACCCTAATTTGTTCCTGATGTGAATGTTCCTGGCGCAATAACTAGGAATAATTACAATCTTAATTCAGCAGAGTTCAATAGCCTCTTTTTATATTAAATATAAGAAGCTGTCCCTGAAACTTTACTAATTGCTCTTATCTGTGTTGCATCCGAGAATGGGTCTTTCAATCTGTGGTGTTTCCATTATGGAGCTATGCATTTGTAGCTCATTCTTCTTGTGGGTTAGAATTTTCCTGGTTAACCGAAAGCACTAAACCATCCACAAGCCATTTGATTTCTTTTTCAATTGTTCCTGCGGATTGACACAGGGAATTGTATAAATTAATCTACTGTTCTTATGATAATAGCATCTGCTACTGAGCAAGCCTTATCAAGTCCTGATTACCAATGCATAAATATCAAACAAAAGATGGCATGAAGAATGAATCAATGAATTTCCATCATCTGCAAGTGTCCTTTAGCCCAATACAATTGCAATCATCAGGACCCACATTTTCTTTTTCAGGTTTATGACGTGCGTCAAACTAAGCAAGCTCAAATAAAGACCAAGGCTAGATTGCCTAACTTTGTGAAATACCCAGATGCAGGCATATGTTAACTTATTATCCTGCGTGTTTATACAAATTATAGAGGCGGGCATATCCTAACCAATGAAGAGAACATTCGTAAACAGTTGCATTTCATTTATTTTGCTATATGAAATTGGTAATTATATATATAGTTTTTTTTATTGATGAAAATTACATGCAGAAAGCAGAAAATATAGTCCAAACCCAATAGTAAGAAAGTAAAATGATTATCTCATAGCGATTATATATTAATATAAATTAATGGGGAGACGAGGTTCAGTGACTGCAACTAGAGGGAACTTTCGAGGCGTTGCCAATCCATAAACTTCATCCATACTCAAATCTTCTGGTTTCATATCATCAGGCAATTTCCAGTTGAATCCATGCAACAAATTAGCCAAGCTTGATTGAATCATCTTTAGGCCAAGGCTATAGCCAGGACACATTCTTCTACCAGAACCAAAAGGCAATAACTCAAAACTTTGTCCCTTAACATCAATTGCCTTACCCAGAAATCTTTCAGGTCTAAACTCTTCAGGATCATCCCAGAGCAAAGGATCTCTGCCTATGCTCCATGTGTTGATGAAGACAGTAGTTCCTTTAGCAATGTCATGGCCATTTACTTTGGCATCTTCAAGGGCGTAATGGGGTGCAAGCATTACGGCTACTGGATGTTTCCTCATCGTTTCTTTCATTATTGCATCTATGTATGGAAGCTGTGGAATGTCTTTCTCTTCGACCCATCTTTCTTTACCGATAACTCTGTCAAGTTCTTCAGTTGCTTTCTTTATTAAACTGGGTTGTTTCAGTAGTTCAGACATTGCCCATTCGACTGTAGTAGCAGAAGTATCTGTTCCTCCTGCAATAAGATCCTGATAATACAATATCCTTTTATATCAATCGCTGGCAGTGAAATAGACCTTCACAGAATGAACAATTATTTGAAATTTTTAAATATCAATATTCATCAAAAACACTGTTACATAATTGATTTGAATAATAATTTAACTCAGGAATCAAAAGAATAACTCTATGCGTGTGTACTCTAATTTGAAACAACTTGTATCTTTCCTTTTCTGTGAATTAAAAAGTCAAATCAAGAAAAAGAAAGTCATATGAAATTAAATATAACAATACCATACCATGTGCTAGTTTCCTTTTCACTAAAGTAAAAATTGATTAACATAGTGTCCTTAATTTTTTGAATAATGTTACACACCTATTATTATTTTGAGATTAAGAGGCAATTTAGTAAATATATATCACATCAGGTGAATAAAAATTGAAAGAAATATCAGTGAAATGTTTAGTATTTTCCTAATTGTTTTTTATTCAATGTGAATATATAAGAACTCACAAATAAATTGAGACAGCCATGTATCATATATAATCAACTATACGAGAAAGAGCATTATAGCATGAGGATGGACAAACAATAAGATTACCTGTATAAATCCCTTGACACTGTCATTGTTTAGCTTAACCTCAAGCTCAGGATCATCAGCAAGCTGCAACAGTAGATCAACCATGTCTTTTGGCACAAAATTTTTCACTTCTGCTTTCTTGGCCTTATGTTCCCCAAGGACATGGTCATGAAATCGATCCCACTTCACCTTTAAAGCTTTCATTCGCTTCACGTACCCTTGCAAGTCCAGAAAAGCTAGCCAGGGTATCCAGTCCCCTATGTTCATCACCCCATTAAGCAAGAACAACTCATCTAAAATTTTTTGAAATTCTCCAAGTGTCGTTATTACAGAAGTTTCACTTTCAGACAGAGACTCAGACTCGGACTCAGTTATAAAATACTTCTTTCCCAATACAATTCTGCTAATAATGCTGAGAGTAGCACGGGAAAGATGATCTTTTAGCAAAATAGGTTTGCCAGTCACAGACAATGTATGAATGCGTGAAACAAAAGCACGCATTTCCTTTACACGAATATCATGGTAGGAGTCAAGTCTCTTAGAGCTGAACAGCTCATGCAAGTATATCTTTCGACCCTGACGCCAGTATGCACCATAGGGTGCCCAAGTGACGTTAGAGTAGTTATACGTAGTGTACTTGCCTGCAGCAGTTTGTGGTCGTGATGCAAAGATGTGATCGTTTGTCCTCAATATTTGCTTTGCCATTTCTGCTGATGAGACGATTACAACCGGGTAGGAACCGAACTTGAGTTGCATTATGGGTCCAAATTTTTGTGATAATTTGTGAAGAGATTGGTGGGGGAGATGGCCAATGAGATTGAAATTGCCAATTATTGGCCACGGTTTAGGCCCTGGTGGAAGGTTTAGCGAGCGATTATAATAATGCCTGGATGTGAAAAGTTTTGAAAGGAAAAAGAAAGCGACGGGCAAAGTTAGGCATAAGAGAGTAAGAGCAGCATCCATTAGTGAAATTTGGTGATGGTGATGATGCAATTATGGTGATTTTTCTAGACCTATTTATATATGTTAATTCCATCCTAAAAACTATCGTTCTCATCCTCTTTTTTATTCTTAAAAGCAAAATCTTGATCTAGTCCCACTTGAAATTTTAGATATTATTGCGAAGTCATACGATAAATTCAAGCATTCCAAGTCAAGTTGTCAAGTACGTAATATCTTTTCTAACACATTTTATTGTTATTTTCTTATTACTCGATCCAAGCAATATATATATATATATATAGGGTTGGTGATTACCTAACGTCATTACTTTGTTTCCAAATAATCAACATGTGTAGTATTTTTCCTTTTGTTTTCATTTTCATTTTTGCTGTACTTTATTCCCAATACCCATGTTCCTGCACTATTTGTTAAATGCTAATTTAGCTTGTATAATCTAATTAACACACACTTACACTAAATGGTAGAGAATTTTCAGTAATACCCAATCCAACTTAATTAACCAATCCAATCTAAACTCAAACCATAAGATGAGATATTTTGAATTATTTTGTTGGATTGGTGGGTTGAATTTAAATCCAACTTTCAAATTTATTAGATTAAATTTATTTATTGAATTATTAATTGGTTTAAGATTTTAAAACTATAAACCCATAATCTAAATTCCTAAGAAATTACTCCTCACCCACATCGATCCTCAGCTCCCTCACCTTCTTTATCCGTTTTTCACTCTATTGCTACTCATTTTTTGCTGCCATTGCTGGATAGGAGAGCAGGTCAACCACTAGAGTTTGTTTCACCTTAGTTGCAGTTTTTTTTTTTTTAATATTTTCTTTTACTTAGCAAGAAAGTTCATTTGTTGAATAATCTGGTATTGAATAAAATTTATCTTTCTTTTATTCATTTCTCTTGTATTGGATTGTGTGCTTGAGATCTGGTGTGGTTTTTATATTTTGATTTGTTTTATTTTTTTGTTTTTATGTTTTCTTTTTATTCGATCTGTTCATATTTTCACTTTTTTTTTTCTTTAGTTGTTTCATTGAATTTTATACTTCATTTATGTTCTCCCTAAAATACCTATCTAAATCTCTTGACACCCAATAAAAAGAGTAATTAGTTTAATGATCTGTATGTTTTTTAAAAAATAGTAGAGATTTTTTTTTTCTGGTCGAGAAATAAATAAATAATTTTTTTATATTATTCTTTTGGTTTTTAATATATTTGGATGCAATGAATATGACCTTGATCTATAAATCTTTAACAAAGTAAAAGAATTGATAGTTGACTTGGATTTTTATATAAATTGAATTTATATATATAAAAATATATGTAATTTTCATTTAGAGAATTAAAATATAAATAAAAAAATTAAATTAGTTTAGATTGAGTTGGATTAAGACCAATCCAATCCAATAATTGACCCAACTCATCTTATTTAGATGGATATAAATTGGATCGGTTTGATAATTAATTTAGATATTGTTTATTGTAGTTAAGTTGGGGTAGAATTATATAAAATTTAATCAAATCCAATCTATGAATCCGTACTTCTCACTACAGATTTGGAAGAAATAAGCTATATATTCAATTTGGATCGCTGTAAATCATGAAAATTCTATTAAAGTTACTCGCTCTTTAAATAATTTAAATAAAATATTAAATTCTTTTAGTTAATTAAGAAAATGAGATTATTAAAATATTAATTATTTTAGTTAATTTAACTTAAGAGGATTTTGTTTTAAAATATAAAATATAAAATTCTAATAAATAAATATGTACTATTTTAAATTTAAAAAAGTAAACAACTAAAATTTCAAGCGACAAGAATAATAAACTTTAAAGCTTAAAAGTTAAAAACAAATTAAAATTTGTAAGTATTTCTGTTTGAAATTCTTAATAATTTAAAATCAAAGCGAAGGTTAATAACTTATTATTTTGAATTATTACATAGATCATATCATTTAAATTAAAATTTCTATATCTTACAGATAGTGGTGGTGGTGGGTTGACTGTAGGTTTGGTTTTCACTGTGGTGGATTTCGAGATAGTGTGTGTTATAGGATATGAATTGAGATATGGAGAAAGGAGATAAAAAAAAAAAGAAAAAAAAAAAGAGGAAAATTGCGTTAACAACTATAAGAAAGGAGCTTATTAATTTGAATATTTATTAGAGCAATTAAAGAATATTAATTTAATTTTTATTAGAAATTGAGATTAAATATAATATTTAATTTTTATTCAAATTTTATAGTATTTTAATTTTAGACAAGTTTGACACTTATAATAAATTTAAGGACTAGATTAAATTTTTTTTTTAATCAATTAGCTCCTTTGATGGAATTGACTAACAAAGGAAATAGATGGAGAGAATAATGGTTAACAAAAATAATATTATAGAAATAGTAATTCACTTTTGAAAATGTAGGATGAAATTTCTAAATTATGATTTTTTTTCTATTTTATATTTTAATTTTTTACAAAATATTATATAACAAGAATAATCGTTTTTTTATAATTAAAATTTGACTATTAATCGTCTTTTTATAATTAATTATCATCTTAGTCTAGATGGATAGGATTACGTAGTAGAAAATGTTACTAAGAAAATCATGTAGTTGGACATAGTTTTATTTGCACTGATGATCTGTGGGAGCAGTAAAAATGTCATAAAATATCTCAATTCTAAGGTTAGAGATTGTTGTTTAATATTTGGCAAAGACTTAGTGGCTTTATGTAGCATTTAAATTTTTGTCCAAAATATTGTTTCATAGGCTAATATTTTTCAAGAATATTGTTCCTCCCATTAAAGAAATCAAGAAATTATTGGGCCATCTAAAATTAAATCCTTTTGAGCATGAACTGAAAATGGATACTGAATTGCAGATAATAATTTACCAAGCAATATCATTACTAAATTATTCGGCAAATACCAAAGTTTTTCGGTTCAAGTCGAAGGATCAACAACTGTACTGCGAACAAAAAAAGAGCGATAGAACACAGAGACCTGAGGCTCACAGTGATAGTGAACAATGTTCCCAACCAGATGAGCGTCTTAATCATAGCACCTGGTAGGAGACAGTTATAATGCTAAAATCATTTGGACTTGGATTTGGTGGGGTGCGCCAGGCCTGTGCAGTAGTGCAACGTACAGGCGACGCTCGAGAACCCCAGTAGCAAGCTACTGTATTGGGCTCTCCCCCTCAAAAAATAAATTTAATATCATGTGGGCCAATGACCCACGTATCAGATATTAAACTGATAAGAACAGATACTACACTTGATCTTAGCCAAAAGGCCGAGAAAGGTATGATTTGTAATGTCTTCGGTTTCTTTATTTATAATAGGCGTGCTCTTGTTTCTCTGCTTTTCTTCCCGATGTGGGAATGTAAAACATAAATGAACGATAAGTAGCCAGCTCAAATTTGCCGCCACTGCCCATTATACAAAGCTCTGTATCTTGAATTTTGATTCACATTAACCTAAATGGTTCTTTACTCTAAAACAAACCTAAAACGATCTTTTCTTTGTTTTACTTTTCAATTTTTGTTATATCCTCTTAAAAGCAATCGTAGCAGCCCGAAACTTCTAAGTACTTTTCATTTTTCCTTTAATCAAACACCTTCGTACTATGCCGCATTTCTCCAATCTTGCATAACCCAAAAAGCTCTTATCCCTGGAAAGCAACTCCATGCTTCTTTATGCCATGTGGGTCTTCAATTTGACAGAGTTTTAGCTCCTAAATTGGTTAATCTTTATTGTATTTGTAATTCTCTGCGTGAAGCTCGCCTTCTGTTTGATAAAATTCCTAAAAGAAATTTGTTTCTATGGAATGTCTTGATTCGGGGTTATGCTTGGTATGGACCTTACGAAGCTTCGATTCAGCTTTATTATAAGATTTTTGATTATGGGCTAGTTCCTGATAATTTTACTTTTCCTTTTGTGTTAAAAGCATGCTCAGCTCTTTCAGCTATTGAAGATGGGAGGCTGATTCATGAGCAAGTTATGAGAAGTGGATGGGAGAGGGATGTGTTTGTTGGTGCAGCGTTGATTGATATGTACTCAAAGTGTGGTTGTGTGGATAATGCGCGTGAAGTTTTTCATAAGTTCCCGGTAAGAGATGCTGTTCTTTGGAATTCTATGCTTGCTGCATATTCACAAAATGGCAAATCAGACAAATCGCTTGCTTTGTGTAGCGAAATGGTATTAGCTGGTGTAAGGCCAACTGAGGCGACTCTTGTAACTGTTATCTCCGCTTCAGCTGACATTGCAGCCTTACCTCAAGGGAGGGAGCTTCATGGTTTTGCTTGGAGAAGGAGGTTTGAGTCTAATGACAAGGTGAAAACCACATTGATTGATATGTATGCCAAGTGTGGTACTATGAAGGTTGCGCAGAATTTATTTAAGCAGCTAAGGGATAAAAATGTTGTTTCTTGGAATGCAATCATTACTGGGTATGCAATGCATGGATATAGTAATGAGGTGCTAATCTTGTTTGACAGAATGAGAGAAGAGGCAAAACCAGATCATATAACATTTGTTGGTGTATTGTTAGCTTGCAGCAATGGGGGTTTGCTTGACAAGGGTTGGTTATTTTTTAACTCAATGGTGAGAGAATACCATATTGAACCAACAATTCAGCACTATACATGCATGGTTGATCTCCTAGGCCATTCTGGTCGGTTGACTGAGGCTTATGATCTTATAATGCAAATAAGAATGGAGCCTGATGCAGCTGCATGGGGTGCATTATTGAAGTCATGTAAGATTCACGGGAACATAGAGTTTGGAGAATTGGCACTAAACAAACTGATTGAGCTTGAACCTGATGATGCTGGCAACTATGTGATATTGTCAAACATTTATGCTCAAGCAGGGAAATGGGATGGAGTTGCAAAGATGAGAAAAATGATGACAGATAGAGGGATAAAGGGGAACTGTTTGTAGCTGGAATAGTAAACAAAGTTCACACATATCTTTCTGAAGACACTTCATACCCCAACTACGAGGAAATTTATGCAGAATTAAAGAGATTCGAAGAACGCATGGAAGATGCTGGCTATGTACCTAATACCCATGTCAGTTCTCCATGATGCGAGAGCTGATGAGAGACCAATATGTACGTAGTCATAGCAAAGGGCTAGCAATTGTATTAGGATTGATCAGCACTACACCAGGAACTAGATTTTGATAACAAAGAACATTAACGTTTGCGAGGATTATCATCTGGCAATCAAGTTCATCTCAAAAATTAAAGAGAAGGAAATCACTGTCAACTGTTGTCATCATTTCAAAGATAGTTATGGTAATTATTTATTGGTGATCTGAACAGGGTTATGTCCTCTTATTGGTGAATCGACTATCAGATCCTTCGTTTATGTAAACTTATAGAGTACGTGCATGTAATGGCAGAATGTTAAAGGTTTTTATGCAAAGCATGCAACTACATGATGTGGCAGTGCTCCTACTCAAAGCATCAGCCATAAGAATGGGCTGAGTATAAACAGCTTGTTGTGACAGGAATGCTTCTTAAACTGGAGCAACTTTGAAAGAGGGAAAAAAAAAAAAAAAGAGAATCTAGGTGTAATATTTTCTTAAATAGTCCCAACAGAAACTTCCTATTTCGTAAAAAATCTCAAACAGAATAAGGAGGTTCATTATTAAGAATTTCCTACTCTCTGATGTATTTTCCTTTTATATAATAAGTTCTCCATTTATAAATATCTAATTCAAGTACTTAGAACACAGGACGATAACCAGAACAATAACATCAAGAATTGGCAATGGCTTCATCAATGAGAAGAAATTCAAGACAGCTAAAATTTGCTTTGATCGTTATATTTTCTCTGCTAATACAAACATCTAAATCAGGTAGACAAAGCAGGCATCTCAATGATCTACTTTTTTTTTTTTTTTGTTCTTTCCTTTGAATCTTCTTTTATTTATGCCTTAAAGAGTTTCCAAGATATGATCGGAGTATGGAAGAAAGTGTGGCAGCTTCATCTCATCCTAACTGTGTGGGCAAGTGCATGGGTTGCTTTCCATGCACACCAGTTTTAGTCACCGTGCCTCCACAATTTTATCTGAATGCAGCAGAGTATTATCCTGTCTTATGGAAGTGCACTTGCGGAGATCATCTTTACCACCCTTGATTTTATATTATGTTTATGGAGTAGGAAACAAGTTTCTCTCTTTTACAGGACTGATGTCCTGATTCTATACAAGTAATGTCGGAATCAACTCTAGTTACAGGACTGTTGTAGTCCTGAAATTTTACCGATCATATAAAATTAAATAAATTTATAATAGTTATGTTGGTACATTAGATGTTTCTTTTAAGCCCTATTCTTCCATTATTCTTGTTGACTTGAAGATGTGTCAGCAATCTTTTTTGACATCTAATGATAGAAAGAGGACAGGTTCAATTGGGAATACGCTTAAAAATGCAAACACAAAGTTGCAAAATATTAGTCTAGAAATTATATCTTTTCTTCGATCTATCAAACGGATTTCATTAAATACAGAGAGAGTTCAGCACAGGACTCAATTCACTGTGAGGCAAGAGTCAGTTGATTATTTTCATTGCTATTTAATTGTATAATTATTCTCCAAGATAATTAATGCATGCTTAGTAATATTTAGTGTGAACAAATACAAATTTACTCTCTCTTTCAATCTAAAGGGCCCACTTGAAACGCAGCAGCGAAAGCAAAATTTACTTCTTTCTTTTTCCTTTTTTTTTTTTAGTAAAATATGCTTGTCTAAGTAAAAAATCACTCGTATTTAAATGTAATAAAAATAATAATCTAATCAATAATATCACTAAAATGTACGCTATAAAATGATAATATTTTGCTTAATACTTTTATATGTTTTTACATTCAAAAGATTACATATAATATATAAGTGTAATTATAAATAATTTTTATTTTACTATTTAAATCAAGAGATAGAAGCGCTTTTCAAAATTAATTACTAATCAACTGCATCTAACTAAATCAAAAGATAAAATTAAATATAACTATTATTCAAAATTAATCTCTTTTATTATATTATAGAAAATTATTAATTTTAGTAAAAATAATAATTAATTTTATAATAAATTATTTTTAATATTTATCAAATTAATTTATTATTATATTTATTTACTTTAATTTTTAGCACAATTTAAATATTTTAAATATTTATATTTAAATAAAAATATTTATTTATATTATTATTTTGATAAATATTCAATTTAAATTATGTCAAAAATAAATATTTTATGTAAATCTTAACTTTAAATAATATTAATATTTATTAAAAATTTAAAAATTAAATTATAATTTTATTTTTTAATTTAATCATTTAACGAAATTGAGTTTGATTCAAAATTTAATAGTTAATTTTATAAAAATATAAAATAAATTTAACATAATAAAATCGATATATGAAGTTGTTCATATAATAAAGAAAATGTAAAAGTAAAAAAATAATTATTTTTAAGTTTAAATTTTTTATAGTATAATTATTGTATAACTAAAATATTAACACAGAACTAAAATATAAAAAAAATAAATTACTAATTAATAAATCAGATTTTAAATAAACATAAAAGTTATATCTTAATAAAAAAGATTTAGATAAAGGTAAACACATATATTAAAATATTATATATTTATAAATTTAAAATCAAAGAGGAAATCCTTTTTTTTTTTTTGGAAGCATCAAGAGCTAATTCTTTTCTTTTTCTTTTGAACAATAAAAGGTTTTCCTTTTTTATAATTAAACCGAAGTTTTATTTTAATCATTCTTTTACAACATCTTCTCAAAGGAGCATACTATTTCTAGATATTCTTACAGTTGCCCCTTTATTTTCCTAAATAACTTACTGATTAATCAGATCGACCCTCCTTTGCCTGTGCCTTTGCCTTTTTTACACCGAACTAAAACAATCTGTATCTCTAATCTCGCTGCCATTCTCTATTTCTGTCCTTCTAAGAAATAAAAGAACAGAAATGAAAATTCAGCACTGTAGATAATTATATAAATCATCAGCAGCCGATCCATGATTTGATTTGAAATCCACCACATTTTCATTTCCCAATCAAAAGGTTTTTTTTTTTTCCTCTTTTCCTCTTTTTTGATTAGTTGATCGATAATTTTACTACCCAAGTCTTGATTTATTTTTTTGTTAATCAAGTTCTGTTTAGCTATCATACACAGCGGTTCTCATTTCTATTATTTCATTAATCTTTGTAGGTTTCTGTCTTTTCTTTTTAATGTCTATTTAGATCTAGATAATTATGTAAACTTATGATTTGTTAGGCTAATTGTGATCTATGATTTGATTGTTATAATTTTTTTTTTTTTTTTTGTTAATGACATTTATTGGTGTAAATGCAGGGAATTTGAATTGGTTGTGGTTGAAGAGGTATGGCTTGGTTTAGCGGGAAGGTGTCCCTAGGGAACTTCCCGGATCTTGCTGGGGCGGTGAATAAGCTCAGTGAGAGTGTCAAGAACATTGAAAAGAATTTTGATAGTGCTCTTGGTTTGGAGGAGAAGTCTGATTCTACTAGTAGTGAAGGTACTTTTTCTTTAATTTCATCTTTATTGTTGCCTTTTACAACCACAAAACTGCATTCTTGAAATTGGCGCTACTACATAGTTTAGGCTGATTGGCTTTTAGTTTACTGCTTGTGCAAGCTAAAGGCGTTTTCAAAATGCAATCGTGCAAAAAATGACATGATTTTGCAAGAATTAAATTGAATTTAGGAGCTGCTGCACATTACTGATCCAAACAACAGTTCCGAGATGTTTGGCTGGATTTGAAGTAGCCAAGTATATAGTTGGTCTATTTTGGTATATTGCTAGAATCATAATGTTTCTGTGACAGAAATGAGTTATGGATTTTGTGTGGGAAATTTGAAGAAGTTAATGAATACTGCAATCTGCATGTTTGCATATAAATGTTTTTCTGGTCTGAATTAGAGATGCATTAAATTTAGAAATTTCCCTCCACTTGCCCACCAGCTTCTGGACTATGGCCTGTTATGTCTTTTATGGGCCAGAAAGGTGATGACAGGAACACCGAGTCTTCGGGAAAAACTGAATCCCCTCAGAAATTGTGTACAGTTGAGGAATATGAGACACATAAGTTTGCCACTGAAGAGTCAGCGGCTGGAGAAGAAAAGCAAGTGCTCAAAAACGAAAAAGAAGATGAGCAATTGAGGATTGCAGAAGAAAAGGATGTTGTGGTGTCAGATCCAATTAAACCTGCATCTGACGTTCTTGAGTCTGTGACTGTTCCTGTTGAAACTCCTGAAACCGTCGTTCATGATGTTAAGACGCTGGATTCAGTTGACAGTCTACAGGAGAGAAAGATCTCAGAAGATGGCCCTGCTGAAAATTCAGACACAGTGGAGAGCAAGTCAGGAGATGTCAGAGTGGATCAGGTCGACGATGATAGTATCATGCAGAATCACTCATTTAGAGTGGTTGATAGTCATGAAAGCACTGATGAGCAGAAGACACCAAGTGAGGGGACTGTAGATGAAAGTTCTCCTGTTCAAGCTGAAACCTCAAAAATTGCCCGAGTTGAGTCATTAACTGATAACCAAGCTGGAGCTGCAATTGATCCATCTGGTTTGCCAGTTAGTGCTGAAGAGATAGAGACCACTCGTGAAGCTTCTTTCTCCACTGCACTTCCGTTAGATGAGGCTCCAGAGATGGTTCCTGAATCATCAGTTTCAAGTGAAAATGATGTGAATATTAAGACAGTAGGAGAGGAAAAGCAAGGCAATGATGGTGGAATGGACATTAAAGAGCAACGCTTGAGCCCAGCATCAAGTATGTCTGACTCCACAGATGCATCTATTGATGTAGAAAAGATGAACATGGAGATGAAAATGATGGAAACTGCATTGCAAGGTGCTGCAAGGCAAGCTCAGGTATTTCTTTCTTCTGCCTTTTTTATTTTTCTTTTATGTGGAAACATTAAAAAAAGGACCGGAAGCTTTGCCTCTTCCCTGATGTACTGTCCAGGTTTATTCTCCTTATGCCATCCTGTTTTGATTTGTTTTCTTTTAATGTATCTTGTTGAGACATTTATTTTTCTGTTGTTCCACATTAAATGCTTGAGATGCAACTGACATATAAATTTTCTCCAGGCAAAGGCTGATGAGATTGCAAAGTTAATGAATGAAAATGAGCAACTGAAAGCTGTGATTGAGGATTTGAAGGTAACCCTGAATCTTTTTTGTTTGTTTCTTTAATTGATATTAGACTAGGTATATCTTTCTAGTCTTGGTTCCATAATCACATAAAATGAATTTTCCAACTACAATCTCTGCAGTGGTTGCCCCAAATTTTTCTTCAGGGTAATTAGTTTTTTTCTTAAATGAACCGGTAATTGGATTCTGCCTGCTATTTTTATAAGTAAATTAGTTTGATTATACACCGCTTACATTTCTGTTTTTATATGTGCATGCACTTCAATTAATGTAATTTTATGTTTCTAAATATATCACATTCTTAGCTTGGAAGCTTAAATTCTAGCATTTTCTCGAAGGTCGTCAATTGCTTGTTTGTATATTGGAAGAAGTTCAGTTATAGTTGCTAATTGTTGGTTTTTCTAATTTATCTTGGAGAAAACTCCAGTTTCCTTAATTTTTATGGACTGACAACAACTTGTCATCTTTTTTGATAGTTTGATGCTTGATTTTGCACCTTCTATTATATGTTGAGAGACTCTCTCTTCTATCTTTGGGCTGTAAATTATATTTTAATGATTAAACTCTGTGACACAGAGAAAATCCACTGATGCAGAAATTGAGTCTTTAAGAGAGGAATACCATCAAAGGGTTGCAACCCTTGAAAGAAAGGTACGTTTTTTTTTTTTAAAGTTTCCCCTTAATTCAATCCACTATTGTGTTGTTAACTGAAAAAAAAAAGTCATTCTTGAACGTTGAAGCTGAAATGTGCCATTTGTTTAGTTGCAATTGTAACAGGAAAAATGAGCTGTTACTGTCTTGGAAAATGAGAAACTGTTGGCTGTTGCATATGTAACCCAAGATATAACCAAACTGTGATTGTACCAGCTATGCATATTCCTTAACATATTAATTGTATCTAATGAATTATGTACTGCAAGCCATTCCTTGCAATTCCTTGCAGTCATGGAAATCTAGTGCAACTTATTATCTTGTTCATATATTCCCAGAGCCAAGAATAGAAGCTTTGGTTGGATTTATGTTATACCTTTGTCATTATTATCTTATAAAAAAAGAAAAGCTATGGAGAAAAGGTGTTTCATATAGAGTATTGATGATGTTTGATTTTCCAATATTTTTAGAAGTATTATTGCATTTTGTTAAGTGAATATGGTGCAAAACATATATTCAAGTCCAGTTAGTTAGAACTTAAAAGTTCAGTTCAGTTAACTGAGGTCAGTTTTTGTGCGTGCATTTAAAATGGACAAACAAACATGTCTGTTTGGGTGTAATGGACCTGTTTTATTTTATATAAATGTATATGTTGGTTACTGCTGTAATTTATTTACAGCTAGCAAGTTTGGTTACAGGTTTATGCTCTTACAAAAGAAAGGGATACACTCCGGAGAGAGCAGAACAGAAAAAGTGATGCAGCTGCTCTTTTGAAGGAAAAAGATGAAATCATCAGTCAGGTTATGGCTGAAGGTTAGCCACAACATCCATTTCTTATATCCTTTGCAGGGTTCTGATTATTCTCCTTCTTTCATGGGAAAAGATACTGTATTTGTTACTTGATGACCATTTTGTGGTGCATATTGTAGCATTTTTGTTATGTTCAGGCATGTATGATGCTGTGGCTAGTAAGGCCAGGTTCATGAGATATAATTATGTTTATATGAGTTAGCAATGATTGCAGAGGGATGTTTGTTCCTCTAAACAAAAATTATTTTCATTGAGGGGAATATCTTGTTTAAATGAATTATTTTGGTCAACTAGATATATTTACTGACTGACTTAGCAGAGTGATGAGGCTCTTGTTTTATGCAAACTTGATATTTGAATGTATTTGTCTGTTATTTCAGGTGAAGAGCTTTCGAAAAAGCAGGCTGCTCAAGAATCTACAATTAGGAAATTAAGAGCTCAGGTAGTTTCCTGGCTTAATGGTTCTTAAAACTTTCAAATCCAATAGTAGTGGAGCTGCCTTTCTGATCTCAGAAATCTTTTTCCTGTTTTGCACTCTTTTTTGTGAAAGCTTAGATTAGAGAGTTTGAAGAAGAGAAGAAAGGGCTGATGACCAAGCTTCAGGTAATTTGATTCAAACTGGAACTTAGCAGGTTGTTTTCTAATGACTTTTCATCTTAACTTTAAGTTTCCTTATAAGCGATAGAATTATTCTCATAGAGATAATTTTACCATTGCTATATATTTGTCTATGAAGCTTGAACTTTGAGTTGCATGTTTACAGTGTTGTCTTCAAATCGATGCTCATTATCTTCTGATGTCAGTTAATTGGAAAATGAAACTAAATTAATTGAAAGCAAAGGCAACTCCTTGGATACTGAGAGTGAGGAGCATTCTTAATAGCCATTTTAGCAATTGATTCTTTCTTCTTCTTTCATTGTATAAATTTTCTGCAAATTGCAGTAATGAAAACACTTTATAGGTAACGTATGAATTTCTGTTAAAGTATTTTCCCTTGCAGTCATTTTGCTCTTGTGATTATTGTTTTCTGGCATCAATCCATATTATTAGAACATTATGAGCTTTCGCTGATGCACTTTCAGGTGGAAGAGAATAAAGTAGAGAGTATCAAGAAGGACAAGACAGCTACAGAAAAGTTGCTACAAGAGACAATAGAAAAACACCAAACTGAACTGTCAGCGCAGAAAGAGTTTTATACAAATGCTTTGACTGCAGCAAAGGAGGCTGAAACACTAGCGGAGGCACGTGCCAATAATGAAGCCAGAACCGAATTAGAGAGTCGTCTAAGAGAGGCTGAGGAGCGTGAGAGCATGCTAGTTCAGGCACTTGAAGAATTAAGACAAACTTTGAGTAGAAAGGAGCAGCAGGTTTTTGCTTAGCCTAGTGACTTTGTTGCTCAGATTCATTTATTCTGCCTTAAGTAGTGATTATATTAGTTTGGATTATTGTAGGCTGTTTTTAGAGAAGACATGCTTCGTAGGGACATCGAAGACCTTCAAAAACGTTATCAAGTGCGTTGAACTTTCTGCAATTTTGATTTATGTATATTGTACTTAACGTTTGCTTTTGTTCTTCGTCTGTTTTTAGTAGTTATATATGTAGTTTTGCTTATTCTTTCTAGGCAAGTGAGCGCCGGTGTGAGGAGTTAGTAACTCAAGTCCCTGAATCTACAAGGCCTCTTCTGAGGCAAATAGAAGCAATGCAGGTGATTTTTGTAACTTATTGGTGATCTATAGAGTTCCCATAAGGACATTTTCAAGTCAAACTTTGGGTTGGTTTTTTACTGCTTAAATTGTTAATAGGAAACAATGGCCCGAAGAGCTGAAGCTTGGTCTGCTGTGGAGAGATCTCTAAACTCTCGACTCCAGGTTTTTAAACATGTTTCTAGTTACAATATATCACAAGTCAGAACTGGTAAATATGTCCTTTTTTTTAATTGCTGTTGCTTCAACAGGAAGCAGAGGCCAAAGCTGCAACTGCCGAGGAAAGAGAGCGCACTATAAATGAACGTTTGTCACAGACCTTATCTCGAATCAATGTTCTTGAAGCTCAGGTTCTTCTTCTTTCTATGGGTAACTTTTTGTTAGAGAGCTTATTTTGTCGTAGATTGCTAAAATCAGTCATATGTTTCAGATTTCATGCCTTAGAGCAGAGCAGACACAGTTAAGCAAGTCGCTCGAAAAGGAGAGACAGAGGGCAGCTGAAAATAGGCAGGAATACCTTGCAGCCAAGGAGGAAGCTGAGACTCAAAAAGGTCGTGCAAACCAGCTTGAAGAAGAAATTAAAGAACTCAGGCAGAGACACAAGCAAGAGTTGCAAGATGCGTTGATGCACAGGGAACTTCTACAGCAGGTTTTGCTTTCATTTTTGCATCACATATTCAGTGGTATGTTGGTTCAGTTGTTTGCATAAGGATTTAGTCTCATTGATACTGTGAGGCAACATACTCAGCTTGATATGTTCAAAGAAATGAACCAATGGAAGGACCTCTTTGAAGTTTGTCTAATTCACTTTTAGAAACCTGTGCTGTAATAGACTGGCCGGTTATGTGGAGGTCACATGAGATATATGTCTTAAGAATGAAAATTGAAATTACTTCCTTAACTATATCATTAGCTGTATATTGTTGTTGAAAATAGACCATTATAGGTCTATATGTCATCTCTAACATTAAACTTCAAAAAGTCAGGTTCCATCCATTCTGGATAAGGAGCTATGTGTTCTGAATTCAACTTTGACTGGATTTCTGAACAAAGTGACCTGTTGCAGGAAGTTGAAAGGGAGAAGGCTGCGCGATTGGAGCTGGAAAGGACAGTTCGTGTCCATTCTACTACCATATCTGATCAAACCCCCATAACAAAGGGCAATTCTGGTTTTGAGAATGGTATTGTTCTTTAAATTTGCAATTCAGAATTTGTTCATTTATTATTGCCTTGTTCATACATGTTCCATTTTTTCAGGAAACTTGAACCGAAAGCTCTCAAATGCTAGCAGCATGGAGGAAAGCTATTTTCTACAAGCTTCTTTGGACACGTCTGACAGTTTCTCTGAAAGGAGAAATCCAGGAGAGGCGTCCATGAGTCCGTACTTCATGAAGAGTATGACACCCAGTACTTTTGAATCTGCCCTTCGTCAGAAAGAGGGTGAACTTGCGTCGTACATCTCTCGTTTGGTATGCATTATTTTTTGAATTCCTTGTGTTTGAAATATGTTGTATCACCACATTTGAACAATTCTATGGGCATATGGGGACAAAATATCTCATTCTGTGTCTTATATGCACAGCCTTACCAATTATTTATATTTCTTTGTGCTTCAGACGTCCATGGAATCTATTCGTGATTCTCTTGCAGAGGAGTTAGTCAAAATGACAGCACAGGTGAGATGTTACAATTTAATGGTTTACTGAGCAAGTCAAATTTGCAGTACTAGTGGTTCCTTTTATCTTATTGTTATTTTCTTTATTTTCTAATTTCCTGTCTAATCTGCAGTGTGAAAAGTTGCAAGCAGAGTCTGCCTTGGTGCCAGGCATTCGAGCAGAGCTAGAAGCACTAAGAAGGAGGCACTCTGCTGCACTGGAGTTAATGGGTGAGCGTGATGAGGAGGTACGTAAATGTATCCAGTTCAGGATTTCTTGCTTTGATGGCAGATATTCTTGAGCAAAATTTGGGATGTTAATTCACTTAACTGCATGATGCTGTATTTATTGAGTGTAAAATTTCTTGGTATCCTTTCATTGTTTATTGTTATGTTCAAAATGGAAGTGTAATATGCATATCCTGTCGCTTGTTATATCCAGACTGATAGTTATTTCGTATTTCTAGTTGGAGGAACTTCGTGCTGATATTGTAGACTTGAAAGAAATGTACAGAGAGCAAGTAAACTTGCTTGTCAATAAGGTATCTTGTAACCTACCTTCTTTTTTTTTTATTTTTCCTTTGTTAACCTTCAACCACTTTCCTCAAGTGTGCCTTCAATATATTCTCATAGCTGCTTCCCTTTGTTGACAGATCCAAGTGATGAGTCCGTCAGTGGGCAATGCCTAATATAAGTCAACTTAACAGAAGGACTTGTGAAGTTGACAGTATAGTTTATAGCATATTCAGTAAATCCACATAATTGCTAAGGTTTTTCCTCTACTCATTGTCTGAATTTAGTGGTTTGTTCAAGTCGTTTGACAGGAGATATTCACATATTTTTCACCAAAACTTGAAATGTGTTGTATTTTAGCTGAATTTGTTTGTATAGAAGAAATCTAAACCAGAAAATTTTGATTTTTCTTTTCTTTTGAAGACAGGTACAATACATATGATTCATTGTCATGTTTATAGATATTTCATCGTTTTTTTTTTCCTTTGTAAGAAAAAAGAAAAAAAAAAAAGAGAATTAAGATTTCTGCCTATAGTTAAACCTAGATAGGAGGCCCTTGCAAAGATTTCAGACCCCTTGTGAGTTGACCTACTTCCAGTATGAAAGGTTGAAGATATCTACCAGTCCCATGCGCTTGTGTGCTGGAAAGTTATGAGAAGTCTTGTCTTCCACTTGCTGCATTATGATTGAAGACAGACCAATTATGTATGCTTGATCTTCTCCGGAAATACATACATATATAAATATATTAAAGCCTTGCTGCTTTAATAACTTTCTTGTTGAGTGCAAAACTTAATGCCCTCCTGCTTCAGTATCTATTCCCACATAGTAATGCTAAAGCTTGAAGAAAGTTGGACGTGCTTAGGTGGATATTCTCAAAAGCTTTTAAAGTATTTTTCTATGAAATGATGAAAGTTGTAATTGTTTTCTATCTTTATAATTCATTGATTATAAATTAAACAAATATATGAATGTATCTACTTATAAAGCTGCTAACAAGTTATTTGGAGTTCAACTTGATAAAAATGATGTTTGAGCTCGTTTCTCTAGCGAATGAGTTGAGCTTTAAGCAAGGGAAAGCTCAACTTGTTAGGTTCGGAACTAATTTGTTTATACAACCATGAGGTAGCTTATAATTAAATTGCTAATAGTTTGATATTTGAATTTAAAGATTTATATGTTTTTTCTTTTATAATAAATCCTTGCGCTTAAATTTATGAAAACAAGATTTATAAATTTTATAATTTTTGTAATAAATATTTGTAGTTTTAATAGATTGATGAATAATTTTAATTTTTAATTTATAATTATAAAACTCTTTTAAATTTTATGGAGCTCGTTAAAATTTACGAGACTTGAAAAAATTTAATGAATTCTGTTTTAGTTCGGCTCATTATAGATAAAATTTAAACTAATCAAAACTCGATTCAGTAGATTATGCTTTTTAATATATTTGAAAGTTGTTTACATTTGACTAGTAAAAGAGCTACAATAGTTCTCAATTATAATTATTATATAAATAATTTGTATTGTAAATCCTGAGATTTCTCATTTTATCTGATGATTGATGTTATATTCAACTAAATGGCAGGACATGACATAGCATCTTTCAACATTAAATTTCATTATTTTGTCTGGTTTTATCTCAATATCTGTTGAGTAGGATTTCTTTGATTGGATTTGGAACCACACCAATTGAATTCTACTTTATGTGCAGGATAGGATCTTTGGTCTATTGTCAACGTATGACAATTCATTAGCACTTACAACTGGAACTATGGATCTCTCATATTTATCCCCCAACAATTACAACATACCCGTCAACACCAAATTTATGCAACGCACTCCTTTGCCATGTGATGGATGCCAAGTGGCGGCACGAAAATTGGCTTCTAGAAACAAATCTATATTAATAGAAAAAAAAAAAAAAAAGGAGAGCCCATCTTCTACAAAAGCATTCTCATTGTAGCTTTTATAAGCTCTACTTCATTATTTTTTAATCACCGAGTTCAGTAGCCACGAGCTAAGCTATCCTATACTAACCAGTTCCTTACTCTTTTTTTTTTTTTTTGCTTATTATTTTTATTTATTAAAGCCCTGAGATACATATGGGAGTGGTGATTCACATTAAAAGTGATAAAATTGTCAATAATATTATTGAATAATAGCAACAGTCCCAAATTTGAAATACTAAATTTTATAAATAAAAATACTAAATATGTTACTTTCTTTTAAAATAAAAAAAAAAAAAGCCAATGAAATAGTAATTCTTTTAAAAAAAAATTACTCTTAATTATTATAAGTAAATATATTAATAAAATAACACTCAAAGACTTAGTTTGATTGTATATAAATTTTAATTTCTACAAATAATATAAAAGAATATAATAAAGTGTAATAAAATTTATTTCAATTTTGAATTTCAATAAAAAAAAATTATCATATCAAGTTATTTTATAATTGAGCCTTTTTAATAAATTATTTAATTATCAATATATAGTTATCTTAAATAATACTTATTTGAGTAGGAACAACTGGCTCTTGAATTATCACTTTTGCCCTCGTGTCAGGACATAAGTGGATAAGAGAATGTACATATATAGTAGAAACAATACAGCTGATCCGACTCACTAACGAGCAGAAAGAAACGAACTACCAACGCAAAGGTGACAGGTGTTACGTAGGCAGCGTCTTCTCCTGCCTCTTTGCTTACTCTCTACTGAACCAGTAGTAATATCACATCTCCTCCACTTTCATAATAAACCATTAACCACCACGACCACCGCCACCGCCACCAGCGCACCTTAGCACTCTCTCTTTCTGCAGAAATCTTATTCTTCCTGAAAAGCCGTTTCCAAATCCTCGGTTCAGATTTCCGTATCCTCAGCTCCAGAAGCTGACACTAATCATTTCTTTATCAACAGAAGAAACAAAAAAATATCAAATCTCAATATATATGCGCATTTTAGCAACTATACGTATACACTATTCATCAATTATCGCTGTCTCTGTTTTCGCTTCTCTATCGGTAATATTAAATCACCTCCTTTCTCTCCATTTTGACGCACTAGCTACTGCTATAGGTGTCTCCTCTCTCTCTTGATGTGTGTGTATATATATATTGGAAATGTGGCATCGTTATCTGCTTAATTATTATGAAAAAGCTGTTTAATTCTTTCTCTGATTCATTTCTTGATCAGAAAAAATGGTGATTTTTCTTTTTTAATTTGAGAATGGTTTCGTATGAGCTAAACTAGTACTGATTATACAATGTGCATTCAATCTCTTTTATATCTACGTAATTAATTGATGATTATCATAAGCACAAAATTCATATCCGTAGCTCTCGATGTTCGTTCTTTCGTTTGTTTGTTTGTTATATCGGATCAAAAATGAATAAATTTGATTATAATAATGGTGGTGGTGGCTGATCTGTTGGTGTTGTTGTTGAATTGCAGTTGGTCGCTAAAGACTCAGTAGTGAGATTTGGAGAAGGTTTTGATAACTTCGCTATGAGAGGTCGTCATATTGTAGACGTTGCATCCTCCAGGCAAAAACGCGTTTCTTCCCCAGACTTTGATAGAGAAGAAACTTCAGGTGTCGTCTTTTATTTTTTATTTTTTTATTGAAGAACTCAGCTTATATAAAAAAAATATTGAAGCTTTAATTGAGAGTGGAAACTAGTTTCGTTTGAGAGGTTATCAATTATTATTTTAGCTTTTCATGTAGAGATGCGTTTGTCTATGTAGTCCAATAAGCTACTTATATATTTTGATTATTAATTCATTAAACATATTCTAGAATAGGCAAAGTTTCAATGAGATGAAATTTTTATTTTTTGCTTAATGGGATGCTTTTCATGTTTAATCGATAAAGCAACTGAACCATAGTTCAAAATTTGGTACGAAACCAGTTAATATTTCTTCATTCATTCCCTTCCAGTAAAAAACTCCTCTTAATTTTTCTAGCACCCGCATAAATTTTTCTTTTAGTTTTCTCAACTCGGGTCTAAAATTTTAGTTAATGATACAATTTTACCCCTCTTGTTAGATTCCCGTTCAAGATTGCCAGTTACTTGGCTGATATGCAGTGACTAGCTATGAGGTCAATAGTTGACAGCATAGCTTCACCTCCTAGAGCTTATTTGGCTGTCAACTCAGATGTGCTATAATTTTCATTCCACTGCCAAGTCTTAAATACCGTAGGGGAGGAGTTGGTCTTACATCAATTCTTTAGCATAGTACGAGTCCTAGAGCATTAATTTGGCATCTTATCAGCAAGTTAATGAAAATTTTGGATGCAAGTTAATAGAGGATACCATTATATGGCTGACTAAAGATTGTGATCTAAATTGATAATTTTGACATGATTGTAAAAGCATTAAACTTAGCGAGAATTCTTTTATTGTCGTTGTTATACTATATTATGAAGCTGTTACTCAACTAGTGGGTTAGAAGCTCACTGAGATATTCGATTACATATATTGAAAAATCTGATTGACTTGTCACTTCTGCCTGCATCACAACTTATGACTGCCATTAAATTTAGCTGCACACTGCATACAAATAGCACTTCTTCGTAGTTTTAGTTCCATCTCTTTTTCTTACCATATTCATGTGTGAAAAAAAAGTTAAACCATTGAGTAGTCCTATACTTAATGTTATAATTTTCATAACTATGGAAGTGCTAATAGTTTGTCTAATTTCTGGTGTGTCCTGTAGTACTTTTGCTGAATGGAACAGGCAAAGATATTGGAAATCCTTCCTGGAAGCATTCTTTAATACATGTACTGATGGCAACTCTTTCTTCATTCTTGTTTGGTTACCATCTTGGGTATGACCTCTTTTAACTCTATCTCCATTGGCTCCCATTTCATTTTTGAGGATTTCTCTATAGTTAGATTCTCAACGTTTCCTTTCTTAGTGCAGTGTAGTTAATGAAACACTAGAAAGTATCTCTGAAGACTTAGGCTTTAGTGGGAGTACCATGGCTGAAGGTACTTCCTCTGATGGGCTTTTCATTTTCCTTCAATATTATCTATTTAACAATTGTTCTAATGTGTTCTTTTGAATCAAATGAAGGCTTAGTGGTCAGTACATGTCTTGGGGGTGCTTTTGTTGGATCTGTACTTAGTGGTTGGATTGCAGACGGGGTTGGGCGACGTAGAGCATTCCAGCTGTGTGCTTTACCGATGATAATTGGGGCTTCAATGAGGTATATGCTTATGAGATTGCATTTTTTATCTTCCCAATAACGGTATTCATTGTTCTTTTTGTGAATTCATAGTTTTGAAGAATATTAATGGAGTTTCTTCAGTTAAGAAGATAGAAAACTTGGATGACAAGAAATCTGTACCCAAAGATTCATGTTTTTGCATTATAAATGACAGTCTTTCTCATCTATAACCCCATCATTACCATATTTTCTATAAGTTTGTTTGAATGAGGTCTGTAATTTCTATCAGTGATAATGTGAGTCATTTGTTCATGCTGTAAGCTTTCACTGTTTATGCTTTTGTGTGCTTTGGCCTCCAAAATCATAAAGTCTCGTTTGTTTTTGATAATTGGTAGAGTGAAGAAAGCTGAACAAATACTGTTCATGGAGTGGATTGGATTTTTTATTTGTTTATTTCATTGTTACTTCCTTCTTCATCCTGCTTCAACACTTTAGATTAATACAGCTAATATTTCCTTGCTTCACATATTCCTGCATATCTCTCACTATCTAATTCTCAATTTGTTTTCTTTTTGTGCTTTTGGCGCTATACAAATATAATAATGCAGTGCATCAACGAAAAATTTATGGGGTATGCTTTTAGGGAGGGTGTTTGTTGGAATTGGGATGGGTATTGGCCCGCCTGTTGCAGCTCTTTACGTGGCGGAGGTATAAGAAATGATAATTCAATTTTGCTTGTGTTGCTATCTAACTCCTAGGTCTCATACTCCTATTATCCCACTATTATCTACTCCTTCATTGATTTATCTACAAATTCTTGTTGCATGCCCTCACCAAGCAGGTTTCGCCAGCTCATGTAAGGGGTACATATGGTAGCTTTGTACAAATTGCTACATGCCTTGGACTTATGGGGGCTTTGTTTATCGGGATTCCAGCCAAGGAAACTGTGGGTTGGTAAGATAAGTTCTACAGGAGATTAAAAACAAATGGTCTCTCATACTTGTTGACTTGAGACACATTGGTTCCAAGTGAATCTTAAATGAAAAACATTTTTGTGCAGGTGGCGCGTTTGTTTTTGGGCATCTGTCATTCCAGCTGCAGCCCTTGCTCTTTTAATGGAGTTTTGTGCTGAGAGTCCTCATTGGCTTTTAAGGGTCATCTTTTCTCTGCTTTTGGATTTAGATCGTCTGTCACGAATAGTTGCTCTCTTTTTCTTTTCCAATCTGTTTTATTATTAAAAAGATGCTTAACTGTAATGCACAGCTGACATTCTAATGGCCTAAAATTTCGAAGTAAATAGTATTTGGATAGTTGTTCGAAAATCAGGTTTCCCAATTGCATTCGGATCTCATTCAATTCTATGAGGTGATTAAGGGATGTTCTAGGACCAGGATGACTTGTATCACAAATTACCATAATAATAATTCGAGTGATTATGTTTGCTTCTCATGTGCATGCATTAGGACATGCACAGAATGGATATACAGCCAGTTTTCCTTTGCGTTTACTTGTTTCTTTGGCTCTGCTCAACAAATTCATGAATAATTTTACACAAGCACGTCATTTTATAATTTTTGAGTGATATCAATGTCCTCAGAAAGCCAATACGAAACAAACTATAAACACCCTAGTTCAGATGTTTATATTGAATCCAGCTCATTTAGTCATTAATGGTATGGAAGGTAATTTTTGTTGAAGTAACGCTAACAGATTTCTGAAAATGCTTCAGAGGGGAAGAGGTGCAGAAGCTGAAGTTGAGTTTGAAAAGCTTTTGGGAGGATTACATGTCAAATCTGCTATGGCTGAATTGTCAAAGTCAGACCGAGGAGATGAAGCAGATAAAGTGAAGTTGTCAGAGTTGCTCTATGGTCGCCATTCTAAAGGTACACAAATTGTTTCAATTACTGTTGCATTTACAGCTTAGTTTTCTTCCAATTAATTACTTTTGACTTTCGTAACTGCAGTGGTTTTCATTGGGTCTGCACTTTATGTCTTACAACAGCTGTCCGGCATAAATGCTATATTCTATTTCTCATCAACTGTCTTTAAAAGTGCTGGTGTTCCTTCGGACATTGCAAATACATGTGTTGGGATTTGCAACTTATTGGGTGCGGAGATGGCTTTAAATCACTCATTTTATTTGGCTATTATATTAAGCTTGAAGTATTTGTTTGATTGCTTATATCTCGTTAGGCTCAATAATTGCGATGCTTTTGATGGATAAACTGGGAAGAAAGGTTCTTCTTATTGGAAGTTTTTCTGGAATGGTAAGATAAAATGTCTTTGAAATATTCTTTTGTTTTTCATTTTTGAGGTTTTTGCTTTTGGTTTTAGGGAGTGAATTTTATGCTAAAACAGAGCATATTACAACTATAGTTTCGTTTTCTAATTAGGTTATTGTCTAGTTAAGATGCTAAGATGGTGACTTGGGATGGAGAATTTGGATATAGTCCTATCCTGCAGCCTTTTATTATAAAATGGCTGTTCCTAGACTCACATATGTGCTCTTACATTCACATGCTAACATAACACATTACGTATATGTATCTTAGGATTCTATATCCAATCATTCCACTTGAAAATTTCTGGAAAAATGTAGTTATCCAATTAAATCTATTATTAGCTATTTTACTCTTGTTTGTGATTATTTTAAACAGAAAACAAACCGATCATTAAGTGACAAGAACTTTCTTGAAAAGTATTAAGCATAGGGCAGAGCAATAGGGAGATGAGAGTGTAATATATGCCCATAGGAAATGCGGTAAAGATACAGATTCAACGTGTTAGACTGGAGTTCTGTATTTGCTTATGCAACTGCATTCCAATGTCCAAATATGTCGCACCAGCAATTTGTGATGACGTTACATTGTGCATGGTGTCGATATGGTATTAGATCCTTAACCTTTTGCATTCTGCTCTACAGGCTGTGTCAATGGGCTTTCAAGCTTTTGCAGCTAGTTCATCTGTGTCTGGCACTGCTGCATTATATTTATCTGTTGGAGGCATGCTGGCGTAAGTAGTCAGGCTACAAGTTCTTTGTTTATTTTTTTTGTATGGGAAGATAAAGCATCTTTTACCTAAATAAATTGAAATATCAACCAAGCTCCTAACAGCTTGATCATTACTTAATCATTATATGTTTGAATCTGTTAGAACAAGGAATCCTTTTAATTGATTGTTCTAATAAGATATCCTTACATCAAATTAATTGCTTTAATGAAATAAAATGTAATCAGTATACATACAAAGTTACAAGAATATGTTAGTTTATTTGAACTAGTCTTTGGTGCAGAGATTGTCAAACAAAAAGAATTAATGCTAAAAGCCCTTACTCTCTTCATTTCTTTGTCTAGAATGCTTGCTGTTTAATATCTGTTACTTGAAACATAAAATTGATAATACAGGTTTGTCTTCACATTTGCTCTCGGTGCTGGTCCAGTTCCTGGTCTACTTCTGTCAGAAATATTGCCAAGTCGCATTAGGGCAAAGGCAATGGCTGTTTGCATGGCTGTTCATTGGGTAATTGTCTTCTACTTGTCTCTGTAAACCGAATGAGTTTTAGATAGTAATGGATGCTGCTTCTCAATACTCTCTTATTGGATCAAAATTAACATAATTTTCTGTCTCCCTGTGGTTTAATGTCCAAAAAGTGTATCTCAGTGGTTTGAAATGCAACATTCAACATCCATGTATAGAGATTTCAATATAACAACATTTGTACAAATGCCTAATCAATGATACTATGCTTTTTAAGATATGAAACTGAGTTGTACATTGGTGAACCAGTTGAATTAGATGAGGAATAGGAAATAGGAAGCTCTCAACTTTAGCATTTCTGTAAGAAAAAATGAGAAGTTCCCTTTCGAGCAAATTTTTTTAGCTTAATATCATTTTGCTTTTCAGCATCTAAACTGGGGTCCCATTCTCATATCTTATGCATGGTGATGTAAGTTGACTTCTAAAATGCTGTTTGCATTCGATATGTCATGAGGCTCGTATGAATCTGCACTCCAGATAACCTTGTTTTGGGGTTCAATTCATTAAAGTTGGTCATCTTTTCTACAAGGGTTCAAACAAACTTGGAGATGGAACTTGGTTTTTCTGATAGACCAACCAGTTTCTTGATAAAAAAAGATTTATTTGAATGGTCTTAAAGAAAAATGGCTGCTGCTTTTAGCAAATCTCATTCGAGATAATCTAGGTGTTTATATAGCTTTGTGAATTTGATTCCTTTGTTGCTGAAAAAGCGAGTTCTCTGAATGGAGGTGCAGCACAAGTTAACTGGAAATTTTCGAAGTAGTTATCCAATAATATATATTGTAGGTTTTGCCTTTAATTGTCCTCTTGATTTCGACCTATCAAACTTATGAACTTTTACTGTTGTATTGCTGATAAAAATTTGCATTGTATAACAGGTTATAAATTTTTTTGTGGGTCTCTTGTTTCTATCTCTGCTGGAGCAAATCGGTCCATTAGTCTTGTATACAGTATTTGCTAGCTTTTGTTTACTGGCAGTTCTTTATGTGAAGAAGAATGTGTTGGAAACAAAAGGAAAGTCGCTCCAAGAGATTGAGATTGCACTTCTGCCTTCAGAATGAAGGTAACTATTTCTATTATTATTCTCCCATTTCGGTTTAAACTCATTTTTATCAGTTAAAATGTATAACTATTAATGAGCTCTTAACTAAAAATTTAGCTTTACATGCTAATCGTCCATTATCTGATGGTTTTCCAATAATTATATTTGGTAATTTACAAAATGAAACTTCATTTTTCTGTGCTGAAGTCCTTTGCATTTACACATTCCCCATCACCATTAACTTAGCCCAACAGTGTTGACTGAAGACATGGGCAAGTGTTATCTAATCCTGTTCATGGTTGTAAGTCGCAGGATTCTTATTTCTCAGCTTGGTCTTCTTCTTCTTCTCAGCCCTTCTTCTCTTCTTTATGCCATCATTTGCATCAAATTGCTTCTTGTTATAGTGTTCATGTACACCACAAGATGAACTTCCTGAAGGAGAGTATATACCATACAATTCTGATTCTTTCATATCTTGATTTCTCTCTTAAACATGTTACAGTTCTCATGTACTGCTTTCACATGGGTTCATTTTCTTCTTCATTAACTATACAAGATCATTTCTAATTCCAACTTTACCTTGTTTTCGCATGCGAGTGTCTAACTGTTCCTTCAGTATTTTGAAATGGCTACTCACTTCCCGGGGACCTCTTTATAATTGTCCCTACATCAATTAGCTCCATTAAGCATTTCTTTAGAAAAAATAATTGCGAGGAAATATTAACGAGTTTTACTTATTCACCCATGTCTACTCTAATTTGAATGGTACAGATGCCAATTTTTTCTTTGCTAATAAAGCCCGTATGAGCCGGTCATCTTTTGGCTAATTATTGTTTTCCACCTATGCTTCTTGTGTTCAGTCCAGTGCTGTACTTTTCACAAGAAGTGCGAAGATGAAAGTAAAATCAAAAAGAAGGTTTAGGCTAGGTATACAGCAAATGCAAGACACATAGTTGCACTAAAAGGACACGAACCCTTGAAAAGGTGGTGTGGTGATAAAGGATGTAACTATGCCTGGGAGTTGGTCTGAACTGAGCTAATCATCGTTCTCTAAGAAAACTTGGAAGATGGAACCAGGCACTAAATACCATCATCATCATACTATGGTCAAGCATAGCTAAAACACCTCTATCTTCTTTCCTGTGTTTATGTGCACTATGGTTGGACCTGAGACTTGAAAAAAGCAAAATGGCCGAAGCAGTTACTTATTAAGATGGGGATTTATTTTGATCGACTTCTTTCCTTTATCTGAATTTGAGGATATGATTTGCAGGGAGACGAAGAACACATTATTTTTGGTTGTTGATTGTCCTTATTTCTCTGATTTCTGGCTTGAAGTGCAAGTCCTGAAGAACTCGACAGAGTACATTCATCTTGGTGCTCAATCCGGAAAAGTTTTATCTTAACAGTGCAGTTGAGGAGCAAATCAGTGTCTCTTCCTGTGGAAGCAATGTTCCATTCAATGTATAATAAACGTAGTCCCTACCTCTGCTGTATATGTTGCTACCAACAGGTTCTTCTTATAGCATTCAGGAGAAGTTTACAATTACTCGTAACAAATTACGTAATTGCAACTAAAGAGATTTCTTCATTTTTTATATTCGCATAAAGAAGTTCATGAATATAAAAGTAGCAAATGTATTAGCATAGCATTCTAGTGAAGTCAACTGCATAGAATTCAGAGAACGAAAATGCATCAAACCATTGAGATTGATTTTTGCCTATCTGAGGTCAATTGACCTTCTGGTACAGAGAAATACAAAGAACCTGTGGAACTTATCCACCTATCAACCAAGCAGGTGGTTGAATAAAAAATAAATAAAGAATGAAGAATTTATTTTATTTTATTTTTTAGAGAAGGAAAAAAAGTAAATAAGTTTGAATTAATTGACGAGATAATCTATTATCTCCATACACACACTTAATTGACGAGAATTCTTTTGGCAATGGATACTTATTTTCTAAATGTGTAAATTTTTATATTTATTGTATAATTATTTAATAACTATAAATTACCGTTCTAATTAAGTAATAATTTTAATTTTAAAAAATAATAATTTCTAATATTATTACCGCAATAATAATATATATAAAGTGTGAAAAGAAAAAGAGAGGAGACAAATAAATTTACTAATAGAGCTTACTAATACTTTAGTTAATTAGCTTAATTTGGTTACTCATTAATTTAATTTAATAATATAAATATTTATAATTAAAAATTTATTTAATATAAATCTAATTCTAAAAGTCTAACTCTATTAGAATTTTAAATTAACAGTAAATTTAATTCTAAAAAATAGTGTTTTAATTATATTTTATATTAGATTAACTAATAAATTAGTTATTTAATTATAAAATAATTTCTAATCCTAAAAATAACATATTAATCATATTCTTAATTTGACTTATATATTTAATCCAATATTAATGTAACAAAAAATAAAATAATAACCTAAAATAACAGAAATAATAAACAAAAAGATATAATACGAGAGAAACAATTTGTAGAATTTTTATATGTAAGCTTAAAAGTACTCATTGTTATTAAAAAAAAATATCGAAATGATATCATAGAATTGTTATACAATAGTCCATAAAATAATTAAAAATATTACATATTGAAATGAGATATTAGCATATCATCTTTGTTTTATCATGGCAATACAAAATTGTTGTATATTTTATAAGGAAGGGTTTTGATTTATTATTTACTCAGACTCGATTTTGAGTATTTTGGATTATTAATTGAAATATTATATATATATATATATATATATATATATAATAAAATAATAATAATCATAATAAACATATACCTTTAGGTGCATAGTAGCTAATAATAATACATTAAAATTTAATTGTTACTTAATTTATAAAATATCGATTATAATTGAAATACAATTCATTTTATAGATATGAAAAAGATATGTTTTTTTTTTTTCTTTTTTCACTGTCCACACTTAGGTCCATACTAAAAATTGAATTTGTAGAATTTGCTATTTATTATGATTGGATATGAGTTGCTTATTTAAACTTGTCTAACATATCATATTGTATAAGGGGAATAAGTATAAAAGTGGTGCATTTCACGTTCCCTTGTACTACTGGAACTGGAATTAATGCTCCATTGGGGTACCGCTTAGCTTGAGAAGCCATACCATTGCTCAAAGTCCTGAACCCTCTCTATCTATCAACTCTGCTGTCTATTGCTGCTGCTTCTCTACTCTTTACTTCCGTCTCATATATCATGCCCTGATACCTACCTTTGTTTTCACTATGCTTCCAGTGAAAACTCTTAATTTTTCCAAATAGAATTAGAGGCCTCTTACCTCTGCCACCTTTTCTTTTCTAAGAAATAAAAAATAATAAACTAATATTCTATACTCAGTAAATAATGTCATCTCCGTCGTATTTCTTATAATCCTATTAATATTTTTACTGATTATTTTTATTTTTAATAGAATTTATAGTTGATCAAAATAAAAATAAAAATTACTATAAATAGTTATAGTCCCCACAAAATTCTGCCTGCAAACTCCAATTCTTTTATATCCGGCCTCATGCTTCAGGCTCAAAATCGCTGAATTTTTACTTATTTCGTCATCAACTCAGTTCTTCTATGATTTGTTTCAGTATCCAGCCCTGAATAGCGTTGCCTACTTTTCTGGTTCCAGTTTCAACATGACTGCCCCTCCAACTCCAGTGCTCGGGTCTATGGTGTGAAGTCCAGGTCTTCAACTGAAGCGAGGTCAGTATTTTCAAGACTACCCCATTTGATTAGATAAAGCAATGGACTCACTAAAAGCTCAATGCTAGAGTATAAATTCATTTTCGATGCATTGGTTACACCAACTAGGAGAAAATGTGAAGCAAGCAAAAAGGAAGAAAAGAACCTAAAAGCCTAAACTGGTGACTGGGAATTTGTGCCTTAATTATATACTTGAACTTTAGCCGTTTTTGCAACAAAATATTGATCATTTTCTTCAAAAGTTCAACAAAGTCTGATTTCCCAATATTGATTGTTAACACGGCGGGTAAATGTAAATCGACCTTGCATCACAGATACGGTGCTCTATTTACTGGGTCTTTTATTTGTATTGGTATGCTAACTGTTTGATAAAATTCCTCACTGAATAGAGATTTTTTTCCCCCTTTTTTGGCAGTTGATAAGCTGTCAGGCTATTCAAAATTGTTGATATCTACTAATAATGGAAAATAAAAACGAAGATGAGGCGAAGAAGGCACAGATTTTGGAGACTCGAGCAAGAAATATAAGTCATAATGTAAGATGCACAGAGTGTGGAAGTCAGTCTATTGAAGATTCTCAAGCAGATATTGCCATTCTCCTCAGGAAGGTATAAACACATATCATGCACATTTTGTTATGTTGTTAGATTATTATAGTTTGGAAAATATTTGGGAGAACATGACAGTTCTTATTTTTAGATCTCAAATGTTTAAGCCATTCGAAATGGAAGGTTGAGATCCTATTAATCCCATAAAGTACCTATTCACTAACTGAAATTTAAAAGTACTTTTTTTTCTTTAGTTATTTCTCAAATGTTAATCTCAAGCATTACGGCTACAATTATTCAAACATAATCTATCAGGTTTACCCAAGAAAAATCCTAATCCTTCCTGGTTCCTTTCTGGATGCAATTCTTCTGTTTTTAGTGTTTCTTTGACTATCTTTCTGTCATTATACTTAATCTTAGTGATTCAGTTATCCTTCAAAATTTGTTATTTTGTTATGTAGCTAATTCGTGATGAGATTCAAGCTGGGAAATCTGACAAAGAGATCTTCAAAAAGCTTGAGGATGACTTTGGAGAAACGGTACTTTATGCCCCAAAGTTTGATTTGCAGACTGCAGCCTTGTGGCTATCACCAGTTAGTTTCAGATCCTAGATTAGATTACCATTCTTAAACCGTTAATAGTGATTCCTTTAGAATTGTGGGTGTATTAAGACAGTATTGTGTTATTGTACAGCTTCTAGTTGCAGGTGCTGCTGGTGGAATTTGGGCTTACAATAAGCACAGACAGAAGACCAACGTGCATATCATGGCTTTGAACCTTGTTCGAGGTGTTCCTTTAACCCCGAAAGAGAAGGAAACTATGCTTGACATTCTCACACCTCCTACCACAAAAGGAGCTACTCCTTCCTCTTGGTGGAGAAGGTGGCGTGATTAATAATGTCTTTCTTCTGTTTACTTGTATACATCTTTTCTTGACCTGGAATTTTTGTGCTGGGAGGCAAATTTGCTGCCAATTCCAACCCATTACCTTATAATTCGGGTTCCACTGGTTTTATTCTAATCAGTTTGAAGAGCAATCTTGGTTATTTGTTATAGCTACATATTGTCTAGCTTTGCATTTTATATTTCTTCATACAATGTCTACATTCAATAGAATTCTAACCTAAAATCCCAGATCGAGTTCATCTAGTAAAGTTCAATTAAATCAAACTAGTTTAGTGGATCAATCACAGAGAAAAAAATCTTCTTTTTTTCTGGTGAAAAAAACCAGGTCAAAGCCTGAGGCATAAAAGTTAAAGCATAACAAAGCTAGTGCCTAAAGCATCGGATAACAAGAGCTCCCTTAACACAGAAGGAGAGGATAGATTAGTAATTCTCATTGAACTCCTATAAGCTTGTTTGCAAACCCAGTTTGCAAACTGATTCCCTTCATGAAAAACATAATGAATTTGAAGTTGCTAAGCCTTAGCTAGAGAGGATCGAATCACATAAGTGAGATTACATTTATTTCCAATATCACCAGCAGAAGTAGTCAGCATGTCTACTACTTCCTTCGCATCAGATTCCACAAGAACACGACAATAGCCAAGATCCCAAGTGTTTACTTCCTTCGCATCAGATTCCACAAGAACACGACAATAGCCAAGATCCCAAGGAACACTAGGCCAGAGTGGATACTCCAGAGCTCCGCCTCTAAAACTGACAATCACCAATAAAATGGACAAAGCCTGAAATCTAGTTACCATTAAAGTCACGAATAAGCCCGCCAGCTCCTACCTTGCCGTCCTTAACGTCGCCATCAACATTTAACTTTATCCAACCAACAGACGGGGGATGCCAAAAGATATTCTCATTATACAAGTCATTATTATCAGCATCAATGAGAACATTTGTAGAAAGAGCAGTAGCAACCCAATGACAATTGTGAAGAATAGCATGAATGACCTTTAAGGGATTCATTGAATCAGTTCCGAAAACAGTCTTATTCCTCCAAAACCAGAGCTGCCAAACAGCTACGCCAAAGAGCAATCTCCAATCCATCCCCTCCACAGCACTCCAGCTGTTGTGAGTCAGGTTCTGATGAAGCCAGTCTTGGGTGTTGAAAGAGAAGAACACATGCCAAACATCTCGCTTAAGAAGCTTTTGCCAGATTTCTTAAGCAAAGTTACAATGTTTTATGGCATCTAGAGTATCTTCCTCATGCTTATAACAATGAGTGCAGACATGAGAAGGAAGAATCGATCTTCTCGAGCAAAGACTCGTTGTTGCTAGCCTTTCATGTGCAGTAAGCTAAAGTGTAGAGCGCACCTTTTGAGGACCCTTCCTTTTCCATATCTTCTCCCAAATTCCATTAGAAGAGCTCAACATTACATTTTTTATTCTCTCATACGCTGATTTACTCAAATGAATACCACTTGCAGAGTGATTCCACACTACTTGATCATTTCCCATAGACATGTTAGGAGGGTAAACAACTGTAATTTTCATACAAATAGAAGCGTGAAGGTATTGTTGGAACATGTTCCAATTCCAAATGCCTTCAAGAACGAAATAAATCAAGAGATTCTGCAGGACATCTGGCACAACACCAATAGAAAGATCCATCAAAGAGTTATTACCATCCACCCATTTGTCCTCCCAGAAGCGGTAAGAGGTACTGTCACTCACACTCCATGAGACTCCCTCTATAACATGATCCCAGACTGAGCAAATGGCCTGCTAGGTAGAAGAACAATTGCTTTTAGCCCTAAGACACATATTAGGCTTATTTCTGCCCAAATATTTCTCATGCAAAACCTGAACCCAAAGTGCATCGTCCTTTATAAGGAGACCTTAGGCTAATTTAGATAACGTAGCTTCATTAAGCTGCCTTGAGGGACGAAGACCCAAGCCACCTTGCTTTATTGGCTAACAAATGTTGTCCCAATTGATGAGATGTAATTTCCTCTTATCTTCACTGCCACCCCAAATAAAACGACGAACATGACTATTGATTTTTTAGCATACCGAAACTGAAAGCTTAGTTGTTTGCATAGAGAAAGCTGAGATAGCTTGAAGGACAAACTATGCAAGGGTAGTTCTATCCGCAAAGGAAAGGTGATTTGCCTTTCAGCCACTAAGCTTATGCTTGATGCTCTCCAAGATGCCTCTAAAAGTATGCTTCCCAACCCTCTCATAAATCAGCGGCATACCAAGGTACCTCCACAAGTTCTTAGTTTGAGTAAAACTAAACTTGGAGCTAATCTCCTTCTTAATATTGGAAGCTAGGTTATTTGAAAAGAAAAAATTCTAGTCTTACTATCATTCACACGTTGGCTGAAGTCACAACAGAAATACTTAAGGACCTCTTGAATAACAGCCACCTGAGTTAAGGATGCCTCAGCAAACAAGAGCAAGTCATCAGCAAAAAATAAATGTGAAAGCTTCAGACCATTTGCACTCAACTGAATAGGTCGCTAACTCCCAGTATTGGCAACATCTTGAATACAATGAGCAAGCCTTTCCATGCAAAGCACGAACAGGGGATATAGAATCCCCCTGCATAACCCCTCTCGAAGGATGAGACTCTTTCATACTCTCACCATTAAATAATTTTCATAGACGTAATGATGACGCAAGTCATAATCCTGTCCATCATAATAGAAGGCACTCTTACATCCTCCAGCATCTCCTGGATAAACTCCCACTGAAGCGTGTCATATGCCTTTTCTAAATTGATCTTGATGGCCATCCAACAATTCTTACCCTTATTCAGCTCCATTGAATGCATTACTTATTGCGCTATGAAGATGTATTAGAGATTTGTCTCTGAGGAACAAAACTACTTTGATTAAGGCTCACAATTCTACACATAACCGGTTTGAAGCTGGTTAGTAAACAACTTGGTAATCACTTTAATAAGCAACATTATAAAGACTAAGGGGACGCATTTGCATCAAGTACTCTCGATGATCATGCTTGGGAATTAGCAGAATTAGAGTCTTATTCAAACCATTAGGCAAAGAACTCCCTAACCATGTCAACGAGGGTTGCTCCAACTATGTTCCAATGCTTCTGATAGAAAAAAGGTTGCAGCCCGTCTGGACCTGGTGCCTTAAATGCACCCATGTAAAAACACAACCTTATGGACTTCCTCAGGGGTAATAACAGTAGACAAACTCTGCTTCTTATTGTCTGACAACTCAGGAAAACAACCTCTAATCCGAATAGGCACATTGCTAGTAGTCTCTTCTGTATACAACTTAGTATAGAACTTCACCACCATCTTCTTAAACGGGTCAATGTCATCAAGCCAACAACCATGAGTGTCTTTCAAGGATTCAATTCTGTTTTTCTTTCTTCTAATCACAGTTGAACCATGGAAATATCTCAAGTTCCTACCGCTAAACTTGACCCAGTGAAGTCAGGATTTTTATAACCAAGGAATTTCTTCTTGCATTAGGATATTCTCATATTCCTTGGCCAGGGTCACCTTATCCTGCTCCAACCGGTAAGATTTATGAAAGGATAAAATCCTATCAATCTTATCAATTCTCTCAAGAATCTTCCTCTTCTTTTGGAAAATATTACCAAAGACATTTTTATTCCAAACCTTTACCTTGTTCCCAAAGTTCTCGGTAGCATACCCCAGGCCTTTGTTGTTAATCCAGTTCTCTCTGAGAAAATTATTAAAATGAGGATGGGTGAGCCAAGCAGCTTGAAACCTGAATGGTCTTTCATCTTTATCCAGTAGGGGAGCTCCATGAAGGATAAGAAGCAACAGTCTATGGTCAGATTTAATAAGTTGAAGATGCTTAACCACTACTTATGGATGCTTTACTTTCCAATTCATGTTACAGACTGCACAATCTAACCGCTCCTTAAGGAGGCCTATCTCCCAAGTGAATTTGGGACCTAAAATACCTAGGTCCATTAAACTACACTTATCCATATTATCTTGCAGTTCTTTGCATTTAGAATGGCGAGCTGGAAGACCTCCCACCTTCTCATCCAAAGAGCAGTATACATTGAAGTCTCATGCTAGAACCCAAGGCTCGTTAATACTCTAACCCAAGGTATCAATAATGTCCGAGAGATCCTTACGAACATTCGAGACAGGGCTGCCATACACCGCTGAGCACAGGCCTCGGTCCTCACCATTATCCCACCAAAAGTGAACCAATTTTCGATGAGAGTGAATCTCCAAAACAATAGTCTTAAGAGCATTCCAGAGTAACCAAATGCCACCTGAAAAACTTCTAGCTTCCTCTTTATACCAATTAAAATAACCTAACTTCTTGATAACCTCGTTAGCATGAATGAGACAGCCTGACTTAGAGAAGCGGTTCGATGAGGGCGAAAAGTGGACGTCGGAGCAAAGATATGATGCCTAGACAAGGAGCGGCTTCTGGCAGGCTTCTAGGATGGCAGCACTCTAAAGTACGGGAGTACATGAATGAATCGAATTGCACATCTAAAAGTGGCGGGGAATGGTTGATAACATATATGTAAAGAGTTGAAACTAATCATATAAGACACATTTTTGTTGTTTGGCTGTAGAGTTGTAGGAATTCTAAAGTTAAACGTGCTTGGTTCGTGGAATTTTCAGGATAGGTAACCACTTGGGAAGTTCTCAAATCCGCCAAGGGGACAAAACCGTGAGGCTAGTGAGGGTTAAAGTGGACAATATCTCATGTGATCTAGTTTCGAATTGTTACAACGAAGACCACTAATACGAGTTTCAACCAAACACAAATTATATGCTTAAAACAGCGAACCAAATCCTTGAACAAACATAAGAATAATTTGCTACCTACCTTTTGGCAATTCCAAAATAGCACAACATCATAGGAAAGACCCAAACAAAAGAGCAATTAGCAAATACCAGCTGCCATAGCAGCTTCCACCAAATCCATCCAGAGAGCAGCGTCCTCTTCCTCGGACATTTCATATTCCCCAACTCCTAATCGACGGGTTGTTTGAGGAGAGGTTTGGGCATCCCCATTCAAGCGAGACTTCTTAATGGGGAGGGAAGCACGGTCTCTTTTCTTGCCTGGGTCGGGGTATTTCTTAGCACTGGTCTTAGGAGGTAATGATTTCTTTAAAGTTTTAGCTTTATTAGAATCACCAATAAGGAAGTTAGGCTTGACATTTTGGTTATCAAAAAGGTTGGTGGGCACCGAGTTCTTTGGATTTAAGGAGATACAAGGAGTTGAAAATATGAACGAGTCCCTTTGGGGCTTAGGATGGCTTTTAATGGGCTGGCTGTCCACTTTGGAATTTGGGCTTCTCAAAGTGGCTAGAGGCTCTTCCATGTGGGCTTTAGCTTTTCCTTTAGAAGTACCACATCTAGATGTTGATCCTATGGTGAACCTTTTAGGCAATATATTATCAATTGGCAGGGCTGCCATTCCTACCAAATTAGTACGAGGAGAATCTGCATGGCATTCCTCAATATCTTCATGCATAATATTCAACACCGAGAATCTTGATCCATCAACTTGTTTGGTCAAGGCCGCTCCTTGATTCTTGGCAATCTTTTTAGTTTCCTTTCTAGAACCTCTTCTCCCTCGCGTCGCTGCAATCATCCAAGGACCAAAGTTCTCGGCCACTATCTGGTCAAGTTCAACGGTGGTCGTGGATGTGCTACCGGCTATACTATCTGGGGGACCCACCTGCTTGCTCTTATTGGTTGTTTGCTTAAACAGACATAAGACTTGGTTATGTCTTACCTGCCCATAACCAAGACAAAGTTAGGGGATCCCCTCATATTCAATCCTTTATTTAACCCCATCCAATATGCAATGAGCAATAAGAGGCTTTGATAAATCCAATTCAACAGCCACTCTGGCAAAACGGTCATGATTAACCTCCTCAATATTGAAATCAATCTTGACAGTCCTGCCAACAATATTACCATTAGTTCTTAAGATTTTATTATGGTAGTAGTGCATCGGCATATCAGGAAAATAAATCCAAGCAATGACCTTTGAGAGGACAGCTGATGAAGCTCTAAAGGATGGAGCCCATGACTGCACAGTCAAATAGTGCCCAAAGACAACCCAGGGGCCACCCAAGAGAGCACTAACAACATCTTCATGCCGTGAAAGCTTCACAAGATAGAAATCATTCTCTAGATCAACTACCTGTAGATTACCAGATCCATAAAGATTTAATTTTGTTGCCAAGACATGGTAGCTAATACTACAACCCACAATTTAACAACCATTGTATTCTCCCATGGCTTAGCCAAGCGTTCTTTTAGTTTCTCTAATAATTCAATTGCATTACCTTTTGCCATCCGAAGTAATTCAAATATCCTCAACTACGGTCTTATCCGGAAAATTCAGTTATTTTACCCTTCTACGAGTTTCTCTTTATACGATGCATTCAATTTACCCATCACAACTTCTTCTGGTTCAGTTTCATCATTCTCAAAATTTTCGGTAGTATCTATGGATACGTGGAGTGTAGGAGTGTGGGATTCATCATTCGGAGGACGGTTTTCTTTAGGAGGTTCTCTCATAGTCAGAAAATATAGTTGCTATTGATCATATACACTGCAAATTTTAAAGTGGGTATTCCAAACTTTTCATATAGGTTTGAAGATCACTCATCTGTCTGTCTATTCTTTCTGGATGTGCATGCTATTAGATTAGGATTTGGACGTTAGAAAAATATTTAAAATACTTATTCTATTGTTGTTCCATTGCAAGTCTGTAGCTAGACGTAGTGCGTTGCTAAAGTCCATTGTTATTTCAAAGTCCATTATGTCAGTGATTTTATGTAGTGTTTAGGCTTTAGATTTTTAAGATTTTAGACAAAAATAATAAAAGAAAATTTTCTGAATTGTTTAAAGATGAGTTAGTACATCTTTTTATCGATGAAATTATAGTCACATGATCAAATTTTAGTTAATAAATTTGTCAAAAGGTAAAAATAAAAATAAAATGAAAATATTTTACTGATATTGAAAAAATTAAAATTATATGTTAGATTTAAAAATAAATAAAACATAGGATTTATTTGGTATTTGAACTAACTAGAATTGCAAATGAGCTGAGCCGCTCGCGAGCTATTTGAAGCTTGACACGATAAAAGTTCGTTCGAGTTCGTTCATCACGATAAACGAGCCGAGTTCAAGTTTTATTTTCGAGCTTGTTTATTAACAATTTGAGCTAAAATTTAGTAGTGCTCGGCTCCTCTAAGCTCGCAAGCTGACTCGTTTAAAGAGCTCGCGAGCTAGCTCGTGCATTAATTCAATAAATAAATAAGTAATATAGTTTAATTAAAAAAGAGAAAAAATAAATAAATAAATAAGTAATATATTATAATTAAAAAAACAGAATAAGTAAATAAAATAAATAAATAAATCATAAAACTCAACTTTTATTAAACTAAAGTAACAATATATAAACAAATTAGGTTTTAATTATAAATTCTCTAATTGAATAATTTAAGTGTTACTTAAGTAAGTGCTAGTTTAATAACATTGAAATTTGATTATGTACATTTAATTATTATTAATATCTTATCAATTTATTTCTTTGTCATAAATTAATTTAAGTAGAATAATAAATAAAAATTATGTATGAAAACAATATAATTTTGTATATAATATAATTAACTTAAATTAACATAAACTACTTTATTTTATTATAAAATTATGTAATTTTGGTGTTGAATAAAGTAAAACAACATAGTTTTAGTGTTGAATAAATAAGCATATATTATTTAAATGCCTAAAACTATTTAAGTATTATAGTCTATATATTTATAAATTAATGAAGCATGAGTAAATATTTTTATAATATACTTAATTTAAAATTTATAGATAGAATAAGAACTATTATAAATTAACATAAAGGCACTATAATCTAATTGATAAAGAAAAAAATATTAAAATAAGAACTGTCATAAATTAATATAAGTAAATATTTTTGTCATATGCAGAATGTGAAGCTTGTGAAGCTTGTGAAGCTAGACTCAACTCGTTTGCACCCCTAGTTCTGACCGAATTATAAATGGATTTGAGAGATAGAATTCTACGTAGTTTATTTAACTCTTTCTTTTTTATCAAGAACTTGATTTAATTATTTTAGATTTTTAATTTATATATAAATTTTTTCATATATAATTTATCTATAATTTAAAATTTTAAATAATTATATATTTGGTAAAATTGAGTTTGTTTATCGAGCTTGAAATCGAATTGAGTCTAAATTTAACTCGTTTATATAAATATAGAGCTAACAACGAGCTAATCTCGAATTCAGGTTGTTTATATATTTGTACCTTTTCCCTCCTCACTTGCCGAGTCTGACATCCGTCTCTGTCAATTACGCCAACTGTAATAGCGGCAACTGTAAAGACCACCAACGATAAAAACTCCTACCAAATTAAACCAACATTTAATTACGTTAGCTCCCTGTTTTCTCAACTAAAATGTATCCCTCATTTAAGACTTTCAACAAACATACTAAGAGCATCTACACCTCTCTCCATTATTACCACAGCTCTTCCTGTTCTCTACTCCGCGATCAGTATCCTTATCTATTCTTCACGCGTTTTAAAGCTCCCCCTAATTCTTCTTTCTCTCTTTCGTCTCTTGGTTTTGCCTCTAGCTTCTCTTGTTCTCGTTTTTACTCTTGTAACTACCTCCCTTAATTTTTCTTTTGTCTTGATGTTCTTTGTTTGTTTTTGGCAATTTTGATTTCTTTTTGTTTTTCTTGTACCGATTTTTTGTCTGTTTATTGTTCGAAGAAATGACTGGCTCAAAAGTTTTTAATTGATTTTCACATTATTAAAATTGTATTCCTTTTTGTCTGTAAAGAAAAAATGGATAAAGTTGAATTTCTTTAATGAATCAGTGTGGCAACTCAAGTCCTTCTTAAATGGGTGTTTTAAAAAAGTAATAAAATATTACAGTGACATAGTTTCGATCTTTTTTTCTTTCTAAATAATAGTTACGGTGGAAACGGATTTGTACATATTGTTTAATTTCCTGTTGATTTTTGGTCAATTTATTGCAGCACAAGATTGTCGCACATTTATGGAGGTGGTCAGATCAGTTTATAAACAGGGAAGTGCAGCTGCAGATAGCATTGCTATTAGAGCTGATCAAAAGAGTTACACTTATGCACAACTTATATCATCTGCATGGAATGTATCTAATTTGTTGTGTAATGCTGGATTAAAGACTGTGAGTTGAAATTAACATTATTATCTTCACTTGTATTTGAAGCATTGTGGAAAGTTATTTACAAGAGTTGGTTACTTGTTCATGTTTTTCTGTGTGAAAATTTAGTTAAAGTTGCTTCCTTTTATTATTTGAACTTACAACAACTAGCAAACACTGAAATCTTTCTTCTAGGCTGATGGTGTAGGAGAAAATGGGCAACTTGGTGGAGCTCGAATAGGAATTGTGGCTAAACCTTCAGCTGAATTTGTTGCTGGAGTATTAGCAACTTGGTTTAGTGGAGGTGTTGCAGTTCCCCTCGCACTTAGCTACCCTGAGACTGAGCTCTTGCATGTGATGAATGATTCAGTCTGTCTAAATCCTATCTTCTTTTTTTCCCTTTACTTTTAAAGAAAAAGATAATGCTAGACTGCAAGATCTTCATTAACTAATTTTGCTTAGTGAATCAAGTCTTGTGAATCTCTTATTGTCCTTTGATATGTAGGAAATATCTATGGTACTGAGTACTGAAGATTATTGTGAGTTGATGCAAAATGTTGCTGCTAAAAGTGCTGCTCAATTTTCCATCATTCCATCTGTTGCCAGTTTTCCTTCACAGACAAGTGCACATTGTCATTCACAAATTGGAGCAGTGGATGCAGATAGAGGTTTGTTGAAGAATATTGAGAATTTGTAAGATAGATGGTTTGTCAAATTTATAAGTCCTTGTTCTTTTCACTGCACTCTTGCACATGCCATTCTATTGTATCATAAGACTTTATCTTATTCTTTGTGCAGGTGAAGATCCTGCCCTGATTGTCTATACAAGTGGCACAACAGGTAAACCTAAAGGTGCTGTTCATACTCACAAAAGTATCTTTGCGCAGGTAATTGTCTGATTACTATTTACCTCAAAAGTTTGACCCCTATGATAAGGCTGTACTTCTGAGTAAAAAGTGCCAATAGTCAGTAGTTACAGATTATTGATAACACATAATCTCATGGTAGCTAACTGCCAAAAGATTGATGTGTTTTATCATAATTATGCTTTAACCTGCAATTATACTCTCAAAATAGAATTTGTAAATGCTGATGACAGTTACTGAAGACAGATAACACATCTTCTTTTGTGGTCCCTTCCTAATTTAATGTTTTATCTTATCATTAACTCTGCTGAAATTTTGCTAAAATGTAGGTTCAAACCTTGGCAGAAGCTTGGGAGTATACATCTACTGATCAGTTTCTCCATTGTCTACCACTGCATCATATCCTTGAAGTCATACTTGGATTTCTATATTAATGTTTGCAAAATAATTGCAGTTGAAAACCTGCTGATGCTATTATCTTCTTTAGCAGGTCATGCTCAAATTTGTGCCAAACTGATCCTTAACTTATAACATACACGTTCATGGACTTTTCAATGCTCTATTTGCCCCTATTTATGCAGGTTCTACGGTAATTGTTATATTTATGCTAGTTTCAGTAGATGCATGAGTTTGTATATACTCGCACATATTCCTATTAAAGTTAAAGTTCATATGGTTGGTCAATTTGGTAGGCTGTAATGCATATGTATTCACATTTTTGAAGGTTGAGTTTATGCCAAAATTTAGTGTGAGGGGAATCTGGCAAAGATGGCAGGAATCATATCCATTAAATGGGAATAAGGCGGGCGATGCTATAACAGTGTTTACAGGAGTGAGTCTATTCCTTATTTCAATTATGCATTTGCAGATATAGTGAAATTTTTACTGATCAAATCACTTCAGTACATGAGAAATGGCATAATTTTTCTGGACTCTGTATTCTGTATCTCAAGTTTTCGTCTCTGTTAGTTTAGTTCATGATCTAGTTTAAATTCTCTGATTTATAGATCTTAAATGACTTCTATCACATACTTGCCATTGTGGTTTGTGCTTTACTTCAAGTATATGTTATGGTGTCAAAAGGAAGCATGCTAGGAACACCTTAATATTGTCATTCTATAAAACATCCTACTTTCTTCTTGTGGAGTTTGAATTTAAATCCCAACTTTTAAGAATATTATGCTTGCGAAGGTGAATCTATCAGCATAGTGTAGGAATGCCATTTGATTTTATAATCTACAGGTTCCAACCATGTACACTCGATTGATACAAGGTTATGAAGCAATGAACCCAGAGCTTCAAGCAGCCTCTGCCTCTGCTGCAAAACAACTTCGGCTAATGGTATATAGACCAAAAAATCTCGTTCATATCTCTTTTGATTCAAAATTTTGCAGCGATTTATTTAATCAGTTGAGTTTTACTAGATTGTGTGAAATTTATTCTGGAAATAGTCTGCTTGGTTGCTGGGATGTTAGTTCTATCTTGTAAATTGGGATCAATAACCTCATTGCTTTCCCTGTCAAAGTCAGCTGCTAAATGGTTGACTATAAGCTAAACTTCTTGTTGTATTTTGCCAGATGTGTGGCTCCTCGGCACTTCCTCTTCCTGTCATGGAACGGTGGGAAGCCATCACTGGACACCGTCTTCTGGAAAGATATGGCATGACTGAGGTGACAGATATATTTATAATGTGGAAGTGTGCATCTTAAATTTTATTTCAAATAATATAATTGTCATGGTTCGGTCATTAGTTTGTCATGGCAATATCGAATCCCTTCAGAGGTGAACGGAAGGCAGGCACCGTTGGCAAACCATTTCCTGGAGTGCAGGTTTATTTGCTGTTAATTTTTTAATAAATATATTTTACTTCTTTGTTGCCTTTTTTCTTTTCAGTGACTCCTTCGTCTTACATCTATGTACTCTATAGGTGAAGATTGTACAAGATGACAGTGAAAATGATACAACTGGGGTGGGTGAACTGTGTGTCAAAAGCCCTTCATTGTTCAAGGAGTATTGGAAACTTCCTAAGGTACTGCAGCCTATTGTTTGATCCTTTATCCTCTTTCAGATATTTCTTCCTTTGCACATTGATTTCATTTTTTTGGTTTTCTCTTTGGAAATGCTTTTTTTTTTTTTAAATATTATTCTATAGGATATTTCTATTTTTCTGATAATGGAATAATATTTGCTAATTTTCTTCTATCACATTGTCTCTGAGATTTATTTGTTCTGATTAAGACTTGTGTTTAGAGCAATGAGGTATAATAAAGACTTTAACTGGCTGATTTACTAAGCTTAACCCATTGATAACTCTGCAGGTAACCAATGAATCATTTACTGATGACGGCTTCTTCAAGACCGGGGATGCTGGTAAAATAGATGAAGATGGATACTACGTCATTTTGGGACGTAAGGAGTGCTATATATCTCGTGTTCTACTAGGGTTTATTTGTTGCATTTTTCTTGCAAACTTGCCTTTTACTCAGGACAAATCCTGTCTGCTCACCAAGGCATGTTTTTTGTTCTTATAACCTGCAATGTCTGGTAGAATGGTATTTCAATCCTGCTGGTTGGTAAATATTATGGTTGTCTTCCATCTGGTTCAGAGTGGTATATCTGTGCAATTTTCTTCAGTGCAGACACAATGTTCATGACTACAATAAAATTCAATTGGTGTTGTCTGCATTGAATAAGACTTGCATCCGAAATTCGGTCTCCTACCCCTTTTCCCCTCTTTCCTCCATTGGATGCAATATACTCATTCATTTTTCTTGGCATACCGCCTTATATTAATTTAACAACCATGAAATAGGAAAACTGTACTAGTATTTTAGTATAATGGCTTGAAAAATATGGTAGATCCAATTTCTGCTGCACTGGTCCTTCCTGTTGAAGCCCATATCTATTTGATGTTACATTTCAGGTACAAGTGCTGATATTATGAAAGTTGGAGGATATAAATTATCAGCATTAGAAATTGAATCGACTCTTTTGGAGGTGACTATTTCTCTTTTCCTCTGCTCTGATTCCATGGTAAAACATGGCTGCTGCTATAGCACATAATTTTGTTTCTTAAAATTGGATGTACAAAGTGGAGGAAAATAGTTTGACCATAAGTTCTAAGAAAGAAAAGTACAACTAAAGTATTTTGCTTTGATATTGTACAGCACCCAGCTGTTGCAGAATGCTGCGTTTTGGGTTTGCCGGACAAAGATTACGGAGATGCTGTGAGTGCAATTGTAGTGCTAGAAGAAGCAGCAAAGAGAATTAGAGAGGAACAGTCGAGGCCCCCTCTAAGCTTGGAAGAACTCTGTGACTGGGCTAAAGACAAACTTGCACCATACAAGGTATTATAGAGGACACTGCATGTCCATCTCTTTTCTTTTGTCCGATGTTGTTTTGAACTTTTGTTTCATGAATGATAAAGTACTATATCAGTGGTGGGATGTAGATTTTTCTTCATTAATCATGCAAAGTGCATAAAGTGGGAAGCTTGGAAAAGTTCACTGCCGGAGCTGGCCACTGAAGCCAAATTCTTAGTCTTTAAATAGTGCGTCTTATCAGTTTCATTTTTGAATTGATTGTTTTTGTATATTTATTTGTTTTTGTTGCAGTAGTAGGTATCTAAGCAGTAGCTAAAACTTGATCCTGATAGTCACATCTGTTCTTTTTTTTTTTTTTTTTTTTTATTTTAATTCGGATTCATCAAATGTTTATAACCTTGTTCGAGTATTTACTATATCTCTTCTTTTCCCAGCTTCCTAGTCGATTGTTCTTGTGGGACTCGCTGCCTCGTAATGCTATGGGAAAGGTACGTATATTACTTCCATCTTGTTGTTTTGCAAGAAGAATAATGTACTAGCCATAATGCCTCTCCATGTCAATTCCAGGTGAACAAGAAAGAGCTCAAAAAAGTGCTGGCTGCTGAACAGTAAATTTATTTGGTCAAAGGCAACGCCTTGATATATGGTGCTTTCTAGTTTGAAGCAGAACTGGGGAAGTCCTTAGCTTTTATCATTTTTCCCTCAGGAATGCTGGGATATACTACAGAAACACATATGAAACTTGGAGAGTATCAGAGAGTTAGTTTAGCCTGATATCAACTAGTTTCCAGTCTTTATGAGAGGATATAATTATTTAATTTCTTTGTGGTTTATCCAAGTGATTGGATGTATGCCACTATATCCCAGTTAGATATGTTAGAATTCAAATGGGTCAAGCCTCTACTTGATTGACTTGTAAATCTCAAGTTATTGCGAGCAGCTTACGAATATGCAATAAGAAAAGACAAAAATTAAATAATACAATCTGATTACTATTTTGTTGTATACTCCTGCAAAACCTTTCTCATTTAATGTAAAGCTGATCGGAATTAATCATATAAAATTATATTTCTTTTCTGACACATTCATTTTAGCATTCTTATTTTCTCAACAATCACTTTAGAAACGTATTATCCCCTTAAAGTTATCCCCAATATTCACTGCCATACATCATTGCATGCCTTATTGCAGTGCAGTCGAGCTTATTTTTGTATTAGAGTCACAACAATTAAAAATTTCTGACAATTTGATTCCGATTAGCTATTATTATTATTTTGTTTATAAATAATAATGTAATTTTTAAGTTTAATAACTTTCAATTTTGTTATTTAATTATCAGATATAATGAAAAGTCAATAATTTAATAAAATTAATATAATATTTAAACTCATATTATCATCTAAAAATAAAATACTTACTTAAAATTGTTGAAAAATAAAACTAAATAATTTTTTTCTTTATTTATTCGCATGTGCGATGGCTGTTCAAGTCCATATAAGAAATGGGTCCATATAAGGAATGGTGCTGTTAGATGTAGGAAATAAATTCTTATTTTTCTCATTAAAAAAAAAAAAGAGAAAATACAAAAACATTCATCTTCGTTATTTGCTTCTACACTTAGAAGACTATAATTTTTTTTGTGATAAATAAATATCTCGTGATTTAATTTTACTATTTATAAATTAATGTTTTTAGATTTTTATGATTTAATATTAGTATAATATTTATTTTTAATAATAAAATTAATTTATAGGTGATTTACTATCAAATCAACTATTCAAATATTTCTAAATATATTTTATTTTATTTTAAAATTATTTTCAATAAAATTAAAATATATATTAATATTATTTAACTTGAGCTCAATGTAGTTAGTTTTATATTAAATCATTTAATAAATGATTTTGTTATTAAAAATAAATAATATATTAATATTAAATCATAAAAATTTAAAATATTAATTTATAAAATAATAAAAATATAAAAAATAAATCACATGATACTAAAAGATTAGAGTTGCTTAAGTACAAGTGTCAGCATTTGACACTTTTCTGTAATCTTCCCAAAAAAGAAAAGGGAAATAATTTCCAAGACTTCCACTAAAAAGCCGGCAATTACTATGTTGTCATTGATTGGTCCAAAAGAAAATAAGAAGACAAGCTCACAGAAGCATGCAGTTGCAGAATTCTCTTTTCAGACAAAAAGTAGATAGAGATATGGAAGATGATGAGAGAGTCAAGACAGCAAACAAATGGCTCGAAAACATATCAAAGGGAATTACAAGTCACCAATTGGAAGCCTTGTCCCTTGATGGCCTCAAAATTGTGCACTCACATGAGGGTTTTATACTCTGTAATTTTGTTGTCTCCAATCGCATAACAGTCAGTTTTTCTTTTTCTTTTTTCTTTTAAAATAAAAGGTTTCCCTTTCATTTAAAGGAATATGAATTATGAGGCTAATTGTTTTTTTACATGATTTTATAGGATGGTGATGGAAATTGGAAGGTTGGAGCTATGGCTACATTAATTGATGATGTTGGTGCAGCTGCTATTTACTCTTTGATTGGTCATATCAAAGTATCCCTGGATTTCAACATTTCTTATTATTCCACTGCTAAGACTCAGGTACCCTTTCTTTATCTAATTATGATCTTTCTTGATGGAGTCATAAATTGTTGATGCTATTACTTATTTCTTTAATTGAATATTAGCTAACTTGAGTTTTAGTTAAAATTGTACAAGAATTATGCACCAATCAATTAGAGAATGAATTTAATCTATGCAGTATGCAGAATTATTCTTTGGCTTAATAACCAGAAAAACTCATTAACTTTCACCACTTCTTTCAAATGTAGGACTATGAAAATTGTGTTAAATGTAGCACAAAATTCAACTATTCCACTAAGAATTCTGAAATGTTTTACTGCAAAAGATAAATGGGTTTAATCTCTATAACTAGTATAAATGATGATAAAGTCAAGAATAGGCATCACAATTATCGAATTTTTCGTTACATATTTGATTCATGCTGGGTTTCACACAACTTTGGTAGTTCATGCTACAATTTAAAGAAAAAAAGAAGAAGATGAAGAAGGAGAAATAGTAGTTCTTGCTATATTTGAAAAATTGGTGAAAATTTATTATCAGGTAGGACCGAGACGCTTGTTTCATGATTCACATAGCTGAATAAATATGTAAGAGAAATAGCACATCCCTGTATTCTATGTATGAATTTTTGTGAAATGGTCATATTAATATATGATTAGGTTTCATAGTTTATCCACTCTTATAGAGGCAAAAGGTAATAATACGAGAAAAATCAGGTTCTTCCTGTTGTTTATTCACTTTTGCTAATTGTTAGGAAGAAGTGGAGATAGAGGCAAAGGTTGTAGGGGAGAAGGGGAAGCTAATGTCAGTTGTGACAGAGGTAAGAAAGAAAGATAATGGACAACTAATTGCTTTGGGCAGGCAATGGATGGCCTCTAGCAATGTTACCAGTAAAGCAAGTAAGCTTTGAGGACTAGACCTGTAATGGACAAGATTATGGAGAAGAACATCAATTTAAGGCATCATCATTTTGCAATAGTCTGCTATGCATTTCAGAGAATCCGCAGATCACTTGAGCTAATTGAAAATTTTGATTCAGTGTTAGTTGTATACTTGCTGTTCTATATTGATCAGAAAGTCCCACTTCAAATTTATGGTTTTTGTTCAAGTGTTTGCTGATTGTTTCAATGATCTTTTGATTATATCAAGAGCTTTAGGTCAATTCTGTCATGCCAGATCAATTGTGTGACAAATTTAATGTGACCATCCAGAAAAGCAGCACAGTCATTCTCCAATTGTTAAACATTTTGTACAGGCAATTGAGGCTCCATCATGCTTTTGTATCATATCTAAAGATGTGCTGCTTGCCATTATTCATCAGGATCTACGAAATTACTTGTGCAATTTACTGATAGTATACCTCCTTTTTAGTTATAGTGAGTCTGATTATGTGGAACAACTAATTGATGATCCTTCAAGAACCTGGAGGAAAGAGGAGCTTATTAGGTTATTCGCTAGAGAGGAATCAGAAGTGAAGCAGTGGAAAAATTCCTGATAGGTGCTGATTCTCATCAGGAAGATTTGGTATTCTGGCATTTCGACGGGTGAACTAAAGCTACTGCTTGTTTCGGGGTTTGGAATCTTGAGATCTTGCCAAAGGTCAAACCATTGCTTTGGAGTGGAGAGCTAAGAAGAAAGCCATGGCATGTTAAGTAAACCTTTCCATGTGTTTGATATTCAATTACAGCTCGTCTGTCTTGTATCGCGGGAGATTAAAAGGACCATTGATGTGTTTAGCAGCTATTGAGATTTTTTATGAACAGGATACATAAATGAAAAGATCTCCCTCTTTCACTGCATCTTTCCTTTTACTACAAGAACAAACCCTCAAAACTCTCTCACAACCACTCTCTAATTTGATGATCACTGCATCTTTCCTCTCCTTTCCTTCTGTTAGCATAATTAGCATAAGTAATTTGATTTGATTTAGACTTAAGGTATGCATTTATTGGGCTGTGAGATTAAGATTATGCACATGTATATAATATGAAAACTTAAACTGGCAAATCAGAGCATTGACACATTAATGGCTGCTGATGATATTAATTTACACTGTTAGTAAAATCTAAAACAATTACAACTAATGTGAACTCAAGTTCATGTAATGGAAGACCATTACAACAGGAAATTTCCTTTTTTTAAAACTAAACAGGAAGAGTTGATAATTATATAAAGAGAGTCATGATAACATAAGCTTTAAAATAAAGAGTAGTAAGAGGGAAATGGAAGACCAAAGAGTGAGAATCTCCAAGAAATTGCTTCAACAACTGTTAGACAATTGGATATTTTAACTTTTGAGATCCTATAAAAATCTTTATACGTTGTTGATTTATTGTTTATAAGTTGATTAATTTTAATTTAGTTTTAGCTTAGTTTTCTTATTTCTTGTGGAGAAGTTGTGATAACTCTTCCTTCTTTTTTCTCTTTTTACCTCTCATTTCTTGTTTTGATGTATGTTTTATGCCTTTATCTTAATTTCTTATTTTCACGTCTCAATGTGGAGGATGTAGGATTTAAAGGTCAATTTATACCCTCAATTTAGAGTCAATGATCAATTTATTCGGATTTTAAATTTTTGAACGGTTTTATCCACCAACTTGACAAAAGTAATTAATTCAGTCTGAATTTTCACAAAATTAAGATATTAAATTCCATATATCATACAAGGCAAGTGAATAAAGGACATAATGAATAAGTAAAGTTTATTTTAGTCCTTGAACTTTATATTATGTATTAAATTTAGTAAAATAATTTGTATAATAAAATATTTATTTTAATGTAATTTAATAATAATATCTAACAAAAATAATTAATTTATTAATTTTTAATAAAAAAATTAAATTAAGTAATAAAATTAAACTCATGCAAATTTAAATTTTTATTAAAATTAGAATTTTCTTTAGTTTTTTAAAATAATTAATCTTAATCTCTAATATTTTTAGCATAATTTAATCAAGTGGATAAGAAAATTAGTAATTAGTTGCTAGTATTTAATCTAAATTATTAGTAATTTCATTTTAATTGAGTGTGATACTTAATATAAAGTTTTAAGGATTAAATTGAATTTTACTTATTGATTAGGCCCTTTAATTGAACTTTTACTCGCTTTGCATGATATGTGGAATTCAATATCTTAATTTTGCAGAAATTTGGACTACATTGGCCGCTTTTACCAAATTGGTGGATGAAATTGATCAAAAATTTAAAATTTGAGTAAATTGGCCATTGACTCCAAGTTGAGGGAGCAAATTAACCTTTAAATTGGATCAGTAACATATTTAGTTTTTAGGAAAAACTTCATTAAACTACCTTGTAATTTAACGTATTTTCACTTTAGGGTTTTTGGTTTGCTTTTCTTCACTTTATTACCCTGTGAATATGACTGTTAGCAAATAACAGTCAAATGGTATAATACCATTAAGAGATTCTAACATGGCACGCAATAGCTATTGTTCTTTCAACTGCGATGTCAACACTTGCTAATGGTGTTATGCAATTTGACCATTATTTATTAACGTTCATATTCACAAAATATTAAAATGAAAAAAAAAAAGTAAACCACAAACCCTAAAATAAAAATACTTTAAACCACATAATAGTTTACTGAAGTTTTCCCCATTCTTTTTTTACCAAAGCCTATCATCAATATTCAAAAGCACAGGTCATGGTCTCGATTTCTCATCCTATATATTCTTGTTAGTTCCAATTGAAATTGCATTTTTTTGGATTAATTCTTTATATGCTCTAATGCTCTGGAGAAATCTCTTGGCTATCAAAGGTAATTACACTTTCTTTTAATTTTTTTATCTATTACTTGAATATATGGCTTTTGTTGGATTAACTTAATGTACATGTGAAAGTAAATTGCAAATTTATGTTGTCCGAATGGCATTTGATAAAATGCTTCAATATTGGCTCTTCATTGTTGCTCTATTATGTGGGTATTTTTCTCTTTATTAAAAAACTATGTGAGTAATTTACATGACATTACTTGAGTTAAGCCTTAATTAAGGTTCTAGATTTCTGTTGAATTACATAACACATAAATTTTGATTTTTCCATGTATTTCAAGTAATTCAAAAGAAAGATTGATATATGCCTAATATTTATCTCTATAAGGACTTGGCTATTGCATTAACAAGAACTGGAAAAATGAATCAAGGAATGAAGCTGTGGGAAGCAATGGTCTATAAGCTATTTTATGTTTTGGAAAAATATCAAATATCAACTCTTAAATATTTGAGGGATAAACTCTTGTAATTTTGAATATTTTTATTAATGTTATGTAATATTATAATTCTACGTATTTAATTTAGATATAATTGTATATTATTTTTCTTTTAATAAAATAATTTTAATTTATTATATTTAATTGTTAATATTTAATTATTAAAATAAAAAGTAATGGCAACAGTAATACCAAAACTAAGTATAAATATACTAATAATATTTAAAGAAAATTGTATTAATTAATTATAATAAAAATATCAATAAAAAAAAATTATTTTTAAAATAAAATCAAAAACCAATTTAATTGTCAAATGTGGTGGTTTCTAACTTTAATAATATTTAAAGTAAAATTGTATCAATTAAAAATATCAATCAAAAATTTATTTTTAAAACAAAAATCGGAGACTAATTTAACCACTGCATATGGTAGTTTCTAACTTTAGCTATTACATGATATGGTCGCTAAAGGGTCTCTACGTTGTCTTTTCCGGTTCTATTATTTTAAAATAGAAATCATAATGAGACCATATAGTGACCACTTGTAGAATGGTTCAAACACTAAAATAGATAAAATTCAGCACTGCTGAGGAAAATAATGAAATCATAATTATGAATATTAAAAAACTTTAATACTAATCATTAAAATGAGCTTTATAGATATTTTTGAGAAAAGTATAAAAAAATACTTTGTAGTTTAGCGTTTTTATATTTAAGGGACTGTGGTCTTCTTTTATGACAAAGAAGTATCATATTATTTAATTTCCTTACATTTTTGCTACCTTACAAACGTATATCTTTAAATTTCTATGATTTAATATTAGTATAATATTCATTTTTAATAACAAAATCACTTATTAAATGATTTAGTATATAACTAATTACACTGAATTCGTGTCAAGAAAATTAATATATATTTTTTAATTTTATTAAGAATAAAAATAAATAATTTTTAAAATAAATTATAATATTTTTTAGGAGTATCATGATAATTGATTTGGTGGTAAATCACCTATAAAATAATTGTATTATTGAAATGCAAATTATAATAATATATTAAATTATAAAAATTTAGAGATATTAATTTGTAAGGTAGTTAAAATGTAAGAAAACTAAATTATATGATATTTCTTTATCACGAAAATAATCACAGTCCTCTAAATGCAAAAGCGTCTAACCACAAAGTATGTTTATGTAAGTTTCCCTATATCTTTTATCATGTGGAAAATTTCACAAACCATTTTTACTCTTCAATAATATGTGGCAATTTATGATAATTTTTTAAAGAAGGGCAAGAATGTCTAAAGTTTGCTAATGATATGCTTTTATTAGCTTTTAATAAAAAAAATCAAGAAAATACATAAATCTCTATTTACTTTTTTTAGAATTTTTACACTAATTAAATTTTTTAAAATTTTATTATTAAGAGACATTGAAAAATTAATTAAGATCTTGTTAATTCCATTAAATTAGTATTTAATTATTTAGCAAATATAAAAATAATACATAAAATAGATAAAAAATTATTAATCATTGAGCTTATTTCAATTATTATAATTATATTTTATTATTATTGATAACTCTAGGGTTTGATTTTATTTCAGTAGTGTCAGATTATATCTATTTCAGTGTCTCAAATATTCTACATTGGTGTCATGTTAACTATTATAGTTTTAGTTTATATACTTTGGTGTTTATATATTTCTTTAGTAATGTTTTTTAAATTCTATAACTAACAATATAAATTTAAATTTAAGTATAATCAGTTAATTTTAAAATTTAATTTTTTACTCTTTTTATTATTTTATTATGGTTAATTATATTTATTCTTTTTTAAATAATCATTTTTTATGTTTATTCTTTTCTAAATAATCATTTTATATATTTATTCTTTCCTAAATAATCGTTATAAGATTTTTCAATACTTATTTATACTTCAATTTAGGAATGATTACTTTTATATTACACTAGAAATATTTTATTTTACTTATTTTGCATTAATTTCGTATATCTTAACATTTTATTGCTTTCTTTATTGCTTATATTATTTTATTTTATTTTATGCTAATTTAAATACGTATAAATTTTTACCTTTTATTTTGTTATACCTAATTTTACTTTTTTAGTTTCAATTAATAAAATTTATATTTTCTGTTTTTCATTTTAAAATTTATAATTGTTATGTTTTCATAGTGAGTTTTAATAATTAATGTATATGAATTTTAATATTTAAATATATTATTATTCACACAATAAAAGAGATAATATTTAAATTTATAACTTTTAGCATTTTACTATGATAAAATATCGTAATCTTTAAATTAGAATCAATTTACTTAAATCATTTAAGACAGACAAACGTGTTCATAATTCAAAACTGATTAAATATAATTTTAATTCAAATTAAAATACAACTCATAATTTATATAATGTGTATGATATTTTAGTTAATTAACCTAATTTAAAGTAACATATAGAATAAATCAGACTGAAATTCAATTTATAAATGGGTTTAAACTATATAAAATAATAAAAATATTTATATTATACTAATAGAGAAAAATAATTCAATAATTCGGGTTAATATTGTTCTAAATTGATAATTAATCATACTTTTTATAATTAAATAAAAAATTTAATAAATATTTAAAGTTGATTAAATACAACTATTGATTTATTCTTTATAAAACTCTATTTTTTATGTCACTTATATTATTTTCTTAATTATAGCTTATCATATTAATTCTATTTCTTATTATCTTTCAGACACATGTAAAAATTAGAAAAATTAATTTTCATATGCAAGTTAAAAAATGATAAAATTTCTTTACTGAGCCTGATCTGGTAACACGCGGTACATAATATGTACCATACGGTGTCAGTGATTGGTCAGATCAGAAAGCAGCAAAAGAATAAGAGGACAAGCTCATAGTAGCATGTAGTGGATTCTTGCAGAATTCTCTTTTCAGACAAAAAGTAGATAGACAAGTGGAAGACGATGAGAGAGTCAAGATATTAAACAAATGGCTTGAAAACGTATCAAAAGGAATTACATGTCACCAATTAGAAGCCTTGTCCCTTCATGGCCTCATAATTGTGCACTTACATAAGGGTTTTATACTCTGTAATTTTGTGGTCTCCAATCGCATATCAGTCAGTGTTCTTTTTTCTTTTTAAAAAAGAAAAGGTTTCCCTTTCATTTCTTGTTTCTCTTTTTGTTAAAGGAACATGGATTATGAGGCTAATTAATTACATGATTTTACAGGATGGTGATGGAAATTGGAATGTTGGAGCTATGGCTACACTAATTGATGATGTTGGTGGAGCTGCTATTTAATCTTTGGTTGGTCATATCAAAGTTTCCCTGGATTTCAACTTTTCTTATTATTCCACTGCTAAGATTCAGGTACCCTTTCTTTATCTAATTATGATCTTTCTTTTCTTGTGAATATGGAGTCATAAATTGTTGATGCTATTACTTATGTCTTTAACTGAATATTAGTTGAGTTTTAGTTAAAATTTGTACAAGAATTATGCACCAACCAATTAGAGAATGAATTGAGTTTATGCAGCATGCAGAATTCTTTTAGAAAATTCATTTCTTTCACCACTTTTTTCAAATGTAGCGTGGACTGTGAAAATTGTGTTAAATGTAGCACAAAAATTCAACTAGTCGATTAAGAACTCTGACATGTTTTAACAGCAAAATATAGATGAATTGATCTCATTAACAAGTATACATGATGATGAAGTCAACAACATGATTGCTTTGTGCTAGGTTTCATATAATTTTGATATTTCATGCAATTGAAAGAAAAGAAAAAATAGTAGTTCATGCTATATTTGAAGAATTGGTGAAAGTTCTTGATTTTGTTTCGGTAATTAAGCTTTAATATTAGGTGGGGCTGAAGCGCTTCTTTCGTGATTCACAGCACATCCCGTATCCTATCTATTAATTTTTGTGAAATGGTCTTTTAATATATGATTAAGTTTCATAATTTCGTCCACTGTTATAGCAATTTTAAAGATAATAATACGAAATAAATGAGGTCCTTACTCTTGTCTGTTTATTCACTTCTGCTAACTTTTAGGAAGAAGTGGAGATAGAGGCAAAGGTTACAGGAGAGAAGGGGAAGCTAATGTCAGTTGTGATAGAGGTAAGAAGGAAAGATAATGAACAACTAATTGCTTTAGGTAGGCAATGGATGGCCTCTAACAATATTATCAGTAAAGCAAAGCTTTGAGGGCTTAGACTTGTAATGAACAAGATTATACAGAAGAATATCAAACTCAGGCACCATCATTTTCTAATAGTCTAATATATTTCAGAGAATCAGCATATGGTAGTGCTTCATTTAAGTTGATTGAAAAATTGATTCAGTTCTAGTTGTATACTTGCTGTTGTATATTAATCAGAAAGTCCCACTTCCAATTTATGGTTTTTGTTCAAGTGTTCGCTGATTGACCAATGATCTCTTGATTATATCAAGAGCTTTAGGGCAAGCCTATTATGCCAGATCAATTATGAGACAAATTTAATGTGATCGTTCAGAAAAGCAGCGCAAATCATGCTCCAATTGTTAAACATTTTGTGCAGGCAATTGAAGTTCCATCATGCTTTTGTATCATATCCAAAGATTTCCTGCCTTGCCATTATTCATCAGGATCTAGGAAATTATTTGTGCAATTTACTGATAGTATTCCTGCTTTCTAGTTATAGTGAATATGATTATGTGGAACAACTAATTGATAATCCTCCAAGAACCTGGAGGAAAGAGGAGCTTAATAGGTTATTTGCTAGAGAGGAATCGGAAGCGAAGCAATCAAAAAATTCCTGATAGGTGCTGATTTTTATCAGGAAGATTTGGTATTCTGGCATTTCAATGGATGAAGACAAGCTACTGCTTGTTTTGGAGTTTGGAATCTTCAGGTCCTGCCAAAGGTCAAACCATTGCTATGGAGTGGAGAGCTCAGAAGAAAGCCATGGCATGTTAAGCAAACCTTTCCATGTGTTTGATATTCAAATACTATTCAGAGTTCGTCTTGAAGATAATGAAACGATTAAACCCTGGTATTATACAGCTCGTCTGTCTTGTAACGCGGGAGATTAAAAAAACCATTAATGTGTTTAGCAGCAATGAAGATTCTTATGAACAGCAAACATAAATGGAAAAAAAAAAAAAAAAACTCCCTCTCCAAGATTGGGCTACAAGAACCAACCCTCAAAATTCTCTAACAACCACTCCATAATTTGATGACCACTGCATCTCTCCTGTTCTTTCCTTTTGTTAGCATAATTAGTGTGATCTGACTCATTTTTATTTAAAGCTCTCCTTGTACATAAAATACACAATTCAGTAATACAATGTGTTCTCAGTTTTCTGTCACTTTCCACCCATTGTGAGTCTTAGTTAAGTTTTAAGATATGCATTTATTGGGCTGTGATATCAAGATTATGCACATTTGTACAATATGAAAACGTAAACTGACACATCTGAGCATTAGCATGATATTAATTTCCACTATTAGTAAAATCTAAAGTAATGAATCATGATAGCATAAGCTTAAACATAAAGAGCTAATAGGAGAGAAATGGAAGACCAAAGAGTGAGAATTTCCAAGAAATGGCTTCAACAATAATTAAAGGGTGTAGGTAGCCAATTGGATGTTTTAACTTCTGAGAACCTAAAAGTTGTACTTGCGTAAAAAGATTTTACACGTTGTCGTCTCATCATTTCATATCGCTTATCAATTAATTAATTTTAACCTAATTTGAGTTTAGTTTTCTTATTTCTTGAGCAAAAGTTGGGGCAATTCTTCCTTCTCTTTTTTTTTCTTTTCCTTTTACCTCTCATGAACGTCTTGTCATTATGTACTGGTGAAGGAAATTGGCATGTTGGCAACCCTGATTGACAATATTGCAGGAGCTACTGTACACTCTTTTGTCGGCCAAATCAAACCAACTCTTTGATTTCAGCATGTCCTACTATTCCACAGTGAAAATTCAAGTTTATTTATTATCCTGAAACTCTTAAAAACTCACTCCCAAAACTCGCTTTTATTTCATTTTTTTGAAAATTCAATCTATTTGATACAAATTTACAAGATATATAGAGAAACAAACTTTTCTACAAGGATTACATATTATATATTCCTATATGTGTAAACACATGCATAATTATATGGCAAGAAGAAGTTGAGATAGAAGCAAAGCATCGTAGAGATAAGAATATGCTTGAATATGTTACTGTGAATGAATGAAAGCGAATACAATTACTTCATGTACTCCATACCAAACAAAAACATTCTTATATTAATGAAAATGTAAACCTACTTTAAGAACCTAATGTAGAAAAAGAAAGTGAGTAGTGTCGGAGACTGAAGATGTGTTTTTCCTTCAAAGAGTTGTTAAGATTATGCTAATTATTAATAATGGATTAAGTTACAAAGAACAAGTTAAGAGTGAAAACAATTCTTGTTGTTGTTGATCGGGGCACGTGTGTACTAAAATATTACATGAAATCTGCCGTAAATCATGTCGACTTTCCGTCATTCGGATTTGATTACTAATCATCTATTACATAAAGCTCAAGTGCATGCTATATTATTGTGGGTTTGCATGCATGTGATAGAGCTTAGCATTAATTAGCATGCCCGTAATCATCTTCCAAATGTGTATTTGTACCCCAACTACAAAAAAGTTACAAGTCCCTTTTTTTTCTTTTTCTGTGTCTAATAAAATTATCAATTTAAAAATAATCAAGACTTTCCAATTTCAAGCGTTTAGTTTGAGACATTTGAATCTGTTTTCAGTCTAGATCACTTAAATCTTTTTATATTTAACTCCATTTGATGTCCAATAAGATATTAGTTATAATTTAATAGGGTACATAGATGATAAATTTCCTTAAGTATAACTGAAAAGGTGGTCTAAATTCAAAATTTTCTATTTTTGGAAGTGGAAATACTAAGTAGATTTGTTTGAATATTTTGGATAATTTAAATAATTGTACTCATAGTATTTTAAATGACACAAATATTGATAATGGATTCTCCTGATTTCAAAGTGATTCAGTCATGTTACCATATTGAGAATAAAAATGGATATAGTTAGATGCCCAACAAAATCTTTTGGAGAAAAAGATCAGAAATGCTAAGAAGAAAAATCTGAAATAAAGTAAGAAGACAATAGAAGGAGCAATTGCAATTATGGGATGGATGGGCAGAAGGGCCCATCACTCAAGTGCATATATTTTGTTTTGAGGTGGAAACTGTAGTGGTTAGTGGGCCTAGTTCGTACAAATGGGTAAGGCATTCCATGTTAAGCACTCATGGAGAGGCCCACTTCTCATCCTTAAAACACATCCCTTTGATTTGCTAATATGTTAGCCACCTTGTGATAGCTACACCTTCAAATAATTATCTTCTCTCTTTCCTTAAAACCATTCCATTAGTGATAGTTATGGCTTTGTTTTGTGGTTTATGTTTCTTCTTCTTCTTCTTCTTCTTCTTCTTCTTCTTCTTCTTCTCCTTTTTTTGTAGTTTGATGCATTAAAAAAAAAAAATAGTCAATTAAAACTGTTATTAGTATACAATTTTCATAGTCAATTATAAATTAAAATTTTAAACACATAATAATAACAATAAAACTAGCGAATACAAAAAATTATTAAAAAGTTTGCCACCCAATTCAATACCTCATAAAGAGTTCTATAAAATTCTAAGAGATTTGGTAACTCAAAATCATATTAAGCATGCCTCCTGTGGGAAGATGTGAAGAAGTGTTAAGCTAATTGTTCTTAACCCTGAAACTGCAGCACAATGGTTAAGTACATAACTATTTCATGAAACTCTAGCATGAAGTGAAGTATATATATATTTCATTTCGTCAAACTGTGATACATAAATAAAAATTGAAGAAAACTAAGCAACTCTGAAATGACAAGTTCTGATTTTATACCAAGCAAGAAAATCCCATTAATGCCTTTTGACTTTCAGGATCCTCTGCTTTCTCAATGGATCACTTGGCACATGCTTCAAGGTACCACCTAAAAGGACATACCAAGAACAAAAAAGATAGCAGGTTTTTATTCAATTTCAAATTCTTAGTTTTCTCCTAAATATTATTTTCAAATATCATGTAGAAGTTCACAATTACATCATTAAAAGAATATCCTGTTATCATCGTTATTCCTTTTAAATTAATTTTTATAATGACTTTCTACTAGTATTATATAATTAATTTATTCTATACAAAGTCTAATAGTTTTAACATGATATGTATGAAGAATTAAGATTTTTTAATTTTTTGATAATATTTTTCTTTTCATCTAATTAACTTCTTTTGACAACATTATTAAACAGACACTCCATCATTTCAATTTTAATTTTAACACATTTATATGCAATTCTACCGAACAAATTAGAATTTTGGCTTCATATTTTCACATAAAAGGTAAATGAGAATAAAAGTATATTAAACACTGAAAAAAACCCCGTCCACCCTAAAAATGCTCAATTTTCAGAAGTAGATTGAAGCTGAACTTTTTCACAATAATTCTCTCTTCTTCTTCTTCTTCTTTTTTTTCACATTTTTCATAAAAATAAAGAAAAATAAATAAAATGACAATTGGGAAGCATTTAACATATCCTTTTGGATAGAAGCAAGAAGGAGAATAGCAATAAATACCAATCTTTGTCAACTCCAAAAGAATGAAATAATTGTTAGTTTGCTTTTTCTTTTCACCAAAGAAAGACCACGACAGAATAGACACCTTTATTTTTTTTGTATAAATGTGACAGGGATATATAAATATTACAATCACACCTAAAGAACATCATTATTATTATTATTATGCATATATATAAAAAAAGGGTCCTACTTGAAAGACAATAGTGCTTCTTTTTCTATACAAGTGGACAGATTCCTCTGCCCTAACATGATTTATCTTCATAAGGATGTGTGGATCCAACCAGAAAGGTTCATTCAAGAGTTCATGAATTGGCTATTTTTTTCAATTTTGCTTTGCTTGCCTTTCTAATCATCAAAAGATATCACACCCAACAATTATTGGAGGAAAAATCTTTGAATTGACTATTAAAATTTTTGTGATAAGGTCAATACTAACATAAAAATTATTATCTTTTCCAGTCACCCATTAGTAATTTGATGCTAAGGTTAATTGTTATTGCAGCAATTGGGTTATAGATTTTCCGTTTATAAGGGTTAGTTATGGGACCTGTAGCATGTAGGTGAAAAATTCATTCATTTGAGTATATATATATACACACACATTAGATAATTCTCAAGTTTATTTCACTCTTTTAATTTGAAAGTATGCCATATCGGAAAGGTCCAAGCTCAAATTTTCAACAAGGATAATATTGAAATTTAATAAGACTACTCTTATAAACCCTAATACAGAAAAGGTGCATGGTCTTCTTTTCTTTTCTTGTTTCATTTTATTCTTCGATTAATTATACTACCTCCTTTAAGAGCTTTACTTGGACTAAAATGACCGGAATTTACCATTTTTTTTCTTCATTTTACAGGTTTCTTTGAAGGCCTCCAGGGACTCCCTTGATCTGATAAAATTTAGCATATTATATTTCATGTGTCCTTTAAAAGTGATAATTATATGAAGTTAAGAAATAAAAGTTGCTAAGCAAAAAAGATATTACAAGCTCTATTATATTAATTAGTGCAAAGTTAAAGAAATAATGTTTGTCACTGTCAAATAATTAATGAAATGCCTAGCTTACGAAGAATCTTAATGGCTTTTTAAAAAAAAAAAAGCAGTAGCAGAGAACCTTCATAAGCTACTAAAACGGCTATAATAGAAATTACTGAGTTAAAAACACACTCTCCCATGTTGATTGCAGGAAAAATTGTGAGAAGAAGAGAAAAACAGGAAACATCAACATTTCACCTTTTCTTCTATTTCCGCCATGCAGGTTCTTGTCTCCTTGGCTAAGTGTTAATGTTGATCCAACTCCAGCGGCAGTTTTTCCATAAGGGGCATCCATAGTTTGTTCTCTCTTTTCTTTTCCTTTTTTGAATGATAGATATACAATGAATATTGCTAAATCAAATCTCTATTACGTGTAGCTTTTAGTGTAGCATTCCAATAATCGAGTATTTGTCTTTGCACGAATGTAGCAGATCAAACCTCTATAGTTCTATTTTTTTTTTTTAAATTGAAATATAGAAAAAAAAACAGTTCAATTATGTCGCTAAAAGTACAAATTAGAAAAAAAAAATTAAGTTTTAAATTTCATATATTTTTCAATTCGATTAAAATACAAACATAACTGAAATTAGAAAGATAAATGTGTACTTGTGCGGAATGCAAATTATTCCAAAGGATTTTGTCTTCAATAATTCCCCTTCCTAATCAGGCTAATGAAATTTAAGAATTCAATAGCACATGTGCAGCTTTTGCTTCTTCTTTTTTTCAATTTCCAAAACTTTGTATTTGAATGATTGAAGGTCTGTGCTAAAATCGTAGCTTTTTTGGTATTGTTAACTGGCAGGAACAGGCATTTAAGTTCTGTCTAAATTACATCTCTGATGCTAAAGATAATGGAAGGAATTCCGGATATGTATAATAGATAATTAGTCTTTACATAGCCAATTATGATTCTATAATACACCATTGACAGCTTTCCTATTTTTCTGCATAAAACATCAAAATAACGACAATGATATTGAATGATGATGACAATTTTGCCAATAATAACTCTCAACATGTAATGAACATTTTCTTTTTCTAAGTTTACGAGTCTCATTTGATATAACTGAGGTCTCCATCTACATGGTTAATTATGACTATGATGTCTGAGACAAAATAAGTATACCACTTTAATAATTTTGGAGTTCTTCAATCTAGTTGTAAACTTAGCATTTCTATATATGTTTATCAACAACTTTTTATATATAAACAAATTATTAATACTTCTTTCATTAGAATTTATAATTCCCCTTGATCAAAGGTTAAGATACAAGCAACTATAATTAAGAAATAAAATTAAAAATAAATTAACTGTAAAATTATTTTTTTAGAATGATAGTAACTTCCATTAGATGTGATTATATGAGCTCTTTTTTATTATAGAATGTTTGTAGAACCATAGCTAATTTAGACTGGACTAAGTCTGTTATAATACCAATTTTAGAATTAAGCGGGGAGATCCAATCAAAACATGAACCTATGCTTTTGAAATAATGATCTCGAAAAATTATCTCTGCAGTGTTTGAATCTAAATCTTTAAATCTCTTGATGAAAATCGTTCAATCACTAAACTACCATATTATTTTCTTTAAAAAGATTTATAAATAGAGATATATTTTGGAAATAGTTAAGTATTTTGTAATCAAAACTGGAATGTTAATTCAATCAACAATTTCGCAATTTGAGCCATAGAAAAAAGGTAACAGTTTGCATCTCCACTTGAATTCATCAGTTCAGTCCAACTATTGTGCTTATATTTTATATTAAGCCCAAGGTATATGATTGTAAAAATAAATGAAATAAATAAAATGTTTATTTATATATAGGCCTACTTTACAGGCAAATGTTGATTATGCTTTCTGAACAGAACTGTTTGTCGTAGCTCAACTTTTCAGTCGACAAGGTGCGTGAGCAAGTCTAGAACCACTCGTGTTATATAAATATAGTTTATAGTTGATAAAATAAAATTTCAACTTCTTTTTATAAAAAAAAATAAAGTTTCAACATGAAGCCAATTTGGCATGTTATATATATATATATATATATATATATATATATATATATGGATTTCATCAAATATAGCTAAGTTAAACTATACATGTAGCAATTATATGTTTAAAATTTATGTGGATTTTTCTGGGTTTTGATTTTTGTCTATAGTATTATGCAGCATGTGTGTGCATTGTACTAATTCAACTTTATGCTCTCAAATCAAGATATAGGTAAACCAACTCATGATAGTGCAAGCCAGACAGTGGAATTATCTGGCATGTCTTCTTTTTTTCTTTTTCTTTTTCTTAAAAAAAAAAGAAAGAATTTATCATTATTTTGGGCATGAAACCAGAGGGAACTTATTTACAACAACCACTTCCAAGGAATTCCAATGATTATAACTAGGACTATGTTGTTTTTTCAAAAAAGAGAAAAATTACTAACATGGGTAGCTAGCAATTCGGCGTGTTATGCAGGTATGTGTTTCTTGATCTATTTATTCATTATTAAAAAGTTTTGATAAAAAGATTAATCTTTTAATTAAGTTGATTCGATTATATTTTAATATATAGTCTTATGTTTTGACATTTAATAATTTTCAGAATATTTTTTTAGGTGGATATACCGGTTTTACGTTGACTTTGATTTAGTTAAATCAAACCAGTTTAACTAACACAATGGAGTTCGTTAATCATCACAATCTTAAAGATTTTGCTTGTAGCTATAGAACCCTTCATTCATTAAAGAAGATAAAATCATGATGTCATATTATATGCTATACCCAAATCCGAACTTACAGTTACTTAATGTATATTATGACAAAGAGAGGACTAAGAATAAGAAAAGTGTTAGGTTTCTTTATTAATGTTGTAGGCCAATTAAAGAAGAAAAAGATGGTGATTTATGGGCCTAACCATACCGCAACAATTTGAGTGGTTTTTCTTTTTTCTTCTTCTTCTTCTTCTTTAGGCTTTGCACGAGCTCTTTCACTTTTATTCACATGAGAGATGGATGGATCCATAATATATTTATCATCTTATCAACTTCAATTCATGATTCATCCACATTTTTTCTATAAAAAATATAAGAAAATATAAAAGAAAAACACTATTTAAAATATATATATATATATATAAGGCGAATGCGACTCAAATCAAGTGAACTTGATTTTCTGTAAGATCTATCACATAGAATAAACGTTCAAACTAGAAAGAACAAATTGGTTGATTCAGCTCCTTGAATTTTTAGACAATCTTAAAACTCGAAAAGGATGAATAATTGGATCCAGTTGAAATATATCTCCTTAACTAAAATTAAAAAAAAAATATTAAAAATATAGCTCTTGTGACAATAGCATTTGCCGATGAAAGTGAAAATTTTTAAATTCGAATTTTTTTTTTTTTTTTTGCAGTAAATAAGTTTTTATTTTTATAATAATTATAAATTGATGACTAGTTTTTATTATATATTTCACGGTCAGGTAACCTTTTCATGAGTAAAAGAGAAAAAGAGACACGGTAGGTATATGTATAGGGCCACGGAGAAGACCTAAAAAGCTTAGTTAGATTAGAGAGGGGAGAGGGGGGGGCCCGATGGAATATCGTTTTTCCATTGTCTTTTATCTAAATTGGTTTTAAACTCTTTAGCAAAACTAACCTTTTTTCTGGGTCCAATTTAAATTTGACAAATTTCAGACTTACGATAAAACTGAAGTGACTATTGAAGTAACATCTTGCCTAATTCACCAGGTACAACCCAATTAAAATAATAATAAAAAACTTCATTCTTTTGTTAGACTATATATATGTACACGAGCATGTTAAACCCTCCAATAAAAGACTGTAATAACTTACTACTATATAATATGACAGTACGTATAAGGTATAGTCATCAGGTGATATTTGATTTAAAAATTTACATTTAACTTATTGACCTGAACAAAAAAAATAAATTAACTACAGTAAAATTTATGTGTAGTTGTATTTTTTTAAGACTAAATTAATTTTATTATTATAAAATTATTATAATTTTTTAAAAAAATCTTAAATAAAGACTAAAAGAAATAGCAATTTAAAAATAACTTTTAGCTACCACACTAAAGTGATCACTATTTAGTTACTACATAACGACTATTTTACTTTTACTTAGAGACTAAATTTATTTTTTAAAACTTTGAGACCACATTGCGACCATATATCGACCGCATTACTAGCGACCACAATATATGGTTTGTAAGTGGTTGTTAACTTCCTGCCGAAAAATGGCAGGGACAATAGCGACCACATACGTGGTCTCTAAACTAGAGACCACACAGTGTGGTCTTTAATCTGAATGCCTTAATAGTGGAGAAAATATCGACCATTTTAGATACCACAATCGTGGTCTCTGAGTTAGAGACCATGGACTGTGATTGCTAAGTTGGACATCAATCAATAGAATGAGTTTTTAGTTACCACATAGAAACCAACTGTGCGGTCTCCGAGTTAAAAACCAACAGTGTGATCCCCTATTTTAACTTTTATAATTATATTCTAATAATAATAATGTAATAAGATTAACTAAATTGGGAATAATAATAATAATAATATAATAATAATAATATATAATATAATTTAATAAGAATAATTAAATTAAATTATAATCATATAATTTAGATTAATTAAATATTTATTATATTGTATTTATTTTTATTTTATTAATAAATTTTATTATTCATTAAGTATATTTATTTATGTTTATAGATTCAATTTTTATTTATATTATTTGAGTTTTATAATTATTTATATGAAATATTATATATAATTATTAAATTAATAAATATAAATAATAAAAATTAAAAATAATATTTAAATAAATAGATATTTAAATTAAAATAGCACTACACTTAAAGTAATAATATAAATGAAAATAATAATGAAATAATATTGTTAATCGTGTGACAGTCTCGCCTAGAGAAGTGGTCTAATGAAGGTGAAAAGTGAATGCTGGGGCAAGGATAAGATGCATGGACAATGAGCGGTTTCTGGCAGGTTTCTAGGATTGCAACACTCTAAGGTACGGGAATACATAAATGAGTTGAATTACATATCAAAACGAGGCAGGGAATAGTTGATAGTATATATGTAAAGAGTTGGAAATAATCACGTAATGCGCCTTTTTGTTGTTTGGCTATGGAGTTATAGGAACTCTAAAATTAAACGTTCTTGATTCAAGAAATTTTCAGAATGGGTGACCTTCTGGAAAATTATCGAATCCGCTAAAGGGATAAAACTGTGAGGCTACTAGGGGCCAAAGAGGACAAAATATCTTATGTGATCCGATTCCATATCATTACAAATAATATTAAAACAGAATCTCTATAGTAGATGTAGGGTTCAAAGACGAACCAGGCAGAAACTGGTGGACATGTGACAGCCTGACATAGAGAAACGGTCCGATGAGGGCGGAAAGTAGATGCCAGGGCAAGGATAGGATACTTGGATAAGGAGCGGCCTTTGGCAAGCTTCTAGGATGACAACACTTTAAGGTATGGGTATACATGAATGAATCGAATTGCACATTATAATGGGACGGGGAATGGTTGATAGCATATATATAAAGAGTTAGAACTAATCATATGAGATATTGTTTGGTTGTTTGGTTGTTTGGCTATGAAGTTATAGAAACAACAAAGTTAAACGCGCTTGGTTTGGAAAAATTTTAAGATGAATAACCTCTTGAAAAGTTTTCAAATCTTTCAAAAGAATAAAGAATAAAAGCCAGTATACTAAAGCAAACAATAAAAATTTTAAAAATAAATAAAAAAATATTATTTTTTAAATAAAAAATTATTTTCGAAGTATATTCCTTGCAATACAAAAGTTGAAGAAAAGGATAGATTTTCAAGTAACTTTCTCCCTCTATTATTCTATCCCCGAAAACCTCACAAAACCAAGTGCCACTTCTATTTTTCCTGGACTACCGCTGGTGTTTGGCAGCCCTTTCTTTTTCTTTCTATATGCTTATACTTTTTTTCTTTTATTTGTTTCTTTAATTTTCTCTTTAGAGTTAGTTGTTTCTTTTTTGCATTCATGATCCAAAGAAAAATATAACCTTTTGTTTCCATATTTTCTTGGATTTAGAATTTTAATAGTTACTACTTCACCTTTTTTGGATCATCCTAATTTCTCCAATGGTGGAAATAGAGTAATTCCATCTTTTAGAAGTTTCAATTAGGTACCACCGGAAACGGTGTTAAGGTGATGAAATAAGAAATAATGGTATGTTATCTTTAGGGTTTTGTCTTCCTCCTTAGGTTTGTATATACAATCGTTTTTCCACAACTAATTGAGGGACATTATGATCTTGTCAAAATATAATTTATGGAGCTTAGATGAAAAAGCTTGTCTTGATGATTTTCAATTTTACAATTAAACTCTTAGTGAGATGAGAAAGGTGGCTACTATCTTCAAATTGTAGACTTCAACATTTCTAAGGTTTTACCTAAGATGTGCTTAATCTTAATGGCTTCTTTTTTATGGGTTGGCTTTTTAGCTTATATATTTATTAGGCTTAATTAACAAAAAAATATTATATATTTTAAACTTAGTTTTTAAATATAACACGCAATTTTTTTTAATATTATTAATGTATTTTAATATTTATTTTAATTTGAACCTCTAATGGAATTATTAATTAAAATTTATTGATGTGGCTAAAAAAATTAGAAAAATTCTGGTTTAAATTTGGTATGTGTCCCCTACCTATAAAACCGTATTCATTAGTATTAAATAATAAAATATGTATCCATCATTCAATACTAAAATGTAAAATACTCATACATACGTGTCATTATACTATTAATTGTAGTGTATACAATCTAAATTCTATTAGAAATTTTTATTTTTTATTTATATTTTTATTTAAAATTTTTTCATTTTTATTTATTTGAATTTTCTTTATTTTTGTTTAGGGCTATACGGACTCGAACCGTAGACCTTCTCGGTAAAACAGATCAAACTGATTATTATCAAAATGATTCGAACTTTTTCAAAGACCCAACATGTATTTTTTCTTTTTTTTGCATTGGGCTCGTTCATTAACTGATATAAATAATCGGTTAGTCTATCATAATTCTCTTGGCATAAAGATAAGAGGATGGCTCTACGTGCTCTGATTTATGGATTTCGATCCGAGAATTGTAGTATATACACTAAGAATCTCTCAAAAAGTTAAGTTAGCATTAAAGTAGCTAGCCTATCCCTAAACACTTTAAATAAATTTTATCTTATCATTCAGTTTGAAATCTTAGAAATTTAAAGTTTGAATTGCCTTCGATTGTTGCAACTAACAACAAAAAGAAAAAAAAAAAAAAGAAAAAAAAAAGAAAGTTAAAAATGGATAAGATAAAAATTATTAAATTTTTTTCTACACAAATATGAGTAAAATATTAGAAAAAAATATTTGTTGTTAGATTATTTATTTATTTTACTTAAACGATGCCATTGGTTATGGAATGAGCTAACAATACTAATGCTCATTCAATTCTTTTTTATTATTATTGCTGGAAGAGTAGCCATATCAATAGATTATTTTTTTATTTTACTTAAATGATACCATTGGTTATTAGAATGAGCTAACAATACCAATGCTCATTCAATTCTTTTTTATTATTATTGCCGAAAGGGTAGCTATATCAATAATTTTTTTATTGACATTTTTGCTTGCTAGAAATTTAAAAATTTGAAAATTATATGCTATAATTGAAAATAAGAGTTAGACATATTGAGTGTTTGTAAAATGTCATAAAAAAAATAAGCATAAAAAAATAAACCAGTAAAGATCACTATTATACTATCCTGTCGAGTGCGCTTTACAATTATTGTACGTAAAACTGCATTAAAATTCTTTAAATAATTATCTATTATTGGTAAAAATCATACATCACATTTAATATGTCCTAAATTATTAAATCTAAAAAATACTTACATTCTTCCTCGATGCAAACTTTAGTTCCAAGCTACTGAAATTTCATATAATAAGGGCGAAAGCTTTAGCCAGCTCCACATTTCATACCTCAATAACTCTCACTGACATCGGTCCATGACAGTCTGGAATAATCACCCCAGAGCAAGTCAAATTTTGAGAAACTAATACAGAAATATCAGTGTTTACTTAATCTAACAACTCTGTGAGAGAACACCAGGCAACAACCCTATGAACCGAAGCTTGTCTTGATGGAACACCATTGCGTCAACTGATATTACTAGCCAGCCATATAAATTAATTGGATCACATCAAAATCTGCTTTACCATGAACAATCTGATTCCTGACATACCAAACATTCCAAACCCAGCAAACCTAATTGATCCTGATCAAGCATAACTTGCGAATTCAGTTACCTTTCAACAACATTTAATGCTATTCTCTGATCCATTCTAATCCCCAAAGATGAAGTTAGCCACATACTTCTCACTCAATACAATTTTTAAATACATGTAAAGGAGTTATATTATGGTAATCTATTGAGTTTAAGTATTTCATTTTTTTTTCTATTGTTAATGAGAGGGACAACAGACTGTGAACTATACAATAAAAGTAGGTATTTTTTTAAACTCGCTATAAAAATAAAAAATTCTTTTACATAAAATACACTTATTTATTTAATTATATATTTGTTACAGTTTAGATAGCATTTATAAGGAAAAAAAGAAAAGCCTGCTAACGGTTGAATAATTTTTATTTAGAAGAGGAAAGAAGCCATAAAAAAGTAACAGTATTACCTAACCAGTCACGAGCCACATCTCAGATGCAATAAATAACTGTACAATGTGCATACCAAGACACAACTTTTCCCTCTTTTCATCTCCTTTATATAAAAAGAAAAGTGATATGGTTTGTTAATAACAGTTCAAAGTAAATAACATAAAACTAAAAAAGAAAATATAAAATAGACAAACGTAAAATTTTACATTGAGAAAAGCTTTCAGGAAAACTGCCATTTTATAGTATCATAAAATTCGAGGACATTTATCAAACAGATACCATGCAAGATTTTTCTTTGCACAACCAATTGAGAATAAGTTCGGGGGACCTGAATGGTTCATGTTCAAATTAAACATTCAATATAAAATATAAAAAAAAAATCAAAAACTTTGGATATGCCTATTTTTGATACCAAATATGTTAGCTCACATGAATTTTAAGGTTTGCCTCTCCCAAATGGTAGAGACCCACTGCCAAAATAAAAGTAAAGAAATAAAATATAGAGGCTGTTAATAAAATTAAGTTTGGGTTTAATTGATACAAAAAAATAATTAGAATTGGCACGAAATTTTAATATTTATATGAATATTGTAATATATTATTTTAAATTTGAGGGTGTAATTGAGTTAAGAAACTAGTGTGGTTCCTGGTTTTCATTCAATTAAAGTTTAAAATTCTGAAAATTGAACTTTTCTAATAATTAGGTAAACTGAACTTGAATTTTATTATATTCGACGTCTCGAGTAAATCTAATAATTTTTTATTATATTATTATTTTTACTGAATATGTCTACATTAGCATGCTAAGTTAAAATATGAAATTTCAAGCTTCCAATTCTTAAACCAAATCCCACTCGAAATTGACAGTGATACAACTTGGCTCTGTTACGCCATATCTCAGCTGCTAAAGAGTTGAATTGCTTCTTCAAGAAGAGATAAAAGAGGACAGATTTTCCAAAACAAGGCATAATTGGAGCAGAAAAAGTTAATATTTTTTAACCATAATTTAACTATTCTTGAGATTTCAAGTCCCTAGGCAGGAGGAAGTTTGGCAAATACTGCTCTTTTTGTGCAGATCAAACGGTCTACAAAAATAATAATAACAATAATAATTAAAAAGAACAACATTATAGAAAAATGATTAAAAAATAATAATGTACTTATAAAAGAAATAGAAAAAAGTCGATAATCCACGTGCAAGAACCCCATTTTCCACAAATTCTCTGAAGCTACAGAGTCCATAATTGAACTCTTTCCCTTTTAACTGCTCCCTTCTGTGCATAAATTGACTTGAGAGAGTTTCACAAGTTAAAAGCTATACAAGGCAAGGCAAATATTTATATGTGGGGCCCATCGTATATATATAATAAATAAATAATTATTATTTTATTACTTACTGTGTACCCCATCTTATCTCCTCTCAAAATGGTATTGTCAGTGTACTCTTTTATTTTTTTCCTAAAATCTCAGAGCTATTTTATTTCAAAAAGGTAATATTTCTTTTTCTGAAAAGAGAAATTAATATTTGAAAATGAAGGAAAGTGGAAAAGAAAAGTGCATGTATTATATATGTAACCGGCAAGAAAGAAATGGTGTGTTTCTTTCAACTTCAATTATTTATCTCCTGTGCATAATGTAATAATAATAATTTATTTATTTATCTATCAGCTGTTACAGGTAGTAGCAGCAGTACTCAAAGATCTTTCTTTCTTTGTACAATAAATTCATATAAACTAAGCCGCTCTTAGGACAAAAGATTTTGTAACTTCTCTCTCTGTTCTCTTTCTTTTTCTTTTCTTTTCTTCTTTCTTTCTCTGGTCTTCTTCCTTCAAGGAGGAAGCTAGAGTGCAACAATGGAGAAGAATATGGAAGAAGCTGCTTTAGCTCAAACAGAAGTCATGGCCTCTACCCATCAACAGCATACTCCTAAATCAAGGAAAGGTGGCCTCATTACCATGCCATTCATTATAGGTATATATGCACATTACATTTATATACATACCCTTGTAATCGAGATGCAGCATTTCTTGATTTTTTCTTGAAGTTTATAAAAAGATCACCAGAAAAGAAAGACGAACCACTTAAAGCTGCAATCTTTTCTTTTTTTTAAATCGTTTCTTGTTTACCCTTTTGAGTTTGGTTGCATTTTCTTGATAGTGGAGTGCTTTGGATCTTGGTTTCTTGAACGGTTATTTATTTAATTATTTATTTTGTAATACAGCAAATGAGGCTTTTGAGAAGGTATCAAGCTATGGGCTTTTACCAAACATGATATTTTACTTGATGAAAGATTATGGTTTAGGAGTTGCTAAAGGTGCCAATATAATCTTTCTTTGGAATGCTGCTACTAATTTCATGCCTCTTTTGGGTGCTTTCATCTCTGATTCTTACTTGGGTCGTTACCTTACCATTGGCCTTGGTTCCATCTTCAGTCTTTTGGTAATTCTCTTTTTCTTTTTTCTTGGGTCAATTCCTGTGTTCTTTTTTATGCTAAAAAAGATGACAATACCTTTACTCCTAATTGAAGCCATTTAAAAATGGGGTTTAGTATCTCTTGATTGACATTAATTTAATTTAATCCTTTAGTTACTTTCCCCATCTATGTTCCTAAGTATGCACTATGCAGTTAATTATGTTTTTTGACCAAGTTAAGTTAATAAATTATCATGTGATTAGTGCATTTAGTTCAGTTGTGTCACTTTAAACTAGTTGGCAGTCAATTTCTTAAAGGCCTTCAACTCTGAAAGGGACTGACTGAACATGTGAAAACAGGACCACAAGATTCAATGTTGTTTGAAAAAAAAATTCATGTTCTTTGAATTTTTCTTTTCTTCTTAAAACAACTTATGCCAATTCTTCTGTTCAAATTAATATAATAATGTCAGATTTTGCTCTTTCATTCAATTCCTTAGACTTCGATAGCTGGAACCATGTTATTTTTAAACTTCCTCCAGAAAAGGCATGTGGGTGACAAATAACTTTCTTGGTAAATTCACTGAGGATGAGAGAGGTTACATTTTTTGACCATAACCATATATATATATATATATATATGTATGAGCCGTTCTCTTTAAATAAAAAGAATTATATCTAACTTCCTGGAATGAAGAGTTTTTCTCATGATATATGAAGTCTGTACCAAATAGTTTGAATTTCTGGTCAATTAGCTGTGAAATCATCAATTATGCTGTGTGTTCAGCTGAAAACAAAACTGTGACTGGTTCTTTGTACGAGCATCTCCTTTTGATAGTCTACATGTGTGCTGGTGCACTCTGCAACTTATATCAACTGTATTAAGGACTTGTGCAATTATATACAATATATGTAGTCGTAGCTAATTGATAATATTACATGCTGAAGTTAAGGAGAAAATTAGCCGTATGCTCTATAAACTGTAATGAACTGAGTTGTTTTCTGCTGACACTAAGGGAAAGAAGATCAAATTTTTGCACAGGGGACAGTCCTGTTATGGTTAACAACCATGATTCCACAATCAAAACCTCCCCTCTGCGATTTAATGACTCAAAACTGTAAATCCCCAACAGCTGGCCAAATAACTATGCTGTTATCTTCCATGGCCTTCATTTCTATCGGAGCTGGTGGCATTAGGCCGTGTTCCTTAGCATTTGGGGCTGATCAATTGGATAACAAATCTAACCCCAAAAACGAGAGGATCTTGGAAAGCTACTTTGGCTGGTACTATGCCTCAACAGCCATTTCTGTTCTGATTGCTTTGACGGGGATTGTCTATATTCAAGACCATCATGGTTGGCGAGTGGGTTTCGGAGTTCCTGCAATTCTCGTGTTCTTATCTGCTTTCTTGTTCTTCATTGCCTCTCCACTTTACCTTAAGCAGAAAGCTAGCAAGAGTTTGCTTGCTGGATTTGCACAAGTTCTTGTTGTTGCATACAAGAATAGAAAAATTCCATTTCCTCCCACAAATTCAGACAGTAAATATCATCGCAGGAAGAATTCGGAGTACATTACACCAACTGAGAATATAAGGTATGATTATATCGTCATTTTGATAATTAAAGAAACTAATGCATGAGAATTATTCGTTTATATCCTGGAAAACTTTGTGACATTAGGTTCTTGAACAAGGCTTGCATCATAAGAAATGCTGAACAAGATTTAGCTCCAGATGGATCAGCATCAAACCCATGGAGTCTTTGCACAATAGAGCAAGTAGAAGAGCTCAAAGCACTTATCAGAGTTATCCCTATCTGGTCTACAGGGATCATGATGTCGATAAATGTTAGCCAAGGTTCATTTCAAGTGCTTCAAGCTAGTTCCATGGACCGACACCTTTCCTCAAAGTTCCAAGTCCCAGCAGGCTCTTTTGCTACATTTGTAGTTATCTCTATGGCAATATGGATTGTTCTTTATGATCGTGCCATCCTTCCATTGGCAACAAAAATCAAGGGTAAGCCAGTGCGGCTTGGTGTGAAACTGAGGATGGGAATCGGCCTATTCCTTTCATGTATGGGAATGGTGGTTGCAGGAATTGTTGAGAATGTTCGACGAAGAAAAGCAATCCATGAAGGGTACTTGAACAATCCTAATGCTGTGGTCCAAATGTCTGCATTCTGGCTTGCGCCTCAGTATTGCCTGAATGGCTTTGCAGAGGCATTGAACGCTATCGGACAAACAGAGTTCTATTACACTGAGTTCCCTAAGAGCATGTCTAGCATTGCTGGTGCTCTTTTTGGACTAGGAATGGCAGTGGCAAACTTGCTGGCTACTGTTATCCTAAGTCTTGTTAACAATATTACTTCAAAAGGTGGCAAAGTGGGCTGGGTACCAAGTAATATCAACCAAGGTCATTATGACAATTACTACTGGCTTCTTGCCATAATGAGTGCTGTTAATCTGCTGTATTTTCTAATTTGTAGTTGGGGTTATGGACCTTGCAAGGAGCAAATAACAAAGGTTAGCGATGAAGGGAATGGATTCAAGCATGAGGAAGAACCGTGTAATCTAGGAAGTATGATTAAAGATGAAGGTAAAGGTATTGATGGAGAAGAATTATCAAGAGTTTAGAGGATTGAAAATTGCAGCTTGATTTGAGTGGTAGGCATTGTGTGATTTGTTGTGTGATAGTGAGAGGCATTAATTAATTATCATTTTTGCAAGTATATCAAGATCTCAATGCAGATGGGCATTCTCTTGAGTCTCATGCTATATATCTATATATTTATATATGTCAAATACCAAACCTCAACATACAAATTTGTAATATAGCTTCTTCTTTTTTTTCCCCTTCTTTTATTTCTTCTTGCAATGAAATTCAGTGTCTTGACTTGAGAATTGTGGTTGAATTTTGTAATCTGTACTGTTTTTTTTAATGTATAGCTTCTTTTGTTTTTGTTGCCTGAACTCAATGAATGAAGATGACTTCTGTAAAAGCATTTTTTGGTGCCTGTCAATTTTGTTGGATAATGATATAAAATGATTGAGATAGGTGACAATTATTTAATAGCGATGTCTATAATACTCTAGCATTAATCATTTAATGCTCCGAGTCTAAAATACTAAGTTAGGCTTGTTTATATTCTTAGTGTTTAAGTGGAAACATACATCTAAATTAGACAAGAATTTTTCACGCGCCTAGACGTTTACGGTGAATAGGCTAAACCAATCCATCCGAAGGCTGCCATCCATAGAATTTTTCTAGGACTAGAATTCCTGAAATCGTGACAAAGTACCTATGTTTCCTCATGTCACATTCAATAATACTTGTCTTAATAAAACATCAAAGTAACTAAACATAAATTTGGTGGTGGGGCGAAGAATCCTACTTAATGATGCTTAATTAGTCAAGATTATTGGTTGCATTTGTGGTGCTTAACAATGTCTAATTAGGGCTCACATTTGGTAGTTGTTTCGAAAAATGAAAAGAAGTTCACTTTATTGAGAAAGCTTAGAAATTAATTTATGGTTAAGTTCAAAGATTCTAATCATTTCAAACACTACTCAATAATAGAATGTACTCAAATCAAAGTGCAATTATTCATTATTTTACTTATTAAATTTAAAGAACTGGAAAAACATGAAGATTAAACAACTTGATTAGCCATCGTATTGAAGTATGATAGTCCACTAAAATACAATCATGTTTGAAAAATGAACACCAAGCTCTGAAATTTACTGATTGCCATTGATTCATTACTAAGTAATGGCAAGCATAAGATAGATATGCATGCATAAAAGTCATCAGGTAGAGGGCAGAGTTAGAATCTCCTCTAACTCTAATACTTTGAGGTACATGGATCAAGCATTAGATTCAGACCATTCTTGTAATGTTGGGGTTGCAACTCCAATACTTTTCATGTCAACCATATTAGCTGGTCCAAACAAACAAAGATAGATTTCAGTCATGAAAATTTCAATTTCTTGTTGAGACTAGCATCTGTCAGTCAACATTTCAGGAAAAGGAAAAAAAGAAAAGAAAAAGGAATGCATGCATTACTTACCAGCATGTATGTCAGGTGTAGCAGCAGCTGTGGCATCAGAGATAACAGTAACAGATTGATAATCTAGCGACACTGCATCAAATGCTGTTTGCCTGATACAATTTGGAGTTTGCACACCTAAACATACACAAGTTTTAGAAATCATAAATCAATAATCATCAATGTTTTCACTGTCAGATAATATTACAGATAATTATTTTCACTTACCAACAATCACTATACTGTTTTCCTCAGCCTGAAGAAACTGATGGAGATGGGTGGCAAAGAATGCACTAAAACGAGTCTTGACCAGCTTATAATCCCCTTCTTCGATCACAAGGCCATCAACCAGTTATGCACCCTCACTTCCCTTACAGGCAGGGCCGACTCTCCCGTCGGTGTAGAAATGGCGGCGAAAATGCTCCACGTCTCTTCCTAGTGGATCATTCTCGCGGACAACCTGAATCAATTATGATACACACATATCATAAAGATTAATCTCAATGTAAAGGTGGGTACTAGTAATTATTTTATATGTTATATCAAGCCATTGATATGCTAAAATTGACAATACAAAGTGTTCTTTTCTTTTCTTTTTTTCTTTCGCCTGCTACGTTTTAAACGCAAAATCAAGAACTTCTCTGTAAAATTAACTCCAGTTTCCCTAATTAGTAACTCAATTGTGGGAGCCCAAGTTTGACATTTTGCCTAAAGAGGGTAAAGAAAAATAAGAAAAGGAAAAATTATTGACTAACGAAAATTCTTATACAGTTTCAGTGTATGTTTCCACCGATACATAAAACCGTTAGATATTTGACATATATTTATTAATTTTATATGATAAAGTATTGTCAGTGATCTAATACTAAATTGTAAAATACTCAAATATATATTTTGTTCTCATATTAGTCATGATTTATATACAAAGACTAAATAAAAAGATTTTAAGGAAAAAAGAAGTAGCTCGGTGTATACATGACAATAAATAAGAGAATAACACATAGTGTGAGTGTTTTTATATTTTGGTATTAGATAATTGACAATATACTCTATCATTTAAAACTAATAAATATATCAATCGTCTATTGGTTTAGTGTTTAGGTAAGGATATATATCAAATTTAGACTAATTTTTTTAAAAAGTAATTAAATTGCCAATTTTTGTATTTTAATACTTGCCACGCATTTTGTGGTGATTTTTACTAAATTTTGGGTCTAACCGACCAAATTGGCAAGATCAGAGGTTTAATAGGTTAGAAAATTAATTTTGGGGTGGATTGGACTTTGCTGACAAATTTAGAGGGCAGATTCGCCTTTAAACCCATACTCAGCCCTATGTTTAGGATAGGAGAAATAAAAAGGGCAGAAAAAATTTTGGTTGGTATTGTAATTTCCCATATTTGGAAAAAAAAAGAATAATAAAAGAATAAATTCTAAATTTCCTCCGTTTATTTAAATATTACAAATAAAGGAAATTGTTATTATTTTTTGTATTAAAATTATATTCTCACCCTGCATCACTCGATGCTTCTCTATTAGAAAAAAAGACATCAGTAAATTAATAAAATTATGATTTTCTTATTTCTCATATTTTATTTTTTGAAATAAAAAATAAATTACTTTTTTTTTCTCTCCTTTTTATTTGTACTATCCAAACATGAGGAAGGAAAATAAAATAATACTTTTTGTATGTAATAGTTATATCTTGAATGCAATTTTATCTTTTTAAAAAATTTGAACAGTTAAATATTTTTAAGAGTTAGATTGTTTAAGAGGGAGAACCATATCAATTCCACTCTAAGTTAGAGTTGAATCGAAAATTAAACAAGAAAAGTGACTAAATCCTATGTATATATCAATAAGAAAAGTGTGATCTAATCATGTAAATATCTTTTAGTTATTTGACTTTATATGGGAAGAATCTTAAAGTTAAACATGTTGTATTTGAAAAAATTATTAAAATGAATGACCTCTTAAATTGAAAAGTTCTCAACTTAATATGTAAAGCCAAAGTAATAATGTATTTTCATATTGTTAGAGTTCTCATATTGATAAAATATATGATGAAAGCTAATTTTGCAAGTGAATAATTAATTTCAGATTTAATAAAGTTTAATCTCTTCTCATATAAGCTCTATAATTCTATCTATTTTTACCTTTGAATTTTGATCGGTCTAAATTACATATAGATATTTAAGGGTACTTTAGAGCTTTAATGATATATTTCTATATATAATATGGTGAAAATATGTGTTATTAACTCACTTAAGCTTAATTGTCTATTTTGAGGTAGTATTAGCCAAAAGAGAAAAATATAGAGCTAAATACTCAAAAAAAATATTTAATTGAATATGTTCGTGTCAAGACTGAAGTTTAAGACGCATAAACTGCTAATTACAAGGCTTAAGGTATATTTTGCTAATTACAAGGCTTAAGGTATATTTTAGCAATTTTGTATAATTATTAGGATTTATAATAAAGTTTAATCTCTTCTCATATAAGCTCTATAATTCTATCTATTTTTACCTTTGAATTTTGAGTTTAATCTTAAATTCTTTCAAATTCAATACCCTTTGAATTTCATATTATAAAAAATTGTTCTATAATTATTATAAATCTTTAAAAATTTAATTGTCGAAAAGTATTTTACAATATCTATAAAGTATTTAAAAAGTCTAGGGGTTAAAAAATAACTTTAAAAATTCTAAGGACTTTTATAGGAATTGCTGAATTGTTGAAAGTGATGGAACTTTGAACTGTTGAAAGCTGAATTGTTGAAAGTGTATGTCTGCATGTTTACAAGATAAATGAGTAAATTCCAGTATTTAAGTGGCAAAAAAGATAAAAATTAAAATGTCTTAAGTGACAAATCATTAAAAGTTTAGGTGTCTACATATGTATTAAGCCAAGTTCTTCACTAGATTATTACACCAATGAAGCATGTATAGCAGCAACATGACAGAACCAGTTAGAGCACATGAACTATGATATTGATAATCCATTCAAGCACATTACTGCTGTATGCTTGAGATAGATAGCAATCGATACAAGGGCCATAAGACAAACAGAACCTTGTCTAATCATCAGGCAGATCAAGCATCAGACTCGCACCACTCCTGTAATGTTGGGGTAGCGACTCCAATATTTTTCATGTCAATAACATTGGCTGGTGCATTTATGGGGATCCATCTTTGTCAAATGTCAATCTTTTAACAGAATCAAACTCGATGCAGGATATTAAAAGCTCGTACATTATCAATCACAAATTTTCTGAATGAACATTCCGCATGTAAATCACAGCATAGAAGTGAATGACAATCTTATTCTTAAGCCAGTTTACCAAGTATGATTAATTGGAAAACATTATTTGTGAATGCATCTAGTCTTCTTGGAGGGAGGGATCCAAAAAAGTTGAATAGAGAAGAAATCAGGTTTGTGTCTGTAATTTGAGCTCAGATATCAGCAATACAGTAAAGGTGAAGGTTATCAATGTATAGATCTTAGAAAGAGCTAATTGCATTACATGATAATTGGCATTTCAAGTTTTAATTGTCTTTTAAAACTATGAGGTTTGGCCTCCAGTTTGAACTCCGGTCAAGCCCCATTTACCAGAAAAAGAAAGAAAAAAAAAATCTCAATCATCCGCACATAAAAAACACAAGAACTTTATGTCTGCATGATTTTGCTGAAACGGAAAGCTGAATGTGGGTATTGTTGTGTCTATATATATACCTCAAAATTGCAATCAAACTCCAAGAATTAAAGTCTCCCGCACCTTCTATTGCTACTAAAATTTATAGCTTATGCAACACAAAGCAAAGGAACAAGTAGCACAATGAGCAGACTTCTTACTGCAGTAAAGTATAGATGTTAAACTAGCTACCGTAGTTGCCCTATCAAACTCTGTATCAATCTCAATTTCCTCAAAGAGAACTGTAAAATCATCCTCCCAACCACCCATGATTTTCAAGACAAACAACGATAAATCAACCAACCTTGAAATTCTAAGATGTGGAATAATTAGTGAAAAAATATATGCAAAGCAAACTAGAAGCAATTCAATCTGCCTTGATGCCACTCTCTAGCATAAGCAGTTTCTGCACCCGCACCCCTCAACCCCTCATCTTCCCCTCTTATTATTATTATTATATCTAACAAGTTGCTTTTAATCAATTATAATTAAATCATTGAAAGCGCTAATCAAAATAAAGCACACTACTGATTTGGAGCAATCTAAGGATACATACCAGCATGTATTTCAGGTGTGGCAGCGGCTGTTGCATCAACAATAACGAGAACATCATGGTAATCTAGCGCCACTGCGTCAAAGACAGTCTGCCTAATACAATTTGGAGTTTGAACACCTAAACATCCAACAGTTACTCAATTACATGTAATTGCACTTACCAGTTTGAACAGCCAAACATCCAACAAATCTAGTTAGAAAGGTCATGAGCCTGGAATTGCACTTACCAGCAATCACTAAACTCTTAATTCCCTCAGTTTGAAGAAATGAATGAAGATTGGTGTTAAAAAATGCACTGAAACGTGTTTTCACCAGCTTATAATCCCCTTCTTCGATCACAAGGCCATCGACCAGTTCCGCACCCGGGCTTCCCTTAGACACAGGAGGCACTTTCCCAGCAGAGTAAAAATGCCGGCGAAAAAGCTCAACATCTCTTCCTAGTGGATCATGCTCGCGGACAACCTAAACACACAAAGTCCCATCATGTTTATCCTCTACAAGGATTATGAAGTTAAGTTTTCCAACTAAAATTCATCAGTAACATTTGATGATTTCGTTTATCTTTCTGCAAAATTAAACAACTAAACAAAGAGCATCACAAAAAAACAAAATTAATCTCAAGAAAGCACTAACTCATAGTTCCACAAATTTGACCATTAACATAATTGAAATTAGTTCAAATATCTCTCTAATTCCTATTTGTTTACTGAAGTTCCTCAAACTATTTTCTTCAGAAAACTGCTTCAAAAGACAAATCAACCTTTTAACATTGGACAAGCCCATTTAATTAATCTCTAAAATATTTATACAGATAAACAGATCAGACTTTTGTTTATAATTTTCTTGGGATATATTTCCAAGTCAAATATCAGTCGGGCTCAACAATCACCAAAATGTATTCTTTATAAAAATCCTCCCTTTTCTTATGACAATTCAAAATATCTCAAGAAACTAACGTTCCCAGGAAAGAAACAAAGTTAATAAGAAGAAAAAGGAACTGGGTGCATCAAATGAGGATTAATAAAAAAGAAAAAAAGTAGTGGAAGATTACCCAGACTACTAGGATACCACGCTGCCTAGCGATATCAACCGCCTTAATCACATTTGGGAGAATTGCTTTTCCTCCATTAACTCTCATCAATCCGTCTTCAAGTATAAAATCATTCTAAGCAGTCCACACAAGAAAAAGAATCAAATCGTGTAAATTTCATATAGAAATACACAGTATATACCCAAAAGAGAAAGAGACCTGCATGTCAATCACTAAGAGAGCAGTTTGCTTCAAGTTATCAGCCATGTCAGAGTTTCCAAATTTATTAAAAGTTGCAATCTTTTTTCCTTTCCAAAGTTGCTTTGGAATGGAATTGAGGTTGGGAGCCAGAAAAACTGGTTTCCTCCAGAAAGCAGATTTGTTGAGTGTTTCATTGTAAGGCAAAACTGGGTTTGTCACTCTCAAAATCATGGTTTGCTAAACCTTGATATTTGGTGGTTCTTCAGAACTGATAAAATGAAGATCTTAAAATTGACAAGCAAAAGTTCAATTGAGATTGCATCATTAATATTATTGTCTTTTATCATGTAAATCAGGCTAATAAAAATAAAAAATACTGCTGGAATGAAAAATCGATCATATTTTATTTATCATTTGAGAGACAGAATTTAGAAACTTAGTTTTTGAGCTTAAATCATATTGGAAAGTGGTCTTATTTTACCATACCAAATCAATCTTAAAATATATATATTCCTTAAAAAAATTAGAAATGATATTGAAAAGGAAGTAAGTGGGCTCTCGGGTCCATAAATGAAAAAATCATTGTCCACGGACAACAAAAAAGCCCAAACACGAACCGAAGTTCTGAACAAAATCTGAAATCATACTGTTCCGGTTCGAAAAAATATCAAAAATATTTATATTTTTTTATTAAAATTACCATATTTTTTTATGTTTACTGAGTTAGGATATTAAAATATGATTTTTTATTTTTGTAAAAATACGATTTTATTTTTTTATTTAATTATTTTTAGATATTACCGTAAATTTAAAAAAAAAAACTAAAAATATTATTTTTAGGAAAAAAAAAGACAATAATAGGTATCTTTTGATTAATTTTAAAATATAATTAAAAATATATCTTTAAAACACAACGTGATATGTTTTCCTCTACATATTTCTCACTGGAAAAGTGTATAAGCCTGCATTAATACGTGGCTCTATACTATTTTCTAGTGTAGATATATTACTATAAAATATACATTTTAATTATCATCCTTTTCATCTTATATATTTAGGTGAAATTTTATCTTAATACAACAGTATCACCCGACATTAATATTATATTATATTATTTAAGCATCAGTTGGGTCCATTTAGGTAAGCAAACAATAAGCCAAATTTACTGTAATAATGATGTAATATATAGCATCAGGGTGATGAAAGCCAAGACGTGTCAAAGAAAGAGAGGCAAAGGGTGTGAGGCTCCAGGTGAGTCGAGTACATAATTAAAAACTAAAAGTGGTCTAAAAAGACCCAAGAAATGGGGTCCATATAAGCATATTCGGGTCAGGCACATGCAACTGGCAATGGCATGACTTATATTTAAGTTTCTTGATTTATTTTTTATTTTGTTGTTGTCATATCTTTTCAGTTACATATGGTTAAAGAACAAATATGGATTGCTATAATGAGTAGTAATAAAAAGTTCCCTTTAACAAAAGAAGAAAAGGAATGTTCACAAAATTGTGTTTTATTTCTTGTTTTTTCTTTTTCAAAATAATAATAATGAGTAGAGAGAACAGTGTTGCGAGTTGCGTTATGTTGTGGGTGCCATCTATTAGCTTCAATTATTTCAAAAACTGTCCAAAACCAGAGGAAATATTCATGTGATTATTAAGTTTCTTCCTTTTTTTCTTTGTATTTCTTTTGTATCGAAGTCAGAAAAAGATTTTCTGTTCCCATTTCTTCTCCCCTTCAGTTATTTGTGTTTCTTCTTCATTTTTTCTTTGTGGCATTAGGGCTACTTTTCATCCCTTTATCTAATTATTCAACATCTAATCAATATGTAATAAGCCTGAGTATTAGCTCAGTTGAGGATGAAATTTCCTCCCCTTTTTGTTGATTGTAATTTAAATTTTTTAATAAGAAATTATAAGAAAATGCAACATATGTCAATTCTTTTTATAAAAAATGACTAAAATTAAAATTAAATAATTAAAATACAACATAAAATTTTATGAACTAAAATAAAACTAATATTTATATTATTATTTCATCCTAGTCCGTTATACAGACTATGAAATAACTAATATATTTACATTTAAACTGTTACATTACTGAATTAGCAATAGGAAGAAAAAACCATTTTAAAGTTAATTCAATCGCTATAGAGGATAATGATTACTAATTAAGATATGAAGATCATAAAAATAATTTACATGATTCTTAAACTAAAACTAAAATGTTGTCATACTAAGGCTTAGCTATAAAATGAAATATTCTCAATATCTTTCCATAATATCTCAAAAGCAATAAAACATGGAGCCAATAGACAATATATTCTTCTACTAACTTAATTCATGGAAAAAAAATAGTTATACATGTGAGAAGATTTGAGAATAATAATACAAATTCATTATTTTTCATATTTAGTTTTACATTGATCATAAAATTTTAATTTACTTTATTTGGATTATGTAATTCTAATTTTAGTTACAATTTAATCACTTTACTTATAATAGCTTGACATATTATATTTCTCTCTCTAAATTACTCTTTTCTTATTGACTATTTTTATACAACGTGTCAATTTCTTTTTTTATAAAAGTAACTAAATTGAATTGCAATTAAAATTAAATAAATTAAAATTTATAACTAAAAATTAAATCTAAGAATTTAATAACAATTTGTGTCATTACCCTGAAAATTTTATACCTATACCGATTAGCAAAGCCAAATTAAGGCTAAGTGGACAATGGTAGTAAAGACATGGAAGACACTTAACTAAACTAATGTTGAAGGTTTTTAAATTAGTTTTTCTTACCCTCCTATTCAAGATGTTGATGCTTGGCTGTCAAAATAAAATGAATTTGGGATTAGATACAATTAACTATAAATTCATTGTGTCCTTTGGGTTGAGAGCAACGACATCGTACGGTCTCCCAAAAGAAAGATAACATTAATGATGCTATAATATGCTCAAATCCTCGAATAAATAATCTTGTAAGCATGAGTTAATGTTCTTTTTTTATCCAAAAGAATTGAAAACATAGACTAGTTAGTATTCTTTAAATTTCACCTAATTCTTAGATTTTTGCATTGAATGAATTTTTAATTATAATATTAAAGCTGTTGAAGGATTAAAGCCTGAATTTTTTGTTATCTTATTAATACTATCAATTAAATAGTTTAACATAAAGTAAATTGGATTTATATTTTATCCATATTTTATATATTAACATGTGTTAAAGAGATTTAAAATTGTTTTTAAAGGTTTATTTTTTGTTTATAACAATTTTTTTATTAATTATATTTTAATATAAAATATATTATTGAGTTGTAACTACCCAAAGTCAGTAGATTTACTAATCACACTAAAAACAATTACACCTAAATATCACAATAACATGTCGAAAAAATTCAAAATTTCAAATCATAACCACAAAAGCAAAACATACACATAAATATATTGGCAGCGAGTGCAAGTATTGTCAGGTTTTACCTAATAGCTTAAAGTTTTTGGTTTAAATAATAAATTATAGTTTTATAATTTTTGACCATTAATTCGAAATCTATTATCTAGTAAATATTAAAATATGATATAAAGATGGAAATTATAAATTTAAAATATTATAATCAAGTTGAATATAAAAAAATTTCAATCCATTCTAGATAGATAGCTAATCACTAATTAAACAGCTTGCCTAATAACAAGTTTTATACATTTTCATATCGGCACATCTAGCTATTAGATAAGTGACATGTATTTTGAGTGTTTTGTATTTAGACAATAAAAGAGAGGGTTTTGCTAGAGTACCATTGTGACACTCTATCATTATAAGTCTATTTTTATAATTATAGACAATCAAATGATATTATTTTAAATAATTTATTTGTATACATCAATATACTAATATAGATGGTCAATGAATTCATTTCTAATTTTAAATTATTTATATGAATGAAAATATATAGATGAATTTCTTAATTGTCAAGTATCACTGATTAAATTCTAAAACTAGATAACTTTTAATAAATAAAAATAATGTACTTAATTGATGAATAACTAAATACTATATATAATTGAATAATCAAGTATTTAATTATGTGAATAAGTTATTAAAATTAAATTAATATCATTTTTTATAGGTTTATATGACATTGTACACCCATAGTTTATTAGAATAAAGTGACACATATTTTAAAATTTAAATTTATCATATTAGTGTTTCATACTTAACCAAAAATCCACTCATTAGGATGTAATGCACCCGAAGTAGTGAAGAAAAATCTAATAAAGCTTCAATTCCCCGGTGAAGATCACGATCAGAACTAACTAATTAAGATTTTGCTACCCCATTATTTGCTATCACTTGGATTTTTAAACTTCATATGCTCAAAATCATAGCGACAGCTTCACTTTAGGTTGTAATTTTAACTGTCAATGTTGTCACTAAACTGCTATAAGATTGTGGAAGAGTATATGCATTTACAGAATCCATCTTAAATGGTCTCTAACAGCTGCACTTCCATTGATCCTTAATTAGTACAATTCTTATACATTATGTTTTTCTTTAGTAATTCCGAGATAAACATTTCTGTCTAATTTCTTCCATGGCTATTTCTCATTCAAAACATTATATTTAATCTCAGGAGCTAAAGACTAACGAATACTACTTCTATAGTCTTTTGTTTTATTTCTTAATCAATGCCTTAATCAACCCTTAATGCATAAGGATATCGTTCATGATCACTAAATTATTCTTCCCAGGTTCTACCTCAAATTTTGCACCAGCAATCATGCTAATGTTGTGGCTCTGATACCATTTGTTATGTTAAAATTCATAAAATCAAATAGAAACCAAATTAGTTTACTACTATGACTAAAATTACTGATGCAAACAAGAAAAATATATGACCATTTGAGATGGATCCCTAGACACTATTGCTTCCTTTTACATTTGCATAATAAATTTGTTTATATCATTTTAATGTCTGCTAATTTAATTACAAATATTTAACTGTTTTTTAAGGATATAACGGTCCTCATTATAACTTCCACAGGGTTTGCAATATGCATGTGTCGGAGTGAAAAGAAAAAAAGATAATCTTAATTATTAAAGAGAAACTAAGGAGAAAAAAAAATCTTAGAAGAAACAAAAAGCCTTGTTACTATTGGGAGAGAGATGGAATTCCCATTCTTTATTTTTTTATATATATAATAATATGAGAAGAAAGACTGCCAATTCTAAATAAGCATCTTAAGATTAACAAAAATTAATACTAAATTGAGCTTCAGAGAGACATGAAGCTCTATAATACAAAGAAAAATAAATAAAACATCAAGAGACGAGATAAAAATCTTAGTTCACTTAGATAATACAGGAATAATAATGGAGGCATGCATATGGAGTTGCAATATTTAGAATGCATAGCATCATGAGCAATCAGCCTTGAATTGCAGCAGATTGACTGCTCATGATATTATATCATTCAATCAAAAGATCCAAAAAAACTGGCCACAGCATAGTCAAAACCCGCCCGGAGCCCAGTAGTCAGCACCATTGTCACTTCCAACATGCTGAGTGCAAGACACAGGAACCAAGCACAACCCTCTACTCCTCAAGTCCTTTGGCTTATCTTGGCAATCCTGATATGTATGATCAATTGATAAACAAAAGAAAGCAAAAGGGTATCAAATCATATACTATATTATTTTTATGACTAATTTCTGCCAATGATCTAATGTCAATGTGCAAAAGGGTATATATACTTTTATTTTCCAAGAATGAATAATGAGAACGAGCATAATGATGATTGTAAAATATAGTATACAAGAAAAAGGCAATATACTAATGAGTAATGAACAATAAATCAAATGAAGGAGAAACTATTATTTAGTATAAAGAAATTACATAAGGAATTTTCTTTAGACAAAAAAGAAAAAGAAAAAAAAGAAGAAGAATACCTGGTTAGAACCTCCTTTTCTTTTCTGGCAGATGTCATTCAACAACTAAATGAGAAAATGAAAAGGAGGGAAACCAAAACAAAAAAGTGTTAGTGCTTTCAATCTTTCTCAACGCTTTTCTTGATACCCAATTACTGTATCCCTTTAATTAGTCCCAAAATTATTCTTTTAACCAAATTTTTGTTAATGTCAAGTTGCATAAAGCTGAGAACCTTGTTCTTGGACTAACTATATTCTTTATGAACAATAACATAGTTAAATATGTATATATGCTTTAAATATATAGACGCTCTTCTTTATCACTTTACATTTTTTTAATGGAAGTGATGGATCCAATAAAGCTATAGCATACCTGACCTGGGTCTTCAGGAAATACACAATTCCTTTCTCCTTGAAGCTAACAAAGAATTCTCTATCATTAGTTAAGTAATTATTATGTCCTTAATTAATACAATAGGCCATACAAACATGTGCATACTCTGAAGTGAGAGAGAGAGAGAGAGGAGGATCTTGGTCTTGCATTGGGAATAGAGAAATTGGTTATGTATGTATATAAACATAAGAGTTACTTACAGACTGTTGGTTCCTCATGTTTGATGATGCAGTGACCAAGTAAGGAGAGCTAAGGGCCTGCATATATGTTTTTGTTTTTGTTTTGTTTTTTGTTTTTTTTTTTTTTTTGCAGAGGAGGCAAAAGAGAGAATGAGAGAGAGAATAAGAATTTTGATGACTTCCATAACTAAAGAATGATTAGAAAAAAGCATAAATGAATAATTGAGGCAACTTTAACTGCATGCTTCTTATATCACTGATTCTGAGTTGAGTTTAATGCTTTGCAGAAAGTATAAAATGTAGAAGAAGAAACATCACCTCAATTTGACCCTGAAGGAATCTGATATATCCAATAGCTTCTAACAAGACAGAACCCGTGTCAGTCTGCAAAAGAGGAACATTTCACCACACACTAAGTCATCCTTTTGATCTTCTTTAATGTCAAAAAGAGAAAGCCAAAAGAGTAAAGATAAAGAAGCACAGATAGAAAGATCAGAGCTTTATGATTATATACAAGTAAAAAAATTTCTTTAAACATAAAAATGGCTTTATGGGTTTTATCATATACTAAAGAAGAGGAATTAAAGAACTGCTTTGTTATTTCTTCTTTCTGAGATGAAGAAGTAAAGAGGTTTTTTACCTTTCCAAATGGGGAAACTAGTTGGTGAAGGGCAGTGATTCTATCACCCAGCTTCTCCTTCCTTACCTGATATATAGAGTAATATTATAGAGCACCAGGTTTTGTTAAGCTTATTTAATTATTTAATACTACAGATGAAACATAGCAGAAGAATCACACATGCTTAAGGAAATAGACAATCAAGAAAGACATTTCACACTCAGACACACACAAGCCCATACTCTGATAGGGAAAGAGAATGAAAATTAAAAAGAGTGAGAGATTGCACTGTTGTTATACCTTTAGAGGTGGTTGGCTTGAAGAGGGCGGTTGAACCCTAGGCTTCTTAACCCCACCGGTGGCGGTGCTATTACACTAGTAAAGAAATAAAGAAGCCAAGAAAAAGAAAAGGATATGAGAAAACCCAAATGAACTAATTCACTGGATGGTATTCATGTTTTATGAAAGATCCATTAAGTTTTCAAAGTCTTTGAGTGCTGTAAAAGTTAGGAGTTTAAATTTTAATCAGTACACTAGAGACTGTTTCCTAGGTATAAAAAATCATTGCGCTTTCTCTTTTACCTACCTCAGATGATTGATCTAGATGTTGACTCCTTCCGTCTGCCTTGTTATAAGAGAAGTCAAGAATGTTACTACTTAGACTTGTTACACAAGACCTAGGAGAGGAAACTGGCATGACTTGTTGTGACCAAGTAGGTCCAAGAGGCTGAAATTCTTCATCACCATGACCATACAAATTGCTATTTTGAGCAACTTCTTGTTTCACATCAGCAACTGCAGGAACTCTTGGATGATATGGATTCAAGATTTGGTCTTCCCAGTTTTCTAATTTTTTGGGCTGAAAATGATTCAGTCCAAACCTATCTTCTTCTTCTGCTGACAAACCACCCCTGTAAAGCAAATCACCGTCACCAAGTTAACAGAAGCTGTGGATAGATTCTGAGGATTAGAATGGAGAAAATCAAATTTTAAGGTTATATTAAAGGAGATGGTATAGACATATAGTCATAACTGTAAAATGAAATATGATTTATAGATCAAAAATTAAAGTAGCTTTTCGAATGGAGTACAACATGTTAATTAGTATACATATTTTAAGTGAACTTGAGTGAAGAGAAGGGATTTACAAAAGTAGTTGGCTCCATGACTGAGGAAGCTCTTGGTTATGATCAGGAAAAGAATTGAAAGGGAGTGAAGAAGAAGACGAGGAAGAAGAAGAAGAAGAAGATCCAAGAACGTAAGGAGAAGGGAAGAGAGATGAAGAAGAAGATAAGAAAGCAGAAGGTTGAAGGTGTGAAGGTGGATGCATGCTCCACCGTCTAGGGTTTCCTGCCATCATTAGCTTGGCACTGATACGAGTATAGCTCTCTTTATCTCTCTGCAACAAACAAACATCAAACTCTTGTTTCCCTTCAGAAAAAGACGCATATAAAAATAAAATTATAATTTCTTCCTTTCCCTTTCCTTTCCTTTTCTTTTCTTTTATTTTCTTTCACTTTCTTTCTTCACTACTTTGTCATCTTTCCTTGTTTAAACACCCTTACAACCTCTTTGATAAAGCCTTTCAAAGTCCTGTTTGCTTTCTCAGATGAGGTTGAAGAAACTTTGAGTCCATTTTCTCAAAGAATTCTTATAGAGATGTGGGGTTAAGGAGCTTTGCATATGTTTCCTTCTCTTTCCTTCTTCTTTCATTCATTTAGTAGCCTTTTTTATTCTTTGCTTTTGCTTTATTATAAAGTGGGGCAAGAAAAGCTGGTGGGCAGTGTTTTCAGTCCATAAACTAATGTTTTTGTACAAAGCTTATATATATTTCCTTGATTTGGGGTGGTACATTGGGATCGTTTTTCGAGTTAGGGTTAGAGTAGGATTAGGGTATAAATAGTATTATTAATCTTTGTCTATTTCACATGATGATGCTTTTCTCTTTTCTACTGCTATAACTCAACTTAGCAAACACAAACACAGAATCTAAGTAACCCAAATTTTTAGTAAAAGAAAAATAAATTATTGTTATCACAATATAACTTAACACTCATAAACTTAACTTCATATTATGCTCATTCACGAACCATGAGCATAATACAAGATATAACTGCGATGAATTAGGAATACATCAATACGATCTTCTTAAAAAAAAGTTTTAAATATGATAATGTGAGAATCCGTTATTTAAAATATATAGTTACTATATTATATATTAAGATTTAGTCAAATTTAAATAGCAGATTATTAAAAATTAATATATTTCACCCAAATACAGTTTAATTAGCAATTTACTCATGTTATTAGACAATTATTTTATTTATTTTATATTTGAAATTTTTATTTTATATATTATATACAATTTAATTCATAATTATATTAGTGTAAATAATATTTTTTTTGTGATTTTATGAAGTTTCTATTTATATTTATATTAGTCTTTTATAAAAATTACATAATATATTCTTGTTACTAAGATAAATAAACATAAGAAGAATATAATATTTGTTAATTTTATTTTTATTTCATTACTATTATGTTCTTGTACGTCTATTAACAATTAGTTTTAATATTATTTATATTAATATTATATATATAGGTTAAGATTTATCATTTTTTAATCTATTATACTGGACAATAAATTTTTCAATATATCACAATTGTTTTAACGGTTTTTATAATCTAAATTTAATTTTTTTTACTATTTATTATTATTATTATTTTTACATATATGAACATAAACATATATTTTACTAGAAAAATATTAACATTTATTATTAATATATAGTAGCTATAGTAGTTATTTTTTAAGAACATAAAATCTTATATTCAAATAAATTATTTAATTCTTACTATATCTATTACTAGTATTATTATTAGTATTTAAGATTAAATTTAATTTTTTAATAAATACTTGTAACTAATTTTTTTATGAATATGCTACATATCATTTATTATTATTATTATTATTATTATTATTATTATTATTATTATATATTAATATTATTTTTACGCGTAAATTATTATTTTAAATTTTTATGATAAAAGGAGGAAAATATTAATAAAATATTAAATATTAAATAATCCTATTAATGAAACATTATAATAATAACATGAATTAATATATTAATAAAATTAAATTAAAAGTATCATACATTTTTTTGACTTTTTATTTTTATTAAAAATTTATATTGAGTTATTTAAATTTTATCATGGGTATATATATAATATAAATTCATCTATTTCTTATAGAAATATGAATATAAATGAAATTTTGATAGGATTATGATTGAATTAGATTAATCACTTATTAATTCTATTAGGATTAGAATATGAAATTAAATTAATAATATATAAAATTAAAATAAAATAAAATTAGTATTATTAATTAATTATAAAGATATTTTAGTGAGTTTAAAAAAAAATTTGTCTCTCGTTTTTTTATATTATACTATATATATCGTAGATTTTTTTCAATCATTTATTTTATACATTTTTAAAATGAGATTTAATTTATGTATCTAGATATAATTAATCATTTTATTAGAATATTAACTTTGAAGTTAATTATTCAATTCTTCATATATTAGAGATTAAATTGCCATCTAAGCTAATTTTGAAAATTATAAATTTGGTCTATAAAGTGGTGTGGCCATGTTTGATCATGTCAATGTCATATAGATTTAAAGAAAAGATATTTCACATATATAAATAGGGGTCAAATTTACAGTAGACTCTCTTATATTAAATGAATATGTTAATAATTTCAAAAAATTTAAATAATTATATATCCATTTTATATTCAAAAAATATATATATCATATGCTTTATTTTATGGTTGGAGGTTGTTAACATGGCACTAAGAGCACATGCTTCCAAGCAAAAAGGTTGGGATAAACAATTTGATGGTTTTTCATTTAATTTTAGCCTTCAACTCAGAGACAAAATATAATGATTGAACATTTTAGCCAACAGTACTTCTCTTTTCTTTTTTGTTTTTTTAAATGTATTTTTTCTATTTTGAATATTAAGTCACATTAGAATGTTTTTCATAAGGTACTTTTACAGACAGTACTCAACATGATAAAAACAAAATGAATGTGATACATTATCAGATGTGTAATGTATCAAAGAATGAGCAATTCAGCATGTTATTGTGTTTTCTTTTCTTTTTTTTTCTCCTTTTATTTTGGATGATTTTGATTTGTTGTTTTGTGGGTGAAGGAATTCTTTAACATCAGTCAAAGGGTTTTGATTTCAAGAGGTAACTTATATATAAATATTTATTATCCAATAGTGAAAATCATAGGATTGAAGATATCATTTGACTGATATAATACATCCAACGTTAGCAAAGCAGAAAGGCCCACAGCTGTTGTAATTTGAATGAAAATGATTGTTTTTTGTTTGTTTTTTTTGGGAAACATGAGGATATTTGTAAGACTGTACGATTAATGTAGAAATTCTGAACAACATGTAAATATAAGGTATAATTAGAAAGGTACAACTCTCTCTCTCTCTCTCTCTTTCTCTAAAAGAAAAAAAGAAAACAAAAGGAAGGTACAATTATCAACTGCTATTTATATACTGTATTTTTTCAGATGTGAAAGGGTTTCCAGTGATACAGAATAAATTGAAACTACTTTTACCTGAATAATCAATAACCAATCCGTTCAATTTTGTCTTTAAGGTAAAAAGCTCAAATATTGACTGAATATGTGGAATAGTTTTCTTTTCTTTTTCCCTTTTTTTCAGCTTCTTTCAGATTTGAATAATAATGATCTCAGCTTATCATTAGGATAAGATGTTTGATTATCTAAAACAGTATTTACTATAATTTCAATAATAAAACTTTCACTCTCTTTTTTTTTTTTAAAAAAAAAAAATTGATGAAGTCTCAACCCAATTATTTAAAAAACGATAAATATAATATCTTAATTTAAATAAAATATTAAATTTAAATCCTCTTTCTTAAAAAGAAAAAAGTAAACTACATGGTATTTAGAGTTCTCGAAAGAATACTAAATACAAAATTAATATTTAGTACTAGCCATCATTAATTTCAATCATATGATATGACATTCATTATCGAAGATCTTTTGTGGTGGTTTTATTTTTGTGTAATAAAGTTCATTTCACTTTCTTGATGATTAAAATGGACCGCATTATACATAAAATGAAGGAAAAGAAGACCGGCCACTAATTGGAGATTTGAGCTATTGGAGAAATTATAAAACCCACTCTTCTGATAAGTGAGGAAAGAGAAAAGATAAGAACAGAAGAAATTACAACCATGAAGAAAGAAAGCTATTTCAGGGCAAGGCAACAGTCTAGTTATCTTCTCTTCAATCTTGTGTATGGTTCCTGAAGAAGTCTAAAATTACATCACACTTCGCAGACAGCTTCCACTCGGAAAGAGTGGTTTAGAGACCTGAACAGGCTGAACTATATCCATATGATCAAAGCATCCACAACAAGAACCACCAATCTGTCATCACTTGGATAAAGATTTCATCCTCTGGTTACATTAGCCTTTATTTGTTCTTTTACATGGAACAGAATATTACAGAACCCCGTAGATTAAGAAGACTCCACAATCAAGCAGAAAAGAACTGCTCAGCTTTTCAAGAATTTATGAAAGAATTTCTTAACTGCGGAATGATAACAAAGAATGATATTCCCAACTCAATTATGGGAGTTAATACTTGGCCACAAATATCTTGGTTCCTTCATTTAATTTATGCCTAATTCAGGCACTTTTTTTCTTTTTACAGTACGCTATTGTGATTTTCTTCCTACTGTTCTCTATTATTCATTGACTAGGACTTGTGTTGGCTGGCTAAACCACCATGCCGCTGCATAGCTACCACTGGTTCACTGCATCTAGGACAACGGAATGATGGAGATGCAGCACATCGTGTTCTAAGGCAGTAGTAGCAGTACCTGCCAATACCAAAGAGTAACCCTGAACATGCCAGACTTCAAAAATAGTTTACAATTTAAAGAATGTAAAGATCTGCCCATGTGTTAGACCAATCTGTGTTTTAAGTTTAAACTTGCCACCAGCCTACCACTAATTACATCTAATCCCAGTGGATTACTAAAAAATATAACAAAAATTAATAATAAAGAAGATATGCTACAGGATTAGGAATAAGAAAATAGTGGAGGGAAGGGGAAAAATAAGGACAACAGACCAACATTGTAGGACCCAGATGAAAGTAACTTGCTAAAAGTTGAAATAATGGTGTTAAGGAGATATAATTTATATACCTGTGCTGACATGGTAGAGCAACAAATGGAATGGTTGGAGTCGCCTGGCAAACAGGGCAAGTACCATCATCTACCGTCGAACTTGAGGATTTATCCTTTGAAAATGGGCTTAGTAAGTTTTTAACTGATGATGAGTTAAGAAGAGGAAGAAGCAATAACAGCATTTCCTGCACATCAGCCAAAAGCAGTTCCAGAACGAAGTTATCAAGACAGACTACACTGTGGCCAGTACTTAGGGACTTCAAGCAACAGCCAAAAGACACAACTCTTCAAGAGGTAAAAAAAATAAGGTGTCTATGATGGAGGTAAATCATCCTTTAACAATTACATATGATGGGCATCATCAGGCCCAATTTGATTACTCAATAAACTCTGTAACAAGATTAATTTATACAGGCTTCAGCAGCAAAAGCATTTAAAAGAAACCTTATTCCAGTCAATTTCAAGTGCGCCTGAGAACTGTTCATATATCACAACAATATCCATCTTAATAGCAATTTACTAGAAATGTGCTGAAAATATTTAATTGTATGCATAATTTCCATTCCCTAATTTCCACCAACAGATGGTTCTTACTCCTAAGCTTTGTGCCCAAGGAAAATAACAGATGTCAGATGAATATAAGGAAGATAATTAATAATGAAAATACAGTTCACAGCATAAAGCACTTAAGAGGTGGTAGACAAAGAGGCACTTCACTATACATATTAACAGGGCACTTGAAACATGTAACTTTACCAGGTTCATGTGGCACAGGATTTGCAAACTTTCAGATTAAGTTAACAAATAAGGGATTACATGTGCTGGAATTCGAAATACAGCCATGAAAGCGTAGTAACCCTGTGTACAAACTATATAAAGAGAGTGCATTCCAAATAATTGACCCCATATCTAATTGACAGTTCCATTTTCCTCTCTCTCTCTCTCTCTCTCTCTCTCTCTCTCTCTCTTCTTCCCCTATCTCCCTACCCACCCCCAACATGACATTCTTCTTTCCCTGCCCTTTTCGCCAGGAAAATAAAGAAGGCAATTTGGCTGGTCTCAATAATGAAAAGCATTTATTAAGTACCAAAACAAAAAGGACATTAGATAATTTAGGAAATGAGATATGAACAGTAAAGAGAACCCTTTCAGACTAGCACAAAAGATAAAGATCCCAGAATTATACAGGACAAAAATACTGAAACTAAAAACTTAATATTCTATCATGGAATAAATATTTTTCTCCTAAATTATTACTTAGGAAGTTTAGATGTTGATGTATTTAGGAGTTCTATTGTCATTAAGAATATTAGAAGTTATTTCTATTACATCCTAATTAATATTTGTTTAGTATTTTCCTAGCAAGTATTAGTTTATAACTTTACTAGTTTAGAATTAGGCCTATAAATACCTAAGTGATATTTTTTTAATTATGTTTTTTTTTAATAAAAATAATGGACTTTTTGCTATTTAGAATTGTGAGATTCAATTTAGCCCCAGGTGTGAAGCCTTAGATACTTAGTTGCGAACTAAGAATTTCTAAGTGTGATTTTTAGAAGCTTTTCTATCTTTTCTTTGTTCCTTTTTCTTTTCCTACCAGCAGATCTGAAATTTCAGTTTCAGACCTTCATTAACATGCGGAAAATCTTAACCAAAATCTATCCTACATCACATAAATAGACTTTGATGTGCAAATCTTAAGATCAAATAATATAGAGTTTGATAGCTAAGAATCAATTACCGAAAATTCATTCCACACCAATTGGCGATTCATGTACTCAAAGCTAACTGCTCGGTTCATATTAGGACTTCCATAGACAAGCCTTGCTCTTAAGATTCTTTCAACCAGATTCCTAAATCTGCATCACCACAGAAAAATAGATTTCAACAACCCCAAACATATCTATGTAATTTCCAACAATGAAAATAAACTTATTTCTAACTGTACATCTTTATCAATCAAATAGGAACACAGACACTTGCACACAAAACAAGAAGAAAAAGAAAAGCTTTAATTTAGTGTTAGACAAGTAAATATCAGAGGAATTCAATTTCTAAAAATGAGTATTATATAGCTATCCATCTAATCCACCCACAAAAGATAACTACTAAATGCCAGCTAGTGTGGTGGCAGAAATCACAACTGCCATGACAAAGGGTTATATTCTATATCCACGGATATACAATTATTTCCAAACTAATCCATAGAGAATGATGACCCATATTGAATAATTTTTACCCAAAAAATATGGATAATACATAGTCATCTTAAAATCAGGATACATGTCATCTGCTCCTTCGTAAAGTAAACCATACAAGTAAAGATCAATATAATCCGAATTCTTTATGCATCAAGAACAATGGATAGTCAATGAATATACAACAATGGACTTCATACCTGTTCACTTGTCACTTTTTTGTCAAACTAAAACATAATGGGACAATAATATTTTCTTTTGCATTAATTGAGTTATATGCAATAAAGTGAGGAAGACATTGATGATCAACCATATAGACAGCCACCTATGGAACACACAACAGTAGTCATCTATCTAATAGAAACTTCAATATTTTGCATGACCTTTTAAAGAACAATTTTTCAGTTCTAACTCTAACTTAGATAGATATTAACCAGCTTTCACAGCTTGATTTTCATATAAATTATGCTTATGAAAATAAGATTGCAAAATTATACCTTCCTGTGTAAAGAAATATGAGTAGGTTGACAAATGATGCAGCCTTATAAAGTCCTTCAATACGTTGTAATAAAACCCATGCTCGCCGTGCCAGTGGCCTCTGAAGAATACAGAAGATAAATCAGCTTCCTGTTCAATCCTCCGCCTACATCGGTAGCAGAATTAGGGGTGGCAAGTGGAGGCCATTCCCCCCGCTAAAAAGAATTTTAGTAATATATATAATGCCCTTTCCAAATTTAAGTTATTTTCCCCCCATGTTAAAATCAAAATAGAAAATATTTATCATATTAAAAAAAGATTACACAACTAAAAGAATGGAAGTACTGAATGACTTGTATTCCACTACCAACTCTCTCTCATCTGGGCACCTTCTTTTCTTCCTTCACCAAAAACCTCTCTAATAGAAAAATAGAATATATTTACTTACAAAAACATGAATTACTGTTGAAATTTCTATGTGAATATGCCTTCTTTGTAATCCTTCCACCCCAAAAAGATAAATGTAGGTTTTCTTAGTTAATATCATTAATTTTTTTATCACTATTTCTTTAAAATATCCTTATTAAGCTTTCTATAAAAAATGCAATCTCAAAATATAAAATGTAAAAGTTAATTGCATATGATGATATCTATGTTAATTAATAAAAGGTATTCTTTACAATTACTTACTAAACTATCCCTTAAAAAGGAAAGTGAACTATAACTTGAGACATATCACAAAGGACAAAAGAAATTAAAAATAAAAGACGAACAATAAAAAGTTTCCCTACCCCCCTTCGGAAATTTCTAGGTCTGCCATCGGACTACATTTTGAGATTGAAAAGAAAATGAAGTTAAAAGAATTACAGAATTTTACCTGTTCAGAATCACCCCACCTACGGAAAGCAGAGAATGACTGCAAACGAGCCCAGATATATTGGCCACCAACAGTGGCAATGCAATACCAAAGTTTCTGAGCCATTGTAAGTCCGGGTCCTTCCAAACCTGTTCTGACTGTAGGAAAAACAGAACATGCCAAAAAGATAGGAAGGTTAAGTAACAGTTCGATAGAAATCTAGCAAGGGACTTGTGCATTTGCTCACTCAGGTATACTTATTTAACTCAAAAACAAATTTGCGAGCTAGAACATGAAATCTGTATAAAATTGAGAACAGTTGATGTTCAAACTATCAATGAAAACTAAGACGAACTCTTGTAAAGTAACAGCGCATGCAGAAAAAAGAGCAGACCTGCATACCTTTTTCTCTGGGCTCCACTGCGCGTTCATCTCTATACCTGAGATTCATAAGAGCATTTCCAGGAGTAGGCTTATCTACCCAAATAGAGAACCTCCAAATAAGAAACTCAAGGAAAGCATCAAGTTCTGGCTCATATTGAAATAACATTCCTGGCTAATCCCAATAGATGAAAGATGAGCAAATTAAACATTGGCTCATGAATAAATATGATACCGAATAATTTGAAAAAAAAAAAAAAACTCTTTAATGTTTACCTTCATTAAAGAGAAGACCTTAACCAATTGCTCTTTTAACATAGCTGACATTTCAATATCCAATCTTGCAGCATCAAATTGATTAACTCTAGATATCGAAATTGGTATTATTGACTGCAATACAAATCCACAAGCAAAGTCACACTATTAAGAAAACAATTAACTTGCACATGAAGCCCAATATTTAATAATCTTTATCAACCATTAAAACCATATGAAATAAAAAATTTTAAAAAAACTTTTATTTAATAATTACATACTGGGCTAGAAACTAGACACTTGTGCGCCATCTATTAAATCAAGCTATCTAAAAGACGATAACTTTTTACCCATCAATTGAAATAGAGATACATGATTGATAACCCAAAGAAGTTGGAAACGCCCTAATTAAAGGGTTGCAAGTGCAAATTGGAAAAAATAAATAAAAACAACCTGGTGAGAGAGAGTGAGAGACTGCCATTGAGGAAGCAATTTTTGATAGGCACGAACCCATTCATGTTCTGCCGGTGGTGAAATACTGGTGCTGCTCATTATTTCGAGGTATTGATTGATTATTGGATTGGTATTATTGGGGGCTATGGAGCTCTCTCTCTCTGCAGAGAGACAGAGAGATGCTGTGCTAAAGCAGTAGTATTCGCAATCACAATACACAATAGTAATTACAAAAGGATGTGCTAGTTGCAGTGCATATTGCTTTTTTCAGGATTTTTTTTAGAAAAGAAAAAAAAAAAAAAACAAATAGGGAGGGGCATTTTGGTCTTATTATATCACTGATCTTCCAGGAAATGGGGGAGGTGTTCGTCATTCTGCAATTACAAATACGAATGCCCTTTGCTTTTTTTGAGATACTGAAAACTGACCTGCGCTGCTGCGTCAGCTAAAATGGACAACTCAAGGTGAAGTGTGTGCGCTTCTCCTGACCTTGGCCCATCTGTCCGGCTAGAAAGTTTCGGGCCATTTCTTGGTGGGAAAATTTTGAGTGAAAACCAAGATCCGAGTGGATGATCAAATTCCATTTTTCTAAAAAATAAATTTTAATCTAGAACGGAACGACTATGAAATAAATAATGTCTTTTGAAGTTTTAAATGACATTTAATATCTTTTATAGTCAAGTTTAATTTTAAAATATATTTAAAAAAACCTTATGTTACTTCTTTTAGATAGTTTTTTTATTAATTTTATTTTTATTGATAAAATATGTGAAATTTTTTTATAGATGAATTAAATATAAAATAAGGGTTAGACCCTATATTTCTAAGTAAAATAAAGAAAGAATGAAAGTAAAAAAAATTAAATACTTTTTTGTGTTTAAATAAATGAAAAAAATTTAATTTATAGAATAAGGAATATGTATCATTTTACACTCGATATATAAATAAAGTCTCGCCTAGTGAGTGGGACTTGCACCTTTCAAAAATAATTATTATTATCACTTGAGTTAGGCGTCGAATGTAATAAATAAAAATTTTAAGAATATGTCAAGAAAGAAAGCCAATTTTTTATTTCCTATTTTGTTATTATATGAGAAGATAGGCACAAGGTACAAAAAACATCCGTGAGCTATTTAGAGATGTTGAATTAAATTCTTTTATTCTAAAATGGCTCAATGTTATCTTCGAACTTTTAAAAGATATAAATCGACCCAAAAATTAACAAGATTAAAATTTTCGTCTAAGACATCTAAGTTCTTTAGAGTTTAGAGTTTATATAAGTATTATTATAAATTTAACATTTAAAATTTAGTTCAGAAAAAATTTTAAAACTATACCTATAAGATATGAATAGCATATGATTTTAAATTATATTATTATAAAATCAGCCAAATAATATATATTTATTATTTTTATTTTATTTTATTTATCTTTAGTATTCGTGAATTGAATAATATTACATATTTTCTATAACAATAAGCGATTTTGATGACATGAAGATCTGTGTTTTTAAAAATATAATATAATATATCAAATATATACCAAATAAATTTTAAAATTTATGAAAATATAATTAAAATAAAAATTTTAAAATATATTTAATAACAAAAATATACTAAAAAGATATCAATAAAATTTCAAGAAAATACTATAATGCAGTTTCAAAATAAAATTATATGAATAAATTTGAAAAATATAAAATATATATAAAAAAGTCACTGTAAAAAAAATTACTCCCATTCCCAAAAATTTATAAATTTATTAATAATAAAAGATATGTTATTATAGTATATTTTTAAAACACAAATCTCTATGTAATCAAAACAGACTGATTGTTATAGAAAATATATAATATCATTCAATTCATGAATACTAAAAATAAAAAAAATAAAATAAAAATAATAAATATACATCATTTGGTTGATTTTATAATAATGTAATTTAAATATTATATGCTATTCATATCTTATAAGTATAATTTTAGAATTTTTTGAATGAAATATTAAAAATTGAATAATATAAATTAAAATAAATTTTTTACATATTTTATTATTATTTTTTTTATAAAATTATAAAAAAATAAAATAATTTAAAATTAAATTAAATTCACAATAATACAAATTAAAGATAATATCCTTTTAGTATCTTATATTTATATTTTTAATATTTTTTATGTTAAAATTTTAAAAATAAAATAAATAAAATAAAAATTTCTTTCACAATTATATAAATTCTTAGAAAATATTTATTGAATATTTTATAGGAAATATATTTTTAATATTTTTTTTTATAAATTCTGAACAAGGCTGTATAAAAAAATTTAAAATAAAAAACATAAAATAATTTAAAGAAAAAGCCACAAACAATTTTTTTTACCATAATATTTTTTAAAGGCAGTGTACCGTAAAACTTCTTTATTATTATATTATTATATCGTTATAGAATAGCTACGCCTCAGGATGATTATTTTTTTGTAAACTGATGGAAAAACACACATATTTTATCTTTTATATTTTTTGACAATTATTCCATGCATATTACTTTTAATCTTTTATTTTAGTTGATGATTGAATAATTATTTTTATTAATATTTGTTAACAATCACCCATGGACTCATTTAATTCTTTTATTTGTCCCATTTTATTATAATTTAATTATTATGCAATTAGTTATTCATTTTTGCATCTATGAATTAAAAAGATATTTAATGTATTGAAATTCACCGTTGCAAAAACATATGTTTCCGCATTAAATTATACAACATTTTACAATTGAGCTCAACTTTTTTTTTGTTCTGCCTAAAGAAAACATTAATTTTTGCTAAATGATGTCTAAAAGATGGCAAGAGAGAAAGAAGTGTAGCGCTAAATAAAAACTATACCACTAAATTAAAATTGAAATTCGGAAAAATAAGAAAAGAAAACAGTTTTTACAATTTCAAATTCTCCATCTTACCCCTAAAAACCCCGCCAAATTCCTTATCAATATCGTCAGCCAGCTTTCCCTCACCCATCCTTCTTAGCGCTTTACTCAAAACACTAATCACATACACATCACCAGGCCACGTGTCACCACACCCACTTCTCCTCAACATTTCAACAATCTTAACCGTTGATTCTTTTCTCTCAGCATCAACAACACCTCTAATCACTCTCAACAATCCTCTATCGCTCTCCCACTTTATCATCTTTTCATCTTTCGCCAAATCATCAATCAAACGGTCGATATCTTCCTCCAATTTGTTTCTTGAAAGAGATAAAATGACGTCGCCGTAGATATTCAGGTCAATCTGGTTAGGGTATTCTGATCGGAGAGTGGAGAGGACGTGGAGAGCTAGGGGACAGAGATCTTGACGGAGGAGCTCACGGACGATTGAGAGGAGGTCTGATTTGATTAAGCGTGAGAGGTTTGGCGGCGGTGATTTGGTGGATGAGCGTTTTAGTGATTGTACGGCTAGGATTGCTTCTTTGCTTAAGATTCGGCCTTTTACTAGCGGTCCGCGGTTGGAGCGTGGACCGGCGCCGCAGCGGACGGTGGTAGTAGTGAGGGCAGTTTGTGGTTTTGTTAGAGCATTGGGAGAGAGGAAAATGAGGTTTGGATGAAGAGAAGAGAAAGCCATTGAGAGAGTGTGCCTGTGTTTTGTGTCGTGATTGGTGAAAAGATGAAATTTGATGTCTGCCTGTGTTACGACGAAATGACTCTGTTGTCTCTGGGAAGAGACTAGAAAAGAAAGGATTAGACATGGTTAAAAAAATAAAAATAAATAAATATTGCGTCGACAGCAGGATTCGAACCTGCGCAGGCAATGCCCAACAGATTTCGAGTCTGTCTCCTTAACCACTCGGACATATCGACCCCCCCATTTGATCTGTACAGCTTTACTTATAAATCTGTATAGCAAGCATGACAGGTGGAGTAAATCAGAGCCTCCAATAGGGCCTAGAAGTTGGAAGATGGGCCTAAGCCCATCGTATATGACGGTCCAAAAAAAGCTAAGTACCTTGTAAACCAAACTTGGATGAAATTGAAGTATGGGGATGGAAATTTTCTTTCCTAAGATACCCGAGGAACTTGTTCATAAATGAAAATTTTCTATTTTCCCAATTTTATTTTTCTACTTCTACATGGCTATTGCTTTTCATTAGTTCAAACCCAACATTCAGCTTCTATTCATTGCCATTGTTGTATCTTACATTCTATTAACGTTTGTAATGTGATTAGGAGGCGGTAATTTAAGAATGTCATGTTTACTTAGTGTTATCATTTTGAAAGAATTAATCATCAATTCATTAATTCAGTAGTCCAATGTTATATTTTATAGTACATGAGTATCCCTCTGTTGTCAAATAAATAAATAAATAAATAAATAAATAAAGTGGATAAAGCCATCATGTTTCAAGTGATTGGTGGCTAAAATCTCGCTTTGATGTGTGATCGATAATCCTACAAAATCATGTGCTGATAAACTTTATAGCACTCTCTCTTTAATTAGTCATTTCTACTAACATGGCAGCACTTTTCACCAGATAAAATATTCCAAACAATATCATAAGCACCAACATCAAACTTTTATCATAATTCTTGAGTGGTGAGAAGGACTCAGCCTCCATTTTACTTTACACAGATGCTTTTGTTTTTCTCTGGTTAAGCTAACATATATAACTGCATCCTGAAAATCATTAATGGATGTGTGTTACTGCGACATCAATAATCTGTAGCAGCTAGCAAGATCATTCAATTAGCATCACCCCTTTCTCTATTATCAATCTGCAGAGTGAAAACTAAAATGTGTCGGCAGATGTCCACTAATTAGGAGGATTTGGACCACATGTCTTTGAACCAAAATAATGAACTTAACTGTATGGAATGAGACATATAGATATATATATAGTTCTTTTGTTAGCATACTAAACAGCATTACATAAGTGGATAACGTTGAGGTACAGCTTAAAATTCTAATGGGACTATGTAATTGAATTTTCTACTTTGAATATGAGAAGATAATGAAGGTATCGAACTCTGATTATAGTGCAATTTCTAACTCTCTTTTGATGTATAACTTTTAGTGGCTGAGAAATGAGGGGGATTAACTCTATAAATAGGAACAGTAAAAGAGATATTTTTGGCCTAAATAGAATGATTTGACACTATGATCAAGATTTTATGGTTTAATTTTTCCAGTATGTACATTGCCATAACTTCTTATTCTTAATATGCTATGATTAGGTTTACATCATTATCGTTAAATGCTTTTTCAGAGAATAAAACATAATTTCTCATTAAGATTTCGAACTACTTCACTTATATACTAAATTCCCTGATAAGCATTTCTTGATGATGATTGATTTGCCATGTGCGCATGGCCATAGGATCAAACCTTAATGCAGGATCTTAAGTTTCTACTTCTGAAATGACTAATTCTTACTTGAAATTGCATACAAGATTTTAAACTACTAGACTGGAACATGGCTTGAGCGCTCCAACCTTACGTGAAAAATTCATAACAATTTTGGAAGGCCATACTGGACCATATATATATATATATATATATATATAACTTAAGTGAAAAACCTTTTATGTGGCCAAGTGTCTTTACACCTAGTAGATTAAGTCTATATAATAATTTTTTATTTGTTTCAAGATTTCAACACGTATACTTTTATATCTCGATAAGAATTATAGTCCCAATTAAGTCAGTTATAAGTAAAAATAAATTCTCTATTATAATAAGTTATAAACATTTTAAGTCATGCTTTAAAAAAAATTCATATGTATAGTAATATTTAGACCTAATAGTCTAAATAAATTAAATATTTACGAAATAATTTAGCAAATAAAGTGCAACTTTGACCTAATTGAATTTTTTTCTAAAATTAAACAACATAAACAGTAACACAAATGCTATTCAATTAGAAACTGAGAAATTCAAATTGATGGGTTCTAATACCATATTATTTATATAAGTTACTAAATTGCATTCCCATTGTTTAATTTTGACCAACAACTCAATTTAAAAAAAAATTACATTTAATTGGCCAAATCATGGCTAAATTGATAATTTTAAAAAAATTAATCAAAATAGTAAACTACTGCAAATATTTGAATTTTTTAGACTATTAGGCCTAATATTTATATGTATAACTTTAAAAAATATATATCATGCTATATGTTGTCTTACTGTAGTATTATTATCTTATCAATTTTATTTGTATAATATAAAAAAATATTTATGTATTTTATATCTGATTTTTATCATTTCACTAATAAAATTAAGTATTAAGTCCAAAAAAAATATTACTCAAACTTCCATTAAGTTATAATCTCCTTACCATCATAAATTTTATTTGGTCCCAATTATATTACTATATACTTTGTGATTATTCTATAATTATTTTTGCCAATAGGTTGCTCTAATTAAATAGCTTGCATGAGTGATTATATTGACTATATTTTGCACACAAGTCAATTCTCATTATGTTCTCCAACACCCAGCACTTAAAAATCAAATGTGCTGCAGTTCAATATCCAACTCCCATCGACACTCAGTAATATCTTGACAAATTTCATTTTCTTGAGCATTTGTAGCCTTCCGATATCATTTCACCTTTTGAACATTCTTTCTCCTTTCAGATTTAAAGATTCGGGATATATATAACCCATTTTCTTGATATAAAAATTGTCTTTTTTTTTCTTTTCCTTAAAATGGTAATGAACTAAGGCTAGTCTTTATTTCCTTAGAAACAATCAATCAAGAACTAGCTATAGCTTCTAGTCATGTATAATTTAATCTGGTTAGCAGCATATCCTGTATGACATATGATAAGTGTGATAGAAATAGATGAGTGGAGAAAAATCATGCACTTTTCCAGATTCCCTAATCAATCAATGCATACATAATAAGGTCTAGATTGTTCCTGCCAACAGAAAAGAAAAAGACTATAAACCTATATATGGAATCACAATATAAAAGGTGGATATTGCTTGTGGTGGGTTTATATGAATAAGGAGATGGGGCAGTAACAGTGGCACCTACTAACCAAAATCTTGCAAACACTTAGTCTTCTCACAGAATCCCGAATTCTGTAAAAGAGAAGAGAGACTGTCAGGATTCAAACCCTTCAATTCTGTACTACGACACAGGCGCTTAACCACAGCGCGACCTACATAATAATGCTTAATTAGCATGGAACATTAGTCTTATATATTTAGGAATGCTGCAACTATATTTTTGTCGTCTGGAAATAGTGATGATAAAAGATAAGAGCATGCCATAGTATTATTAGGTCGACATCATTGTCTCTGAACATGAATGACTAAACATGTTCGGTTCAAACTATATAACTTCTGCTTCACGAAATCTTTCACTTTCTTTAAACATTGATGATTAACAGTCCTGAAAAACCAAATTAATCATAGTTTGCAGTACAAATCTCTGAGAAATCCCATCGGTTGTTATGATAATTAAGATTTGGATTATATATATATATATATATATATATATATATATATATATATATATATGTTCGATTAATCAAGAGGCATGACAGCTTTTATTGTCTTTGGATTTTGTTAGAAATAGTTTGGTATCTACTTTTTTTGGCAAGATATGTAAAAAGGGACCTACGAGATTATCGCTGTCTTAACCAGTGACATGCAATGCATCCTTAATTGAATTGAATGATATATGTATTGTAATGTGCAATTTGGACCTCACCAATAATGCAGTTTTATCCCTAAATATGTTGCCCTACCAAAATAGGACCAAATGCACATGGAGGATTTAAATCATCCGGCTGGCTTAGATGATCCCGACTGTCGGGGAACTAAAAGGTAACCAAATTAACATAGAATTTGCCAAAATATTTCTAATAGTAGAGTTGGATAAGGATGTGTTCTTCTGTCTCCATTCATCTACTTTCATAAATTTAGAAAAAAAAACATATATTTTCCTGTCGATTCATTTATTATAATTGATATAAAATATTCTTCAAACTTAGTTTCGAGTCTGATTAACACCGATAAAGAGTTATGTAATTTTACTAGGCTCAATTTGTATCAAATATTTTTATTATAGGTTTTTTCCAAAGTTTAAAGCCTTGACTAATCTGAAAAAGAAATGTTACAGTAGCCTTTATTTGGGTTTATTTGACAGATTGGTCAAGGGTTGTAGTAATAGAGAAACGATATACATTAGCTCCTGAAAGTTTGGATTGATATTAATGGCCTTCATTTTTCTTTATTCTTTCATCATTATTATATACACATATATCAAATATGTTAAAATTACTATACCAAGTGTAGGCACCCTCAACGGTCGCGATCAAACATGCCAAAAAAAAAAGAAAAAGGAAAATTCCATGTCCTTTTTTTCTCTTTCTCTTTGCAGAATAATGGAGCCATTGCATCACTGCTTCAATCGTGCAGATTAAATATATAAACAGTAGATAAGACAATAATAATGCTGCGTTTGATGTATATCTATTAATCTAGTTTACATCCACTCATATTACTCATGGTCACTGCACCAAGAAATTAACCTAGCAGGCGCAGCCATTATAGTGGGATCAGAACATAGGAATTCCAAATAAGTTTCATATGCACACAAGAAAAGGAAAAAAAGAATAAGGGTTTATTATTGTTCACTGATAGAACCAATTCAGAGGAAAGCAGTACATATATAACCAGTAACAAGGTGGCCTACCATGGCTATAAGACTTTCCAATGCCCTTCTATTAGAGATGGGAATTCTTCCTCACCATATGAAATTATGTGTGGGCCTGCAAATATGCTTTCGAGATTATTGTTTTAGTGGCTTTTTTCTTTAAAAACATATTTTTAATGCTATTATTATACTTTTCTAATTTAAAACCTGCCAGTGAATATCATGATATTCAACTAGATCATTTGGCGCAGTTATAATAACACAAAACTGTTCTTTTTCTTTTTCTTTTTGACAAAGAAGCAAAGACTAAGTCTTAGAACAGAAACGGGAACTCTTCTGCTATATCATGATCAAGCCAAGAGAGTAAATCAAGCGGGGCTTGCTGCAAGCTACAAATTAACAGCATGAGCTTCCAATCTACCTGCTGCATGGTTGGACTATATAAATATTTTTGATAGTAATTGAAACACTCAGTCCACCGAGTCACGAGTACTTAAACGAGCGACTGCCATACTATCTGACACATATCGAGCTAACTAGGGACACCCAATTGTTCCACAAGAATAAGGCCCTCGTAAACCCTCCATAACAGGTTATTGAACATAAACCAATATCCATTGGGAATTCCTGCCCCCCATCTTCCATCTTCCGGCATATCCATGTCCGCTCGACTTATTTGAACAAGACTTAAAATGTTTGATCTATTCTGTTTCTCCTTTTGATTTATTAGAACTTTAATCATAGATTCAACATGTAAGATGATAATCTTAAAAATAATTTACATTTTATAGATTAAAATAATAACTTTTCTCTTATTAAAGCGACAAGGAGCACCTTTGGTTTCTTGAGGCTTGCTCGTAAAAATGTAAACATGTAAGAAAAGCTTTACCAAGTGGACGGCGAAGCTGTAGAATCTGCCTCCAAATCATCCACCATCAATTTCATATCATTTTCAGTTTTTCACTCTTTGACACGGAAGTCAGAAATTGGAGGGCCTGTGTCTTACATCAAAAGGAAAAATAAATAAAAACAATTCTACAAACAGAATTTTTCTTTTTGAGGAACAATTTGAATCTCTCGCTCTCTCTTTCTCTCCTTTTCTTTTTTTTTTCTCCCTATTGCCTCAGCTTACCTTTGGCAACTTGTGCTCACTGTAGCTATGGTGCCCAGCAAGTAGGTCCCATCTTTTCCTTTTAAAATAAATTAAAAATTATATTTTTATTTTATTAATTTTTTTATTCACATTGCATGTAAATATTAATAATTAAAATTATTATTATAAATTTGTTATTTATAGTCTTTCTCATATAATTTTTATATATATTAACTTAAAGATTAAAAGAAAATTCCACTTACATTCATTGCTATAACATATTTTAGAACAATTTCGATTAATAATAAATATTAAATTAAAAAAAGTAACTAATAGATAAATAACATCTAACACAAAGAAAAAATAATACTTTTTCACAAAATGTTGCTCTATTTTTAAGTTATATGCTCAAATTACTTTCAGCAGCTTTTTATTATTTGCATAGTCTCTTTTTATATTACTTGATTTGTTTTCTTAAATTTAAATAGCTAATTAGAAATAAGATATATATTTTAAATAGAGTTATATATCTCAAATATTTATCTATATTTTTTAATTAATAGTGTCTTGTATCCGAAGGATGCACCAAAATATATCTTTGATACTTACTCAAATAAAGCTAAAATTAATTACATTATTATTAGTTAATTTAGTAAAATATCAATAGAAAATGTATTTGTGAAAATGCTCTCATAATAAACTTAGACCGTGAAATTGAATTAAGTTAATATATGAAAATGTATAAACAATTTTACTTACCAAATTATGTTTTTTATTGACCAAATGATCCATAGGTGATAGGGCTGAATCTATATATATATATATATATATAGTAAAAGGAAAACAATCTTCTTGCTACAAAAACATGGCTTTTATTAGTTCCTAATTCCGCTGGCATTATTAGGGTATAAACTCATTTTGCCCTACAAGAATTCTCATTTGGGCGTGTCTAAAATTAATGGCTCCTTTCCGTAAACAGCAATTATATTGCATGCCATCTTTTACTACATAGTTATTCTTTTTCTTCATTGTTGTATGAGAAAAGGGTAAAGAAAACAACTCATTGCAAAATGGGTATATCTTGTTTTTCTTCTCCCTTTTTCTCTTTGTGATCTTTATCCTACAAAATGAAAATAAAAAAGAGAAAAAGAAAATAAAAAGAAAAGGTTAAGATGATATAGATGATCCATCTTGCATATGAAATGCACTAGCTAGTACCCTCGAGTAGTTATCCATAAGATGGGACCAAATCTTATTCTTACTTAATCAAAGTGCTAGTCCAATTTTGTACCTTTAATATATTGGCGTGGGGAGCAACTGGGTCACCTTCCTCTTTCAACTAGGTTTCTTCTATAATTTATTGCCAAGGCATCTTACTTACTCTATATAACTAAAATTATTAACCCTCTTAATTTCAACACAAATTGATTGCAACACCATGAAACTGACTGCATAAGTATACAACAGCACTGAATTGTTATTATTATTATTATTATATTCAATAATATGATAAGTAAATCTAACTTATTAAAAAAGATACAAAACTCAAAAAGTTTATAAAAATGGTGAATAATGATAACAGTAAAAACCCTTATTAGGAAAAGGGATTATTACAAGGAAAACACTAAGTATTAACTTTATACAGAGTCGCAACTTTGTTGGAACCATTGGAGAAAGAATTATAATATCAATATTAATCTTTTGAGGACTTCCTTTTAGATGCGTTGTTTCAAGTAGTGCAAAGATAGGGATGTGAGTTAAGAAGAAGGAATATAGACCGACAATATTCATTTACACTTATCTTTCTTTTTTCTTTTTTCTTTGTTTGAAAAAAGAAAAAAAAAAAAGAACATAAAGATGGTGGAAGTAAGTGCAACTTACACACCGAAAGAGATTCATGGATTCTCTGGCCCTGTAGAAACTGCAACCTGTCAAATGTTCCAGGTTAAAGTCTTCAGAGGGTTACACATCAATTTGAAGGTTGGAAACTATATTATATATATCTGTATATGTGTTTTATAAATGGTACAATATATGATAGGAGATACCATAATTTCATTAATTAATTTCTATTGAAGAATAAAGTATCTCCTATCCATTAACCATTAAAATTTGTAACTAATTAATCATATTTAATTTTATTAGTCTCTCCACATCCATAAACAGTATTGTAAGTGCCAGGAAAGAAAAACACTATTTTCAGTTTAGAAATGAGAAAATCTTACTCTCATACTAATCGATGGAATACTCTAATTAATTTTTTTTTTAAATAAACATTAAGATTTGCTCATAAATTCTAAACATTTTTTTTTTTTGTATACATATCTAGAGTTAATAGAATGTGCACCGGGCAGAACCTTTACAGATAGCAAAGCAGTCCCTCAAAAGTTTTAACACAACTGTATATATAATATTCGAACTTGAGACCTTAATTAAGCTAGAAGAAATCCTAAATATCTTTTTCAACGATAATGTTACAACCAATCTCTTTATTTTTTAGAAAAGATTAAAAGATAGATTATATTTTATTTTATTTACAACTATTTATTTTTTTTAGTTTAATGTAAATTTCTTGTACTTCCTAAACTACTTATCACTATCAAATTCAACTTAATTTTTAATTTTAATTTTTTAATTTTTAACTTGCATTATATGTTTTGTTATCGTATGTTGTTTTCAAAAGTTATAGCTCCCAAAATAATTTAAATTAAAAATTAATTATTAGAGTAGTCAAAATAATTTGTTTATAAATCGCCTTTTCATAGGTTGTTGGCCATTAAAAGAGAAAAGAAATTAAGTTTAAAAGTCTAAATTGATGGATATCTTTTTTCTAATTTTCTTTTGTAATTTGCAACAATAAATTATATTGTTGTAAATTCCTTTAAATTTAATGAAGAATAAATCAACTCATCTTAGCACATTACAATGTGGCAATAACCACATTCATTTTTTTTTTCTCTTACATAAAGAAAAACATTAATTGCCTCTTTGGTAAATGACAATACTTGCCTTTTTAATTTTTTTAAAAAATATTAAGAATTTTATTTTATTTATTTCAATTTTTGCCCACATAATATTATATATAATATTTTTATTAAAATATATATTGATATTTTAAAGTTAAGAAACAGTTTTATAAAAATAATATATACTATTTCAAATAAGAAAATATAAGTTATATAATATATTTTTTAGGCTTCATAACTTTAATTTATCAGGTATTTTAAAAGGTCTGCAATTTGTATTGGAGGAGATTTTCCTTTTGCAGGATTTTATTTCATTAAATTTATCTTATAAAATTTGTTTAATAAAGCAGTCTTAGGCAAAGACTCTTCCTTTATCCAATTTTTCTATTGTTGAAGCCCTTCTTCCTCTAAAACAAAAACAAAAAAAAAAAAAACAATTAATTTTACTGTATAAGTATTTGATAAAACATGCTATTTTATATTTTAAATTAAAGTACCTCATAAATTGAACATCTATATATTTTTTCGTTATAGGGTTATTTACTTAAAAATCAAATATCTTTCTTATGACACAGAAAGTTAGAGATTCAAAGCATTCTTTTTAAAAAGAAATTGACGTCCTTATAAATTATTTATACAGTGTATAATTGAAATTTATTAAATTTGTTTTATTTACAAATGAGTTTTTAAATTAAATGTATTAAATAATAATTACAAAATTCATTTTAAAAGAAATAAATATTATACTACAAATAAATTATAATAAAATTAAAAAAGAGAATACATAGTAGTCGAGAGTATTTTAGTATGACTTACCAATTAATATGAAATTATTAAAAAAATTATATATTTTATTAAAATTTAATTTAATAATAAATAATTCAAAAATTTAATTATATAAAATTATAAATGAAATTTACTTAAGTCAAACAAATAAATTAAATTCACACATAAATTTCATAAAATTTGATGGAGTTTATTTAAACTAAACCACTACAAGTTTATTTGAATATGATATTATATTGGATATGATAATGACCTGAACTAGGGTTCTTTTACTTCAGACATGAATTAGAGTTGTGTCTCGATTAGTTTAGCAGATAAAATCACATAATATAATCTTAAATATATAAAACATTAAAGTTATCCTCCATCATATCATATATTCATATATAAGAAAAAAGAAAACTAAAATATCAACTATCTCAAGCAGCTCCATTATGTTAATCAAGTAATTAAGTCATACATTAGGCAAATAATTAAAAAATAAAACCCATAATTTTTTTTATTTTTTTTTTTTGTTTCTGGAAAAAGAAAAGACCTATTGTTAACATCACTAGATGAAGAAAAAAGAATATAAAGTGAAGCTTGTTGGGTAGAAATATACAAGGGTAGAATCAGGAATAAGGTATGCTGTGGATAGTTGCAAGCCTGGAATAGTTTACAAATGTTCAAGAAAGCAATTTGACAACTCAAGCAAAAGCAAAAGCAAAATCTTGCAGTAGAGAGGAGGAGGCATCAATATCTCAAAATTGACCTATTATTATAATGCTATAGATTCTATACACCATTTATTCCTTTTGCTTACTCAACAAATGCATTTTCTACAACTATATATATATATATATATATAAGAGGCACACACAGAACTTTGCTCTTACTATATGTAACTTCAATGTCTGATTCTCCTCTTTAATTGTTGAGTTAAAACAGAATAAAAAAAGTATTTTACCAAACGCAATTTTAGTGTGCATCTTATTGTTTCATAACCCACTAATCACTATCATGTTATGCTTTGCTCTCCGAATAAGTTAAGAAATCTTTGATTTTTATTAGAAAAATATTAATTTATTATGTATTATATAATTATGGTTGTTTTTATGCACCATTATGAATTCATCCTTTTCCGTATTTGCAGTGATCATAATAAAATAAACATATTAAAAATTGGTCTATTAGGTCATCAACCAATAAGAGGTCAAATTAACATAATACTTAAAAAAGTGATATAATAGTCAATAAAGAATTGCTAATGATGAATTAAGGATCTCATTACATTGCTAAAATGAGCTAATATGTATATATATATATATATATATATATAGAGAGAGAGAGAGAGAGGTTTGTTATGTAGAAGCACGCTTGAACATGGGATCTTTCTTCTTAAAAGTTGATTGGATGTTTCAGATAACACTTTTTTGGGTGGATGAGACAGCATCTTAGGTGTGAAGATTATGCATAGTTTGCAATCTTTAATTAAATCCTATAAAGCTGATTTTCTTAACATTTTTTTAATTATGCAATATATGTTGTTCAACTATGAGATCATGTTATTAAAGAAGCAGCCCTCTCTATTATATATTGCAATTAAATTGATGATGATGATGATGATGATGATGATGATGATGATGATGCTTGCCTAACAGTGGCTGCTCTATATTTCCATCACTTGGCTGCTTCGTAATTGATTCAATGAACTTACCCTAAAATAAAAAATATAAGAAAAGGAAGAGCAAAGAATAGAGGCCCCTCTTTTTTTTTTTTGGATGATAGAAAGAGACAGTTAAATTTATTATAAATTGCAATTTTTATGAGGCACTTTAGAAGATAGAAATGAAAATATATATATGAAAAAGTAAAAGAAATGAAATGACAGCGTTTTATATAAGAACACTTTTGTTTTACTATTTATGATTTGATTTTTGTCTAATACCATTTCTCTTCCTTTATTTTTATTTCAATATATTGGTTTCAAAAGAATGATATACACATATTTTATTTTAATTTATTTCTCTAGTACTATTTGGGTCCTTTCTAAAAACACAATTGAGTAGTTTTACTAATATTAAATTAGCTGGTAGTTAGCACTCATTTCAGATTTATAACTATGATTTAAATATGCATTATGTGCAATTATAAAAGGAAATGAGAATGCTCTAAATATATTATTCATAAAAAAGAATTGAATGACTAATCATTTGATGAATATTTATGAGTATTTCAAATGAATAAAATCAATAATTTAGAGTCCTTATTTATTTATAATTTTCAAGCTTAAAATATAAAATTGTTAATGATTTATTTTCATATAATAATGTCTTCACAAAGATCACTCATTTTTTAAAATAAAGAGAGAGTGGAAATAGCATGGACAAGAGTGGAAAGTGGTAGTCTAATATAGAATTCTAAAGGTTTTACCTTTAGGAGACCAACGGTAAACGGTATATTCAAGTTACCGCTTACTGGAAACAAGTCAATGGGTCGACGACCCAATCATGACGGGTTTACTCCCGTCAACACCAGCAACGAGACGCCGTTATGTTCCCCAGACCAGCACAAGCGATGACGTGGGCGTATCTTCAGCGTTGAAACAAAATACATTTTCACTTACCGTAGGATCTGTTGCTCGTGATTTCCAGTTTGGATTACGCACAATAATTACGATAAGATACAGGCGTGGTAACAAAAAGATTCACCCCCCGACATAATTAACCTTAAAACTAGAAATTTACCCGACATTTTACTGACAGAAACAGTAAAAAATTTCAGAAGTAAATCAATCAGAAAAATCATTTCTCTGAACCTGCAGGCTGTACAATAGTTTCTTTCCTTTTTTTAATTTTTTTTTACTTCACATCGTCCCTTTATTTATTTTTATTTCGTCAACAAATAACGTAATTTTTATTTCACAATTTATCATTTTTAATTCCATAAAGATTTGAATTTGATTCAAATTCATGAATAAATATTTCTTTTCTTAAATAGTAATTGGTATAATAAAAAATAAGCTCGAATTTAAAATAAATAATGTATATTATAAATTTATTATGTTAAGAATATATAAATAATACATATTATTAAAATTTAAAAATTTAAAATATTGAATCTCAAGCAAAATTGTTGATTCTATAATATAAATAGTTATTTGTTATATTTATAAAATGTAAAAAAATTTATTAATACGATGGCATCGAATAGATTTTAATTGAAATATTTTATAATTTTTATTCCTATAAAAATATTCACATGCTTCTTTTATTTTCAAATAAAATGAACAAAAGAATCTTAAAACAACAGGGAAATTTATTTCATATTTTCTGTGAACAATTGTTTTTTGAAAATGAAAATCTATTTGTTCCATATTGAGCTGCCTATTTCAGTTTTCACTTTACTGTTATGGTCTGAGGGTTCTGTCAGCTTTCCAGCAATTTCCCACAATAAAAACACGAACAAAACAAAAATTATGTAATAATTCTGAAACAGAAATTTAAGAAAAAAAGATAAATTTTAGTGAAATGAAACGAAAATCTTATTATGAGTGATCATCAAAGATCTGAAATTTTGTCTTGGCCTTTGATATTTACAAGTATTTGTTCCACGTGCTATACATATATAGCTTAGGCATTTTAAGATTACAAATACAAATTTCCCGTTTCACATTATCATCATTTGAAAAATTCAATAAATATATATATATATATATGTTAAATATTTATTTATAATTTACCAATCAGGAAAATGTAAAAAACAAATTAATAGACTTTTAAATATTATAAAATTTATTCTTTAATGTTAAAAAATAAATTTTAAATTAAAATGATCTGAAAAGTAAAAAGAAAAGGTCTATTTAGTCCCTCCTTCAAAATTTTGGAGGGTATTTGAGCCTTATTTCAGTTTTTTATCTATGCTTTAAGAAACTGTGAAACTCAACTGGATTTCAGTTCAATCTAATCATCAATTTAATCTTTCTTTCTTGCCTTTTAGTTTGTGGTAAGGCTGGCATTGAAAGGGTTTTGTTTCGAACATCCCAAAAAAGGGTTAATTATTATTATTATTTTTTTTGAAATTCTTTTTATACAGAAATCTAATATTTATATATGAAATGAAGAGCAAAGTATAGCTACAGAAAGGCCAAAGAAGCTTCTTTTTCTGCATCAACAAAAACCAGTTCTTAGCAGAACAAACCACCAGACTGCTTTTCTTTCTTTCTCTCTGAAGACCATTTTCCTGTTCTTGTTTATAAACTTTCTTGCAATCTTTTTTCTGGGTTATATTTGTTGTAGTTGTTTCAAAGTTAACAACTTTGATGTCTTCTGTACCAAAAGAACATGATTACATAGGCTTATCAGAGACTTCTCCTATGGAAAGAATCTCTGACAAGCTTTCCTCTTCCCCTTCCTTTTCCTCTTCTTCTTCTTCTTCTTCCTCTACTACAAATGAAGAGAACAGTAACAAAAACAAGACTTGTCTTAACTTAAAAGAAACTGAGTTAAGGCTTGGTTTGCCTGGTTCTCAATCTCCAGAAAGAAAGCCCCTGTCTTTGCATACTGGGGTTTCTCTTTTTGGAAAAGACATTGACACCACCAACAATAACAACAGTGCTACTAATGGTAATGGGTATTCTTTTTCTCTCAGTAGCCCATTAAAGAGTTTAGTTTCAGGTGCTAAAAGAGGTTTCTCAGATGCCATTGATGGTTCTACTACTAATTGGGTTTTCCCTGTTAATAATGGATCTGACATTGATTTGAGTAAAGGTGCTGTCTTATTCTCCTCAAGAGGTGATAATGGTAATAAGAATAATAATAATACCCAGAAATCCTCTATACCTGCTGGGCTAGCAAAGAAAGATGTGGTTGTTGCTGGTAATATTATTGCTCAATCTCCAAAGCCAGTTTCTGAGAAGAACAGTCAAGTCTCCAGTGGTGCAAATGAGAATGGTAGTGCTCCTGCTGCAAAGTAAGTTCGCCTTTACCAACAATTTCTACTTCAAATTAGTTTCTTTTACTTGTGTTGTTTTTGTTTGTTTGTTACTTTGTATGTTCCTTCACCAATCTTTAATTGCAGTGATAATTGTGGAAGAAACGAAACAGTGAGCTAATTAAACCATTTATAATGTGTTTCTTACTGCTCGTCAGCGGTTAAAATTAATGGAGAAGAACTATTCTCAGGTTTAGCTGCTGTGTTGTACTTAAGGCAGTAATATTATTAATTGTGCTTGGTAACTTAATTTCTCAGTTCATTTTCTTTTCTAATTACGTGTCCTTTTCATCTGTTTTTTTTATATATAAAAAAATTGATTTTTCTTTCCTCTATTTCTTATTTCTTTTAGCTTTAATCAAACAATCAAGAGTTTATATGATTCCGACTAGAGAAGAAAATTACGCTAATTGGTTCAATTGAGCTCTATTCGCCTATCTTGATCAGTTGATGTTTTCTGTCGATTAACATTTAAATTTCTGTTTAGTTGTCACTTTCTTTGATACTTACCATGGCAGCATTTCATTTTTATATGTTTTACTTGTCTAGTCTCCTACGTGAGTGATTTGGTTTGAATTAATTGATTTCTAGAGTTCTTTTCTTGTTTACTTCATTTTTTATCCCTCTGATTTTTATATTTTCCTTCAGTTTTGCAGCTTTCATCCATTCCTTGGCCTAACAAAGTCAATTTCAAGGGTATGGTAATGTTTGGTGAATACTGATGCAAAAGTTTCTGTAACAGGGCACAAGTGGTAGGGTGGCCACCTATTCGATCATTTCGGAAGAATACCATGGCCTCTAATGTGGCAAAGAACAATGAAGATGCTGAAGGCAAATCAGGATCTGGGTGCCTCTATGTGAAGGTTAGCATGGATGGTGCACCATACCTCAGGAAGGTTGATCTCAAGACCTACAGCAACTATGTAGAACTCTCATCTGGACTTGAAAAAATGTTTAGTTGTTTTACCATTGGTATGCCTTATTCTCTCTCTCTCTCTCTCTCTCTCTCTCTCTCTCTCTCTCTCTCTCTCTCACACACACACACACACACACACACACACACACTCTCAAATGCATGTTTGTGCACATTTGTATGTGCCTGCATTCACAGTTATTAAGCAATATTTTCCTTCTGTTAGTTTGGTGCTGGAAAGGGAGTGACTTGCTTAAAACAAGAAATGTGAAGTCCATTGTTTTTTAAATCTCAGAAAAATATAATATGTTCCATGTAGCAAGAGTAGGACCACCGATATTGCACCTTTAGAGCATGTATCCGCTCTCTTGACTGGATTTGATAATATTGTGGTTAACTGCATCTGCCTTCTATTCTATACGGTAGTATAGAATTGTAGTATCAAATGTTGCTACTAAATAATTTTTGCTGTGACGATTTTCTTGTGGGTTGCTGCAATAAAATATTAAAATGAGAAACCGATTGTACTGTGATAAGCTTTTGTCTTAGCAGGTTCAGAAAATTCTGCCTGCTAAAAGAGACTTGCAAGGCATAATTAGGTTTGCAGAAGTTATGTCGTTTTTAACCTGCTCCACCAATAGGATTTTGGGAGTTGTTAGTTTAAAAGAAGTGAAGAATGTTTTTGTTTCTAGGGAAAGCATTTCCAGTCAACTCTATGCATTACAGACATGATTGCTTAATGACAATTTTATCTGTGAAAATTCCCATTTATGTGCTTGAAAATGTTTGAAAGGTTGTTGACTTGTGTGGTGATTGTGATCCAGGGCAATGTGGTTCTCATGGACTTCCAGGACGAGATGGTCTGAGCGAGACCTGTTTAAAGGATCTTCTTCATGGTTCTGAGTATGTTCTCACATATGAAGATAAGGACAGTGATTGGATGCTTGTTGGTGATGTCCCCTGGGAGTAAGTTCTAAATTGTAGTTTTACAGTTCTTAAAAATTACTGTAGATCTTAAGCTTGAGGAGTCACTAGGCATAAGCTGTTGTGCAACTTGTTTGCAATATCTTGTGATGGATAACTTTTAATCTACATTTCTACTATGAAGTCTAATAATTTATAACCAAACATCAGCCATGCATTACTCCCTTCTGATTAAGTTGTTCTATGTTATTACAGGATGTTTACTGAAACATGCAGGAGACTCAGAATCATGAAAGGTTCAGAGGCAATTGGGCTTGGTAGGTCCGCCTAGATTTTTTTTCTAATCACGTATCATGAACCCCAGTAATCTGTTATGGTGTTTTAATGTAATTAGATGAACTTGCTTGTTTTTGTTAACATTGACATGTCTCAACTTTTATGCATATGCTTAGAAATGGAGTTTGATCCTTGTGTCTGTTTGCAGCTCCAAGGGCCATGGAGAAATGCAAGAGTCGTAATTAGTGTATAATAAGCAAGGAAGTTCAAGAAGTTTCTGAAATTCCGGGAAAGCTGAAGAGTGTGTCAAGTTGAGCGCTTTGCTCATCAGCAATATATATGTATGGAAATGTCACAAGTTTGCTGTATTTACTGAACTAAAAACCAAAAAAAAAAAAAAAAAAAGAAAAGAAAGAAAGAAAAAAAACCAAAAAAGAAAATCTACAAGACAGGATTTAATTGAAGACATTGTTTTAAGTTTCCTTAGTTATTCTATTAGCTTTTCTTTCCGTATGTACTTCAATGTCTCTGTAAATTAAGGGATTGCTTGCTGATTATTACATCCCATCTCTCTTTTTGAATTGCCAGCCACATTCTGTCTGGTTTAAATTCTACGTAAGATTTATTATATTTATAACAGATTTTTAGTAAAATTCATTTACAAATTTTGATGTATAGTTTTAAGGTAGAAATTAATTTAATATTTTAGTTTTCTGAAAGTACTATTTCTTACATTTTATTTTAAATTTAAATATTGTTTTTCTTCAAAAAAAAGTTTAAATGAGATAGAAAGTAATTCTTATTATAATAAAGAAGTCTTATAAGTTTAAAATTTATTTAAAAATAATTTTTCATTTCATACTAAGTATTTTTTTAAATAAAAGAAAACTTTAGATATCTGTCATTTTTACATATTCAATGTAATATTTTTATTTTATTTTATTCTTATATTATAATAAAAGTAATAAATTTTAAATATCTAATTTAGCTCATTTTTATATTTAAATTTTTTAAAAAATTTAAATCCATTTAGTGTAAAATAAAAAAAGTATAACAAAATTTAATTTAATTACATATTAATTTTATAAATGTAATGAGATAATATCAAATAAATTTTTATTTTTATTAAATATAAATTTAAAAATAGATCAGGAGCCCTGTATGAGGGTCAAGTAGTACAATTAAGCTAGAAAACTTGTTGGCAGTGCTGGTCTTGTCTCTCAGACCACAAAGTTCACAGGAGATTAGAAATTTGACAACAGCAAATACAGGAATGGATGCTAAACATGTCATAGAAAAGGTAATGAGATCAAGGAACTTGGAAAATTGAATGAAAATGGAAAAAAGGAAGAGAACAGAGAGGGAGGAAAAAAAGAAAAAAAGAAAAGAAAAACAGGGAACGTTTGCAAGATTCGTTCTGAACACCTATGTGGAACAGCATTATATTGACAACTTCCGTGTTTCAATCAACCTAGGTAAAACTAACCAATCGGCCATCTACTCCGAATAGCTTTAAGATTCCAGTCCCGAGATCTTAAGGTATACCATCTGGGTATAGCCATTAAATACAGAAGTCTCCAGTCTACCAAGACCAAGCCGTTGAAACAGGCCATAACGACCATCTTCAACAATAGGTGGGCTAGTTCGAGCAGGATCGTACCGTGTTTGATGTGTGAGGGAAGGACCAGCTACTGGAGGAAGCTCCCAGTAAACATCAAGAACTGATTCAATAAACCGGCTGTTCTGAAAATGTTCCTCATAAGAAATTGGCTTATTACTGTGATTAAAATTATCCCTCATCCAGCCTCTAACTCCCCACCATGCTTCATTTGGGCCACATAGTTCATCTATATCAACTGCCTTCTCCCAGAATTTCTTCCTTTTTGATCTAAGCCTGCTCTCGTCGCTATCCCTAAAGCAGCTGTGACCACCTCCTAAATTCAAGCAATGTAAGTGAGTCTTATAAAATGACCACCCTGTTAATAAACTTTAAGAGTGCAAGTATGCAATTTATAGCGAAAGAACAACATGCATCAGAAATTTAAAATAAGAAATGACTTTAGTTGTCCATGTCAAGATTACTTCTCTTTTCCTTTTATTTCTTGTTCATGGTCAATATATTTTGCCCACATTGGAAAGAGTGAACAGAATCAGAAGCTGTCACTCTTTGCTATTTTCCACTTCTGGCAGATGAAAAGCTAACCATTATTTATTCGCTTATTTGTTTGGGAGAAAAAGTAGCAAGGGGGTGGGGGATGGGTGGGGTGGTTCCGAAGTATGGATAGGATGAACAAGCATTAATGTAACTGAGGTTGTGATGGAAAATGAGAGGATATAGTTCATAAAACTGAAGTTGGGAGGCTATAGCAGAAGGAAAGAGGTACAAATCTATTCCATGGAATGTACAGATGAAAATAAATTAAGAAAAAGATCATATAGTTGTGAAGAAAATATGTAAGATCTGCTTTCTTAAAGGAATTGCAGAAAAGGAGGCCAATAAGCTAAGCAAGACACATGATGCATTATGATATCAACCAATGGTTCCATATAGGATAAAGTGAGCAAAAGGATGCATGTTTCACACCAAGACATTTTAAGGCTTATAAGAATACTTAATATGCCGTCTAAAGTTGAGACATGTTATCTATTATATCTACCATCTAGATGATGAACCATCGAAACCATCCTTTGTTATGCATGACAGGATGAATTGAACCAACTATCACCTCCCTGAATAAAACTCTTTTCTTTTCATCAAAACCCACTATTCCCCACTATCCCATTTTTTTCAAGAATTGAAAATTTCTCATATAAAACTTAAAAAAAAAAAAAAAAACCTTTTCTTTTTATCATTAACATCTCTCAAACCAGGACCAGACTGCCAGATCATGATCACAGTCAGCATTTGCTTATGCAGCATGACACTTTTTTGAAGTACCATGTGTATCATATAAGAGAGTTTAGAAGTGTTATGCTCTGACTGGACTATCATAATGCTATAGAAATCTATAGTTACAATGTCATGCTGACATAAGTTTACCACTTTTTGAACTTTGGTTTAACTTTAAAGGCTCCACCCTTGGCTATTTCTCCTGGTATTCAGCAGTTGTCAAAATATAAATTCATGTTTTATATGTCCATCAACAAAACCATACAATAGATGCAACCATAAAACTAACTGGAACAGAAAAAGGATAGTAAATGCACCTCTTATATACGACTGATCACATATCTGTCTTAAGGAATAATGATCTCCAGTACCAGTATCATAGTTATCCTCAAAAACAAGATGTTGAAAGCCAGCATCCATCGCCTGCTTAACTCTGCCATGAAACACATTAACTACGAGAATCAGCATTGAGAATTTACTAGAGTATACTATATGGGCATGCACAGAGTGTCTGGAAAATATGAATACAGGTACTGTTCAAGAAAAAAAATGGTCAGAGGTTAGATAATTTCAATACCTTTTTAATTCATTTTGATGGTCATCAAAAAAGATAAGGACTCGACTGAGATCAGTAATCCCATGTTTCTTCAGCACACTTTTCCATTCAACACTTCCAAAATCCACAAAATCCTTTCCAGCAAAATAAGTGCAGTTTCCATCAACATAAGCAGGGCCCTTTTTCAGGTATTTCTCAGGATGTCTGGGTGAAAGTGAAATAATCGGTGTATCTGGCATTGCTTGCCTCAAGACCCAGGTTGAATGACCCTTAAAGGCACCACTTTCAATCATCAGATCTGGCTTCAGCCACCTTGCAATAAACCAAAGCCCAAAGCTGTGGTCAAAACCCATTCCATACATGTTGTTTTTGATTGGCCTAGTTTCATATATTGGTACAAACTCTCCCAAGCCCTTAAGCAAATCCTTGGATGTCCACTCGACTGATTTTCCATGTTTCGATCTGCCTTTTGCCAAGGACAACAATTAAATGGGAGCATATTATAACAGCATATATAAATCACAATTTTAAAATCACTAAAAAAGAGCATTATCTGAATTCCATATAGAAGATCACAAACATGACTTGTTAAGTAAACACAGAGCATAAGAAGTCTAGAGAATCATAAGCTTAGCACATGTTGAATAAGGTGCTACGCCATATAATATGCACACTGTTCAGAAGTAATAAGCAGAAATCCAGAATATTTCAAACTTTTTAACCATATGCTAAAATGGTAGTTAGCAAGTAGTTTTCGATTCTGTCACCAGTCTAGTAGGAGGAAAAACACCAGTTCCCATTTATTCATATACAACCCCCCCAACCCCACCCCCCCAATTCTCCATCCCTCTCTTTCTCACTGAAAAGAATGACTGTTGCATTAAGTTAAAACCCACTTTTTCCTTTTAAAAAAAAGTCTCCAAACCACGAAAATGGGAAGCAAGATGAAAAGCAAGAACTTGCACAATTAACTGGAAACTCAATGTTAATAAGCCAGCAGCTAAGAATATTTCAATAGACAATTTGGACACAGTTTGTATCAAAACTAAGCTAAAGAAATACTGGATATGAACAAATAGTGAAAGCTCCTCTACTTTCAGAACCACAGTTCCGTTTCTTAACCTACAGTTTCTAATTCCTAATAATATGACGCACCTAAGACATGTTCCTGCTAGTAGTAAATAAAATAAAATAATAGAGACCAATCATATCAAACATAAAGATCTAATCTTTTTAATAAAACAGCTAACTTGGACATCAGTTTGTATTAATAAGGATTCTAAGCTAACAAATGCTAAATATAATGCAACCCATAAGGATTCTACAACATATAAACATAAAGATCCAATCTTCTCCAGAACCCAGATCTAAATCACCCACAAACATAAACACAGACACACATTAATAATAAAGACTTACACCAAGGAACACCAAGAGCACCAAAATCGGATTCAAGACCATCAAAACCGAAGAACCCGACCCTAGTAGCAGGATCAAAAGGAGAAACACAAACGAAATTCCTAGAATGAAAGAGCAAAGACCCAGTTGACACCAAAACGACGAGTAGGCAAAGGATTAGACAGGGTGTAGGACAAGGGCAGAGATGGGACAATCGTGAAAAGTAATTAGTAGCTAATAAGGTAAGGCTTTGTTTCTTAGTTTTTGACTCGTCGCCGGAAATGAGTGACGTATCGGCGTCGGAGACGGTGTCGTCTGGATATGGAGATACGCGGCGAGAAGAGAGGGCTCGGTCTAGCATCTTGGTGGTGGAGACTGTAGTGCTAGTGGGAGTTTTGGGACTCAGTGGGTGCTTGTTGAGAGTGTGCATCGTGAAAAAAAACTTGGAAACGGTGATTTTCTTTTTAATTGTCTGTTTTTCAATTTTTACAATTTTTTTTTGCAAATGCTTGTGAGGATCAAACCTGCAGATCAAGTGATGCTGTGACTGATAAGCTTTGCTTTCGTTGTTTTCTCTTCTTTTTTCCTTTTGGAATCTTATTTTATTTAAAGAATTGTTTCCTATTTCTGTGTGATATTTGTGAATCTGATAAAGAAAATGTAAAGATTTGTTTATCTAACATCCACCGATATCTGTTAAGAGTTTATTATTTTGAGGCCTAATTGCAAATTAGCGTTCTTGATTATCCAATATAACTTTTTAGTTTTGACAGATTGAGTTATCAATTTTTCAAAATTTGCAATTCAAATCCCAATTGAGATTCCGATGTATTTGTGCCAATGTATCGGATAAGACTTATAATGTTAGAGTTCGTGTTAAAATAAACCGGCACGTCAGGTGCATTTACACATATAAATGGTATATTTTACAAATTGTTTTGCTGGGACTATCTAATTTTTTATTATTTTTTCACTAATTAAACATAAAAAACCGAATAATTTCTCACTTACCAATCACTAAAAGAAAAGAAAAAACTCAAAATTCAGTAATTAGGTGAGAACCCAAGTATCAGACTAAACGCTAAATAAATTTTTTTAAAGAAAAACCAACAAAATAAAAAAAATAAGTAAAATAAAATAACCAAATAAAAAGTAAAAAGAACATAAAAGAATCCACGGAAATTAAAGAACAAAGCACATCGCTTTGGAATCAAGAAATATAGAGTTCAATTAGATTAACTATCAAAGCCAATAAAGTATACCAATGTTTCAAGATTTCTCTTTACTAATAGAAAAATATTAAAGATATATATATGAGAAGAAAAAAGAAAACGAGTAGAAATAGAAGTATTTCTCTCGCCCCATCAATAGTAGAGTACATAAGAGATCGAGGTAAGTATTTTATAACTTGAGAAAGTGAGAGAATTGAGGCTAGACAACTTGCTGTTGAAAGGTGGTAAGGCGTTGATTGATGGTGGATGGTGGTAAAATTTAAAAAACAAAGAAGGGGGATTTCTCTCTCCCTGGCGTCGATAGTCTTCAAGATCAGTGTGAATATTCTTGTAGGAGCATAGACTTCACTTGTACAGTGGCTATGCCGCTTGGTTTGGCTGAAAATAAACATTCGCATAGGAAATGGCTAAACGCGATGAGAAAGAAAAAAATTTGAAATGAGATTTTTCTTTAATTAAGTTAGATTTTGGTGAAGGAATAGTTTTGTTTTTAGGGTTTTCAACAAGTCAATCTGTAAACACAAGTTTATTATATAAAACTCACCGGTTGGATCTAAAGTGATACTTCATTTTGACACATTCTGTAGTATTTACAAGGCTCCTTCGTAGGATCATAGTTTTATTTTATTTCTATCTTATTTTATTTATTTATTTATTTATTATAGATATACTATTTGATATTAATTTTTAGTTCTTGAACAACTAATGGTATATCTAGTTCCTAAAGAACTTATATTATAAATTTTAGTTTTTGAAGAACTAGCATTATAAATTTTAGTTCCTGAAGAACTAGTATTATAAATCTTAGTTCCTGAAGAATGTGCATTATAAATTTTAGTTCATGAAGTATTTGTATTATAAATTTTAGTTCTTGAAGAACTTGGATTATAAATTTTAGCTCTTGAAGTACTTGTATTATAAATTTTAGTTCTCGAAGAACTTGTATTTTAGTTCCTAAAGAACTAATATCCGTTTGAGTTCTTGAAGAACTATTAAATACATAAATAACTAAAGGTACATAAGTTTTTGAAGAATTAAGTATCTTGAAATCTAGTACTCCAATTTATTAGAGAATTAATGTTTTATATTCCTGAAGAACTAAGTATATTAGTCTTTAAAAAATTGATACTGATTGACATGTTATTTATTTTTCTTCATATAGAAATGTAAAATATTATGGATCCTACTCAATCGTCAATAGGATTACGAATAAATGATTCAGATTTATGTCTTGCAGACAGTACTACCATGCACCCCATATTAAGAGATAATAAATATTTTTCTCACTTAACAATAGGAGAAACTTATGTCAATATAATATCTGGTAGTAAAAGAATAATTGAAGACTCCAAAAGAGCAAATACATTACTACCTCGGGGTACATATTTCTTTATTAAAAATGAATTATTCGCCCCAAAATCTCGTAAAAATTTATTGACCTTTAAAAATATTCGCCAAAATTAATATTATATTGAAACTACAAACATGGAAAATATCGAATATCTTTATATTACAACCCTCATAACAGGAAATAAATATATATTAAAGAAATTATATGCTTTCTTTTCTGACTTATATTACACATATATGTATACTATTGAAACAAATGTGGTAGTAAACCATAAGTTCACTGACCCAATTATTTTTTTTATTTGGCTTGATCGATTAAGTCATCTTAGATCAACAATAATGCGAAAAATTATTAAAAGCTCTTATGGCCATCCATTAGAGAACCAGAAGATTATTCAATCTAATGAATTCTTATGTTCAGCTTGCTTTCAAGGAAAACTAATTATTAGGCCTTCACCGAGCAAAATTTAAAATGAATCACATAGATTTTTAAAATGTATACAAGGTGAAATTTGTGAACTAATTCATCCACCGTTTGAACCATTTAAATATTTTATGGTGTTAATAGATGCATCAATAAGATGGTCACATGTATATTTATTATCAACTCGAAATCTGGCATTTTCTAGATTACTTGCTCAAATAATTTGATTAAGAGCACAGTCTCCAAAATATACTATTAAAACAATTCATCTTGATAATGTTGATGAATTTACATCTAAGTCTTTTAATAGTTATTGCATATCAATTGAAGTAACTGTTGAACATCAAGTAGTTCATGTTCATACTCAAAATGGTCTAGTGGAATCTTTTATTAAACGTCTCCAATTAATAGCTAGACCATTGCTTATGAAAACATACCTCCTAATAATTGCTTAGGGATATGCAATTTTACATGCAGCAACTATTATTCGCATATGGCCAACTAGTTATCATAAATTTTCATAATTATAGTTGGTTTCTAGTCATGAGCCAAATATTTCCCATTTGAGAACTTTTGGATATATTGTTTATGTCCCAATTGACCCCCACATCACACAAAAATGGGACTTGAGAGGAAATTGTGCATATATATTGGATATGAATCTCCATCTATAATTAAATATCTTGAGCTATTAACGAGGGTTGTCTTTACTGCGAGATTTAATGATTGTTATTTTAATGAGGCTTTGTTTCCTAAGTTAGGAAGGAGAGAACAAGCAATTAGAGAAATAAATCGTTTGGAATGAGCCATCATTAAATCATCTTGATCCTTATTCTAAACAATGTGAACTAGAAGTTCAAAGGATCATTCATTTGTAAAGTATAGCAAATCAATTGCCATATGCATTTTGTAATAAAAAAGAATTATTAAATCTCATATACCAGCCAAAATTGCTCCAGCTAGAATTGAAGTTCTAGTAGGACATGTTAATATTATAGCAAATGAGTCTATGTCACGCCAAAAGCGTGGTAGGCCACCTGGTTCCAAGGATAAAAATTCAAAAAAATAAAATAAAATAAACCAAGTGACATTCCCAAAATTGATGTTCCTGAAAAGTCTGTAACAAAAGACATAAATGAACAAGTAACCCTAGAGGAGGTTCAAGTGCATGAAGATGATGTAAACAATGAGATGTCAATTAACTATGTCACTTCAGGTAAGGGATGGAATCGAAGTGAAATGATTGTCCATAATGTATTTGCATATGCAGTGGTAGTTGATATTGCAAAAAAAGTGAGGACATTGAATCTAAGTTCGTCACTGAATGTCGACAAAAAAATGATTGGCTTAAATGGAAAGATGCAATCCAGGCAGAATTAAAATTATTAGAAAACGCCAAAGTTTTTAGGCCCATATTTTAATACTTGAAGATATTAAGTAATAGGCTATAAATGGGTTTTTATGCGTAAACGAAATGAAAAAAATGAATTATGAGATACAAAGTGCGATTTGTAGCACAAGAGTTCTCTCAAAGACCTTGCATTGATTATGAAGAAACTTATTCTCTAATTGTAAATGCAATTACATTTAGATTTTTAATTAGTCTGGCAAGTTTAAAGGACTTCATATGCATTTTATGGATATTGTTTATAATACCCATGATTTTAAATTTTAATTGCTCTAATTTTTATCAGGGATAATTTAGTAAATTTTAAAATCAGAATTAAAAGAGTAGTCAATTTTATTTACATTCACATTAGTTTTATTTAAAAGACTTATTTTCTATTTAACTTGAAATTGATATTACATTAAATAATGATGATTTGTTTATTATATATATATATATATATATATATATATATATATATATAAATAAATAATAAAGTAAAAATAATTTGGTCATGGGTGTTATGGTAGCAACTTTTTAGGGGGTGACTTATTTATATTTTTTCACCTTTTTTCTTTAAAAAATATTATAAAAAAATTTCCCTCTTCTCTTTCTCTCCCCGACGCCACCTCCTTATCCCCCAACTCCTTTCCATTTCCAGCCACAGCCTCGCCGTCGCCAGGCATCCAACTTCGCTCCTATTTTTATTTCTCGTCAGCATCGTCCTTTTCCCCTTTCTCTCGTCGTTCCCTCGCCGCACCAAGGAGAAGAAGTTGCCTCCCATGCTGCCATCGCCGGTTCGACCTCCTACCACCATCCTTTCATCTATCCGACGCTGGAAACGAGTTCCCCACCGTCAAAAACTCCCAAGCTAAGCTTCCCTGCCATTTTTCCTCTGCTGGCAATAGTGTGTGAGCCTCGCTAGAGCCGAAACTTTCTGACCTCGATCCAGTGGCTTCCGATGAGTTTCCAATAGAAACAATCACATCATCAAACTCGCCGCAACTCAAATTTCACGTAGGTTTCTTCGGATTTGAAATCTAACACCATTAGCAGTACGGGCTTCCGAACCCTGGTGTTTTCCGGACGCGCAGAATTTCGAGTTTCGACTAGGTATAATTTTATTTAGATTTTGAGAATTATTTTAAAATTATTAGAAAATATTGGGTGTATCAATTGTTAGTTATTATTAATTAATTAAATTATCTAATAAATGAGTAGCATGATCCTAGAAATATTGTTGATCTTATTGTGTAAATTGAGGCTGTAATTAATTAAATTAAATGTAAGAAAATAATTATGTGATTATATCGTGAATAATATTATTATTTTTGCCGGACTGTTGATTTTGTATTGTGATTTGGATTGTGTTGCTGAGTCAAAAAATAATACAGTTTGTGGCCCGACTCCGATTAAATAATTATGAAATATTTAAAATATTTCTAGCAAGTTTTGCACCCGTTATACGGGAGGTAAATGTCTATATTTTAGAGGAAGTTCTGCCGAATTTTCGATAGAATTTTTGAATCGGAATTTCTTAGGCATTCTAATCTAGGAGTCTAAGCCTAGGAAAAGTTATAAATATTTTACCAATTCAATTATTTTTCATGAACAAATAATCCTTCAGTCCAGCCAGCTCCACTCGAGGTGTAGGAGCAGACAACGGAACTCGGCAGAACTATGTGAGTTAGAATCATATATTCTTCCGCATGTATCATATCTGCATTTCAATGGAATTCTTAATTGAATAATTAATTTGGTTATTGTAGTATTATAAGTAAGATTAAATTTATTTTTGTCTTCTTTTCTACCAATATTATTAATATTGATATAATGCCTGTTATTATTATTATTATTATTATCATTATTATTATTGCGTCATTACCTTTATTTTCATTTCAAGTATTATTATTATTATTATTATTATTATTATTATTAACATTAACATTACTGTTATTATTGTTTAAATATTATTAATATTGTAAAATTTTATGCATCATGGTTCTTAAATTTTAATTGATGTTAAATATATATTATGGCTCGGAATGAGGCAACAGTAGAACATGCCACCTGATGGGCTACATTAAGATGCATGCGCACCGGTGAAAATCAAAGTCAGGTAATGGAAAAATATTTGATAATGTGCCCTAATCGAGCACAACTCTCTAGGCCCATAGAATTAATTAATATTTTTATTTATTATTTAAATATAATAATAAAAATATTAATAGAAAATTATCCACACAAAATGCGAGGAAATCAATCCAGTTTATTGTTTTAAAGTTGTTTTCAAAAATAGCTTTAAAGTTAACAAAATCTCAAAACCTTTTGAATGAGATATATTATTATTAATAAAATTTGATATATTTTTAGTAACATAAAAATTTCATATCTTTAAATATATTATTATTAACAAAATGCACCATAATATTATTTTGTTCTATATTTAATTTTTAATAAATTCCTTATTAAAGTTTGATCTGAATCTGTAAATTTTCGATATTTAAATTTTCAACTTTACTGAATCAATGGAGCCGGATTGAAAATCTTGCTAAACGTTAAAGTTTCTTCAAGTTTTTTGACTTAATTGATAAAAAAAGTCTAAATTTTATACATCTTATCAAATCTAGCACGTAGTTTTTATATTTTCAACTTCAACACTGTGTTTTAACATTAAATAAAATTATCTGTCAAATCTGCTAGGTTGGCGTAAATTCCGAAAATAACAAAAAAGAACCGAGTCAATATTAGAGTTATTGATTTGTTAAATTACTAAAATATTATCATTTAAGTACATAAATTATTATTTTTTTAACTTTGAAGTTTCATTAATTTTATGAACTTAAATAATAATATTTTAAGAAATTATGGTATTGACTCAGTTCCTCTTTTTTATTGTTGTTATCGAAGTCCATGTCATGTCAATAAATTTTATTGATAATTTAACTGGAGGTTAAAATCAAAATCAATGTTAAGATTTGATGTTAAAATTAAAAATTTAAACATTTCATGCTAAATTCGATAACAAGTATAAAGTATAGGATTTTTCTGACAATTAAGCTAATTTTTTTTTATTGAGTTGATTTTAACTTTAAAAATATAATTATTTTTCTTCAAAAAAGAAAATAATTATTTTATGATTTAGTAAGAATTGGGCCCGATAAATGTTTCGAATTGGATCAAATCGATTGAACCTGGGCTAAATGAAGCAAAGCTCTTCCTCCTTTTTATTTTATTTGATTTTTCACTATACAAGAGATAATCATTTGTTTGATTTATTAAAAATATACTTATATTACTTTTTCAAAAGAATACTTTAATGGTTGAGTTTTTTATGTGTTCAATTCTTCTAATTAGATTTATATTAATTACTCTAAGAAAAAATTATATTACTAATTGATTCTTTGTATTTGCTTAATTCTTTCTAATGATTATTTTAGTATTGTGAATATTAATAGAAAATATAAAGAATTAATTTTTTATTTTGCTAAGAGAAAAAAAAGCAATTTGTTGTATAAATTTTTTTAGTATGATTTTTTATTTATAAATATTAACATATTATGACTAATTCTTTTAAATGGCTTCTAAGGATAAGTTTTTATTTTTATAATATATTATATTTATTTTTTATATGACTTTGAAATTTTTTACTATTATGCATGTTCATATGTGCTAAATTGTGCATTTATTAAACATACATTATAGGTTCATTAATAGTATGATTAGGTTCATTGAAGTTTTACTGTTAACTATAGTTGTAAGCAACAAGATCATTAAGTATTACTTATAGGCTCATCAAATACAAGGTGTAGATTCATCGTTTATGAATTGTAAGTTCATTAATTAATATATAAATTTATTTTTTCAAATTATAAAATTTTAAAATATTATTTAAAAATTTTAGGTATATGTCTGATAAACCTAAAATTTATAAATTATGAAATTTTTTTAAATTTTAAATCTATATTTCTTATGAACTTCTAGACTATCATATATCAACATCAAATATACATACAATGAGTATATAGTTTACAATTTACCTGATACTAACCTTCAAACATGCAATTCTATGATTAATGTTTGCAGTTTTTCTAACAAACTTGTGTTTATAACTTATAATTGTATTTTGTAATTTATGATTATGAATATAATATTATCAATTTAATATTTTACTATTATTAACATTAAATTTAAAATACTAAAATATTATTATATAATGATAAAAAAATAATTAAAATTAAAATTTTATAAAGTAAAACGTAATTCAATTTAAATTACAAATATATACTAAAATATGATTTAATTTAATTTTTTCATTAAATTGTTAATAAAGTCTTATATACGTGTAAAATTTCTTTTAATATATGATATTTAATTATAAAAATAATAGCATATTACTAAAGATAATTTAGTGTCGTAATAAAACAATAAATATAAAGTATACTATAAATATAAATTAAAATAATAAATATAATAAAAAATTATTAATAATAATATAGTAAAAGAAAGAGATGGGAAATAGGAAAAGAAAAGTAGCATTTGTATAGTGCAAAGATATAGCCTCTAACATTTAAAGCATAAACACACACACAAAAAAAAAAAGGAAATTGACACGTGTTGATACATAATCAATTATGGACACAGATTCATGATATAACAATCTCATATTATTGTATTAATATCTTAAAGATACATATCAAAAATAAATTTTAAGCTTTTTTGGGTAAGATTTGAACTTGGTGTCTTTTCTTTATCCTTTATTTTTATTAGAGAAATTCTTACACCAAAGTCTAGTTTTATTATTATATTTGAGATAAAGATTTTGACTTAGAGAAAAAAGAAAAAAAATACAAAATAGAAGTGTGAGTTTACACTCTCTATTTTAAGATAGGAATTAGTTAGGTTTCAATAGAGGTGGATGCGTAGTAAATATTCTCTACGTAGAAAAAATTAAATAATTTTAAAATTAGACCTCATAAATGCCCAAAAGATTTCTGCTGAGATTTCATTTATAACTCAGCCTAGTCTATATTAATTCACAACCATATGTTACATATAACCTAAGGGTTTTTGCTTCCAATTTGCATCTTCATTACATTTCATTGAGAGAGATGGCCTCATTAGAAGACTCTCCAAATTCACCACCAAACCCATCTTTTGCAATAAGAAAAACATCTCACGGGTTCTTGAGAAGCCTCTCTTGGAAAGAAGCACCTTCATTCTCAGAGTTTCCTTACACTCCACCTCATTTTGCCACCCCACACCGCCGTTCCTCTCCCTTCTCCTCCCCTCCTCGACCCCACACACCATCACCGATTAACTTTGTCGCCAATAACTCTAAAACTACGTATACTTGCCTATCTTCAATCCTTAAAAAGGACGGTCAAGTACTGTCCATGGCAATTTCGAATGGTGTTATATATACCGGCTCCAGTAACAATTTGATACGAATGTGGAAAATGCCAGAGTTCACCGAGTGTGGACAGCTTAAGACAAAGGCAAGCATGGCGGTTGCATTGGGAGTTTCACATGACAGAGTTTATGCTGCCTATGGCGATGGCAAGATTCGAGTTTGGCGAAGAACATGGGATGGATCTTTCAAACACGTACGTTTGGCTACTATACCTAAGACCGGAGGTTATGTCCGGAGCTACATTGCCGGGAAAGACAAGACGGTAATTAATCTAATTAATAATATGGCCTTTGTTCGTTTACTTCTTCTGCTGTGGTCTTGATGTGTTACTATTCAATGTCTTATCAATCTTGAGCTAATGCAAATTGATATCTTTACTTGGGGCTACTAGAAAATTCTACACACATATCACACCAAAATGCATGTACTGAATGGTTTATATGTTTTCACACCTTTCCCACCTACTATACGAACACATTTTTGCTATAGCAACTTATTTATTACCATAAATGCATAGCAGAAGATTTGGTGAAGTTGTAATTGGACATAAACCATTTCAGTGAGCATGATGTGATATATGCATTTATACTCTTCTGTGAAAATTAGTGAAAATAATGAACGTATAGGACAGTTTAGTTGGCAAGTGGGTCCAAAATATAAAATGCACCTTTTATTATTATGAATTTTTAATCTTTTCATGCATATTCTATTTTTGACACAATGATATAATCAAATGCTAATAAATAACTTGGCTACTTCTAATATACTCCATTCAATTGTTTACAACTAATTTATATATTTGCTAAGTGTAATAGGCTAAAAGAATTCTAAATATAGTGAAGTCATGCACGGACTTTTGGAGTTGTCGTCGTACATAACTCCGTCCTGTAAGTCATATGTGTCTCAAGGGCATCCACATGATCAAATCTTATCAGCAAGTTGTGCTGATTGCTGAAGCATTGCATTGTAACTAATTTCCCTCTGCTTTTTCAGTGAAAGTTGGCTTCCATAGTTTGCTCTGTCTTTAAAGAATGTGCCTGTCATATTTTGATCTTCTTTTATATACTATATGCGCTATCTCTGCATATGGTAATCTCGTAGTGATGCAAGTTGGATTTGCATACATTTCTAACTCATAACCAGCTATGTTCATTACACTAAGTAACTATTTTAGTGTCTTATAAAAAGTTTAAGCTCTTATGGGTGGAACAAGCTGTAGATACAAATTATTAATAATTGTGCGACTGGTATTCAATGATTTAACAGATGAAACACTTGGGGCCAATAACATCATTAGCAATCAACATTTCTGATGACACACTGTACTCAGCTTCCCTTGATAAAACAGTAAAAATATGGAGATTATCAGACCTCAGATGCATAGAGACAATCCAAGCACATTCGGAGCCAATCAACGCCATAGTCGTGGCGGACGATGGAGTACTCTACACAGCCTCTGATGATGCTACAGTCAAAGTCTGGCGTCGGAATTTTTGTACTGGAGATTGGCCACATTCCCTTATCGTCGTTTTACCTGCAAAGTTCTCACCTGTAAAGACATTGACCCTGACCGCAGATAACAGGATCCTATACGGAGGGTGCACCGACGGCTATATTCATTACTGGCTTAGAGGTGGATTTTCAGGCCAACTACAGTATGGTGGTGCACTACAAGGTCACACACATGCTGTTATGTGCATCGCGAATGTTGGAAACTATGTAATTAGTGGATCAGCTGATTCAAGTAGCAGAGTTTGGCTTAGAGAATCAGACGGGCAACATACTTGCCTGGCTGTTTTAATTGGGCATAGAGGACCTGTAAGATGTGTTACAGCAGGTTTAGGGAGATTGGGAGATGATAATGAAGAAGAATGCACAATATGCACAGGGAGTCTTGACGGAGTCATAAAATTATGGCGGGTGACGCGTACCAGCAAAGACAGTGGACCTCTGTCAACAAGTGGGTACGAGTATTTTGAGCTGCAATAAGAGAATCATATTCAGTGTGCTTCAAAGTGTACAGTGCAGTTAAAGAATTAAGAACTGAGCTAGTTGATTATTGTTAATCTTTTATTAATGTTAATTAATGAACTACAGTATATACAGACATTGCACAAACATAATTGTTAGAAAGTTAGAGCTCAATCATTGCAATTGTATCCCTCAGGATGAACACAATTCTTGATCATACAAAGTAGCTTGAGCACAAAACCACCTCTACTCAAAGCAGATAAAAGAAGACACTCCATTACTGTTTATAAAAATGTCAGAGCAAGCAGATTTCCAATATTCTTGAACAGCAAATAAATCTTAATGAGGATGATGGCTTGTTCTGTCCTGCTGCATTTCCACTCCAAGATCATGTCGTGGCTCGTCCTTCCTCAATAATAACCGATAAATGATATAACAAAAGAGTCTCAAACCAACGAGAATGGCTATAATCACCAAAGCTGATAGAAAATAATCTGTGACAGAACGGTGTTTCTTGCACCTAAAAACTATTCCTAGGCACACCATGGCTAAATCGAATGCGCATGCATAGATAGATAGAAGGTTTCTTGAATGCTGAGGGATGTTAAAACTGTGCCTATTTATCTTGATTCTTGCTTTGAGTTTAAATTGTTTGATCTTTTGCTTCTTTTTCAAGTTTGGTATTAAAATAAAAGATCAAGAATCTCTGATGAACCAAGAACCGAAAAAACAAGAATTTCTCCTTCTCGGGCAAAGTCTAGAATCCATTCTACTTTTAAAATAAATGACAATTAATTATTCAATGGTAAAAATATAAAATACTCATACGGAAATAATAATATAAATAGTTATTAAATTTTACAATTAATTTCATTTTGATCACAAAATTTTAATTTATTTCATTTGAATTCAATTTTAGTTTGGTTATAATTTAGTCATTTTACCGATAAAAAATTAATATTTCACATTTTTTTATTTAATTACTTTTTTTATTGGTTGTTCTTAACATGTGTCAATTTTTTATTTAAAAAATGACTAAATTAAAATAAAATTAAAGTTAGATAAATATAATGAAACAAATTAAAATTTTACGACTAAAATGAAACTAAATGCAAAATTCAGTAATTATTTATATAATTATCCCCACCCATACATAATCACTTTTGTATCGGTTGTAGTATATATATTTAACCCCACTGAGAATTTTCATAGCTATTTGCCTCGGTTCATCGTATTTTTTTCTAATAATAAATTCATGTTTAGTATTGCCTTGTTCATCGTATACTTTTCTAATAAAATATATTTAGTAAAATATAATGAAACAATCACCATATTATTATATATTTTATATTTTACTAACACTTTAGTTATGCTAATACATAAATATAGATAATTTATAATTTTAAATATCATTTTTTAATTATAAATATATATAAAAAAGTAACATTTTAATTATTGTTTAGCGATTGTTTTATTTTAATAAACACTTAATATTGTCATTCTATTTTAGTAACTTTAAAATTTAATAGTTATAAAAAAATATTCAAAAGACGGCATAATACATATATATACATTTATATATTAAATTAGTGTCACAGTATAATTACTAATTTTTGTATTATTATGCTATCATTTTATTTAATAATTATTTGATAATATCATTTTGCTTGATTAGAAATATTATAATGTACTTATTTATTATATTAGTATTTAATATTATAATATACATAAGAATATTAGAGAGTTACATGGATCTTTTTATTGGAACTCTATCTGACGTATCTTTATAAAATGCTGCTAACTAAAGTTTAATAAAAACTCAGCTTATTTTATATGTATATATGAAATGTATTTAATTTATAATTTAATAATTAAAAATTAAAAAAAAAAGGTATGAATAGAGTAAGCGAAAGAAAAAGGGAGGGAGAATGAGAAAAGGTTATAATATAAAAAGCTTGATGCATATTCAATTTCATGATTATCATCATAGTTATTGTAAAGAAAATTTCACAATAACTAGCTCGGTATAATTTGTTTACAAAATATGGTAAAAAATGATCCTCGTCTAAAATTGGGTCAAGTTATTATATGGGCTATGTAGTAATAAAATCTGTAAACCTAATTTGGCCTCTCTAGGAACAACCGTGCATGACCATAGATAAATTCTGCACACGAAATTCTTCCTGTGCAGACGAGGACGGGAATCCCCTAAGTGCACTGTCTCATGCCTGCTCACAAGAAGAATTTCGTTTCCATTTTTTCCCGCGGGAGAAAATCTTAGGGATGTTACATCTCGTTAATTTTGTTTTTCTTTTGTAGTAAGTAAACCTAACGAGAAATAAATGTCTTCTCAAAAAGAAAAAACGAGAAATAAAGGAATAAAAAAATTTAAACTTTGTTACGCAGACTTGTGTTAGGTTCGCACGTGCCAATTAACGACCAGAGAAAAATCTCTCACTAACTTTCGACGAAGAAGAAAGATACGGATGTTTGGTTGCAGGTGTATCTTCTTCTCCGGATAACTCTTTGTTTCCCGAGAAAATGCCAAATCAAAGTATCTGATTGCTGGTTCAAGTAGAAATAAGTAAAGCATTCGGTTGCTGTCACTGATTGAAATGAACAGTATATAAAAAGATTATATTAGTCTTTTACTTATGATTTGCTGCTTTTCATTATTATTTGTTACACTGCTAGTCTATTCCTAGAGTTTAATATTGCTGTATTTAGGCGTAAACTTCTTTATCACCAGTGATTTGAATCGATGTTTTTGAATTGATCATGTTATGTAATTTACAGTTGCAGAGCGGTTGGATTGCTCAAATTTGTGAATTCATCAAAGCTCCCCAATTACTTTCAGGTATTTATTTGTTTTTACTTCATTTCAATTTAAATTACTCTTAAGGACATCCGCGACATGTACTTGGCTCGCTGAATTTTGTTGGTGTAACTGGTGTGACAGGGAAACGTTTCTTATCATAGTTTGAGCTTTAACAAGAAGATGAGTGGGCCAAAACTTCGGTTAGACTTAATTGATAGGAACAAAAAACAAAAGACAGTTACTCATCTTTGGAGACCAGTCTCTACTCAATCCAATTCTGTTCAAGGTTATTATTATATTAGGCCTTTTCTTATTTTGCAACTGTTTTGACATCATTTTTCTTCTTGCTTATCTGACCGCCCTAATCTAGTTTTACACATCTCTACCTCATATTAAACTTGGTTCTAGACTACACTAACATCTGATGCCATATTTTGCAACACTGCAGTTTTGTTCAATTTCACTTAAAAGCTTAAATCCTAGTGATCTAATTATACTTCTGCATCATATAGTACAATCTAGGTTTTGATGTTGCTCATGCATTGATGTAAATCTGCATAATAACTGAAAAATGATATGAATTTAGAGTCAGCAGACGTATGCAGTAGTGTATCAAGCTCCATCTCAAATTCTCAACAGGAAGCAATAACTGAAGTGACTGACAAAACTATCAGTTCAAGCAGCCTGGGTGATAATGTTCAAGGTAGAGCTTTAAACGAAGAGTCTATGCTTTCTGTGGAAAAGCATTCACTTACAATTCAGGTAAGTTAATGTTTTACTTGTTGAAATTACAGAATTTGTTGTTTTTATATGTATGTGTTTTCTTAGTCCCATTCATGAGATGGATTTTGGTTCAGTCACATTACTTCTTGTTACCAACATACTCTCTGTCTCTTATCTTTCACAGAAATGAGTTTTATTATTTATCATATTGTACCATATCTACTGCTTTGCTTGTATTACCAAAACAGAAGTGCTTTGTAGTGGATTAGGCTTTTATCAAGTTGCATAACTGCAGTATTTGTCATCTGCTTTTCTGATACCCTGCCTAGGTGTCCAATTTACGCAATCCTTGGTTTTTATTTCTTCCATAGAGTTATGTCATCTATGAGATGATGACCTTTATCATCTGTTGTTGTCCACTGCTGCGATGCTGAAAATTGATTTTATTCCTTCTGTCCTAAGTTATTGTTAAGGTTAGACACATAAAATAATCTCAACCATAGGTTTGGTCTGTCAACTTTACAATTGTGAATTTCTTGCTGTTTGCTCTAATACCAACTCAATTTTTTCTGCCGTTATTGTCTTTCTTTTTTCTTTCCTTTTTCTTTTCAATTTTTATTTATTATTTCTTTTATTCTTGTCTTTTGGCAAAGTTATTGTACTTGATTTTGTAGGTAGATGCTTCTCTAATTCGGTTTATCAAAGGAAAACGGTACGAGATCAGCATATGTACTTTTCTAAGATCATTTAATTCTATGCTTCCTTATATTTCCAACTTACCTGCCTTTCCTGCTTCAGTGGGTCCACACAACAAAAAATTGAAGAGGAGATGGGGGTTAAGGTTATAATTCCATCATCAAAGAAGGAGGAAACCACTAGTAAGTTTTCTGGAAGTTCACAAATATACTTCTTTTTTATGTCATCTATGTCTGTCAAATTGTCTTATTAAAACTCTAAAAGTCTTTTGATTTCCTTAGTCATTGTAATATGAACTATTCTATTAAGTTAATGACCCTCCAATTTTAAATCTTTAATACTTTATAAATGTTAATTGGCCTTTTATGTAGGTTCTCTGACATAGTTATTTATGGCAGTCATTGAAGGCTCTTCAATTGATAGTGTAACTAGAGCTTCAGAAAAGATACAGGCCATTATAGATGAGGTATGTGGTCGATCAGCATTGATCTAAAAATATACTTTAAGAGGTAGTTTTGTCGGGTGGTGTTCTGTTTACAAATTTCGGTTGTTCATAACTTGTGACATTTGTATGAAAAATTAATTTTTTTGGTGGCAATGAAGCTAGATCTTGACATTATCTAGTAAAGTTGTGACTTGAGTAAAAGGTGTTTTGTTAAGTCTGCAATGGTTTGTCACTTTCTTGCAAGATAATGTTCTACCCTTTTTCCTTGTGTTTTAAATGAGCAAATGCTTCAGCTTAATATAACTGACTGCATATTTTGGGGCATAATGTTTTCTTCATTATGGTGGATGTCAAATATACACTTGATTTTTCATCTCTTTTAAGACGCATTACTAATTATTTTTTCTTTTTTTCCTCTTCTGCTGGGATTTGGAATCAGGCGGTTAAGAGCCCAAGTCTCGACTACTCTCACTTCATATCTCTTCCATTAGCTATACACCCAGAATTGGTTGATAAGCTATTCAATTTTCAGAACACCATACTGGGAGAAGCAGATGCTTCCCTGGTTCAAACCATGGAGAGTGATTCTAATGAAGATACTTCTGACGATGAAAATAAGGACCAACAATCAAGTAAAGAAAATGGTGTTGCAGTTGAGCTAAAGGTTGAAGACGACAGACATGTTAAAGTGGATCTAACTAGTATACCTCTTGTTAGTTATGCACCTAAAGCATCAAAATCACCTACTTTATCTGGTAGGGCTCTATAAACATATCCCGATAACAGTTTTCAGCTCAGAGATTGTGGTACATTCTTCTCTGAGGTTTATGCATAACAGCAGTGTGTAGTTTCACGAAATTTCTTAAAGTTTTCACAATATGATATTTTTCATTGTCCTTTTTTCTCAGAAGGTTCTTTGTGACTACTTGCTAATTCTGAAGCTCATATCCTTCTGTTTCTTTTGGGAATTAATCCATTTGGTTTTTGCTATTATTATCTGCCTTTTACTTGAATCACACCAATCAGCGCTGCTCTTGACAGGCTTGGGAATTGACAGATCCATATTTATCAAGCCCAAAACATTTCACTTAACAGTGCTCATGTTGAAGCTTTGGAATAAGGAGCGAATTAATGCAGCATCAGAGGTTCTGAAGGTATATTGTTTTTGTATAACGTATGTTTTGGCTTTATTGGCAATTGATAATGATATGCAATGCTTTTGTTTATAGAGTGTATCCTTGAAAGTGATGGACGCCTTGGATAATCGACCTCTCTCTGTCAGACTCAAGGGGCTGGTAAGTAGAACAGAACTTCATTCACCTTATCTTTGTTATGTATGATACAGTTGTCTTGTGAACCTTGAGGTTTATCCTTAGCACATTAAGTTTGGATGCCTTTTAAGTTCTTGTGTAGTTTTGGATCGGTGGAAAACTGTTTTCTTGTCACTGTTCAGCGTTAGATTTTCCCCCCCATTAAGGACATAATATATTGTATGCAGGACTGCATGAGAGGATCTATGGCAAAAGCTCGTGTTCTTTATGCCACTGTGGAAGAAATTGGAAACGAGGGCAGACTTTTACGGGCTTGTCGTATCCTAAATTGTTCTAATCATGAATATTCTATCTCCTCATTTGCTGCATATTGAAACAAGAACAGGGCAAGGAAATAAAGCTATTTAATGTAATTAGATTTAAGGCATTTCTGTTAGTTAAAAGAGGAGTCTTCTGGATTTCCTGATCTTTCTTAGAGGTCATTATTGATGCATTTGTTGGGGCTGGACTTGTCCTAGAGAAAGATGCTAAACAAAAGTTAAAGGTACAACCAGTCACCTCTCATTTATCCCTTTTTCTGTTTTTATATGATTGTGCTTGATATGGTGATTTACATTTGGGTCTATGAGTACAGCTGTACAGGTTAAATTCCCTTTTCTCTGTTTAATCAATTATCCATGGATCCGGTCTGCTTGCCTATCACAGAGATGTATATCCAGCACCAAATCATGAACTAATATTGTAACATTATTGTATAAGGTAGTTAAATGTTTGACTCATAATGTAGGCATACTGAAAGCTGAACTTAATGGACCTGGTGCACAACAGTATTGCCTGCATGCTGCTGCACTGGCCTTTATTTTTAATAATTTTGGAAGGACTAATGTTAAAAAATTGATGTGTCCTTGAATCGCAGTTGCATGCCACGGTGATGAACTCAAGGCATAGAAAAGGGTACTAAATCCTCTTCCTTCCCTACATCTTCTTTATAAAACTTTCCACTTTTGGTCTCTGACAGAAGTTGGCGTCTTTATTAGATTTACATGATAATATGTGAATCCCAAATTTTTCAGGAAAATGAGGAAAAACAAATACGATTCCTTTGACGCACGAGGCATTTTCAAGCAGTTTGGATCTGAGGAATGGGGGGAGTATCCTATTCGTGAAGCGCACCTTTCCCAACGTTTTGTGTTTGATGAGAATGGATATTATCATTGCTGTGCTTCAATCCCTTTTCCTGAAAGCATGCAAGCAGATTGATTTACAATCTTGGAATGACAATCTAACTTTGATCCCAGTAGGAAACTAGAAACATTACATAAATGAAACTTGTATATGTTTGTGTTGCATGTTAGATCGTTTTGAGACTTGAGCTTCCTTGCTGTCTCATTGCGTTATCAATTGAAGAAGTGCATCTTCATTTTTGAGTTCTTCAGTCCATTTGAATTGTCAGCTGAAGTTAAAGTTGGAACCTAGGATTTGACAATGTAGACATTGTAGTAAACAATGCAGTTTTTGTTATGACATGCAATTAGCCTTCTTTCTTTATGTGTTTATTAGAGATCTTGGCTGCTAGAAGTCTCTGCAACCACGTCCTTTTAATTTACTTGACTTTATTTTTAATTTACTTACTTTATTTTTAATTTACTTACTTTATTTTGTTTTTGATAGATTGGACATGTGATATCTTTTAAATTACATAATAAATGAAATTCTTCAAAATCATGTTCTTTATGAAAGACTTTCCTTCCCTATCCTTTGTCTAATGTGCCCTTTGCTTCTACCAGTACTTTCCCTACTGAGCCTTTAAAGGTGAAGCTCATCACTTACTGCCGCTTTGCAGAATTATCAAAAGAGGTATGAAAGTTAAAACCATAATTGCAATGCATCAAAGATTTGAAGTGGCATAGCCTATCCTTCATGTCATTATGAAAGAAAAACATATCCTTCAGATCTAAGAGTATAAATAGATAATGTTTTGTCTGTAGCAAGTAGGAAGGTGAAAATGGGTAATCCCTCTGGTTTAGTTTAGTGGATAACACCAAAGCAATTGACAGAAAGAGCATGTGATGTTTGCATGTAATTCTTGTGACTTGAAAAGAAAGATTTTTTTTTTAATTTTTTTATCATATCTAATGATTAAGAGGGTCATCAATGGTGATAGGGTGAATTTATTCACCCATGAGGAAAAAATAAAAAATAAAAACAGGTGAGTTGGCATCATATACAATTCACCAATTCCCTGGCCCATAGCACAATTGGAATCACATAGTGGATATCCAAAATCCCTTTTTCTAAGAATAGAGGAGGCAAAAGCAAGGAGTATACATTTTCAAAAAGAAGGCACAGCAACATAAATAGTTGTCTTGATATAAACCCTAAAGCATAATTAATAAGAATAATGTGGAAGCAAACAAAAATGTCCCAATTTTCTTTTGGGAAATTTTCTTTCTAAAGTTGCATGAGATTCCTCTCAACCCTTTTGTCCATTTAGCCGGCCTATGCGACTATAGATGCATTAATTCTATCCTGAATACAATTATTTTTCTTTGTTCTTCACATGTTGAAAAATAATTAAAAAAATAAAAACGTTTCTTGTAACTGATTATAACTCATTAAGCTAACCAGAGAAGTACCTATATATCTTTAAAAATAATTATATTATTTTATTTCCTAATTCAATTTAATCAAACTATTTACTTGATAATTTATTTTGATCATTGAATTTTAATTACGTTTTAATTTAGGTACCTTCACTATTCTTAAATTCATATATCACATTTTCTTTTTTCTGAAATTATTATTTTCTAATAAGCTATTTTTGATAAATAACTAAATATCTAAAATTCTGTAATTAAATTGAATTTTGACGTAATTAATCAGGAAAATCTCAAAAGAATTAAAATTCATAACCGGTTTATCTAATACACTACATGACAGAAGCTCCATCACAAGGCTACTGACTTATACTAACAACCAAAACAGAATTATATTTTCAAAAGCCACAAGAAAATTAAAGTGCTCAATTATATGAATAATATAAATCCCATCAATCCTATCCACAAAAATTTTGAAATCTTGCAGCTATCAGTTCCAGCCAATTCTTACAGGACATGGTCGGTGCCATTTGTGGACCAAAGTTGGTCATGCCTCAATCACCACCCTTTCTTTATGCCATTATTTCCCTCAGAACAGAACTTGACTCAGTAACATGAAAGAATCATTGATGTGCATCCAGACACTTCTAATAAAGAAAGTTAAATGACAGCTAGGATTGCAAGAAGAAATGCGATTGGATGTGCATGTACACTTCTATCTTCAAATTCCCCTTTTTTTTATCTTCATACAATACATTAAAAATTACATAATATACTAGTACTAAATCAATAATGCCCTAAAAAAAACAATTCATGACATCTTTTAATAATACCCTTTTTTCTAATATTTTTTTTTTCTTTTATTTCTCTCTTTTTTTATGTGTCGACTTATTGTGTATATATATGTGACTTGATAAAGAGCATTTTTGTGCTATTTGTACTAGCTTTTCTTCTCTTTATATATTCTATCTCTTCTCCTTTTCCTCATTTCTTTTTTTCCAAGAGCTAGTTAATCTTGTTTAAGAAAATGGCAGGAATTGCCTTTGGTCGCTTTGATGACTCTTTTAGTTTAGGGTCTTTTAAAGCCTATCTTGCTGAGTTTATTTCAACCTTGCTCTTTGTTTTTGCTGGTGTTGGTTCTGCCATAGCTTATGGTTAGCACATTATCTGAATTGTTTAGCTCCTCAATTATGATTCTATTATTATTAAACTTTAAATCCAAAGTAATTATTTACAACGAAAGGCATTGTCTTTAATTTCTTTCCTTTTATAGAAAAAAATGGTTTTTTTAATGCATTACGTGTTTACGTGTTTACGTGTTTTGTGTTCTTCTTTCTTCTGTAGGTAAATTGACATCTGATGCAGCTCTTGATCCTGCTGGACTAGTAGCTATTGCTATTTGCCATGGATTTGCTCTATTTGTTGCAGTTGCTGTGGGTGCCAACATCTCTGGAGGCCATGTTAACCCTGCAGTCACTTTTGGGCTGGCTCTTGGTGGCCAAATCACCATTCTTACTGGCATCTTCTACTGGATTGCTCAGCTTCTTGGCTCCATTGTTGCTTGCTTCCTTCTCAAAGTTGTCACAGGAGGCTTGGTAAGTTATTACTGTATATCCTACTAATAATAATGAACTTAAAATCCCCATAAGAAAATAAAATGACTTTTCTGTCTTCTTGCTATGAAGATTTCCTACTTGCATCAAAGGGTAACTTTAACATTTGCTTCGTCCTCCAGTTTTAATTAAGAGTGACAAAATGATACGACATGGGTAATTTTAGTTTTTTAACCTGTTTAGAATTTTGGACCATATTTATATCAACAGGATATACTTTCTTTTATCCTGATTTCATAATTCTTTCCGGACTAGAATTACTTTTAGTACAATAAGTGGAAATTGGCTTATTACAGTAAAAGAATGTTTATAGTATTTATAGGCTCAATAAATTCTCACATTTTTGCTACTTTTGTTTCAGGCAACTCCAATCCACAGTGTTGCAGCCGGAGTTGGAGCAATTGAAGGGGTAGTAATGGAGATAGTGATCACATTTGCGTTGGTTTACACAGTGTATGCCACTGCAGCTGACCCCAAGAAGGGATCTCTAGGCACCATTGCCCCCATTGCCATTGGTTTCATTGTTGGTGCCAACATTTTGGCTGCAGGCCCATTCTCTGGTGGATCCATGAACCCAGCCCGCTCCTTCGGCCCAGCTGTCGTTAGCGGCGACTTCACCGACAACTGGATCTACTGGGTTGGGCCTCTTGTTGGTGGTGGGCTTGCTGGACTCATCTACGGAAACTTGTACATGCCTGGTGATCATGCACCTTTGTCCAGTGACTTCTAAGTTGAACATAATTGCTCGAGTTTAACTGGTTTCGTTTTTTGGTTTGTGATCCATTTGTCTTTGTAATAAAAAGAAAGGAAGCAAGGGTTTGCTTTCTTTCTTTTTCTTTACTGCTCTTTCCTCCTCCCCATACCCCCAACCTTCCTGTTCTATTTTGTCTTTGTTCTTGTAAAGCATTGTTATGGGTACTTTTGCTTTGAGGAATGGATGGATTTATTTGATGATGTGCAGCAACTTTTTCGAGCATGCTAATGGATTGTTTCTGTTTTGAGATGGGCATGGCCCTTTTTTGTTCTTTCTTCTCAATTATGCAACCTTTTCGTTTTCAATATCAATTATTATAATGGACAAATTCAGAACTCAGATGCTCAGTGTACGCTTTCTAGGCCCTAGAAAAAGCTGTAAGTTCCCACCCACCCCTCTGTTTTTACCCCTCAGTTGGACAAGGGCAAGAAAGGTTTCTTGTGGTACTCGAGTGGAATGATAAGCAATGACTCGCTTTTCTCTCTAATTCAATGAACTTCAACAAAATAAGATAGGACAAAACAAGTCATAATAATTCTCTTTATTTTATATTTAACCAACTAATTTTTATGGGACAAACTAACTTGTAAGTAATTTTATTTATATTTGGTTATTTACTAAAATTCCTCTTTAACTAGGTGATTGGGGTTCAGAATTTCTTTATACGAGGAAATGGCAATCAAGAAAGATTTCTCATGGCCTTGTAAAAGGATGCTAGGAAATGGAACTAACAATAATAGTACAAATAAAAAAAGAATGTTTTCATTGAGATATCTCTGGAGGCAATATTTTCTCATATTTCCACTCATGAGCTTTCCATTCGGGCAGCTGTTGGATGACAACCTGCATTTGATTCAGAAAAAAATGAGAGGAAGAAAAACACAAGAAGTGCTTCAATTATATATATATAAAAGAAAGACAGGCATTTAGTATCCAATAAAATAAGACAGAATAGAGAGTTTACATACCAGTCCTGTTGAATCTGGACTGCCAACGGTAGTTTGGCATGCCAGTCTCCAGTTCTTTGGTTTCTTAATTAAAAATCAAAACAACATCAACTGTCAGCACTCTAATTAAGTTTGTCTGAAATAGTTATACAATGCTAATAAGGGACTCCAGATCAAGCCCCTCCCAGCAAGCGAGGGATATTTATGATTTTTTTCTTCTTCTTTTTTGTGGGGTTTCAGTGTATATACACCTGGAGTAAGCAAGTTTTATTTTAATAAGAAATGATGATAATACCTTTTTGAGTATCTTCTTCTCTTTTTCTGTACGAGGGCTAAGTAGCTCCTTTCCCATTACAACCTGTCAGTATAAGATAATATTGCTTTCAGCATTTAAATTTTTAGAAAATCCAACTCTTGAACTAAACAAGATATTCTAATTCTGGTTTACGAAAATCTAGTTTCCAATTAAAAAAAAAAAAAAAAAACTAAAGAAGATATATGTCATTATTTGATTGTCTTTTATAAAAAATTGTGTTCAAGAGAGAGGTTCAGAAGTGGTATTGGTTTCATGGTTTTGTCCTTTATAAATCAAGAACCTTTAAAAGAACATGTTATTAAATCTTATAAGACCTAAATCCTTTCCACTCTTAATTAATGTTGGATATATCGTCATCCATTTTATTATCAAAATTATGTAAACGAATAACTCTCATGTGCTAAAATCTTCTTCCCCTATTTCATATGCAAGCGATCTTTGAGTTGGGTAGTAGCCACGTAGGTTTCCATTTTGGGTATGAAAAACTTTACATTCTATCAGAAGAAAGTTCAATTAAATGATTAGGATCTCATTCGTGTCATACAAATATGCATTCTCAAATCTTATATTCTTCTTTGTAGCATGAATTAGACTCCCACATTGGATATTTAATAAAGAATAAAATTAATAAAAGCTAATTCAAGGATGGAGAGGTCATGATCAATTACACTAATAAAGAATTAGTGACCATTAATTTTCTGTATGCAAAATATAGAAGTGTATATATATATATATATAGGTTAAAAAGATATATAATTCACCTCCACCATGCAACTTCCACAGGTTCCTCCCCCTGCACAATTTAACAAAGGTCTACCCTGAAATTTCAACAAAACACATACACATCATGCCAAGCTATTCAGACACATCATAAGACTTTTCAGGAAATGAAAAAAGAAAAAACTTACATATGGTCCGTACAAGTCGATATTTGAATCCAACATTGTATCCCTAAGTTTCTGCCCTCCACAAGTTGTACGAAAATGCACATCAGGAGTCCCATCTGGTAGTAACACAGACTTAAACACACAACATAGACAGACAAATTAGCAATTGCCTTCCTGGTTTTATATCCAAATTCTGTCTAATTAAATTGTTTCAGCAGTAAAACATTAATTGTCTAAGACTCACATGGACGAATACAAATTTCACAGAAGGTGGTTCTTCAGGAGGCTCCTGCTTGGCATCCGATTTACTATCAGGGACCGTGCCAACCGCTCTGATTTTCACTCTAGAGAAACTGACAGACCTTGAATGTTTAAGGGATTTGTGAATGTTGTTTGTGCTAGTAGCAGCAGAATGTTTCAGGTTATGAGAAGCTTTCAAGGAATTAGCTAACCCATAGGAGTTAAGTTGAAGAGCAGTGCCCATTCTATTCTGTGATATTTCAGGATTTTTCAAAAGATAGATAGTCTTAAGTTGTGTTTTGATATTTGCATGAAAGATGTCATAGCAACGCTTGTGTATGTGTGTGTGGTGTCTTTTATTTATCTTATCTAACATTAAGATGTGAGGTAGAAAAGATGGTTTTGGGCCGCTACTGGGCTTCCTTATCTGGGTCGAATTGAAAAGTTTCAATCTTTCTTTTCAGCCCAACACTTGGTTTCTTTCTTTCTTTCTTTTATTTATTGATTATTACCTTTTATTTATCTTGTTCTTCTCAAACATGAAGCTTCAACAACTTATTTCGGTCCGAACCTTTTCCTCTGTCCAAAACGACTCAAAGGTGCATTTTATACTTTAGTCATGCATGTAGAGGACCTGCTTAGTCAATTGGGGATGCTTTCTTTAATTCTCTACTCAAGTTTATACAATCTGAATCCTCTTACAACAATTCATTAATATTCTTCGGAAACTCAACTAATAAAATAACAAGGATAGTAATAATAATATTTTTCAGAAACCCAACTAATAAAATAACAAGGAAAAATAATAAAAATATCTATATTTTTTTTATCAAATTTACAGTGTCACTTTTTTTATATTCTTAATGTATTTAATTTTTTTTAAATATGATTTTAATTTTTCTTAAGTTATTATTAAAAATTATACATTAAAAATAATATTTTTATTAATCTTAAGTTATTATTAAAAATTTCGGAAATAACAATTCTTTGTTCATGCCAGAAGCCATGAGGTGAAAAAGGTATTATGGGCCAAAAATGGGCCTCTAGTTATTGGTTGAATTGGGCCATGTTTGAATTTTTGGGCCCACGATTTTTTTCCTTTTGTTTTTTTTTTTAAATATATGTAATCTAGAGAAATATTTTTTTTAAGAAAAAGAAATATACACTTGAGTGGCAATGCAAAATCTATCTTCAAGCACGAAACCCTTGCAAAATCTCTCTTTAAAACAAGAGAAACAGAGTGAAGCAAAGCAAATGCCCCAAATCTCAAGTCTGCGCCTCCTGTTCTCTCCTCTAAAACCCTCTTTACCGTTCTGTCCCTCTAAACCAAAACCTTACTCTATCTTCACTGTCCTCAGTTCCTCTTCTTCTAGTTCATCAAAACGATACCGCATAGCTCCCAACAACCACCGGTCTTTCAGGTTTAGAACCAGAGAGAATAGTACTTTCAGTAGTAGAGAGAATAACAGTGATAATAATATTAAGAAGAAGAGTAAAGAAAGGGATAAAAAACAGGTCCCAATGGAAGAGAATGGTAATCAGTCTTTTGGGTATAATAAAAGAAGGGCTGAAGGTAGAGATAAGAGTGATAAAGCCAAAAGAAATCTTCAGATGAAAGTTAGAAAGCTCAATCCTACTAATACAATTTCTTATGTGCAAGTAAGTATTTTTCGTTGGTGGCAAATGGGTTTGCTCTAGTTTCTTTGTTTAAGAATTTTAAGTGATAATTTAATTAGAGAATTATGTTTCCCTTATTGGATACTTAAATTTGAGTTTGAATTTCTTCAAAGTAATTTTTTAAAGTATTTTGAAACCATAAATTAACACCGGCAATATAATTGTATTTTGAGGATGGGAAAGTTTGATGTGAAGAGGGGGCCTTCTCAAAATTTGGGTTTTTGGGTTTATGTTTTATTGGATGTTTATCGATGAACTGCATTTTGTTTTAGCTGAGATTGCTTGAAGTTATGTCATATTTCTACTGCATATTTCTAGTTATATTTTATTCTCTTTATGGTTAGTAATACTGACAACATTGCTATATGTTCTAGATCCTAGGGACTGGAATGGACACTCAGGATACATCACCTTCAGTTTTGCTTTTCTTTGACAAGCAAAGATTCATTTTTAATGCTGGTGAGGTAATCGTGATATAAAGAATCCCCTTTTCAATTCAGAGTATTTCTTTTTAATTTATGTGGATATTGTAAACTGAGTATATTTCTTTATAAACTGAAGTTTTGTGGTTGAGTTGTTGGATTTAGTAAACAGAGGTGTCAAACTTTTAAGAGTGGGCTAAAAGTTTTAAATGCAATCTGGTTGATCAAAATTTGGTCAAATTGATGACATATTAAACTAATTCACACATTCTGCCAAATGATAAAGGTTTGTCATTAGCTTGCCTAGTAATAAGAAGCTAACAGTACGTTTTCCCTTGATGTGAGAATTACAATTGCGGAAAGCTCGAGGAATGGTATGAATTATGAAGTGCTTCCTTGAGACATTTATGCATTATGTAACTGTAATAAACAATCAAAGATGGTTGATCTATCTGCTGTTACTCACTGTTGTAAGCAATCCATATTAAACAATTCTCTTTTTTTTTTTTTTCTTCTTTTGAATCTCTAGATATAGTTTCTATATATAACCTCAAAACCTTTGGTGATAGTAGGTGAGCATTTTTATGTAATACTAAAAATAGCATGTTGGTCATTCATATTTACTTCAGCCAATTAATTAGGAGAGTTATTCTAAATAATACTGAGGAAAGGAGATGTCATGAGGATGCTTACATTTATATGTTGTTGCCACTAATCCAGTGTTTACATCTGTCATTTAGCCAAGAATTCTATCCAATCATTGTGGGGGTATTGTACAATATAATGCATGAAAAGCATGTAATAAAATTATTAGTTATTGGCGAATAGCTTAGATTCGTACTCAATAATCAACAGCCTCATGAAATTATGCATAATGGTCTTCAAATTCAGATGCTTAGAATATTCAGATTGAAGTTATGATTATTACTTCCTCTACCTCATCTTTGTTTTTAGTAAATTCATACTGAGTATCATATTGAAAAGGTCAAAGGATACTTGTTTATAATTCAGAATGGTTTGTCCTTCTATTAAGTGGTTTTAGTTGAGGTATCATTCAGAAGCCTTATGACTCAGCATGAGGTTTCTCTCTCTGCTTGATACTTGTGCCCTACAATTGGGCATGGTATCCTTTGGTCATTATCGTAAAATATTGCTTAACAATGAAGTTGGTGAGTGGTTGTGTGGTTCATGGGCACCTATTGATCTTTTGGTTTCCTTAATCAACTACTGTCGTGCAGGGATTACAGCGGTTCTGCACAGAGCATAAGATTAAGCTATCAAAGGTACGGAATAATTCACAACAGAAACGCACGGGCGTGCACACGCCCAAGCATCCATGTTCACATCATAATGATTTTTTCTATGTTTTATGTGGCATCAATATTTGAGCATAATCTGATGTACAAATAAACATGGATTTTAATGAATCTTTTTCAGATAGATCACATCTTTCTCTCTCGTGTATGCTCAGAAACAGCTGGTGGAATTCCAGGTATGTATCATTTTAAATCAATTAATAAATGTAAACTCTGTTGCTTGTAAACATAAATATACCTCTTATCACATTGCTCTATTGTCTCCAAGCGACAATATTTCCTCACATGTGGATGGTCATGCAATTAGTGTGAGCGCACCTAAATTATTGGTGTTTACTTTTCCTGACAGGTTTGTTGTTGACTTTGGCTGGCATGGGAGATGAAGGTATGTCGGTAAGTGTCAAATCGAATTTGCTTTCATTTATTACCTAATTTGAGAAGTGTGGCATCTCTTGTGAATTATAAGTATAGTTCTTTCTGTTATGAAGGTCAATATATGGGGCCCTTCAGATCTTCAATATTTGGTTGATGCTATGAAGTCTTTCATTCCTCATGCTGCCATGGTTCACACAACAAGCTTCGGTTCTGATGCTACTGCTCAGTTTGGAGCAAGCAACTTTACAGATCCCATCATCCTTGTTGACAATGAGGTCGTCAAAATATCAGCCCTTCTCCTTCGACCAAGCTGTTCAAAAGGATCTGCAGTAAAGCCTGGTGATATGTCAGTGATATATCTCTGTGAATTGCCTGAAATTATGGGGAAATTTGACCCAGTAAAAGCAAAAGCTCTTGGTCTGAATCCTGGACCAAAATATAGTGAACTGCAATCAGGACAAACAGTGAAGTCAGATCGCCAGAATATCATGGTGGATCCCAAATTCAATGGAAATTCTGTGTTCTTTCTATTTGTTAACTGCTGTTAGTGTTGACACATAAAATTCTTTCTTGCATTGTATAGGTTCATCCAAGTGATGTAATGGGTCCTTCAATTCCTGGTCCAATTGTATTTCTAGTTGACTGCCCAACAGAATCCCATGTGGAGGAATTATTATTCATGCAATTTCTTCATAGTTACTATGCAGATTACTCAGGTAATCAATCAGAGAATGAGAAAACTGTTACTTGTATCATTCATTTAGGTCCTGCTTCTGTAATAAGTAGCCCCAATTACCAGAAGTGGATGAAGAACTTTGGTTCAGCACAACACATTATGGCTGGAAACGAAATGTGAGCAACCTTTCTGAACCATTCTTCTTCCAAAGGAGTAATGGTACTGGTCATATTTGACGGTTCCCCTTGGGTACTTGTGCTTGTTGCAGGAAGAATGTGGAAATTCCAATCCTTAAATCCAGTGCAAGAATTGCTGCGAGGCTTAATTACCTGTGTCCTCAGTTTTTTCCAGCTCCAGGTATCTGGTCACTTAAGCAGCTTAAAAGCTCAAAAGAAGACTACATTTATTCAGGCGAGGTTTGTTGAATATCCCTATGGTTTCTATAAGTTTTAAGGTTCTCGTTTGTTCAGGGGATCTGAAGTGTTTATTTCAAATCCTTATACCAGGTCTGTGTCTCAAAGTCTGCTGGAAGGATATTGGCTGAAAATCTTCTTAAGGTATGCAAAGCAGTGTTCTTTTTTGAGCATTAGGTTTGGTAATTCAAAATGCATATCACCCTTTTATTTGCCCTCTCTGCTTAATCAAATGCTTCCTTTTCTTCTAAGCACAAAGGCAATAATGCTTCTTTTGATTTTTCTAATTTAGTAAAACTTGAAAACGCATCTCAAACTATCAATTCAAAACTTTAAATTTTATGTCAGAACCTAGTTCCTGTGCCCCATTTGATGTAAGGTTTTTTTTTTTTTTTTTTTTTTCCATATCAAGGTTAGTTGAATAGATGAAGTATCAGTCTGTTATTTTGTTTTGCAATGCTGGTCTGAAGCTAGGGGATTTCCCAAAATGTGAATGCAAGTCATTAGTTTAGCGTATATACCCCACTGGGATCCAATGCTATGTTTCCCTGCGCCCATCTTTTGTCCGTTTTGGTTTTCCAATTCTTAATAGGTTTTTATTTTTTTCCTTTCAGCATGCATTTCAATGCTATAAGCAGTAGCCTTATTAAACAAAATAAGGGTAACGTGGGAAGTCATGTATTACTACATATTTTATATGGTGAATGAACAATCAATTTGTGACACTTATAGAAGTGGTCTGCTGGAATAATAAAATGGGCCACCGTTTCTGTGCTCCTAATCTTTATAATTACATGTAGAAATCACATAATGCATGCTTATGCATGTCCACTTCCTTACATGACTTTAGATTTTCTTAATTCAACAACGAACAGTTCACTTTGCGTCCTCATGCTCATCTTGGTCTGGACAAATCCAATATTCCAAGTTTGATGGCTCCCTCAGAAGTTATTAATGAGTTACTTACAGAACTTCCAGAAATTGTAGATGCTGCCCAGCATGTCCGCCAGTTCTGGCACAGTTCTGGAGAAGTGAAAAGAGACATAGCTTTTGGACAGGACAATAATGTTATGATTGAAGAACCATGGCTAGGAGAGAATATAGTTCCTTCTTGTTTGGAGAACATCAGGAGAGATGATATGGAGATTGTGCTTCTGGGAACAGGTTCATCTCAGCCATCTAAATACCGAAATGTTAGTTCTGTCTATATTAATCTCTTCTCCAAAGGAGGTTTGCTTCTAGACTGTGGGGAAGGAACACTTGGACAACTGAAAAGAAGGTAACACAATGCAAGATTATGATATGGTTTTTTTTTCTTATGATAAGCATTTATTTTCCATTTTAACATGTAACGTTTGCTGTCCTCTGACAACAGGTATGGTGTGGAGGGTGCTGATAGTGTCGTGAGAAATCTAACGTGTATCTGGATATCTCATATTCATGCTGATCACCATACAGGATTAGCAAGAATACTTGCTCTACGACATGATTTGTTGAAGGGCATGCCCCATGAGCCATTACTTGTTGTTGGGCCAAGGCAACTTAAGAGATTTTTAGATGCATATCAACAACTGGAGGACCTAGATATGCAGTTTCTTGATTGTAGGAGCACCACTAGTGCTACATGGGAAGCTTGTGAGGGCAATAGTGAATCAAAACTCGATCACTCAGCTCCAGCAGAAGGTAGTCCAAATATTACTGAAAATGTGAACAAATCTACAGTAAAAACCGAGTCAACTTTGTTTGCTAGAGGTAGCCGAATGCAAAGCTATTGGAAAAGACCAGGAAATCTGGTTGACAATAATGCTTTTGCACTTTTGAGCAATTTGAAGAAAGTGCTCAATGATGCAGGGTTGGAGACTTTAATTAGTTTCCCAGTTGTGCATTGTCTTCAGGCATTTGGCGTTGTGTTGACGGCATCAGAGAGAATAAATTCTGTTGGAAAAGTTATACCAGGGTGGAAGATTGTGTACTCAGGTGACACTAGGCCCTGCCCAGAACTGGTAGAAGCGTCACATGGAGCCACAGTCCTTGTACACGAGGCAAGTAATCAGATTTGAATGTGTTTTTATTTTCTTCGACAATCTAATGTTTACTGTAACTAGTAATAGGCGACTTGATAAAGTTTTGAAATTCTTAATAGAGTAGAAGCGTATATGCGAATTATATTAGCTTTTATTGTGTGGGTTTCCAGTTTCTTCTCTCTGTAGTCTATATCATAGCATTTAGGTTAATAACTTCAACAAATCATTATAATTTTATGATTTGGTGATTATTTATAGGCTTTTAATATTTAGGTACTAAAATACTCCACAGCTAGCTTCTTCAGCTTGGCAGTGGCCGAGTCCACGAATGCTCATGTTGTACTATAAATAATGTTCTTGGGCAAATACAATAAGACAATAGAGTTAAATGGTTTCACTTTCTAATGTCTTGCAGGCAACTTTTGAGGATGACTTGATGGATGAAGCTGTAGCCAAAAACCACAGCACAACAAAGGAAGCCATAGAAGTAGGGAACTTAGCTGGAGCATATCGAATCATCCTCACCCACTTCAGTCAGAGATACCCCAAAATACCTGTTTTTGATGAGTCACACATGCACAAAACATGCATAGCTTTTGACATGATGAGTGTTAACGTAGCAGATTTACCAGTGGTTCCCAGAGTACTTCCATACCTTAAATTGCTTTTCAAAAATGAGATGGTAGTTGACGAATTAGATGATGTCAATGCTGTAAGTGCATTTTCTTGATGATTAATCGAAATGTGCCGCAACTGGCCAGCTTATTTTCCATTGATGCCCTTCTTTTCTCTATTTATATGCGATATTCAAAGATGTGCTGGTGTTGGCTAGTTGAGACCCAAGTAGACATGTATTAGAGATAGATCATAAAGATTATGGTTCTCATTCAGGTCTTTACTTTCTTCAGTTTTTCCTTTTTTCTGGAAGAAAAGAATGGCTTCTACATAATTTGCAGTTTTGAATGTAAACTTGTCATTTGGAAGGAGTTGAAAAAGAACATTTGAAAAGTGGCTCTATGGAAAAATGGTAGCTGGAGGCCAGAATTTCAACCAAATAAAAACGCATGGTGGAATCCATTCATGTCATGGCCATGGATAGTTTGGTGCATATTTATTTATTTCAGCATGAATATGTATTTATGTTTCTAACCTCTAGTTATTTATTTAATTTAACTAGTTTTTGATATAATTTAATCGATATTTAAATTTATTTTTTAATAATATTTTAATATTTTTTTATTGCATTTTTATCTAATATGTTCACATCAATTGTATGGAAAATATTATTAAAAGGTTATGTATTTATTAAATTAAAGTATTAAATTAATGAATTGATGCCAATTTTAAACTATAAATACACATTTAATTATTATTTAATCATTGAACTTTTATTTTTAATTTTATTTTTACCTTTAAATGGTGTTTCATAGAATGAGACTTTAACGTAGAAGAAGGCAGAGTCCAATTACGTTGCAAAGTAAGTAAACAAATGTAAATTTGAGCTGAGATCTTCGAGTCTTAAGCTCAGCTTTGATTGCTTGACCAGAAGTCAATTATACATTTAGATCTTCCAGAATAGCCCTAGAATCGATTTTAACATATAATTTCATGCTTATTCAAGATTTCTAGTCTTAAAAGAAAAGACTAATAGCAGCCTGATTTGCACGTTTATTGCAATCATAAATTATCTTATGAAAAAAAAAAAAAAAAGCGTTTCGACCCAATCATTATTAAACTCTCATAATAATATTATTATAATAGGTTCATTATTAATATATATTGCAGAATTCGCAGAATGCAAAATACAGTGAGTGAAAATCGAGAAAAAAATTAAAGTTTCGTATTAATCCCAATTTTCTACTGTAAATCATGATGAGGGCTCAAACATCAAAGCATTTGGCATTTTAAACGTGAAACAACAAAACTATAATTCCTTTCAAAAAAGAAAATAAGAAAAACTATATTATGTATTATCAAACAAGAAAAAAAAGTCAAAAGTACAGATAAGTCCCTGATTTTAAATTCTTTATTAAAAGTGTCTTACTTTAACTCTTAGTATTTTTTAAAATAAATCAATTAAATTCTTATTATTAACAAATTCTTACTACGCGTAAATATTTACATTACAGTGGGAAGAAGTATTTACATTACAGTGGGAAGAAGTATTTAAGTTCACTCTCAGTAATATTATTATGACGCTCTATTTATCTATCTCTCACTAAGAAAATGCAAAAACATAAAAGAAATTACTTCAAAAATAAAAATAAAAATTACTCCAGAAAAACTCAAAAGCATAATAAAAAAAATAAAGATATTAAAAGATGGTAAAGAAAAAAAAGCAAAAGAAAAAGAACATAATTAACGTCATCATAAATACAAAGCTATAAGAATCTAATGGTTCATTTTATTGATCCATTAAAAATCATTAACCATTTATATCCATTAATTTGAATTTTATGTTTTATAAAATCATCATATTGTTAATATATATACTCATTAAATCGCTTGATAAATCATTAGTATTTACTTGAAGATTTCACATATATATCAAACCAATTTGATTATGTAAAGTTGTTGCTTTTGCTGGCGATGTTGTTTGTTTCGGAAATGACACCGGTATAGAGACGGCTCCATGAAGAAAGTTATCGTTGCTATTAAACAGTGCTGCTGCCTGATGGTATCTTTTTTATTAAACGACAGTGACCTCATAGGTGAGCTTCTTTTGAAGCCGTTGATTCTCTCTTTGGTAACAACTATGGAACTAATAATGGTGGTCATTTCATAAAATAGTGGTTGCTCTGCATCTCCTTATGCACCGTGCTAGATTTGAAGATTTTAATGGAGAAGAAGGATTTTTTTTTTTTTTTCTGTATTTTTTCTTTATAGATTTTATATCTTTAACTTGAATGATTATATGTAATGGATACGATGGTAGGTAATTTACAGCGTGTGGATGGTGATGAAATGCTATTCTTTTTTAGATTATCTTTTATTTTATTTTTGTGATGATGGATTATTATATATTTAGAATAGGTATTTGAAATTTTGAGTATATGTGTTTTTTTTAGAAAAGAAAAATATATAGTTAAAAATCATAACAAAAAAGTATTTCATTATAAAAAAAATATCGATTAGCAATGATTTAGCTATATTTATTTTAATTAATCATCATTCTCATATTTGATAATATGAGTTTTGAGCTTAAAAACTCAAAACCTTATTATTTGACCATTAGATTGATTTCATCGGATCAATAGCTTTTCTAATTGTAACTTAACGATCAAACTAATGAATTATGAATTGTTGAACCCTAAACTTATATTATCAAACGCATGCAATATGATAATGATGACTGATTAGAGTGAAGATGATTGAATCCTTATAAATCGAGACTATTTAGTGGTGAAATATATTTTTTTGTCACTATTTATAACCACATACTTCTTTTTATTTGAAAAAAAAACTACAGAGAGAATTAACCACATAATACTTAATTGTATTTATTTCTTTTTCTTTATTGAAATAACTACAAAAAAATATATTATGTGGTTTTACTGTTTTACAACTTAGAGTGATTATTTTTTTACAAAAGAGACATGCAGTTACCTATCGTGACAAGAAAAGATAATTCACTATTAAAAGGTCTCATTTGTAAGAATTCAGCCACCTTAATTCCGATCAACCATCATCATTAAGTTGCTTAGGTTTGATAACATGAGTTTGAAGCTTAATAACTTACAATTTCATTATTTGATCATTAAATCATGGTTAACGGTTAAATTATGACGTCTTGTGTTATTAAACTCTAAATTCATATTATCAAACATAAGAAATATAATAATGATGGTTGATCAGAACGAAAATGGCTAAATCTTTATTATCGATATTTTTAATAGTAAAATATTTCTTTTATTATAATTTTTAATCACATTTTTTTTTAAGAAATCCACATACTGTAAGTTGTTACAACGTATTTTTTTTTATTTATTATTTTTTTTATTTTGAGATAATTTTTTTGAGAAAAATATAGAAATAGAATAATATGTTTGGTATCATAATAATATTAATATTAAGTATGACTTGAAGTAGGCTTTACTACTAAAAACATACCAATGGCGTAAGTGATAAGGCTTTAATTGGTCCGTTTTGATAATATTACAGATTTATATGAAACACTTGGAATGGTAAGCTTGTAATTGAACCTTAGGCCAAAGTACAAGGGCTTATCTGTACTCTCGCCAACAGAAAACAAATTAAGTTATAGGCATCAGCTAACATGCGCAGGTGGCGCCGTCCAAAACACAAAAAGAAAAGGAAAACTTAACACCACACAACACGTCGGCGCGTCGCGATCTCACATGCTGACCTGTCTTTCTTTCTCTTATTTCCTTACAACAACAAACCATCGTCCTTGGACTTGTACAATTCAATTTCAATCTCTTTCTCCGTCAAAAACCCTAATAATTTCAATCTGAATCAGAAATCCCCTCACAGTTTCAATCTTCCAATTTTTTTTTTATCTCAAATCTAAGTCAAAACTGCCCATATTCAATTCGATCCCTCAATCCCCGATTCTCCACTTGTTAGCCATAATTAACAATCTCCAGAACCCTAATTTAAATCCTGTTGATTCTTTATTACTAGGAGTCTTTTAAGTTTTGATGCACGAATAGAAACAAACTTTGTAAAATCTTATGAACTGGGTATGATCAATTAGGAGATAAATAATTGATTAATTGTCGACATCCAGGGCTTTAATTTTCTTTAATTGTTTGTTTGGATTAAAGAGGGGATTTTGGAGATAATGGATTCAAGTAGGAGAGCAGTGGAATCATACTGGAGATCGAGGATGATCGATGCAGCAACTTCTGATGAAGATAAAGTAACGCCTGTTTATAAATTGGAAGAAATTTGTGAGCTTTTGAGGTCTTCTCATGTTAGTATTGTTAAAGAGGTATCTGAGTTTATCTTGAAGAGGCTTGAACATAAAAGCCCTGTTGTTAAACAAAAGGTAATGTTAAAGTTATAATTTTCTTTTCTATGTTTTACAGTTACCGTATTAGATTTGTCAAAATGTCTGATTTAAGTTTGGTTTAGCTATATTTTAATTTTTTTTTTTGGTGAAGTATTTTCTTTATTGCTGATTAAGGGTAGAAAGAAGAAGATATTGGATCCTTTTGATTTGTTGTTGATTTTCTTTTAGGAATGCTGCATAGAAATTTGGTTTTAGTAATTTGATAGAGGTGTAGTGATTAACCTTTTGGTGCTGGAAAATGTAGGGGAATAAATAAATCTGGACATTGATTGTTATTAATATTATTTTTCATATATATTTTTTTTGGTGGGTTTACAGAGGTTATTGGCTTAGTTGAGTGAGACTCTCGTCTTTAATAAAAAAATTTAAGTTTTTCAATCTGTCTGTTTTTTGAGAATGTATTTTGATGACAGTCAAATGGTCAAATGGTGCATGAATAAGAGTTAAATTTTTATTTCAATTGCGATTACAGGGGTATTTACTATTCATGAAATTACAAGATAATTTTTTGCTACTGAAATGAGGGTGAATAACATGTCATATTTTTTGTGGATTATTACCAATAAAATAAGTCAGACAGATTTGTTGATGCCTACCATGCTTGAATCATATGCAGGCTCTGAGGTTGATAAAGTACACTGTGGACAAGTCTGGTGTAGAATTCAGGAGGGAAATGCAAAGACATTCTGCTGCAATACGTCAGCTACTTCATTATAGAGGTCAGGCGGATCCTTTGAAGGGGGATGCCCTTAATAAGGCTGTGAGGGACACGGCCCAGGAGACTATCTCTGCTATTTTTTCAGAGGAGAACAAGCCAGCACCTGCAGAAGATCTAAACAAAAGGATACAAGGGTTTGGGAACACAAATTTTGATATGCCATCAGAAGATAGGAAATCGTTTCTTAGTGAGGTAGTTGGTCTTGGAAGTGCATCTATCAAGCAGGGACTTAGTAGCTTCGCTCAGGGCCATGTGTTAAAGAAGAATGACAATGGAAACTACAAAGGTCCGAATCTAAGGAGGTCCTTGACCATAGAAAATGACCACTCAGATAGATATGAACCAGTTCAGTTACGCAATGAAAGTCAGGGTACTTATGGCATTACAAAGGGTGGCGTTAGTGGACCTTGGGGCCAGGACACTATGTTAGAGACAAAAAGTGGGGACTCTAGTTCAAGTTACAGGGAGGGTAAGACACGTGAGGAGAGGTTGTTGGAGACTATTGTAACATCAGGTGGTGTACGTCTACAACCTACCCGTGATGCAATTCAAGTTTTTCTAGCAGAGGCGGCAAAATTGGATGAATTGGCCCTAAGTCATGCCCTGCAATCTAAGCTTCAATCTCCTGTGTGGCAGGTACGGTCATTATGCTATCTTACACTAATAAGTTAATAATATGAAATTCATCATTTTTTTTCTCCATCTTCAGATGCAAAAAACTTCATTGCCTCTATGAGCATTTCATGCTAGTTAGGAGTTCTATTAATTTCTTGTCAATTTGTTGGATATTTTGGATGCAGTATATTTATTCCCTTATTTGTCATGGAGAAAGAGAGAGGGAAATAAGTTTCAACTGTTTATGCTAACATTTTGGAATTTATTTTCTTTAATTTTCCTGGAAATCATTATTTTTCAGGTCGCATGAAAGCTGTGTGTGTGCTACGGTCTTTATGCTGTCGTACAACTAATAAGTTAATAATATGAAATTCATCATTTTTTTTCTCCATCTCGAGATGCAAAAACCTTCATTGCCTCTATAGAGCATTTCACACTAGTTAGGAGTTTATTAATTTCTTGTCATCTTGTTGGATATTTTGGATGCAGTATATTTATTCCCTTAGTTGTCATGGAGAAAATGAGAGGGAAATAAGTTTCAACTGTTTATGCTAAAATTGTGGAATTTATTTTCTTAAATTTTCCTGGAAATCATTATGTTTCAGGTTCGCATGAAAGCTGTGTGTGTGCTAGAGTCTATTCTGAGGAAAAGGGATGATGAGCATTTTTTAGTTGTAGCTTCATATTTTGCTGAAAACAACGATGCTGTGGTCAAATGTTCTGAGTCTCCCCAATCTTCTCTTAGGGAAAAATCTTTGAAGGTATGTGCTCATGCTTGGATTCTGCTTTTCCTTCCCTTATTTCCTCTGCTCCCCTCCTTCCAGAGGGGAAAAGAAAGGGGAAACTGATTAATTCATGAATGTGTTAAATTTTTAAAATGATGCATTACCTTCCAACTTTTTGCGAGCACTGTTAAATTCAATTGTTCATGGAGGGCTCAAACATTAATACTTGAGTATTGTGGTATCTTTGGCTAAATATTGGCCATTGAGCGAGTAATTCCGGCTTCGAAATTTTTATCAGTTTCTTTCGCAATATATGGAACTCAATTGTGCTTTTTCCTCAGAAGAATATCAGTTAATCTGACTTGTACTTTGTTGCTAATGCAGGCGCTTTACTACTGATTAAGATCAACTCCGTTTTAGCTTTTTGGCCCTTTAGTTTGAATTATCTGGTGATATGCATTTTATGTTGGTTTTCTTCTTTTTACTTTGCTCCCCTACAAATTCATGTTACTTTTATGCTAGGCCAAGTATCTGCTCTTTGGTAATTCAGATGATGTTATTATTGGAGAAACTGAATGCTGATGAATAGGTCACATGGAGACATTCTTTAATTTCACAAGATTAGATGATCGCTAAGTATGTGTCCCCTTTGATGAACAGGTGTTGAGCCTTTTGGGTGGGGAACAGGCAGGAGGGTTGGTTGGCAATTCAGGAAAGTCAGTAAAGGCTGAGACCCCCTCTGTGCAGATGCCTGACCTAATAGACACTGGAGATACAGATTTCTTTTTAACAGATGATTCTACCACGAAACTAGATGATCAAAAGGCAGCAAATCTGACAACACCCACTACAAGGCCCTTAATAGATGATTTATTTGGAGATGATTATGGCCCTGGCGTGAGCTCTAGTGAGCAAAAAAATGATGATGATCCATTTGCAGATGTCTCATTCCACACTAGTGAGAGTAGAGAACATGGAGATGATCTCTTTTCTGGGATGACGATTGATAGTAAACCAGGTACTAATGAGAATCATTTGCCAACAAATAAAAATGTGTCGGAGCCATTTGATATTTTTGGGTCAAATTCTGAACTTCCCTTGGAGCAAGAAAATTATAAAACAGATGTTAATGATTTAATGTCTGGTATGTCCATAAATGAAAACGTCTCAAAGTCGAAGCAGCCAGACACTGCTGCTGGGGGGCTCCCAGAAAATATATTCTCAGATTCAAGTAATCATTCTGGACATCAGTCATCGAATGATGCTTTAACTAGCATACTTGGGTCTCAAGCAACTGCAATGAATTTGAACCCAATGTTTCCTTCTGGTACTATGCCATATAACATACCTCCAGGCATTATGTTGAATACAGCTTTTCAAACTCAACCCATAAATTATGGTGCTATGGGGAATTTTCTTGCTCATCAACAATTTCTTGCTTCGATGTCCAACTTTCAACATTTAAGTAACCTCAATGCACAAAATCCTGGAGTTGATCCTGCTGTTGGCACTAATGGAGGTGGATATTCTTCAGCACTTCCTGATATATTCCAACCAAATTATCCAAATCAAGCTCCCACTTCAATCATGAACAATTCTAAGAAAGAAGACACCAGAGCATTTGATTTTATCTCGGTGAGTTTTGATTTTCATTACAAATCTCTTGACTTTTGTTTGCTGGAAGTTTTCTTTCTCTCTCTCTCTTTCTCTCTCTCTCTCTCTATATATATATATATATATATAATTGCTTAGTCTACATGCAGTTTCTAGTAATAATGGTCATATAAGTTTATTTTGCTCTTCATCCTTTCACTTGAGAATGTATGGGCGGTTTTATAACAGAACCTCATTCTCTTTACATATATAAATAGTTATGCAGGTAATGTTTTAAGGTTTCTTATCTGAGTTTTATGGGCAGGCAGAGTATTTTCGGCTTCAGGATCAAGACCTACCTGACCCTATAAAAAATATAAAAGAAGTAGAAAAAAGAACCTCTAAGTGGGACCTTTGAGTTAAAATTGGATTAATCAGGTTGGTAATTTAATATCAGGGAATTAGTTGTCAAGCAGCCCTAGTACAAAGGTGAAACAAGTGGGGAGTTGTTGTCGGTAATTAAAATCACATTATTCTTCAGGTTTACTAGCACTGAATATTGATTTAATGAATAACAAATTACACCCAAGCGTGATGTGGCTACATTTTGGGATCTCCTAGAAAGATGTAGTAGGGAAGCTTAAATACTGCACGGTGAAAGTTTTGGTATATGAGAAATGTTCCTGGTCTCAGTAGGTACATCAGGACCTTTGTTTCGTCGTCATTTCCTGTCTTCTCTCATTTTCTGATGAACAAGCTTTAACCTATTTCATTGCTAAAGATAGGTCAATGGGTTTCTACCATTTTAAGCATATGTTTGCTCATGCATGATGTTTATGTTGTTATGAATGGGATTTGGAAGTGAAATGCTGGTATCCTTGGGGGTCCATTTTCAAGTAGTGTGTTGAATAATATCTGGGTTACTGCTTTGTGGTTGGTACTAAATATGTCCTGACTGTATTGTTTTGTAGGATCATCTTGCAGCAGCACGTGATCCAAAAAGAGTGTCTTAAAATCTTTGAGCTTTAAGCTTGACCTTGACAGGCCTCCGTGGTATTTGATTACATAGTTTACCTATTTGAGGTGAATAGACAAAAACAAGTCGAACATTTTTGGCAATAAAATGCGCTGTCAATACCAAGGCATGTTTCCGTGATAGTAGGATTGCAAGTGATGCTGTGAGCCCGTGGGGGAGATCCCGGAACTAGATATCTGTATTTGAGATTAGAGAGGTGTTGTGGCTTTTAGTGTTTTTATTCAATGATGCTGGCATCAATCGTATGCTCTTTTGCAATGGATTTGTAAAGTATTTTGTTCTTTATTTCTTTTTCCAGCTTTGGTTTTGTATTCCCACCACACTCACAAGAATGCTTGTGGTACATGTGTTTGAACATAGTTAATAAAGACCATGCTGTTCCTCTAGACGTGTCTGCAATGGGTACTTTCAGAGTTATTTTAACGATTAGATGTCAGATTTATCGGCCTGGGATTTGATAGGCAACCATCGTTTGAATTAGCAGATAGCTTTTGTAAACATGTGCTTTTGAGTTTGAGGATGCATTGCCTCTGCCTGGCAATAGCAAATGCTATTGGGTGCTAAGCGACAATCTTACTGGTTGCGGACAGTCAGAAATAACTAACATGGAGGTTTTTATTTTTATTTTTATCACTAATGGTTAGATAAGGCCTAATTTAATGTTCTCTTCTTCCATTTATCCACTGTTTTTCCTTTCATTCCAGGATGGTTGTGTTGGATCTGAAGAGGATTTCCTATGGTTAGTCATGTGGGTGGGGATATCTTATTATAACCTTGTCGAGTTCAAGAGATCGAAGCTGTTAAAAATATGGGTTAATTACTATTTGGCGCCGGGTTCTTTCATATTATACCATTTGCCACTTAACATTTAAAAAAAAATATATATATATATATAATATATATTTTTATAATTTTAAACTAAAAATATATTCTGAAGATTTTCTTAAACAACTATTAACTAGGTTTAGTTTTATATTTTTACTTTTAATTTTTGATGTAATATGCAAATTGTTCCTTATAATTTATTTATTATACTAAAATCTTCTTGTCTAATTTTTATACAGAGTCAATTTTAGTATTTGTACGAAAATAATTAATTAATATTCTTTAATTATTATAACTTTTTAATATAAATATATCAAAAATATTTATATTAATTAAAATATTAAAATTTATATAATTTAACTTTAAATTATTAAAATAAAATAGATAGTACTCTTATTATTAATTTTGTTATAATAAAATTGTAACTTCAATAAAAAGTTTGAAAACTAAAACATAATTTTTTTTTATGAATTTAATTCTTTAATTGTATTGACTTTTAAAGCGCAAAGAAATTTTAATATAATACATGCACATTGTATATTACATAAAAAAAATAAAAAATTTAATTAATAATTATCTAATAAAAATTCTGATTAAAGAAGTTTTCAATATAAAATTATAAAATAAAAAAATAAAAAATAATATATTTTAAATGTTAGAGAATAATTAGTATAATATGAAAAAACATAAGAGGCAAATAGTAATTACCTCTTAAAGAAATTACACGCATACGCAGACCAGAAGAAAATGGATATCAAACTATACCCTGAAGACGTGAAGTTAAATTAGGCTTGTGTATGAATCAGTATCATGTATCGTGTATTTACGAACTGTGCATAAATAATATAGGCATTCTGGAGAGGGCAACTATAGCACAAAAGGTTCATTGGACAGTAGGATTAGCAGATGACTCCTCAAGGTTGATATTAGATGATGGATCTTGAAGGTTGCTCCACGATCGAATTTCCATCTTCTTAGCCCTGTTCAGTTGCTTCACTACTTCAAGTCGCTCGGAAGAGTATGGAGAAGGAATCTGATTAAATTAAATGAAATTATAGATTAGCAGACAGGTAATAGTAAGTACAAAAGGAACGTTTGAACTAACCATTACCAAATTTGGCACGTATTTCTTTATGGCGGCTAGCATGGCTGCGTGACCTACTGCAGATACCTGAATGTAGGGGGAGAGAAGAAAATAATACTTCGTTTCAAGGATTGTAATAACTGATACGGCTGCTTAGAAACTGAACTGCAACTCTCCTTTTTTATCTCAATAACATAAGTAATGACAAGGGCTTACAGGAAGTAGCATGAGAATTGTAATTGGGATAAGTGTAGCAATGTCATTTAGTGTTCTCTTCAACTTCCTTCTTTCCCTTCTAGAAACTTTGTGGCCGCGCATTTGCTTCAAGAGTAATTCCATAGTATCAATGATGTCTACAAACAGCAACTGGGTTCCCATCCATACATCCTATCAAACAGAACAGTTAGCAGTCCAGCATGCAAAATTTATTTTAGATCTTCTCATTGACAAGAAGCAGGGTTCATTTGGCTTACAGAACTTGTAGACGCTAATTTTACTCCATATCTCTTAAGTAAACTCTGATGCAGAGAACTTGAGTTAGTGGAGGTTTCGGGGACCTCTGCAACGCTTACTACTTCTGTCACAGCAGAGCTACCAGCCTGCTCCTGCAGGTATAAAATCCAGTGGTTAGCGAATAAATACACGAGCAATTAGGATGAAGGTACACAATATGCCACCAATTCAGCATAGGCATACACAACATGCATGTGATGAGATCCTATATGCACCTGTTTAATCAACATTATGTCGCGGAATGGTTGTTGTTACCAAGCAGCCATACCTTTCTCAGCTTAGTGCCTTCTTGAGATTTAATTTGTAAGCATCCCTGTCGCATCAACTCACTTGGCTTCTGTTGTACTTCCAATGCAACTGGTAATTTGTTTGTGGCCCTTGTTCCTGCAGACAGTGTGTGATCAGAGGTACCTCCATCCGCTATCTTCCGCAGTTCACTGCAAGAGTATTCAACAGAAGGAGAGTTATCTACAATATTTCTAACATAGCTCATAAGCAACTGCATTGTATAACAAGATATCATCTAAAAGAGAGCATACCAGGATCTATCATAAACAGCCCGGTAATCTTCCAGACATACAGTTAACAGGCTTTGGCTGAAAATTGATATCTACCGTGTTAATTCAATTTGATACTATAGCCAATAAGATAGTAAGTTGAAAGACAAAAGCCAAGCTGACAGAGATATTATATGCAACCTCCGCAGCAAGAATTCCAGTGATTCTGCATCTAAGGGCTGTTGAGTTGAACGGCTGAAGTGAGCAAAGCCAGAGAAGACATCATAGCAAACAGTAAATACTGTGGATAGGATAATCTCTTTCTCTGCTTGGATTGGATGCTGCTTTGACCTTTTCCTTTCTTTTTTTTTGAACTGTGACCTTTTCCTTTCTTGATTTCTCAGAGGACTACATGTAGCATAGAAATCAAGCCATCCAATTTCTTCATTTACTACCTGTAAAGATGAGTTTTGCACGTTAAGGTACCTCATATAATGCACTTCCAACAAAAATAGAATAAGAACTTACCTCCATGAAACATTCATATGCTGATACAGAAGCAAATTCAGGGTAAATAAAAAGGATGCTACACTCCAAGTAACTGCATGCGAAACATTTAAACTGTTACAGAATTTGCACATAACAAATATATAATATATTGAACATTCAGCATCCTCCAAATTTTGAAGTTACTCGAGGAAGTCTTTAACCAGTTCATCGAGATCTTTAACACTCATTCTTGACAAGAAAAGTCTAGTCTTCCTTCCCAAATATGCAAAAAGTCCAAGAGTAGCCAAACTGTCTGCCTGAACCTGTTAAAGTTTTAACAGATTCAGTTGGTCAAATTCAGAAAACTAGAATTCTGCCTAACACTAGAAATGCCAAATGCTCTGAGAGTTTCAAGGCATTATAAACATAACAAGGAATTTGTGTGTCTGAAAGACAAACTAATATACTTTGGAAGCTGTCTTCTAAGAATTTTGTTAAATACATGCAAAGTAAACTGTTAATGTTTCTTGAAAAGTTAACCCTGAGACTTTGATGAACCATAGAATTGACCTTTTCAAGAGAGCTTTTCGTGTCTTTAACAATAGTTTCTTTGGAGAATGCTACTGAGAGTTTTCGCTGAGCTAACCCAATCCAGAATTCTAGTTCTTCAATTTCGTTGCAAGGCAGAACCTTTGCTCCAAAATGTGACAAGAAGTTGAGTTCAAATCCTGCCTCAATTGCTAACTGGTGCAACTTTTCCACTTCAACAAGACTGTGTGAAAGATCCATCAGCTCTATTAATACATCATCAATTGTTGACGTAGACATAGGACAAGAAATTCTTCTAGAACCCAGTTTCCCAACAGCAGCACAGCAGCTTATTGCTACAATTATTCCTGCAACACCACTGAATACATATATCTATGCACTAAATTCACAAATCAATAATTATAGGTAAACTGCATTAAGCTTATAGCAGAGAATATTTTGAACAAACCTTCCAGCATATTCCATGGACCACTTCTTCAGCAAGGGAATGAAAAAACCTGCTATATGAGGCAATTCTACCACTCTAAACCATTCTACTAAGTCTTCATGCTTCAGTTTCAATTGACCTTCAATGTATTCCTCCATCAAGTTTATCTTTGGGGTCAAGCTAAAGAAATTGAAGAAGAAAAAGCATGAGAACTAGTTACTATCTTTACAATCACGGGTTGCATTAAGATGCAGAAATATCATAATGATACCAAGTCAGAGATAAAAACAGTGTCTTGGCCATGTTTAAACATGGAATTTGACTTCACCAAAAAATTTGAACATTGTGTAGGCACCCAAGATTAAATAAATATCTTCTGGTTAAACATCATTTGCTGTACTTTCTTTAGTAGAAGTAGAAAAAGTATGACGGTTAATTATATATAAACACAAAATATTTATTCTTCACTCACATTTTTTTAACTAGTGATGCGTTGTGGTGTCGATCGAGTGAAAGCAGACTCTCTACTTCAATTGCCGTTTTCAACAAAGCATAAGCAGCAACCTGGACAGCCACAATAGTCAATGATTCTTGTTCCAATTTTTCCATCTCCACTCAATTAAATTATCTCTGTGATAGTTGTTAAAGGAGAAGAACAATATGAGCAGATACGTGTACATATATGGTAGATAGAACATCTGACATAATTAGAAGAGTTCTGATACTTGAAAACATTATTACAGGATCATTCTAAACGTCAAATGTATGAAAAAGAATAAAAATTAAACAACAGGATGAGAATGCTGTAATATGTTATGTACACACCTGATAGGCAATAATTTTATGCCATTCATGGACATCTTTCCCATTCCAAGCCATTGCAAGCTCTGCACCACTTCCTGGCAGTCCAAGTGACTGAACTGCTAGGGAGAAGCTTGCAGCAGATTCATGCAATACCCATACAAGACAATTTATACGATTGAACTCTATTTCATTATTGTCAACTTTAGCCACAGCTGCACTACTGACGCCATCATTTTCTTCACCAGAGGTAGAAGAAACCCCAGATGATAATGCTCTCAGAGAAACACAGCGTGAAGATGTGTAATGTGCAAATAAAAATTCAAGTGAAACTCTATTCTCCTGAAAGAGAAAATTCCTACATTCCTTCTTGTTCAATTTTAAGAAGCTGGGCACATCAGCGTCACTTCTGCTTTTTGATCCAAGAGACTTTCTGTGACATCAAAAGACAACGAGTCAATGATGAAATTTTCTGGGCAATCATCTACAAGACAATTTGAGTAGTTCAGAAATATAGTACAAACATATGACCTGAATTTTCTTCTAATGTTGTTGAGCAGTCTGTTAATCATCTTAAAACCATAACTACTAGCAAAACCACAAGGATATCTGTGATGTAATCTATAGGTTATTCAGGCAGAAGAGAGCAATTCCATCAGAGTCATTAGTCTTTCAGATTTCCTTTATTAAACTTGGTTTCGTCTGACAAGTACCACTTCCTATATACCAAAAGACTTCCAATATACAACCTTTTTAAAAAAAAATTCGATAAACCCCATGACCAAAATGTTTCTACATCTTTTCAAGGGATAGTTATCATCTCATCTCTTTAATTTTCCTGCCCTATCTTTTTGGTCCTTCGATGCAACAATTTCCTACTACTTTATAGCCACTGTTAGTATTCAAATTGCATTTCAATTACCCAGAAAAGCATCGTCCTGGATAAATTATAAAACAGTTATTGTCAAGCTTAATCTCTAAAAAGAGAAAAACAAAGGTGCAGTCTTTCCTTAATATATGAATCCCGAATCAAAAGAAGATTAAAAATACAAATGTTTAGATCCAAGTTTACATATAGACTTAGCCAACAGTATCCAGAGATTGCATACTATAAAGAACACTTTTGTTCTTTTACCAATCTTGCGGAACTCATTGCTCACACTAAGTGCAATCTCTCAAGCTCTTCAGGAAGGGACCATAGCCACCCTGAATTACAACACAATGAGCTATATACAAATATTTACATAAAGATTGAGAAAGCTTACGAGAAGTGAAATGGCTTGAGCAGTTGCAGAGAAAAATGGGAAGCCATTGAAGTTACGCAGAGAAAAAAACAATAGTTAAAAAGAGAAAAAGAGAAGAAAGTGTGAAGCCATTGAAGATTTTATAAGAAATAGAACTTTTTTTAAGCGTAACTAACGAGGAAGAAAGGATTGTTTTTAAATCCATCATTTTCTTGGTAGTTATCAAATGCATTGTATTGTACTGTAGCTGTATCTGCCTTAGGGTTCCTCTCCCGCCAGCCGTTTGCTTTTTGAAGTTTTTTGGACAGTTATGAAACTGTGGATTAGTTTATCCTTCTGTGTATGATTACTCATTCCTTAAAAATCAGTGTGAATTGTCTTACATGGTCATATATTTTCCAAATGGTTATATTTTATCAATTAATCTGACAATAAATACATATATATGTCTGAACCATAACCAAAAACAAAACAATGGAAGAGGAATAAGATTATGGATGTTGTCATGATCTTTACTCGCAGCATCTATTGATCTAAGAGTTGACCTAATCATCAACGTTAATTACAAGAAGAGTTTGATGCTTTGGATTAGCTATCAAAACCTTATTTAATTGATCCAACTGCTAATAAAAGAAAGTTGTCGGAAATTAGTAGACGAACAATTCAAGAAATGTTTGGCATTTGAAGATAAAAGTACAAGTGGATAGATCCATACAACTATAGGTCAAAATACACGTAAAGAGTCTTGGTTAGTGTTGTAATCTATGATAAAAATGAACGGTAATTCCTCTCCTATTAAATGAATATGGAAATCTAGATTAACCCATGCCGCTACTTGCAAGGCTCTAACAATTAGACAAATCTCCAATCTTTAATTCCAGAAGACTTCAGTAATTAATCCTCTCTCCAGAGGCTTCCAAATCTGGCTCCTTTCTGAACCCAAGTTCTGACATGTCTTGCCTTGCCATCAAGTTTCTGCAGACACCAATGAAGCTTTGGTTAATGATATGAACCTCTTTGCAACAAGAAACCTGAAGAAAAACAAAGACCCTAACGGCTACAAAGCTTATATAGCAATTGTTAACCAACAATAATAATAAATATTTATAGATGTTTCTTACCCTCCGTCTGAGCCATACTATATTGCCAAATAGCATTATATAGTTGTAGTTGGCTAAATTAATTGAGCTGGACTCCTAGGATCTCATTTTACATTGTCATAAACCAGGATAATATCTATCCTTAGTTCAGATTTTCATCATGAAAGAAATTGAATGCTCAAATCAACAAGTTACAAGATTTCAATCCTGCATGTAGCACTATAGCACAGACATTTGGCTCAAAGAAATATCACGGGGTGTTGAAGATCAACATGTACATTAAACTAGCTCCCTAAGTGTTAGCAGTAGGTATCAGTTTCTCAAAAACTCTACAGGCAAAGCACCGAAACTTTTGATCGGTTAGGACAATAGAGTTCTACCAATTTCCATCCAACAGAAAATTGAAATAGCAATCAATTTATGTCATTGATTATTCAACAGGCTAGGTTAACCTTAGGCCTTTCTAAACAAGTTTCAACTAAATCACATCAATGTGATTCATAAAACAGACATGCCAGCACATTTTCCAGACCTAATTAACTGGGACTCTTGAAGATCAAACGGTAATATAGATGACTGGATAATATACAAGGATAACCAACAATTAATAGAGTAAGTGGGATTTGATTTCCGTAGCATTGCAGAAAGAACATCTATAGTCCATTCAAGTCCCCTACTACACATACAAAAATGACATTCAGTTGAAACTTTACTGATGACATAATTATGTTAAGTATGCGCTTGGTATTAACATGGATTCTTATATCCTCTACCCAAACCTAATCCAACATATCAACCTCCACGAGTTACTCCAGTCACTTGGATTTTTCAGCAAATTCCAAAGGAAATTAGCTGCAAAATATAAAAGTTGCACATAAAGCATAAACATCTATAGATTATAGAAAATACACAAACTCACTTTTCCATGCGACATTCCAGGTACTTTTTGGAGAAAAGTCTACATTTTTCAGATTGATGGCCAGAGGATTTGAGACAATTAAGGTAATCTTTCTTCTCCTGTAAACAAGCCAATACATAAGAAAACCTAAATATAAGTAAAGGAATCAAACAAAAATAAATATAATAACAAGAACAACATTTCTTACTAATCCATTACAAAAGCAAGTTTATTCTAAAAGATAACAGTTCATGAAGATCCTCAAGAAACATTACCAAATCACATTCATGCATATGATCCAAAGGGAAGATTCCTTTTTCTGGGGGTACAGGTCTTAGTCCTCTATTTCCACCGAATGCACCACCTGCCAAAAATTTCTAATTTCATAATAGCAAAGAGAGACCCAAGAAAAATAGCATGCGACCAACTGGATCAATACAAAAGAGAGCATATCATCATAATACTAAAGGTGGGTTAGGCAAATCCAAAATGAATGAATAAATTTTTGAAGTTTTCATTTGACTCCAAGAATTTCAGTTTGCAATTTCTGGATTTGGGTTTTCCAGTTAAGGCAAATATGTATCTTTTGTTACACTTCCCGTCCTTAATCACATGGTTTCCATTAAAATTGCATCAAAATATAAACTTGACGAGAACTTTGTCCAAATTCATCAAAGCACAGTTCTAACATTCTCAAATTACCCAACCATCTAAGAACCATAATATGTTGTGTATGATTACTTTCAAGAATCCTCGTTCTTATTTCAGCAACACACCCAACAACAATTATAACATAGCCAAAATACAAAAAAAAAAAAAAAAAAATTGCCCAATCAAACACCCATGTGATAGAAACAACATCAGAGCATGTCTCTCTGGGGGTTGCAAACAAGTACAGGATAAAACACAGTGAAGATTAAAGTTTCTGATTTAGATGTTGTTCAATGACTTAACTGATAATTCTGATAGACCAACTAATTCAACCCTACAAAAGTGCGTGAATCGAGAAAATATTGTAACTTTTATATAAGTATATATGAAAAGAGAGATATTGAACCTGCGCTCATCTGAAAAAGTATTGATGCTTTGAGCTCGGTACTTTGTTCTGTGATGGTGATTCGTTTTCTTTTTAGTTTGCAAGCGAATGAGTTGGATCAGGTCGGGTAGTTTGAAAGTACTAAACGACACAGTTTATGACTTACATGTCACTGCTCTAACCATTCTTTTCTTTTCTTTTCTTTTTTTCTGAGCAAAAGCTCTAGCAATCTTAATAAAAAAAGGTAATTCTATCAGCAACTAAGGATCAAAAAGAGAGCTCTTGTTTTCCATGCACTTGATTTTTCCCTACTATTAATCCTTAATTATCAAATATACAATAAATCAAGAATGATTGGAATTACTAGTTCTAAATTCTAATTAATATTTCCTTCGTCCCAAAAAGATAATTTTTTTATCTATTCAAATCATAGTCCATTTTACTTTTTCAGTTAATAATTTAGTAAACAATTATTAAAAATATCCTCTAAGAAATAATAATAACAATTAATGACAATAGCTAAAACAATTTACATTTCTTAATTTAAAGTAATTTTTTATTTTTTTTAGAAAAGGCTCTAATTCAAAAATCTCGATTGGATATTGGAATGGACAATCCTGGCTAAAGATTACTGCAAATATAGAGACCAGAAAGCCATAAAAGTATACTGTCAAAAGAGAAGTGGAACAAATCCTGAAAATGAAAAGGAAAATATTTACACTTCTGTTACAAGATTAAGAATATTACAGTAAATTACATTCTGTGGGCTGCAACTGCAAGGAGTCCCTATCAGGTTTCTATGATATGTAAAACCGTGTGTTTAACAAATTTTAAAATGAAAAGAAAATGCTTCTACATCTTTCTTTTGGTTTTGCCAAAAACTAGAACAAGGCAGTAGACGGCCATTTGACAGCTGCTTTGCTCTACTGGCATGAACATAATAAATCTGTAATGAATTTTTCAGTATGATAGCATCAAAGCCTATGCGGCTGTGGGCTAGGAGATGATATGGTGGCGGTTGGCAATCTAAGTGGATGAGGATGCTGAATCACCACAACAACTGACTCCAGGGAGCTTCTATCATAAGATGATGAAATTGGCTGCATAAGCGTTTAAAAGAAGAATATCTCAGCACACTAGCCAACAGATAATTAGCAACATTGTAGGCTAGCCAACCTGGTTGTGGATGAGTTTATTCAAGTTTCTTAAGACTAAACAAAGGAACTTATAAGCAAATTCTGGGAGCAAAAAAGGTTCATGTGTTTTGAGGACGAGAGAACTGATGCAGGTTAAGAAAAATGATTTGCTTAAACTGGCACCACAGAGAATTTTGGATAATCGGCGAAAAGATGATCAAGAGATAGAGGCCTAATTAATTTGGCTTACCACTCCAATGTGCCATTGACCACAATTAAAATCTTTAAAAGTTGCAGCATCCATTTCCTGCAAAAAGGGCTCTGCATTATTACGAAATAGTGAACAAATTATTACATTCAAGCTGAAGAGAACATGGTTTTCCATTTTCTAAGGTCCTTCCCTTCCTTAGAAGCTTGTCTTAGCATAGCAAGTGGGTAATCAGATATGTTAATGCTAGTTACAGTCCTCCAAGAATTTAGACAACAGAAGAAAATCTAAGGCGTACTATATAATGCAGATATCTGGGGGAGCATTTTACATTATTACATGATACTTTGGAAGGTCAATAGACAAATAAGTGCACTCTTCTTATGTAGGTTGTTGGAACAGAAAACATCATTTCATGTTGATGATATAGCAAGGAACAGCATTTCAAAACAAAAAACAGCTTTCATCATCTTCCATGTTAATCTCAGCTAAATCCAGAAGTTCATAGTGGCTGATAACAAATTGGCTAGTAATGCATACATTAGCATACCGAAGAGCAACCACTGATGGTACATTACAGCCAAAATCAACCCTTTTAAATAACATAGATTAAGAAATCGAAGACTTTAATGCAAAAATCACTTACCATACTGTATATTGGAGGTACCAATACCTCTCCTTCAGATTTTACAGTTGGCATCACAAAAAACCGTGGTGCTAAGACTTGAGACCGAAAAGTCCACCTGTAAAAGAAAGGTAGATAAAAAGAACTCGATGAATTGAACTAGCTAAAAGCATACAATTCAAAGCAGCTTACATACACATGGTTGGGTTATTCACACATACCCTATGTACAGCAAGATGCAGAACTGAGCCCATTCTTTAAGTAATAAGCGCAACCAGTAATTTTCAGAAGAGGCATCCATATTAATGTGTATCTGAAAATTAATATTCTTAATGCCTCGGTGACTGAATCTCACACTGAATTTTCGCTAGAAAAGATTGAAAAAGAATGCAGAATTGATAGATTCATACCACAGTTTCAGCCATTACAACGATTTGCATCGCACCCTGAAATTTCCTACATATTCACGGAGGAACATCCAAATTATGCATTTTAATTAAATGCAAAGTCATTATCATTAGTAAATAATGCAGTATCAGGAATTTGAACTGTTAATGAGCACCACATACTTGAACATTACGTATTTTGTGTACACTGCCTCGTGCATATCTTGAACATCCTCATCCTCTATGAAAGTTAATTGTTCTCTCAACATTGATAGATTTTGAGAAATCTGATGGAAAATCAGATAGAATGAAATCAAATAATTCAGAAGCAGCAGCACCTGCAATACCACATATAGAAAGAGATCAGAAATTATAGTAGGAAAGCTGGATGCGAATAACGATTCTGCATAAACAGAAAAGTGTAGCAGTAACTGCCAATCTAAAATCAAAATGCAATAATTAGCTCAGAAACCTACTGTGAAGTATGGCACAGAAGCTCTGTACCCTACAAGAGTCAAGTAAAAGACACATCCGAGGGCAGCTGTGGCACGGCGCTCAGTTAGTGAAAGGCGCTCACACATAATGCAGTAACCATGGGAGATAAGCAGGAAGGAAATAAAAGAAGCTGTTTGAAAGAGAACTCCAGTTATATACACCCCAAATGACAACCAGAGCGAGCATATTTCATGGTAAAAGCAAAAATACCTGCAAGAACGGTGCTTCGAAATTTATATAGAAGTGGAGGCTATTGCAAAAGTCAAAATAGCTCAAAGTACATGCACACAAATTTCACATGTTTCAGTTCATCCAATTTCAAATGAATAAGCAACCTACAGCATAGGAAAATAACATATTCTAGACCAGCTCTCAAATTTAATGTCCCCAAGTTAGCCCTTAATTTTGAAGTGTTATTTAATAAGGCACGTGAAAAATGTATGAGAGCTATATCATGAGCCTCGTTTTTACATTGAATTATCCATTTTATTAGATTTCTTTGCGCAATGGATGCAGTTTCTACTTTCATGAGAAAACCTACCAGAAGAGAAACGAAAGCATGAGCTGCAAAGCTTTGATCAATGGCACAGACGTCAGCGTCCACTGCAGATTATTCGTCTGTTCTAGTTTAACCACAACGCAGAGGACAAAAGTACAAAGAATTAACAATTTCTCCTAACAAACAAAAGGAAACATCATACTTAAAAATAAGCTGAAACGATTGTAATTAAACAAAGCAAATTAATTCCATACCAATAAATAATCATCCTAAAAATGCAAGCAAAAGAACTCAAAATGAGTCCTTTCCCTGTGGAAGTAATTTTATCAGCTTTTATCAATATTTACTCCAATAATTAGTATGCAATTCGTTTTATACAGGAAAATAAAATAAGTAACTACCATTGTTTGATTACTCAGGTTAATCTCTACTAAAACTAAACAACCTAAATCCCTTAGATCAAAATTACAAACTTGGTTTCTTCTTCTCTCCTCTAGAGTTTTCTTCTTTAGCTTTCTCAGCAGCCAAACAAATATACCAGAAACAAAAACTTAAACTAAAACCCATAAAAGAACAACATTAGGACAGACCATAGACTCAACATTTTAATTAAACCAATGAAATCCCAAATGCCAATTACTAAAATAACTGAACAAGAAACAAAATAAAAGTAAAATAAAGAGAGAGAGAGACCTGAAAGTTGCGGTTTTTGTAAGTATTAATGGTCCAAGAAAAAGCAGAGACCAACCAAATAGATAGTAAAGCAAGATAAACTGAAGGAAGAGGCCGATATGACTCGTCAATCTCAACCCGAAACGGACCGATACTTTCTGGTAAATCCATTAAACGGAAAAGCTTTTTCTGGTTTCCAATTCAAGAGTTGTTCAAAGTTCGAGTCTTTTTTTGTTTTCAGTAAATTGAGAGTTCGTGGCTTTCCAGGTGTGAAGTTTGTGTTTATATACATATGCAGATGCAAGCTAACTTCTTTTTATACGTGTCTGTTTGTGGCTTTTTGGTTTATGTTTTTGAATGAGATGTCAAATTACAGTTATATCCATTAACCTGTCTTCAAATAACATGTGTCTTTTTCTTTTGCATTATTATTGTTTTATAAACAAATAGTGTGCCAACTTGAATATAAAATAAAACTGAGAAATTATATGAATTAAGGCTGTCTTGAAATATGAGACAAAAAATTCGTTAAATATTTATACATATTATAGTTCATAGATTAATATTAAAGAAATGTGTGTATGTAAATTTGTGAATTTCACTTGTTTTGGGAAATGTTTAAATATAAGAATTTTAAATTTTTATTAGATTTAGCTGAATGAAAATTTAAAATTTGATTCGAAAATACAATTTAAAATATATAGATATCATTACTTTGAGGATAAGAATAGAGTTAAAATGTTAAAACTGATATCTTAATCTAATAGTAATGTCGGTACTAAAAATTATTGCCTAATAAACTCAAAAATAGAAGTGTTGGGGGTATTGATTACAGCTATTTAAAATGACTTTTTTTTTCCAATTTAATCATCAAACTTGAGGGAGAGAAAGAAATATAAAGAGGGAGTATTCAATTAATATTTTCTAAAATTTTTAAAAATTTTAATGAAATTAAAAGTTAAGATGTATTCAATAATAATTTTAAAAAAATTATATATAAGTCATGAGATGCTCAATATAGACTTTTAAAGACTTTGAAAAAAATTATAAAAATTAGGACGATTACAATTTTTATGAAATCTTTAAAAGTAAGTTAGTATTCAAAAAGTTATTTGACATGAACTTTTATACATTTTTAATAATTTTTTATTCATTGTTATGAATAAAAGTTTATAAAATTTCTCTTTTATTTTTTTTAAGATTCAATAGATTTTTTTTTAAAAACTCATCTTTCTTATTTTTAAATTCTACTGCATTATCATCTTTATTTCTCTTTAATATGTTCTTTATCTTAAAAAATATAAAAAATTAGAGAAAACTTTAGAAGATAAAAATTACTTACTAATAATTTTTTTTTTTATACTTACATATAAAAAAATTAATTAAAAAATTTTAATTCAATTTAAAAAGGACTCTCATAAAAAATATAAATTTTAAATGAAGTATTTAATGAATTGTTTTAAGCAAATAACCCCACCATATATAGACTTTTAGATTTTATTAGCAAAATTATTTGGATAATCTTTTATGTTGATAAGATTGAACTCTATAAAAGTTATTGAAATTTCAGAAACAAAGTAAATTATTTAAAAGTTTTATAAAAGTCTTAATTAAATACACCATTTTAAAGGATATAAATGTCAAATATGTAAATTTCTAAATTTTGGCATAAATGAAAAGAAGACGGGGCCATGTTTTGGGGGCAATGAAGTTGGTGAGAATTAAGTGTTGTAATGCGGTCATGCAACAAAACCAGGCACTGTTCAAACATTGAAGCATCAACCTATCAACTAAATCATTAAGAAAAGATTTAATTAATACCCTTTTTACAAATATAATTAATTATTCCCAAAGACTAAAACATGTTCAAAAAATAATAAATATAAACAATTGAATAGTCTAACAAAAGTACACATGGTCTAGTTATAAAGTAACTAAGATCAAAATAAACAAAATTATATTTCGCATTGAACTTAGAAAATTGAAATTAAGATGATGACCAACTAAAACGCAAGTTTAGGCAACTGGCTTTGACCTTCTTGAAGAAGTTCAAAGAGGCCTTACCTTTCTTTAGTTTTTGGATCATCAGAAACAATACAATGTAACATTAGGTCAACAAACTCATTAACAAAACTACTTTCCTTCTATCCCACTCCATTTATAAACTTTTATTATTATTATTATTTGACAAAGCCATGATGTCAAAAGAATTAAAGCTCAAATTAAGGGGCATGTATAGTAACATATTATGCTTATTTTAGTTTGACCACTAATTAATATTCTTAAAAATATTACTACATGCTATCTAAATCATTTTTTTTTCTCAAGATTTAATTAATACCCTTTTTACAAGTTTAGGCAACTGGTTAAAATCTCATTTACAAGTAATTTATTAACAAAAATAATAAGTGTGATCTGTTTATCAATTTTATTGAAAGATCATAGAGGCAATTGTTGCATACCGAAAATAGTAATATGATGATATGTTTTGGTAAGTTGAGATGTGTTTGAAGAAACAAAAATTCAAAAAGAAAATGAGTCCAATTCATTCATAAGTTCTATTTGGCCCAAAAGAAGCCCTCTAGACCTATCATTAGGCTACTCAAACCATATGCTCAGCCCCAGCATAATAATCCACTAGAAATGGATCTACTAATGTTGGTCCAATGCTCTTTGCTGGCCTAGTATATTTGTTAATGAATTTTGAAAGAAAAAAAAAATCAGAAATATCTATATCTTTTATTATATTTATATTTTTATTTTTACTGTATTAAAATATTAAAAGTATAGTTTTTTTTTTTCAGATTTACTGTCTTGGTTGATTTTGGTTTTTTTTTTTTTAAGATAAAAAAACTAAAATGCAATTAAAAAACAACTAAAAAATAATCTAAAATATAAATGAAAATAACCACACTGTAAATTTGAAAAAAAAAAAAGATTTACAGTAAATATTATATTTTTTATTAATTTTAAAATATTTTTGAAAGGTTTCGAAAAACCAAACGTGGTGCCCATTTTTGTAGCATTTAGTTTTTTTTTTTCTATAGAAACTACTATGTTTTTCTAAAAAAATAGTTAAAAATTATTTGAGATGCTGTTTCTTGAACATTAAGTGAAGAAAAAATAAAATTAAGAGATAATTCCAGACTTGATTTGATATGAGCTTAATCTTTTTTTGTGGATTTAAGCATTTAAGTTCTACTAGCATTTTGGATAAATTCTTATATATGTCAAGTTTCTTATTTTGAAAAGTCATTTTTATAAAATAGAATTTTGATAGATACTTAATTCTTTAAATATAAAATAAAGAGATAGTTTGGCTCTTCAAATGCTTCATTCTCTATTTTGAATTAAATAAATACACTATAAGTTTTTATTTATATTATTAATTAGTATTTTATTTTATTTTTTCAATTGAAAATTCTAAAAAGAAAAATACTAAAACTATTAATAATCATAGAAAAAAAAAAGCAAGTGTTTATTGAACTTAAATAAAATTTTATACTTAATATTTCTCAAAATATAGGATCCACATAAACTTAGTAGTAATGAAAGATGCTAAAAGTCATTAATAAAGGAGGGTACCACTGAAAAAAAAAAAAATCATTGAAACTGAGGGAGAAGTTAGTTAATTAAAAAGCATACACAGAGGAGTAATATATTAATTAATCCTAAGATTAAAAGCAACAAATTCTGATGCAAATAATATTCTTTCTATAAAGTTCAAATGAATTAGCTGTGGATAAACAAATAGCTTAATTGGAGCCGACATTTAGAAGAACTTTATTCCAAAACAGGCAACTGCAATTTGATACAGCATGTGAAGAACGACATGCAAATATAATGAAATATACTGTTATTATAATTTCAATGAAGTTCCATGTTCCAAAGACAGTGTCTAGTATGAATTTGATGAGAATCAGTCTCGTAAGAAGGAAGGTTCAGAAAAACATCTCGTACAAAAGAAATTGTCCAGGAGTAATGTTTTATTTTGTTGTTCCTTCCTGGCAGATCCTGTTCTTGCCGACTGAGAGCCCGTAATGCCCCCTGAAAGTTTGTTTTATTATACGTCTTCATTCCGATTATTATATGGTATAGTTATATCTCATTCAACAAATTAATCATTATGTTAGTGGAAAGTATATAAAGTTTTCAAAAAACTTACCTACTGTTTCTATCAGGGGTTGAAGTGTTTTACCCTATAAATATTAGAGATCATTTTATTTATGTAAAATAAATAAAAAAAAGTTTATATATCTTTTTTATCATTTCATTTTTTTATTAATAAATGTATGAGTGACAGTTTGAGTGAAAGACCCAACAAAGAATCCTATTTTTAACAAGCAACTCTTTCTTTCTTTCTTTCTTTCTTTTTGTTGAGAATAATATTATGTTATCTGATGTATAAATCACATTCGATAACTTAATATGGAATTGATTACTTTTTGAATAATTATCTCTTATCGATAATTATCATAATAGAATCAGTTTTTTTTTTTTAAATATAAATATAGTAATCTATTAATACATTTAAATGATATAATTTTGAAGGATTATTTATATGTCTTGTTATTGATATGCCCAAAGTAATTGTTAAAATAATATAAGAACATTATCAAATTTATTAGTTAATAATATGGTGGAACATTATCAATCATGTATTCATTAAATTTCCATCGGGATTTGCAGATCTGTATTGATGAGACTTTTCGCTTTTTAATTTTACAACAAAGAGAGTTTCAGGTGTTGTGAACAATGATTTACCAAAACAAAGATAGATAATAAAGACTCGGTTAACCTTTAATAGAAGGTTAATGCACAGTATTTCAAATGTCCATTTTACATGCCCTTGTTGCGGTTGCTTTTTTCTCACAGTAAAGTTTAGATAAATTCAGTCTATTATATTATTTATAAACAAAAATAATTATATAATAATATATAACATTATTTATTATTAGTAATTATTATATTTGATTAGTTGATTTTAATCACTTAACATTATTTATTAGTTATTATATTTGTATTAATTAATTTTAAATTATAGATGGTTAATAATAATAAATAAATCAATTGATGTAAATACAACACTTAATAAATAATGTTAAGTTGTTGTTATTGGTATTTAACATATTAGTTTCAAAACAATTTTATATTCTAAATTGATTGTACAAATTCTCTTATTTTTTTCATTGACTTAATTTTATTAACAGCATCTCGTTTTCCATATTCAAACAAATTATAATAACATAATGAATTTATTCAGGAAGACAATAAAATAAAAATACACATTTAAAATACTATAACAAAAACTTTAACTAAATTAATATTTCAAATTCGTAAGCATTGAATCAGTGTTTTTAGGATGTGGACTAGACATGAATCTTTGGTCTATAATTTGTAATATGCATTTTGTTTGATATTACAAATAAAAATATAGGGTTTGCACCAGAGATTTCCACCACATTAAAGATGAACCTCTGTTCTATGAGTTGAGAGAGTATCCCAATTGGCTCAAGAACTAAGTTAAGTCCTTCTCTTATATGATCACACACCCACAAGAGATGCTCCACTGTTTCCTCATTTTATATGCATATTTGATGACATTATGATTCTCTAATGATATTATGATATTAAGTTTTGCTGACACTGGCAACTTTCATATGATGTGCTAAGTAGCATTTGAAATCAATCTAGAGGCTTGAAGTGAGCTTGAGGTTCTATCATCAATTTGATTGCACGATTGCTGGTAGACATGTCACACAGAAATCAGCCCTTTCTTATCTAAATTCTAGATAGGAATCTTAATATCTTATAAATTTCCTCAACTTTGTCTGCTAAGAATAATTCCTTAAGTACATCTATATTTCGGAAAAAGTTTTTGTTGGTCACGGAGGGGGTATTAATACCAACAGTCACTTAATTTTGCACTTTTATTAGTTTTGGTCACTAAACCTTTCTTTTTTTTTTTTTTTGTTTCACTTTGGTCGTTTAATTTATAATTTCGTAGCAGAATGGTCACCATGGAATACTCAAGTATTTTAATGAACCTATTATCAATTGACACATATTAATTTTTCTTTCCTAGTCATTATTCTATGTATATTTTTTAACCCTTATTTAACTCAAATAATCTAACCTAATCTACATTTAACCTAACCCAACCCAAAAAGAACTCTACACCTCACTTTTATAAAACAAAATCCCTAAAGTTAAAATTGCAATCCCTAATCTATTTGTTTGCAGGAATCAGAAAGGTAAAAAGAATTGATCAGACAACACATTGATCTCCAAACGATTCAATCTAGACTTGACAAAGGGGTTTATTCTTTTTGCATCCAAATGTTCTTCAAAGATCTCCTCCTTTTATTCAACAATGCAATCATTTTCTTTACCAAAAATTAATCAGAAAATCGTGCTGCTTGTGAACTCCAAAAAGTAGTTCAAAAGGAATGACAGAAGTTTCGGAATCTTAAAATTGAACTTGTCAATCCAAAAGCTGAACCAAAACAACAACCTGCAGTTTCATTTTCAAAGCCCACAAATTTTATTTCACCATAGTTGTATGTGGCAAGTGCAATCCAAAGAAAGCAACACCCGAAAATGATATAAGAAAAAGGTGATGAGACGAGAGGTAGAAGAGAAATCAAAGGTGAATAAGCAGAAGGTTGATTCATTTGTTATGATTGAAGAAAAAGGTATAAGGAAGAAAGGACAAAAGATAGGTCAATCTGCTATCATAAAAGCAGTAATACAAGCAACAATAATGGAGAGGTAAAGCATCAATATGGTGGTATTGAGCTTAGTTTTACGGATTGCAATTTTAGTTTTAGGGATTTTTTTTTCTAAAGTGAGGTATAAAATTCTTTTTGGATTGGGTTAGGTTAAATGTGAGTTAGGTTAGTTTATTTGAGTTAAATAAGGATTAAAAATATACATGACTAGAATAACAACTAGGAAAGAGAAATTAACACGTGTCAATTGATAATAAGTTTATTAAAATATTTCAGCATTCCGATCAATTAAACCACCGTGTATGGGCGGCGGTGACCATTTTGTATAAAATTGTAAAGTTAATGACCAAAACGAAACAAAAAAAAAAAACTAATGACCAAAACGAATAAAAATGTAAAATTAAGTGACTGTTGGTATTAATATCCCGTTGCTAAGCTCATATATATACTTTGTGGGTACCTAGATTATAGTACAGATTTGAAGAGATTTTGAAGTGTGGCAAGGAACCCATATAGGTCTTTCCAAACCCTAATCTCCTCCCTATTCCCAACAGTCCATCTAGCCCCAATAAACAAGGGTATATGCCCTTTAATATGCTCATCCGGCTGCATGATGATCTACTGCCTTGATGAGCTTGCTAGAAATTTCTAATGGAAAATTAAATGGCTCTCATATTTTTTAGAACATAGTAATTCAGGTTAACCTTCAAGCTTGCTAACATCCAACTCCATGTTTCTGAGACCTGCCCCTTTTTTTGGAAGGAGTGGAACTCTCCCATTTTTCTAGTTCAAAACCCTATTTTTAGTTATTTTCTTTTTCTACCAAAACCTTGTTGTACAACTATTGATTCTGTCATAGGACCTTAGGAGGTGGAAACTCACCATACCATAAGAAGGAATTGTGGTAAGTAAAAATTAGAGGAGCACCCCTCCCTCCCTATTTACGATAGGAGCTTGTGTGTCCATCCTTGTAGTTCTTATGAACTTTCTCTTTCAAATAGCAAAAAACGACCTCATAAAGCTATAATTCATAGGTACTTTCTAGAGTCACCTACAGCTTGCATTTGGAGCTTTCTTCGCATTTTACATTGAACTTCAGGGGGAGGGGAATATGTGAACTGAACAAAACATTGGATTTCTCCATACTAATGGTCTCCTGAAGAATGTTCAGTAGAGAATCCAATTCTATATCATTCACTTGCGTAAAGACCAAGGTACCATCTGCAAATAAAATATGCAACGCCTGCTTAAATATTGATGACAAAATACTAGAAAGGAACATCATCTGGAAGAAAAAACTGAGATAAAGAGACCATTTATAAATATAAAATATGTATAATAACAATATTATCGCGCTACATTGAAATCCATATACGATATCGCTGTTTTTTTGAATCAGCTCACCCTGTCATAGACATGAGCTTATGTAGTTTAATTGTCATCTGGAATTATTTCAAATTCTTGTGAGTTCTCAAAGAAATTCTTTACTGCTCATAAGTTTTTCGGGCCTATAATTTTCAATACCTTTAATAGAAAGTTCCAGGATATCCATCAGGTCCTAGACATTTGGAGCTACCGATGTCAAAGATAACTTCTTTAAAAAAAGAAAAAATTAAAAAAATCTCATCACACGTAGTATCTGATTTATATCAGTTACTGCTATTGGGACTGATATTTAACAACTTCTTGGATGCGAGAAGGCCTCTATGCCCTGAATAGGTTTTTGAAGAAACCTGTGGCAGCTGCTTTAACACAGGATCCACTTTCCTAATGTTATAATAGTCGAGTAGTAAGTGTTTTCTTGACAATTTTACTCGACTATTATAATTTTTAAAAAATAGATAAAATAGATAAATATTTTTAAAAGTATATTTGAAAATTAATAAAAAACTAATTTATTAAATAAAAAATATTTTTTGAAATAATTATCAATTTATCTATTTTCTTCCAAAGTAATTTTAAAATTCAGGAAAATTATTATTATTATTATTTTATTTTAAAAGCGTTTTTATAACCAGCATTAATGTATAGTTCTTAGTAAAATATTCTTTTATGGTAATAAAAGAAGTTATGACGAGCTAGAACAGAATTCAATATTAGCATACTTTGAGGATGGAATGGCGAATTAATGACTGCCCCGGTGAAAACTGACAACAGCCATCCTTTTTTCTGCAAAGAAAACAGCCTTATATTCAAAGCCTTGGGTGAGGCATTCTTAATTGGGATTTATAGTAAAATCTCTGCACAATAATATTTTTTATGGAAAAAGATATTAATATAGCCATAAAAGATTTCAGTCTCAATTTAGACTGCTTGTTAATTCTTGAAGATTAATTGATAATTAGTAAGTGAAACTCCTATCTGTTTTGTTAAATTAATGTATTTTTTCTTTGCAATTTCTTTAATTTCAGTGTGAATGGTATTTTCTATATCGTATTTAAAAAGTAAATTAACTGAATTATGCAAAAGTCGTATAAGTGTATGGTAATGATTTCTTTTCTAGGTACTAATAAGAAGAAATCAATTCATTATGCCTAGTAAATAATAACACAGGGCCATTATAAATAAATTACTAAAAATCCTCCAAGTCTATGGAAATTCACTAATTAGCTCCCTAGCTTTCAAAATAAAAATTCACACCCTTTAGGTTATGATATATTAATTAAAAAATTCCAAATTATTCTCAAAATATAATTAAAACTACACTATTTGCTTAAAAGTTTGTTGCATTTAATTGATTTTCATTGAACTTTTAATTATTGTTTTTTATAAAACATTTGACTATTTTATTTATTAATAACCGTAAATAAGTATTAGTAAGAAGCTACAAACAAAAAAATCTCCCCTTTTACTCGAAGCTGATTTAGGTTCTAATTACTGAGATTTTGGATGTAAAACTAAGGCTGTGAAATTGTCCGTTGATAACCAGGTATGTATGGACAAACTAATTATTTTTGAATCAGATCCTCTTAATGCCATCCATTGGAATAATGGAAGATTAGAAGGTTTTTCTTTGTTAAATCTGGGATGACATTTGCAGAATCAAGGATTTATGTAAGAAGCTGATCTCTGCTCCCGTATTCACTCATATTATTCCTAGAGAATCTAATAATACTGCAGATAATTTGGCCAAAAGTGCAGTAGAAAGGAATTCTGATTTTGTAGCATGGTTGTAGTATCCCATCTTCTTTTGAGAATAAGGTATTGTTGAATGGAATCTTCTCGAGATTGCTAAGCAGAGATACTTCAAGGAGTAGAGCAATTAACGTCAAGACCTTGAATTACTTTTGTGTTATTAGGAAATTTGGGTGTTTGTATTATGCCCATGTTTGTGCTTCTGTAATTTTATGGTATTGTGTTTTTGAGGTGTTTGAGGTTTATTTTTTTTCTCATGGTATTGAGAGATGTAAGATCTTTATATTTTGGGTGTCTTGGGAAGTCTATTGGCTTGGGTAATTAGTCCTCTCAAATATCATTATCTTCCCCATTAAAAGAATTATTAATAAAGAATCTATTATTATTATTAAAAAAAAAATCTAAGACTGATGAGGCAATAGTGTGAATGGGATAATTTTATTTCTTTTTTAATATCTCTTTATGTTAATTAGCTTTATCATTAAAACATACTAACTTTATTTTTATTTTTTTTTAAACCCTGGCAAACAAAAACAGACTAACTTAGTTATATTTCCAATATAGATTAATTTCTATTCTCTATGTATATAATCTTTTATTATGCCTGATGTGAAGAGGGTTGTACTTTTTTATAGAGATAAACAATAAGGGTAAATTATATCTGCAGTCATAAAATTTTGCATCTTGTAATAAAAAGGTATCAAATTTTTAATTTGTAATTAAATGGTCGTTGAATTTTATTTTTAAGAACACCGATGGGTTTTTTCGATAAATTTGAAAAAAGATTACATGAGCGGTCATCAAATTTTATATTTTGTAAGAAAAAAGTACTAAAATCTAAAATCTAAAAGATACACAGGTAATACATTTTTGTAATAAATAAAAAAATTTAGTATTTTTTTATTATAAATTAAAAAATTTAATGACTATCTATGTAATTTACCTTATAAGTATATCGAAAAAATCCATCAATGTTATTAAAATTAGAATTTAGCAAACATTTAATTACAAATTAAATATTTGTTATATTTTTATTATAAAATGCAAAGTTTGGTGATTGTCAATGTAATTTATTCTAATAACAACAAAATTTATTCAAGGAAAAAAGTTACTTACAACATATATAATATACTTTTTATGTAATGAAAAATAAGATGCAATCAACTAAAAAAGTTTTCTAATTTATATAAAGTAGTCTTGATTTATGATTGTAAAATACGAGTAGTAAAAGCAGATAAAATGAGTAAAAAAACTGATTTTTTATTTATATATAAAAAAATCAGTTAGTAATAATGTAAGAGACAAAATATCTAAAAAAAGAGTGGGAAATCTAATAATTGGACGACCCAAAAGATCAAATCTGTGAGTTGTTTTCTTTTATTGAATCTATTTATTTTTATCCATCATGTGCTGGCAGATATAATACATACATGCATTCCTCGTGTTAGGTGCCCATATGAAGCTTCTGTACTCTTGCAGAAGAAGACATCAGGGAGTTAGGTTACTCCATTTCTTCTTCTTCTTCTTCTTCTTCTTCTTCTTCTTGTTTATTTATAGATTTGTAACCCCTTTTTTCTGTAAACTATTATCAGCTGATTATTACCACTTTCTTTCTGCTTTATTAACACCAACTTTGCTCGATAACTTTTCGGGCACTGTGGTGTGATGATTATTTTAATTGTGTTATAGAATTTAAGGTATAATTTATAGGGCACAAAGTGGATTCCTGAAACATATTTTGATAATCCTAATAGATCTCATGAATATAATGACGGACTAATGATGAGCCACAATGCAAGATACAAGGTAATGACATTTGTCAAATAAGTTAGTAAGAGAAATTACTATAATGAGTCGTTTATATAGGAATCATGAATCATGTATAAATATTTTAATTCGGCTCTTTCTCGATTGGCATAAGATTCCGGCCATATCAATTGGAATTATAAACATTAAGGTCACTATGAAATATTAATAGTAATGATATATGTTTGGTTGAAATTAATTAAAAAATTTATTTCATTTGAAAAGAAAGATATGAAAGAAAAATTAAAATATTTAATATTATAAAATATATTAATTTACTAATGTGGAATTTATTTAGAAATTTTACATATATATATTTTTTTAATTTAGTTTAGTTATAAACAATTTCACACAAATTTAATTATATAAAATTTTAAATTTATTTTTTCTCTATTCAAAGTACATAAATTTTAAATTTGATCCTGATCTAGTTCGTGGCCTATTAAAAGTAGAAAGCACTCCGGTCCTCATAGATAGAAAAAAATGCAGTCAATTTAATAATAATCAAATGACATCTTCGACTGAAACCAAAATGTTTCTCAGATTTTTTTATAAATTTTATAGATTTCAATTAAATACAATAAAATAATATATTGGTTCTATCAGTTTTTACAAATTGATATTCATGCAAAAGAATGAAAAAATAAAATTGCATCAATTGGTCATTGAATTAGTTGTTCAGCCCTGTTTCATTACATCCGATTCTCTCTTTAAAAGTACATATGTAAGAAGGAAAAAGAAAATTACATTGAACTTTCTTGAATTGAGGAGGCATCAGATTTTAGCATTCCCAAATCTAACCGTGTATTATATTTAGAAGAACGCAATGTGTATTATATTATTTCATGATTTTACGATATACTGATTTTTTAGATTTTCAAATTATTTAAAGAGTTGGAAATGGTTAGTAGTATTACGTAATGGCAATACATCTTCCATCAATAATAATAATAAAAAAAAAAGTATAAATAAATGGTCAAAATCTTTCCAAAATTGCATATGTATATTTCTTAAAATAAGAAATTGTCTTTTTGTTAGCATTTTTTTTCTTTTAAAAATTATTGTATTCTTATATATCATTTGAGAAAACCAAAAAGGTTATGGTGGGTTAGCTTCCAACTTTATACAGAATCTAAGAAGATGTTGCTTTTTGTCTTTCTCCTCTAAATTTAACATAAACTTTGACAATAGGAATTCTCTTTTTACACAAGAGTGGTAACTTTTAATTTCTAATTTTTATTTAGTGAAAGTTATGATTGGGGAAAGAGAGATGAAATGGAACACAAAAGCAGACAAAGAAGCATATCCCTAACGGACAATAAAATAGAGACGTGGACAAAGTTAAGAAGAAGCAAATTTAATTGAACGTTGTTTGGTAGAATAGTGTGTTTTAGTGCAATCTCTAGTCCCACCATTCTTCTCTGCACACACCATTCTTCATTTGGGTCCCCTTCCCCAACCCTACCCTACCCTTCACTTCACTTCTTCCCTTGTCTTCTTCTTTCCTTTCATTCATTTTTCATATTAAATGAGAACATATTTTTCACGTCATTAATATGCCAAATAATTTTATATACAAATAAAATTATACATCACAGGCTTTTTCTTAATTTCTATAAACCATGTGTAGCTAAATTATATGTTAAAAATATAATTATTTTCTACAAAACATGTATTTAAATTTTCTTTTCAGTTTGTGGTAAAATAAATTAGTTTCCATAGATTGAGCTAAATAATGATTTCATTTAGTAGATCAGGATAAATTTGAAAACAGAAATGAATAAATATGTATATATGTTAATAATTTAAATTGACCTGAATTTAGTTTAGCTTTAACTTTTATTGTAAATGAACCTGGTAATTAAAACTCTTTTTTCGTCAACTAGGAGTATTATTTATTTTCCCATTTCCTGTTAGCAAGTTCTTTGTGATTGGAAAATATTAATGGTAGGTTAAAGGTCACTATAAAGGAGCGTATCCTCTCTTAAAAATCCACTCACATTATTCTCCTCTTTCTTATTGTCCTCTCTCTCCCTCTTTCTCTCGAATTGTCCATTGCAGCCTCTTCTGTTTGTATCCATACATTACTTGTCTACAATAAAATAACTTCACCTACTACAGTCGCCCCCATTTAACAATGCCAGAAGAAAGTACCAGCAATTCCTCATTATCTCCACCATCTAATTTAGCCGCCGCCGCCACTAAGCACTCCAAATCTGAAGGCCCAGTTGACAAAAGATCCTGCTTAAAGAGAGCAAGAGATTGTAGCAAGCACCCAGTTTACAGAGGTGTTAGAATGAGAAGTTGGGGTAAATGGGTATCCGAAATCCGCGAACCGCGTAAAAAATCAAGAATTTGGTTAGGAACATTCCCTACCGCTGAAATGGCGGCGCGTGCACATGATGTTGCCGCCATGAGCATTAAAGGTAATTCTGCCATTCTAAACTTTCCACAGCTTATTGACTCACTTCCTCGTCCAGTTTCATTAATGCCACGCGACATTCAAGTAGCCGCTGCTAAAGCTGCTTCAATGGTTGAGTTTGACTCATCATCATCATCACCATCATCGTCCTCGTTGTCAGAGTCCTCGTCATCACTTTCTACATCCTCAACATCATCATCATCCTCCGTGTCAGTGTCCGAGGATGTTTCAGAATCCGAGGAATTAAGTGAAATCGTGGAGTTGCCAAATATAGAAGGGAGTTTTGAGTTGGCACCACTAAGTAGTGAGTTTATATTGATTGATTCTGTTGACGGGTGGGTTTATCCACCACAGGACAACATTTGTGGAGAATTTTCTGATCAGTTATCAGGGTTAGAGAGTTTGATTTCCAGTAACTTTGGAACTTCAGGTTGGGATTAAAGACTATAATTGGTGTGTGTGTTTTCTTTTTTCTTTTCTTTTTCCTGGAATTCTTTTAGTAGGTCAGTTAATTTGAGCAATTTTAGCTTTTAACAAGATGCCAAATGTTCGGCCACTTTTATTGACTGGTCACTTCCAATCTCTACTGTAATATGAACTATACTGTCCAGTTTTTAGCTCCTTTATACTTACATATATGATTAAGGTATTTCTTGGATGCACATAATGATAATAATTATTCGGACAATTATTACTATTGTTTTCTTTTTGTAGTTTTTAATGAAGTGTATGTTTTACCATATTTCTTTTTACCAATTTCGTCTCTACATTATTCTCAGGTCCACTTTTCTTTTCTTTTTTTTCTTGTCTTCTTATAGAAGTTTTGGTGTTTGAGAAATATTAATTGTATAATTCATTAATGTTTTCTTTTACATACCATTTATGAAGTCGGGTTGGATATATTTGAACCGGACGAATTTTAATATTTATTAACCCTATACATAATAGTGCTTATGGTTTAGATCTTTGCTATTAAATTAAAGATGCAGCATGATAAAATTGATATCTTGAGTTTGGAACAGAGCCAAGATGCAGTTATAAATAAAATACATGATTAATCATTAATTAATATATGTTGATAAGTTAAAGCGGTATAATACTGGCAGTTAAAACCGTCCATAATGGATGGTTTACCGACAACCGCAAACTGTAATGCGATTGTTGGTGGATAATTTATTGATGGTTTAGTAAACCGTTTTACCGTCAACTCATTCCGTCGGTAAATTATTTGGAAATTGAAAAAATCGTTAAAGAAATCCTCAGTAAATCATTGGTAAATTGTCTTTTCCGGCTGTTTTAATACAGTCGAACTATTGAAAAACTAATGAGCACGTGATTCATCATCACTAGGAGACAGAACGAGATTATCGTATCTCCTGAATTGCTAGTATGTTTTCATTGCCTTATTTTAGATTTTTAATTTCTTTTTTATTTTAATTCAATGATTTAGACCTGTAATTAGATCACACGAGATATTTTCCGTTTTGGCCTCCCATTTGCTTCACGCTTTTTTCTCTTTGGCGGGTTTGAAAAATTCTAAGATGGATGAGTTCTAATTTCCTTTTTATTTTAATTCAATGATTTAGATTATCAGTATATATATATATAACTCGGAACCAGATCACATGAAATATTGTCTGTTTTGGCCCTCCACTGGCCTCACAGTTTTGTCCATTTGGCGGGTTTGAGAAATTCCAAGATGGGTGAGTTCTAATTTCCTTTTTATTTTAATTCATTGAGTTAGATTATCAGTATATATAACTCGATACTAGATTACATGAGATATTATCTGTTTTGGCCTCCCACTGACTTCACGGTTTTATCCTTTTGGCGGGTTCGAGAACTTTTCAAGAGGTCACCAGTTCTGGAATTTTTTTGAAGCAAGTACGTTTAACTTTAGAGTTCCTATAAATTCACAGCCAAACAATCAAAAGGCGCTCCATGCGATTAGTTCCAACTCTTTACATATATGTTATCAACCATTCCCTGCCCTATTTTTGATATGCAATTCGATTCATTCATGTACCCCCGTACCTTAGTGTGTTGCCATTCTAGAAGCCTGCCAAAAGCTGCTTCTTGTCCAGGCATCCTGTCCTTGCCTCGACGTGCACTTTCTACCCTCATCAGACTGCTTCTCTAGGTCAGGCTGTCACATACCCACCAGCTTTCGCCTGGTTCATTCTCGAACCATATGTCTACTAGAGAGGTCCTGCTCTGATAACATTTGTAATGATCCGGAATCAGATCACGTAAGATATTATCTACTTTGTCCTCCCAATGACCTCAAGGTTTGTCCTTTTGGCGGGTTCGAGTACTCTCTAAAAGGTCACCCATCCTGGAATTTCTCTGAAGCAAACACGTTTAACTTTGGAGTTCCTATAACTTCACAACCAAACAACCAAAAGGCACCTTATGTGATTAGTTCCAACTTTTTACATATATGTTATCAACCATTCCTCGCCCCATTTCGATGTGCAATTCGATTCATTCATGTATCCCCGTACCTTAGAGTGATGTTATTTTAGAAGCCTGTCGGAAGCCACTCATTGTTCAGGTATCCTATTCTTACCTCGACGTCCACTTTCCACTCTCATCAAACCGCTTCTCTAGGTCAGACTGTCATGGTATATGAGCTTCTGATTAAGGTTAGTTTAAATATTCCTAAAATTACTAATAATATTGACTCTCACTAATTATTTTGTTTGACAAAATATACTTTTATAATGGAAGTGCTAAACAGTTAATAAAATTAAATATTATAAATATTATAATATATGTCCAATTTAAGATGTCGACCCGTATTTCTTACTAAATCCTTTTAAGAGGTCGATTCGTATTTCTCACTAAATCTGAAGGAGTCCAAAGTAATTTACTCTATTATAAATTATAGAGATGATGTATGACTATTTGTACCATTGAATTATCTTTATCCATGTAGACAATTATGATTATAAATCTCAAGGAATTTTAATTTTGTAGATTATAAAATAGAGTCATTCTAATATATTATAGGTATATGGTACTATATAAACTTATAAAAATTAATTTTATTTTAATTTTAATAATTATATTAACATAATTAACTTTTATACTAGTTAGTTATATATAGTATTTATTTATTGATCAATCAAATATGTTATTTTTAATTTTTAAAATTATTTATATATTTTTAGAATTTAATCAGTAGTAATTTACAATTATGAGATTTATTTACATAATTTTGACTTGTACATATATATGAATTCATTAATAATCTAAATTAATAAAAAGATGTATATAACTAATAAATTATTTAAAATAATATCAATTAATTTTTATAATTAAAAAATATATTTATAATAGTAAAATACCAATAGTACTCTAGTAAAATTTTAATAAATGCAGGATAATTAACTATTAATACAATCAGAAGAACTTGAATTAATTTCATGTTGTACATTGAATTTCCTACTATATGCTACACATAGCTTCTGTTTTTTTTTTTTTCCTTATTTCTTTTGCCTTGAAATTTCATCACAGTAAAGCTAAATCTCAGACTTAAATTATATTTAGAGGATCTTGTGACACACGAATAATTTGAGAAATATTTGTACTAATTGACAGCTGGAAGAATATTACAATCTTGTCGTGATAATGGCTATTTATTTATTTATCTGGGAATCATGCATGTATCTATAATCTATTTACTGAAACGTACCCAAGAAACCTTCTTTTCTTTTATCATTCTTTTTTCTTGATTTTGTTTTTGGTTCTTTTTCTTTTTTTTCCTTACATATTTCTTTCTTTTGCTCCATTTGATTTCTAGAAATATCTCCTACAAAGATTTTTTTTTTTTATGTTTGATAATTTCAAAAGATAATTAATAAAAAAATTATTTCTCTAGTTACAAAGATAATTAAGTCATTTTAAAAAAAAAACTTCATATATTTAAAAAGAAAAATTATTATATTCTAGAATTTCAGGAATTTATAGATACATACCAATTCAATTCATCAACTAGTGATTATTATCTTTGGCTACCACCAGTCGCCAATAGAAAATTATTAATGTTACTATATTAGTACAATTTTCTTTTAGATTTATTTATACATTAAACATATTAAGAATTCTATGGTTTTTAAATATTTTAATATTATTGTTATTATAAAAAGGTAATAGTTACCATAAGTTACATCCCAAACATCATAACAACAAAAATCCTTATGCTTTTTCGTGTGGAATCAATAATAGAAAATTAATTATCTGTTTGCTTGTTCCGTAGAGTGTTATTATTACTTTTGGGGGGAAGCACGCTTTGGAGGAAATCAAAAATTTAAAAATTTCTAAAATTGAATTAAATATTAAGAATTTAAAGTTGAATATTCAAAAAATTAAATGGTCAACGGATATATTTAGTTCTGAATATTTTCAATTTGATTTTTTAATATAATTCGGAAATTCTGAATCTATGCTCAGCCCTAATTATTTTTATATAAAAATTATATCAATTCAAAAATTAAAGTATCATTTTTTTATTTAAAAAAAATTATATATAAGATCTAAGTAATTATTTTTTGTTATTTATTATCAAAGTTTTATCTTTTAGTACACCGCTGATCACTTTTAGATTGACAGTGGTCTTTCTTTCTTTTTATTTAATATTAATTAATTCTAATAAATAAATATTAGTATATTTTTTTATAAGTTTTATGATTCTCTATTTATGGGTGTTTGAGTTCTCTTTGGTCTAGAATTTTATGATCCTTTCCTATTGAGGTATTGAGTTCTTTATTGCGGGAGTGGTAAAAAAAAAAAATTAACCCGATATTTAAACAATTTAATTCATCAAAAGGTACCTATAAAGTCGACATGTGGCTTAGTGCTATTGAGTGAAGCGTTCTTTCTGCAATATTGCAATTTATTATTTCGTCGACATGATCGATGATTATTAGAAATAAATTTTTTTGTATATATTTTTTCATATTTGATGTTTGTTTTTATTTTTTATATGAAAATGTATTTATTAACTCTTTCTTTTCAAAAAAAAATTATGTAATCATGGGTTGTCTTAAAAGGACTTGAAGTTAAGGACTCTATTTCCGAAGAATACATCCTCTTACTCTTTGAGTTAAGTCTCAAGATGTACATTTTTACACAATTTTGAAGTTTTGAATTATTTAATTACTGTAATTTTTAAAACTGAATCAGTCAATAAATCAATAAGCTAAATGCTTTAACTAGTTTAATTTATATTCTAAGTATTTCTTTAAATTGAAATATAAATCAGCGGATGGGCAGTAGTCAGTTACTAATAAAATAGACATCACAAACTAGTTGGGTGGAGTCAAAATACTTTGGATGCCATTTTGGGTCACATACATATATTGATCATATTGAATAATTTTATTTTTACTATAATAATTTAATTGGTACTATTTATTATTTGTAGGAAGTTGAAAACTTTTGGGTTCGAGTTTCGCTGTTATCATATTTTAATATAATAGTTTTATTTTTATTAGGTAGATATATGACCTATTTAAATTTAATATATAAAATAATTGTTTATGATATATGGATATTAATGGCACATTCATGGTGGACATAAATAAATATGTAAGACATGAGAAAGCCAAGTGCAAAAATGTACCGTTGAAGGATTGGAACTTTGTTTTCGCATGACATAAGCAAAATGTACCGTTACGAGATATATATATAGAGAGAAAAAGAAAAGGAAAAATTTAATTGACTTGGACATGGATAAATATACGTGTACACTATATGCGACAACTTTAAGCTTGTTGAAAATTACAAACACTTTCTATTTCTATTTCTTTTGGATTTGAAATTAATTTGGTATAATTACGTTATATATAACATCGTGCCCAACAACGGATTCAAATTCAACTAAGAACTCTAAATTCAAAGTGGATTCCTTTCATCACTGATGATTTCATTGGTGAAGAGAAGTTTAAAGTTGTAGAAAATTTCAAATTAGAAAATATATTATTTTTGCTCAATTTAAGAGGCCAAGTAAACCATATTGAATATAATAATAATTTTTGTAAATTGTTATTGTAAAAGTGCTTAATATTTTGAGAGAAAGTAAAGAAGTACTTAATTTGTATCAATATTAGTAGATTTATTTGAGTTCAAGATCTTCTGTGCTTTATATAATGAATATATATAAAGAGATTAATTGAAAAAATATAAAGCCTATATCTTGAGTAGAAATATGAACTCTTGAATTTACTTTGAATTTATAGGCTTTTTCTTTGTTTAATATGTAAATAGGGTGTTTTATATTTTAATATTTTATTCATTCGACTACTAGTCTTTTTTATTAAATCACAAAAGAAATATCATACAACATAATAACTATTTATCAATTTGTTACTGCTATTTAAAATCTAATTATACGATTTTAATTCATTATATATAATTAAAATATTATTCAATAAAAAATAATATTTTATTTTATTTTTTTATGTCATTATTTCTAAAAAAAATTAACTATTTTATCAATTACCTTTAACTACATTACTTATGTTTAAAATAAAATTAATGTATAAAATAAATCATCTAATGACATAATAAATCGGGAACATATAATAAATTCATATTTTAAAGATTTAGCAGCTTTATTGGTAGCAAGCTACCTTAGTCTTCTCTAAGTTTCGAAGACTCGTATCAAAAAACCCAACAGCCAAAAGTCAAATTAAAGAAAGTAAGAAAAGTGAAAAATGAAAAGAATGTAGGAGTAAAAAAGCAGCCTAAGAAGAAAGAAAAAGGGCCCCAAAACAAGAATTAAGGGTTTCGATAACCCTTGCAGACCTTTTCTCTTTTCAGGTAATTTTATTTAAAAAAGATTTTTTATAGTGCTGAACATTACTTTATTTAAAAAAAGATAAAGTGATGTCTATTCCAAAAATAAGTTTGACAAAAATAATTTATTAAATAAGAGATTATAGACATGTCTTTTTAAACAACAAATTTCAAAAAATACACATAAAGGGAGGGACTAGGCACGATTTGTTTGGTACGTGCTTAATTGTTATTTTCACTTTAATAATTTTTAAGTATTAGTTTTTGTAGCACAAAGTACTTTATTACTGTTTTGATTGGTTTAAAATGATTAAATTAATTATTTATATGACGACGACGACGACCAAAACGAATGATGATGATCACTTATTCTAGCAATAAATTCAAATGATCCGTAAAATCAAACTTGTTAAAAAAAGCAGATTTGAATTGAAGGAAAGATATATATATATAAAATAAATAAAAATCAAATTAAAAGATGTCCTTCAGCAAGCAAAGTAGCTGAATAGCTAAACCTAGCTAACAAATGGAAACCCCATCCGGTGGGCAAGAGGCACTGTTAATAGATGCCTGGCCTTTCTCTTGGATTTTTGATCCGCGATCTCGTCTTGTGTTTTGATGTCTCCTGGGTCATTGTTTACGGAAGCTATTTTTCTTTTCTTTCTACAACCAACAAAATAATAATCTAAATTAATGCCTAAATGCAGTCATTTTCCTCCAATAATTCTTAGGAAAACGTCAAGATATTATTATACGTGTTTCCTCAGTGTTGGCTGATTAGCAACATTAACAAAGTCAGAAGATTCAACTTTAACATATAATAAAACTTTTGCACAAACATCATTTGAATGAATCAAAATTAATTCTTGAACGATAGTCGTTGATATATAATATGAATATGGTAGTTGATCAAATTAATCCAGGTGGCTTAAGGAAATTTTAGGGCACGTAGAAAGTCTTTAACTTATTAATCTTATTTTAAACCCACGTTGATTTAAATCAAGAGAATTAATGCACATGTTTGTAGACCACAGCAATGGCATAACCTGAACCACAAGAAGAGAAGCTGCTCGAGTTCTCTCAGTCACATGTCAAAATCAGGAACCCTAGGCCTTGCATTGTGGGTTTTTCTCTAGGGAGACAACCAGACATTATTGAGCAATTAATTGGTGAAAATTGGTTAAGACAGAAAGAGACATTTTATTCTTGTTACACTGTCCTTATAGTCCTTCACCGCCCCCCCTAATTTCTTTTAGCAAACTTTATATGACTGTTTAATTAATTAACAGAGTGTTCTAAAAGTTCCTTATTCATCACTTCCTTCCTTTTATCTTAATCATACAATTCAATTATTGCACTACTTTTTCTTTTTTTCCTTTTGAAGAATAAAAAAAAAAAAAAAAACTATGGATAAGGACTTCAACTTATGATTTTTCATAAATTGGTGTGTCAATTGTGCTATGTAATGCAATGGTGAGAACTATATTTTAACATTAGAACATGTCAAGAGCGGCCAACTGAGTAGGATTGATATGACCAAGTAATTATGACATTCTTTTCTACAACTTTTCATAAAATATAACCTGATTGCCAAATGATAGCATTTTATGTTCCTCTGAGGTTTACAATATGTATATTTAATTCTTTCCGCTGGGCATGTCTCCATTGGTTTAACTTTTGATATTTTATATTTAATCAGACCAAAATCAAAATCAATTCACGATAATATTTAAGAAAGACTTGATTTATTGTATGGTAACTAAAATTCTGACACCTAACTAGTTGTTGGTATATAGATATAAAAATAAAAATAATAAGACCAACTCAAACCGTAAAAATATTTATTTTACAATATAGAACTACGAAAGAATGGCATTTATCTTTTTTTTTAGATATTAATTAATAAAAAATAATTCTTTTCTCCTTTAAAGTATAATTGTAATAATAATAATAATTTTTTAATTTTTATATGCACTTCTTTTATTATTATTTTTAATATATTTATTTTCATATGGTGTTTTTATTATATTACAAAGTCTTGATTTAAATTTGATGATCTATTCGAAATATATTTTTTTATTTTTCTTTATTTACTTATTTAAGTTTATTAATAAATTTTATATTTTTCTTCTATAATTTAATTACTTTTTTGTTACTTTTACTCATTTTAATTCGAAATTTGTATATATTTATATATTTATATATTTATTTTTATTTTTAATTATAGAAAAATTTAAAATTATATAATTTTATAATATTTTATGATTTCTACCTAGAAACGACCTTAAAACAAAAAATGGGAAACTTTATTTTAATAAGAAGGTACTGGAGGTATTTAAGTTTTTCTTAAATCGTATTAATATTTTTTATTTTTCTCTCTATGCTTCAATATTTTAATTTTATTTTTTATTTTATTTTTTAAAATTTAATTAATAATGAATAATCAATTATATTTGTTCATATATATCTTTTATTATCATAAAATTAGAATTTAAGTATGATTTTTTTTATTTCTTTTCATTTTTTATAAATTCTCACATTATCTATATTGATTTTTAATATTCAGATTAAAAATTTATAAAGTTGGATAAATGAAATTAGAACAGTCAAAACAGATTGGAACCGGCTCAAAATCAGAAGTCGATCGAGATCGGTTTCCCCTTAACTAGATCTGAAACTATTAGTTCCAACTCCAACTCGTAAAAGAAATTCATTCTAATTATTTTTTAATTTCCTAAAAGTTGGTTAGATAAGCTGAAGTTAGAGTCTGTCGGCTCTATTGTCACAACATCTATTTTTATATATGCTACGACAGTTATTATATTTATATTTGATATAGCGATTAATATTAATCCAGAATGTGTAATCTATATGCTCTATTAATTATTTAATTTATGTTAGAAATTATAATAGTTTAGATGAATATTGCGTAATATAATTGTTATATAAGGTATAATAAAACTAGCCGTAAAATATAATACAATTTATAAATATATATATATATATATATATATATATATATATATATAATTTTTATTCTAATTAACTATAATACTTAAGAATGAGTTGACTTGTCGTATATTAATTAAGATTTTGACATGTAAAAAAGTTGTTGGTATATAGACAAAAAAATAATAATAAGCCTAACTCAAACCGTAAAAGACGCATCAGAATTTTAGATATTTTCGATAGTTAAATAAATAGTTAAATTTATAATGAATGTAAATAAATGCCAATCCTTATAAATCTGACCCATTAATTTCCAATGAATCCAAGAAAACAATGGTAATAAAAGACCACTGTCCATTATGTATTCCAACATTTTGTTAATAAAAAAGTTAGGATGAAAATTGACAATGCAACACATTTTTCTCAACAGATTTAGGTTTTTTTAGAATAAGGTTGTGTCAATGATATATATATAATCTCTTTATTTTTAAAGTTCTTTCAGCTCCTTTTTCTATTCTTTACATTTTATATCACCCACATGGTAATATATATATTATTTACATAAACAAGTTCCCACTTTTTCATCAATTGACTCCTAATTTATGAAAATAACCCAATAGCCTCTTTGCTTCCTTTAGTTATAAAAAGTTACCCAGTGATTTATTAAATGCCAAAGCTATAAAAAAAGAAAAAATCAATAAGAAAGAAGACTTACAGGAAAAAGGCAATTAATCATGATACCAAGTCAATATGAATATGTTTATCAATGGCAAATTGTCAAATATGTAAATTTATAAGAAATGAAGACTTACAGGAAGATCAAGTGGTTAATAAATTAAATAAAAATAATTAATACTCTCAAGTTTTACTAAAACAGCAAAGCACCAGTAAAGGAATAATCAATTAACTTTTATTTTTACATTTGGGATTGGTCACCAATTACTAAAGGTCAATATCTTGAGATGCAATCAGGTTCTATTTTTCTTTTGTTTGTTTTGTTTTATTACTTTCTTTCTTTTTTTTTTTTCTTTAAAAGGGAGAGAGCAGAAGAGGACAGAAAAAAATTAAAAATCAACACTGATTAGGTAGGCCTTGTGTGCAAATATTTTTGGGTTCCTATTTGGCCAAAATAAAACATTTATTCATTGGTGAAAGAGACTGGACAACTATATATTAAAAATGTTTCAAAATAAGTCCCAATAGTATTTTGGTTTGTATTTTCATTGTCCCTTCTCTCACCAATTTGGATCAGGAACACTAAATTTTAGTTGAAAGCGAAATCTTTATTTTCTTTTTCCAAAATGAGATCTTCTTGTATGTGTACAAGTTACTTGTTAAAATAAGAGACACATGCATGCTTAATTAAGCATTACTTTTTTTTTTTTCTTTTTTACAGCATTAATCAAGTTTAGCTCTTGACTTACCATCCATGTTTTATATACTAGATTGAAATTAACAAAGAGAAAGAAAGAAAAGACAGAAGAAGAAGAATTCCATGTATTTTCAAGGTGGTTGGAATGATTTGATACTACCAAGCTGATGGAACAGAAGCAATGAGCCCCATCTCTTTAAGGGCGTTGTCCTGCCTTGGATTTCCATACCCTTGAAGTTGAGGACAATTTCAAGGATATGGGCTTAGTGGCACAGTTGCATGGGGCAAGATTGATTTTCTCATGTGGCAGAACAGACAACTATAAGGTGGCAAAATGATGGTAGTGGGTCTTAGTTGTGCATGAAAAATATGAGGCTTATATACCATTCATGTCCCAAATTCTGCCTATTCACTTGTGGGAAATAGCATTTACAAGAATTGACCCTCTCACACCTACTACTGGTCCCAAAGAGCTATTGCATCACACGGATTCAGATTTTCTTTACTCTTTACTTGTGGTTTTAGAGAAGTTCTAATGTCCTTGGCTTGTCTAATGAATTGAAAAATAAGGAAAATGCAATTCTAACTAATACCCATTTTGTGTTTTTTCGTCATGTACTCCTTTAGAAAGTGACAGTATGTACTTTGACATTTTCTCCAAGCTAAATTTTTAAGCTCATTACTCTAGGTAGTATCTAAGTATACGAGTATTGAAAGATTTTCTTTATGCAGTTTGTCATTTACATGTTTTCTACAGTTTCATTGAAAACACTTGTATTTCGAAAATTTCCCTTGAGATTGTGGTTTAGTGTTAAAAAGAAAGATTTATAATTATTTTATCTAATAAATTAGTTTTTATATATTTTTTATGAACTAGTTTTTTCAAACATTCTTTCTTTTTTTTTAAAAAAAAAAAAAACAATTTTATCTACTCTTTAAAACTAATTTCTAAAACTCAAAAATTAAAAGATGCTTTTTAAAATCTGAATTTTTTTTTTGATAATGTAAAGAGGACAAAGGCCTAGACAGGCAAACTAAGTAACAATGTCTCTAAATCTACCAACACCAAGAGCCAATCCTAATAAAAACTGAAGCAAATCAGCAGGCGGAGAATCAAGAATATTGACTTCCAAAGTAGAATCAAGAGCAAGCTGCGCTAACCAAAACCTGAATTTTAAACAGACATAAATGATGTGTTTGAGATTGTTATTGGGTGTTTAAAAAACTGAATTGAAATTTTTTGATTTAATATATTAATTTTTTATAAAATAATTTTTCTCAAACCTGTTTTTTAGAAAAATATCAATTCACATGCTTCTTGGAAAAGCAATTTTCAGAACATAAAAATAAAAAACGGAGCTAAAGTGAGTTGTAGAATTTGCAATGATTTTCCTGGCGCAAGCTCACCAAGAACTGAACATGCAATCACGCGATCCAGTAAGTTGTTAAAATTTAGATAGTCATTTATCAATGTGGTTTAGTTTAACAATAATGAAGTCGTATTTAGAATAGTGGTAACCTAATAAAAGAAGAAAGTTCATACATATGTTGTCTATTTTCCATCCGAAACTGTACAGAAAAGATATTATTTAAGAATTGTTAAAGAATGAAGAATGAAGTTTAGATGCAATTAAATATAAGCATCCTAGTAATTTAGGATCCCATCACAAAGGTTGTCCAATCTGAAGAAGAGAAGTATATGATACCTTACTGCCTTGCTGGCCCTAGTCAACATCAAAAGCTTTGTACAAAAATCCAATGGAATGGAGCTGATTTGGTGGTTAAGATGAATTAATCATTTTGATTTTTGAGGCCCTCTTCTGTAGAATAGGTAGCTGTATACAACTTCACTTGTTGCCCTAATAAATGCTTCAAATGCCTTCCCATAATAGTTTGTTTTCTGCATTATTGTTTCTGTGAAGGGCAGCTACACATACATATTACCACATGATATATACATTCACACAAACTCCCTTAGTCTGAACAAATATAATTTCAGACATAGTAATCAATTCATCAAGTGTAAATATCTTACACTTTTTTATTATTATTAAATGATATCTAAAGAAAGGGTCATTCTAATATGCTATGGAATCAGTCAATTATATATATTACTTAGTTATTAATTAATAAAATATATTTGGTTTTATAATTTAATAAATGATTCTTGACAATTATAAAATTTATTTATATAAATAATTAACAATTATATATAGATTTACCAACGATTTAAATTAATTGAAGGTTATATAAAACTAATAAATTAACTAAATAATACTAACTGTTTTTGCAATAATTAAATATATGTTTTATAACGAGAGAGGAAAATAATGGTCCCATAAAAAAATCTTGAAGATCTCCAATGTTTATATAAAAACTAAAGAGATTCTCCTATTTTTCTTTATATATCAGTTTACAATTATAGCATTAGCATACATCACAATCAATTTCAACTTAGATCCACTATGCCAATTACATGTAACGGAACAAAACAATTACATCAAGCAAATAGTTCAAATAGTAAGTCTCATGGAACCATTATTCATAACAGAGAGCATTAAGCGCCCATGGCCTAATGGATAAGGCGCCTGACTTCTAATCAGGCGATTGTGGGTTCGAGTCCCACTGGGCGTGCTCACACCATTTTACTTCCACCTTGTATTTTTATTTTGCTTTAATTTTTCAGAAACCTTTTAGCTAATGTTTTGTTTTCATTTCTTTTTTAAATTATTTTCTGTTAGAATTAAAATTCTTAACTTTCGGGTGATTTATAAATAAGACCCTCTTCTATTTGAGTCAATGTGATAAATTATTTTTACAAAATCTATTTAATTATTTATCATGTCTAACCAAACTTGAAAGCATGCAATTTTAATATGTGATAAATTAAATTAAAATAATCATAAATTTAATAGATACTAAATTCTGAAGAAAAATAAAAATAAAAATTTTGTTTTCTGAAAAGAAATAAAATGTGAAAAATGAAAAAAATTAATACTTAATAATTCCTTATGAATTTAAAAGTTTAACCAACAAATAAAATGAATCATGTATGTCTTATGAAATTAATTTTTTTCCAACATTTATATGTATATTTCGTACCTGAACTATTTTGGATATTTTTTTATTAATTTAAAAAAATATTTTATTTGGAGATTCATCCAATAATGCTGTAAATAAAACATTACATGAAAAATTATATTACAATTCAAACTTAGTTAAAACTAATAATTCACTTATTATTATTTTAATTATAAAGTTAAATGAATAGATACAATTTAATAAGATTTTTAATATTTAATATTAACTTATAAAATTTTAAAAAATAATAGTAAACTAATTATTTTAAATGTCTCAATTCTTTTAAAATTCTAAAAGTTTACTAATACAATAATATAAAAATTATTTATTAATTAATTTTAATATTATATGAATTGATATATTAATATAATTGATATTGTTATCTTTTAGGATTAAAAATTTGTTATACAATTAAAAATTAATCTGTTATTAAATGTAATAGTAAAATTATAATTTAAGATATTATATTTTTAAGATTAGAATTATTATCTTATTACAAAATTAATTTAATATTTAATATAGAATTAAAATATAATTAATATACTATTTCTTATAATAGAATTAGTATTATTATCTGATTCTGAAACTATTTATTAGTCAATATATTATTAATATATTATTTTTTAGAATTAGAGTTAGTATTTAATTAGTAATGTAACTTATGAATCAATAAATTAATAGAAAATATTATAAAATTAAATAAACTTGAATTTTATATATCAAAATAAAAATATTTTATATTAAAAATTAAACATACATATCAAAAAAATTAAATTATATATATATATATATATATATATATATATATATTAATTCCCAATAGATTGAATTAACCTTTGCTCGAGTTAAATTTAAAAAAATAAAAAATTAACCATACCCGATCTAAGCGAGCTAGACTGGGGCCTAGCGCAACAGGTACAGGGTTGATTTAATGCAATTGCAGTGGAAAAACAAAAACAAAGTAAAAGACTTCATCATTTTGGTACCCATTTAAATGAATATATTAAAACAGGGGACTACAACTACAAGCATGTAAAGCATTAAAATTCTGGCATACTAGAAAAAGGAAACAATTAATAATTGAGTGCCTGTAAAGATCTATGCACGTTGAGTCGTTGACAAAGAAAATATTGAAAAGTATCCACGTTAAGAATTAAATATTGCCAATTACAGTGAGAGAATATCACTGCTTAATGATATTTTCCAAAATCAGAAAAAATAATTAAATATGAAAGTTATGATATGATGTGAGATGTTATACCCAAATATATATTAAATGGACACCCAACCGAAGATGCTGAGTGCTTTACCCAAATGGCAAGAATGAAGATAAAAAAGAGCAGCACCAGCCAGCAGCAATATGTATGTAGTGCTTCAAACACTACTGCTGCTACTACATTTTCAGTGCTGCCCAATTCCTACAGAAAATCATTGTATTAAAAAAGACAATTTCAAATTTTGAGCTCTTATTCTTTCTAAAAGTTGTATTTATATGGAAATGGAAAGCTGTATGGCACTTTTTCTTTATCTTTTCTTTTCAAGAACTGCTATAATTATGCTTTTATTTGAACATGCCCTTATCATATATCATTCTATATCTTAATCTCTTTGAGGTGTCTATATATTTGTCTCTATAGTTGCATCAATCAAATGAAAATTTCATGTTGGACATGCTTCTAGCCAAAATGCTGTAGGATAGACCAAAATATCTTGTAGCTAGTAGTTGGTAAGGTGTATTATCATTTGCTGGCTTAATCCCCCCTATCTAGTCTTGTGTTTTTGCCTCACAAGTACTTCAACTTAGTTGGTAAGGTGTAATATCATTACTTGTTCTGTTCCGCCTTTTATTTTTGTAGGTTTTTGTTAGCTAATCTCAAAAGTTTAATTAAATTTCCCTTGCTCCTAATTAAGCTTAAGTTCAGCACAGTTTTATAAATTCCTGTGCCCTCGTCTTATTGGTTAAAAAGGAAGATTCTACATTAGCTATTATTGTGAATTTCCTGATTTCATAATTCATTTTTAATCGAGTATTTGAGTCTCGATATTATGTAAAATGTAAAATGCCATATATCGGTTAACACTATATATAAAAGAAATAGCTCTTTTCGTTTCTTTTTTTTTCCTTAACCTATAAAAAGGTTTTCTTGTGAATAGCTTTCGTGTTAGACTTTAACTGGTACTAGTTGAAAAATTGTGATTATATGATGAGAAAGGTACTTTAATAAAAATTGGGTTGTTGAAAATAACCCTTCTGTAAGCTACAAGATAAATGCTTTAATTTCTTCTCTGTCAAGTGAATTTGAAGCCATTACCATATTTGGACATAGATTTTGACAGATGTGGAACCTTAATTGCTTCATATGGTACAATTGTATACTCTCATATTTTCTCCTTGAAAGGTACGATGAAGTTGCTCACTAGCTAGTTGTTGACTGTTATGGATCTTTTTGAAAATGAAAGATGCAAAAAATTAGCCATCATCCTGTTAAGAGGTTCTAGAATTCTCGAGACTCCAACATCCAAGTCAGTCGGAATTCAATATACAGATTTAGAAAGAGTACTAAAAATAGAGACAAAAATCTTAAAGAGAGAAGAAAGTTGAGACATTTTATTTTTGAAATTCACTCTTAAATATTAAAAATATAAATTGAAGAGTAGGATAAAATTTACAAATGGTACCACAATTATGCTTCATGTATCCATTTGATACTGCAATTCATAAATCAAAATTAATAGTATTTTCTCTTCCTATCAATGAATCAGACGATAATTTTTTTTATTTTTTTGTGCTAATGTGGCAACTGATTTTTTCACCAAATAACAATGCCATATTGCCTAATGTATCAACTCGTCCTAGTATGACATATTGAATTGATACATAAGGTAATGGCATATTATCTAGTAAGCTATTCAGCTATTACATCAGCATAAGATAATCAAAAAGTATCGCCTGATTTATTAATTGGAAGGAGAGGTACTATTAACTTTAATTTATGAGTTACAATACTAAATGGATATACTATGTATAGTTGTGGTACTATTTATGTACTTTACCTTTAAAAAGTATCATGTTTTGGAAAAAGTTTTAACTTGTAAGGATTAAATATTATTTATTCCCTAAGATTTAGTCTAATACATGACTCGTATTTTTTATATTACATTAAAACTCCATTGAGTTTTAATAAAACTCACTACTACCATTTTCGTGTTAGTCGAAGGACTAAACTGGTAATTTAAGATAATTTGATCCTTAAACTTATTATCAAGTATCAAACTCGTTCAAAATTAGTTTTATTATATAATTAATTTTAGTTTTTAATTAAAATAATAAATTTAATATTCTTTTACTTATTTATATCTTTTTCTTAGCATAATTTAATTCTAAAAATTTTAAATGTATAAAAAATATTTATTTTTAGTTAATATTATTAAATTATTATGTAGTTTAATTTTAAATTTTTAAATAAAATAAATAGTTATAAATTCTTATTTTTATTACACACTAAAACCAAACTATATTAAAAATAAAAATTTTACTCGTATTAATTTTATTTTAATGGTTAATAAAAAAGTTTTATTTTTAAAATATAAGATTATCAAAATCCTCTTCATTAGTCAATTTGATATTTAGATTATTTTACTAGATTAAAATATGATTGTTTAATTTAATTTTTTTTCTTTTTATATAGATTAGTTATAATATAATATAAAAAATAAGAATAGAATAATATTTTTAACGAGAAATTTTATTTTTATATTAATAACTAAAGTTAAGTTATATAATAGTTTAATAATATTATTGTAAATATAAATAGCTTTAAGAATATTAAATTTATTATTTTAATTAGATACTGAAACTAACTTGTAATAAATTATGATTTTAATTTAATTTAATTTAATAATAAAATTAATTTTGGCCGAGATTTGATAATAAATCCGATGATCAAACTGTAACCTTAAATTATTAGTTTAGTTCTCCGACTAACACAAAAGATGGTAATAGTTAATTTTATTAAAATCTAAGGGAGTTTAAATGTAATAAATAAAATAAGAGACAGACTCATATTTAAGCCAAAAAATCCAAATTTTAAAGATGAAATTATATAATAAATATATTATATATATTGTAACTAAAAATCATGGGGAATGCGGATGCAGATATTTAGGAAAGTGATAATAAGACAACTGTCGTAATGCGACAGGTAGTGGAGAATCACATGTTAGATTGTTTTCACCGGAGAAACAATTGAGAGAGAGTGAATAGAGTTAAGAGTGCAGGAATCTGTTTTATCGGATAAGAAATGTGGAGAAGAGGTCTTTGTTTGATGAATACAAACACGAAATCTCAGTGTAAAAAGTTCTTTCGACAATCAAATACGTAGTTTTAGCATCCTTTAATGTTTTGTGCCCAATACATACATACATACATGCAAATGCAGCTAATTCAGATTCTTCCCTCAAAGATCTCATAAATTACAGCTACATCCCGTGATGTGATTTTTGTCCCACTTTAGTGACCAATTTAGTAACGTCTTAATCTTTATTTATAAGAAAATAATTAAACACAATCTTTGTTATGCCGGTAAAGAAAAACAATATTCTTAGTGATAATCCACATTAATATCCTACTGCGGATGATTCCTAAATGTTTTCTTTTAAATTGGAAAAAGAAAAGCAAAAAAAATTATTTAATAGAACAAAGAAAAATTAGTGGGTTCTTTTCTTTCTATTTTCTTTTTGAGAGTGGGTGTCATTTTAGCCCATTTTGAAGGCTTATGCCCAAAAGTACTCCTCAATTCTGGAGATATGCACTCTATTCTTGGTTGTCTTTTTCGTCCTCCAAATAAGTTTCTTTGTTCTTTAACATGGTTAAATTGATCGAAAAATCATGGGTTGATTAAGTCAAATTAGTTTTCTTATGATTAAATGTACTCTTTACGAATAGTTCAGGGTGTATATATACTTCCCTAATAACTTCATGAATATGCTTGATACATACCAATTTCTTAGCCACATATTGAAACAACAGTTCAGAAATGGTTTTTCAAAGGAGACATTTTTATTTTAAAAAACTCTTTACATTCTAACTTTAGTAGCATTAAAATCTTTTTAGCATTCAATAAAAATTAATACTAACCTATGAACCGGTGTCATTACTACCCTGAATTTTTTAAAATTATAATGGTATTAAATTTCTATCAAACTATGATACTATATCATAATTTGCAAGGAACTCTTTATAAGGTGAAAGAATTTAATGTTACTAAATTAAAGTTTTTGAATTTTACGACCATCCACACATTTTTTATTTATTGCGGTTTAATTTTATTTTTTTCATCTGATACTATATAATTAGAAATAATTAAGACTAACTTGTTAGCAATGTTCCCATGGTACTTCTTTACCATATTAGCAGCTATTCAAGACCTTTAATTGAGTTCTAAATCCGTAAGTTTTTATATTTGAAAACTCAAGGTAAAGAAAATAGAAATTAAATAATGTTGTTAACACTATAATAGAAATTAAATCGTTTAACGGTTTCATTCAATAACATGGAAATTGATCGTTCTAATATATATGCCTTTTCTTTTGTTTCACATTTTGCTTCCAAATATTAATATGATTTCAGAAAGAAGGCCCTGAGCATTGACACTGGGAGGAAGGAGTCTACGGACTTGGCAAATTCTTGGAAAATGAGTCGACTTTGATTCTAGAAAAGTTGAACTTCGTGTTTTTAAATTTTAAAATTGAACGTCTCGACAAGAATTATTTCTACTTTTTGTTGATTCACACTTTCACGTCTCTTTTAATTTGATCAGCTGCCATGTCTTTGTTGTTAGGTACAAAATAAATAAATAGGAAAGGTTCCTTTTCAACCTATTTAAATTTTAATGACAAAATTATGGTATCCCAATTTATATTATATTTTAATCATTTAAAAAGGATTATTGACTATTTCCAATACATTGCATCCAATTATTAAATAAGTAACATATATTGTGAATAATTTATACATAAAAAATAAAATAATAATAAGTAGTTTAAATTTTATAATTAAGTTATGCTTGTTACTCATCTAAACATAAGAGGATAAACTGAATATAATGATCATCTAATTAATATGCTTTGAATGTTGCGAAATGTCAATGTTCACTCTATACTTTCAACTAAGGGCATATTTTCTATTTTTATGTTTACATTGTTATAGGACCCTCTATCATTGTATATATAAGAGACTTGATGATTTTGTTGTCAATTATTACGTAATTGTCAAAATAAAGTGTCAGGTTTGTAAGAAAAATTGACGCAAGGCTTGTCGAAGCAATTGTTGAAGATAAAAGAGAAATTTTTAATGAGCTAGTTGAAGAGGATAAAGCAGTTCTTGAGCCAAGAACAATCGACACATGGAACACAGTTTTACACCTTGCTTCAATCCATGGACGGGTAGAACTGGCAAAGAAAATCACGGAATGCTGTCCTTATATGGCTGCTGCGGAGAACAAAAAGGGTGATACTCCATTTCACGAGGCTTGTCGCCGTGGGAACCTTGAGATGTTAAGGCTGCTACTTGGGGTCAATGCAGAAGCTGGATATGCTGCTAACGCAGAGAACCATAGTCCTCTTTTCTTGGCTTGCATTCATGGCCATCTTGAATTGGTGAAACTCCTTTTGAAACGCCCTGAGCTGGTGCAAGTTGATGGCTTCGATCAAACTTATCTTCGTGATGCTTTATGGCAGGCAGATATAGGTACTTAATTGCTTATTAAATTTTACATTATTATTACTTCAATATCCTTAGGAAGGAGAATTTCAGCACTTACAAAACTTGGATCATATCACAACACTTCTTGATGTAATGACTATAATAAACTGTGTTGTAGTAGTAATTCATAATCATATCAATATAAAACATAAATTAAAAATAAGGATTGAACCCAGCTGTAGATAGTGTTACCCTTGCACTCTTCACACAAGAAAAAAAAATTCAGACAATTACATCAACGTTGGTGTTCTAATATGCAGGTATTGTTGAAGCATTGGTAAATGAGTTGCCAACATTAGCAGAAAAGGGTGACAGGGAGGGAAATTCAGCATTGCACAATGCTTGTATCAAAGGGGACTTAGATATGGTTCGGCTCCTACTTCACAGAGGCAGCACAGATGGCTGGTATAATATATATGGCTACACACCTGTGCACTTGGCAGTGAAGAGTGGGAATGTTGAAATTGTTCAACACTTTTTGGAGGTCTTGCCATCCAATTTTCTAATGCTCTCAAGCAATGGTGAATCAGTTTTTCACTTGGCCACGAGATATGGTAGAAACGATGTTTTCTTCTACTTGGTGCACAAGTTAAGTAGTAATGATCATATCATGCATCTTTTACAGAGTAAAGATGGAAAAGGCAACACCATCTTACATCTCGCATGTGATGTTAACTACAAGGTAAGAATCAACTATAGTTTGCTAAGTTAATCGCTAATTTTATTGCATTCTCTGAATCTAATATGTGAAGGATCCACCTCAAATAATTAACCCTCTTTCGCAGAAATAACATATTTTTTAGGCAAAAGCATATAAAAGCACCATGTCTTTCATTTTTTCTTTATATGTTCACGCCGTAACATTTCATTATAAAATAGGTAGTTGATAATTAAAATCACTGATTCGCAAAGATTTAGTAATATTTATTATGACCAATCATTATTTTTTTATAAATGTATTTAAAAATATGAAGTTATATAGATAGTTACGCTATCATTTAAACATGAGATTAATTTCATCGAAATAAATATTTTTTCGTTACAGTTTAATAATTAAATAGTATAATAATTACTATAAATTTAAAATTTTAATTATAAAGTATCTATTTTTATAACAAATGATCACCATGTAACTTATTTTTCCTAAAGAAAACACATGCAAAAGACGAAACCACAATAAACCCTCTTTTACTTTTTCTCGTCTATTAACATTGGCCGGTGATTTGAGTATTTTCTTTTTCCAAAGACAGAAATCTATTCAATAATCAAGACTAACCCTATCACTTATTCAAATTCATTCAACAAAAGAATTTTATCCTATTTAATTTTTTTTTCTTTTCTTAAATATTTAAAGATGAAAAACTATTGGAAACTATTAAACCCATATCATAATGTAGGTAGTGCATCTCACATCAAGTTTGTTTCAGATTGCAGAGTACTTCATCCAGGAAAAGATTGTAGAAGTCAATGCCCAGAACAACATGGAATTCACAGCCCTTGACATACTTGACAATTCTGCTGGTTCTGGTGAAGAGAGACGAGCTCTTGAAACCTTATTAATCGAAGCAGGTGGTAAGAGATGTGCAGACATTAACGTTAAGGAATTAGTGTACAATAAATACCATTCACAGCCACTCCTAACCTCACGTCGTAAATTTCAAGCCTTTATTAAACCTAAAAGATCTGCAGAAATGAAGGACAATAACGTCAATGGAGTAGTGTCGAATTACGATTCACGGCCAACCCTAACTCGGTCACTTCATAATCGAGCCTTTAGTGAACCTGAATCTCGTCTCCTACAAACTCCTCTTTTCAGCTCCACCGACGGCAGTGATAGATCTAGAAGAGGAAGTTCAAAAGCAAAACGCACAACCTCATTAGATCATCATAAGCAACGACAAGAAAACAATCCTAAACGCAGCACAAGAAAGATGGAATTTTCCAACCTGGAAAAGATGCAACAAGAGGCATTGCAAAATGCTAGGAGCACAATCATATTAGTTGCAACTCCGATAGCAACAGTGACATTTACAGCAGGTATAAATCCTCCAGGCGGTGTTTACCAAGATGGACCAATGAAAGGAAAATCAACTGCAGTTAAAACAATAGCTTTCAAGGTTTTTGCAGTCACTAATACTAGTGCATTGTTCACTTCTCTTGCCGTGGTTCTTATTCTAGTGAGGATCATCCCTTTCCGGAGAGAAGCTCAGATAAGAATAATCAAAATTGCTGATAGGATTATGTTGGTGGCAGTGTCATTCATGGGAACGTGTTACCTTGCGGCCACATGGCTGATAATGTCATATGGTCGAGGGATAGAATGGATGCCTGTGACGGTTCTGCTTTTGGGTGCTAGCATTCTGGGAAGTGTTTTCATTGCTATATATGTAATGCTCGCTGATCAGAAGCTAAGGAAAAGACAATGGCAAGGGAAAAGTGGCAGGGAGAGGGACATGGATTCAGATGTTGAGAGCAATTATGAGCGAGGATATTACTCATTCTGAGATAAACATTAGTTAGTCCAGTTATCTTCAATTCTAATACAAATTGATCACCAGAATGAGAAACGAGCAGATTTTAAAACATCTTGACCTTTTGCGTAAGAAAAGAGTAAAATTATTTCTGAAATTCTTCATCAGATAAGAAACAAGCAGATACTGATCATACTAGTTTTCATGCCTTTAATATGTATGATACCCGAATGATTTTGCACTTTCAACATCAGAGTTGGAGGATTCTGATTGCGATTTGAAGCGAGGCTGGATTTCTCCTTTGCTGATGGATCTTTCGGTGTTGACAGCAAATATCTTCGTCTTTTTACCTCTTTCTTCCCTCCATTTCAGTTTCCTCAACCAATGTCTAACGATATGAACTCCCAAATAGATAAAAACAGCAGTCACGCTACCCCCACCGATAGCGATTATTGCCGCAAGCATCCATATCCCTTGATCATGTGGCATTATCACCCATCCAGCTGCAACAAAAGCTGTTGCCATGAAAGACACAGCTATCCACATGGCCTTGTGAGTGATCACCATCAGCCTCATCAGTTCTTTTCTCTGGAAGGGAATGATGCTCACTAGAATAATTACGATGCACAAAGATGTGAACAATGCAATGCTGTTACTTATTGCAAAAATCTTGAAAGCCACTTTTCTACCAGCAATTGATTGTCCTTTCAGTGTTTCTTCATCCTGATAGACACCTCCAGGGGGATTCAGACCAACAGTAAAAGCTACTGATGCGATCAAAATGGCTACTAGTATGATTGTGTTTCTTGCATTTTGTAGTGCCTCCCTTTGTGTCTCGTATTGCCTGTTGCGTCGGCTTTTGTGGTGCTTGATCAGTTCTTTCCTGCGTCTCTCACTTAGATGCTTGTGTCGATCCAATTCGCCTCTTCCTGAGGAACTTTGTTCTGATTCATTATCATCGAGTTCTTCAGATTCAATGACAGTATGAGCTCCTAGACTGGTTCCAGCTTCAATTATAAGTTGTTTGTTCGATTTGTTGCCAACATCATTCCCTGAATTCTTGGATTTGACCAACAGATCCTTAATATGCTTGAATTTAGAACAGAAATTCGCTTGACTGAGAAGGTCGAGTGCTGTATGTCCTTCATGATCTCTAAGCTTGACATCGATGTGCGTCGCAACGATTATGTATTCTGCTAACTATTATGACCATGTTGTAGACATGTTCATTATATCAAATCAGATTAAGAAGTCATACCAACAAGATGAAATGCATGTGTGAATGTGTGCACAGTAATAACATGAGCAAAAGATAGATTCTTACTTGATAGAACCTAGCAGAGACAGCAAGATGCAAGACTGTGCTACCGTTTCTGTCTGCCTTTTGTATAAGATCAGTGTATTTGGAAGCCATGAGAACAAAAGCATTGTACTTGCCGAATTTAGCAGCAAGATGAAGTGCCGTTTCTTGACCAAGTTCGGTTAAAAAATTAAAAGATGTGGGAGCTAGTGACATAAATTCTTCAAGGATGGCTGTCTCACCATTCATTGCCGCATAGTGCAAAGGTGTGTAACCATTTTTATTAAACTTGTTAGCACTGGCCGGGGCAAACTGTATAAGCAATCTTATAATTTTGAACTGCCTCTTTTCACAAGCATAGTGCAATGGTACGCAACCATCTTTGTCGGTCTTCAAAGCAAATTTTGGCCGCATTTTTAATATTTCCCTCACAATATCTGCTGAATGATCAGTTTTAATTAGGTGAGCAATGGCAGAAACTATCTTAATTACTCAGTGTATCAGCAATTGAAATATGCAACTTACTTTCTGTTGATATCATCTCATCTAGACCCGTTCTTTCTTCTTCGATGTCCATTAACCAGTGTAGATTCAAAAGGAGTTTCACCACATCGAGATGCCCATTACTACAAGCTATGGAAAATGCACTCTGGTCCGCAAGATTAAGCATTGAAGCCATCCATGGATTGGTCTCCAACAGAAGGGTAGCAATATCTGCATTTCCATTACGAGAGACTTCATGCAAGGGAGTTTCCCCCATAGCATTCTCCATTTCAACCAAGTCAGGGCATAACTGAACAATTCTTCTGGCTAATTCAGTGTGCTCCATTCTTGAAGCCAGGTGTAATATTGTATTCAAGGATTTATCACATTCCTGTTGGAGTAGTACGCTTCTGTTCTCCTGCACCAATCTTTCAAAACATGTATTATCATTTTGCTTCACAGCCATTAAAAGCCTTGGGTCCATTTCAAGAAAAATTTACTGCAAATTTTTTATTAAACTTTAAAAATAATAGCATGAATAAAGGATATATGCATATAGATGATGACTCTTTCGAGAGAATGGAATTTGTTTGGCCGTTCTTTGTGGTTGCGGCTGATCTTTATAGTCCTTTTCCTGTTTCACCTGTCAACTTTAATTTGAAGGTTCCAGGCATGAGATTGCTGATATCCTGGTGTCTACAAGGAAGAAAAATTTATTGCATAATAGGCAAAGTGGTTGAATGGGGCCCTCGATAAGGATTTTACATTGACCCCAAAGCTGAAGTCTTCCTTGAAATTGTTGAGAAGGAGATGCACATTAGCTATTTCCTTCCTTGAAATTTATAAAGAAAGCTTCACGAACGAAAGCAACAAGAATCCACATCATAATTTCCCAACCGATAAGGTGCGTGAATATTTCCAACTTCACTCAGTGCCACTTTCCAAGAATCTGCAGCAGTGAAGGTGTCCAAATTATGGACAATGAAATTTTGGTACTGTAGATATTTAGTCTACAAGTGCTAACTCGGACCATGTTTAAGACTCTTGGGTTTTTAGGAGGAAGAAAAGAAGAACATGGAACAAAAGGTTTCAGTAGAAAACAGAAACATATTGCAACTGAAAATAAAAGTTACAACTCTGAAAAATATAATTTTTTTCTTTCTTTTCTTCCTCATTTTCTTCCCTTTTTTTCCAATACAATACTCTATTTTCATGCTCCAGCAGCCTCCCTTGAAACAGGGATCATCATTCCTTTTCACCTAAAACTGATTACATTGCTGAGATATAATTACATTTATGAAACATAGTTAACATTACATGAAATTTGACTAATCTTGATTAGACTCTTAAACAAAATCTCGGCAACTCCAACAAAGACCAACTTTAGGTTGACCCAAAAGCAGAAGTCTTCCCCCAAAAATGTCTTAGGGAATCATTGATCAAATTTTATCTTTGCAGAACTTGTTTAAACATCAGCCTAAATTCTTATGCAGTTTTGATTTTTCAATCTTCCTAGAAAATGCCTCCAACGGTGACAGAGGCCATTTTGAGAAAATGATAAAATTTGCCTTTGAGAGATTAGTTAAAGAGGATAAAAGAGTCCTTGAACAAAGATCACCCATTTCCTTGGACTCAACGTTACATTTGGTCACTGAAATTGTTAATCTGTGCCCTGACTTGGTAATAAAGAAAAAACGGACAGCAGGAAATTCCACTGCGTGCAGCTTGTCGTCCTGGAAATGTCAAGGTCGTAAAGCTGTTAATGGATACCGATCCATTGGTTGCTACTGAGCTTAACTATGAAAACCTAAATGCCTTTTTAATTGCTTGTAGAGAAGGGGTGAAATTCATGTTAAGCAATCTTGGTTGATGGAACTTGAAGAGGATGCCTTTGATTCAACTCTAATGTTGATAGTGCAAAATCAATAGGAAATCATACATACTAATTCTGGATTCTTGTGGTGTGATTAATTTAATTGAAGTATATTCTGTGCATAATTTTCTGGAAGAGAATTCAGCAATAAAAAGTTTGGTGAAGTTTGCAACCTGCAATAAATATACTGTGGCAAGGTGGTTAGAAAGAAATCCATACATACCACTTGGGGAGAGCCTAAAGCCTGAATTGATTTTAGTCAATTTACTTAAAGCAATATGTCATATTTATCATGTTCACTTTGGCATTTACCATTGATCTCTGATGAGACATGCACATTGTATAGTAGGACCAATGCAAGTAGGATGCAAGATTTCTAGTTGTAGCAAAGGATTTCAAATATCATACATGCACTAAGAGTTCCGTGATGAAATATGCTCAATCCAGTAGTTACAACAGGAAATTTCAACAGAAAACATTAGAAATTACATAAACACAAACCCATTTTCCTAGAATATTAAAACCAAGAGAAAACAATAGGTAAACCAATAACTGGAAGGGACAAATTGTTCAAATACGTAAGATCCCAACAGCAGGAACCTGACAATTACGAAGAAGTAATACCAAAATAACTGAAACAAACTATAAACAAACACTGTTTAATATGACCAGAATAAAGCTGCTAATGTAGAAACAAGAACTATCGAGACTGCACCAGGTCCAACTGAGATTAGTATTCCTGAACTTGGCTGCGGTGATGGTGCTTGGAAAGGTTGATCAGGTGGAGTTGCAATGGATGGTGGAGAATAATGTGATCTCTGGTGGTGCAGACCCATTACTTCGACAATCAAACGCTGGCCTCTTTTGCAGTGATTAGGAGCTCCACTTATGAAATAATAAGGTCCTGACTTGTCAAGATTGAAAGTGCTCCTTCCGTTGTTGAAGGCAACAATAGGTTTGCTGCTGCTACAATGGAAATAACCCCATTTCTCCACTTGAAGAACCGAGTCGTTCTTGTACATGAACACTACAAAACAGAAGTTTAATAAGAAAACAAGAAAATAAACAACTAATATTACTATGCAATAAGAAGAAAACCCAAGAAAGCACTTATTTACTTGTAATGATACTTTCAGCTGTATAACTCATTCTTGAGTTACAGAAACAAAATCTCTTGCCAAACTTTTATTACAGAGATTGCAAACTGAAGATTCCAAGGTAAAACGAATTGGAACAAACTTACAGAGAGAATCTCCAACTCGAAATCGATTCCCTTGAGCCCACTGGCCATACACAGCAGCAGAGATATTACCTCCAGGCTCTTGCCATCCCAATTCATCACCAACTTTGAACACTTTAGCAGCATTAGCCAAACCATTCATGGACAGTAAAAAGACAAGAAAAGAAGTGCAGAACAGACCCATAAGAGAATCCATGTTAATGATCTTCATTCTTAAAATCTTCGCAAGAAATCTCGAGACAAGCACAAAAGAAAGTTGGTGCAATGTGGGCTAATGTGAAGTCTGAAAGAGAGTTATAAATTAGTCATAGTGAGTAGTGGGCAGTTTTTGCTTCCAAGAACGTGGTGGGATTTGGCGGTTAGTGGTTGCTTGATTACTGTGGTGGCAGTTAAATTTTAGAGAAGTTATTTAGTCTAGTGATAGTGTAAAAGTACTGAGAGAATTTGACCTTTTCAAAGGTAAGTTTTTATGAGTTTTTCGACGGTCAGGATTGAGTATTATTATGCTAATGATGAACACAAATATTAGATAATTAGAAAAGATCACAATTCACAGAATTGGTAATCATTAATACCTTTATCCTAATTTATATTAGTCACATTCTCTAACACATAAGAGTATATTTGGTACCCTGTAATCATTTATGTAATTGAATAAAAAATTACGTTCATACTTTAAATTTTTTAATTGGTTGTACAAATTTTCTTTTTAAAATGCAAGGCAATGAGAATTACATTGTCTCTCACTTTCCCTACGAAAATATTAAATTATTGCATTGTTCTTGCTGTAATGAGAGGAGGCCACCAAAAGTAAAAAATTTGGAGTTATTTTACATGTTAGCTCTTTGCTTTGTATTACACTTGGTAATGTTGATCCATTCATTCCACTCCGTTCTGCTTCATTTTAGTTCTATATACTTGTAAATTAATCTAAATTCTTCACATAAAAAAAAAACTTATATAAAGATAAAATGGATTATATATACATATATAATGATTATTCATATGTTAAGAATATATATAGTCAAAAGCTTTTTAAAAGTTGTAAACTATAAAAAAAAAAATACATTTTTATCCTTAATATTTAATAAGACGAGTAAATTAACCTTTAAACTATACATATATAGACGCAAATAAACTCTTAAATTATCAACTTAACATAGCACTTGAATACTTTTTTAAATAATATTTAAACATCAATTTGTACTGTACACGCAAACGTATTAAATAAAATCACATGATAAAAAGTGTTTCAATATTATTCTTTTTAAAAAGAATAAGCTTCAATGTTATTTAGAAAAATAAAATATCCAAATATACATTTGGCCTAATAATAATAATAAGGTCAGATTTTATGTACATGACGAGGCAAAACGAAAAATAGGAAAAATGAGTTGCCCGCAATTTAGTTAATCTTTTAGTAAGGAACATATGAATAGAAAAGAGAAGAAAACACTTCAATTGGATTACAGCTGAATTGAACCCAGTTCTTCTGAGTCATCAGAACACTTCCGCCGTGGTCAGAGCAATTCAGCATTCGATCACACTTCTGATCCAAAGTCGAACTGCAGAATACGGCCATAGCTATTCTGCAATTTGCATCATCAATCGAAGGCGACAGGTAACTTTCCTTGGCTAATCTCCGCGTTGCCATCCCAAAAACAATGATCGAGTTCGTTACCAGAGTTCTCTTGGTATCTCACTTATAAATTGCTCGGGGTTTTTTCCTTCTGGTTCATCATCATTTTTTGAAACTCTGCACGTTTGGCAGCCCTGAGATCAAGTATACTTAGCGGCATAGGTTTGATAGAGCCATACAACTCAACTAGATGAAAAAATTCTTGTTTTGTTAAACTTTTCTTTTGAACAAGTTCATCTACAACAGCATCCATCAGCTTATGGTTTCTCTGCAGTATCTGATACAAAAGCAGATTTCCGTGTATGGAAATTAGGAAGTGGCATAAAAAAAAGCTTCTTTTTACATAATAAATATGAAATACCTCTTTAGCTTGTTCGTAACACAAGTTGAGAATCCGTAGTGCTTCTAAATCAATTTCCTGCAGTTTTGCAAATTCTCATTAGGTTCAGATGATGCGTAAGAAACTACAATTAGTTGAACATAATCCATATAGAAATTCATAAAAGGGTCAGATATGGGTCTGTCTCTTGAAGGCTTGCTGTTCAATCCAGAAGCAGCTCAGGAGAAATAGCAAACACAACTTTAACTGAAGCTGGGACATTTTATCTAGTTCCTGAACTCATAATAGAAGTGAGCAATGCGGACTTACATTAATTCGATCTGCAACCCAGAAGTCAAACTGGCCATAATGTTTCTCAGAAAGGCCACCGAGGACATAGGTTCTTGCTGCTGACCTCGCATTGTCTGCAGTTTCTGCCCATATTGTACTCAACTGAAAGAATTCCAGAGTAAAGCAACTTAGAGAAAACATTCTGCTACCCATAACAGAAGATAATATTTTTGGCTATAGGAAGCAAATCTCCGCAAGAAAACAACAAACAACTAGCAGGACAAACGTGTATATATATATATATATATATATGAATGTTTACAAAAGTTTATCACCTGACCCTCGCCATACCAAAGCTCATCAGCTGCACGTGGTGCCATCTGAACAGTAATATGATCCAGGAGGGATTGACGACTGCATTGGAAGAAATAATATGGTATGGAAAGAGAAATATAGTTCAATAAAGCAATCTCACAGAGTAAATACCAAACTGAAAATAAAAAGTATAATCAAAGTTTTGTATGGTTGCTTACAACTGAGTCACAATTTTGCAGCAGTTAATTATTGTTTAAATAGTTCTTTAGAAAGTAAAACAGATATGAAGGAAGAGATACCTAAGCATTCCCTCCTTAAATTTGACGTGATCCATTTTCATCCGAACATAGCCTAGTTCCCTTCCAGCTCGAGGAGAAATTGTGACCTAGAATGAAGCACAAATAATAAAAATTTAATTTTGTGAATGCTGTATTTTACACAGTATTCTTGCATTGGTACCTTTCCTTTCCCTTTGACATTTTGATAACACCACAACTAGCTATTGTAAGGTATACCAATATAGCTATTTGCAAAAGCAACGAGCAGGAGAAAGATTGCAGTTTGTGCACAACTATCACGAGTAATATTACTTTTAAGCACATTAAAAAGCTTTTCTTTCATTCTTTTTCTTTATTTTATTCTTAGATTCATTGATAGAGAGAGATACTCTTACAATAAAATATCAAGGGAGCTTGACTCAAGATCTCACTCAAAGACGAGTCAACAGAAATATTGTCTGCAGCTTTATTCAAGAACAACCAAATGAATGCAAGAAAAGATTTAGGAAAGAGTTTAAAACCATACAAACTCGATATTTTTAAGATCTGGAAAGTTCACAGCTACAACTGCCATGGCTGCTTCATTAATAGCCACTTGCTTCCAAGTCTCAGGGCTTCTTTCCTTCCTATCCAGCATTCCTCTCTCTTCTATTTGTGCAGCTTGTAATAAGTCATCTGTTGTCATCTGCAGACACACCATAAACTTTCACCAACACCCCACCCTCCACAAGGGCATTAATAACTATTATATTTAAATTCTTTGCAGTAAAAGGATAAATATAAGGATGGCATAAAACAATAACCAACAGGTCAGCCAAACAGGATGATTATAAACACAATTTTTCACAATAAGGTGACCAAGTAAGTTCATTTGCATAAATGAACTAAACCATGAAAGACGTTAACCAAAGTGATTGCTAACTACGTGCAAACTGCAAGAGGTTGAGAAGAATATTTGGAATATTACATTGCCCAGGTGTATCAAATATACATAATTTGGCTAGGCAGTCTGTGTCTGCATCCAAACAACAGCCTCTGTCTTTCCATTTCAGAGAAAGGGAGAAGGAAATGTCAACAAGGTTTGAACTCCTAACTCTCTGCACTACAAGTTAGGCATTTGACCATCACCTGCCGGCGCAATGGCCAAGTGACTGGCAGTTAAAATCTAAACTTTGAAGCCCAAAAAGAAGGTGATTCTTTTATCAGTCATAAAGCATAAGCAAATTCAATATTCAATTCTGCAGCAACCAACAATGATATCCAACATGAATCATTAATGAACTTAATACTTGTTACAAATTGAATCTGCACAGTGAATGAAAGGATACAAATAACTTCTAACTTTATGAAAAGCCATTAAACCTTATCACAATATAGGATGTAATTGTACAGAGTCATTACTTTCAGAAAAATGTTTGAGCCTGAAATAATCACATATAAATATTAAAAGGAGAATGATATCTAAAGAAGCATTCTGGACTATCTCCAACATGTTTTATCTTAGACATCAGTACTTTGTGCACTGAGCACTTTCATATTTCTCTAGTGTAAAACAGTGGCAGTCCAAGCTACATAATTATAAGAAAATGCAATACCTCGGTCCTTCCATCGCGCATCATATTAATTGCAGCAACCTCAATTATGTTGGCCAACTCAGCACCAACCATCCCATCTGTCATACTAGCAACAGCCATGTAGTCCACATCATCAGCCATAGGCTTTTTACAAGCATGAACCTAAAAAAGTTTAAAGAAATTAAACATGAGCAATACTGGATGGCAAGCTACGAAGCCTAGCATAAGCATAATCATAGCAGTAGATAAAGTAAAGAGAGACCATATGATCACCTTTAGGATTTCCATACGTCCTATAAGGCCAGGTTTGGGGATATAAATTTTTCGATCAAAGCGCCCAGGTCTCACAAGTGCCGGATCTAGAATGTCTGGTCGATTGGTGGAAGCAATAGTAATCACTTCCCCTCTTCCTTCAAATCCATCCAAGCATACAAGAAGCTGGAATTTATGAAAGATACTGAACATCAATGTCCATATGGAGGTTTAACTTGCAGCATTAGCCATTTGTAAAAAAATTGTTTATGCCAACCTGATTAAGTGTAGCATCACGTTCTTGTCCACCAGAACCTTTAATCAAACCACGCTCCCTTCCAACAGCATCCAGCTCATCAATAAAGACAACGGATGGAGCCTGTGCAAAAAAGAAAGAAGTATATCAGAAGCTTAGTGGGGGACTGAACAATGAGCAAGGTTTCTGTTTTACAAAATTTTCTCTGTTAGACCTTTGAGAAAACTCAGGAGAAAAGATGGATGAAATGATAAAAATCTAGTATGATGCTTCAGTACAGAAATGGAAATCAGTGATTGGTTCAAACATAAATGTTACCAAAACCAAAATATGACATAAAATACCTCATTCAGAGCTTGACTAGGAAAGAGCATAATGGGGCGGCACTTACATTTTCCTTTGCTTCTTGGTAAAGCGATCGGACACGAGAAGCACCAACTCCAACATATATTTCCACAAATTGAGATGCAGAAATGGAGAAGAAGTTCACACCTGCCTCACCAGCCACAGCTTTTGCCAGCAAGGTTTTCCCCACCCCAGGAGGCCCGCATAGAAGTATGCCACCTGATATTAAATCAAATGAAGCAGAATAAGCCAGCAAAAAGTATGAAAAGTGTAAGCTGCTTTAGCAAAAGCAAAAATAAAATATTATAACAAGTATGCAACTTAAATGCCATAATTCTTCAATCCATGTCCCTTTACTTTTCATTGCAGTCCCACTATTCTCTTGTTAATTTAAGTACATCAAATTTATGCTCAGAATTGATCCGAGACACAGTAAGTAAACTGGCAATTATTGTGAGATCATCACTATTACATACAGTGTGAGAACAAAGCAGTTAGACCAAGATCATAAGACAAACACATGTGACAAGAAATGCTACTGAAGACTTGAGAATAACATATTGGAGGAATCTCAATGAAAGGAAAATTACAGCTAGAATACTACAATAGCATCTGAAAGTTTTGCTAAGCATATGTAAACCATAGAACATAAAAATTCACGCGGATATCTATCTTATCTGTCTATGATTCCTATAGGAAAATTTCTATTCAATTGTTTAAGCCATTTTACTGTGTATGCCAAAATAATTCTATTTGAGCAATTTTACTCCCAAAACATGAAAGGTAATTTGATTGCATAATGAGCAACTTAACAATCAGTGTTTCATGCAATTAAGATGGGAACAATGTGATAACTCTGAAGGCTCTTCAAATCAGGCCTTCAAAGCAGAAAATGTGGAAATTGATATCCCACTAGAACATATGTTAGATAATGCATCCTAGCAGAAGTTCAAGCCATACCAAAAATGTTAAAACACACACACACCAGAAACAAATCATGGCTTCATAATCTAACCTGGTATTTTCACTCCTCTCCTCCGATACATCTCCCCATGTGTGAAAAACTTCACAATTTCCTCAAGCTCAAGTCGGATTTTCCCAAGTCCTGCAACATCCGAGAACTTCACATCCACACCCCTCTCCAAGTACTGAGGTAATCTCCTATTATGGGCACGCCTAACACGAGCACCTGACCTCATGAACTGCATAGCCATCTTCAAATAAGCATTTTTCTCACCTTTCCCTTGCTCACTCTCGTCTTCTTCCTCATCCTCAATTCCCATCATCTCCCTCTCCAGCTCCCTCATTTTCTTCCTCTCCTCTGCCTCTGCCTTCTCAATCTTCAGGCGATCTTCATAATCCTTCTTCTGTTTTCGATAACTAAGCACCACCGTGCGATAAAATATCACAAAAAATACCAGTCCTAAAAATGTAGCCACATTTGAGTCCTGTGCTAAATCAGCCCACATATTTGCCATTCGTGTGTAATTTCTCTCTGCATCACGCAGTGACTCCTCATATTTCTTTTTCCTAATCTCCTTCTTTATTCTCCTCTGCTCCTCCTTCTTTTGCATTTTTATTGCCTTTTCAATCATTTCCCGCTCTTCCCTCATTCTTGCTAACTCCTCTTTTCTTTGCCTCTTAAACTCTTCTCTTGCTCTTCTCAACTCCATAGCTCTCCTTGACTCCTTCTTACGCTTAAACTTAGACAACAAAAACTCTGGGACTTTCCATAAGAACCCTAAATACGGCTTAGGCATCTCTGGTTTTTTAACCGGAGGAGTATAAGCATTAATGCACAATGCATCAATCTTTAACTCATCCCATGAATCCCAGAACCTCTTATTACTCACAAAAGAAGGCAAGACAGTCCTAAAAACTTGATTACCATCCAAAACAACTAATACAGCTTCAGCTTGTTGTTTCAGACAAGCCTTAGGAGCTTTAATTACATGTTTAAGCTTATTAGTTTCTTTAAACTTCAAAACTTCAGTATACGGTATTCTATTTGCTACAATTGGGAGATCTTTAGACCATTGTTTAAGCTGATCAGGTGTTAATGTTTCTTGGGGTGCTTTCTTCTGGGTTTTCTTTTTACGGGTTGTTTTCGCTGTTGAAACAGCAGCAAGAGCAGGTTGTGCTGTGAAAGAAGTGGAGATTACAGTGAGAGTTATGGGTAAAGTCAGAAAATTGAAATGGGTTTTCCTACTATCTGCATATGTTTTAGTGGTTTCATTGTCGTTTTCAAGAATTGGGTTTTGTTTTTGACATGAAATGGAAGGGAAAGTTGGGTGCCTCAGCAGAAACTTACGGGGATTATGATTGTGGGTTTTCGGATAAAGTGAAGAGCTAAAAGGAAAATGGCTGGCCATGATAATGAAAATGTAATAAAGATGAGTTAAAAGAATTTAAAGAGACAGTATAAAAAAGAGAAACTTACATTGTGGAGAGGGTGCAAGTATGATAGCAGTAGGAGAATAGCTCTTGCATTTATCGAATTGAATCAAATTGTAATTTCGGAGAAAGATTATTGTTTTTGGAGCTTGTAGATAGAGATAGAGACAGAGAGAGCCGGTTGTGTTTGTTTACAGAAGAAATGGAGGCGCAGCTTAAAACGCATCGTTCCGCAAATTGGATTGAACGACAATCGGCTTCAACTAGCTTGACGACTCGTGGTTGAAGAACGATACGTCGTTTGATAGCTGGAGAATTCAAGCAGGCAAACGGGTTTGATTTAAAGTAACAAGTTATTTACGCTATGCTTCCTCGAGCAGTCCCATTTGAGAAGACAAAAAGTGGAGGATGTCAAACGACAAGTCTTTTAGACAAATGGTTGAGAAAAGAAAAGACAAGCCAATATTATTTTAGCATGTTGAGATTGCCAACAGCAAACTCAATGATTATGCCATGCCATCCAGCTATCTTCCAATTCAATTATTCTTCACAAAGCACGGCAGCATTTCTTAAATTTAACTCTACAAATGAATGTCAAAGAAGCTGGTCCAAAGAAGTTGAAGAGTGCTAATGCTATTAAAATGGCAAAGACATGGGTAGAAAGATTAGTCATTCAACTAATTGATATGAATATAATTCCGAGGCCTTTTACCAATTATTACTGTTAATAATTGAGATTTCAGCAATCAAAAACCAGGGGCTTGCTAGAACCAATTACTACATTGCACATATATATATATACCAGTCCCATTAGCAGATAAAGATTGAACAATCTGATCATAGGTCGCTGAACTTGGATATGGTGCGAGTAAAAGTTACACCCATCTTGCTCTTTACAAAGGCAACTGTAAATATGATAGACTACAAAATTTCCACTGAAGAACTAGAAGATCACCAAAATAAATAGAGCCAGCAGTATTTCCTACAGGTGTACAAACCCAGTAAGCATCCATAAACAAACTTCAATACTTGGACTTGGAGAGCCAGATGACCTCCTGAACAGCTAACGCAGCGAGCAACAAGCAACTGATGAAAGCGAAGGCTATAGAGACCGCAACATGGTTACAAAAGTAATTTAAAGGCTTGCAGAAATTCGGCAAAGCTGTGTGTTGAATTCCTGTGCGGTTCAGGTTGGTGACCCCGGATGCAGCGGCCCCAGCACTAATCATTGCATATGCAAAAACCTGAGGAGTTGAAGATTAATCAGGCCAGTATAAAGAAGAAGTTGTGCACGAGGCAAAACTGAGTTATTGAAACATTCGACAGAATTCTTGAAAAAGGTCCAAGTTAAGCTCAGAGTGAAAATCAGAATTCTTGAAATATGCAGTTGATTTTTGTGTACAAATAGAAGCATATAAACATTACTGTAGACATACACACACCTCAAATTCGAAGGGCAATATATTCATGACTAAGAAGATAATAAGAGTACAGTACCTGATCTCCTGCGAAAATAAGCCATGCATGACTTCTTGATGGAATCACTGGAGATTTCCTGAGCAATCTTGACATGCTAATTAACAGTTGCAGCAAGGAGTGTGCAGCAACAGCAGCTGATACTCCAACTAAATACCTGCACAGCACCAAATATCTGAATCAACAACCACTAATCATCCGAACAAGCCGTCTAACTACCTTTTTATTTGAATCTGAAACCACTCAATTTCACCAACCATATAGTTATTTCTTGTGCAATCAACTATATCTAAAATTAGTAAATTTTATGCTTCAAGAAATATGTTGTTAAACCATCCTATCATAGTAATGATACATACTCATTTCAACATCATTGTCACTGAAAACTTCCAAAATTCCATGAACCCAATATTCTAAACTAAATAAAAAAGAAAAATTTAAATATAAGAAACTCACGGGTTTGATTCTGTTCATTCAAATGCTATGGAAGAACCAAAAACTTGTTTTTTTTTACTCACAGAAGAAACAAAAACGAGGGCAATTTCGTCAACAACTTCATCAGAATCAATATCTTTCTCATAACAGGACAAAATAAGCAAAGGCAGGACACCGATTTTGTCGGTCAATTCACAGTAATTCAGACCAATAATTAAGGACATTGTAGACAATTAAAAGTATCATAGAAGAACTGGCAAACTGTTTGGTTACTAAGAAAATGAAGGAAAATGAAAGAAAGCTAAAAACTTTAGCCTCATTCCATTATTTCAATCCTTCAAAACAAAACCCACAAAAGAGTTTTTCATTTTCTTTAGTTTTCATAACTTTCTCAGCAACCAAACAATAAAAAATAAACAAATGGCCACGATCATCATTTGACTTACTCAAAAGAGTGAGAGAAAGACCACTTAGAGCGAACGGGAAGCATAAAACCATAAATCGAGACAGTGCTAGACTGATGAGCTGTGACCATGAAAGAAACTGCCGTTACAGAGGTTATTGTGCATAGCAGCCTAAGTATTACGTGCATGACATCAGCTTTCCGGCCAAAAGGCTTTGCTACTCCACCACCCACCACCAGTGGCCCACTCATTGTTTCATTGTTCTCTGTTGCTGCCACCTTTGACTCCGGTAGCTGCACTGCCACCTCTATTTTTTGACCATTCGTCATCATATCTTCTCTTCACTTTCTTGATCTTTCTTGATATTGATTCTTGTTATATATACTTACTTATTAAGAAAAAGAAACCCTTCTTTTTCTTTTTCTTTCTTTTCTATTTCTTTGTGTTTCTCTGGTCAAGGAGTGCTAGGATTTTATAGGACAAGAGGTTTAGTACTTTAGCTCTATCCGAGCTATTTATTTGTATAATTGTTTTGTAGCAACAACATAATATTTTTCTCCTTGTTGAATAAAAAAGAATTAGCTGAATTGATAAATAATTAAAAATGAGAATCATGCGAATCTCATCTTTTTCATTTTAATTATTGATAAATTATTTTAAACTTTAAAAAGAAATTAACCAAACAATAATGAAATCATTACACTTAAATAATCTCCAAAAATAGCATAATTGAGGGGATATGCTCCTTAATTACGTAATTGAGCAAAGTTTTATTTTTAAGGGAGACCACATAAGATTCTTTTTTCTAAGTGAGTTTTTATAGTTTAATGTGATAATTTATTCCTTTTTTTTTCTTAAAATTAATAAAGTTTAGATTTTAATATTGGTCTTTACTTTAATGGTCTTGCTTTAACACTAGATTAGTAAGGCACATTAACATATAATCAAATTTTACATGAATAACGTATTCTTCAAAACGTTAGAACTCTTCAAGCAAAATTAGAGATGGCAGAGGACAGTGCCAATAAGCTATGCCTAAAGTTATTAGATTAAATAAGTGAGATGAAATTTATGGCAGTTGTGTAGAAAGATAAGGGTTCTATCTTGTATGAATTAAAATACGTGAGATCAGAACATTAAAAATATATACCAAAATTCATCATAGATTACACTACTACTATAATTGAACAAAACATTAAAAACAGAGAGCTGGCCTTGTATTTTTCAATCTATTGGTAATAGGGTATGATGAGCAACTGTTGGATCTTGAAATTGACGCTAGTGTTGCAAGTGGTTTGGACACTAATCATCCATATAAGAGGCTTGAAGACGAAATTTCAAAATTGAATTGTAAAATACATAGATAAATATTATGAAAAGAAAATAGTTCATCTTTTATTTGTGCAAGTAATCTGAATAGATAAAAATTTAAAGTTTTTTAATATGAAGGAAATATAAAAGTTTGAAGGACTTTGATTAATTATTGTTGTTAGATATGTGAGTATATTGGTGTATTGTAATTAAATTTTAGTTTTGGTAAAGGAATGGGATCTCTTTTCATACATTAGAAATTAGGATTGATAATTAACACAGTGACCAGTCAGTGAACAGTGAACAGTGAACAGTAGCTGCAAGTTATGCATTATCTATTATAAACAATCATCATTATTGTTGTGATTTTTAAAACAGTGATGCACTATTTTGCAGTCTCTGGAACATTGGCTAAAATTTATGCATACACCATAATAAATAGGCAACTAATACCGATTACCCTTAAAAGTTCGAATTAGAAGAAGCAGAGCTGTTAAACATAAAAAGGATTCACAGACAAAAATTCTTGATTTTGGAGAGATCAACACTTCCCAAAAAATTGGATCAAATCTCCATAGTGAATCTCAATCACTATTGCACTTGGAAGAAGTCTTGCTTGCCAATCCTGTGAAGCCTCCTAATTTTTAGACAGAGGTAAACTAATTTGGAAGTGTAAAAAAAATTTTTTTTAAAAAAAGGATTGAAATTATGTTTAGCTAATTTGAAAGGACATACCGAATTGATCTTCAGACCAAGAAATGTTGTTGCTGACTGATGGCTAGCAATTAGATGTGTGATTACAATTACTCCAACCGTAATCAGAAGATCATATGGCTTTGAGAAAGAGACAGAAATTAGGATTAGTGCCTGCAGTCAGCCCTGCCCAAAATATCATTTGGAGATAAGAACTTATGACAGTAGAGTTTGAGTTTGAGTTTCGGTAAGCAACAAAATAGCTTACCCGAAGGCAATAAAAAAAGAAGTCATTTACCAAGATACTGGCAGACATTGGAAACCAGACAAGTAGCATTTTAAGTCTATTGCGGACGAAATTTCTCACCTCAATCGGAAGTCATTCTCCATCGCCAAGTCCTGAATTTGCGGTACTTATGGATGGGGCTTTGGTGATGTAATTCTTACAAGGGAAAAGGATAATCTCAATTGTTTTTCCAGCTGTTGGGCATTTCTCAGAATACAAGATAGTAATATGCCAAGGCCAAAAACTATTAAATGAAACAAAGCTTGATGGTAGAATCCTGAGGTTGGCTCCCATTATTACCCATGCGTACGGCATTAAAGCACTCTGGTAACTGCAGCATGAAATCAAGACAGGTGCTTATGGGTTCTCTATATGCGTATTATATAATCCTAATTTGTTCTCCAATGCCACAGTGTTGGGAAAATGAAAGAAAGCGGGAAAATGAAAGAAAGCAGTCATGATCCTGTTATTTCTACATTTAATTCTGGCCTTCGTAAATCTGTTGTTAACTTTTAAACTTAACCTATGCCAATAGTTTCCTCTTGCTTAGTTGCACATCCATTTTCTTACAGATTATGATGTTATACTTCCATTTCTCGACCTTTAAACAACTTTATCACCAGTCTTACAATTTCATGACAAGGAATGCAGCACCTCCTACATTGGAAAGATATTGAATCAAGCTCAGGAGATTAACAAAAGACTCTCACTGTCAGTCTTGAAGTGCTGAAAGAACTCATTTATCTTGCCGTAACAAGATCATAAGAAGCTGTATGGGTAAGCAAAAGCCCTAAATGCCAAACATCACATCAAAGATTTTGGATACTACAGACTTGGCTGGAGAAGCAATGGAACCTCCTGACTGTCGGGCACTGCTACTGCCATTTTGAATATGGTACGGGCGAGAAGAAGCTCCTAATGTTTTCAACTCTGAGCTTCTAGAAGATGATGGAGGGGGTAAGGTCATGAATCCCTGATTGTTAAGTCTTTCATTCAGAGCCTGGCGTTGCATTGGATCCACTGGCTTTACACCTACTATTAGTACCCCATTTATTTGCATTCCATTCTTGCTGAGAGCCTTCTGAGCATCCGACCGACTCTGCATCAACAAAGACAGGCCAGTTCACAACAATTTGTTAACTTTTAACATCATGTCTCATCAGCAGATTAAAAATGTTAACCTTAATATTTTAGCTAAAACTAACAGCAGATTTCATCCCGCTTCCCTATACAGCAAAATCAAAATCTACAAGCTTCAAAAACACATGTTAACAATGATTAAAATAAACAGACACTTGAGACTGTTCAATTGATTATAAACACTTGCAAATTTTTTAAAGAGATAGAAAAAAGTAGGAAAAAGAGGAGAAGGCAGCTGCAATAATAAATCTTTCTTATTGTCTCAATTGCATTTTTCGTATCACAATAAGTTAAAAAAAGAATGGAAAATATAATCAGAAAACGCTTGGATAATTAATTATCATTCTGCATACTTTTGAATTACATGAACCTTTAAGCACAAATAGTTTTATGTAATGGCATAAAAATTCATTTCCATAGCCATCATCTTTATGGAAAATCAGGCATACTTGGCTAACTGCAAAAATCTATCAAAACCATTCAGAATAAAATAAATGACATGCATAGGGACTTTCATGGTTGACAGAAAATGATGAAGTTGCATAAGCGAAGAGCCTAATTCCCACAAATTTAACAGAAAATTGATCACTAGACATAACATTGTCCTTATGTTCAGCCTCCTGGTTTCTCAGTTCCCAATTGTTTCATATAATTTAATTAAATTATAAACCCTTAGCCCTGTGTTACAAGTTTCTGACAAGTAAAAGTAGCACGCACTTGAGCTATTCTGATTATATGATGTCAGTGCCGTAGTCCATGTGAAGAGTTGCAACAAGGACAAGGACAAGACAGAGAAATGATTTTACTTCAATCAACAGAAATTATGGAGCCCCAACCTTAAATTACATTATATAGCGCACAAGTAGAATTAGAACCTGATAAAGAATGTGCATCCAGTTAGCATCCCTTGGACCAGGAACATGTTTCAAGATCACACCACATTTTTCAAACTCCCGCAGAACTAGATTGGTATCACCAGGAGAGAACCTATAAGGAATATTCAGGATCAGTAATATATAGATCTACAGTGTCGACATAAAGAAGAAAACCAAAAAAAGAAAGCAGGAGAATATTCATCTTGCAAAATAAGTAAAGCAAGGCAAAATATTATGCCAGCATTTAAGACTTTAAGAACCCCACCAATCATATTCACCAAAAGAAAGAGCAGTAATTAGTTTCAGAAATTAATCTGGGTTGAAATTGAGACAGGTTCCCTGTATTAAATACTTGAATTGACAATAGAGCAGAGGTTCAAAAGCCAACAAAAACATAAGGGTGTTGCAGAGATAGTATTAAGAATATCAATATTTGAAGAAGGTGCCCAAATACTAAAATAATCTTTTCCAAATTATATTTTCAGGATAAAGGGATACTACAAATGAGTTCACATTCTTCCAGGAAAGAGATATAAAGAAACTCAAAACTTGGGTGTATGCCTAGGAACTTTCAAATGTAAATGACATACATGTCAGTTGCGGCAGCACAGATTTATCTACATAAAATGCTCAAGCTTGATATTTCTAGAAACAGACTAAAAGACTGGCAGTATGAATATATTTATTTCCAGCAAAAATGCACCATTTTATTTCATTTATCTCTACCATAATATATACAGACAGCTTTATCAGACCCAGATCTCCTCTGATGCTGACATGCATGGGTGCCACATCCAGAGAACAGGGATAGGGGGTCCATGATTCAGATTTCAAAGCGTACTGATGATTTTATACAAGTGCTATTCTAAGTTGCCCTCTCAAACAAACTATACAACAATGAAAAACTGAATCCATCACCCCTGCATTATAAATTTCTTATGTAGGTTCCCTTAACATGTGTATCCTCCAATGCTCAAGAGTACATTAAAAAGTATAGCACCAAATAGAACTTTTTAATACTCGTAAGAAGAATATCTATCAAATTTGGGAGAGTAAAGCAAGATAAAAGTACTAGATAACCATGAATTATTTTCAATTCCATCATGACAACCAAGAGTGAATGAAGTGAATGAAGATATAATTGACAAGATAACAAATCCTGAGAAACAAATAAATTGAGCAATAACTATGATATAAGAGTGCACCAAAGCCATACCCATAAACAGTAACCCATTCTTCCTCATCAAATTTCCCAGTAGGCAAATTATTCCTCTGCATCTCTGGCCTTGCAACTTCCCTTAGTGGTGGAAGTATGATCAGAGCACCAGGCTGAACCACACCTTCAACAGGAGAACCTTTTCCTTTATCTTCCTGCTCACTACTACTAGCCTTAGCTGGTGACCACCAAGTAGAACTTGCAGAACCCTGTTGATTCTGATGCCCATTCATCAATGCAAACGAAGTGCTTGCATCTGATTTACTTTTTGATGGGATCATAAACTCCCTCCCGGAAATTTGTCTAGGACTTCTTGGATCCGACTTAACCTCTGGCGACACAGGATAATCAGGAATGCCAGACTCAGGAGAAAAATCTGAACGGTCCTCTAATGTATACATAGGAGGGGGTGGAAGATCCGAACCCCCAAAATTCTCACGCCATAGAGCAGATACCGCTGCTGCTTGGCCAGGAGTTGCAAATTTCCCTTTACGAGCGGATACTGGTGATGCTAAATCTTGGTAAAACAATGACCTACTCCCAGATGATTTAGGAGTTCTATTTACTAAAGTGCTCATCCTGATAATTGCCTTCAAATGAAATTTTGACCTTGACCCAGCAAGTAAATTCAAATAATTAAATTAGTATTTGAAATAAATAAGAAATAGAACAAGAAACGTGATTTGTAGCTCAACTGGAAGTATCTACATAGCTAATTAATCAGAATAGTCATGGATTCTCAATTCTATTAGCAAAAACCTAACATTAACTTAAAGCTGTGTCCATTAAGTAGCTTAAAACACCCAAAAAAAAAAAGCAAAAAAAAAAATGCATATTTGCTTCTCAATTTCTACGAAAGCAAGTAACGAATCGTAAGAATCGAGAGCGAGCAAAGAGCATACCTGTTCAATTGAGGGTTTTAAAAAATTTAGAAAGAAATGGTTTCCCTCTCAAAAAGCTGGGAAGGAAGTTCTCTCTTTTGTCTAAAATGGAGATTTTTCAAACCCTAAACCCTCGATCTCTAATGTAATTCAAATTTTAATGGGCGAGTTCAAATGACGAAAATAGCCTCACTTAATAATTGCTCTTTCCCTCGGCCCCTTTTAGCCCGTATTGATGTCGGGCCAGCTCCGTTATTTGGACAGCGCAGACAAAATGGTCCCACTGAAAGCTTTTTAAATTAAATTATTCTTATAATAAGTCAAATTAAAAATTAGTACGTATATAAGGCGGCGGACAAAACTTATGATGATTATGCGACGGATGACAATAGCGACAGAAGTCCGTCACCAAACATTATAACATTATAAAGAGCCACAGCAGATTATTGTCCAACAATAACCCTTTGCAATATTTCACTCAAGAGACAGGCCATTGCAGAATCATAGGCGACAAAAATCTGTTGCAAAAGTTATTGGGCAGCAATAACTGTATATCAAAATCATGAATGAATTACTCGTACATTAAAAGGTCCACTAACATGACGATAATCTCAATTGTAAAACTAACAAATATATTGCAAAATATTACAAATAACAAGCTTAATTACAGCATGATTATTCCCAATAGACACACAGTCATTTAAAGTCCCTGTGCGTCATCCTAGACATAATTTATTTAATAATGTATCCAAAACAAATCAAAATGGAGCTGAAAGTGGCTCCTTAATATTAATTTGATCTGGGGATTCTATGTTGCTTGTGATGACTGAACATTGACAAGGACTCTCAAAATCTTCACCCTTATCCTTATGACAATAATCCACAGGCTCCTGGTGGTGATCTTCTTGATGTTTATTTTCCTCTATCTGATCCATTTGCTTCTCCGGTCTTAAACCCTGCAAAGCAAATTAGGCAGGTGCAAAGTTTAAGAAAGTACTAATATTAATGTGTAAACCTTTATCCGTAACTAATAATGATTTAGTTGAGAAACACATGCACCTTAATGAATACAGTGTATGCTTCTTCCGCTTTCATCTTTTGCACTACATCTGCGGCTATCTCCTGCACAAAATGAAAACTAATTCATACTAGAAAATCCGGTTTTATATCAAATAATTCCATTAAACTGGAGAAAACAACTGATATCGACGACAGCAAACAATCAAAACTATTACTATATAAAACATTAGTTGATTATTTCAGTATATCAATTCATGGAAGAGAAGAATGGAATACAAATATGGTTACCCTAGCATGGATGAGTTGGCCTTGTTTCAGAGTACGAGGCTCTAATTCAATAGAGCAACAAACGTTAGACATAGAATATTATGAACAACAAACCAAAATGTATAAAGCACAGAGGTTGGATTATAGCCCATCACCCTCTCCCTCCAATAATGTTCTTATCACTCACTTTCATCCACTTACAAGTTTATATATGCACAAACCAGACACACTTCCAACTGATTGATATTTTCATCTTTCACTCACGGATTAAAAAGTAATTGGCTAAAAACTAGAGGTTATAAACAAAAGCATGCCATCTTTCTCATTCACTTCTCGTGCTATTGTGCTCACGAGCTCAATCTCTTCTTCTTCTTTTTCTTTTTTGTTTAATGGTTGATAATGAATGGATGTGGTTAGACACACCATATTAGGTGGTTCTTAAGGCAAAAGTTAAATCTAAAGTACCCAAAAGACTCGCCCAGGAAAATATATTAATTTAGTTATTTGTTCTTTTTTATTCATAAATGAGAGAAGAAGAATGATTTAAATTCAAAACATGTTGAAATATGTATTTGCTATCCGTTTAAACCTCTAACTACATTAGTTAAGATATGTATTGATCTTTTGTTTACAAAAGATTAATGTGATTACTATGTGAGCAGTACAAATTGGTGAAATCACTTCTATCCGGTCTCTCTCTCTCTCTCTCTGAATTTGGGCTTAAGACTGCTTGGGCCCTTGAACACAGGAATTTAGCTGGACTTTTGGCCCATACCAACAAGATTCGACAAAAGAACAAAAAGAAATAGCCTTTGAATTATTTGAGAAAAGTTAATTGGACACCCAGTATTTCTTTTGTTTCAATTAAATCCAAAATTAAAATAGTGTTGATAATAGAGGTTAACTATTCTGCCTATAGACTTCCAAAGGGTTTGCTAATTAATTAATCCTTACTATTAAAATTAATAAAATAGAACATGAAAGATAAAATCAAATTTACTATTACTATCAAAAACAACTTACTGAAAAGGACTAAAGTGCTAATATGCCTTAAATTTAAAGTCAATAAGCAATTAGCTCAGATTTTAGCTTTCCCGCCAATTTGCTCCGCAGTTTTTCGAAAGTGGCTACTATAGCCCAATAAAGTGACTTAAGCAATATAAAAAGTTCAATTGGTCCTTAAACTCATACTAAATTGAAAATCATATGAATTATTTAATTTTAAGGTAATTTAATCCTATTATCAAACTTATATAAATTAAGATTAAATTATGTAAAATTAAAAAAATTTGCTAAACTAAAAAATTTATTTAATTAGAGTTTGATATTTTGTATGAAATTCAAAGATCAATTTAAAATTCTTTGTTATAGACTAAATTTTTTGATTGGACTTAATCGGCCAATTTGGCAAACTATTGAATAAATTGATTATAAAATTAAAACCTGAGGTAATTGCCTATTAACTTCAAATTGAGGAACTAAATTGACAGTATGGCCTCCCCTTCGGTTTCAAGCACAATCAAGTCAAATCAACTAAAGCAACAACTTTTTCCTTGTCCCAAATAATCCTAATTATTATTAAATAAGAATATGATAAAATTTGAATTCTGTGACACTTTATATCCGAAACAAACACGGCATTTAGCTTACCGTGAAGCAGTGATCAATGTTATGGGAGGAGAATTATTATATGCTGTTAGAATACAGTCTATACATTGAGATTCCACCTATTTAATTATAGAATTGTATCTATTGGGGGGAAATAAAATTAAATTATCCAGAGAACCGTCCGGCCCATTCCCCATTCCATGCATGCCGCCAATTGAAAGTTGAAGGTTCATGTTCCCTGTTTTGCTCTTTAAAAATTTGTTTCTTCAAATTAATTATTCATATTTGGAACTATATAGAAATTAAATGGTAATTATGCCATGCCATGCATTATGGGTTCAAAGGATATCTACCCACTCCTTTCCTCCTCCAGAAAAATGAGAAAAATTAAATAAATTAAATAAAGGACATATATTAGTACTCAATTGCAGCAATTGAGCAAATTAATTTCCTAGCCAGGTGAAGGGAAATGCCACAGAAATGGAGGCCTAACATTTTACTCTACCGGTTCAATTGTATGGGATTGTCTTATTAAAGACTTGTTCAGGAAATGGTGACATGGCCACAGACACTCAATCCTATGGCGACTTTGCCCATTGCTGTGTACTCATGCTTTTATTATTCTTTGGGTAACTAATTATTTTTAATATAATGTAATGTTTAAAATATAAAAAGAAATTATATAATTATGATCACTTAAAATATAGCTTTATTTATTTTTATCTTCTTATAAATATTATTTAAACACTTTATTTATTGGGATTAATTATTAGCGGATTTATACTTAATAATTGAATAAAACTCATCTAGTGAGATTTTAATATCAACCGTTGATTTAACAATTATATATTTTAATCAATCAAAGTTATTAATTTACTTATTCTATTTTAATTCAAAATTATTGAAATTGTAATTATCGTTAACTATCGACATTAAAAATTTAAAATTTAAAACATTAGTGCGGTGACATTCGCATGACTCCAAAAATAATGTTAGTTATTGATATTTTGAGTCATCAAATCTTCAATGGATGCGACATATACCACAAAAAAAAAAGAAAAAAAAAAAAGGAATTTTTGATAATACAGAATGTATAGGAGTCAATAGAATCATATATTATGAGACTAATTTGGGTTGAGATCATCACCTTCGTATTTCTCACATTGGGTTGGAGCCAAATCAGTGAAGTGAAAGAAGAGCACTTCCCCATCTTTTTCTATGGAGCCAACAGCCAAGCAAATCACTAGCTATAGTATTACCTACCGACAATGACCCGCCTATTGCCCATAACTTGCCTTTGCCCATATATGATAACGCTACCTCACCACCCATATTCTGAATTCCCCAAAATTCTCTTCATCCCCCCAACTTCTAACTTTAGCAAGCCCGAGAGAAACAATGAGTTTAATTTTATCTTATATATAATAATTTAAGGAGTCCTTCAGCATGACGCTGGACTTAATTTTTTAATTATTAAAAGAAGAAGACTCATTTTAGATAAGTTAAATAATTGACATTTTAATTATGAAAAATTTGAAACTATACTTTAAGACTTTGAAAAGTAATTTTCGTTCACTAAACAAAAGAAATGTTATTAGTAAAAATTTTAAGAGGAATATACTACTTCTTCCATAAGATATAAGGAGAAAATAACTCGTTTTAAACTAAAAATTGTGGCAGATATTCGTATTGAATATGATCTATCATATTTTATATTTTCTATACATAAATTTTAATCAAATGTTGAAATTATTAAAAAAATAAAATTAAAAATTTTAGATAATTATTTATTAGAAAATAAACTTCCAACCACTAATTGTAAACTCAATAGTTAACTACTAGACATAAATCAAGAGTCACCTGCACCCATGACCTAACAAAGTGAAGATAACAAGCTACCTCTGAGCTACTCAAAGTCAAAGTTGTGAAATTTACCAAACCATCTCAACAATAAACAACTGTGTATGTATGTATGTGAATTTAAAAAAATAAGGCAAAACCTATAATTTGGCCCTTGAACTATTAACTTTTATTTCAATAGGTCCTTGTATAAATAATTTATTTTATTGAGTCTTTAAACTATTAGTTATGCTCTGTTTAAGAACTTTTTGACAATCCTCTTAAGCGTGTTCTAGACGCACTTAACAATGTTAAGAATATGACAAAGAATTAATAAAAATGACAACTTGGAAAATAAACATATGTGTATATGCCAGGTGGGATGCAAGGTGGAAAGTTACTTTTAAGCTACATATTAAAATTAGGGTTTCTTCAAATGTGGCATCTTTGTTATTTCCTCTACCACATTAAAACCCTAGAAAAATGGAAGGTAGCGATGGAGGTGAGTCTGGTGGAAGCAATATTGTCTTCGATGATGGTCTTTTGGGAGGGGTTGAAAATTCCCACATTGTTCATTGCCATTGTGGAGCTAGTGCAATACTATTTATTTCAAGGGATGAAAATAACCCAAATCGAAAATTCTGGAGGTGCTCCTTTGAGGTAATAATGGACTTTGAAACCTCTTCTTGTACGTTCCTTAGGCAAGATTAAACATTTTTTGGTTTAATTTTATAGCCACCAATTTGCAACTACTTTAAATGGCATGATAAGTGGAGGAGTGAAAGGTGTCTAGCTTTGCTGAATGAAATAAGGACACTGAAGCTTTCTTTTGAGGTGATTTCTTCTTTAATATATATTCCACTCCAAATCTTCCTTCATTAACTACCTCATTAAAACTAACTTGTGAATTATTGCATGGATTCCTCATAGCCACGGTAGAAGGACATGCACCTTCTTCTTTACTTCTACATCCCACATGTGAGTTCTTTGTTGCATATCTATCACCTTTGTTTTTGCCTGTAGACTTTGTCTGGCTATAATACTCTGAAACAAATGCATTTTTTGCACCAATTTAAGAAGACTGCCCACCATTTGAACTTTTTCTTGTCCCTTTCTTTACTCTTTTCATTGGGGCAGAAACCTATTAAAACTACCAAACATAGTTGTAAGACACCAAATAACTTCAAAAATTAGCCAAATAGATTTATGAGTACCTGAGTTGCTTTTTCTCTATTAGGACAATATCTCACATTATGTGAATTGCTCTTGCATATCTTATAATGCATTAATCTTTCTTGTCTTTCTAATTTAGCAACTATCTTCACTTAATCTTTATCTTTCCTCCTTGCCCTCTTTGGCCTTCCAGACATCTTTCTGACTTGAGATGGAGCTATTGGTGTAGCTCCTAGCTTTGGCCAAACCTCTTTACCCCTTAGAGGCTACAATGAATAAGAATAAGCCTTCAGGTAGGTGTCTTTGTGATACCGGTGAGCCACAAAGTCTTCTAGATCCTTATCTTGGTTATACACACACTACATATTGACATGAAATTTCAGTCAACTGCCATTCTCTGCATGTACATGTCTTGTTCTCTATATGAACTGTGTGCCTTATTGCGGTATTATGAATGAATGTTATTTCAAATTCTTCATCTCTGTTGAAGTCATTGTACCATAGATAACTCAATTTCTTGTTCTTTTCAAGCTTCTTTAATGCCCTAGGACGGATATCCAAAATCCAACTGCTAGCAAAGTTTCTTTTCTTCCAAATTCTGTTCATAACCTATTTTCTAATATCACCCAACATTGTGATGATGGGCCTGCACCTAACTTCTAAGATCCAATCATTATAAGTCTCAGCTAGGTTATTATCAACCACATCACACTTTAGTAAGTCCAAGGGGAAAAAAGTCTTAACTTATTGATGCATTGGGTGCTCAAACAGATCATCCACAATTCTTACACCAAGATTTTCTAACTCAGTAATATTACACTTCAGTTTGTTTGTGGACTTTGCACAGGCCCATAAGGCTTTTTTCCTTTCATCTCCCCCCTATTTCTTGGCCCAAGCAACATATATGTGTCTAACACACATTCGATGATGCACATTTGACAATTCTTCTCTTATTGCACTTTCCCAACTATGAAAATAAAATACAATTCATAAATGCAAAATGGTACTGATATAGCAACTAGATAATGTAAATTAAACAATTATCAGAAATGCTGACCTTTTTCATGTCAAAAATAATTGTATACCCCTTTCCATCTCCAATAGGCAAGTCATATTTCATTGCCATTGTGGAGCTAGTGCAATACTATTTATTTCAAGGGATGAAAATAACCCAAATCGAAAATTCTGGAGGTGCTCCTTTGAGGTAATAATGGACTTTGAAACCTCTTCTTGTACGTTCCTTAGGCAAGATTAAACATTTTTTGGTTTAATTTTATAGCCACCAATTTGCAACTACTTTAAATGGCATGATAAGTGGAGGAGTGAAAGGTGTCTAGCTTTGCTGAATGAAATAAGGACACTGAAGCTTTCTTTTGAGGTGATTTCTTCTTTAATATATATTCCACTCCAAATCTTCCTTCATTAACTACCTCATTAAAACTAACTTGTGAATTATTGCATGGATTCCTCATAGCCACGGTAGAAGGACATGCACCTTCTTCTTTACTTCTACATCCCACATGTGAGTTCTTTGTTGCATATCTATCACCTTTGTTTTGCCTAGACTTTGTCCGGCTATAATACTCAAACAAATGCATTTTTGCACCAATTTAAGAAGACTGCCCACCATTTGAACTTTTTCTTGTCCCTTTCTTTACTCTTTTCATTGGGGCAGAAACCTATTAAAACTACCAAACATAGTTGTAAGACACCAAATAACTTCAAAAAATTAGCCAAATAGATTTATGAGTACCTGAGTTGCTTTTTCTCTATTAGGACAATATCTCACATTATGTGAATTGCTCTTGCATATCTTATAATGCATTAATCTTTCTTGTCTTTCTAATTTAGCAACTATCTTCACTTAATCTTTATCTTTCCTCCTTGCCCTCTTTGGCCTTCCAGACATCTTTCTGACTTGAGATGGAGCTATTGGTGTAGCTCCTAGCTTTGGCCAAACCTCTTTACCCCTTAGAGGCTACAATGAATAAGAATAAGCCTTCAGGTAGGTGTCTTTGTGATACCAGTGAGCCACAAAGTCTTCTAGATCCTTATCTTGGTTATACACACACTACATATTGACATGAAATTTCAGTCAACTGCCATTCTCTGCATGTACATGTCTTGTTCTCTATATGAACTGTGTGCCTTATTGCAGTATTATGAATGAATGTTATTTCAAATTCTTCATCTCTGTTGAAGTCATTGTACCATAGATAACTCAATTTCTTGTTCTTTTCAAGCTTCTTTAATGCCCTAGGACGGATATCCAAAATCCAACTGCTAGCAAAGTTTCTTTTCTTCCAAATTCGCTCATAACCTATTTTCTAATATCACCCAACATTTGTGATGATGGGCTGCACCTAACTTCTAAGATCCAATCATTATAAGTCTCGGCCTAGGTTATTATCAACCACATCACACTTTAGTAAGTCCAAGGGGAAAAAAGTCTTAACTTATTGATGCATTGGGTGCTCAAACAGATCATCCACAATTCTTACACCAAGATTTTCTAACTCAGTAATATTACACTTCAGTTTGTTTCATGGACTTTGCACGGGCCCATAAGGCTTTTTTCCTTTCATCTCCCCCCTATTTCTTGGCCCAAGCAACATATATGTGTCTAACACACATTCGATGATGCACATTTGACAATTCTTCTCTTATTGCACTTTCCCAACTATGAAAATAAAATACAATTCATAAATGCAAAATGGTACTGATATAGCAACTAGATAATGTAAATTAAACAATTATCAGAAATCACGACCTTTTCATGTCAAAAATAATTGTATACCCCTTTCCATCTCCAATAGGCAAGTCATATTTCATTGCCATTGTGGAGCTAGTGCAATACTATTTATTTCAAGGGATGAAAATAACCCAAATCGAAAATTCTGGAGGTGCTCCTTTGAGGTAATAATGGACTTTGAAACCTCTTCTTGTACGTTCCTTAGGCAAGATTAAACATTTTTTGGTTTAATTTTATAGCCACCAATTTGCAACTACTTTAAATGGCATGATAAGTGGAGGAGTGAAAGGTGTCTAGCTTTGCTGAATGAAATAAGGACACTGAAGCTTTCTTTTGAGGTGATTTCTTCTTTAATATATATTCCACTCCAAATCTTCCTTCATTAACTACCTCATTAAAACTAACTTGTGAATTATTGCATGGATTCCTCATAGCCACGGTAGAAGGACATGCACCTTCTTCTTTACTTCTACATCCCACATGTGAGTTCTTTGTTGCATATCTATCACCTTTGTTTTTGCCTGTAGACTTTGTCTGGCTATAATACTCTGAAACAAATGCATTTTTTGCACCAATTTAAGAAGACTGCCCACCATTTGAACTTTTTCTTGTCCCTTTCTTTACTCTTTTCATTGGGGCAGAAACCTATTAAAACTACCAAACATAGTTGTAAGACACCAAATAACTTCAAAAAATTAGCCAAATAGATTTATGAGTACCTGAGTTGCTTTTTCTCTATTAGGACAATATCTCACATTATGTGAATTGCTCTTGCATATCTTATAATGCATTAATCTTTCTTGTCTTTCTAATTTAGCAACTATCTTCACTTAATCTTTATCTTTCCTCCTTGCCCTCTTTGGCCTTCCAGACATCTTTCTGACTTGAGATGGAGCTATTGGTGTAGCTCCTAGCTTTGGCCAAACCTCTTTACCCCTTAGAGGCTACAATGAATAAGAATAAGCCTTCAGGTAGGTGTCTTTGTGATACCAGTGAGCCACAAAGTCTTCTAGATCCTTATCTTGGTTATACACACACTACATATTGACATGAAATTTCAGTCAACTGCCATTCTCTGCATGTACATGTCTTGTTCTCTATATGAACTGTGTGCCTTATTGCAGTATTATGAATGAATGTTATTTCAAATTCTTCATCTCTGTTGAAGTCATTGTACCATAGATAACTCAATTTCTTGTTCTTTTCAAGCTTCTTTAATGCCCTAGGACGGATATCCAAAATCCAACTGCTAGCAAAGTTTCTTTTCTTCCAAATTCTGTTCATAACCTATTTTCTAATATCACCCAACATTGTGATGATGGGCCTGCACCTAACTTCTAAGATCCAATCATTATAAGTCTCAGCTAGGTTATTATCAACCACATCACACTTTAGTAAGTCCAAGGGGAAAAAAGTCTTAACTTATTGATGCATTGGGTGCTCAAACAGATCATCCACAATTCTTACACCAAGATTTTCTAACTCAGTAATATTACACTTCAGTTTGTTTGTGGACTTTGCACAGGCCCATAAGGCTTTTTTCCTTTCATCTCCCCCCTATTTCTTGGCCCAAGCAACATATATGTGTCTAACACACATTCGATGATGCACATTTGACAATTCTTCTCTTATTGCACTTTCCCAACTATGAAAATAAAATACAATTCATAAATGCAAAATGGTACTGATATAGCAACTAGATAATGTAAATTAAACAATTATCAGAAATGCTGACCTTTTTCATGTCAAAAATAATTGTATACCCCTTTCCATCTCCAATAGGCAAGTCATATTTCAAACATCTCAAAAACCAAGCCCAATTCTTTTTGTTCTCAATATGTACCACTGCCTATGCTAATGGGAACATCTAATTTTTTCCATCCCTCCCAATTGTACACAAGATCTACCTCTTACATAGACCCTTCAAAAAATAGCCATTTAGGCAAAAAAATAGGCCAATAACCTTTAATCCAACCTTGTTTACATCCTTGGAAACAAACATAAAACTTTTCAAATAGATTTAGTTGTCCACCACTTTCAATGCTTGATTTCACAATGCATGTACTGCTAGGATTTAACACTTTTACTTCTTTTACATAATCAACCAAGTCAGCATATTATTTTTCATAATCTCCTAATATCTACTTCATCACTTTGACATTAGTATTCTTACAAATTATCCTGCGTGCTTTCAGTTTAAAATCTATCCTACATAAAGCTTTTATTTCTTTGATCTTAATGGTGGGTTGTGTTATAATTCTTATTTTAAAAAGTGTGGCTAGAAATAAAGAGTTGGTCATCCTATTTCTGTCCATTCTAGTACATTTTTATGCATTGGGTGGTAGGTCTTGATAATAAAAGTTTCATCAGTGCTATTAATGCTTCCAAATAACATCTAAGGGCAGCCCTTCTTATAGTGTGCTCTAACCCTCTTTGCGTCATTTTCAAAAAGTGTACTTATAAACCCTTTATTACAGTATATTTAGCAACTGCATATCTAAATTATTGGACATTGTCAAAAATCATCCCCAAACAAAAGACTGGAATAACAACCTTAACAGCAAATTTAATCCTTGTACTAGCTCTTCTTTTAGCCTCATTAAAAAAACTATCATCAGAATGACTGTAATAACTCTCTAAGTCATCATTATCACGTATTTTAAGCTGTTAGTTGACTCATTATCACTCATCCCTCCTATTCATCTTCATCATCAACTTCTTCATTTTCTTCTTGTGTTTGAGCCCTATCACCTATATCATCACTCACCATTTTTGTTTTGTTCCTAGTCCAGAAACTTCTAACCCTATCCTTTGCTTCCTGTAATTTATCATCTTCATCATCTGTTAACAAATTAACAGGTAAAAGGAACTCATTAAAAGTGAGATGAGGCTGGTCATCATCACCATTTTTCCCATTTTTTGTTGCCTGACAGAAATCCTAACATCATCTATAAAATCATTATAATCCTTTTAAGTCACACTAGAATCTTGACTACTACCAGCAACTTGAACAAAATGTTGGTTAGGCTCCTCACCGCCACTAGTAGGTCTATTTGTGTGATCAACATATACATACAGCTCATCACCGGTTCTTAGTTTTGCACCCATTTGCATGACAGTTGCATCATCACTTAATAAAACAAATCCACTTTTATCTAAATAGTATAACCACATATCCTAGTATGTCCTAATTCTTTCATATAAGCTAATAAATTAAGATATGACAACAATTCCAAGTCAAAATACTCCACTATATTGGCAACTTCACCTAAGTATTTTGGAGTATTTCCTCTAACTAACCGCCCTCCATCATTTATAACTAACTTAACATAATAACAAGCCATAATCTGCAATGAATCATAAAATATATACTCATTATTACACGTTTCCATATAAATCACAAGTATATCTCCAATAAATTATGAAAGCATTGGTGTACATTATAAATATACTTTATTAGCAAACTGAGTACTTAACCTTTACAGCTATTTCACACTTACCATTGTGATTCAGTAAACAGACAGAATACAGAACACCAGACAACAGAAAATGATAATATTTATTAAAGAAATATTACATTTAGATGAAAGATTAAACAAAATAAATTACACACACTTTTTTAAGATAAATGATCTCCCACTATTTGAATAGTTGGTTCACCACAGACAGAAAAAACGAATGATGGTCCATATTGTAAATCTACAAAAACTTGCTACAAACCTACCTTGATGTTCATTAATACTTGAAGACCACACTTCTCAAATGTGAGCACTGAAATCGTCTTCTCCATCTTTCTATCTATTAGTTCTATGAAAGCAAAAGAGGGTAACCATTACCTAAATCGGTCTCAATTAGAAAGAGTCAAATCCCTAAGCTGAACAAATAGGGTTTCTTTGAAACGGGGTCATTTTATTAAATTTAGTAGTTTTCTCTTTCATTGTCATTGTTTATATGTCCAATTATGTCCTACCCAGTATAAGTAAAGACATTTCACACTCTCGTTAAGTGCGTCTAAAGCACGCTCAGGAGGACTGTAAAAAAAGTCCTTAAACAAAGTATAACTAATAGTTTAACACAGACCTATTGAAATAAAAGTAATAGTTCATGGGCCAATTTATGGGTTTTGCCAAAAAAGAATCTAACTGTTAGAAACCACTATAAAAAGGGCAAACAAAACAAAAGGCGAAAGAAAGAAAGAAAGGAAGGAAGGAGGAGTGGGTAATTGTGGGGGGGTGGGTTGGGGAGGCGACAGTAACCCAATCAACATGTAAACAAATAACATGGAAAGATCCCTAGACAATGGGCAAGAAAAGCCATTGTTGAAATTTGGAGATATTATCCAAAACATCTCTGCACAGAGAAAGATAGAAAGAAACAGCCATGCACGTCATGTAGTGCATGTGCTTCCCTTTTCTTCATCACATGCATGTCTCTTCTTGTTTGTTTATGCTCACATGTACTATGCATGCATGTCTTTAGATACCGACAATCTCTTCTTCTTCTTCTTCATCTTCATCTTCTTCTTCTTCTTCAACTACTACTACTACTATATGTACTTCCATTGTACCAATCTTATATTAGTATTTTTGTGGCTATTTTGTGGGGCTGAAAATATTAGTATATTAAGAAAAATATGAGTCATCTAAAACATTTACTAGAAGGTAGATTTTGTAGTATCACGTAAATTGAAATAATTGATATGGTCACATGATCGGTTTTGCTGAGCATGTCCATTGTTTGCCTGGTATGGTCAACATTACTTGGTTTTACAAAGTAATTCCACTATCAATTACTACTACTAATACTACATTAATTGTCACTACCTAAATTTGTTAATGTTATACTTTAATGAAGACCATGTGACGATATAGAAATGACAACAATTAATAATGAAAGAAGAGGGAGGCTTAAACTATATATAGTTAAACTCATAATATATACTCTCTAATGAAATATTTCTTTGACTTTAGTAATAAGAGAGAGATCCTTTTAGCATAATAATAATAATAATAATAATAATAATAATAATAGCATATATTGCCATATAATGAAATAAAATTTGACCAATTGCCACTTCTCTTAATTAATCACAACCTAGGAAGAACATTGGAGATTTGGCAAATAATTATTTAATATTTCTATCATAACCTTGGACCCCAAAGGAAGAGCAAATGTCTAGGATCAAGTGGACAATTACATATCACCCTTGTACAGCACCTAACTCTTAAATCCATTTTCTTCTTTCTTTCTTTTTTTTTTTTTTTTGTTCTTTTTATTTTAAATGATCACTTCAATTTCACATGACTTTCTGCACCATTTTGCAAGCTAGGCAGCTAATTCCTTTCAAAAAGTTTTTTTATTGTGTGTATTTCTTTTTTAATTCTTATCATCTCTTTCTCGATCTTACCATACCTTGATTCCATATAAGAATATATATATACACCTAAACCCAATGTAGATGGTGCGTACATAAGACGATGTTTACTTAGCTCTTGTACAGTCCTCGTTTGATGACTCTTCACTGAAATCCATGCCCAATAATCTTGCTTTACTTCATTAAAAAAAAAATTGCAGATAAAGCAATTAAAGAATTTCAAAAAGAAGGGCCTTAGATAATTTAGGTGCTCCAAAATCTAAAGTAAATAAAATAAAATCTAGAAAAAGATATATATTAGTATATAATAAAGAACGAAAGAACCTTGTTTTGTCTGGTGTTTGTTTTTTTTTTTTTTTTTAAAGAATTAAAAGGTAGCTATTCATAATTCTCTTTAAGATTTCTTAATATTGACTCTTAGACAGCTTTATTAATTATGATAATCAAATTAAGATATGAGTTAATATTAGTGTTGAAAGATAAAGAAAAGCTAATTAGGAGTGGCTCAACATCTCCATGTCATGAACATATACAGCTAACCTTTGCAGTCAAATTATAACTTAACTTTGAAACAAGGAAATAAAAATAAAAATAAAGACCAAAAAATATTGGGTTATCAAAAGACTATGAATTTGCCAACTAACTCTTCATGTGCAAATGTATTTTAGGTATGGAGACACCATACTTTCTGTGGGCCAAAGCTTTCATTAAAGTCTTACCACCATTTCACTTGTATCAGAAAATTGTCATAGATATTTCTTCTTCTTCTTATTCTTCTTTTTATTATCAATTATTCATACCCAAGTGTATTATCAAAGCCATCTTTTAATTGTTAATTTTTCATAATGAATAAAATCTCCCATGAGAAATAAAATCATTTTAAATTTCTTTTTCTTGCCAATTTTGGCAACAAAAAAAAGTGTCATTGTGGAGTCTACAAATGAATATATCTCCTTTTTCTCATGCTCATCTTTTTTTCCCCCCTTAATTCTATTTCTTTTAGACAAAAAAATTAAATAAAAAAAAAAAAAGAAAGGAAAACTACGAATTCAGATTTTTGAGGAAACAAAATTAAAGACTAATTCTACAGTGAGACCACTAAATCATATGCCTAAAATTGGGTCCACTATGATGATGGATCAAGAAATCATCACCACCGTTGGTTACTCCGAAAATTGAACTTTGATGTAGATACTGTTCCTGCTGTGCTCTTTGCAATTCCTTCTGCCTCCTAAGCTCCAAAACTTTCCTATGCGAATTCGAATGCTTTGCAGACACAAAAGTTGGACTTGCTGCTGGTCGATATTCAGCTACCAAACGACCCGACTTGTACCGAACTCCGCAAGCGTTGCATAAGGTTTTGGGGCCCATTGGCCCAGTCCGCCATTGAGGAGTTTTCTCCGCTGCACAATGCAGACATTTCCTAACCGGAGCATCCATACCAGAATTCATATCAACATTCCCTTGCTTTTTGGAAGATACTTTAGTAGTAGGCGACGAGAGATGAAGAAGACGCGTGGACCAATCACAAGGGGCAGCTCGAGAGCGCTTCGAGCGGGCTTTACCGGGTAGTGGTGTTTCTGGCTGAAACATCGGGTTGTTAGGGTTACGGGCTGATGATGGTTCCGGGTGAGATTCGGATGAGGAGGACGCGGGTGTGGGTGGTTTCGACCCGGAGAGAATATGGAAATTGTTAACTTGGAGGTTTTGTTCGGTTGAGAACGAGTCTTCCACAAAATTTGATAGCCATTCTAGCTCTGCCAAGTCATCATACTGTGTAACAAACCAAAAAGATTTCTAAATTGATTAAGAATTAATACTGTCAATCAATATTAAATATGTTTTACATTGATTGAACGAACGCGAAATTTGAAAACTGCAATGTTCTATAACTATATATTCATGTGTGATAATTGAGTGAATTACCGGGACGCAGAGCTCGCTAGAGAAGTAAGAGTCGGCGAAGCTTTGGTAACCGAAATGCTTGCCGGAAATGGAAGAATTGGAGCTGTCATTGGAGGTGAAGGTGGTGGAAGAATTATCAGTGGTAGTAGTGCAGTTTTTAGAAGTGATATTATCAAAGAAACCATCGTTCATTAAAGCAGCAGCTGCAGCATCATCATCATTTGGAAAATCAAGAAGGTCATCAACTGCAAAATGGTCTCCATTTTTCTGATCAGACATTCTCTTCTCCGGCAAGAACTCTGCCGCCGTAGAAGCTGCTCCACCGCTGTAATATCCACCAATGAAGAATTCGGGTGCCTCCATTAAATGATCAGTACACGTATGTACTTTATATATAGAATTTAGAGAGAGATATCTAAACTGAAACAATTCAGAGAGAAAAATGATGAGTTTTAGAGAGAAAAAGCGTGTGTGGAAGTGAGAGTGGAGATGAAGGTGGTGGTCTGGTGGTGTGGACTGGGTGGGTTTTGATGAGTAAGAAAGGGGCCAAAGTGAAAATTAAGGAAAATGAGGGACTTTTTTCACATAATTTCTTAAAAAATCTTGCATGGCAGAATATCAATAAAATAATAAGGAAGTGACTTGCAAGTTCTGTAAAGTTTTATTAAACTTGATAATTTTCTGTTTTTGGCAAGTTAATTACATTATTTTTTTTTTTAAACAAAATATTATTTACAAAAAGTAAACCCTCCCTTTCCTTTTCTTTTTCTTTGTGTTTTTAGCTTTTATGTTTTAGAGTTTTGTTTGATTTTGATTTGTTTTTGTTAAGTAATGAGTTGGCAATGGTAAACTATATATGAATGTTGTTTCTTTAAACAAATTGATAATAAAATTAAAAAATAAAAGGTTAAAAACTGATTACTTGTAAACAAGAAAATGCCTTGCTATGCACTATTTTGTGTATTCTATGAAATTTACTAATTCAATTATTAAAATAATTTTTTTTTCATTGGAGAATTAATGAAATTATATCTCATTTCAATATGATTAAATTTTAACCGGTCTGTTAGGATACCTCAGCTGCATACATCACTGTACTTCACTGAAATAAAATTTTATAATTTTACCTCATTTATTATTGTTTATTCAACTAAAAAGAAAATCAATTTATTTGCATAGCCTCTTTTTTAGGTGGCAGGAAATTTTATCATCTTATGTGATTTTAATATGATTTGTTTAGAGAGCCCAAAATTTAAACTTAATAAAGATTTAAATTCGAATTCTTTATTCATTTATTTATAGCAAAAAAATATAATTTCATTAAAAATTATATTTAGATATATCAAATTAATGTGAGAGAATATATTTCTAAAAACATACGTTATTGATTGAGGCTAAACTAATCCATTTTGACCTATATACTTCAATCAATTCCAATTTTAATTCACTAATGACACAGATGAATTGATGTATTTTAACTCCAAAAACAAATTGACTTGTTTATAATAAAAAGTTTCAAATGGAATTTATGAAAAGAAAAAAAGAAATATATAAAGAAAATAGCTGCTTGGCATAGTTTTTTTTTTTATAAAAAGAAAAGAAGAAAAATTTGCAGAGGATTTAATGTGCATAAATTAGTGATGTCATAGAGAAATCAAGTGTAATTAGCATTAACAGCAAAGCTGTCAGTTAAATGGGCGACAGCCATAACACATAAACATGCACTTATACTCTTCTTCACATTTCAAGTTTTACACTTGTTCCCATTATTATCCTCGCATAATTCAAAAGTTTACTTAACCCACTTGTCTTAATCATAATTAATTTAAAAATGTCAGACAACAATTGATTAACAAAATCAAATTATGAATACAATTCAATCAGTAGTATAATAGTAAAATTAAAAATTATAGAAACGAAGATTAGAATTCCTATTTTCGCATTAATTAAAATGCAATGCATGGGTTTAATTTACGATTGAAGTCTAAAATAGATGAGTTTTTTGAAGGGTGTACAAATTATTATGGCATTAAGTGGGATGAATTATTGTCTATTGAGAAAGTTATATAAATGTAATATGTAATGCTACAAGAAATTTCAACCCCTAAAGGATCGATCTGTGGCAGATTTTGTCGCTGTGATTCCTCCATTAGTGTCCAAGTTTACAGCCGGATTCCTCTGCTCCCAAATTATTATTTTTCTCTCTTGGGAATTGTGTTTTTCTTTTTCTTCCTTTATTTTAATAATCTTCTGTCTCTATACATTTTTTTTCAACTTAACTAATTAATTAATTATTCTTATTACAATTTGGCCTATCATTACCTGCTCTTATATTCCCTACCCACGTTTAAGCACGATGGTTACAGCTCAACTTAATCGAAATAACGGTCCTGATCTCATCCACGTGGCTTCTTATTAGACTTGGTTTAACTTTTAATCTTCTCTGCTCTCTGTTTTTATAGGTTAAAGTGTTAAATTAAAAGTCTTCATTCTGTAATGGTTTAACTTTTTAACTACTTTTGTAAGGCTGCATTGAGCTTTGACACCAAACATTTAATTTAACAAGACTAATAATTGGTTGCATTTCAATTGATGCTCATTATTGTAATCTTAAAATGCCTTTTTAATTTATTAGAATAAGAAATAGATTTGATATTCTTTCACCAAGTATACTCAAATAGTTGATTTCTTTTTTCTTTTTCTTTTTCTTTTTCTTTTTTAAAAAAAAAAAAAGAAAGATGGCATAATTTGCTAGTGATTTTACTTTTCATTGATCCAAATTGAAAGAAATTATAATCTTCAATTTATGAATTGGTTCTTTCTAACATGAATTGATTTTTATTTTGTAGAACCAAGATGGCATAATTTCAATTTTTACGAAATACTATGATATCGATTCTGCTTATTATTATTTATAATTATCGTAAGTTAGAATTCATTGTTTTAAAGGGTCATTCTTAATTCCCTAATAGATCAAAATTTTAATGTTCATTTTTTACCAATAAAATAAAAATATAAGCATCATGCTTCAGCTAGTGTTAGTATTAATATTAGTGGAGTAAGGTTAGGAGGCTCTCTATGTGGTGAGTTTTTCAAAATAAATGGAATGAGAGATACTCTTCAGGTCACTCGAGTATTCCTACTGCAGCTTCACCATCACTCTTTCTTCACCTCAGTAATTCTTTCTTTTTTTATATTTAATTTAAATTATGTTTCGTGTTCTTTTAATTTGTTAACTAAAAATTTAGCAAAACAAACCTCCTATGGTTGTACTCATATTTAGTCTGTTTGGCTTTCTCTTTTCTTCTATCTATAAAAAAAAATAGCAATATTCATCGTTTTAATTCATATGAAAAATAAATATTAAATTTATCTTTATGATATAAAAGAATTAATGATTTTTTTTCTTTAAATATATGAATTATAAACATCAAATTTCATATATTTAATTATTTTGTAAAATTTTAATCAATTTTATAGTTTGATTGGTGAATTCTACTCTCTTTTTTCTCCATATTATTGAGCCCTCGAGTGAATGGTTTAAAAAGCTGATTTGCTTTGAATTAAACCAACAATTTTACTAGTATAAAGAAAATGTTGAAGTTTCTCCATCCAAATGCTAAGGTGTCGGGTTAAACATTTCTTTCAAAGGTTACAGAATGAGTCAGATGGGGTCCGAGTCATTAGACACTAATCCCTAGGTTTAGGTTAATAAACCTTGGTAAAATGGATAAGTTTTTTCTTTTAATTTAGTGTTTTTTTTGTTTACAGTTATTTATTGCCATAATTTTTTAATGCATGTTCAGCTAATAATTGCTTGAATATTTTACAGGAGTTATTACTTAAGTTTAAAAAAAAATAAAGAAGATACTGACTCGACTAATCTGTGATTAATTAACAAAGAAAAGAAAAAGGAAGTAAATTAGATTAATCAATTCGTGAAGTCTTTTATTTTTTTTGAGAAAAAAAAAAAAGAAAGAAAGAAGAAGAAAGGGTTTGTGGGGACCAATGAGCACGTGACAGAGGAGGTGGTATTGTCAGCAATCATGTGACTTCTTCTTTAGGGTTAATTAATTTTCAAAAGCCAAATCAAATTGTGGAGGTGGGTCAAAACTCCACGTGGCTGCAACCCAATTGAGACTTTCCTTTGATGCTTCTTTCACACGTGCGTTTGTGCTTGATCATCACTTCATCTCTACCATTACTAACATGATAGCACGTGTGTGGCACGTGCTTATCTTCCTACTACTACTAAGTGCTGAGCAGCTTCAATTTTCTGTTTATTTCCTGAAGTATCTCTAGTGAAGACTCTAGCTAATCCTTTTTGTTTTCAAGAAGAAAAACACTAACAATTGAAATAGCTTGCCATGCAAAATATTGTTCACAATACCTGAGAAACCCAAGAATTTATAGGATCATAATTACATCTTGCTTAATAGGTGGATTGGAGTAGTCAATTCATGAGCTCAAAAATATTCAGATTTGCTCATCATAATAAAAGATATTTGTATGTATAAGTCGATTCTCTTGGAATTAGTACATTTGATAGATTAAGAGGTTATTAAATATTAAAATAGAAAAAATAATAAAAATATGCCTATTTTATTATTTTTATTAAGTTTATGGTATTAATTTCTTTTTATTTTTACTGTATTAAAATATCAAAAATACAATTTTTTCAGTTTCTTTTAATACGGTTTTTTTTTTTTTTATATAGTTATTTTTTGGTAAAACAACTAAAGAACAATTCAAAAACAACTCAAAAATAATTACACCGTATTTAAAAAAAAAAAAATTACACAGTAAAAACGATATATATTTTGTTAATTTTAGAATATTCTTTTAAAAAATATTAATTAGTTAGGCTTTGAATTGAATGGAATGGAATTTTAGCTATCTTGTTTTTCTCCTCAAATAAAATTCAAATGAGGTTGTGTGAAAGTGGAGAGTTGTATGTATGGTCGAGAATGCAGTGTTTTCTATAAAAGAGGTAACAAAATTGCGAATGTTGTTTGTTTTTATGTTTTAACATTATCAGAACCGGAATGATGGGATTCTCCGCCTAGCTTTTGTTGAGATTATGTTTGTTATAATGCCAGTGAAAGGCTGAACTATTAGATTTGTTACTTATTCTTTTGTATAGTTCTTCCTACTTTTTTGAAGGTTAGCTTCTTTTCTTTCCCCCTTATGAGGATATGATTCTTTGTAACGACTCCTTAGTACAAGCCTTGCCTGTTTTTTTTTTTTATTATCCTTTTATCAATTTTAATAAAATAAAAGGAAGAGGAACGAATGATGCTGGGTGTTGAAGAGTTGCCGGCTTAGATGGAATTCTCCGATTTCTTTTCCAATCTAGCTTCATATGAAAAAAATAAATATATAGTATAACTGTAATAAAAATAAATCATATTATACACTTAAAATTAATAAGTCGCAATATGAAAAAGAAAGTTTACCATATAAATGGAAGATATATATTTAGAGTTTAATCCAATAAAAAGAGAAGAAAAAATCATATCTTAAAGAATTCTTGTATTATCATTTCCCTAGCAATAATGGTTGGACCTGTTTTGTTTGCTTATATTGTAGCTTTCTTTGCAATTTTTCCTTCGAGTGAATAAGAAAGTTGTAATTTAGCAGTAAGATAACAAACACTAGGAATATGTAATGAATTATCATTATATTATATACCTCACTTGTTTTGTACAATTGTCTAAGAATATTTGATATATATAATAATAAATATATCGAGTAATTAATTATTTTTTTTTAAATTTAATATAAATAATACATATAATAATTCATTTTTTTTACTTTGGTCGATATAATTCTACGCCTTTCCAAGCAGCATCAGTCTTACACTAGCTATTGAAAATAAGTTAAATATTAGGAACAAAACTATTAATTACATTATGCATATATATTTTTAAATATAATCCAACATAGCAATGAAAATGATTATCGCATTACATTATATTGCAATTTTCAATACATGAAATCATTAATTACATAATTATGTTATTACAAAGCCTAAGGAAGATAATATATAAGCATTTACTATTTTTCCTATAAATATTATATTCAATAACTAATGAGCATAACAAATATTTTTTAAAAATTATTACTAGTTAAATAATATAATTACTAATTTTTTAAAGAGAAACGAGTTGATTTTTTAACAATACATTAAAAAGAAGGGAAAAGAGATTGAGCGGTGTCCAAATTATCACTGAAAAAGAAAATAACAATACAAACAAAAGGAAACGAATTGGATGCCCACCGAATGCGGAGAGTTGAAGAAAAAGTTTTCTAGAGAAGAGAAAGAAAGAAAGAAAGAAAGAATGAGAATGGACGGTCAGTGGGGAACTGATGATGGAACCAGCTTTCCTATTAGATGTGGTCAGCCTCAACTGCAGAGCATGTTAGCAGCAATTTTAATTTTTGTTTGCATACATGAAAAAGTTGGACTAATTTTTAAGAAATAAAATAAACAACCAGTCCCAACCTGTTTTTCACTTCTTACAGGACAGTTCCTGAATAAAGTTTTGGAACACCAAAATCAATCATCAGCAGTCTGAAGCTGCAAAACAGAACTACGAGGCCCAACATATGCAAAATCATTCAATTTTCATTCTTTTGAGGATTCAAATCTTGTTTTTGTCAAGAATTATATGATATTTCAAACCAAAGTTTTTCACCAGCAGATGCCCACACCATAGGGTCGATACCTTAACAGTCAAGTTCTTACCTTATATTATTATAGCATAAAAGATCAAGGTTCAGTTCAAATACCTATCCTCGATCCTCATTACAAATCGCAGATGTATATTTTGTGTGTATTTCCCATCTATAATTCGGATATCTCCTTGAAGAATTTACCATGCATGAGATGCAGAGATATCAACCTATGCTCTCTTTGTCCACTTTCTCCCACCCGTTAGAAGGCCCTTAACCCTGCTAAAGACAGGATTTCGCACCAGAACTAAATTATGAAAATACTCTGTTGGATAAAGGGGACAGAAACAACCATATATAGCAAAATCGCAGCAATACCAAGGAACCATGGCCAGAGGAAATTTTTGTAACTGAAAATTACAACAAATAGCAACACAGAAAGTATCTATGCATTCACAAAGCAAAATAGATATCATTACCAAACTACACAAACCATCCTTTCAGGGAAACTAAGGTTTTAAGATAATAGCCGAGTCCAAAACCTTTAACCAGAAATTATCCAGCAAATAAACACTCCAGCTACAGAATAACATCAAGGAAAAACATGTGTTCATCATGTAAGAATGTATTAAAAGGGGAAAAGAATTTAGGACTTAAGCTCTATGGATCAACTGTTGTCACCTGTTGCCATTCCCCATCTACAGCTTCTTTCCATAGTGTCACATTGTTACTCCCTTCAGCAACAGCTAGAATGTTTCCAGTAAGCGACCATGAGACTCTCCAAACAGGAGATTTGAAATCATGTAAGACCTTCCCTTCCCACTGATCCCCTTCCTTTGCCACAGTCCAAATAATAACTTTTCCATCTTGGGAGGCACTAGCAATGGTAGATTTTGGAAGGCCCAAGTTAGGCGCCCATGCAACATCCCTTACCCAATCAGTATGCAATTGAAGAGCTGGAAAACAATCCATCTTCCAATTCCCATTATAGAGCTTCCACACTTTCACAGTATTGTCACAACCGCCAGAGCATAGCTTCTGAACAGGGTCAAGCAAACCAGAGCCAACAAGAGCACCAGGTGCAGTTGATGGAGCCCAAGAAACTGAAGTCACACCAACTGGGTGAGCTTGTTCAATGTTAGACTTATCCCAACCACCATCAGCACGTACGGTCAAAACCGAAATATTTCCATCAGAAGAACCACATGCCAGACAAAGACCAACTTCATGAGGTGCCCAGGCAATAGAATTAACTGATGATTTATGATCATCAAAGACGTGAGCTTGGGTCCAATCATTCTGAACACCCTCTTTCCATATTATAACACGCCCATCATAAGAACACGAAGCGAGCAAAGACCCAAACTTTGGGTGAGCCCAAGCTACTTGCCAAACAGGACCTTGATGACCAGTCAGTTTAGCAAGTTGCTGAGAGGTATTGTTACTAACCCCAATTATCTTAATCGAGTGATCTGATGATGCAGTTGCAATGCGCTTACCATAGTAATCCATTACCACATCATGAATCGTATCCTCGTGACCTGTTTCAATCTTCTGGGGAGGCATTTTCTCTTGTGAATATGCACTAATTCGAAATAACTCCTACGTTATAAAAAGTTTTTCCCTTGCTTGTAATTTTCTGTTTTCTTTTGCGTTTTGCCTGTGCATCAATAGGCTAAAATTTAACTCTTATTCAGATAACAGAATGCTCAAATTTTCTTTTCCTCAAAGCAGATATATCAATTAACAATCTGCACATAACTAATAAATCTACTAACAACATAAATTAGAAAATTCTGTTAAATTCATCGATGTTACAACAGCAATCAAATAGATCTAGAAAAGAAAAATTCAATGTCACACGAAAAACAACCAATAACCAAACATAGAAAAGAAAATCAGCATGTCCATCTCATCAGCATGTCCACCTCAAAACCCTAACTTCTTCATAAGGCAAATTTTGTATCATGACCCAATTAATCATTTCCGAAAAAAATATAAATAAGCACAAATCTGAAACAAAAATTAAAAATGCGAAATACCTGTTTGTCGCTTTGAGAATGACGATGGAGTAAGGCGGTGAAGGGAGATCTGAAATGGGAGAGAAGAAGAAGCAGAAAAAGTAAGAATGGAGAGAGATAACTCGGCTGTTACTTTGGTTGAGATGAGTTTAAAACTTGAGCCCATTAAATGTTGGGCTAATCATAAGTAAGCAAAAAGGCCCGCAGAGTTGCATAGAGTTATAGTGCATGCCTCTTTAAAATATGGGCCAGGTCTTATTTCGAGTCTAAATTAAAAATAAAAAAAATATCCATATTTTTTTATTAAATTTACAGTATTTTTTTTTATTTTTACTGTATAAAGTATTAAAAATATAATTTTTAATGTTTTCAAATTACAATTGTGATCTTTTTAAAAATTTATTTGGTTGTTTTTAGATAAAATAACTAAGAAACAACTTAATAGCAACCACAAAAGAAATTAAAAAATAAAAAATTATTAAAAAAAACTGCACCGTAAATTTAAAAAATAATATTTTGAAAAAAAAAATCATATGTAAAAATAGTATTTTCTTATTGATTTTAAGATAATTTTTGAAAAATTTCTTTAATTTTTGAAAAATTTCTTTAATTTTTTTTGGATCGGATCATCTTTTCATGCTTAAATTAAATCTTCACTTGCCATAATTTTTTCAAGTATAAATTATTACATTTTTTTTAAATTGAAAAGAATACTTTAGTGAATGACTTTTAAAATAGGCTAGGTTAAAAAAAATTCGAAAAGCTAATTTTAAAAGAATTTAAGAAAATCATAAAGGATAAAAAGACATTAACCAACTTAAAAGAACTGGACTAAATTGAATCCAAATAGAATTTGTTAGATTTAAAAAAAAGAAATTATATTCGTAATTAAATTTAAAAATTATTATTTTTTTAAATATAAACTAAATCGAGCCTAAAATGAATTTATTTCATTGAAATCTAATTAATAAGGAGAAGGATCAAATAAGTATCCGAATTCCATGATAATTTCTTTGGAACACAATCAGATCATATGCTGAATTGAGATTGTTATCAAAATTTAGTGATCTTAAGTTAAAACAATTATATTAAAAATTTAAATAGTTTCACAATAATATATTATGAAACTTGCTATTTTTTTCTGAAAACAACAAAATAAAACGCAAGAGACACAAATAAACAGGAAAATGAAAAACTGCAGTGATCCCCACACCGAATTCAGATGATTCTATAAGACTTTTTGAAGTTATCACCCACTCTTAGAAATTAATAAAGTTTCTTTTATCTAATTTTTAGATTATTATTTACTTATTGTTGGAATTTGACTATTAAGCTTGAAAATATTTTAATTACAGCCTACAATTAAGATGCCATTATATATATATATATATATATATATATAAACTACTTGCGCTCAGGGATAGTCACTACCCATTTTGCCGAATTGCCGGATTTTGATGCTTGAAGAGTCAAAAATTCCGCTGTCTTGCTTAATTTGAAAAAGGCCAATTTTGAAGGAAAAATACATTTAGATGGCAGAATTAGTATTATATTTCCATCAATACCCTTCAGTAATTTACAAATCTATCCCATCAAAACAAGCAAATCCAAACAATACCATGGTTTGTTTGGGAAATGAAGTTGGCAAAGTAGAATATGCACATTGGAATTTCAACCAAAGATTTCATATCATATTGCCGTCAAAGCTGCCTTTAACGACTTCTCTTGCTATACAAACAAAGGCAGATTACTGGGTGCTTTCTTTAAGTTCTTTCTAAGAAACTGAAGGTTTCGTTATTAATTACCACTTCAGTTTACTTTTCTTTCAGTTTCAGAAACTTGAATTGTTCAGTTCTCATTCACAATTAAGTGGCTGTTAGTTTATTAGATCATCTGATATTGCCCTTTTCCAATTCCTTCTTGTTGTTTTGCTTCATTTCTTGAGGTACTACTTCTGCTTCTGTCTCTTTTTGTAATATACATATTTCTTGATTTACTTTGCTCATAATACTATTGTTCATTAGTAGCACTGCTATTTAGCTTCTAATTCTTCTCTTTCTTGTTCATGAGCTCCGAAAGTAGGCGTAGAAGCAAAAAGGTCCATCTTATATAATTAGATTTACATATCTCCATTTTAAGTGGAAAAAAGAAAAAAATTTATCATATAATTATACCATCTTCAGATATATAATTGTCGTAAAAAAAAATATGAATTATAAAAAAATATAAAAATTAAGCTTATAATTTTGTGCGTTTTTTAATAGTTATACATACTTCATGTTGATAAATTTATGATTGGCATGGCACTTATGTAGTAAATCGAATGCCAACACAGATAGTTAGTGATGTGGCAATATAAGAATATGCCGCGTAAGCGCCATGTTACAGCCACATTTGATGAAGTAGATGGACATACAAACATTGCAAGGGCCTTAATCTTACACGTTCACACAAAAGCATTACAATCAATTTACACATCAAACTTGAATAATAGATAGATACATTAAACATTTGTTTACATCTTTCAACTATGTTAATAATTATGTCAGTTGATGAAGTTCTGCCTTCATTTTAATGCAGGGATCAATGGAACAAAATCTTCTGTCCCACCATCCCAATGGGCGAAATAACAAATCAAAAGGGTTGGATAAAAAGAGTTGTCTTCAGGTTGTTTTGCTTATAGCAGTCTGTTTATGGTTGCTACACCAAATCAAGAATTCACACCACCACAATGGGAATCCTAAAAATCCAAGTGAAAGAAACGTAAATAATATTGGTTATTTATTAGGCCGCAAGGGAATACTAATGGAGTATGAAAAAAGAGACGGAGGTGTAGGAGACGATGAGCTTGATGCGAACCTAATTGATGATTTAGAAAACGGATTGAAACTCGAACAACAAGAACTATTTCACGATCAAGTGCTAAATGGTGGAGACTATAACAATAAAGCAGCCAATTCTCTTAAAAAACAAGTCATATCTCATACTGAAAATGTAAATCAAGAATCTGAGATTGAGATGGTCAGTGATCATACTAATATTGGTGAAAATGTTGAGGCATTTCTTGATGAGAACGGGATTCCACCAGATGCATCATATGTGAGCCTAGATGATCAGGTTGATCAGTCAAAGAATATATATATCAATTAACAATGTCGCAGGCTATAGTGAACTAACATATATACTTGATATTGAATTGAAAGTGGCAAATCATACACTTGGTCTCTGATATGCAGACGCCTAATGACCTAATAGATTTTTGATGTTATATGATCGAATCAATATGAATAATGGCACTTCTTTCAAAGTAGGCAAAAAGAAGTGTGTATTAATACTTATAGTGTATTTCCCTGTAAGATTACAAAAAATGTTGCCAATATAAAATAGAACAATAAAGCTTCAACTTGATGAAGATGAATGTCTTGATCAAGATGAATCTACTAATTATAGCATTTTTTTGTTTAATTTTTTTTCTCTTATTTAATTGTAGACAAGGAGTGGGAGAGAAAGATACATTCAGAATCTAGCTGTAATTTGATATTGGCCCTGCTTTGAAGAACTTAAGACATCTTATATCAATGTCAGTCATATTAATTCATTATGAACCTTACAAAGGATCAAGCCACTAGAGCCATACCAACCAATTTAAATATCAATGTCCTGATCATATACATTAAAAATAAGCATGTAAAGTTATATACATACATGGTTATAAAATAATACATGAGTTGGAAGCCATCCATTATATTAACCCACCCACACGATTAAACCCTCATTTTCTTTCTCTTTTCTTTTTCTTTTTTATTTTGGGTTCTAAGATTAATTACTGTGAATTTACAAAGTGTTTCTGTAATAAATGGTTTAAATCTTTCCGTGATACCTAACTTCAACTACCTGTTTCCCTCTCTCAGAGTTAGTGGCATGATTTAGATCCTCGTGAAGATAGCTAGCTATGTTATGGTTGTGCACAATTTGTAAAAGTCATTTTCCCTCATGTCATTATCATCTTAATCAGAAAAAGTGTGTATGGTTAGCATAGCTTTACATGTGAATACTTCTCAATTTGTATAATTACTTTCCAAGGAGCTAATAATTGCTGAAAGGGAAATCAAAAGAAGATTCTGAGATACCTAACTTTGTTAACTAGCTTCTAATATATATATTGACAACTAAAAGTACTTATTTTACGCTTATTTAGAACATATGCACACGTCCAAGAAGATCAATGGAGAAATCTAATTATTCAGTTCAACCTATGATCAAAATTAAACACTTATTTCTAAAAACAAATTTGTAACACTATCAAGTGCCATGATTTGACTCTAACGTATAAGAAATTTATACTTTGTTAAAGAATTTTTAAGGTGTCATCTAATAATTTAGTGTATTGATTTGAATTTAACATTATTGATGTGCTAGATGTGAATTTTAGTTTTTCTCTTTTTTTTACAGTTAGAAATATAGAATTATTTTTCGGGTCTCATTTAATAATTTAAATTTATAAGTGAAATAATTCTTTAATATAGTGTGAGAATATATTTGATTAAAAGTTTTAGCATTTTTTATCATTAATCACTAGTAAAATAAGAAAGCCTGACTATTAAATTGTAGAAAATATGTGTTACAGATTTAAAATTATAATAAATGCTAATACTTCAAAGCAAAAAAAATGAAGTCAACTGAAAAGTGTGTAGATGAAATAATAAGATTTCTTTTAACTTAATTAAAGTTTTGAATTTGAGCATTGGATATACAGTTATCTTAAAATTATTGAGGTTGAGTTTTGTCACCTATGTATATCAAAAAATAAATGAAATTAGAAAAAAGAAATTTAAGTATATTAGAGCTTCAATATTAACCCATTAAATACCAGAGCCATCTCCAATACCTGAAATAGAAGTTATATTCTTAGACCAACTACGGAAAGGAATGGTGGAGGAAAATCCACACTGATATATGTATCCAAAAGGGGAAAAGAAACAGTTGCATGAAAAATATCCTCAATTTTAACACGAGATGAAAATGATCGATGTTTCTCAGATATGTGGTTCACGGTTAACACGAACTTGAAAAAAGAATCAGTTTTCTTTTTTTCCAAATCTTTACTGAAAAATCTGGCAAGTTCACGATTGTTCACGCTTGCATTAATTATTAACAGGTGAGTGTCCGAGATCCATACATGCTTTACTATTAAGTATCTCAAGAAAGAGAAGTGAACTATTATATATATGGTACTTCTTCTTACTCTCTAGCTACCAATAGTTTAGATCTTCCCAAGTTATCTCTTGAAACCCTAATTGATCGAGTATCCCTGTATTCAGTTTCTTTCTTTCTTTCTTTCTTTCCTTCCTTCTTGTTTAGAGGACTTCTTGCAGGAAATCAACTCCTTTTGTGTGTATGATAATGGCACCACCACATGGAGAGGCAATTGTTAGCCCTTACACTAAGAGTACTAACAACTGCTCCAAGCCACCAAGAATGTCGAACGAGAATCTTCAACGAACAATATCTGATATCTCATTTGAAATGAGCAAAGAAGCAATAGTTGACATAAAACTCCCACCCATATCGGAGGTTGAAGATGCAAAATGCGAGTGTTGTGGCATGTGTGAAGAGTGCACGCCTGAATACATTGATCGAATCCGGAACAAGTTTTTAGGGAAGTGGATCTGTGGGTTGTGTGCTGAGGCAGTGAAAGAAGAGATGGAGAAAGATGGAGGCAAGAAAATAGAGGACGCACTGAATGCGCATATGAGCGCTTGTGCTAGGTTTAACAAGTTTGGAAGGGCTTATCCAGTGTTGTTCCAAGCTGAAGCAATGAGGGAGATGTTGAAGAAAAACACAAGGAGGACTAAGTCTTTCAGTCCTAAAGGTGCTCAAAAGAACGGAGGGATTGCCAGGAGTTCAAGTTGTATTGCTGCTATTACAAGGGATATGTTTAATTTCACAATGCCAAATTGATGGGTACCTGCCAAAAATTAACCTATGCCCTTATCTATTATTTTCTTTTGAATGTTTTCAAAATCCTGCTACACCTAGGATTTTGTTTAGCAATGAACAAATCTAGCTAGTACCCGATTCAGGCCACATTGCCTATCTTTTTCCTAGGACCCATTTTTATGGAATCTACCTCTATAATTACCTTAAAAAGTACTCTTTTGGGGGTTGAGATACAATCATCCTTTATCCCCTCTTCAACTAATCCTCCTTTTTTATCCCAACTTCAACTAAGGGACATTTTAATTTCTTCCCCTGGTTGATTCTTCTTTTCACTCTTTAGACCATTTTATTACATGATCAAAGTGAATTATTTCTAGGCTATAAGTTTTGAGTAAGACCCTAAAAATCAAAAAACCGAAATATTAACAACGTTGATATTGTTTTTCTTCCCCTCCTCCCTCTTTTGGTGGTGGGATTGGTTCAAAATTTTCTACTCTCTTGTTATTCCTTCCAGTTTGTTAACTATCAAAGTTATGTGCCTAGCAGTTATTTTCTTTGCCAAAATGTAGCAAACGTCGAACTGATGATCATCAGTCTATGTAATGTAATAATTATCAAGGCTTTCAGCAGTTGGATGTTGCAGAGAGCTGCAAAAGTTCTCACCTTTGCTCTTTCCATTTTCTATGTACTCAATTTATGTAACTAGATGTATGAATTATGAACTAAATAAATTAATATGTTGCTTGGGATATATATATATATTAGCCTGTCGTTTATTTGTCTTTGTTCTTTATACTTGTGAAATAACAAAGAGACCATCGAAGCTTTGGATGCCCGTCTGACCTTTATCTTTTCACAAAAATTATCAAAAATGAACTCAAGCTTAGGCTTAGTAGAGATTGCATGCATATCCATGCAATAATTTCATGTTGTACCCTTTTTTGGTTCCTTCATTGACATCATTGTGCCAAGGATTCCAGTCCAGAAGCAGCAGGGGGCAAAGGCTAAAAGCAAGCAAAAGAAATTGGGGTTAGAAATCCATCCAAGTCTCCTCTTGAATATTGAACACCAATTCAACTAGTAAGTAATAGGGTGAATGATAATGATGTTCCTCTTGTACTTTCTTATTTGCTATATGAAATATTATTCTGAAGGAGAAATACCAAGGTCATAATTTTTTTTTTTATCTACTGAATTAAATAAACTCAAAAGACTTGTAAAGGAGACTTAAATACAATAAAAGGCTACCTTCCTACTACTATCACTAGGGCCAAAAAGCCCAAATACAAATAAAAGGGTTGGGCTTCCACCCCAAAAATTCGCTCCATAGACTATATTAACTGAAAAATCCTAATCAGTTCCTGAACAGTTCACATACCGTCAAAACCATCCATCTCTTACCAGAGAATCAAAACCGACATGGAGGATCAGTAATTGCAATCGATGACCTTCTGTTGTATATAATCTCCATTGGACATCCATGATTTAGATCTAAATAGCAAAAAAAGCAAGATTAAGACATGAACGTACAATCACCAGAAGCGTAAAAGACCAGCAAAGGAACACCGATGCGTCATCGCTAGTCGAACCACCATCCTGCTTCTGAATAAGGAGTAATAGAGAGCATAAGACTATCGATCTGATAAGAATTGACTTCCTTCAAAGCTCCATTGCACCTCCAGCAGCTTCCATTCATTCCGACCCATAACCGTTTGACGACAAACTCCCATAGAAAACCAGCAAGCTCGAGAGGAAGAAAGCAAATTCTTATGCATTTACTTTGATGGATAATTCTTTTTAATGCATTTATTATCAATGTATGACATTTTATTGAAAGGAAGAAAGTATATTTTCATTTTTTTAATATCTTGCTCTATATTTTTTTAAAAGAATATATATTCTTAAAGTGCAACGCTGTTCGTATTTTTTATAAATATTTTCCATAAGTAATGTAGCTCCATGTGAAGCTCCAATGGTTTATTGCTAGAGAGCAGAAATTGTAATGGTTCTGATAGGTTAGGCCTGATACTAACTGAGTGCACACATCGAAACAAATTTTGTATTTACCTTTTTTTTTCCTTCTTCTCTCTATACGGATGTGCTTGGAATTTTAAATTTTATTGGATTATGTTGGTTATTTGAACTCAAATCTCATATCCACTTGAAACACAAAAAAAAAAAAAAAGATTATTGCTTGTATGTATTTGGAAGATAATAATAGACATGTAATGGTTATTGAAATTATTATTATTATTATTATTATTATTATCATATTAATGATATTATAAGAAAGAGGTTAAATGAAAATGATATTTTCTATTAAAAGCAATTATAGTTATTATATAGTTACTTTAAAGCACAAATATTTTTATGTCGATCGCTTGTTGGATTGAAAATTAAATATTTGGTTTGTATTGTTATAGTTTTTTTTTTTTTATGTTACATAGTAGTTTATTAATTTTTAATTTTATAATTTTCATGAAATTAATAGACTAATACTTCTACTATTTAATAATTTTCTAATCCACTAGTTGAACTAATTTGCGTAACAAATATATGTGGCCAAGTAAACAAGGAATTTCTTGAATACTTAATGTTATTATTCTGGCGACGACCTACATTTTAAGATCCTTGTTGTCCTCGTTTGTCAATCAACCAAGAAATGGCGATCTTGTTGGTTTTAAGCAGAGAAGAGTGCCCTTAGCATATTCATAATATTGAATAGGTACGACAATTATCAGCGACAGGGGCGCAACAGACCACGACTAGAACATGAATAAAACGCTACAGAATTAACTTATAACCTTAGCCACAAAATGATTGACCTTCAGCAATAATAACACTTTTGTACCCTTATTCAAGAACAGCCCATTCTTACCAGGTGATACAGGAATTCTCGTATCGCATGATTTCTTTCAACTGATATTGTTGAAACAGTAGAACCTTACTGCTATAGATTTTAATAAGCTAATAAATGTCAATGGTTTGGTGATAATTATCACCTCCAGCACAGGATTTGATGGTTAAACCACCAACCATCAAATCTTTCAACACTTGATAGTGAAAATGAATGCATCGGCTTAAATTTATTGAGGAGATTGATCACTACCTTTCCCACCCTAAAACATGTTCCTCCATAAATTCTACAGTCCAGAACCCAAATTAACTTAAGTTTTAAGAAAAACAGGCAATAGTTCTGCAAATTGCAAACCACCGCCCTGTCAGCTCATTCTCGCTATGGACACATTTCTACAGTCGAATAACAAAATCAGCTAAAAGCAAAGTGAATTTGCAGTCCTAGAAATTATAGTGTCAAATACAATGATCCCAAGTAATTTCTAGGAGAATAATTCCCACACTCAAAACGAAGTTCAGGGCACATGACAAACGAACACCTTATAGGTTCTACCAAGTATTCGAAGTTCGTCATAGATAATAGATAAACAAGCCAACAAAATAGCATACTTCTAGAGTTACGTTTCTCTTTTAACCTTCCACTTGCATTCTGGCCTAATATCTCACACAAAAGACCAGTTTATAAACATAAAGCAGATGCAGTGTGCATTTTCTTCTTCATTTAACACCTTCCATGCCACTGCTCTTTCGTAAGACACTGGTCTGCCCATGCTTGACAAACAGATACCACCCTGAAGACAAGCAAAACCCTAACAGGAAAACAAAAAGAAATACACATTAGACAGAAGCATATAAAACCTGTTATATTTAGCAGTTATTTATTCCAGTATTTTGTCATCACATTAAGAAGGAGATACTGCTTCTATTCCTGAGCATAAATACTTTGTCTATAGGAATTTTTTTTCTTTATTTGTGCAAACCTGTTGCATTATTTGTGGGAACTCAGAGCAGAGAGTCTTCCGTCCATGATCATCAAATATCTTTTCCAGAGTAATGTCTTGCAATGCAACCAAAGTTGTCTCTAACATGTCAAGCCCTGCTTGGTTTGCAAAAGTGAAGACTGGCAATGCCTGCAGAAGTATATTTTTAGATCAGAGAATTTCGATTTGGGAAATAATTTAGAAGAACTACATGAATTTACAATTCACTTCTAACTACATAAATGTAAAAACAACTAAATAAAGAAAAGCTAATAATATTTATACAACTTGCACTAATCAACAAGAAAATTATAAATTATAGGTTTTAGAGCTGATGATGACAAATAATAATCTTCCACTGGTTTCAATACACTCATCATATACGAAGGCAGGGAGTTATATCACAAATTAACCGCAAAGGTCTGTGGCACAGAGAACAATGCTACTAGAAGATGCAGACAAAAAATTTCCTCAATGTTATCTTAAGAGCTATATATCTCCATTCTGACAGATATTAAGAAATATTCAAAACAGGGTAATATCAAACAGTAAAGATTCCCAATTCAGGGAGTCATGTTGTCAGAGGAAAAAAAGTACAACATTTAATAGTCATATGCACACCTTCAGAGAGCAGCACATGATAGCATCAGAGTGATGCCAGAGGGTTTTCAGGATAGATTCACCTCCTTCACTGCTAGATTTGAGTAGTTCAACACCCAAGTAGCACCTGCAAAGTAATGACCATGCCATCAATTAAAACAAGCAATCTTCATTCAATGCAACACTTAGGCCAATACTCCGAACTACTAATTAGCGGGGACCTCATATTAATGTCTCACAATAGATATCAGAGGGGCAATAAGGTCAAAGTCTCATTTTCTTCTGTACCACAATTGCATTAATAAATTGCATCTGAGATACAATCACAATTGTTTTATTACTTAATTTCACTTCATCTTACATGTCCATTTTTTTCTATTTGACATGTAACCGCCCGAATAGACTGAAGGAAAATTAATTGAATTCTTAAACAGAATTATCCCATCATCTTAGATTCTTAAGAGAAAATTGTATAATAATATTATTTATGGTACACATAACTTTACGGGAAGTGCAACCAAACACACCTATAGCTCTGGCAGATCCAACGAGCAAGGGTCTGTGCTTCAGGAGTACCAAGAGGTGTCCGAAGTCCAGCATGTGACCCCGAATGAGAAGGAGAGAGTGCTAATGCAACTCTCTGAACAGATGATATAATACTCCGAACATATTGCCGAGCCATTGATGCTACATGTTCTTGCATATGGCTCTCAAATGCAAATTCAAATGCAATGGTCATCACAGATCTCATACATCCAGAATTGGAAGAGTAATCGGTGGATGACTTGTTTCCAGCAGGTCCAATTTCAAGAGCAGATGCAAGATCTAGCGTGCGATTTGGACTGGATGCTTCCTGCAACAGTTTATAATGCATCAGCAAAGAATAAAGAGAAATTTACAGAAAAGAACATGATTTAACAAATTTATCTAACCTTTGCAGAATCAAGGGGAATAATGCGAAAACCAGAAGGTAGAAGTGGTGCATCATCAGCAAAGGATGCATCAATGGGAGCAAATATAAGCTCGGCACAGGTCCCAACAGCATTCTCATCCATCCCACTACAGAGCTGTCAAAACAGTAGCAACAGGAAAACTGAGCTATAGAAGCAAGAACAAAAATGATATATAAAAAGCAACAGATGACATGCTAGGCAAAATATAATGATAAGCAAGGAGTAATTACCCAGCCAAAACAACTTAATTTCACATTCATAATGCATGATATTCACCAGAAAAATTAGCTAATCTAAATTAATCAAGGATACACAGTAATGTACCATTTTCCAAAGCATCTAAAAGTTTACCCATAGCGTCCCATCTACCATCTTGACCTCTTATTTATCTTGCAAGAGAGATCAAAAATGCTGCTCATGCCATTCTACAACCTAGCCTGCTAAAGCCAAAATTGCCAACCTAACTTCACCCCCACCCCCAACCCCATGAGGAAAAAAAAAAAGGCTACAAGGGTATGGTTGCCGACAACATGTCAAGCCCAGAAAGGATTTCAAGCTGCAAGCAGCACTACTAAAGGAAACAGTGTATAACAATACTTACTTGCAAGAGAAACATGTCTCTAGGCATTATTGGATCCTCGGGAGAATGGCCAGCACCTTCCAATTTAATGACCTCCAAGAACTAATAAACACAGAATTTTATCAAACAAACAGAAAAAGAAAAAGAAAGAAAGAAAAGAAAAAGAATAAAGGAAACAGCATGCTTAATTACATGACACAATAAAGCTACAGAATATTATTAACACACTTACCTCTTCATGTTCAATAGTATGAGCCAGTGGAAGTATGACTTGGCCTCCAAAACTACCAATTCGAGTCCCAGGTAAGGTACAAGGGCCAACTTTAATAGCAGCAGCTGAGTACGCATCAATATTGTTGTCTGCCCATTCCGACCTATGCTCCCGCAAAAATCTAAGAAGTATTGCAGGAGGAACATTCTGAAGTAGGAAAAGCCCAAGGCACAAGAGAGAAAAATTATAAAATGTTGTCTACTGTGAGGTAAACAGCAACAATATTTGCAAGTATGATTCCATCAGGCATAGTTTCAAATTAAGACACCAAGTCTTCCACCGTATTTAATGCTAAATAGCCTTGTAATGAAATTTTGGCATCCTAACCTGTAAAAGCATTGATGCCTTGGCACATAATACTGCATTGCTGACAGCTGGAAATCCATTACTAAAGGAGAGATTTAAACCCATTAACTTCTCCGGAGATGAATTTACAAGGATAGTCACATCATCCATGCCATCGTTTCCCATCATTGACCACCCCTCATCAGTAAACCCATTAAGAGCCTCATTAAAACCCCTGCCATAAGCACGTAATAAGATATTCTTTTCAATGAAAGGTAACAATTATCAGACTGAATTAGAGACTAAAATAGCAGGAGATACAACCTGCTTAACCTCTGGCTCAATGCTCGCAAGGCTGCAGGTCGTCTGCCCCAGTTTGTTACGTTAGACTGAGAAGCCTCTTGTGCTATCTGCCTTAGCTGGCGCAGAGCCTATATGAAGATGCAAAAGACATCATTACAAATTAGATTATGTAATGCTTGATAATTTACAGCAGCTATAAAGCATATAGGCCCCTCCGATTGTTTCAGATCTCAGGATACAATGAATTTGCGTTGTCAAAATGATGAAAACAAATGGACTGGTAATCTTACCGCCATCGTTGTTTTTTGAGCAAGTACTGTTGATGATTCATACAGTGGCCGCAAAACCTCAGGCACACTCCATGGCTAGTTTACAAAATGAATACTCAAATTAATATTTATTCTGGTCAATTACAAACTTCAAATTTCACAGCAAACAAAGTGAAATAAGAAGGATGCAAATGACAGCCAACCTCTAAATCCATATGATCAACTATGTGTATAATTGAACCGCCCCCTTCACAAGGTCTTATCAGGTACCCGCTTGGTAGCATTTCCGCTCTGACAAAATGCTGTACTGGTGGCATGCTCGGGCCATTTTGAGTATTTTTAAGTGATCTTTCACAGATCTAAATTATGCATCAGAGCAAAAAATGGACAAAACATTATTTATATAAATGGTAAAAGTGAATAATTACATATTCAAACAATTGGGGAACATACCACAAGGCTGCCATCTTCTAAAACAGAAGTGTAGCGCAGCAACCAAAAGTCACGAGCAGGTGCCAATGTGGTTGGAGCATAGAGCTACAATATAAAAAAAAATAGTATTAAACAATTCCATCACAGAATCTCAAACAGACAGCAGTATAAAATGTGCACTTACCTGCATGTATAGCAGCTCAATGGTTCCACCGTTGGCAGTAGGCAGCACATTCAGCACATCCACAGCTCGGCAATCACGGAACCATGATGGCCGATCCTTGAGAATTTCTGCGACCTGAAAAGATCATATTATAAGGTTATTAGCTCAAAGCCTGAAACTAGGAGAATGATAGAGAAGGAAACAAACAAATTGCACTTACTCTTGTAGGTTCTAGACCCACTAGGCCGCAGGCTCGTGCTGCCACGCCAGTGCAACCATGAGAAATAGCAATGATTCCAATGGAATCCGGACCAGGCTGCACGAAACAAAATATGCTTCGTAATGAGAAAATAAATTAGTAAAAAAGATGCTTTCAATTAAACTACGGTAGTGTATTCAAAATTTACAAAGTTAAGAACAAGGACAAATTATTTAATTGTGCCAGCATATTCAAAACTTCATATTAAAAGGACAATAACTCAAAATAAACGTTGTGGTGTTCAGGAGTCTAAAAGCATCAATTCCTATACTATTAGCATTCAAGATAATAAGTTCAGTTCAGCCTTTTGTATTTCATTAGTTTCTCCCTTGGATAAAGTTATGTTAACATTAATTTAAAAGAAGAAATGGGAGTACAAAAGTTTGAAACTTTTTTTGAAGGACAAGATTTGTTTATTAATAAAATATTTCTAAAAGAAAAAGAAAAGTATAAAAGGTACCTTCATTCCAGGCATTTGGACCCACTCCACAGCAGTTCCAGTGGCCTTTGAAAGAAACTCTGTTAAAGTCTCTTCTGCAATGGACAAAAGTCTGGAAAAAAATACAAAGCATGAAATTCAATATTCCTTACACACACACCAAAGTGGTCACAAAGCTCGATAACAGAAAAGGACCCAACAACCGTATCCCCACTAACCCTGCAGGACTCGCATCCCTTGGTTGATGCTGAGGTGTCAAGTGGTGTTGACCGCTTGTTACTACTGAATCACAACTTGTATCTTTGGTTGCAAGCGTTGTCTATAAGAGAAAACAACCACTCTATCTCAATTCATATACTTTAACAATAATTTAATATATTAAAAAAAAGAATGCATGTACAACCTCTTGATTCCTGACAAAATTAAGAAAGAAGAGAAATTAAGTACTTGAGTCTCAGTAGGAATGAGGAGAAATAAGCAATCTTTGCAAAGTTGCTTTATGTTTTATTTTTCTTTAAACAACAAAATTTCCCACAACCAGTTAGCAGATGTAAAAATAAAGACTTAATTCTTACATTCTGTGTATGTTGGCGAAAGTAGCCATTTTCATACACCAGCTGTGACACTTGCTTCTGCAACCTATCATTTTCCTCCATGAGAAGCTTATTCATTGCAGTCAGCTTCCTGTTCACCGCTTGGAGGCGTGATGCCTCTTTCCTCTGCTTCTCTCTACATCTGAAAAATCATATGAAACAAAACACATTATATTAACTAATTTGCAAGAGATTGTAATGAGAAAATGATTGGAAAGATCACACTGCTCAAGAAAGACCAAGTATTGAAAGAATCTTATCTTTCTAATTTATATTCCTCTAGGAATTAAGTTTTCACACAAACCAAAAACAAATGTAAGTAGTAATTAACAAAGTGTCAAATCCAAAGTCTTGAGTTATATGATTTCTCTGAAACAGTTTTTAAACTATTTAATTGAAGGAACAGCCTAAGCCTAATAAACAAAACGAAAATGATATTCCATTTTTTGAGAAACTAAAAGTATTTACCTTCTATTTTGGAACCAAACTTTAATTTGTTTTGGTTCAATGTTAGAGAGAATTGGGCACTCCCTGATGAACTGTTGACGGCGAATAGAGCTGGGTTTAGGGCACTCATGATAGAGCCTCTCAAGGGCTTCGACCTGCTCAGGTGTGTAACGGACATATTTTCCATTGTCCAAGTTTGCGGGTTGCTTACCATCCTTGCAGGACATTGCCATCTTTTCAAATTCAATATCACCAAGAAAACAGAATCTTCACAAACACCCAGCAACAAATGCAACCCAAAAAAACCCAAAATGCGGCTCTTTAGTTCTTTTCCTTCCTCAAATCTAACTTGAGACCTAACACATATTCTTGGCCACAAAGAACCAAACAAGAACCAAGTAGCTTCCTTTCCTTAATCGCACTTGAACACTTTAAAAAGCTTTAGAACCCAGATAGAAAAGAGACTTTAATTTGCTAAACTGAACCCCAAATCTACAAATATTACAAGATGCTAGAAACCTAAAACAAAACCAAAGTGGCTTCCTTCAATCACACAGATTAGAACACTTTCCTGGAACTTAAGTTAAAATTGCCCATAATGGACATCTAAAGCAAACCCATGTAATTTACCCGCTTTAAAAATCACAACCTCAAGAAATACAAACCTTGTAGCACTTGAAAGGACTTTAAAAATGGACACAACTTGTTAATTGAATTTCTCTCTTAACTTTTATATTTCTTTAATGTAAAGAGCCAAGATAGAGATAAAGGCAAAAGAGACAGCGATATCCAGATTGGAGACATCGTTATCCTCGTTTTGTCTATTATTAGACAACTCCCCCAAACACAAGAAAAGCATAAAAATTAAACCTTTCGAGATCAGAGCTCAGCACCCACCAAACTATATCTAATTTCACCCAATACTAAGAAGATAAAATAAAACAATATCCAGAAAGACGTTTCACTTGATTTAGCAAAATTGAATCTTTAAGCAATCAAGAGATCCAGAGAACAAGCCAGAAAAACGGTACCGTATTGCTGATCCAAGCCCCAAAAACAATCGTTCCCAGCCGCTGAAACATTTTACTAAAGACTATTCATATCAACAAGAACAAGAAAAGAGAACAAGGGAAATCAAAATAGAAAGGAAAGCGTTTCTGTTTTTGAGTAAAGTTTGAGGCTTTAGTTGGCTACATGTGAAGGATTAGAAACCCAAAAAAGACCCCCTTCCCCCCACAAAAGAAGAACCAAAAAAAAAAAAGAAAAAAGAAAAAGAAAAAGGCAAAGTGGGTTTTTTGAAAATTTTGAGAGAAGAGCAAACAGCAATAAAAAGAAGAAGAAGCAGAATTAGAAATTTTTAAGTGGTTGAAGATTAGAGAAGGAAAAAAAGTAAAGGTAAAAAATTAAGAATAGTTGAAGTAAAGTAGTTTTGGTTTAGCTTTAGTTGGTTACTTCTTTTTGGTTTTGGTTGTTTTTGAGGTTTTTGCTGTGTTGTGTGTTTTTGTGTGTAGTTTTTTCATTGGCTCGTCGCTTTCGGCTACAGACATAGAGAGAGAATGTGTTTCTCTCTCTCTCTCTCTCTCTCCCCACTGTGTAGGGAAATGGAAGCAGTTGTTTTTTTCTTTTTCTTTAAACTTTTCAATGGTTTTTCGAATTGTAATGACAGAAATGCCATTTTTGTGGATAAAATGTCATGTTAGAGTGGTTAAGCCTTTTTACCATGACTGTGACTTCTACTGGTTACTTGCTATTCAACAGTGTCAAATGTTTTTATTGCTCGTCCTTGCCACCTTTTAATCCCCCTCCAATTGTTTGAATTTGGTTTTAATTAGTTTTACCCTAATGTTATTTTCACAGAGAAAAATAAAATAAGAAGGAAAATAAGTTGTAAACATTTGAATTCTTTCGTCACTAAATAGATATTTTTATGAGAAATTTATTTAATATTTAGACTTTTATTAGTTATTATTTTAAAAATGAAAACCTTAATATCATTTTTATTTAAAAAGTATTTTATATTGATTTTAATTTAGAGATTAATAAAAAATCAATGTCAAATTCAAAAAATAATATGAATAAAATGATAATAATTTTATGTATTTTAAAATAATAAAGAAAAAGATGAATGGAGAAATCATGAAAATTTAATTTCTCTTTAAAATATTTTAAAAGAGGCAAATGAGATAATAAGGAGAGATTAAAACGTGTAGTATTTATTTAATTACATAGTTATTTTATCAAATTGTGTATTAATTAGTATTAGAAATGAAAAAAATCATAAATTCATAATATGATAGTCTGATAAAATATTTATTTATTTATTTATTTATTAACTATTTTATCAATCTAACTGTCAAGTCCGTTGAAATGTTATCTATCTGGAATCGGCCAGACCGTTAATTTTTTATTTTTCTTGAAAACACGGGTAAGAAACACAGGGCAAACTTTTTTGTTAAGAGTAAATAAGATTTTGAGTGAGGGACAAGATGGTAAATGAGGAGCGAGTAAGAATAGGGCGTGTAGAAGAAAGAGAAGAAAAAGCGGGAACAGGGAACTTATAAAAATACCAAAGGCATGGAGAGAGAGAGAGGATTGCGTGGGACACAGAGGACACCATGATGAGTTTTATTGCATGCGTCTCGATTTTAAAGCTGAATCCAAAAATATAAATTATTAATTAAAAAACCAATCCATATCCTTTTTTATTATAACGACCCAATAAATAAATTGCAACGTCATTATCATGGGCAGACAGACAGAGGTTCCTGCCAGAAAATACGTATAATTGTAAAGATCTCTACTGTACATTACAACATCCCCATTCACATACTCACCAAACTTTACATCGCAAATCTGCATGCTAGGATGTTTTTTATTTCATCATAAATTTATTTTTAACTCTTTGAATTTTCTTTTTCTATTTTTATTTAAATAAAAATCCTAATTAAAATAAAAATTTATAATATATATATATATATATATATATATTTCTTAATAAAATTAAGAATGTAAAAATAAAATAAATTAAAACTCTAAAGATAATATATATAAATGAAATGAAATGACATGACTTTGACATGTGGAAATAATTGCAATATATTATATAGTTTATAGTGGTATACTATATATTATTCTTCTGAGAATTGGTTATTTTAATATAGTAGGAAAAAAGGCTGAGATGTTAGCTGAACCTTGTTGTTTGATGCGTGTTTCTCTCTCACTCGTTTTCATTTTTATTTTAGAGAAGAAGATAATAAAGTTATTGATTTCGTTCTCTTCTCTTCTCTCTTCAGTCAATAACGGCTGATATGTTTTATTTTATTAATAAAAATAAAATAATATATTTTTTATTTTATATTGGTTAAAATTTTAATCATTTCAAATTCAATTGAAATTGTCATTTCAACTGAGATTAATAAAATAAATTAAAATAAAATAATTTTATAAAAAAAATATATCATTAAATTGAATTAAATAGTTGAATAACACTTAATCCTAACACAATAAAATCTATTTTATCTCTACTAATAAAAATAAATTGAAATCTAAATCTTCAAATAAACATCTCTCTCGTTATCTTTATCTATCAATTTATATTGCACTCTACAATTTAACTTTTTTTTTATTAATATATTTTTTTGTTATCTAATTTATATTATTTAATAATAACAACTTAAACCTTATTTAATTTGATTTTTATAATTTTGTCCCATAAAATAATAATTTATTATTTAGTCGGTGATGTTATAAAAATATATTTTATTTTTATAATTTTACAATAATAAAAACTTATATATATTTATACTTTGTGCTTTTCAATATATTATTTAATTAAATTATAAATAATAATTTTATAATGTTGTATTTTAATAATTTAAATTAAAATATATATATAATCCAAATTTAAAATAGAACGCCAAAATATTTCGGTATCGAAATATTTCGTTATAAGGACAAATATTGAATGGCGACTGTAATGAAATTCATAATTTTAATAGAGGATATGTCCAACATAAATAATAATAATAATTTACTATTTCTCTTCTTCTTTTTCTATTTTATTTTCTTATATTTGGAATTTCGTATTAGATGAAGAGGCATTGAAGCCTGCTGGCACCCGTACGGACAAACAAATTGTGCTGCAATTGTATTCAGGTTGAGTGAATAAATACATATAGCATATTTATTTCAAAACTATATACATACTCTAATAAGTTGCCCGTATTAGTAATAGTTAGTATGAACAATATTTTCCAGTCGAATCGAATAGAAATATTGTTAGAATATATAGTAGTGTAATTCAACTCAACTTTATTACTTATTAAGTAAGCTTTTTACAGTTTGAAACTCATTCAACTCAAATTATTTATAAATATAATACTATATAAAGACTGCAATAAAAAATAAATTAGACTTTGTAAGTTCTATCCTTATAGAGTCTATTGAGTCGCTTTGAGTATTTTAATAAAACGAAAATAAATATAAAAGATTAATTGAAAAAAAGGTTAAAATATTGTTAGATACTATTTTTATCAAATAATGATTGTTATTATTATTCTGATTATTTTATTTATTTAATGTAATATTTGATTAAATTTTTTATATCAATTTTTAAGAATAGAAAATTCAATTCAAATTTTGTGAATTTAAAGTATTTATAATTAAACAACAACAATCTCATGACACATGAGCAACCACTAATTTCTCTAAAAATGAACAACTTTCTCTGTGCAATATTTTATGTGGGTCTGCAGTAGGCTATAATCCTACAAAGCTCTACCTATACAGAGAATTATGTATTAACATTTTGAGAGATTTGATGCATTAGATTGTTTAGTTCAATCTTTCCTTTCATCATATTAAATTTACTTTCAGTTTTAGCGTAGTGAAAAACTATATTCATAAAAAAGATACAAATTTAATTGTTAAATTTATTATTAAAAATTAACACCTTTATGCGATAATTTAAAATAGTTTTTACTATAAATATCTATTTTAAATAAAAGCTTAAATATTTTAGAAAAACCCCAATTTATATTAATAATTAATATTTTTTGAAAATACTTTTTTATATGAAAATATATATTGTATAGATCTATTTATAAACAAAGCTATTTACAGTAGCTATGTTAATTTCTAATTTTCAAAGTATATTATCTTAATAATGTAAAATGAACAATTATAGCAAATTGATATTCATATTATATTGCTCTTAAAATATTTGAGGTTTGTTAGGATTATATAGTGATAAAAAAAAATTTAAAAAGTAGAACAAGTAAAATATAATTCATTACTTTTATTGGATATTTAAGGTGTGCTAAAAATTTATTAATAAATTGTACTCGACAATACTGATATTTGATAATATTTTGAAAGATCATATAGTTATTATATTTATTAATTTAATTTTTTTTTAATTTTATTGATATTAAATGGGATATTTGTTAGTAAAACTAAAATTAAGGAGAAATTTATTGTCATAAGAGAAAAAATTACATGTTTCTACTCCCGTAATAGCTGACCTAGTATAATTGTTAAATAGAAGAAATTAGTGAGGTAAAGAATAATTGATCCTTATAAAACTAATAATTAAACTTTCAATAATATTTTTGAATAAAAAGATCCAAAATTTAAATGTCAAATAAAATAAAATAAAATGTTGTAAATAATTTTCCATCTAATATGTCATATGATATCCATCCCAAAACAAATGCTAATTAAAGTTTGACATTTCATCCTCCAATCCTCCCCATTGCATCAACTAAAGGCAAGGTAGGCATTCATATCAGTACCCATCCCAACTAAAATGTTGTCAAAGACACACTTCTGCCCATTTCCTCTTTAAAATAAAATAAATATATCAAATTTTAGTATATATATATATATATCACAATAAATAAAAAAGCGTTTCTATTTTGATATCAAACGAGTGTTGCAGACTCTATTATTTAAAAATAATAAATATATATTAATTATTTAGTATATAAATATATACATAGACCAAATTTTGACAAAAATTTCCCACCAAACAGGCTTATAAAATTAAAACCTTTTAATTTGCAGCATTTAGTGGGAGCAAATGCTATTTTGGTATGACTGACTGATGAATAATAATTATCTTTTTTTATTGACTTTGGAGCTTCTCACTTCTCTGTGGATCACTGAGAGGATAGGATACTGCTATTATGGGATTGTTAGCAAGTAGGGTATCTTTTCCATCTCTGTCTTTACCTTCAGTTTCTATTTTGGGGTTTTTTGCTGATTTTTTATTTTATTTTTACCCACCTTCCATCTCAATTATTTATTATTCCAAAAGAAGCTCTTATTTTCTTTATTATTATCATTTTCTTTTTAAGTTTTCATTTCTGTCTTAATTCTAAGTGTGGTTTTCATTTATAGATTCTAAAATTCAATTCTATAATAAAGGAGTTTTATATTTTAGTTTTAGTGACATGGTTTTTTTTCTTCTTTCTTTTAACATTAAATTAAGAAAAATTTACAATATCATATTAACAAATCAAAACACATAAAGACTTGTGTAAATTAATGTATTTATTTTCCTCATTGCCCATCTTCAAGTTTGTGAAATTATATTCATTTTCAGGGAGAAAGAATTTTTGAAGTATAAAATTGAAAAAAGAAAAATTGTTAGGGTGGATGACATGTTGAGTATAAAACTGTGTTTGGGGAAATGATTATTAGAGTCGTCTGATCATCATTACTTGTGAAGAAGACTGTCATCCAATGTACTCAAATCTTTTTTTATTTTTATTTTTTTTTCAAATCTAGGCCTACAAATCTCCTCACTGTTAGGGGAGACGCAATCATATCCACCGTTCATTATCACTATCAATCTATAGATCATGCTCTCACCACCCATTGCAAGCTACTGCCATTAAATATAAAACACTGTATGTATGTCAGTACATAATATCTTATTTCTTTAATAGAAATAAAATATTACCATAAACCTGCTCTGGCATATTTTGTGCAATATAGATTATTCATGTTAAGTTTAGAGGAGATCGATTAAATTATTAAATATTATATGATTGGCTTGAGAATTGAAATTGAACAAACTTGTTAGATAGAGACATTAGAGGAACAAATTCTGCTGTATGCTGAGATTTACTATTGGGTTAAAAGTAAAAAAGCTTCAATTCAGTTTCATATATAAGAGAGTGCATGATGTGTTTGATTATGAGGGTTTTTTGTTTTTTTGTTTTTTTCCAATACCAAAGTAGCCAAGTAGGAGATATTCAAAGAAAAGACACAAGTTTTGCAGGCATAGACTGAATATATTGGCCAATAAGCTATAATTTTAGCATATTACTCAATAATGTTGAGCAAAACTGTTGGGGCTCTTATTTGGTGTTAATTATATGACATTGGTTCTCGGGGCACTTTGAATCATCAAATTGAGTAAGTTCAATGTAACCCATTTGATGAGAAACCTACCAATTGAATAATAATAAGTTATCATCTTGGTCGGTTACAAATGTAATGGATTGGATATTCTTTTTCCTACTTTATTTTATTTTTTTCAGTAATTTACAATACTACGATTTAGCCTGTTATAAATAGAGATAAATAGATATTCTAGCGGGTATCATAGTAGTCATTAATAATGATTTTCGACTTTAGAAAATTAAATGATAGAAATCGTCATTTATCGAGTATTTAAACATTAATTATCACATTATATTTTTTTATTGTAATGAGGGTACTTTCACTAGTAAATCCAATATATTTTATTCACATGCATCATATATTCAGTAATTGAGTTACTAATAGATTAATACAATTTCATCAATGCATCTCCTATAGCTAGTTATCTCATCAAAATTGATTACCAATAAATATTCATTTATTTGTTTTAGTTATGCAATTGTTTATGTGTTTTCAGGTGAATGTGCAAATGGAATTTTCTTAGAAGATTAGGGAATTTGCAGTGATCGTATGTAAAAGACTAATGTTGACAGGGCATTTTTAGACTTATAGAAGAAATTTATGCTGGGATTTCTAACAAGTCATTGGAGTGCAGTGAGAATAAGTAAGAACGGGTGCATAACCATTTATGTTGAAAGGGTCTAAGATTAATATTATTTGAGCTCTAATTTACAAATTAATGAGAGAATAAATTTGTTCGCTTGCTTTTATTGATTACCTATTTATGTTTAATTGTGGTCTATGAGCTTATCTTTGCATTTATAAGTCAGTTTTTGGTATATATATGGCTCATAAAATAAAGCTTTAAATTTAAAGATCAATAAAGAAACTCCTTTAGACTTGAAACTCAGTCTAAGTTAGAGAAATATCTTAGGTTTTCCTCTTTATGGTCCTATTTATTTGTAAAAGTCGTTTCGTTAACCCATCAAATAACATGAGTTTTATATGTAAATATTGTGATCAAGTATCCACATAGGATGATCAAACACAATACACAATAATTAAAACAAATTATATAGTCCCATGTACTTTTTAAAATAATTATGACATGGCACTAAATATATCTTTGGTCAAATTTATAATTTATTAAAATTATTACTTCAACTTTTAAATTTGTGAAAAGTTAGACTTATTAACTCCTGATTAATTTTTATAAATGACTAACTATGTTGAATTATTATTTTTTAAATTATTTTATCCATATATATTATTAAAAATAAGATAAATTTAATATATGTGAATGATATTAATTCTTTTATTTATTTAATAACTTATGTATATATATATATATATATATATATAATATTTATGCATTTTAATTAAAGTGTCGCAAAATATACATATCATTCAGAAAAAATAAAATAAAAGAAAAGTTGTCATGCTATACCTTGAATTTTTGTAAATAGGTGCATCAGCATGTCATAATAAAGATGTCCGTCTTCCTGGTAGAAGAAAATGGGATAGAACAAGCATGATCTGACAAAGGCCTTGGTGGGGTCCATAATGGGCTCTCGCTGACCTGGATGCTGACATGGCAAATGATATGATGATGGGATGCCACCATTTTAGTCGGCGGCAGCAAAACAATAGCAGTAGCTCCTCTATTCGATACTCTGTACTCTAAATAAATGGCTCTTCAAGCTAGACTAGCCGTAGGCTTCGGCTAAACTGTCAATTTCCTTCAAATAATTAGAGATCACAATTTACCCGCACTCTTTTTAATTTCACAACCCAATCTAAACCAGCTGCGTAGTACCGACCTACCACTAGTGGCTGCTGGGGACGATATTAAGCCATTTCGTTTTTTCCCACGTCGTAATTCATTTCAATATAAATTTTTATAAAATAGTATATCAAATATTATTTAAATTTAGATTTTATCCTTTCAATTATATTTAATAATAGTTAAGATATTAAATAAATAATAAATAAAAGTATATTTTTAGTATAAAAATATATAAAATAAATATAGTAGGCAATTCGATCTAATTTTAATTTTTTTTTTTTTCACTCTATACCTACCTCGGCCCTTAACACGGCAAGAATGAAGAAGTTTAAATCCGCCTCATTGTCACTCCTACAAGTTAGCCCCTCTACATTTAGATTTAATCAATTCAACTTAATTTTAATTTTTTGGTTGTTATGCCTCGCTACTTACTAGAATGATCATTCAGAAATTTAATCTATAAAAAATTGTATTTAATTTTTAAATTTCACATTAAATGTCAAATTATAAAAATAAACTTTTAGATGAAATTATTTAGTTTTAATATTATATAATACTAATATTTAATATAAATTATTAAATAATATTACTAAGATTGTATTATACTACTTTTATAAAATTAAATTAAAATATTATATTTTAATATTATTTAATCTAAACTTGATTCAAATCTTTAAAACTTGATTTGGTGAGAACATTGTACGATAACTTAATATTTCTAAAATTAACTAATTTGGTATGAATAAGCTTATTTCAAATATCTTTATTATAATTAATTATAAATTTTTTACAAATCCATTTGATTGTTATAGATATAATAAATTATCACAATTTACAATTATTAATTATCTTAATTGGTAACTAACTCAGTTAAATAATATCTTTTAGAGTTTGATACTTATTATAGTTGAAGGACTAAATTGAATTCTTATTATATATAAATGAAAAACTTGAATTGGTGTAAATTAGATAAGTTTGACAAGTTACTAGATAAATTAGTGATATTTTATTGTTCTTTGCTTCCAAGTTTAGGGGCCAAGTTAGATCCTTTATCCAGTAGACTTATATAGCAAAATTTCTGTCAGCTCGTTGGACCTAGAGCTCATTTATCGAAAGCCCACACTTACTCAAGAGCCTAATGGTAGAAAGGGGCCCAAAACCCAACTTACATTAGGCTAAATCAGAATATAGCTAGAAGCCCATCATAGAATTTTAGGCCCATATACAACCAACCTATCAAAGAAAGAAGAGACCTCAAGTTCTGACAAGTGATACCGTATTTACGGACAGATCTCTGTTTACTTTTGGAATTCAGACTAGAAAAACTAGAAAGTGCAGTATAAGTTGGCTCCCAAAGGGTGTTAATAAAATCTTGAAACCTCCAACCCTTGTTTGTGAAGGCGGTAAAATCTTTAGAGATATTTAAATTTTTTTCAAAATCTTTCAAATTTAATTCATCAAATTAGCGAGTTGAGGGGATTTTAGTTTTAAAAACTGCATTTTAATTCCTAAAACCTTCATTTATTATGTATTATTTCCAAATAAAATAAAATTCAAAATATTATTTTACCTTCTAAAATTATCACTCAATTCATTTTATAAAATCTTACCTTACACTAGGCTCATTTTGACCGAATATAGCGTGAGAAGTTGCGGCAGTGCATAATGAGCAAACAATAAAAGAATACTCTAGCAAATCTACGGAAGGCAATCTTAGGTTCCTGATGTGTACGGTCAATGGCTGCTCAGAAAATGGCCTGCAAGACAAGAAATTGAACGAAAGGATGTTAAAGTTAGAATAATGCCTGTGGTATGTGTTATGAAGTTGTGGGAAATGGACAACTTCTCTTGAGATTGTTCCTTCATTCTATTACATATAGTGCCAAAATGAGGGACACTTCTATTATGCTAAGGTAACTGCCCTCACATCATTATATGCTACCCTTTAGTATAAAAAGTTGCCATTATTGCCAAGTAACCGCTAATCTGTTTTTTCTTAATTTATTATTTAAAATTACTTTAATAATTTTAATACATATATCTGAATTTTAAATTTGAAATATTATTTGAATGAAAAAGGACTCATGTCATATTATGAATACATTCTTAAATGGTAACCATTAATCATTGATTCGTAAAAATTTTATCTTTTTACATTTAAATCCAACTTTGCTCCAGATTCAAATTTGATCACCCGATTCAATAGCTCGGAAGCAAATTTAAATTATTCTTATCTCTAGGTTTTTTCTTAATATATGAAGTTCCTCCATAAAATTCAGTCCTTTTTCTTTACAGCATCAACGGCTATCTTACTTAATTTTTCTTTGTCCCATTTTATTATTTCCAATAGCAATTTAGGTAAGTTTGATTGATCTGTTAAAGTAAAATCAAAACTGCAGAATTATTTAAATCCCTTCAGAAATTGCAAAATAATCTAATTAAGAAGTGTAATAGTGTATTGACATTGAAGTTTTACGTGCTGCCGCAATGTTTTTATTCTTCTTCTTTTGCAGAAGGGCCAGCAGCAAATCTATAAAGCAAAAACATAGTTATTCAGAGAATTTTCCATTTCTAATATTTTTCTGCAATAAGTTGTGGTTTTACTGGTTGGAGTCTGGAGCACAATTATGCAACAAGTGTAGAGAGAAACATCAATCATGAGTAAAAGCTCCATCAGCAGTTGGAGAGCACGTGACTTCTCCCTATTTATGTACTTGGGGCAATGCAGCCAGTTAGTTGTATCTTAGCGGATGTCAATGTCTCCAAGTCCTTACTACTTAGTATTGTGTTTGTGACCACTTTCATTGAATCTTTTTATGTCTACTAATTTGTACATGACACTATTTTCTTTGTCCTTTTTAATCTTTACAGTTAATTAGTATAACTTTATAACATCCTTAATTAGATATGTTGATGGATTTAAATATCCTTTTACATGAGCTTGAATTTGGAAATATTCTATTATTTTCTAAATGAATTTAACGAAATTATCTTTTAAAGTCTATCTAATATATAAATTTTTTTAGTTAGAGTCGGATTTATATGAATTTTTAATTTCAATAATCGAATTAGCCAAACTCGAATCAAAATTTTGAAAAATCCAAACCCGGCTAAAAAACTCTGCATGGGTTTTTAACAAATCTAGCCTATCTTGTGTATGAAGACCATTTCTAGCCAATAAGCACCTCTGGAGATTGAGCCAGCTTGCTTCCATAATTGTTGTATATAAGTTTTGCTGGTATTATGATTTTTTTTTTTTTTTTTTGGGGGGGGGGGGGGTGTGTTGGTTACTAGCACCAACGCAGCATGGGACAAAAGGGTAAATTTACAGCTTGAACTTATATCTTATATTCTATTTTAAACTTTTTTAGTAAATAGTTTTATAAACTTATATCTAAGTACAATCTAAATTTTTTCAAAACAGTGAAAGACCATTAAATTTTTAGATTTAATTGAATTATAAAAATTAAAAATAACATTCATTTTGTTAATAACTTTTAAATTTTAAATTTTATTAAAAATGCTCTTATATAATGCATTGTTAGATATTGTATTAGTAAATTAATAAAATAATTTTTTTAGAAATTTTTATAATTCAGTTAAAATCTAAAAGTTTAATATTATTTTACTTTTAGAAAGTTTAAATTGTGTATATTTGACATTTGGACACAAGATTAGAGAGTTATTTGTTAAAAAATTTAAGTTGAATGTATTTGACCTTAGACATAAATTTAAGGAGCTATTTGCTGAAAAGTTTAAATTAAATATATTTGACTTTTGGAGAAAAATTAAGGGGATAATTAACTCTTTATCCTACTCTATGTTAGGCTTTTATGTTTAAGGTTGATTAAAGATTTTTTAATATATTATATAAGATTTATTTATAAATTTCTAATTATATTTATTACACCTTACATAGTAAAATATAATATAATATTAGTTAATTTGTATGTAAATTATAATAATTTCTAACAGTAAAATAATTAATAGAAGTGTATATATTAAATATTTTCTATTAGTATTATTTATATCTCAAACATAAATATCATAATTAGTCTAATATATCTAAAATTGACACTTGGTAATATAAATTTTTTAAGGCAACATAATATGTTCATAAATGAATTTTATATTAAAATTATAAGAATATCGTAAAATACTTAAAGTTGAAATTAAATATTTTTTGCAAAATATACTACCGAAAGATTGCATTAGGAGACAAAAAGAAGAAGAAGAAGAAGGTTAATGAAAACCTACTAATCTATTTACTAACTTATAAATTCCTATGAAATTGAAATAAATAATATGAAAATTTATAAAATATAAAAAAATAAAAATCATACTTAAACTCTTTGAAAATATAAAATATACATCAGCACTACAAATAATTACTCACAAGTAATTAATCTAGCATGAAAAGATAAAACAGAAACCAAAAATAAAAGTGAATGCATATAATCATATAGTAAATTAGAGAAACATTAATGCAGTTGAATTAAAATTTAGATGACTGTAGTACCTTCTTGTTTAAATGGAGTTTCACCTTTTTTTTTTCTTTAAGGATGTTCACAAGTGGAGATATATATATATATATGATAATAATAATAAATAATAAGAATAATAATAATATAAAAATGTATATATTATCCATTTGGATATTTTGTTACAATTAATAAACGAGAAAAGGGAGAGTAAATTACTGAAAAATAAAAAATAAAAGCTATCATTAATGAAGTTTTTAGATTAAAATGAGTAAAAACAAGAATGAATAATTAATTAATTTATAAAGGAAATCAGAAAAAAAAACATAAAACTTATAGATGAATAAAAACTAGTAAATGAAGAAAAATGAAAAAAAAAGGATAATTAACTTATAAAGCAGAGTTTTTTTTTACCATGATATATATATATATATATATATATATATATAATGGAAAACAAAATACAAAAGCAAAGGAAATAAAAATAATAACATAAAAATTGCTTCCATAACTTAAAATTTTAAAATTTATTATTATTACAATTGTGGATTAAAGAAAAAAATATTTATTTTATAATTTAATACTTTTAAAATAAATTTAATAAATATTAATATTTAGTAATTCGACATGGTAATTTTAATTAAAGCATTGCTTTTACTTCAGCGTTCTAATATATAATATATTTTGGATTGTTATTTAGTGCTTTACAAGTTACCAAGTATAATACTTAGGTGTAATTATTTAAGTTGATTGACTTTGGTAATTAATTTGTAACTTTTTTATATAATGTTTTCTATTAAAAACTAAAATGATTAATAAAAATATCATATTATTTCCTTTCTTTTAAGAAAAAAAAAGCGTCCAGCATAGTGTCTGTGTGGGTAAGAATTTTCCACGAATGGCTGTCAAGATTTAATTGAGGTGAGTCGATTGTATTGATTCAAGCAATTGTTCACCCTCACCTCTCTCAAGCTTACAATATCTAAATACACTAGATCATACCCACTTATAATGATTGCGCCAATTATTTATTTAATAAATAAATAAATAAATATTTAAACAACCCTAACTATCCATGAGCCCATGGGTTGCTATAGTACACACACTTTGTGCTCTCCTCTTTTTTATTTTATTTTATTTTAATGTTTCCACCTCCACACACTCCCCTTTATAAACCCTCCCACCTCTCTTCTCTTCTTCTCATCCCCAAACAAGTCTCCTCTTCTCTCTTTCGCTCTCAATAGAAATGCAAAAACATCACAAAGAAATATTATCTCTCTTCGTGTATATGAAATCACAGAAAATGGAGCAAAGTAATCTACCAGTCATGGCAAAAAGATTATGGGAAACTGTACGTGTTATTTTCTTCATGCTAAGGAAAGGCATATCCACAAAGAGAAAACTTCTTGTTGATCTTAACATGATGCTTAAACGTGGCAACAAGATTGCATCTAAAGCTATTGGCAACCTCATGTTCCACCACCACGACAACCACTGCCACCACCACTCCCATGACCTCTCATTCTCCGCTCCACCACATGAGTACGAGTTCAGCTGCAGTAACACCCCGATGTACACACTTCCTTTCCATGCCAACAAGCGCCGACACCATCACAACAACCACCACCAGTATAACAACTTCTTTTCTTGTGCATTTAACGCTCCGCCTACCCTTGACGATGATGTTACAACCATGAATGCGGTGAAGCTTGCTCTGGAGATGTTAAATAATAACAACAATGAGACTGCGGTGGAGGCACCGTCCCCTATGTTGCCAGGGTTCGGTCGGAGTCCAATGGTAAGGCAGTTGAGGATAACAGACTCGCCGTTTCCATTGAGAGATGACGACTATGATAATGGAATTGTGGACAAGAAAGCTGAAGAGTTTATAGAGAAGTTTTATAAGGAACTAAGGCAGCAGCAAAAGGAAACGATATATGATCGTCGCTAAATTAGAGTGTCATTATATATAATTAAGGTTTGTTTGGGTACGTACTACTAATTGTTTGTTGTTTGTCGCTGTTGTGGACAAAACAATTTGCATAAAGAGTCCATTATATAAGGATTTTCAGTTTTTGTTATGTTACTTATTGAAGAAGAAGGATAGAATTAAGCCAAAAAAAATATATAAATGAGGTGTATATTACGGAGAATTATAAGTTGAGCCTTCTGTTATATATATATATTTTCTCTTTATTTTACAATTAAGAGGTCCAAACCAAGCATAATATATATAGGTTTAATTTCATCTTCTTCTAATTAATTGATTTTGATGAATCGGGTTTCAACTTGAGAGTTCTCAATTTTAAGAAGGATTTCAATCTTAATTAAATTTTATTTAATTAGTATTCTAGTTTCAATCTATAGGTTCAAAGAAAAAACATTAGATTCTTAAGATATTCATTTGGAACAAATATGGACTGATTAGTTCAACTTTTTAAGATATTTAACTTTACTTTCTTTCTTTTTTTAAATTGTTGCTTATATAGCTTATGTTTTTGAGTACTAATTTGATTAGAAATGAGGCTTTCTTTTGCAAGACATTGAGTGTGTCATGGAAATCAGAGAAAGGCAAGGAGAGCTATTGCTATGCATAAATTACATTGATTAATTTTCTTTATGGAATTAAGCAGCTTTTTTTACAGCCTTTGCTTTGGGCCATCGACTCCACTTATTTGTCCTCATGCGATCCACTAAGTTAAAAGTAACACTATTAGCTGGCCCCTCTACTAAATACAATCAACTTTTTTCAATCTTTTCCTTCTTTTTCTTTGCATTGGTTTCCCTACTTTGAATTTTACAAGAAACTTCCCTTTGTGTTAGGTCTTCAATTGTTTTCTTTTTCTTGGTCACATCTTCAATGGGTTCTTTGGATATTTAATGTAGTACTCTCTGGCTGTTGCGTTGAACAACCATATTCCAGTTCAGAGCACTATTAATTATACCAATGTTAGAATTACATTTACTTAATTTTCAAATACCAATATACTTAAGATATCTGTATTACTCATCCAACAATTGAAATCAATATAGGAAGTATCCAAGACATTCTCTTCGTCATAAAGGGTATAATCATTTTAAATAGTATATCAGTTGAGCCATTTTCGATAATTTATGAGATAAAGAGCTTAGTTGAGTCCTTTTCGATAATACACGAGAAAAAGAGCTCAATCTTTTATGCTGTCATTTTGAAAATAATAATATAAATACTTACTTAATTTTATTTTGATTACAAAATTTTAATTTATTTATTTTAATTATTTAATTTTATTTCTTATGAAAATTTAGTGATTTTGTCGATTAAAATTTGTCATATCACTTTTTTCTTTTAATTATTCTTTTCTGATTGATTATTTTTGACACATGTCAATCTTTCACTAAACTTAAATGCAATTAAAATTAGATAAGTAAAATAAATTAAAATAAAATTTAATCAGCAACACAAAATCCAATTCAAAATTGTGTGAGCATTTGTTTTATTATCCCTTTCATTTTTCTTTGGATGTATAGCATTGAATTATTAGTCGATATCTGTCTTTGACAAATTATTCTTCCGGGCAAAAAGGTATGTTTGAAGTTCTCATAGAAACAACTCAGTCCATTTTCACCAAGTTATTGCATGATTGTGTCTGTTAAGATCATTAACTATAAATTCTTCAATAATCACACTAGTGGAAGAAATATTTTCTTTTCAAATATAGACGACTTAAAATTGTCAATGATGTATATATATATAACTGTAATCTGTTGATTAGTTCCATATGCATATATAGTGAAAAAGCACTGGAATTATCAGATGTTTTTCTTGTACGTAAGAAAATGTTTAGGAATTAGTATGGTCCAACCATATTCGAGCAACAAAATAAAGCAACACCAAGTACATCGTGGTCTTTAGTTAATGTATTTTCTATTCAAAGTAAATTGTTTGCAATGGATTAATTAGTAGAGCTTGATTAAGCTAGCTAGATTGATTAGATATGTAAAGGCTTGCCCTAAGGAATGTCTTGTCTGCTTAATTAATTACTATTCAATTAATTAATCTGGCTGACTAGCAACAGCAAAATATATAAAAGCAACAATAATTCTAGCACTGGACAAGGAAGCGAACATGGATTTCAATCAGCAGAATCCGCCATTGTTTCAGCAGAGAAGATTAAAAATCCAACAAGGGTTCTTGTCGAAAGCGAAAGCAGCTGATTAATTTATTAATATCAGAAAGGAAAGAAAAACTGAAAACACAAAAACGACTTCAATAGGCTTTGACAATAACAAGTTCCATCAAACAGTAATAATAATTGGAAGAATAATTATAAAATAATTATAGTGAAAATGAGCTGGATGGTTATTACTTGCGGGCAAGATCTTAGAGTTTGATAAGAAAGATGGGGAAAATCTAACAAAAACATGCATAGAAATGGTTCCTTTTTTTTTTTAAAGAAAGAAAAAATGCAGTGTGTGGATGGAGAGTGGACACTTAAACGATCCATAAAGCCAAAAGTTTAGGTAATATGTTAGGTGAAAGTGTGAAATTAAGGCAAAATGCGAGACAGATGTCACCTTTTGAACTTACCGTTGCTTTCTTTTGCACCTGAATATTCATCAATTATGCGTAGTTTGATAATAATTAATGGTGTTTTCCTTGCTATATGAAAGTAACCCTTTTATATATAATATATACACTGTTGTATATTGCATAATTATCGTCTTCTTTGGCTGTTAACAAGAGGTTAGCACAAGTTATTAGCTCCGTCTTTGCGGGATGACAAAATTAGTTATTTATTTCGAAACTACAACTGAGTCATTAATTACTTTATTGTCAAGGAATAATTTCATTTATAATAATAATAATTGATGATTAAGCTCTTCTCTGAGGATGAGTTCTAGTGGGATTCGGGTCCTCTAAATGAAATTTCACTTCTAATGTGATACGGTTCAATTTATTATTTTCCAATAGAATTAGGTTCAATTCAAACTATTATCAAATACAAGATGTAAGTTTATTAACACTATATAAAGAGAGAGAGGTGAGTAGGTCATTCAAGACGCACTCGAGTAAACAACTAACCTTTCATTTCTCTTTAACTTTCAATTAACTTGATCGTTGAACTGAGTATTGAATATGAAATCCGATATTCTCTTTAACTTTGTTTATTGTCTACATAAAGAATAAGTGATTCAACTCAATCAGATCGACTTCTTTAGGTAGAGAATAGTAACATATTTATTGAACTTTCATTTCTCATAAATTTGTAATTTAAATTCTTATTTCTTCAAGTTAAGTATAACGTAATTAATATTGAAATTGCCAAAACTGTGAAGCATGGAATTCGAAATCAATTGTCTTTCTTTGTTTGATAATTCTTGTCGTTTATTTTGGAAGTAGTTGACAAGTTAAAAGCACCTTAACACATGAGTCTAAAGAAGCAAAAGCTCTACTAAAAGTTATTAGTATACCTCATGGGAATTACTTTTGAAGTTTGAAAGTTTGAAGGTTTTAACATATAATATATATATATAAAATCATGTTTTCATTTAAGATTATTGGTTCTCCAATTATTTTCCAGAGGTGGTAGATCCAAAATGATAGTTTTTTACCAACTTGGTGGTGCTCTACCTCATGGTCCCATTTTTGTGCTCTCTGTTCAACAATGTCAACTAAGTTTTAGACTCTTTTTTGTACTTTATTAATAAAAAAAAAAGCCTTAAGATATTTAACCCCATTAAGGAACTGAAGTCTAAAGATCTTGGCATGTGCTAATGCAATTATTGATTGCAAGTTTATTGGAGATTTGACAGCTTGCATCTATAATTTCAAGCTCATGTTATTTATACAATTAATTTGAAAAACCTAAAAGAAAACAAAGTCAGACCTAATTTGTAGAGGAAACCTCTAAACTTACAATCTATTTTCAACTCATTAAAATGTTGTTAGAATTAATCAGTATTTCATTTAATTCTGATATCGTTCTATTATAATTAGAATATATAATTAATTTAATTTAATACCCTTCTAATTCTATAAGTACTCGATGAATTATGACATTACACACACATATATATATATATATATATATATATATATATATATATATATATATATATTTATTTATTTATGAAGAAATCCATATAACTTAATACAAAATTTTGTGCAAGAGTTAAAGATAAAAAGTTAAATAAATATTTTTAATTTTATTTTATTAATATATTAAATAATGTGTTTCTAATTCATAATCTTTCATCATAATGGCTCATTACTAGGATTATCATAAGTAAATTATTTTAAGAGATAAATATTATTTTATATATTAAATTATTATTGCATCAGTATATAAATATATATATATATATATATATATATATATATAATTGATTTGTATTATTATATTTGAATATAAATTAGTTTTTATTTTATTTAGATAAGAATTTCGGAGATATTTTTAAGGAACTCACTTTTATTTTGTTTTTAGTGAATCCGCAGCACTATATCAAGCGACACGGAAGAATATTTCATTTACTTTTTTTCAATTTATTTACTATTTACTATTTATATTAAATTTCTTGTTCATTTTACTATAAATTTTAAGATTCATCTCTTTTCATATTTTTATTTATTTATGGCATTTTCTTTCTTAAAAAATGAGATTTATTTTAATCAATTGTAATAGTTTGTATTAAATGTTGCAAATAAATTTTAAATTTTATTTTGAAACTAGAGCATTGATTTTTTTTAATATTTCCTTATTTATCAGCATTTGAATTTTATTTCAATATTTTTAATTAAATAATCATTAAACCTTTATAGTATAATTAAATTATTCTAGGGAAAATAGAACAATTAGTCAATGATACAAGAAAATTAATAAAATTTAGTGTTGCCATGCAAAGAATTTAAATACTTAATAATTTTATAAGATATAAATCTTAAATGCATTTGATATCAAATTATCCATATTAAACTTGTTACATATATAACAATAGATGAGCTTTTACTATCCAGTAAAGAAATTGCACATAAAATAGTTAAATTTATTTAATAATAATAATTTATGCACATAGCGCTCAAGTAAGTTAATTACATACTAAAAAATACTTCGTATTGATATTATAATTCTTTCAAGATTATAAGGTCTTAAATTTAAATCTCAACATTAAGTCATTGAAAGTTTATTACCTTTTTATTACTTTTGATGCAATAGTAAAATATATACTTTTACGTGTCTGTTTGATTCTACCTCTTTAATTACATGAATTGATCGGGCAGTGCAAATGTGAAAATCATAGAAAATCATTTTCTTGAGATGGAAACTATATATATATACTGCAAATAAGTGAATTACACATAACCCGCAAACTCAATTAAATATATTTCTTGTACAATTTCATAAATAAAAAAATTGTCATTTTCCACACATGTTTAATTGTGTGGCTAAATTGGGTCTTGAATCTTTTTAAAAATTTTGGACAAGTGTCTAAACTAGAAAAAGAGAGATTTCCAATTTAATGTCCTTTGTACTCGGGGGAAAGAAAACACAAGGTGCTTTTGGCTTTTCCTTTGCTTTGCTTTGTTAGATTGTTCACCCAAACCATGCGCTTGGAATTGGTTTGCTTTTTAAACGTGTGGGAAACATAGCAAAAGTAGGCTTTAAGAAAAGTTCAATTTCTTTCAGGCCAAGCTTTCTCCATTTTAATTTCTTCCATTAAACATCTTTTAATTAAGGAAAAGATTATTAAAGCATCCCTTTCACCTTCAAACTATAATATATTACTCACACAAAACCATATTGATTATATGTATACCAAAAGTGCGGGCCTGGGTGTTGCCGCACTAATATATATATATATTTGGATATTAACATTAAATAGAGCTATTTTAAAAAACTTTATGTCATTAAAAATAGAAGATAAGATGTTAAATATGTTCCAAAAATAGTTTTATATATAATATCTTTCTGTAAGAAAATGTTCATTGGACATAAAACATAAACAAGTATATATTTAATATATGTTATGGTCAAATAACATTAAAGTTTCTTATAAATGCATGCATAAGTGAAATATGTTAGTATATATGGTTTCAACATTTGTTTTGCAATTAAGTAATTGGTAGACTGATCTAACTTTGTTGTACGTATTTGATTGGATATTAAAAAATTAGTCTGTGAAAACGATTTCAAGGGAGCAGTGGGTGAAAGGCTGCCATAAATAATGCTCAATAATTGAATACTTCGCTTGTACTAATAATCTCTCTCTCTCTCTCTCTTAAAATATGCCCAAGAACACATATACTTTCTGTGATCTTTTGCCTTTGGGGTCCTTTGAAATATTCTAGAGCTATTTGTTGAATCATGCAACCATTTGATTTGAGACGTGTGGAATTTCGGATGTTACTTTTTATTTTTTTCTTTATGTCAGTGTCAATTTTGGGTGTTTTATTTTTATGCTAACGTAAGATCAATCAAGGTGTTAAAAAGGGATTTTATAAATATTTACAGACATCAAATGCCTAAATGTATTTAATAGCTTCAAAACGATATCGTTTAGTATTTCAGTGAAAATATTTTTAGCGAATTATCAGATAATAATAATCTAAGCTCTCTAATCAGATACCGCATCCAATATTATAATCAAATCATTTAATTTATTGTCGAAACATATTTAGCTTCAATCCAAAAATAAATTAGTATTCAATTATCGTCTAACTATATATTTATATATATATATGAAAATAACTGTATTGTATTCATATATCTAAGTGTCATTTATAATTGCCATTGTAAAAATTTATAAAGATAATCAATTCTATTCATTGATTTTTCACGATGAAGACACTTGGCTGAGGGAATGTGTCTGCCAAATTATTGGAAGGCAAATAGAGAACAGAATTCGAAAGTAGAAAAGGGTGTATTGACTTTATAAGGTTTGATTTGATTATTTGGTTAATACCAAATTGCAAGTTAAAGTGGGAACTAAAGTTTGATGCTTTTAAGGCCAAAATGTAATGGGGGGTTTTGGTGTTTAATTACCTGTCTAAAGCTAAAAGCTTTAACACATGGAAGTCTCAAATCCGGTGCTCATCCGAACAATCGAACTAATTAATTAATTAATTAAGAGTGAACTTTTGTTGGGGACAGAGCTGACCATTCTCTCAAATCAGCTTCTCATTTATAATTGCTTTTGTTTCCTTTTTCCTTTTTTGTTTCTTCATTAGATTAATCTTAGCTCAACCTTATAAGACCAATTAAGCAAATTTGATCTAGGGCATAGAAAGATATTTTTGGGTTTATAATTTTCTTTTCTCAAAATCTACTTGTGTTTCATCGACTTGGTTTAAAAGTTATAATTATTAGTCTATTTTTCAGTTTATTTTATAGAAAATTGTCTTTATAATTCAGACTTATTATGCTACGTTGTTTTATAGATAAACCTGACCAACATTTTAGTCCATAAAATAATATTATTTGTATAACTAATTTTGTAATTTTTCTTATATATATATATATATTAAGAATCTAAGAAAAAATTATTATAAAACGAGCTATTTATCATTATAATAAGTATTAAATAGAAGCACAGTGGTATATGCAGCTAAAGCATTCTAATAGATTGGTAAATTTGAATTTTATTTTTAGATGACCTGATCAATTTGATTAGGTATTCACTATCTATTTCTATTATCAAGCTAAAATTGTGACTGCAATGCTAAAATGAATGACATTTAGCAGTTCATTTTCTTGATACATTTCTTCTTGAGATGAACAAATGAAGTATGAAATAGATTTGACTCCTTTAGTTTCTTTATTCTAAACCGGATGAGATTTAAAAAAAAAAAAAAAGAATTTTAAATATATATAACAACTATTACTTTTTTTATCCTAAAATTGAGAGCACCACCAAACATTCTCATCCGGGATATCCTTGACCATATTCCTCCAGAAATACATGAAGAATTATTTGTTAGTGAACAAAGTATATTTATGAATTGGATAATTCCCTCTTTTCATTTGGATGAGAAAGTGCAATTCTTTTTTTTTTTTTTTTTCTGTTTTTGTTAGAATTCTTTGTCCTCCTTTTTCTGTGTGGATAATTTCATGTGCCACAACTTATAATGCTTATAATTATTGGACAAAGATTCCCAAAAACATAGGAAGTACAATAATTAAGACTTTTAGAATGGATAATATTGCTCCAAACATGTCACTTTAGCCTATGCTTAGGATGGTTGATTAGCAAGTGGGAAACACAATACTTTTAACAAAAATTAATCAATTCTAGTATATTAAATTTTATTAATTCAAGGTTTAATAATTAAAATTAGAACCCCAACTATAGGAGAAGATCATATTGCAAATATATATAATTTTTGAAACCATTATATATCTTTATGCATGCTGCCATATCAAGAAAAGAATGCACCATTAATGAAATTTTCTAAAATATTTTTTTTTCTCAATCTCATCCCCTGCATTTGAAGAATAATATGTAAACTTTGTGAAATTGGATGAATTTCCTTTCCTTTTGCCTAATAAATCATCAACAAATTCATGCCACAATATATGTATATAAGTTGTTTGCTAAAAGCAATAACAATAAAGTTGGTGTATTATTTTTGGCCACTCAAGAGTACAGTTGTTTACTTGTAATAATTAAAGCTTGAACAAATACAACTCTCTTAGATATTGTGCTTATCCAAATGCACTATATTAGCAATAAAAGAATTTTAGGTCACCAAAGAATTCTGTCTTAGTTAGAGGTGGCTTTATATCTCTAACTTATTAGCTTGAGAATCTAACCTAAATCCAACATAAATAAAGTAAATTTGAGAAACAAAAATTATTGTTTAGTTGTCTTTCTTTCTTCAGTATTTTGTTACTTCTTTACAGAATATATTTAATTAAAACATATTGCATTGCTACACAATAATATATGTTGATTGTTTATAGATAATTGGTCCTCCACTATGTACTTAATGCTTAATTAAAAAAGGTGGGCTCCATAAAATTAAATAATCTTGGTATCCAATTTTCTTTTTGGGTCAGTAGCATTTTGATCTTATCCATTTTGGACAGGACATTTTCTCAGACATTTGGGTTACCTGCATGTTAAGGATGTTTAGCAAATAGGAAGCAAGATTGTCAAGCCAACACTCTGAAACTTTCAAGTTTATGCACTAAAAAAGAATAACATTATATTACTAATCACTGAAACATTCGAGTCTTGTAGAAGTTGTTCAGGAGTTGTACGCCTGCATGCATCTATTGTTATTATTTATTAGTCTCTTTTATATCCTTTTTTTTTTTCTCTGAAAATGTGTGAGGGTGTCTTTTCTTATTCAGAAATATGTGTGTTTTAATTCATACAAATGAGTAAAGATTATTTTTTTTTATAAAAATTTTAATTTTTATTGTTATAGCTATATAAATCTTTTCACATGCTTTAGCATCTCCATCTTACCTTATGTTTAGAAATCTCTTAGGGAGAAAAGAAAATAAAGACTTTATTTTCCTTTTCTAAAAAACAAAATATGAAATGAAAAAAATCACTATCTTATAAATTTACTATTTTACTCATTATTTAATAAGATAATATAATATATCAATTAAAGAGATAGAATAAGATAGTAATTTAATATAAATTGTAAAAGATTTTTTTTAATTTTTCTTTAGTTGTTTTTTAATTGTTTTACTAAAAAAATATTTTAAAAAAAACTAAAAAAAATCAAAACCGTTATTTTGAAAAAAATAAAAAATCGCATCTTTAATATTTTCAAATAATAAAAGAAAAATTACAGAGTATGTTTGATGAAAAATAGAAAAGATGAGTATTTTTATTATTTTTCCTTAAAAACTTTTAACAGAGTTAGGGTTTCATGAGGCTGAGTCAAAGGAGAGACCCATAGCAATCAAGGACTAGGAAATAGCCCATTACTGAAGCTCCTAGGCTGCGTGGGCAAACCCAACCCAAGAGAGTCTTGTAAGGAATAGAAAACCAAGACTTAGGCTTAGAGCTGAATGCGATAAATCAGCTCTGAGAAGTGCAGACTTAAACCTGGAGCTACCAATTCGGATGTTTAACAAACGGTTAGATGGAACAATATTTTAGTATCTATCTATCATATAGAAACTGAAACATTAGGTTAAGAGCCCTGCGCTCTACCATCTCAGCTAGACCACCTCTTGCTTTAGTATCCTGAACTACATTTATAACCATTAAAAACGACTTAATAACCTTCTTTCTTCCTTAGAAATATCACTTAAATCTAATATTTTTGGAAGAAAAAGTGATATTTACTCCTGAGCAAAAGTCACTTAGCTTTAAAGGTTAGTTTAAGAGATTGATCTTCGGTAAAATTGGAAATTACAATAACAACTATGAAAATATAACTAAACTATTGATGTAAGCACATTTATAGAGTTTGGCCCAAACCAAATGTTATGTACTATCGTTATTATTATTTTAATTATAAAATTAAATTGATAGATATAATTTAATAAATTTTTTAATATTTAATATTAATTTATCAATTTTTTAAAACTAATAGTAAACTAATAAATGTCTCTAATTTCTTTAAAATTCTAAAACTTTATAAATGCAATAATATAAAAATTATCTATTAATTAATTTTAATATTATATAAATTAATATATTAATATAATTGATATTACTGTTTTTATAATTAAAAATTAATTCATTATTAAATATAATATTAAAAATATAATTTAAAAATTAGAATTATTATTTAATTATAAAACTAATTTATTAGTTAATATAATATTAAAATATAATTGATGTGCTATTTCTTAAAATATAATTACTATCATTATCTTAGTAGAAAACTATTTACTAGTTAATGTAATACTATAATGTAATCAATATATTATTTTTTAGAATTAGAGTCGGTGTTTAATTAGGAATACAGCTTATGAATCAATAAATTAATAAAAAAATTATAAAATTACACATAACTTTGAATTCCATATGTTAAAATAAAATTTTTATGTGTCAAAAATTAAGATACATGTGAAAAAAATTTAAATCTCAAAAATTATTATATATTAATTGTTTACCCGTGAATATAATATTTTTTATAATTAAAATTATTATCTATTTAAAAACTAATTTATTAATTAATATAATATTAAAATAAAATTAATATATTATTTTTTAGAATAATTATTATCTAATTAGAAAACTAATCATTATCTAAAAAGAAAATAATTCACTATTAATATGTTATCTCTTAAAATTAGGATGAGTGTTTAATTAAAAGTGTAATTTATTAAGTATTGAATTAATAAAAAATTATAAAATTATACATAAGCTTGAAGTTCACGTGTCAAAAATAAATACACATATAAAGACAATAATTCTATGTGTCAAAAATTAAACATATATAACAAAAGATTTTAAGTTTTATAAATTAATATATATATATATATATATATATATATAAAAGGTATATTTCTTTTTCTATTTTCTAACTTTGGTTAAATAAATAACATTTCTATCAGTTAGTTCAGCGGAGCATTCTTTCTCAAATCCTCTCCGAATTTACTGCATCCATGAAAAAGGGATGACAAACGGAAATCAATTATATCTTGCATTATTTTCGGGAGTAATGTTAGATGGGTCATTGTTTTTTGTCTCATTTCCGGTTCACCTGAAGTGATATCTATTATTTTTATAAAACTGTCACTTAATATTTTAAAATCAATAATAATTTTATAAAATTAATGAATATCACATCACTTGGGCAAAAAGTGAGATAAAAAATAATAAAATGTTTAGCATTTTTCTATTTTTAAAGCCATTTTTAATTATCTAGATGGAACCTATGTGCTTTATGAAAATAAAATTGACGTGATTTTATTTTTTATTTTTAGTACTATCTATTCCGTCTCTTGAAAATATAAACTAATTTATCTTGACTTTCATACTAATGGAATAAATGATTTTGTTAAATCAAATGTTTTACTTATTAAAATTTAATAGAATATGAGCTTATATAAAAAAAGAATAATAATTTAACTAGGTTTGAATTGGTAAGAACTCTTATTTTTTGAAGTAAAGTTCTCAAATTCGGATTTTTTTAAACTTCCTATGAGATTATTTCCCATAACCTAAAAATTAGGCATAAAAATTGAAATTCATAATACTAATCATACATGTGGTAAAAATAAAACTTAAACTTATACATTTCAAAAGCAAAAGCGTTGTAAGACTTGAGTTATCTCTCAGCTCTTGAGATTTGGTCTAATATATGACCCAGACTCTGTATCTTTTTATTATATTAAATTCATTTTAGTTTTAATAAAACTAACTACTACTTCTTTCTATGTAAGTCTAAGAATTAAACTAGTAATTTAAAGTTACAATTTGATTTTAAACTTATTATCAAGTATCAAACTCGTCGAAAATTAATTTTATTTAAATAAAATAAAATTTAAATTTTACTAGACACTAAAATTAAATTATATTAAAAATAAAAATTTTACTCATATTAATCTCATTTAAACGGTTGATAAAAAGTTACAGCTTTTAACATTTAAGATTTTCATGATCTTCTTCATAGATAGCAAATTTATTAGTTTGGTGTCTAGATTAAGATATGATTATTTAATTAAATTTTTACTTCTTATATAGTTTCACTATAATATATAGTAGAATGATATTGTTTAACTAGAAATGTTTTTTTATATTAATAATAAAAACTAAATTATATCATAATTTAATAATATTATTATAAAGATAAATAGTTTTAAAATATTTATATGTTAATGGGTCGCTTATAGTTTTAAAAAATTAGAGTAAAAAAATATATTATATTTTAGTTAGACACTAAAACTAATTTATGCTAAAATAAAATTTTATTTTAATTAAATAATAAAATTAATTTTAAATAAGTTTGATACTTAAAGATAAGTTTAAGGATTAAATTATAATATTAAATTAATAGTTTAATTATTGAACTAATATAAAAAATAATAATTAATTTTATTAAAATTGAAAGAAATTCTAATATAATAAAAATACTATGATCGACTCATATATTAAATCAAAATAGAGACGGTAGATAGTATTTAACCTTAAATATAAAGATGCAAGTGGCTGGTGTTTGTAATTTTTGATATGTTAATGGGTCGCTTATTGTTTAGCCAGAAAAAAACATTTTAACGTTAGTCTTTTCGAGTATGGCTCCACAGCTTAGGCCCTTTATAGAGATTTAAAAGAAAAGCACCAGAAGCAACGGATTGGATCAATGAATATCAAGACAACAATCATGGACTCGCACACACATGAACACTCCAAGACAATTGATATACGTGGGCTGGGTTTGTCAGAGCAAGCAAACCCCACCACTGAAAACCCCCAACACCCGCCCCCCCCCCCCCAACCACTCAAAGCCCCTTTTGTCATTTCCACTACTGTCCTTCTTTTCCTTTTCTAACATAATAATTTCCAGAATCAAAACCTCAATCCTCCCCGTAAATTTCCTTCCATCAGCGGTCCATATTCGCCCACGTAATCGTCTCCAGATTTAGGAAAGAAATTTATCTTTCCCTGTAACAAAAAGTACTTCACAGTCTCTTCTTCTCTCTCTCTAATATCCCAAAAAAATATAAACCTAATTTATTTAAAATTATTGTTACATTTCTCTTTTCCTTCTCTATTCACAGTAGATGCACTTACGGTGTCGTTTTAGTTCTCTTTCCTTGAATCGTCCTGTTTCTTGAGGTTTTTTGTTGCGATTCAATTGGTTTTAGAGTTTTTGATTATCGAGTTAATCGATTTAGTGTGATGAGAAAAATAGTAGTAATAATAAGAAAAAGAGGATGAAAGATGCCGGTACTGCGTAGCGGAGCACGCAGGGGCCGGGGAGCAGCAGCCTCAGCAGGAAGAAGAGCAAAGCAACAAGAAGAAGACCAGGGTATCGCTACAAGAACACGAAGAAGACGTGCAGCAGCAGCAGCAGCAGCCACTGGTGCTGCACTGCCTAATACTAAAAATAAGGATAAAGATAAAGAGGAGGACCAGCAATTGCAGCAACAGCAACAGGTAGTACAAGAAAATATAATTGTTGCTGCTGAAGCAGCGGCGGAGATTAATCAGAACAACAACAATAATAAGGAGGAGGAAAAAGAAGAGGAAGTTGGAGAGAAGGAGATGGATGGGTATGAAGATAATGATAGCGGCGGTGCCGAGAGTAAAGATAATGAAGCCAATGCTGCTGATGATGAGGGGCTTCCTGCTCCTTTACCGGACAAGGTCTGATTTTCTTTTAAACTGCTTATACATTATTCTTTAAGGTTATGAGTTTAGGTTTTATATTTAATTGGGTTATGTTTGTAGATGTGATCACTCATACAGTCTACATGCATTTCTCTTTTTCTTGTTTCTTGTGCTCGAATTCAAGAAAAAGATTGAAGCTTGTGTTCTTCATGTTCACCCCCATTGACATTCTTGTTAATTTATTTCAAGTTTGGTCCTAAATCTCATGAATTATAGGTCTGATCAAGAAATGTAAAGACTAGAAAAAGATTGAAGCTCGTGTTCATCATGTTCACCCCCATTGACATTCTTGTTAATTTGTTTCAAGTTTGGTCCTAAATCTCCTGAATTATAGGTCTGATCAAGAAATGTAAAGACTAGAAATCGGAATTTGCTTAATCTCTTACTATTGACTAATAGTGGGTCTTACTGCTATTCATTGTTTTAGCCTTTAAATTATAATATTTTATTTTTCTTCTTTGAAATATAAAGCAACAGATTAGTTCTGAGAGCTTGCATGACACTAACTGGTTCAACTGCTGTAATCATTGGGAACTTGAATGATTCTCAACTTTACTAGTTTCCTTGTCCATATACTGAAAATTCCTTGTAGGAGTTCATATAGTTAATACTCAGCAGGTATTATATCACATTCGTAAGAAGATATGGGCAAAGAAGCAGCGATCAAGTATTAATGAAAAGGTTTTTATGAAAGAAAAGAAATGGATAATTTTTTTTAATTAGAAGTTAGATTCAACTGCCTTGATGTTTTATGTTCCAGTTATAGGTTAATAAATTGAATTTTTCTTGCATGAAAACACTGTATATCCCAATTCTATACATTTCTTGCATGCAGCTTATGTTTGCACACCTAGCCTTACATGAAGTTCCCCCCTCTTCTCCCCTGCTACTGATAGTGATTGTTTTGTTCCCCTTGGTAGATTATCCCCCGCATTTATCTCATATTTTTTTCTTCAGCATAAGCTGGCTGTCTGTGTTGTTCCTTAAGAACTAAATTTCGATTCCTTGGCTATGATGTTACAGGTTCAGGTTGGTGGTTCCCCACTGTACAAAGTAGAGAAAAAGTTAGGCAAGGGTGGCTTTGGTCAAGTGTATGTTGGTCGACGTGTTTCTCCTACTAATACAAATGATAGAACTGGCCCTGGAGCTGTAGAGGTATTGCAATTATTGTTAGCTGCTTGGATTATTCAATTTGATGTTTGTTCATTAATTTCTACCATGTTTTATTCACTGGCTACAATCTTTGCATTGTCAGGTGGCCTTAAAATTTGAGCACAGAAGCAGTAAAGGATGTAATTATGGACCGCCACATGAGTGGCAAGTTTACAGGTAAGTTTGAATACATTTGTCTTGCTTTGTCATCACTGTTACATGCTAGCAATTATTCTAAATCAGTTTTACTATTCATAATTATGCAGCTTTCTTGGGGGCAGCCATGGTATACCACGAGTACACTACAAGGGTAGGCAAGGTGACTATTATGTCATGGTATGCTATCCTTGTACTCTTTTGTTGTTCACGATCATTGGAACCCTATTTTGGATGATCTATCATTTCCAGATTTCATAATAGTTTTAATGGAAAACTTTTATGCCTTAGGTTATGGACATACTGGGTCCGAGCTTGTGGGATGTCTGGAATAGTAAATCTCAGTCGTGAGTTCAATTCCTTTTGTTTCTTTTTCCTGCTATCTATTTTCCTATTATTTTGTGCAACCACGGTGCTTATATTGAGGCATTGTTATAAATTGCAGAATGTCAGTTGAAATGGTTGTCTGTATTGCTATTGAAGCAATATCCATATTGGAGAAGATGCACTCTAGAGGGTAAGTTTTTCTTTTCCCTATAATTATACCTCCAATGCCTGGTTGTGCTTTTGTTAAGCTGGATTGGATTGTCTGCTGTGGCTAATGGATTGATGAGATAAACATTTTTTTAGCTGTTTGTTATGTGAAAATCGGTTAGTTTATGCTGTCTTGTTCTTAAATAACTATGTCTCAAACTACAAAACTTTTGCAGTTATGTCCATGGAGATGTAAAGCCGGAGAATTTTCTGCTTGGATCTCCAGGAACTCCTGATGAGAAAAAGTTGTTTCTTGTTGATCTTGGATTAGGTAATTGGTATTTCAGCTTGCGTTTCAGTTCCTCTTGGTTGTTAGATGTACAGATGTGCGCTCAACTGTCTTTACCGCTGACCCACTACTTGAAATCCTTTTGGCAATCAGCTACCAGATGGCGAGATACTTCAACTGGTCTGCATGTTGAGTATGACCAAAGGCCTGATGTCTTCAGGTACTGCTTTTGATTATATTGTCTCTGATTTTGAAATATTCTATATACTATTGCAGTGCCATCATTCTATTATTTATTTAGATTCATTGCTTCTTTGCTGATGATTATTGTTGTAACAGAGGAACAGTCCGTTATGCTAGTGTGCATGCCCATTTAGGGAGAACAGCCAGTAGGAGAGATGATCTGGAATCTCTTGCCTACACCCTGATTTTCCTTCTAAAAGGTCGTTTACCTTGGCAGGGGTACCAGGTTAGCGCTCCTTAATTTATTTCTTATGCACGTTGGTATGTGCATAGTTTTTTAATTTTTTTAATTTTTTTTATTTTAACATGATGGTGTTCTCAGGGAGAGAATAAAGGGTTTCTTGTTTGTAAGAAAAAGATGGCAACATCCCCGGAGGCCCTGTGTTGCTTCTGTCCACAGCCTTTCCGACGGTTTGTTGAATATGTGGTAAACTTAAAGTTCAATGAAGTGCCTAATTATGCAAAGTGCATCTCCCTTATTGATGGGATCCTTTGTCTAAGTCCAGATATCAGGCCAATTAACACAGAGGGTGCTGAAAAGGTACATGAGATTGCTTCTTTCTTTTGTAGCTATGATTTGCTTACAAGTTGGAGTTGAGTTAGCTTAATTAAGTTTATGTCTTTTGAAGCTTATTGGTCATAAGAGAGGCCGATTGTTTATGGAAGATGATGAAGAGGAAGAGGAAGATGAACAACCAAAGAAGAAGGTTCGTATGGGCATGGCAGCAACGCAATGGATTAGTGTGTACAATGCTCGTAAACCTATGAAGCAAAGGTATAAATTATATGCATTAAGTCATGAGTACTGGTATTTTAGTGCTATTTTGTTGATACAACAGGCTTTCTTTTTCTTTTTCCTTGCTTTATGAATCTCTCTCTTTGTTTATGAAAATAGTAACTGTATATTATGAATCAGGAGTCTCTTGTAGCTGCTGCCTTTTATTTATTTATTTATTTTTTTAAATCTTGTTTTGTTCTTTGTCCTCTCAATTTGATCTCCTTTGTTTTGTGGTCATAACATTTGAGAATTCAAAGCTTGTGTCATGTGCCTTTGCAGGTATCACTATAACGTGACTGATGCAAGGCTTGCCCAGCACATTGAAAAGGGAAATGAGGATGGCCTGTTTATTAGCAGTGTAGCTTCATCTCAAAATCTCTGGGCGCTGATTATGGATGCCGGTACTAGTTACACTGCTCAAATCTATGAACTATCCCCACATTTTCTTCACAAGGTACATGCTTGAATCTTTGATCTGCTTGAAGCGGTTGTTGACTGTGGTCAGACTGATATTGCTATTTACTGGCTGTTACTGTTTTGTGTAACTTCTGAAAGTGCATTGTAACCATCTAACTGAATCTTGTTTGGCTTGTCTAAAGGAATGGATTATGGAGCACTGGGAGAAGAATTATTATATCAGTGCAATAGCTGGAGCTGCTAATGGAAGTTCCTTAGTTGTAATGTCTAAGGGTTAGTCTAAGTTCTTCAAATCTTGGTTTGTTTGAGAAAGGACTTAGTTTTGTTTGATCAACTTATTTCCATTTGAGTTCAGGTACTCTGTATTTGCAACAGTCTTATAAAGTTAGCGAATCATTTCCTTTCAAATGGATTAACAAAAAGTGGAAAGAGGGCTTCTGTGTTACTGCAATGGCTACCTCAGGGAGTAGATGGGGAGTTGTCATGTCTCGTGGATCAGGGTTTGCACGCCAGGTCATTTTTTTCTGATGCCTTCCTTGTGTTTCTCTCAGGTGCAGAGGGCATGGACAACTGACTGGTTTTTGGCATATTTCAGGTTGTTGAACTTGATTTCCTTTATCCAAGTGAAGGCATACATCGTCGGTGGGATCATGGCTATCGTATTACGGCGACTGCAGCAACTTCGGACCAGGCTGCTTTTGTTCTTAGCGTTCCAAGAAGGAAACCTCAAGATGAAACGCAGGAGACGCTTCGAACTTCTGCTTTTCCTAGCACCCATGTCAAGGTGGGATATCTAATACCCATTATAGCGTTTTTTTTTCTTAAACAAGTTATGTTGATATTCCTGTATTTGGTTCTTAAGATTTTAGATGGTTCTTGCAGGAGAAATGGGCAAAGAATCTATATATTGCGTCGATTTGTTATGGTCGAACAGTCTCTTGAGCTACCTCTCTCTTTGTCTGTGTAATCATCTGGTTGAGAAGAGAAAAGCTTCGGTTTTCTGAAGTGGCATTACCTAGATTAGAGAAATTTTGACGAGTATATAGGTTTCACTCAATTGTAATCACAATATGGAAGCTTTCACTTGTGCCTGTCATTTTTGAACTGTCTTCTGGAAGTGTATGATTAGCCAAAGCTCAAAGGATGATAGGCATCTTTGCTAAACTTTTTTGTACAGTCTTTGGATAATAACTCTTTTAAGTAGGACATCGCGGGTTGCTGATTTTGCTTTAGGCTATGTTTGGCGTCATGTTTCTTAAACCAGCTTTTTCAATCAAGAAAAAAAACATTTATTTTTGTTTTTTGAGTTCTGAGAACTACTTTTTTCCAATGTAGGAAAATTGATAAATTTTTATTTTTCCAAAAATACTTGACAACAATATAAAATAATTAAATATTGCAGAATTTTAAACTAATTTTTTAACATCTAATTATAATTGTACATGGGCTCTTAGTATGGCAACTCGACTATTCTTTTATGTATATGTATGTTCAGATTGTGGCTTAATTATCGTCCGATTTACCATTTCAACTAATCAGAATTAATGCTCAGTTATTTAAAGAAAAGTAATTTTTGATCCATGACATGGTTTATGATACAAATCCAATTTATCTTACTTGAATGTCTTGTTGTTGTGGAGGATGAATGGCAGCAAATCCATTCCCATTGGCAGCAAAGACAAGCATATAGCATGAAAAGACGAGTTTTTATTGACAAAGCAAAAATTTACCTTCTAACTTAAAAGAGGTCAGTACTCTACTTCCCTATTCGACAAAGCAAAATTACCTCCTCCTACTTGCAGAAACAGCACCGGGGAAAAGGATAATATTATGATAAATTCGAGGACTAAGGTGGAGGAATTGGATTAACGACTTGCAATTGCATTAGCATTTTAAACATCAAAATCTTTTATTTCTAACGTTCCAGTTTCATTGTGTGCCATCTTATGCCATGCTTGTATAAAATAACTTGTTTTTATCTCAAGAATTCTAATATCCAAGTTTGTTTCTGAAAAAGCTAAATCAAATTTAGGACAATCCGAAGACTTGGACTTTAAAATAGATGTCATTTCAACACAAAATATTCAAGACATTGAATTGTAAGAACATACCAAAAAATTAAGGATTACTCTGTAGAGATAGAAGCTTGTGCCAAGATTGCATTCCTTTTGCAATTTCATTGCAAACGACTCGGTGCCTTTTGTTTTTCTCTTTTCCTTTCTGTTTTCTGGCACTTCGGATTTTAAAAGAGCTCCACGGTAAAGGAGCAAGTTTTTTTAACTCAAGACACCATCTCAAGTCTTTACTGGATTGCCCTTGGAGACATCTCTCTTCTTGGACGTTCAGCAGGCCAAATCTATTGCGTCGGTCTGCAGCACAACCTCTCTAATTGAGCAGCTTCCTGTTGTCCACACATTTTCAATTTTTAAGTAGGCAAGATATTTGCTTGTAACTTTAAGATAGTTGAGACTAAAAAGAAATGGTGATCTAAAGCATAGAGTGATGCATATAGTGAGTGAGAGTCTGCATATGCTAAATTTTACCTCGGTGTTGTCATGGTCATAACGAACAACAAAGATGCATCTGCAGCTTGCAGCCTCATGTGGTCGCCTTTGGATTCCCACCACATGTGCATCACAGTAGACTGCTTGATCAAAGCGCTCCTGTTAACAAGACATGAGCACCAAAAGCTAACAGAGAAAAAAAAAAAACAAGGAGAACTCCTCAGGATGAGGGGTGGGCAGGATTACAGTGCTGTTCTCATCTCTCGTACTTACTAGTACAATTACCTCAATCTGCTTGCAGGTGTAACTCACTGTTAAGGATTCACCGGCATTAAATAGGCGATTGACTCGAGAGTAACAAAAGGACCTAAGTACAAAAGTCGGCCTAACTAACAACACAACAATACATCTATAGGAGCACCAGAGATGAGTATATAAAGGTGCTTGTAAGCTTCTACTAGAAGCGGTTTGATTCTATTATTTTTTATTATACTCAAGGTTAGTAATGAATTAAGGGATATGATTTCTAAGTAATCATGGGAACTGAACTGTATATTGGTGGATACTGTCAAGTATAAATTGTACGTTAAGTTCCAAAATTATTGTTTCTGTTCAACTCCTAGATCAGTGATTGCTTCCCTGTTACTAGCTTTTAAGAATTTTATATTGAAAGAAATGATGAGAATAGAAATGTACCCTAAAGCACAGTACAAGATCTCCAACTTTCACCCTGTGACATTCTGAAGGTTCTAAGGGAATAGATCGTTCTCGTACTGCTCTTTTCACATTGACCCACTCATCATCTGTATTACGAAACCCAGAAAATCTTACGCGCGCTTCCTGCATTGCAGAAACAGATCCAAAACCTCTGTCAGGTTAAACACATGATGATGTCTATACCAGGAAAAATAAAATTTAAAAACCAAAATCTAATGCACAAAACCCTTGTGAGCTAAATTACATGAAATTCACCTAGTATTTAGAAAACGTGGTATGACTGAAGAAATATGTCAGTATTATAGAATACTCTTACAAGTTCACCAGTACTAAGAACTCTGTAGTTGAGGAAAGCAGCAACATCATACCTGGAAGACAGATATGGTTATAAGTGGTGGTTCAATACAGATATAGAAGCATGAATTTGCAAAATTGCTACAACATACCAGTAATCAATCTCTGCTGACTACAATTTTTGAGATCTCACACCTTGTGAACAATTAAACGCGTATATTTGCTATACTTTAGGTTATACATTTATTTACTATCATGGGAAAAGATGCAATATAAGAGACTAAACTTCTGCATGTCAGAATAGCAGTCAAAGGTTCAAGACAAAGTCTGAAGAAAGGAGAAATTACCAAAATTGACTATGCTTGTAGTGAGGGAAAAAAGTGAATCTGTATATATCTGAAAAGGTTTTTAGCTTGAAAGGAAGATAGGAATTACCCTTTTTGTTACCTTCCTCTTTTCGCCACCCATGGTAGAAAAGTAAATAAAGAAGTGGGAGGCAAAAATTGGGTTTTGTTGGTCCAGTTTTGCCACCTAAATCCAATTATTAACCACTGTAGTAATTTGGATGTTCATGCTTCATACTGAAGCCATCATAAAGTTTAAGTGTCCAGGAAGAATGAGACAGCCATTGTCATATATCATATATTCCATAATGTGCCCGATAAGAAATGCATCACTCCAAAAGGAAGGATTTGAAAACATAAGCAGATTAGCAATCAAGCTAAAAGTTTTGCATGTTTACTAGCAGATATGTTCTCACCAAGCATTGTCTCTTGATGATCTAGCTTCAAATATTAACTCAGAGAGATCGGTGACCTTACCTGTGAAGTGTTGACATTTGCTAAGTTATAAATGCATCTTGAAAAAATAGAAAATTGAGAGGTAATAATGGTATTTATAAACAGACAGAAATTTCCAAATTCACAACTACCCTAAAATACTTCTATAGATAATGCAGGCAAAATCATAGTGGGTCCAGGATTATAACTGAAAATTTTGTTGCAGGAGATTTGCATAGAAGTCTGGAAGTGATACAACCTCATTGATGTTTGAAACATGTTGCAACATAGATTTAATGAATAACCATTTAGAAGCCCAGATGGACAGGACAGAGCAATATTGATCCACGTTTCAGGCACAAATAAGAATAAACCTACCAGTTCACCAAAAGCAAAAGGGACAAAAGTGGATATCCAGAAGAAGAACTTGGAAACAAATTGTTGAAAATCAGAGGCACAATTTTTGAACTTATCTAATAGAAGACAAAGCATAGTACATAATAGATCGAGGCAAGTGCAAAAAATGGATAGTAACTTACACAGCTACAAAAACGAGTTGGTGAACAAAATAACTTAAATTACAGATGATTCGTCTAGTAACTGCATTATATGTGATTTAGCAATACATCATAGGGTTTTGTGACTACTCAGTTTCCCTTCTGTTTTATAGACTTTGGCTGCATTTCATAAATTCATCCTTCTTTTAGCTTCCATATCGGAAAAGACTCTTTAGTCTTTACTACAAAGTCTTTAGTCAATATTCTAAATTTACTTCTTCAAATGGGAATTGTTTTCAGAAATTCATAGTAGCAATGAGCTAGTTACCACTTCATACCGACATGGCCCAATTCAGTTTGACATCAGGCCACTACTTTTGGGAGCTCTCACCTACCAGTAAGCCTATATGAATTATATTCATGAAAATTCACTCTAGATCACTTGAAAGGCACACAAGTAAATAATTTCATCCATGTGTTCGCATATAACAGATTGATAAGGCTGTATTCAATGCCAATATCTTGAACTCAATGCCAACTAGCTTCAAGAGGTTATGGTCATTGATAAGAACCTAAACCGTAAATCACTTGCCCAACCCAATTGGCTGTTGCGTACTACTGTCTAAGCAAATCTTGATGTATATTACAACATGGTTATATTTTTTCTGTCACATTACAAAGAAAGCGACATTCACATTCATGACATGTTTTAAGCGTACAAGTTTATCGAGTTTAGCACTGAAGGGTAAGATAACGGTGTTAGTTCTACTCAACGTTTTTACATAAGTACTATGAAGATTCCATGCCAAGAAGTTGAATTACAGGGGAAAAACATTAAACATAATCTTAATTATAAATCTCTAATGCCAGGTAAAGAATGACCTTTAGAATTTCGAGAACTTTCAGGTGCATCACTTGAAATCTTAGCATTAGAAAGATCAACGAATAATTTCAGGGACAAAGGTGAAGGAGAGACTCTAGGTCTTGATTCCTTTTGTCTATCCTCAAACCAACTTTGTACCTAGAACACAAGACGAGCAGGTTATTATTATATATGAGCTCAACTATTGAAAAAGAGACTTGCTTTTTAGGGAAAACAAAAATGAGAAACCTGTTCCCATGTTATTGCTGGCTTTCCTGCGCGATTTGCCGTGAAACTGAAACATATAAAGTACTGTCTTATTTAAGAAATATATTTTTATAGGCTTTAAATTTGCAAAAATAGTAAGTTTAACTAAAATAACCTCACCTAAAACTAGTTGCAAGCCTCTCGCAAAACTCTGAATCTAGTGATTCTTCTCCTAACTCCTTGTAAATATTTTCCATTTCCACCATCTTCCAACAAAACGCAAAGTAAACAAGCAAGTTAGCTAACACTAAAAAAAAGAAAAAAAAAAAAGAAACTAAAAGGGGTAACTAATGACATTCAATTCAATTCTCTATCTATTTGGTAGAACTGTCTATTTTATCCTCAAGTTACATTTAACATAAAATACCAGCGCCTATGAATTAGTTTCTGTGAGAAACCATTAATCACCTAATTAGCATAACATCAAAGAGAAACCAATTAAAGAAAAATAATGATGGATAACGATGATACACAAAAGCACCGAAAATAAGCAAGAAATTTTGAGCTTTTGAAGTATACAAATTTGAAGAATATGAAGGTGAAAATGATAGACCCAGATAAAATAAATTAACACCCCATAAAATTAAAATACAAAAAAGAACAGGACTGAGTTTTATTGTACCTCAGCAAGTGTGAACTCAGAAGGAGAACCCATAACTAACCAAAAGAGAGACTGTGCTTTTTGTTTTGCGATGTTGACAGGGTTTTGTGTTGTTGTAAGAGAGGTTTCTAATGTTTCTCTTGTGTGGGGTCTCCTGTGGCCACCTAATTCATGACTCGCTGTCATTAGAGAAATAGAATATATATAATATATATATTTTTTAAATTTAAAATTTTTAATATATATTTAATTTTTGATACATAAATTTTTTATTTTTATATGTATATTTATTTTTGATATATAAAATTTAAATTTATATGTAATTTTTATATATTTTACTAATTTTTTGATTAAATAAATTGCATTCCTATTTAAACATTAACTATAATGCTGAACCATAACATATTAGTTATTTTTTATTTACTATCTTAATTAATAAATAATCATTGCACGATATTCAACTTCTGAACTTCTTGCACCTGTACTCTACTTTTTAGATTTCCAGCTCACTAAAGAATTACCAATAAATATGCAAAAGCTAGATAAAGATTTTCTTATCTCAATGTAGCCTGCCCAATTACTATAAGTGTAACTCCTTAGTTTTAATTCTGAGTTTGTAGACATAAAGATACCTTGACCAGAAGCTGTTTTTAGATATCTCAATACCTTAAAAGCAGCCTGTAAATGGACTTCTGTTGGTTTATCCATGTATTTAGTCAAAACATGCACAACATAACTTATGTCAGGTCTAGTCAGAGTTAAGTGTAACAATTTACCCACCAATTTCCTGTACTCAGTAGGATTCTTCAATAAATTCTCATCAGTATGTGCCAATTTGTGATTAACTTCTATAGGAATAGAAGAAGGCTTAGTTCCTAAGTGACCAAATTCCTCCAAAAGTTCAAGGACGTACTTCCTTTGACAGATGGATATCCCAAATCTTGATCTGGCTATTTCAAGCCCTAAAAAGTATTCCAAAATACCAAGATCCTTTAACTTGAATTTAGAATTCAGAAACCTTTTGAGATCATCAACTAGGCAGTGGTATCACTATCTATGATGATATCATTCAGTGAACTTAGTGTTTCATTACCTTGATTCAAGTTAAAGGCCATACAATGATTTATGTAGTTTGCAAACTAACTGGATACCAGATTCATGTCCCTTGGCTAGCTCCCCTTGAAGTTGATATCCAAGAGGTAACTCCATCAAAGCATCCTCATATAGATCTCCATTCAGAAAGGCATTATTAATGTCAAGTTGAGAGAGACTCCAACCATGAATAGCTACTAAGCCAAGAATAATATGACAGTGGCATGTTTTTCCACTGGACTAAAAGTCTCTTGATAATCGAATCCCTCCCTTTGAGTGTAGCCTTTAGCTACCAATCTTGCCTTATATCTCTCCAAGGATCCATCTAAATTAAATTTAGCCTTGTAACCCACTTACAACCAACTACCTTTTGTGTGACGGGTAAAGGGACAATGGTGTAGGTGTTATTTAATTCTAATGCATCCAATTCATCTTTCATGGAATTTCTCCAGTAATCATAATGAATGGCTTGATTATAAGTGGAAGGTTCAAAGACATATGCAATAGAACAAATGAATTTGTGATGTGTAGTAGAAACATGATCATATATGATATAGTTTTCCAAAGGATGAGATGTAGAACATAAAAATGAAAATGGAGAAGAAGTTAATAATGTTGTGTGATGATCCTTGAGATAAGATGGTGGTTGCCTAGGTCGAGTACTATGTCTAGTTGGAATGGGAGGCGATGAAGGGGGTGAAAAAGGATATGGTGATGATGGAGTGTCAATAGTAGGAGCTAGAAAGATTGGAAGAGGTGATGATGAATGTGTTGTGGATGATGTATTGGGTTCAAGTAACTCATTAGGATTAGGTGAATGAATAGGAGTTTAGGGTCTGGAATGAGGGACAAAAGAATTATTGTTGAGTGAGGTGGTAAAGTTAAAGATAGACCTGAGGAAAATTAGGAATTGGTAAAGCATAAATTATTCGTGACTTGCAGATTGAAAAGGAAAAATACTTTCATGGAAAACAACATCCCTATAAATCAAAAACTTGATGACTTTCCAAATCATATAGAGTATAACCTTTAATTCCTATTAGGTATCCAATAAAAACACACATTTTAGATTCAGGATCAAATTTTCTTCTGTGAGAGGCAATATTTACTACAAAAGCTAAACAATCAAAAGATTTAAGATGTTTGTAATTAGGTGACTATTTAAAAAGAATCTCAAAGGGAGTCTTGTTATGAAGAAGAGAAGTAAGTGTTCTGTTAATTAGGTGAATAGTAATGAGAATTGCTTGTCCTTAGAATTTTAAAGGCATTGAAGAATGAAATAAAAAGGCTCTAGCAACGTTCAAGATGTATTGGTGCTTATGTTCAACTATCCCATTTTGTTGAGGCATATAGACACAAGTTTTCTGATGGATTATGTCATTGGTGGAAAAGAGACTTGGTTTGAAAAAATTCTATGCCATTGTTTGTTCGAACAACTTTAATCTGTTTTTGAAATTGAGAGAGAACATGTTTATGGAAGTGAGGTAAGAGGTGAGAAACTTCAGATTGGTGCTACATTAAAAATACCCAAATTGCTCTAGAACAATCATCCACAATGAATAAAAAATAATGGTTTCCATTAAGATCAGCTTGAGAATATGGTCCCCAAACATCAATGTGAACAAGATAAAAAAGGTTCTTACTAATATCAGTATGCTTAGGAAATGACAATCCTTTTTTTTATAGCTTTGGGACAAGTAAGACATGGATCACAATTTGTATCTAATTTTTCTGTAACTAAAGATGATAAGGTAGGAAAAGACTTAAATCTATATGACCCATTCTATGATGCCAAACTTTGCATTGACAATATAATAAACATTAACTTTTTCAGTTTTGCTAACATAAGGATGTTTTGGTGTAGCTGGAACAAAGACAAAAGAAAAACTGGATTTGTCAAAAACTTGAGGATCAAAATCTTGCCGGAGGTAGTATAAACCATTTCTCGTTTCAGCCAGTCCAATCGTCATCCATGAGGAAAGGACCTGGATGAAACAGAGATGAGAAAGAAATATAGGACAAAAAGAATTAGTTGAAGTCAATTTGCTTACAAAGATAAGATTGAAGGCAAAACAAGAAATGAGTAAAACATTAGTTAAGGACAACTGACTAATGGAAACATTTCCAATATGAGTTACTTGAACCTCTACATCATTTGGCAATTTAACATAACAATTATGCACTTGCTGATATGAGGTGAATGAACTGAATGAACATGCAATATGGTCGGTGGCACCAGTGTCCACAATCCAGGGTGATTGAATGAATTTGGTTTGAACTAAGGAATTAAAAGTATTGAAACAAGTAGTGGTAAGAACAGATGAAACAATACCTACCATGTTAACTATAGAGTTGGGGTTCAGTAAAATACATATAACCAATTTCATTTATTTTCTTTACATTTTTTCTTACTATATTGTTATTTTGTCTCATCAATTTTATTTATATAATATGACAAGATATTAATATATCTTATCTTTAACTGCTATTATATTACCGAAAATAATTAAATATCAAGTCGGAAAAGATTTTAGTAATCAAAGCTCTATTAAATTATAATCTCTTTATAATCATAAATTTTATTTAGTCTTAAGTGTGTAGGTATAAAGATATTTTACAGTATTTTGTTCTTTCATGTTTAGCCTAATTCTCGATCATATTTGTAACTCACAACTTATAAACAGGACAAGTAAACACTTTCTTGGAAAATGCTTGCCACGACCCCATCTGTGGGCCCGTGACCGGCACTAGGAAATGGGTAGGCGTAAGGCCACCGAATCCCGTAGTAAGCCTGACACTCACTGACTTAAACAAATCTCATCTCAATTAATACTATTGATTCCACAATTTCGTAACCATTAAATTTACAATTAATTCGGTCTGCCAGAAAAATTAGGCGAGACCCGAAACTCATAAAATTTACAACTGATACATCTACTATTACTACTGCGGAGAATCTCAGATTTTACAAATTAACATACCAAATCAAATACACCACCCGATGATGAAGAAGTCGGGTTACTGAGTAAGAGTCGCGAGAAGACTAACAGTCACGAATCTGAAAAAAAGTAAATTGAGACTGTCAGTCTCGAGAGTGAGTTAAAATCAAATAATCTAGAGACTATTGCAGTCTTCACATAAATATTAGTTATTCGAATCAATATATCAAACCCTGAACATAAACACAAATCATAATATCATCATACCATAATAGAAAAATAAATAAATAAATAAAAATATATTTTTACTTTTACGGGACGAGTGGCTCAGTAGAACCCTAACCCCAAATTCTAGTAGCCTTTTTGGCTCTCTTAATCCAACAGGTCTGGCGCCCAGAGAGCAAGCTCGATCAGGGTCCTTACCTCCAACCTGAACACTTGAATTCCAAATAAGCCAACGCCCAGAGAGCTTTGCTCGATCAGGGACCTTAACTGCGGCAATCAACTGAACTCAGCCTAGAGAGCAATGCTCGATCAGGGCAAATAAATCCATAATAATCTTATCTCCATGATCATTACCGGTGCGCACGCGGTTCTGATGTAACCCATTCAGGTGGCATGTTCTACGAAAGCCACATTTTCCAAAACGCAATCATCACATTTAATAAATATCATTGTCTAATGAAATCATTCAACACATATCGAAATAAAGATTAAAAAATTTAGGGTAAGGCAACGTACAATTCGTGTCGAAAAATAATAATATCTGTATTATTATAACGTTACTAATAATAATATTTATATTATTTTCAATAATTAATAATCAAGTGTAATTATTTATATTGTGATGCTAATCATCATATTACCCATAAATTTCTAAAATAGCATATTAAATTCAGATTTAGCAATAGTGCAACGATTAAGTGACTTTAACTCACAGATTTGGCGACCTCCTAGCTCTGCTCTGGTGCCTTGGTTGGAGCGAGCAGAACAGACAAATCATCTAGTCACGTAAAACAATTTATCAAAACGCTGAAACAATCGATCATTAGTTCTAGGTCTAGACTCCTAGGACTCACTATCTAAGAATCCCGATTCGGGAGAATTCTAACGAAAATCCGGCAGAACCTCCCCTACAACACGGACATTTACCCCCCGTAAAAACGGATCCAAGACCTGCCAGAAAAACACTTCAAATATCCAACAATTCAAACAACGGGAGTTGGGTCCCTAGACTTCATTATTTTTCCTGACTCCGCTAAACAGCACAAAACACGAGGCAGGCAAACTGATAGACAATTATTTTTGACTCACAAATATCATCTAATACATAACACAAAACAATAAACATAAATTAAATCAAATAATTCTTAAATTAGTGGGCCAGAGAAAATTACCAAAACGCTCCATCGCTCGGTCGACTCGCCTTCGGCCGCCGGAGCCCGATCAACGATCCGAACACACCATCAGACTCGAAACAACGCGCTGATGACGATCCCCGCTTTTGATTTTCCGATCCGACATCCGATCATCCAGAGAGATTTTCAGACGTCAATTCGCAATCGGTGCCCCGTTGCGAAGCTTGAGCTGAGGAGAGTCGGGATACATCCTCCGATCGTCCATCCTCCGCCAGAGCTCGCCGGAAAAGCCGGAAAACGCGGCTGCCACCTACTTCGTCGGAACTCTCTCCTCCGGCCACCAAAACCAAAGCCACTGCCGCCAAAAGGAAGCTCTCTTCGAAGGGAGCCAATCGCCACCAAGATCTGCCGGAACGACCTTCAAAGCCGGCCGCTTCTTGCTTCCGCCCCGACACGGAGCCAGCTGGCCGACACCAGCCGCCATCGATCTCCTCATCCCCGCTGATTCTCTCTCTCCCCGACACCTTTCTCTCTCCCCTTTTCCTTCTTCCCCAATTCCTTTCATTTCAATATCGACATTTGACCCCTGAACTTTTCCTTATTAAAATTTGGTCCCTCAACTTTCTTAATTACTTACAATTTCGTCCTACAGAATTTCCAATTTACCCTTAAACTTTCCTTTAGTCTTTCAATTAAGCCCCTAACTAATTAATTTGGGCCAAATTAGAATTATTGAAAATATATAATTACATATATACCCCTAACCGACATATTTATTTACAAAAATACCAAACATACAAATTTCTATTAAACCCCATAATAATAAATTTTTACTTTTAATCCTCATCCCAAAATAAATTTTCAATTTAATCCTAACACACAATTAAATTTAAATAACCAATTTGCTAAATATTTTTCAACTTAAAATTTAATACCACTAGCTAATTAAAATACCAATTTTCCCAAAAATTCTTTTATAAAAACATCATTTACAAACTCTTCCATCATTTTCCCAATATATAATTTTATTTATATATACTATATATACATTTGGGGAAAATTTGAATAACAAAAAATATAATTATTTCTCAAATAATTTACTTAATTAATTTTTTAAAAATTCAAACTAATAGGATATAGAAAATAACTTTTTATTTATCTAGCATTAAAATTTCATTTAATTCATTCCAATTAAACCGAATAAAAATAAAACTAAAATTAATTTAAATAAAAACTAATTATTAATTATTATTAAAGAAAATTTCCGGGGTATTACAATGCTGAATCCCAGTATGTATATATTATTTTCTTGGTAAACTAATCTCGATAACATCAAATTTTCTTATAGATACAAACCAAAAAATGGTATAGTAGAGTCAAAACTATTGCCACTATAACTTGTTGGCCAAGGGAAATAGTCTTTCCCTTTTCTGATTTGGCAGGGGCAGTGACAGCTTTCCTGCTTGGAGGAGAGTAGAGAAAACCCATTGAAATATAATCCTCTTGCTCACTTTTGAATATTGGCCTTCCTAGCACATGTTTGTATTGGCCACCACTTAAAGTCTGAGAAAAAAAAAATATTATAGATAGAATCATCATACGAGAAAAATCAATTAGTGTAAATCTTGATAATAAAAAAGAAAATGATCATTTTAACATGATTAGACCACATATCCCAATAGCTGTTATTGGGTACATAAAGAAAACATTATGATAACTCAAGGTACTGAAAATGTCCTGAATAGTCAATTTTATTCACTATGTCGAGGCTTTTAACACCATTAAATCACTAAATATTATTGCTAAGAGTAAGAATCTATAAGGCTCCGTTCTTTAAATAGAAAATTAAGTTAGATTTTACAAGTCATGAGAATTATACAGGTTAAATGCATGTTTCTTTTAGAAAAGCAGTTAAAATGCATATTTATGTTGCTGAGTTTTGGCTTTTCAATTAGTTTAACATTCTAAATTTTGGTATCACTTAACAAAACACTTTTATTTATTTTTTGTGATAATTTCAATACTTTTTGATACGTGCCTTCATTTAATATGTCTAACTGCGTGTCATAAATATATTTAAATATTACTAATAAATAAAATTAAAATTTATATTAAATTAAATTGAAAGTTAGAGGTATTTAGATATTAAAAAAATAAAAAATTAAATATCTATTAAGTTAAATAAAATGATATTGTATTAAATTTTAATTAATCGATATAAATTTATAGACATAAATATTTGACCAATTTTATAATACTTAATTGTTCTTCAAATAATCTAGAAACTTAAATTCTTAAGAAACCAATTATAAGGAAAATCTAATTCTAAGAAAAATTCTCTTTTTAAAGTTAAATTTTTAAATTTAAATTATTTATAAATATAATAAGAATTATTTAATATTAAGTAAAATAATAAACTATTTTTATAGATTCAGAACCTGTATTCATATTAAATGATTGAAATTTTATTGTTGAATAACTTTAATTACCTCCGACTACCAATGAAGGTTGGTGGCCAGTGCTAGTCTCTGGACAGCCATAAAAAAAAATTCTTAACTTTATTATTTTAGATTTAATTTAACTAATAATTTATTCAAATATTTATAGTTATAATTATTTTAATTATAAATAATAATATTAATTAAATTTATAAATAAAACTTAATAAAGTTTTTAGCATTAAATATATTTATTTATATGGTTTGGCCTAATATGTGAGTCAATCTCTATATTTTTTCTATTACATTAAAATTTTCTTAAGTGTCAGTCAAGGAACTAAAATATTAATTTAATATTATAATTTGATACTTAAACTTATTATCAAATATCAAATTCATTTAAAATTTATTTCATTATCAAATTAGAATAAAATCTTATTTCTAGCACAAGTTAGTTTTAGTGTCTAATTAAAATAATAAATTTAATATTTTTTCTTGCTCCAATTTTTTATTTTTAATACAATTTTAATTTAAACAATTTAAATATTTTAAAATACTTATATTTATTATAATATTATTGACTTACTATATAATTTAATTTTAATTATTAATATAAAATAAACATTTCTACCTACTGTTATGCCTTTTGGGCTCAAGACGGCCCCATCTCAATTCCAGAAGACAATGATTGAGATTTTTGGGCTTATCCTTTACTCTTCTTTGATCTATATCGACGACATCCTTCTATTTTCAGAAACAGCAGAGGACCATCACCAATGATGTCCTGAGTCATCATCCATTGGCTGAGAGTCTTGCATGAGGGCTTCTTGCTGTGCCCTGGTTAAGGTAGGGTCGTCCAGAGGAGTTGGAAACAAGTTTCTCCAAGAAAACTCTCTCTCATCTACACTCTCTTATGGCTTTCTAACTTTCTCATTTCTCTTCTCTTGATCCAATGGCAATGTTCTAATCTTGTATGTTAAAAATAAAATTTTTTATCAACTATTTAAATGAAATTAACACGAGTAAAATTTGTATTTTAATATAATTTAATTTTAGTGTCTAGTAAAGATAATAACTTGTAACTATTTATTTTTATTTAAGAATTTAAAATTAAACTACATAGTAATTTAATAATATTAAATAAAGAATAAATATTTTTAATACATCTAAACTTTTTTAGAATTAGATTATACTAAAATAAATAAAAGATATAAACAAATAAAATTTATTATTTTAATTAGACACTAAAATTAACTTGTGCTAAATAAGATTTTACTCTAATTTAATAATAAAATTAATTTTAGATGAATTTGTTACTTAATAATAACTTCAAAAATTAAATTATAATTTTAAATTACCAGTTTAGTCTTTCAACTATCAGAAAAGGAAGTAACAGTTAATTTTATTAGAATCCAAAAGAATTTTAAAATATAATAGTAAAATACAGGACTGAGTCATATATTAGGCCAAATCACATGGATAAATAGTAGTAACTGAATTTTTAATATTTTATAATGATTTATAATATGTTAAAAATAATAATAAATTTAGATTTTTTTAAATTTTTGTATATTTTAAAATTTTATTGATTTCAAAAAAAATTATTAGAGTAATAATATAAAAATATTAATTTATTAGTTTTTAGTATTATATAAACTAATACTATAAATACAATTAATATTACTATTGTAGACTGAGTCTGTATTGATATCCTTTTGTATTCAAATTGAATATCATAGTTTATATTTGTAACTTATACATTTGATTTAAAATTGAACTGTTGAAATTTTATTAATAATTTAAAATTAAAAGTTAGAAAATGAATAGTTTTTTATTGGATAATAAATCTTAATTGTTTTTATTTAAATCAATAGTCAAAATTATACAAATATAATTTCTCATTATCAATTTGAATATAAGAAAATCTTAATATGACTGAATCTATATATGAATCTCTCATATTATAAGCTATCATCTTATTATCATTCTTATTCCACACAGATGAATCTAAAATTGAGAGATACAAAATCTAACCCTATCATAGTATACACTATAAGCTATTTTTTCAGGTTAGTGCATGCACCCAATTTTCCAGAAGGGTTGACAAATTACCTGTGTTTGATCTCCAACTGTGACAATGATTGCATCTTTATCGGGGCAGAAAGACACCCAACCTTTCTTGGAGTAAACATGAAATTCTGTAGACTCATCACATGTATGCAAATGCAAGCACAACGCATGGGAGTAATCGGTTCCTCTTATCAGCATTCTTATCACATCATATCCCCAGGACTTAGCCCATCCATCCCCTGCAACTTTACGCTTATGCTTGTAAAGATAACATACTGACCCAACACCATCCTGCCCCTCCATTGCTTCACTTCCATACATCGCCTTTAGATGAGAATTCTCTTGGAGAACTTGCAGTAATTTCTCTGCTACATTTTCCATTTCTGATACAAGAGCTTCCATTTTATTACTGCAAATTGATTACAACAGCTTTGGATTTAGATACTAATTACCTATATTTGTTCTTTTCTTTTTGTTTAAAAAAAAAAACAAAACAAAAATGACCAACTTCTACTAACAGAGAAAATGCATCTAATCAACAATTTCCCACTTTAGTACTACAAAATTATATAGGCAAAAAAGACATTAAAGAATGCTACTTTAAATGTCAAAATATTGGCTGCAATATCAGATATGCTAACCCAGTAACACCATTCAAGAAAGAAATCACCATATGTTTAAATTACAAATATCCAAGAGAAAGGTAGTTATTACCTGAAATTTGAATATCCTGATGGCCATATTCCCTCCATATCCAACCTCAAGTTCTTATCTCTACACCACAAAAACTCTTCACTCACTTCACTCTCCTCCTCACCATGTACTTCCTCAAACCCGTAAAGCTTTTCCGGGGACCTTGTCACAGCCGCCCTTTTCTCCGGCGGCACGCTAAATATTCCAGCAGCCATTGCCAGCACCATTCTTGCAAAGTCACTTGGAACTCCATAATTTACGAGTTGAAAGCACCCAATTCTTGACAGGGAATCCAGAATCTTGGGAATTGAATCACTGTCAGTAGCAGAATTCAAAGATTGGAAATCAATTCTTGGAGGTGTTTCAAGAATCTTTTGTCTAGGGAATATCTTGTCAGGCAACACTAAATCAGGGACACGGAGTGAGTGCTCAAGAAATTCAGTGAGCACATCATCATTAGCAACAGAAGATCTCCGGCCAGAGGCAATCGGAGATGGCGGCGGGGCACGGAAATCAATGGGATTATTTTCTGGCATGGTTGGTTCAGGAGAAAATGCCATCAATGTTACGATAGATACTATTTAAAAGTGAACAAAGGCACTGCTATAAAAAAGAAAAAAGAAAAATTCTTGTTTTCTCGATAGAAATGAATATTTAAGTCATAGTATCTAAATTATCACCTTCCCTTTTCTTTTTCTTTTTTTATAAGTTACATAATTAAAGAAAAGAAAAGAAAAGAAAAGTGTTAAGCAGCAGCAATGATGGCCTGTCAAGGACATTGTGGACACATGAAGAATCATCACTATGCAAGATTTCACTTTCTTTTCTTTTTTGGTTTTTGTTTTCTCATTTCTACAACTTTACAACTTTATTCTCTTTCTTTGCTGTCTGGAGAGAGCTTCCTGTTTATGGGGTTACCACAAAGCACTGGCAGAATGGTAATGGCTACTCAAGCTTCAATCTTTTACCTATCCTTGTACGAATTAACCTTATGCCACATGAGATGTGATGTCGTCCACCACTCTATCTTCAAAATCGACAAAATTATATGCTCTCACCCTATCTAATAATTCAAATCACTATTTTAATAATACTCTAAAATATAAGATTTTATATTACATTCATTTAAAACTAAATTTTAGTTAAAATTTAAATTACATTCATTTAAAATTAACTTACGTATGAATCAGAGAGTGACATGATTTATATATATATATATATATATATATATATATATATATATATATATAAGATATTAAAGCAATTTAAATGACTTAAAAGTAAGTATACTGGCTCTTGCATTTTTGTACAAGTGTGATCTCATCATTGACACTGTTACTTGAAAGATAGAAGTTGAATGGAGGGGCTAAAATAATAGCATGGGTGCACCACAGGATAAAGAAGCTAATGATGACGTTTGTGTTCAGGGTTTTTATTATTATTTATTTTTCTAATTATTATTATTTTTATAGTGAATACATCTCAGAACAAGGTGCTAATATATTAGGTGGGCCTTGATCCAAAATTCAGTTCCAGGCACATCTCAAATCTAGGATTAAAGTTCAGGAATGGGCTGGCTAATGATTATTCTGGCTTGATCCCATTCTTTTTTATTTTGCTTGAATTAATAAATAATTCAATACATGGCAGATCATTCATTTATTAAACTTTTTTAGTTTTAAAATCTAGTTCAAAAAATTCTTCATTATTTTCTTTTTTCTTTTAGAATTATAAATTAGAGAAAGAAAATTAAAATCTAGAACTAAAAAGAAGCATCTAACATCGGAATAAGACTGACATGGGTAAAACGAAGATGTGTTCCATTAACAATGCTATTTTATTTTTATTGGTAGTTTGATATTTAAAAATTATATTTATTTTTTATTATTTTATAAATTTATAACTTTTGTTAAATAATCTTTAAATAGATTAGATTAAAAATTACTTATTTTTTAATATATAACTTGCTTTCTATATTTTATTTAAATAATAAATCTAATTATAAAATTTATTATTGAATATCAGACTTATTTTTACTAAATTAAAATAAAATTTTATTTTTAGTCAAAAACTATTCTTATTAACAATAATTAACTAATACTTTTTAATTATTATCTTATCTTAGTAAAATTTAAATATTTATACTCAGCAATATATTTAGAATTTACATAATTTAATTTTAAATTATTAAAATAAAATAGAAATAATTTTTATTATTAATTAAATTCTGAATTAGTGAATGCTGCCAAAGAGAGTGGTGATGCCATACGCAAAAAGAAAGAGACTCGTAGAATGGTAGAGGCAAATAGAGTTTTTTTTACACATTTTCGTTAACCCATGAATATGGGCTTTTTTAAGTTGAAAGGCATAACACGGTAGAAAAATCTTTCCAATTTTTATATATTAAATATTAAAATTATAATTTAATAAAAAATCTAAGAATTACATTATAATTTTTATTAATTTAATATTTTAATTGTATTCACTTTTAAAATGAAATAGAAGTTTAAAATAATAAATAAAGATTTAAAAAAATTATATATTATTCTAAAAATTAAGAGATAAATAGTATTTAACTGAATTTAGTTAACGAGTGTAACAAAATAATTTATAGTATAAAATTATAAAATAAAATAAAAAAATTAAAATTATAAAATATTAAATAAAAAGTATAAATTCTAAACATTAAAGTGCAAGAAGTATATTATAAGAAATTATAAAATGCATGTAGAAAATAGATGACTGTAAAAAGAAAAAGAAAAGAAAAGGCCCCATTTTTGAAATTGGGCCTGTCGTTCTAAACTTTTTGCACAGTAACTTTCAGTCCAAAAAAGAAAATTCAAAATGGATAACAATTCTTGCCGTTAAATATGAGGAGATGTTGAAGTTAACGTACGAAAGAGCATTCATATACTAACAAGAAAAGGATGCTACGTAGCATCAATCATTAACTGCTGAATTTTCAATATATACGGTGAAGTGAACATAATAGAATAGATTCGACATGGCTATCACCCAATGCATTCCGTTGAGTTGAAACGGTAAGACACTAACACCGTTTTCAACGGCAATAAAACACTAATTAAATAAATCAAACACAATCTTGTCATTTGAAAAGAATTATTTATCAAATAAATTTTGAACTTTAAATTATTATTTTTTAAATGTTTAGTATTTAGCTTTTAGTAACCAGTTCTGATATCGATTTTAATTTTAACATTTAATAAAATTATTCGTTAAAATTTATCAATGTCACTGTAACTTTAGTAATATTGATAAAATAATAAAATTCTATTACCATTAAAATTGTTTACTATATTTTATAGTACTTTAATTTACTATAATTGAAAAACGAGATCATTTAAATAAATAGACAAATGGTTTAGTAATAAAAAAAAATTATATATATATATATATATAACTTATTTTTATTAGTTTTTTTTTCATTTTTCATGTCTATCTTTAGTCGCAATTGTTGAAAGCATTTCAAAATTTAGATTTATAAAATTTGAAACAAAAATAATCTCTTAAATATTTATGAATGAATTAATAACTCTAATACTCTTTTTAATTTTTTTGGTCTAAATTGTAGTCATATGAATAAATTTTATTAGATAATATTAAAAAAGTATAAAATTACTTGATAGGTTTAAAAATAAATACAGAATATAGAATTTATATAATAATTAAACTATTAAAAAAATAAAATAAAATAAAAAAGTGTGAAATGACATGACACTTTAATTCTCTCAGTCTTTTAACTTTAGATCCTTTTGTACTAAATCAAAGTGCGAGTAAATTATGTAGCAGGCCAGATGGCATATCCAATTGATAATTAAATAAAAAGACTAGAATCTGTAAGTCATATAAAATGAAAATATTTTTCCATTATTTTATTCAAAGTGGTAGGTTTAGTGTTAAATTTTATAGATAATTCCATGTCCTGGCTTTTCGCTAATAGACAAAACTAGGGAAGAAAGAAGAGTTTGATTATGATTGGTAGGTGGAAAAGGGACCCACAATGCAGCGTCTGTATGTGATCAGAATCTCCTTCCGTTGACGGCCTACTCTACCATCTACTCCGCTTCGTCATTTCCCTGCGCCGTCGATGGCTCAGGCTAAACCCCTTACCAACCCCCAAGCTAAGGCGGCTGCAGCCACACGTGGCTACTATCATTAGATATTAACTAATCAATTCTTTTTTATTTTCAAAAAAATAGCATATATTATTACGATTGCAAACTTTAACATAATTTTTATATTTTTTACTTTAATAAAATCAAAAAATATATCTAAAAATATTATATATCACTATTTTAAAATATAATATCTAACTGTAAAATATTAGAAATTTTATTAATTTTTTTATAAATTTATTCTATATTATAATCAAAATATAATAATAGTTTTAAATAGTAAACACTTAATTTTATAAATTTAGTCAAATTTTACTCTTTTCTTTTCACGATTTACTCATTTGTTATAATTAATATTCAATTTAAATAAAAACAATGGAACTTTTCTACAGTGATATTTTATATAGTTACAAGAAATTTAGTCATAATTTGAGTAAATTATAAATAAAAATAAATTTTATATTATTAATTAATTATAAATGTTTTAATTCAATCTTAAAAAATATTTTTTTATAAAATAATATTTTATATATATTATATAATTTTTTAAAAATATATATTTTACTATGTTTTGTTTGATATACTATATTATTATTTTATTTTTTTAATCTTATTTGTATAATATGACAAAATAACAACGTATTTTATCTTTAATTATTATTATTTTATTAAAAAGGTTAAATATAAAATAAAAAATTTGGTACTTAAATTTCTATTAAATTATAATCATAAATTTTATTTAATTTCAAATACAAAAATATATTATTTCCATCAAAATGTAATTATATATTATTCGATTAAAAGTTATGCATGGGTGTACATCATAAGTCATATGCTAAACAAAATATTCGAATAATTAAATTATCGCAATCTACATGGTCAAGGTAACCTATTAAAATATATAATTAAACTAATCAAGATTATATACTAATTATATAACTTTAATCTCACTAATTATACTAATAATTTAAGGAAAGTTATCACTGTGAGTATTTTGAAAACAAAAGAGACAAATCGCGTGCAGGAAATCCATAGTGGTTTCTGGTAATTGATGTGTACTCGATTTAGTTGTGTTTTTATTTATTTTGGTGGGGGAATTGGGTCAATAAGTCTGATGGATTTGAACGACCTCTTCGTCTGAAAAATAATTATAGGGTGAGCTTGCGTTTGACCATTTTGTATCAATTGTTTTTGTCCCCTATTGAAAATAATGTTACTGTCCCTCCGAAGCTTTTCATCTTTGACTTATTTTTGTATACCAGTGGCTACAATGATCCGAGTTTTTTTTTTTTCCTCTTTTCCATTTCTTTCAGGATTGGCCTCTTACGGAAATGTTCATGTCTTTTAGTATGCAGAAGAGACGAGCATTATAATTTACAATTTGTTGTTCTTGTATTAGATGAGTCTATAAATAATTGAATTGATTCTTGTGTTTCAGTTTTCTTCTATATTGATATTCGCTTTGTACTTCAGAAATATGTATTGCATAAAACTGAAGAAATATTACCAGTATTTTGTGTAAGAAATGAGTAGATTTATAAGAAAGCTTGACAAAAAAAGAAAAAAGAAAAACATCGATTTAAACAGCACGGGCTATTCGATCGGCCACTTTATTAGCACTTGTGTAAGAAGAAAAAAAAGAACAAAATCTCAAAACAATGAGAGACGTTCTAATATCTCGAATAGTTGGATAAAGAGTCCAATGTTCATCTAATTATTTTTCTGTGTTAAACATTTGTAGAACCCATCAATTGACATATAATTAAAAGTCTGCATCAATATATAAAAACATATAGGAGTAGATTAGCATATACGGGTCGTCCTTCCATTGACAAACAAGCAGAAAGGTTGAAAATATTGTCACATTATAGACAATCCAATTCGTTAAACGTCCAAGGTTTGATTAAATTAAAGCCATAATTTACTTCTTTTTGTCTAGAAGACATTGGACATGAATGAAGAAGCAGTTGCAACAGCAATACCGATTAATATTCCATCTTAGTCATAGTGATCACCATCACAGCTTCAAGTGATGAATGAGCATAGTCATGCCACATAATTAGATGAAATAGCATCTTTATGCTCACATTAATGGTATAGTACAGATTACTATTTAAGCCTAGGTAGAATATGTAGTATTCTTTAATTATTTGCCAATGCAACATAATTATTTTTGTTGAATGATAAGCACTAGCTAGCCTTGCACAATTAGAATGATAATGTTTGGAAACTGAAGTCTATAATCACTGTGTTCCTTCTGCATGGCGTGATTAGGATATGCATGTTATTATTATTTGGGGAAAGGATTTAGGGTGTCTGTTCCATAAAGGGATGCGCAAAATAAACCAAAATCATTATTCGTTTGAAGAAACGAAGCAAAAGGATACAAGAAAGAAAACCTCAAAAATCATTAAGTTCCAAATGCCCTTAATCCAATTCGCTTAGAAACACATTTGGGAATCTTAATTATGAGCATAATCATATGATTAGTACAAAATCGGATATGCTTTTTGTGCAACATCAATGTCCTTTCAGAATGCAAATAGTAGAATTATTCATGTAGAGTAGCTGTTAGTCAAGTCCAATTACGTGCCTTCTTCTTCTTCTCTTTGCAGTAAAAGAGAATACATTCACGGGCAATTGAATTTTATTTAAAATAATAGAAAAAGGTCTTCAAACCTAAACCACTTTTATTATGACATGATGGTCAGCCATTAACAAAATATGATAGAAAAATAGAAGCACATAAACATGTGAACAGAAAGAAAAGAAAAATGACTCTAATTGCATAAAGAACAAACATAGCTGAAAGAGCTTAAACAGGAGATTTTTGAAATATTCTTTTGAGATAAGTAACAGAATAATGAAATTAAAGCTAGCGTTCACATCCATATTCTGGTACATTCATACACAGCAGATGGGTAACCTACCAAATAAACCCCATTAAAAACATTTTCTTTTTTGCCACATTTCAACAGAAGAAGACTCAAATGGTTAACAATAGAATTGGTTGAAACAAGTGTAGCAAAAGAAATTAAATCTGAGTGTCCATAAAAATAAATTAATTTAGATGCTACACTAGTGATAAGTTACCAAATGAGTGATTAAATAATCTAAGTATTTTTTTTTTTTAAAATAAGTATCATGCAGTTTTATTATTTTACCATTTTTAATATTATATAATTCTTTTCAAACAAAAAAAAAAAGAAAAAATATGTAATTATCAACCGTAATAAAATAAATAAATTTAGATCAAATATCCATAAAAATAAATTAATTCAGATGCTACACTAGTGATATATTACAAAATGAGTCATCAATCGGATAAAATAATCTAAAGTATTTCTTAACAAAAAGAAAGAATAAGTATAAAAATATGGTGGTTTCACTGTTTTATAATTTCTAATAATATATTATTTTTTAAATAAAAAATATACGTGATTATAAATTGTGATAAAAAATATATTTATTGTTAAAAAGTATTAATTTGTAAGGATTCAACTATCTTTATTGTAATTAACCATTATTATTATATTATCTATGTATAATAAAATGAGTTTAAAATTTAACAATTTTAATTTTATTATGCAACTGTCAAATAATAGTTTAAGAAATTATTGATCCAATTAGATTGATTTATCAGTTAAATAATAATATTTTAAATTGTTAAATTTTAAATATATAGTATCAAATCTATAAATATAATTACAATGGATAAAAATAATTAAATTTTACGAATAGCATTTTACGAGTGATATATTCTTTTTAATCGTACTTTATAACTATATTCGTCTTTTTTTTTTTACAACGCCGTACTAAATATTGTAAAAAATTGGCTCGCCTTAGTGTATTAGAAAAATAAGAAGTGGTTCAAGTTAGTGTTAAGGTGACAGGAGCCTTGCTGTTTCCCTCCATTCTTTGTTGCTTCTGAAAGTGTATTAGTAGTTAACTGCCCTGACTCTTCCTGTAAATGTTGAATGCACCATTACTGCGTCGAAATGCCATTCTGAACTCCTGTTTAATCAACATCCTAGACAAATGCAATTCAATGTTAGAGCTAAAAAAAATTCATGCTCTTGTAATCACTTTAGGTCTCTCTCAAGATGAGCCTTTTGTATCAAAAATCCTTTCTTTCTCTGCACTTTCTGATTCAGGAAACATCAATTATTCCTGCTGGGTATTATTCTCTCTATTGAACCCAACAATCTTTAATTGGAATACAGTCATTAGAGGCTACTCAAAGAGCAAAAATCCAAATGGATCAATATCAGTTTTTATTCAAATGTTGAAAGTTGGAGTCTTTCCTGATTATTTAACATATCCATTTCTTGTTAAGGCTTCGGCTCGCCTTTTGAAGCGAGAATTAGGGTTTTCTATTCATGCACATATTATAAAACATGGCTTTGAATCTGATAGGTTCATTTCGAATTCTTTGGTTCATATGTATGCTTCATTTGGCGATATTTCTTGTGCACGATACGTGTTTGATGGAATGCCAGTTAAGAATTTGGTCTCCTGGAACTCTATGGTGGATGGTTCTGCAAAGTGTGGAAATATGGTTTTGGCACGTCAGCTCTTTGATTTAATGCCTGATCGGGATGTCTTGTCATGGAGTTCTTTGATTGATGGGTATGTTAAAAATGGGGATTATGGAGATGCTATGGTGGTTTTTGATAAAATGCGTGTCTCAGGTCCTAAGCCGAATGAGGTAACAATGGTGAGTGTATTATGTGCTTGTGCTCACTTGGGGGCACTTGATAAAGGAAGAATGATGCATCATTATGTGATCGATAATAAGTTGCCATTGACACTGGTGCTATGCACCTCTCTTGTGGACATGTATGCCAAATGCGGAGCTATCAACGAGGCGTTTGATGTATTTCGTGGCATTCCAGCAGAACTGAGTGATGTCCTACTATGGAATGCTATGATTGGAGGACTTGCAACTCATGGTTTAGTCAAAGAATCACTTGATTTGTTTAAAGAAATGAATTTTGTTGGGGTTAAGCCGGATGAGATCACATACTTGAGCTTGTTGCATGCTTGCGCGCATGGTGGGTTAGTAAAGGAAGCGTGGTATTTCTTTGATTGTCTTGGCAAACATGGCATGACTCTCAAGATTGAGCACTATGCTTGTATCGTGGATGTTATGGCTCGTGCTGGTCAAATAGCAAAGGCATACCAGTTTCTATGTCAAATGCCTATTGAACCTACTGCTTCAATGTTGGGTGCTCTGCTTAATGGATGTATGAACTATGGAATGTTTGATCTTGCAGAAATCGTAGGAAGGAAACTTATCGAGCTAGAGCCGCATCATGATGGCAGATACATTGGCTTGTCAAATGTTTATGCTTCTGTGAAACGCTGGGATGAAGCCAGAAACATGAGAAAAGCCATGGAGAGGATGGGTGTAAGAAAATCTCCTGGTTATAGTTTTGTGGCGATTAACGAAAGTCTTCACAGATTCATTGCACATGATAAAACACATCCGAGTTCAGAGCTAATATATATGATGTTAAGTTTTATTGTAAGCCAAATGAAGTGCAGTATTGACCATCAAAATCAAGAATTTTTCTGTTTATATGATAATTTTTGGGATTGAGTATAATGCCTTTTATCCTGAATTTTTCTATCTTACTAGTTCTGTTGTTAAGGTTTGGTGAGGCTGTGACGAAGTGGGTCATTAAAGTGGTTGGTTCCTGGCAGCAGGTGTACGCAGATTTGTTGGGTTGGCTCTGATCAAGGGCGAAATTTAACTTATGCGCTACCTTCCCCTTGGAGGATACAAGGGAACCCTAACCACAGGAGGGTTGGGCAGCACAGGATAGCTTTCTCACAAGACAGACTCCCAAGCCAACCTGGAAGAGTATGTGTGTCTGTCCAAATTGATATATCATATTCACGAAGGGCTTTTTCTGAAATAACTTGTGGGGCAATTAAATTATAAATTCAATTGACTTAAGTTCAACTCTCTAGCTAAGCAAGTGATACCTAGAAGATGAAAGATGACTTTTTGATTTAGCTGGTGGCATATAAAAGATTTTCTTCCTTGACAGTTGAAATATATAGTAGATCACGGAAGATGATATAATTAGTAGTTAATAAGATATCCTCTGCAACATTTGAAAAATCTCATGTGATATTGGAACCCCAACAATGGCTTTTGTCGCAATCACATGAATATCGATAGTTGAAACATATAATAGATCATGGGAAAGGAGTAGAAATAGAATTAGTAGTTAATAGGACAATTTTTACAAAATTTGAATATTACATAGCTCATAGCATTAAAACAAGGGAGAAGGTGCATTTTTGCCCTTGACATTTAGTGTGAGGAGCACATTAGCACTCAAACTATTTTTAGGCGCAATTAGATATTTAAACTATCAAAAAGTTATCATTTAAGCCCCCTTCTTAGCAGTAAACTAAACGACGTTAAAAGGAGGTGATGTGGCAAATAATCGACCTACTAACGCAAAGAATCCAAGTTGCAATGAAATGAGCAATGTGTTGAGGCTCTCTAGGATCAGGAGGAGGGTTTATGTTGGTTTAACGACACCAAGATCTGCAACCACGAGTACATGATCTTGAGGTTGAAGCAAGAAAGAGAGTGTTTGATCTCCATCGTAATAGCGAGAAGATGAATGCAAGGATTTGGGATAAAGATTATTGAAGGATTTGAGATGAATGATTATCAAATCAAACTCTTGATTAAAAATGAAGGGAACCACATATTGCTTTGTGGTTAGTGAGTGATGATCAAATTAAATTCTGGAAACTGAGTAGGACACCAGTTCAGAGATGGGTTTGTGAATGCAACTGAGCTGGAACAATGAGTTAACGAACTCAGTTGGAACAACTGAGTTGTATATACTGCGGATCAACTGGGATGTATATCTTTTTGTTGGTTACTGATTTTTTGATTTTTGAAAAGAGATTCTTAAAATAGTGGCTAGGTTGAGTTACTGTTACTATTGCTATATAAGGTGATGGCATTAAGACTAGTGGATTTGCTGGTATTTCTAAAAAAAATCCCACTTTTTTTCCTTTCATCTTTCTCTGTATTATTTGAGGGTGATGGAGAACTAAATCATTTGGTTAATTCCTCTTTCTCCAATCTATAAAAATCTCAAATTAAAGCTTGAGCGAATTTCAATTTTATGCTTGAGTGATTGGGACTAAACTCGCCAGGTGTATGAGTTTCGTTCAATTTCTGCTCCCAATATCCAGACTATAAGGTGGAGACGAAATCCTATAGATTTTAGTTTTCTGGAGAGCTTCATGTCATCGAAAAAATATTGTTATTCATATTGAACCATCTTATTAGCAAAAAAGCAGGGAATTAGCTTGCCATGTAAGATTTTTAAGAGTTCCATTTACTCTGTTTCTATACCCCTTCCAAGTGTAAAACATGCCAAATTCCTGAGAATCAATATCTGGCTTTTATGTGTAGTAAAGCAAAATTGCTTTAAAAGCATGCAAACCAAAAACATGTTAATAATATTTAACTTTAATTCTTATTCTAGATTGAAGTTTGTATAGGCAACAACTATTTGTTTTATTTTTCTTTCTTATGCTAATTCTTTGTTCCTCTTTTTACTGTACACACTTTATAATTTTGTGTGATTAACAACGGGTATTATGTTATTATCGGTAGTGGTGAGAAGAAAGAGATGGGTAGATCGTCTCTTTTTAGCTATATTTTTTCACTATATGAAAGAAAAAGGATTGAGAATGGAAGATAGAATTGTTATTTATTATGCATGGGATTCTTTTTGTGACACATCATCGATCAGAGACGGTGGTTTACACCGTTAAATTTTCATTACAAAAAGAGGCTTCAGTTACAGTTTTTTAATTGTTTAAGTGCTTAATTGCGCTTGAAAATAGTTTCGCGCTTCCCTTAAAACAGACATATACCATTTATTCGCCATTCGACAAATGCCGATGTCTGGATGTTACAACTCAAAATTAAATGGCTTTTGTCAAAATGACATGAGATTTGCAAGTTTGCAAACTGGCACCGATAAATTGGATAAACTAATGCAATATTTAGCTGGAATTTATTATAATTCATGTGATTTGAGAAAAAAAATATAAAAAAATATATTAATAAAAATAATAAATTTTAAAAATATTTTAATATTATAAAATATGTTAACTTACTAATGTAAAATATATTTTATAAATTTACCTATTTTTTAGAATTTAATTTAATTATAATCAATTTTATATAAATTTGATTATGTAAAATCTTAAATTAATTTTTGATTTATTTAAAGTATATAAATCTTAAATTTGTAAATAAATTATATGATATTTTATAATTTTCTATCAAACACAATGCAAAGCTATTTTTAGTTAATGAGTATCCAAAAAATAGAATAAGAGTAATGTTATAATCCACCAATATTTGTTTCAACTTATACCTACCTGATGTGGCAAATAATATATTTACTAAATCATTTTTTAATATTCTAAAATTAAGAGGTAGTTTTGTACAAGGATTATATATCACATAAAATGAGCAAGAATTGAGACAAAAATTGATGAAATGTTCAACATTTTCTATATAATAGTTATTCAATGTGAAATAGCAATATTAAAATTTAGTTCAAATTTGAATAAAAAAGTAAGGAAAAAGGCTCAAATATGCCCCTAACGTATAACCACTGGTGCAGATTGGCCCTTCAAATTTTTTTTTTAGCCAGTTGCACAATATCTCGTCAAATGGAGTTTTTAAGCCCCTTTTTAGAACGGAGCTGAAGATCGTTAAAACTTCCGTTAAATGGAAGTGAGGTGGCAAATGGTAGGACCTATAATCCAACGGTAATCCATCACCATCTCCCCTTCTCTTTCATCACTTTCCTTTTCATGGAAATTAAGGAACCCTAAATTAACCAATTGATTCCAATTAATGTCGACATCGACATCATCAACAACCACAGGAAGCAATGATACTAAGGTTCTGTGAATGTCGAAGGTTTTGTGAATGCCGAAAGTCCTGGACGTCGAAGGTTCTGTGAAGGTTAAAATTCTGGACGTCGAAAATTGTGTGAATGTCGAAAAGTAGTGTAAAAATCAAAAGTGTGGAGATAGAGAAAAAGACGAAAGGGAAGAAATGAAAGAGATTGAAGATTTGCAGAGTTGATTTGCAAACTGAAATGGAAAAGATGTGAACTAAGCTGAGAAATTTGAAATCTAGAAACAGAAATTGAAGATTTACAGAGTTGTCTTGTTAATTGCATTATTAGCTTGGATTGTTTATAGGGATTTGGTGGCACAGTCTTCCTTTTTTTGTGTAATTTTGTTAATGGTTTGATGAAATAAAATTATGACACTTGATTGGTAAAAGTGCTGCAAATATCTTTCATTTCTTCCCTTTCATATTTTTCTTTTTCTTTTTCTTTATCTTCACACTAGCTATACACTGAAATGAATTGTTATAAATGGAAAAGATTTGCTAAACGACATTGATAATCATAACCAATGACTAAAAAGCAATGACATTGACATACTACAATTAATATTGAGCTAAAGTATCAACACTACTTGCTCACAAGCAAATAACAACAAAGTAGCAATAATATACAAAAGTTACTGGCATCCCCTGTTACTGCAGCTAAATGTTGCTCTAAGGCATAAAATACCAAAGTAGTAACAAAATTTTAAAAAATGCAAGCTCTAAAGCACAAAACACCAAAGTAGCAACAAAATACTCAAAAGAGATTGCTTGCTCTAAGATACAAAACACCAAAGTAGTAAAAAATATAGAAAATGTGCTCCAGTCAACTATTGGTAAACTATTGGTCTATTGTAGTAGCATCACTAACTATCTTGTCTTTCTTCTTCTGTCTGCCTATTAGTTGCTCTTTTTGAGCTTGCAACTGTGAAGAGGTAATTGCAACTCCTCATCTCCATTGCAGTCCTAGAGGTTCAAATGGCAGGTTAGTAGCAAATTTAACTTCTGAGCCATCTCCAGTGAATTTAATTGTCCTTGTAATGGATGATTCATCCCTTTTCTCTTTGTTTCTTCTGAAGTCTCTTTCATATGGTACTGGGAACCTAGTTTGAGGATCAGTTTCCATTTCCTCTGCTTGTAGATCTTCACTAATTACTCTTTCAATAGTTTTTCCAGGCTGTGAGTGTCAAAATGTTCGATTAAACATGCCACAAACTAATATTTATAAGAAAAGAATAAGTATGAAAAGTTCACTGACATTATAAGTTGTTCTTCCTGTATTCAAATCCACATGACATCTAAAACCAGTTGTCCTCCTTGAATTTGTTACACACTGTCCTTCTAAGCTTCTTACAGTTTCAGTTGGTGGTGTGCTTCTTTGGGCGATTCTTCTTTGTGTTTCTTTGAAGCGATTCTTTGGTGTGCTTCTTTGAAGTAGTTCTTTGGTGTGCTTACTTTGAAGTAGTTGTTGCTATTCTTCTTGAGCGTTACTCTGTTCTTTGAAGCGATTCTGCTTTATTCTTGCTAGACCACTTGTCGGTGTGCTTGCTGGACCACTTCTTTGGTGTGCTACTGGACCACTTCTTTGTGCTTCAAGCGATTCTTTGGTGTGCTAAATTTGGACCACTTGATGCTATGCTTGCTGGAGCACTTGTTGTTCTTCCCTATGAAGTTGAAGGCAAACAATTGCAGTCATTAGAATTTCAAAAATTAGATAATATAAATACTCAATGTGATGTAGGACTATGTATTTTACCTTCTTGTTCTTATTTGGATACTTAGTTCTATTATGTCCTTTTTCTGTACACAACCCACAACTCTGCTTCTTGCCCTTCTTACTGCTTGTATTATGCTTATTTGATCCTCGAATTCTCTTCTTTTTAGGCCTGCCTGGCATCTTAGTCAATGGAGGAGGTTCTATTCCCTGGTATTCCTCACATCTCATAAACCTTTTACGAGGGACTGGCAATATTGGCAACTCAATCTCTGCTTTTGTACCAGGATTGCTTCTTTTAAGTACAGCTATATATGCTTCCAAATAACCAAACTCCACTTTGAAACTCCCATCCATTTCTTGGATTATCATCCTCTTAGCCATTTTACACTTAGCCAAACTAACATTACTTTTTAACAAGCTCTCTGCATCATCTTTCATTTGTTTTATCTTAATGGAAGGGTTTTTGTAAACCCTACCCTTGAAATAATTGGCTAAAAACCTAGCAGTAGCACTAGAGAGTGAGAAATCCCTAAAGCACCTATGCTCAGGTATTAGTGTCTTTACTACTAATCCAGGGTTTTTGCCATCTTTTGAAATGAAAAGCACAAAAGGGCAGCTTTCCTCATTTATATATATTTAACCCTAAGTCTAAATGGTTCATTTGGATTGATTTTTAGCTTAACACCTAGAGCTACTCCATAGTTTGCTATTGCTTGTCTAGCCTTATTAGCATTAGCAAAGGTCATTCCAAGCATGAAATGGCTTTACCCATCACCTTCATCATATCTGACCCTCTCTCTAGGTGCAGAGTGTTTAGGATCAGTTTCCTCATCACTAGATTCTTGACTTCCATCATTTTCATTTATGTTTGCACTATCATCTTCACCACCCTCTTCCTCATTGCTAATATAGCTTGTAGGTCCGAAACTATTAATAGGTTCTTCAGTAATAATAGACTCAGATTGACTAACATCAGCTCTATTATTTGGATTGAAATAGCTACTCTGTAAGCATTCAATTGTTAATGTCTGCAGCAGATGCATCCATATCAACATTCCATTCAATTTCCAGAATATTTAGTTCAAAATGGTGGGAGTTATCAGTATAGAAATCTATTTCTCCTATCCAATTGTATTTGCTAATGTAATTCAAAACACTCCTAATTCCCTCATCATCTTCAACTAAATACAATCCATCTTCCATGTCTTTTCCTGGTTCAAGTACAAAAATGCGTTCCACATTTGCATTACCCAAGCAAATTCCTATATCTATCCTTAATATATTTATAATAGAGGAAGTCAAAATCAAAATCATAAAGTATATCAATATCACCATCTAGATAATCAATTTTTGGATGTAATTGCCATCTACCACTATAGTTAAATCTCAGATTCACAACACCACACATTCTACATAAAATAAAATAAAAAAACTTTAAAATCATTTTCCAGGATTGGCTCAAGTAATAAACAATGCTAAAGCAATCGTTGACTCACTTTACACTACATGAGGGCCACTATTTCGAAAGGGACAACTCAACATATAATATTAAAAAGTAATTACATTTCAAAACAAAATAAAATAGAATAAAACAATGAGACCCACATGTTTCGCTTTAACATACCTGTTAACTCCAACTTGCAAACACAGCCGTAACTCACTTCGTTGCTATATGGTTGAGTGGTAATTTCTGTATGTCAGGGTTAGAAAAAACGAGCTTCAATCGATCGATTTGGTTGTTGGAATTATTTACAGCAAGTTACAATCTTTCGTTCTTTACAACAATAACTTCCATCCACCATTAAATATTTTTTATATGAGAAGGAAAAGATGGCTAGCAAACGTGACCCGCTTCTTTATGAAGTTGTTTCCTTACAAGTCGGTCCTACCAACGGATATATATTTTGAACTTAATGATCTTCAGCTCCGTTTTAAAGAGGGGCTTAAAAACTCCGTTTGACAAAATATTGTGTGCAATTGGCTAAAAAAAAACTTGAAGGGCTAATCTGCACCAGTAGTTATATGTTAGGGGGGCATATTTGAGCCTTTTCCCAAAAAGTAATTATTATTCTATATGTTGAATTGTAACATGATTATTCTGCACCTTATAAAATAACATATTTCTTTAATTTTTTATTTTAAATTCACTTAATATCATTTTTTATTATCATTCACCACCATCAATTCTCGATCACCATCAATACCCGCTTATCTATTACCACCAATCATTACAGTAACCACCATCATCTATCACCATCATCCATCACCAACAACCACCATATCGAATCTACCATCATTATATATGTATTAATATATACGATATGTAATTGTAATTTTATTTGTAAATAATTAATTTGATCTTATAAATTAAATAGTAGAATATAAATTATTTAGAGATAGTTATTTTATAAGAATATTATTTTATTTAAGGAAAAATGCTCAAATTTGCCCCTTCGACATTCACAGAATCTTAGTGTCATTGCTTCCTGTGGTTGTTGATGATGGTGATATAGTTGAAGAAGAAGCCATCATCAACGTTAATTGGAATCAATTGGTTAATTTAGGATTTCTTATTTTGTATGAAAAGGAAAGTGATGAAAGAGAAGGGGAGATGATGGTGGAGAGTAGTTATTCTTTTGTTACCGTTGGGTTGTAGGTCCCACACTCAAACTAATGATGCAACTAAAGTTTCTTATATCTATATAGATTGAAGTAAAATTGGTGTTTCTAATACATTCAACCTAAATATGTTCATAATAATTACTATAATTAAATTAATATAATGATTAGCTAACAGTAATAACTGCAACTAATAACGATATGTAGGTAAAGAAATCATTCATTAAATAAATAAATAACAAGGTTAATACAAAAGTACAAAGACTAAACTAAACACTTATGAAGACTAGCCTAACATATTTAATTCAATGATTAGAGAGAGTAATAGTGGATAGATGCAGAGAGCAGATATGAAAAAAATCTCCTCCTTCTTTTATAATTAGACTTGGAGACATATCTATAGAGAAGAGTTCTCATCTAAATAAGTCTCCCTAGAGATGTATATACTCGATATAAGTCTATCTAATAGATAGTCTTATGTATCCTTATCTCCACCAAATATTATCCCATAAATTTTTTTTTAATAATTATACAAAATGATTAAAATGTCCATTTGGACCTTGTGATTTTTGGCTAGCAGAGCAAATAGCAGGTCATGTGTCTTAATCTTAGGTCTTGACACGAACATGTATTAAACTCTTTTTTAGATATTTTTTTCCATAACTTTCTCTTTTGGCTAATATTACCTGAAAATAGACAATTAAGCTTAAATGAGGTATAATTATTTATTTTCATTATATTATATATAGTATATCATTAAAATTCTATAATATCTGAAATATTTATATATAATTTCAACCTATCACAAATTAATTAATTAGTAATACCCTATATGATTATTCTTGAAAAGAAAAACCTGTGCGCTAAGTGCATGCAAACTCAAGTGTAATTCGCCCACATGCCAACGACGTGTTAGCATATACAAGAATTAATTTATTCTCAATAATAAGATGATATGTAATCTATAATAATTACATATTTGTTCTCTAATTGATATTATATTCTTAAATTGAGATGAATTAGAAATATTAATCAATTTCGAAAAGAAAAAAGAAGAAATATTAATCAACACATAAGATCGAAAACTGGACTATAGAATTACACACAGATCATATTACGTAAATTAATGACTTTAGAACATATAACATATTCAGAATCGTTCCAATTCTGAGGTATACATGTCAAATATTTGACGTCAGGATGAAATAATCTGGTTTTGTTACTAAAGGAAGCTCGTACATTATTGAGAAGGATTGACAAAAACTTGTAACAAACATCTAGAAGGAAATTAAAGATTTAGCCATTGGAAGTGGAAACCCAAAGAGACAGGATCCACATATTACAAGTCAAGAGTATTAAATATGTTTGTCTTCTGAGAAATTGACTAATGTACATGCTCAATTGCCAACACTAGAAATCAAAGTTATAATTCCTAAATCATGTAAAGTATAATATATAATAGCCTCTTATTGGAATTTGTAGTCTTCCAACTTCTTAATCATTCAACTCTGGAACTTCCTATTAATGCCAGTCATCTCTTACATATTGAAAAGAATCTTCTCCTTCTTCTATTTATAGCTGAGATTTTATTAGAAGAAATGTTAAAGAAATTGTGGCAAATGGAATTTAGGTATTAATTTTCTTCTGTTGGTCCACTTTTTTCTTCATTGAACTTGAGGTTTGGTGGAAGATTAATTAACCCAATTGAGAAGGGTGTTCAGCTGGTTGTCTTTCTGTCAAAACAATCATTTCTCTTGGACATTAGATTGCTCAAAAGGGTTGTTAAAGGTAAATATCAATAATTAATGTGTCAAAGTTATTATATATACTCTGACGATATACGTTCAAATGACATATACATTGTGATGGTATCCGTCAAATTTGAATATGCATTGCCCAAATCCTGGAACTTATTTGACATTAACCGCGATCGAACTGCAACACCGTAAACTACATTGCTTTCTAATGATAAACATATATACAAAATTAATGACTCGGTAATGATGCATGATGACAATCAGAAGTTGCAGAAAGAGAAGGCAAATGATATGATATGATTTATTTTAAGGAAGAAATGAAGATGCAGACTAATGTAATGAAGAAAATCATCCTTCAAAAGGTTCAAAAAAAGAGAAAAAAAGAAAGTGTAATGTTGTATTGACTTGAGCAAGATCATGAGAGGAGAATGTATGTGTGAATGCCATTTGTCTAATTCATTAACTACCCACTAAGCATTACTTTCTTTATCAATCTACAAAAGATGAGAACATAGACCTAAAGAAAAACAACCCCTTTTGCATTATTTCAAAAATCTTGAAACAAGTGTTCCATTTCCTTGCCTCCACTTTGCATTCCCTTATTTGTTTGTTTGTTTTTTTTATGGGTTGATGGCCTGTGGTTGATGATATGGGTAATAATTACAATTACACCTGTCACATTTAGTACTTTTCCTGTGTACTTTATACATTTTTAATTTATAAATATCAATTTCTTTTTGTAGTATGAAATTTGTCCTTTTTTTTATGTAACGAGAAATTTTAAATCTGAGTTATTTTTTCTCTACATTAAACGTATTTTCATTTTTATGAAAATTGTTATTTCTGTTGTATAATCTATAGCCGTTGGCCTTCCTGTAAACTGAATTTATTGGCCAACCTTTACCTTCTTCTTGACCATATATAATCATACATCACAAAGCAGCGTACTGTAATTTGGTTTATAAATGTATCCCATCGATCAACGTGCTTGTGCTTACTAAGTACGTATACAGCGGTATGAATCCAAATATTCAAAATAATAAACAAAAGTTAGCTTTGTTGTCCATTTGCACAACAGTACTTGTAACTAAAGTATTCGAAATGATCACTGGCATTGTTTGTTAGTTAGAGAATGGGTCCACGGCCATATCAGTAACAATTTTCTTCCCCAATGCTGAAAAAAGAAAACCCATCATTAAAAAAATAAAATAAAAAATGTGTTCCTTGTCTTTCTATGTATTTATATTTTGGTTGGACGTTAATTTTGACTTTAGATAGAAAGGTACTTCTTTTATTATTATTATTTACATTACTCTTCTAACCCTAATTCCATGTAATGTTAGGAAAGAAGACAAAAAGAGAAGGGAAAATGAAATGACAGAGGTAACAGAGGTAGACTACATATCCTTCCTAATTATTCTGTATGCTACTTCGTACTTATATAACAATCCTTCCAATGTGGAAGCAATAGCAAGAAACTTTTGTGCTAATTGCTTAGATTTTCTTTATGACCTTTTGAAAATATGTGACTAGACCTTGTTGTCAATGCAGAAAAACAAAGACAATTTTAATTCATCAACGTTCAAATACGACCCAGGAAAAATATAATATCCTTCTTTGTCAATACTTCCCTTTCTTTAGTATAATTTTCTTCCACTTCAACCAAACAAAATTTAATTACATGAAAATGAAATTATTATTATTTATAATATAAATATATATTTTAATGAATATTGTAATGGCACCTATCCTATCCATACCAACAAGCTTATCCCGATACACTCGAAAAGAGAATGTAAGCATCACAATATCATATGAAATACTGTAAAGATATGTACATTTAGAATAGGGAATGTGCATAGAACAAAGTAATTTGCCTCCTAGAAACATTGGAAAATAACTTTATTTTGAGTTAGAAAGAGAAACAACCTCCTAAAACTTTAAATTTTGATCTAACCACAAATTTTAAAAATCTATTTTGACAGATTCTAGAAAAGAAAAGTTTAATTTGTTTTTAAGCTTCCTGTAAATGCTTCAAAATCAAATCGAGTGACATTATTGTTATTTTCTGGGGCGAAAATGCTCCCCTTAATTCATTTTGGGTACTCTATTTTTCAAAATCTGAAGTTCTTTTCTATAAATTACAGATTTTTTTTTTCCATTTTGACCCTCATAAATTTTGAACTTCTTGCTTTAGTCCACCCTATAGAAACATCTGCTCTGCCTCGGTTATTTTATTTTTAAGGATAAATAAAGGAACATCATAAATCTATTTAATTCCTTTAACATTAAATTCAGTTCAATCACATTAATCTTTTGTTCTAATTGATAAAAGAAATTTCACTATAGTTATAAAACTAGACACATATGTGCTACTACTAATGATGGTCATGCATGCACCTTTTTATTTTCTTTCTTATTCTACACTAAACCAAACGAAAAAGAAAATAAAAAATTTTCCTAATCCTTTAGGCCAAAAGAAAACGTGAAGATTGAAATATTCAAATCCGTAATATAAGTGGGTTCATGCTGCCAAACCAGGAATTTTCGTCGATACAAGTATATAGTATTGACATCACAAGAACAAAATGGCCACCCAAAGGCAAGAAAAGGTTAAGAAAATCTAACCTTACATCAGCAACTCAGTGGTCCTGAATGGTATCTGAATGTCAAAAAACCAAGAAACATTTAGACCCAGCTCACCACTTGGTGGCTTAGCCACTGTGTGAAAAAAAAAATGCTTTAAAAAAAAAGGGTTAGGGCCACTTTACCAACCCAAATTGAGAATTTTATATATAATATGTCACTCTAAACTCGTATCATATGTTGATGACAATCCATAGCCTACCAAACCTCCTCTTGTCTTCTTAATTAGAACAATTTTAATTCATAAATCATCAGTAGGTAATAATCAAATATTTTATTGTAAGTTGGTTTTTGGATTAATTCTAGTTGAACTGTGTACCCAACTCATTTGGATATGTTAGCTCTCACAGGTATCTAACTACCAAATTTCTGTCGACACTGCCATAAAATGGAAACAGAAAGAAAAGGTCTAAAAAGGATGAAAATTTCTTCTATCCAATTTTAAATTTATTTCCACTCATTTCTACTATCAAATCAATTTTATTACTAAATTAATTTCTAATCAGTAGTTTAGTAGTTAAACATTTGTTTTATTACTATAAGCAATATCTTTTATCCTAATTCCTTATATTAAAAATATACATCATAAGTTTTTTGAATATTTCAAATGAATTTTTTTAATATCATTTAGTGTATAGACCAAGTTAAAAATTATTATTATTTAAAAGAAAAAAGAAAAAACATATATGTACAAGCAAAATAAAAACTAATAAGGGAAATTATGTATATATAAAAATCAAATATGTAAATTCTCTTTTCAACAGAAATCTTATGGGTTTTACCAAAAATGATATAGCTCTTTTGCCTTCTTTTTTTTTTTTTTCAAAAGGAACCCCACATCCTGTTGGGTTATATATTAGGCCAAAAAAATATATCAAATTGTATTCATGTTGTATAACATAATGGGACAGCTTTGGAGCCACACATGCAGAAACTGAAGATTGATCCGCAATATTTTTTCCTCCAATGAGAAGCTTGATTAATCAACTTGAACATAAATATACCTACGAAAAAAAAAAGCCTTAACTATATGTCTAATTGAAAGATAATATGTATATATAACAACTTGCACTATAATGTAAGAAAGAAGAGTGCATGAAGGAGAGAAGAAGGTGTGTGGGCTCAGCCAATCATGTTTGAATACATTTTACCAATCTAAGACTTTCTTGTTGCTCTATTCTTCTAATTTATATATTCAATGTTATAATATTAAATAATATTCTCACTTGGCAACCATTTCTCCTCTCTCTGAAGTGTATATATATATCATCTCCACTTGTCTACACAATTTCCATCGCTCTCTCTACAAGCAAAAGCAAAAGAGAGGGTTTTGTAGGGAGAGAGAGAATCCAAGATTTGTTGGAGAGGAAGTTCATAGCAAATATATATACAACTTTCAAAGCTCCAACAACCCACCAGGACCCTCTCTAGCTCCCCTGCTTCCTATCTTTAACAAAAACTCTTCTGCTTCATTTCCATTGAAGAAAATCTGACTGAGTAAGTATCTTTCGTGCAGTTTCTTCTTACCTTTAATTTGTTTGGTAGCTAAGAACTGAACCTCATATATTTTTTTTGGTTTTAATCGAACAAGCAAAGAGTTTCAACTTATAACCTCATGAGATGAATCCCGAGCTTGTCTTAAACTACAAACTTCTACTTCTTTCTTTTCATGTAACATTCTATTGTTCTTTCTTTTAGCTTGAACCCTGTCATTTTAACTATTGAAGTATATTCCATGTTATAGCAACGCAAAAGATGAACGGTATGGAGAAAGCAAGAGCTCCAAGTAGGAGAGTGAGCAACAACATGAGCAGAAGCATAAGCAGGAGCTTCAGCAGAAGCATGGAAGATGTATTTTCAGGTGGAAGACAATCTAGAAGGAGCAGTCGCCATGCTGAGGAAGATGAAGAAGCTCTAAAATGGGCTGCTATAGAGAAGTTACCAACTTATGATAGGTTGAGAACAACTGTCATGAAATCTTTTGTGGAGAATGAACTCCAAGGAGGATCAATTATGGTGCATAAAGAAGTTGATGTTACTAAGCTTGATATGAACGATAGACAAATGTTTATCGACAAGATGTTTAAGGTTGCAGAAGAAGATAACGAGAGGTTCTTGAGAAGATTTAGGAAGAGAATTGATAAGTAAGTATTTTCTTTACCCATTCTTCTTTTCTTTCTCTGCTTTATTTGTCATAATAGGCTTTTACCAAATTAAAAATAAATAAATAAATCTATGGCAATATAAATGATTGGATTTGATTTTCTTGATTTGTTCCATTCGTACGACTAAGTTATTGTTTTGTAATGCTTAATTAGTCATTTGCTTGTCTCATTCACTTTCCATGAAATTGAAGTTTCATACTTACTTTCCTTGGGTCTTACTTATTTGAATTAAATAAAAAAATTTTAGAAACCCCATTTTATATATTATCATATTTAGTATCAGACTAAGCCCATGAATACGATATTTGGTATCAAAAGGCAGAAGAACAATTTTTTCTTTTTTTTTTTGTTCTTTGGTCTTTCCTTACTCAAAATAGTATTAAATAATGCAATATTAAGCTAATTATTCATGTTTAGCCACAACATATTATAATCTACTTTATTTTTATCTTTCTAATTATCAATAAATCCAAGATTAGAAATTAATCGCCCACAATATCCTAACAAACTATTTCATTATCCGAATCATCTAATTCGACCCGAGAAAATTATTTTATTTAATCTAAACTAAATTTTTATTAATCTTTGATAATTTCTTTGTAATTGCAGGGTCGGAATCAGGCTTCCAACTGTGGAAGTTAGATATGATCATTTAACTGTCGAAGCTGAATGCCAAATAGGCAGCAGAGCTCTACCTACTCTTCCAAATGCTGCCAGAAACATTGCAGAGTCAGCGATTGGTTTGTTTGGAATTAATTTGGCCAAGAGAACAAAGCTCACTATCCTTAAAGATGCATCTGGCATTTTAAAACCATCAAGGTAATTTTACACAATTAAACATACTTGAAAATAAATTACTACCAATCAATTAATACTACTATAGTCTGAGAGTATTTAGAACTAAAGTGACTAATTGTTTTTGCGAATATTTATGTATTCTTTTTAATCTTTTCTAGTATTTAACCATTTCTTGTATTTGATTGTTATAGGATGACTCTGTTATTGGGTCCTCCATCCTCTGGAAAAACAACCCTTTTGCTAGCATTGGCTGGAAAGTTGGACCCAAGTTTAAGGGTCAGTAAAAATGATATAAAATCTTGTTTTGTATGCATTGACCAAAATAAAACTGTAAAGAAGTGACATAACAAGTGATTTCTTTTTCTCTTTTGTGTTAAACAGGTAAGTGGAGAGATAACATATAATGGGTACAAGCTGAATGAATTTGTGCCAAGAAAGACATCTGCGTACATTAGCCAAAATGATGTTCATGTTGGAGTAATGACAGTGAAAGAAACACTAGATTTCTCAGCAAGATGTCAAGGAGTTGGGACTCGACATGGTAATTAAACTTATATCTAAACAGTGCAATTAAATAATTTTGTCAACATCAAAAGCTAATCAAACTAAGTTAATTATATATTTTGTGTCTTGTAGATCTCCTAAGCGAGCTTGCAAGAAGAGAAAAAGATGCAGGAATTTTTCCTGAGGCAGAAGTAGACCTTTTCATGAAGGTATTTAAATACCAAACAAAAATCAACCATATTTATTGTATAAGAAAATTACATATAATGATCATATAATTCTTTTAATTGATTAAATTTCCTTAATTTCTTCCTTGTAAATTTCAGGCAACTGCAATGAAAGGAGCTGAAAGCAATCTCTTCACTGACTATACTCTCAAAGTAAGTTTAAAGATTTATCATACACCAAAAATAAATAAAAAAATCAAATTTTCTTGAGTGGAAGAGAAAGTGCATGTCACTTGCAAAGGGGTCAACATAACAACATTGAAGTCTTAATTATGACTTTTTGGGAAATTGGAAGCTAACGAACCCACAAAATATTTTCAATATTATACTTTGTCAAATTTTTCTCCTCACCTACTATATGACTGGGGTCAGTCGCACACTTTTAATGGATTATGTTGAGGGCCCTAATCGACCTCAAATTTTTTTCGAATACCCTTTTGGCTGGTGAACTAATTCTGCTAATTTAAAGATTAATTTACTAAACTACCTACCTACCTACTAAGTACATTTGTCTTTTCCCCTTGAAGGATGAGGAAAAGGGTATGGTTGATAAACATTTATAATTAATAATATTGACCAAGTTGCTTAATTAACTTACAAGCAAATTTTCCTTTTCTACTGTTGAATTGGACAGCTTTTAGGGCTTGATATATGTAAGGACACCATTGTTGGAGATGAGATGCTTCGAGGAATTTCTGGTGGTCAGAAAAAGAGAGTAACAACAGGTTAATTTGATATAGTCTTTCTTTCCCCTTTTAAGTTTGCTGATTTGTTATTATTATCTTGTTATTGACTAGTAAAATAGATTGCTTATCAATCATACACAAGGGAACAAGTTGTCACCCACTTGAAGCAGCAAAGAAGAAAAGCAAACACATAGTCAATAAATTCTTATTTACACTGTATTTAATTAAAATCATAAAATTTATGAAATTTATTTACAAATTTAAAGATTATATGCTTTAAATGAAATAAAAGTAAATTTAGGATTCTACATATTTAGAATTAGCTATAATTAAATTATTTTTTTTACTAAAATAGATAAAATTTGTAAATGAATTCCAAATTAGTTTATTAATATTTTAGCATAAAAAAATCTCCATCAACTATATCATTTCTATTTTACATTCTCTTTTATATATATATTCTTTTGTTAATGGATTCTAACCAAACATAATATTAATATAGATTTATTTAAGTTTATGTGGGAACAAGACTCAAAGAGTGAGCAAATGTATCTTTTTGACCATGTCTTTCAGCTGAATCTCCATCCTTACCAACCCTTTAGTCTGCTAATCAAAATGGACAAAAAAAATAAATTTTCTTAGACGAAAAAAGTAGTTTACGTCTTGTATAAGCTTAACACATTTTTAATTAGCCTCTTTCATTAGTCTAAATGTTCCCATGCACAAAAGAATTAAGAATATTAAAATTAGAACATAAGCTAGTATGATTATGATAGGCAAAGGCAGTAAGTACAGACAGTTTACTTGTGTAACATTTCTTAAGGTTAAGAATAGATAGTCAACAACATTTTAGCAGGTCTTGTTTAGGTAACATTGATTGGGTCATTTTGTGTTCTAATTCTGTCGAATTTTGACTAATACAGGGGAAATGATTGTTGGGCCTACAAAAACACTATTCATGGATGAAATATCAACCGGTCTAGACAGCTCCACGACATATCAAATCGTCATGTGCATGCAGCAAATTGTGCACCTTACTGAGGCCACAGTGCTGATGTCCTTACTCCAGCCTGCTCCTGAGACATTTGATCTTTTTGACGATGTCATCCTGTTATCAGAAGGCCGAATCGTCTATCAGGGTCCAAGAGAGCACATTCTTGAATTCTTTGAGACCTGTGGGTTCCGCTGTCCTGAGAGAAAGGGAACTGCGGATTTCTTGCAAGAGGTAAAGCAACTTCACCATCATTTCCGATATTATGAGCCCAATAGTGAGGAATTCTACTTTTGGGAAGCACATTCTCCTTTCCGAAGTTGTGGGGCATAAAAAAATGAAAAATGAAAAAAATAAAAAAAATAAAATGGGCCTTATTTTAGCCCACTACTGAGTTAGAACTTAACAGGTGTAGAACTTCATACCTTTTGCCGTGACAGGACAAATCGGAGAAATGTTGGATATAATATAATTAAATCCTATGCAACTCTTGCAGGTTACTTCAAAGAAAGACCAGGAGCAATACTGGGCCCATAAACACAGACCATACAGATACGTATCAGTTCCTGAATTTGCAGAAAGATTCAAGAAGTTCCATGTAGGCATGCAGCTAGACAATGAGCTCTCGGTGCCATTTGACAAGTCCCAAGGCCACAAAGCAGCTCTAGCATTCTCAAAATATTCAGTTCCGAAGAAGGAATTATTCAAGGCTTGTTGGGATAAAGAATGGCTATTGATTCAAAGAAACTCTGTGGTTTTTGTCTCGAAGATAATCCAACTTATTATTGTTGCTATTATTGCTTCAACAGTCTTTATAAAGCCAAGAATGCACACAAGGAATGAAGCAGATGGAGCATTATATGTTGGTGCAGTCTTGTTCAGTATGATAATTAACATGTTTAATGGTATTGCTGAGCTTTCTCTGATGATCACAAGACTTCCAGTATTTTACAAGCAAAGAGACCTTCTTTTCCATCCACCTTGGACTTTCACTCTTCCAACTTTCCTGCTACAATTGCCTATGTCCATTATAGAATCTGTGGTTTGGGTGTGTATTACTTATTATTCCATTGGATTCGCACCTGAAGCAAGCAGGTAACTAAATCATACCTATATTTTGTTACATTGTTAGCTTTAGCACTAAACGAAGTGTTATTTCTAACTATTAAATGCTACATTGCAGGTTTTTCAAGCATCTGCTGCTGATATTTCTGATTCAACAAATGGCCGCTGGGCTATTCAAGCTCATTGCTGCAGTCTGCAGGACTATGATCATTGCTAACACCGGTGGGGTTCTTGTTCTCCTCCTTGTTTTCTTGCTTGGGGGCTTCATTCTGCCAAAAAGTCAAATTCCAAACTGGTGGGAGTGGGCTTACTGGATTTCGCCTTTGAGTTATGGTTACAATGCCTTTGCTATCAATGAAATGTATGCTCCAAGATGGATGAACAAACGGGTACGTTTCATATTATCGATAGTAGCATTTTCAGATTTGTGTTTGACAGATGAAACATGACTTACATTAAGACCTATTTAATTTCGTTACAGGCTGCAGACAATTCAACAAGTTTAGGCATAGCAGTGCTAAAAAACTTTGATGTTTTCCAAAACAAGAACTGGTATTGGATTGGTGCTGGTGCTCTTCTGGGATTTGCTATTCTCTTCAATGTCCTGTTTACGTTGGCTCTCATGTACTTGAGTCGTAAGTTTCTGTCATTCCCTTCAAGTTTTAGTGTTGAATTTTCCTCCTTTGAGGTAGCTAACTTTTCTTGTATCATGTTGTTGATTTGATATAATAGCTCCTGGAAAGAAACAAGCAGTAATCTCTGAGGAAACAGCAATGGAAATGGAAGGTGAGGAAGACTCAAAGGGTCAACCGAGACTAAGAATGACAAGATCGCAGAAAAATTCAATCCCTCAGTCACTATCTTCTGCAGATGGAAACGATACAAGTAAGGAACAGAAAATCATATAGTTTCACATATTCTGTTTTAGTTATCTGAATTCCTTACAGAGACTTGAATTTGAAATATCGCAGAGGAAATGGCAATGCAAAGGATGAGCAGCCGATCCAGTCCGAATGGACTAAGTAGAAATGCGGATTCATCTCTTGAGGCAGCTAATGGTGTTGCACCAAAGAGAGGAATGGTTCTCCCTTTCACTCCACTAGCCATGTCCTTTGACAGTGTCAATTATTACGTTGACATGCCAGCTGTAAGAATCAATCCCTTTTGCTCTCAATTTTTCTTTTCCTGTAATAACAAATGTACTAAAGATAGCTTGACTGATGGTAACAGGAAATGAAGCAACAGGGAGTTGCAGATGACAGGCTTCAACTCCTTAGGGAAGTAACAAGCGCATTTAGGCCTGGAGTCCTAACAGCACTAATGGGAGTCAGTGGAGCAGGAAAGACAACACTAATGGATGTTTTGGCAGGAAGGAAAACAGGTGGATATATTGAAGGTGATATTAGAATTTCTGGATTCACCAAGAAGCAAGAAACCTTTGCCAGAATTTCTGGATACTGTGAACAAAATGATATTCACTCACCTCAAGTTACAGTTAGAGAATCCTTGATCTACTCCGCATTCCTTCGTCTTCCTAAGGAAGTCAGCAAGGAGGAAAAAATGGTAAATTTATCACTTAATTACTTTTTTTAGATACAAATTTATAAGGTGAAGAACGAGGTGCTAAAAGAAATTTCGGGTCTTCTTTGTTCTTGGCCGTATCTGTACAGATTTTCGTAGATCAAGTGATGGAGTTGGTAGAGCTAGACAATCTCAAGAATGCAATAGTTGGGCTTGCGGGAGTTACAGGATTGTCAACAGAACAACGAAAAAGATTGACAATTGCAGTGGAGCTTGTTGCTAATCCTTCGATCATTTTCATGGACGAGCCAACTTCTGGCCTTGATGCAAGGGCAGCAGCCATTGTTATGAGGACTGTGAGAAACACTGTGGATACTGGAAGAACTGTTGTCTGCACAATCCATCAGCCTAGCATCGATATCTTTGAATCTTTTGATGAGTTGCTACTGATGAAGAGAGGAGGACAAGTTATATACTCAGGACCTTTAGGCCAAAATTCCCATAAGATCGTTGAATACTTCGAGGTATTTCTTGACCTGAAACCTTTCTTGATCCTGTGGGTCAAAATGAAGAATTATGTTATCTGATTTTATGCTCATTTACAACATTACAGTCAATTCCTGGAATCCCAAAAATCAAAGACAAGTACAATCCTGCAACATGGATGCTAGAAGTTAGCTCGATAGCTGCGGAAGTCCGGCTTGGAATTGACTTTGCAGAACACTACAAATCATCATCCTTATATCAGTATGTCATGTAGCAGTTCTTTTTGCTAATGTCATATGCCCAATTCTTCGAGTTATGATACTCAACATGTGTTTCTTTATGAGCAGGAGAAACAAGGCTTTAGTGAAGGAGTTAAGCGCACCACCACCAGGAGCAAAGGACCTATATTTTGACACTCAGTATTCTCAATCTTTCTGGGGGCAATTCAAGTCTTGCCTTTGGAAGCAATGGTGGACTTACTGGAGAAGTCCTGATTATAACCTTGTTAGATACTGCTTCACCTTGGTTGCTGCTCTTATGGTTGGGACCATATTCTGGAGAGTTGGAACCAAAAGGTACGTACACTCAAAATTAAATTTCCTGCATAAAGAATTTAATATAGTCATCACCTCTAGTGACTAAAGAAGTTGCTTTCTCTACATTTAATATTTCAGGGATAGCACGAGTGACCTGAGTACTATAATTGGGGCAATGTATGCTGCTGTCCTGTTTATTGGTATCAATAATTGTTCAACAATACAGCCAATAATAGCAATTGAAAGAACTGTGTTTTATCGTGAAAGAGCAGCTGGAATGTATTCTTCATTACCTTATGCCCTTGGACAGGTAAGCCAAAGAGCCAACAGTCTTTATCAACAAAGTTTACTATATCAATCCAACTGACTCGATCATAAAACCTTTTTCAACTCTTGCAGTTTGTTTGTGAAATACCTTATGTGCTATTTCAAACTACATATTATACACTTATAGTGTATGCTATGGTAGCCTTCGAATGGACAGCAGTCAAATTCTTCTGGTTCTACTTTATCTCTTTCTTCTCATTCCTCTACTTCACATACTACGGGATGATGACTGTTTCCGTCACGCCAAATCTTCAAGTAGCAGCCATCTTCGCAGCAACATTCTATGCACTCTTCAATCTCTTCTCAGGATTTTTCATCCCACGACCGGTATGGCTCATTTCTTTCACTACCCTTTCCCATATTTCTCTTGAATACCGACCTTGGCAATATGAATTTCAACACTAACTTCGTCAATTCTTGGTGAAATTTCAGAAAATTCCCAAGTGGTGGGTGTGGTACTATTGGATTTGCCCAGTGGCGTGGACAGTGTATGGACTAATTCTGTCACAATATCGTGATGTTGAAGACCCCATTACAGTTCCAGGGTTGCTAAATAGACCTGCAATTAAAGATTATATACAAGATGTTTATGGGTATGATCCAGATTTCATGGGACCAGTAGCTGGAGTATTAGTTGGCTTCACTGTCTTCTTTGGATGTGTATATGTCTATGCCATAAGAACACTAAACTTCCAAACAAGATAGTCACATAATACCAAAGTCTTTTTGAGATTAAATTTGTAGATATATATATATATATATGTATGTAGTATTATAGAGGACAATAAGCCTTTACAAGTTCAAAAGACTTTTGGCTGCTGTATAATGTTTGTTTTGATCTTATAGGAATATTATATGTATGGATAATGATGAGAGCAGTGAGTGACAAGCTCTGAAAGCTGTATTTGTAAATGTAAATGGTATTTCAATCTTATAAATTTCAAACATCAAATTTCTATATGATCTTTGTTGGAAATCTTATTTTTTTCTATATGATGGGTGACATGCTAAATTACCTTGAAGTCCTTATTCATTTCTCAGTATATTGTTCACCTAAACTTTTTGTTTTTAGTTTGCATCCAATATTAATAATCTATAATCTATTTCTAATTTTTTAATTGTTTGATTACTTATCATATCATACTCTAGTTCTATTTCTTTTCCCATGAGAGCTAAAATAGTACATAATGTATATTCTTGCAAAAGCTGAAACTAGGAAAGTAAACGGAAGAAAGTAAAATTATTTTGATTTTCTTATATTGGTACATTGATGCATGTTTCTGTAAGACAAAATATTTTATTATAATTCTTCACTTTTTTTTTTTTAAATCTCAAAAAGACTCATTTCTTCTTTCTTCTTCTCATCACTAACTAATATATTAAGTAATATGAAAGAAAATAATAAAAAATTGAAAATATTTTCATAGTTATACTTTAAATATCTAAAAGTAATTGAGAATAATATTAATAATTTTAAAGACATTATAGGCCTCAATATATATATAAATTAGCAATTAAATAAATTTACTAAAATTAATATATATAATAAGTCATTAAATAGTTTTTTCATCACTTAGGCGTGATAAGCTACAATAACATTAAGGATATATGTTATAATTATGTGTATAAGAAAATGATATTATATATAACCCAATCTTTATCACATCAACATATATAGGTAAAACTACAAATTCTCAACTCTAAATACTTTTGATAGTCAATTTATAATTATATTATCGCCATAATAGTTAATTGATAATAGGTGAAAAAAGATTATGACAATAATCTGTTACCATTAACTATGAAGAATCAATATATTTCAATTTATATTATAAAGAATTAAAGAAATTATTAGATAGAACTGCCCACATGTTCTTAAAATAATTTTTATTCCAGTGATTAGAAAAACAGAAAAGAGTTATTAATTTAGGTTGCCTCCTCACATTAGTGTCTTGCAGTGTGCTTGAGAAAAGAAAAAAAAAAAAAAGGGTTATTTGCAGTGTTTAAGCCATTAATAAATTGCTAGAAACTATTGCACATTTATAAGAATATTTATCACAAGTTTGTTCTTATTATCTCCACCAATCATGAATATTTATCACAAGTTTTTTATGCAAGGTTTCTTTTCACGAGTATTTAATATATTAATATTTAAATCAAACAATTCTAAACTCTACCTATATATTATATCATCATGTTCCAAAAATTTTAATTATTTTGAATTTTTAATCCATCATCCTCACTTTAATCCATGCTGAAAACGTGACAAAAATTCAATCATGTACAAATATCTGTCCGTTTCAATAATTGTAAGATCAGAACCAAAGACTAGACCCGTTTGTCTTTTTAATAAATAATAAATAAATAAGAATACGTAAAGCCTGCTCCTGATGACAGGATGCATTCATGGGCATTTCGTTTTCTCTTTTTTTTTTTTTTCCTTTTATATTTAGTTTATAGAAGACTTAAATAGACGTTAGACTATACATACCACATTGAATAATCATTCTTTTATATACATAATAAAAACAAAAGTTTATGTAATTTAAATATAAGAATTTAAGCTTAAAATTTAGATTTTCTAAAAAATATGCGATCTTATTTTTGTAAAATTTATATTTTACAACTTGAGATAAGTTTTAAATATATTATGTTTTCTTTTTTTATTTAATTATTTGTTATTATTATTTCGATTATAAAATAAATTTAATAAATATAATTTAATAAAAATTTTAATATTTAATATTAATTAATAATATTATAAAATAATAGCAAATTAACTATTTTTAAATATTTTTTAATTTTTATAAAATTTTAAAATTTTATTAATGCAATAATATAAAAATATTTTAAAAATAATTATTACTAATTTTAGTATTATATGAAATAAATCAATATAAATGATATTACTATTTTGGACTAAAAATTTATATAAAATTAATTTATTATTAAATATAATATTAAAAATATTATTTTAGATATTATTTTTAGAATTATAATTATTATGAAATTAGAAAATTAATTTATTAGTGAATATAATATTAAAATATAATTAATGTACTATTTCTTAATATAAAATTAGTATTATTATCTGATTAGAAAATTACTTATTAGTTAATATAATATTAAAATATAATTAATATTTTATTTTTTAGGATTAGAGTCGGTATTTAATTAGGAATGTAATTTATTAATTAATAAATTAATCGAGAAAGCTATAAAATCACATATCATCATGAATTTTATGTGTCAAAAATAAATATACATGTCAAAATAAAAATTTTATATGTCAAAAATCAAATACACATATAAAAAAAATTAAGTCTTAGATATATATATATATGTATGATTAATCTAGTAATATAGTTTAATAATAAGATAGAATTATTTTAAACGTGAATATCAAGATTATAATGCAGTTGACCCTTTTCTATTTCATATTTTAAGAATTTATTGATTATGTTTAAGAGAAAAATATCAAATGTTTATATATTATGTATTCTTAGTAATTATTATTAATGCTTATAGTTGATGGTAAATACAAGATTTCAGAAGCTATCAAATATAAAAAGTTTAAACATTATTAATACTACCAATAATTATTTTCTTACACGTATACCACCAAAAGAAAAAAAATTAAATGAAAATTGTATTTCAGGTTAAAAAAGTGTAAATATCGTGAAACTCAGAACATAATTTCTTTCCTAACAACCACTAGTTGGATTGAAATTAAATATGATAAATACTAAAAGAATTAAATTGTGTCTGATGTATCAAGTTTCTATTTCACCAAAAGAATGTATTAATAAAAGTTCATCCAACAGCTAAATTAAAATAAATATTATTACAAATACTCGTATTATTTCATCAATAATAATAATAAGTTAGAGAAAAAAACAAAAAATAATAAAAGAAAAATAAAAAAGCAATAATTATAAGTTATGTAACATTGCATTGTTCCAAAAAGAAAAAATAAAAACCTGACATCAGTCGCCCCACATGGTCTTCAATGATGTACTGAACCAAGACGAATTAAGAAATACTTAGACCATATGCACCGGCAATAATGTATGCCTCGTATGAAAATTGGATAAAAGACAAGTGATAAGAAAATTAAGGGAGGGGTGGGTCACTTTTAAAACCCTGATTGGTAGCTTCAAACAGATAATTATTATAAAGAAGGCGTCAATATTGATGACAAGGTAGTCTAACAAAACCTTTGCTTTTGTCATTATAAAATAAATTCATGAAGATCAGCAGGTAAATTATGCATTACTTAAAATTTGATTTAGATTCTTGTTGAAGTGTTTTATCTTATTAATATATTCAAATGTTTGATTCAGTTATCTACAAAAAGATTTGTGGGGTTGCTTTTCCTTTATTTTATATTTTTAGACAGATCACAGAGCTTAATTATATATATATATAAACACATAGATAATTTCAAGACAGGTAATTAGAACGAAATAATATATATATCTGCCAGCAAATTCTTGGAAAACAGCAGTATTAAAATATAGCAAAACTGCACATGGAATGGAAGGACATCTCCCCGAAAACAACAGAAGAAGCAGGAGAAACCTTGCAAGCTTGTCGATGATGATCATCATGACTACAGAACATCAAGCCCACATCATAAACTAAACCAAATGTGTGTTTGTATTCACAAAACCAGTATTGTCTTACCGTTGGGTATGTGTATAAATCAAAACAACTATATAAATACCAATTCACCATTGCCATCGGAGTAGCAGTCTATGGTGGACTTATTAGTGTTTGTCTCGTAATATAAAAGAAAGTCAGGATTAAATCTGATTCTATTTTCTTTAAAAATCACCCAGAAAATATTCCAAAAAATCTAAAATATACAATAAGATTTACCGCATAATTATTAATTAAAAAGATGGGATTAGCTATAAAATGCATGGTGTATGTATATATATGATGGCTTTTACCGTCTTCACAACACTGTAAGCATGCCGTAGCCTATTGAGAATAGAAGAAATTCATGTTGAAGCTATTAAACTTAAATCCACCAACCAATATCAATGAAAGAAATAAGCTACTGAGCTCTACAATTGAAAAACTCATTCTCAGGTAAGCATAAAATAGATGTGTAAATATATTCCAAGAAACCTTAATAGCCATCGGTTTAGCAATAATAATACAAATAACTTTTTTCTTTATTTCTGCAACCTGTTGATTTTTAATTTCAAATATAATTAATTGAAACATAATGAAAATTTAAATGTTTGAAAAAAAAATTAAAATTTTATAATTAAAATAAAATCAAACATAAAATTTAATTTATTATTATCCCAAATATTATTCTCAAAAGTTAATAAAAATAATAATTTTTTAAATTAAGTGTCGGTTTAGTTGAAATGTTTAGGTGATCAAGCTTAAAGAAAGAACAAGTTTTCTATATATATATTATCAAATAAACAGAATGATTGAATTATCTCATTTTGTAGCTGGAAAAAAGTTATTAATTAGAAGTGTGCTCTCAAATGATTTATTCAGCAATAATTGTGCATCTCATATACATAGCTATAGAACTAGTTCAAGAAAAAAAATAAAAAGATAAGACGAAGAATAGATTACAAATATATTTCATAATACATCAATTTAATCGACAGAGTAAGCTTAATTAATTCTCGCAAATGTCACACTTTCTTTTTTTGTCTATTTCTATAAAAGGTTCTGAAAATTTCATTCTAACAATAATGAAATTTAGATCTCAATTTTGTCTCCTGTTATTGCTCATCCAATTCCTAGATTCTGAAAATTCCATTGTAACAATAATGCAATTTTACATTTAAACTTTGTCTCCTGTAATTTCTGCATATACGGACAACAGCTACATCATATTTTCTGAGACCCATAAAACTTGGCATATGTATTAGTGATATTAGTAAAAATCTTACCAAATTTGGGATTATGGTGTATGGGTGTTACATGAGTGGATTAGTAGTGAAGGGGTATAGAGCTGAAGATTGAACCACAAAACATGTTCCATAAACTTGTACGTATATAATCCAAATGGAAGATCAAATGTGAAAGAAACTGGCACGTTGTAACAAGAAAGCAAGAAGCTGAGACGAAAGCCATGAGCTTCCACATCTTTGACCATTCGAGACTTTCTACGTTTGGACTCAATTAATAATTCCTTTATTATTTTATTCATGAAATTTCTCACGTGGTAATTAACCCCTTATATATATATATATATATCCTCAATCTTCTACCGCTGCACTCACTCTTAACAAGCAAAAGCCAAAGGGTTTGTGTTTGTAGAGAGAAAGAAAGAAAAAACCATCTCAAAATTTATTAAAAACAAAAATTGCATACAACAAGTTCAACTTTCAAACTCCAATTACATACTGAGTAAGTGCTTTATCTTTTTCGTCCTTTTTTTTCACTATTTGCGTTGTAATTTGCCTCTAACTGTAGTTCAAACTCATAACCTTGTAGTTCTGAGAATTTTATACAGTACTGTTGAGTTAAAACACGTATATGTTCTTTAACCTCATTGGGTATGTTCCATTTTCCTTTAGATTCAATCTAGAGCAATGGAGAAGACGAATAGTATGGAGAAGAAAACTCCTAGCAGGCATCCTAGTAAGCGAGCGAACATGAGCAGAAACATAAGCAGGAGCTTGAGCAAAGTGGAAGATGTGTTTTTAGGTGGCAGCAGATACTCGAGAAGGAGCAGTCGAAGAGCTGAAGAAGATGAAGAAGCTCTAAAATGGGCTGCCATAGAGAAGTTGCCAACCTATAGTAGGTTGAGAACAGCACTCATGGAATCTTACGTGGACAATGATGGATCCGTGGCTGTGCATAAAGAAGTTGATGTGAGCAAGCTTGATATGAATGATAGACAGATGTTTATTAATAAGATTTTTAAGGTTGCAGAAGAAGATAATGAGAAGTTCCTGAAAAAATTTAGAAAGAGAATTGACAAGTAAGTCTTTTCTTTATTCATTTTTGTTGAAAATATATTATGTTCATATTCCTTTTAAACAGCAGACTGTTTCCATATTTGGCTAAAAAAAGTTAATTTATATTATCGGACAGTATCCATCTTATATTACAGGATATCAAAATTTCAACTTCTTGTAGTGTTGATTGAAAAAATTAATCGAGATATATCTAATTATTTATAATCTTTTAAATTAATCTATGTTGTAATTGCAGGGTTGGGATTCAGCTTCCGACTGTGGAAGTTAGGTACGAGCATTTAACTGTTGAAACCGATTGCCAGATTGGCAGCAGAGCTCTACCTACTCTTCCAAATGCGGCTAGGAACATTGCAGAATCAGCCATTGGTATGCTTGGAATCAATTTAACTAAGACAACAAAGCTCACTATCCTTAAAGATGCCTCCGGCATTTTAAAACCATCAAGGTATAAACATAAACTAAAAAAATTTCCCCTGCTACATTATAATATTTATTTCCAAGAATATATTAAACTTAATTGTTACAATTAAGCAATAATATCTAAATTATTATGTGAATGAATAATCTTGCCCAGTATTTTTCTTATCTGATTGATTACAACAAAATTCCCATATGTTTTTGAAATGTTCACTCAACTTCTTCTCTTTCTATTTTAGGATGACTCTCTTACTAGGTCCCCCATCTTCCGGGAAAACGACACTTTTGCTAGCACTGGCAGGAAAGCTGGATCCAAGCCTGAAGGTTATTATTCAACAATCTAAATGAAATTACAAATAATATTCTGATAAATAAATTACAAATAATATATAATATTTCCCAATAATGATGTAGAAAAGTTTTATGGTGACGTATGTTTTGTTCTTCTCTTAAACAGGTTAGTGGAAATATAACATATAATGGGTATAAGCTGAATGAATTTGTGCCTCGAAAGACATCTGCATATATTAGCCAAAATGATGTTCATGTTGGAGTAATGACAGTAAAAGAAACACTAGATTTCTCAGCAAGATGCCAAGGGATCGGGTATCGATATGGTAATTAATTAATTAATTATTTCGATGATAATCTTATTATATGAATTACTTCATCAAGAAAACAAAAACTGAATTAATTATTATTTAAACTATATATGTAGATCTTTTAAGTGAGCTTGCAAGAAGAGAGAAGGATGCAGGAATATTTCCTGAGAAAGAAGTAGATCTTTTCATGAAGGTATGAAGTGGCATAGAATTGTATATTCAATTATTATTTTTTTATATAAAAATCTTAAAAATTACTTAAATTTTTGTTTTCTTACTTAATCATTTGTCTGATTTAGGCAACTGCTATGGAAGGAGCTGAAAGCAATCTCTTTACAGATTACACTCTCAAAGTAAGTCTTGAAGTGATAATTTAATATATTATTACTTTATTTTATTTATTTATACATGTGAAATAGCATGTGAGAGGATAATGACAATATATCTAACTAACATCTGACTCAATTATTGGAACATATTCATTATTATAATTGATTAAGCAAGCATTGGCAGATTAATTAAATAGTGAACTGATTTTAATAATGTTGAATTCAACAGCTTTTAGGACTTGATATATGCAAGGACACCATTGTTGGAGATGAAATGCTTCGAGGGATATCTGGTGGTCAGAAGAAGAGGGTGACAACAGGTTAATTTATTTTCTTAATTTAATTTAATCAAGGAGTTTAGCTCCCGAAAGAATAATTAATAATTTAAAAGACTGAAACACAAGTATATATTCTTTTTTCTTGAAGATAACACCGAGTATATATTTGGAGAATGTAATTTTTGACCAGATCTTTGAATTCTTATTCAACCACCGGTCCAACCCCTCAATATTTTAATCTAAATCAACAAAATAATTTGGGTTCCCTATGCATCTTGGCCCGGGCAATATGCATGTGGAGATTAAAACCTGTACTATTGGTACATATTGTAACGTTTGGGTTGAAATTCTTTTACATGTAAATAAAAAAAAATAAAATGATGTGGGACCTCAGATTTACTTGAGAATTACTATAGAATTGTAATTAAAAATATATATATAAAACTTGAGAAGCTAAAGTATCTTATAGTTGTGTAAATAAGGCAAGATAATTTATTTTTTATTCTAAGAAAATAATATGAGTTGTGTACACATATAAATATTATTAATTCCTCCATTTCTTAAGACCAATAAGTAATACTCAACAAATAATGAGTTAGGACATTTACATGAAGTTATGACTTTATATCAGTCAAAAAAATATTTGTTTCTATTTTTTTTGGGGAAAAATTAATTTATTATTGCATAAAAAAAATTAAAATTTAATGTTTTAGAATTTTTATAATCATAGAATTCCAAATTGATTTAATAATAATAATTTGATTACATTTGAGATATTATTGTTTCATCAATAATAATAAATATGATCATAGGGTAACTGAGCAGTGAAAGTTATTATATGCTAACTCTAGATTTGATTAAATACAAACAGGAGAAATGATTGTTGGGCCTACAAAAACACTATTTATGGATGAGATATCAACGGGTTTAGATAGCTCTACAACATATCAAATAGTGAAGTGCCTGCATCAGATTGTGCACTTAACTGAGGCAACAGTGTTGATGTCCTTACTCCAGCCTCCTCCTGAGACATTTGATCTGTTTGACGATGTCATTCTTGTATCAGAAGGTCGAATTGTCTATCAGGGCCCAAGAGAATGCATTCTTGAATTTTTTGAGAGCTGTGGCTTCCATTGCCCTGAAAGAAAGGGAACCGCTGATTTCTTGCAAGAGGTAAAACATTTACCATGTTTCCAAATAGTGGACCTTTTAGCTACTGGATTGCCAGTCCATTAGTTGAATGCCTGCTTTGCATTGTAATTTATCAGGAATTTAACTCCTGACAGCCCTATAGCCTTATTTTCAGAATTATTTTTTCAAAAAAATAAGCCCGCACTACTCAGTTACAACATAACAATAGAATTGGAGGTTTGACACCTTTTGTCCTGACAGGACCAATTGGGTTAATGTTGGACATAATACAATTGATGCCTACGTAATTCCTGCAGGTTACTTCAAAGAAAGACCAAGAGCAGTACTGGGCAGATAGAAATAAACCATACAGATACATATCAGTCCCTGAATTTGCAGAAAAGTTCAAGAGCTTCCATGTTGGTGTGCAGCTACACAATGAGCTATTAGTGCCATTTGACAAGTCTCGAGGCCATCCAGCAGCTCTAGCATTCTCAAAATTCTCAGTGCCAACAATGGATCTGCTCAAGGCTTGTTGGGATAAGGAATGGCTTCTGATTAAGAAAAATTCTGTAGTTTTTGTCTCGAAGACTATCAAGATTGTTGTTGTTGCAGCTATAACGTCTACAGTATTCATTAAGCCAAGAATGCATACTAGGAATGAAGAAGATGGAACATTATTTGTAGGTGCACTTTTATTTGCTATGGTCACGAACATGTTTAATGGTTTTGCTGAGCTTGCTCTGATGATCACAAGACTTCCAGTATTTTACAAGCAAAGAGACCTTCTTTTTCATCCACCTTGGACTTTCACTCTTCCAACTTTCCTGCTAACATTGCCAATGTCCATTATAGAGTCTATTGTTTGGGTGTGTATCTCTTATTACTCCATTGGATTTGCTCCTGAAGCTAGCAGGTAAATATGATCATAACCAAGTTTCTTAAATTTATGACAATGTCAGGATATAGCAATAGAAAAGTTATATTCTGAATAATGGATGGTACTCTGCAGGTTCTTCAAGCATATGCTCTTGGTATTTCTGACCCAACAAATGGCTTCAGGAATCTTTAGACTCATTGCTGGAGTTTGCAGGACTATGATCATTGCCAACACTGGCGGTGCACTTGTTCTCCTCCTTATTTTCTTGCTTGGAGGCTTCATTCTACCTAAAGGTGAGAATAAAACCTCAAAATGTTTTATCTTAGCTAGTTGCTTTAGCCCTATCTGAAAAATATTGTTTAGTTACTGACTAAAAGTTTACTTCATTACTGACAGAACAAATTCCAAACGGTTGGGAGTGGGCTTATTGGATTTCGCCGATGAGTTATGGTTACAATGCCTTAACTGTTAATGAAATGTATGCTCCAAGGTGGATGAACAGACTGGTATGTTTTCGCATTATCGATCAAACATAATATATACAAGCATACATATATATATTTCTGTTTAATAGATGAAAAAAGAGTTGTAAAGAAGACATTTTGAATGCATTGCAGGCTTCAGACAATACTACCAAATTAGGCATAGCAGTGCTTGAAGACTTGGGTGTTTTCCAGAACGAGAATTGGTATTGGATTGGTGCAGGTGCTCTCCTAGGATTTGCAATTCTTTTCAATGTCCTATTCACCTTTGCTCTGATGTACTTGAGCCGTAAGTTCTGCAATTCTTTCAAAGTTCAATGCAGAATTTTCCTTATTTCAATTTGATACTCTGCTTTGAGGTAGCAATTAATCTTCCGTATATTGTTGCTTCATGTAATAGCTCCTGAAAAGAAGCAAGCAATAATCTCTGAGGAAACAGCTGTGGAAATGGAGGGTGAGGAAGACTCAAAAGGTGAACCGAGACTAAGAGTAAGCAAGTCACAAAAAGAATCATTGCCCCAGTCATTAACTTCTGCTGATGGAAACAATACAAGTAAGAAACACAGAATTAATTAGTATGTACTCTGTAGTCTGGTTCAATAGATTGAATTCCTGAAGAAGACTTGAAATTGCAATATCTCAGGAGAATTGGAAATTCAAAGAATGAGCAGTCCACAAAATCCTAGTGGACTAACTATAAATGCTGATTCATCTATTGAGGCAGCTAATGGTGCTCCTCCCAAGAAAGGCATGGCTCTTCCTTTCACTCCATTAGCAATGTCCTTCGAAAATGTCAAGTATTTCGTGGATATGCCTGATGTAAGATTCAATTTCTTCTGCTCTCTAAATTTCTCTGTTTTTTTTCCTGAAACAAAAAATGCATTAGAAAAGCTTTTCTTTTTCCTTTTTCATGCTTTAATTTGACTGCTACACCCATGGATGGTAACAGGAAATGAAGCAGCAAGGAGTTGGAGATGACAGGCTCCAACTACTTAGGGATGTCACAGGTGCATTCAGGCCCGGAGTCCTAACGGCACTAATGGGAGTTAGTGGAGCTGGAAAGACAACATTGATGGATGTTCTAGCAGGAAGAAAAACAGGTGGATATATCGAAGGTGATATTAGAATTTCAGGATATCCCAAGAATCAAGATACCTTTGCCAGAATTTCCGGATACTGTGAACAAGGTGATCTCCACTCACCTCAAGTTACAGTTAGAGAATCCTTGATCTATTCTGCATTCCTCCGCCTTCCTGCAGAAGTTAGCAAAGAGGAAAAGATGGTAAAATTCACTACCTTTATAATATTTTAAAAACGGAACGTCCGAGGTAAGGAATGAAGTACTGAACGAACTTTCTCGTAATCTTGTCAGAGTTTTGTCGATCAAGTGTTGGAATTGGTAGAGCTAGATAATCTCAAAGATGCTATAGTTGGCCTTCCTGGAGTCACAGGATTGTCAACAGAGCAAAGAAAAAGGTTGACAATTGCAGTGGAGCTTGTTGCTAATCCTTCAATTATTTTCATGGACGAACCAACTTCTGGTCTTGACGCAAGAGCAGCTGCCATTGTTATGAGGGCTGTGAGAAACACTGTGGATACGGGAAGAACCGTTGTCTGCACAATCCACCAGCCTAGCATTGACATATTTGAAGCCTTCGACGAGTTGCTACTAATGAAAAGAGGAGGACAAGTGATATACTTAGGACCATTAGGTCGAAATTCCCAAAAGATTGTTCAATACTTTGAGGTATTTTGTGACCTGAGATTTCTTGAATACTTTAAGCTGGAAAAATAAAGTATGGTTAATCTAATCCTGTGTTCTACTGCACATTGCAGGCAATTCCCGGAGTTCCCAAAATCACAGAGAAGGACAATCCATCAACATGGATGCTAGAAGTGAGCTCTGTGGCCGCAGAAGTCCGGCTTGGAATGGACTTTGCAGAATACTACAAGTCATCATCCTTGTGCCAGTATGTCAAGACTCAAGAGATACATTAATTTAACATTTTGTTTATGTCATATGCTAATTGCTTAAACTCTGGCGTTTTCTATTCTATGTTTTCTTATGAGTAGGAGAAACAAGGATTTAGTGGAAGAGTTAGCCTTGCCGCCACCAGGAGCAAAAGACCTTTATTTTGCCACGCAGTATTCTCAATCTTCATGGGGGCAGTTCAAGAATTGCCTCTGGAAGCAATGGTGGAGTTACTGGAGAAGTCCCGACTATAATCTTGTCAGAAACTTCTTCACTTTGGTTGCTGCACTTATGGTTGGAACTGTATTCTGGAAAGTCGGTACTAAAAAGTAAGTAGAATCAAAATCTAAGCTCTATTATTTTTATAGTCATCGACTTTAATTGCTAAAACAATTGTCTTATGTTGTACAATTAGGGATAGCGCGAGTGCTCTGAATACGATCATTGGAGCCATGTATTCAGCTGTCATATTCATTGGCATCAACAATTGCTCAACGGTACAACCCATAATAGCAATTGAAAGGACTGTGTTTTATAGGGAAAGAGCAGCTGGAATGTACTCTGAATTACCTTATGCTCTTGCCCAGGTAAGCTAAGCTAAGCTAAGCTAAATATCTTTAGCCATCGGGCTAATCCATTGATTGAATGTCTTGCTTGTAATGCAAGATTTCAGGGTTCAACTCCTGACAATCCGATCTTCCCTTAAGAATTTCAAGAAAAAAGAAGTTCGTTTCTTCTATTTACTAAGTTACAACAAACTATCAGTCTTGACTCAAATCTGAAGTTATATTTCTTGCAGGTTGTTTGTGAAATACCTTATGTCTTGTTTCAGACTGTGTATTATACGCTTATAGTGTATGCTATGGTAGCCTTTGAATGGACAGCAGCCAAATTTTTCTGGTTCTTCTTTATCTCCTTCTTCTCCTTCCTCTACTTCACATACTACGGAATGATGACTGTTTCCGTCACGCCAGACCTCCAAGTCGCCTCCATCTTTGCAGCAACATTTTATGGACTTTTCAATCTCTTCTCAGGATTTTTCATCCCTCGACCGGTATGTAACTCATTTCTTCACTACCTTTTACATAAATATCAACAGCTAACAATAACTAATATTCATTGCTTTTAACACAAATCTCCTCTCCTGATTTCAGAGAATTCCCAAATGGTGGGTTTGGTATTATTGGATTTGCCCAGTGGCATGGACAGTTTATGGACTGATTGTGTCACAGTACCATGATGATGAAGCCCGCATTAAAGTTCCTGGTGTCTCAACTGATATAAGGATTAGGGACTATATTCAGGAGCATTATGGGTATGAGCCAAACTTCATGGGACCAGTTGCTGCTGTATTGGTTGCCTTCACTGTCTTCTTTGCTTTTATTTATGCCTATGCCATAAAGACACTGAACTTCCAAACCAGATAGAGTGATGTTACCAAAACAATTTTCATGCGGCATGCTTTGAGAAATGTACTTGTATATATGAAAGATGCTACAATCTAATAAAGATCAAGAAGTTCAATTCTGTGTGCAACAACTGTGATAATATATTTTTCACAGAAAAAGTATAACACCTAGAGAAATCTCCATAATGGGAATTAATTGTTGTTCTTTTAATTCTGCAATTCGGTGCACGACTTGAACTAAACAGAATTGGAATTTATGACACACTACAAACAGATGTTAAATTATTAGGCTATCAATCTAATGAACAGCCAATAGATTTTATGAAAGATAAGTGGTAACATTCTCAACGCAAAGAAGTAAATTGCATATGTTTACTACTAAGTAGTGATAAAAACAAAAATAAAATATGAGTTCTGATTCGATTTTGGAATCGTTTTTTAACCTATGAAATTTTGAATTGGACCTTAATTAGAGCTTGTACCTATATAAAAACTAATTTAAGAAGTAAAAATATTATTTTCCCTTTTTGGGTAGGGAAGACATTTGAAAGCTGGGAATTAACCTCATTTTAACATACAGTATAAACAGCTTGAAGTGACGTATTTAATAAACTAATTAGCAGAAGGTTCTATTGACTTTCAAGTCAGCTAGAGAACTTCTATGTTGATATTAACCAGTTTACACCTTAATTATTTTCTTGACATGATCCCAAAAATGTTAATTTCATATATATACATTCACTTGTTAGTAGTATTTTGGATTTGATTGAAATACGTGTACGAGTTTTAGAACCTCTTTAATTGGAAATAGCACCAAACCCGCATGTCAATTTCTCATAATTTGCTGGCACTCCACGAAAAACTCTATTTCAAGGACATGAAAATGATTTTCTAACATTTTGTTTTACTCAATCACTCCTACTTCCAGAAAAGCATTGCTCCCTTGTAAGATTTGTATTTTGGCATATTGACAAATATTATTTAATCACCAAATCTAACACGGACTTCCACAAATATGGAATGCAGAAATTATATAGTAATATTTCACAAATTTTCATCTAATTGAGCCAATGAATTGGCAAGCGAAATAATATAATATTGTTTCATTTTATCAAAGTCATATTACATTTTCTTTTACTTTCTTTTGAATGGGGTTTGAACTTTTGACTCACATTCTTCAAAGCAAACTCCAAATCATACAATCAAAGAAGAATTTCCCTCTGATTTGGAGATAATTTTCTTATATTCTATACATTTTTAAGCGTTAAGTTGGCTGAGAGAGAAGTAAATGGATAACATGATCGTTAAGATGGAGGCTCAACAGATTTACAATTTGTTGCATAATTTTTACTATAGGCTGGTTATGGTGTTATTACTGATGATTGTAAGCATATAGTAAGGATTCTTGGGAATGTGCGGTTCAGTTCCCTTAGAAGATCTGTGAATCCTGTGGCACATATTTTGGCTAAAGTTGCAGATTCTTCAATGACAGATTCTACGGAATGGAATAAAAAAAATTAACTTTTAAAAATTACTACTTAATAAAATTATTAATTTACCATGACTATAAAATTAAATTATAAAATTTATAGTTAACTAGCCGGCCATAACTATTCTATTATCTAAAATACTGCATAAAATAGAAAAAAAAAAAAAGATAAAAGAAAATTAGATACAATTAAGAAAGCAATTAAACAAAGAAAAAGCGATGTGTAAAAAATATTCATCCATTTATATACACATATTGGTCTTAAATTTAAAAAAATATTATAAAATCCAGCTATTTAGCCGCACGTGTTAAAAAAATTGTGTATCTGATTCATAATATAATTCGTCAGCCATATAAGGATTAACTCTTATAACTTTTAATAAATTTTAATTTCACTATAGCCTTAAAATTATTTCATTTTGATCCTCAAACTCTTAATTATATAACTTTCAAGATTTTCATAATTTGTTCTATGTGACTTTCAAAATTTAAAGTTTTTTCCAATATATTTTAGGTTTACTTTTAACTTTTTGCCCTCTTACTTTTAATTTTTTTTATGTATTAAGATTTTTTCTTTAAATTCATTTTAATTTAAAAAGAAAATAAAAGTCCTTGATACGATGAATTATTTTAAAAATAGAAGTGAATATAACTATCCATGGTTTCAAGGATATGATACGAGTTTTCTGTATTGGTAGAAAAATGTCATAGTATTATTAATAACTGAAATAGACAAACGAGTTAGGGATACCATAAAAAGCAGAAAATGCTTTATAAGCAAAGTCCCATTGATAAGATAAGTTCTTACATGCAACAATCAATTAACAAATATTCTAAACCTTACCTCAACGAAGCCAAAATGGTTGGACTAAGCAGACCTTGCGAAACTCTATTGATTTAATGCTACTAAACTTGTCTCCAGAATTACTTATAAAAACGAAAATGAACTGCATCAGAACCTAATTAGAAGGAAAAGAAAAAGTCCAAACTTTAATCTTCTTTTCTTTATATACCTTTTCTCAGGAATCAGACAATAACTCCACCTCTTCTTTCTTTTTATTTTTTCCACTGATTCCCATAGAATTCTAGCTCTAATCCTGTCCATTTTATGAACTGGGTGTATTCCGTTTTGTCTTAATACAAGAATTTCCACTAGGCAACACCCAGCCAAAGAAACATGAGCCGAAACAGTAGTTGCCGGAGTAGTTGGAGCATGGAAGGTGTATTTTCAGGTCTCGGGCAATCAAGGAGACACAGCCGCGGTGTTGATGAAGATGAAGAAGCTCTAAAATGGGCTGCTATAGAGAAGTTGCCAACATATGACAGGTTAAGAACAAGTATCATGCAATCTTTTGAAGAGAACGAGACAGTGTTACATAAAGAAGTTGATGTGAGAAAGCTTGATGTTAATGATAGACAAAGGTTCATCAGTACTGTTTTTAAGGTTGCTGAAGAAGATAATGAGAAGTTCTTGAAAAAATTTAGACAAAGAATTGACAGGTACGTACTGATATTCTCCTAACCAATCTCTCTTGATCACGTTAACAAGCACTGATTCAACAATTTGTAACTGCAGGGTTGGAATTAAACTTCCAACTGTGGAAGTTAGATTTGAGCATCTGACTGTTGCAGCCAATTGCTATATTGGCAGCAGAGCGCTTCCTACCCTTTTAAACTCTGCTAAAAATACTGCAGAATCATGTCTTGGTATGCTTGGAATTAGTTTTGCGAAGAAAACAAAGCTCACAATCCTTAAAGATGCATCTGGAATTATTAAGCCATCAAGGTAATTTTTTTAGTTACAATGTCGAAAGATGTGATCAGAAATTACTCTTGTTCATCACATCATGTCACATTATACACAACAGATTTATATTTTTCTTTTGTAAATAGGCTCCGACTCCAATACTTTCAAACAAAAGCAGATTAATCAGAGATTGGTTTTACGAATTCATTAATTTACATATACCTCGTATTTTTGTTACAGGATGGCACTATTATTAGGACCACCGTCATCAGGGAAATCTACGTTGTTACTAGCGCTGGCCGGAAAACTGGACCCAAGCCTAAAAGTTTGTGTAAATCACATGTTGAATATTAACTTGTTTCATACATGATAGGCTAAAGCTTTTTCATGATATTTATTTTTCAACAGGTTCAGGGAGAGATATCATATAATGGACATAGACTCGATGAATTTGTGCCACGGAAGACATCAGCATATATTAGTCAAAATGATGTTCATCTTGGAGTAATGACAGTGAAAGAAACCCTAGATTTTTCAGCAAAATGTCAAGGAGTTGGAACTCGATACGGTATTTATATTTCAAAATTTTAAAAATATTTTGAGCGACATGATAGGTAGATTCAGAAAAAAAAAAAGAGTTAAATTAATGATGTCACGTTGTAAGACTTAACAGTTTAAAATATCTTAATCTTTAACGTAGTTTGCTATTTTGGCCAATTTTGTTAAAATTGCTAATTTAGTTATAATTTGACTAATTGAGGATAAATTTTAGTTAAATTGAGTTGCTGATTAAAATTAAGTAACGACGTGAACGCAGTTTAAAAAATGAGAATTTAAAATTAAGTAGCGTGTATAAATAATATAGTATTAGGATCCATTAATTTGGATTTCTCATTTCTTAATTGGAGTACATATTAATGTTCGTGATGCTTCATTTTGACAAACAATTCAATTAGACTAAAATTGTACTCAATTTGCTAAATCATGACTAAATTGGTAATATTTAAAGAAATTGTCAAAATAGTAAAATTTTGTAAAAGTTTAAATTGTTTAGGGTATTAGGCTTATTTTCAATTTATTACAACATTAAATGGCTTGATTAAATAGAAATTGTCTGTTACATAGATCTTCTTAGTGAGCTTGCAAGAAGAGAAAAAAATGCAGGGATACATCCAGAAGCAGAAGTAGACCTTTTTATGAAGGTATCATATAATTATATATGCCACAAACACACAGATTTTAATATATATATATATATATATATATCTGTATGTATAATATTTAAGTAGTAATTCCTTGTATTTTTAGGCAACTGCAATGAGAGGAGTTGATAGCAATCTCTTTACAGACTATACTCTCAAGGTAGATTGAAGATTTCTCCATAGTTATAAATAATTACTCTCATTTCTTCTTCTTTTTTTCTTTTATGAAAAAGAAAGCATCATATTTTGTTGTTGTTAAAACGAAACAGATATTAGGGCTTGATATATGCAAGGACACCATTGTTGGGGATGAGATGCTTCGAGGAATATCCGGCGGTCAGAAAAAAAGAGTAACTACAGGTTAACATTCTCAATTTTATTGTAGTTATAATTCTAAATTTTATATGTAATAATTAATATCAATTTTTTTTTTCAAAAAGAATGATGGAAAGCTTGATTTCAAATTATAAGACTAAAAGCAAAAGTACATATTCAACAAGTTATGTAGTCAATTAAATAAATAATTGTCAAAAGATTATGTGAATGCATTGTGGAGTCAAAGTTGTTCCTGAAACAAACACTGACAAATCTGTTGTATTGAGAAAATGTTTACACTTGAAATTGCTACCAACCCCTTATCTTGCATCAATCGAGAAATAAGGATTTGATTAATTCAGCTTCTAATCAAAGAAAGGAAAATTATGCTTTTCAAGAAGATTACGCACTTCTTTTGTGATTTTTCTGAAACTTAACATGGAAACGTGTTAGGTGTTGCAAATGGATTAAACCAATTTAGTTACTTTGATCCTTATAGGAGCCAAAATTAAAATGAGGTTATTTCCTTTTTTTATTTATTTTTCCTTTTGAAAGTTTATGAATTATTAATTTTATCAATATTTCGATGCTACATATTAGTCGATTTTTTTGAAAAATAAATTGACATAAAAAGTTACTATATTTTTAATTTCATATATAAATTTATAAAAAATATAGCGTATATGTAATAATTTTTTAAATAAAATAACTGAAATAAGTAAACATAGTCTTTTTTTCTTTTCCTGAAGTCATGAGTTTGAGTCTTTGTGATCACAATCTACTAAAATTAATAGGATTTTATTATGTTTATGGTAAAATATAAATATAATAACCCATGTCTAATAAATATCTAGAAAAAAATACAACTGAGATCAACAAAATGAGAAGACTTATTCCCAAATTTATTCTTATGTGCGTCGTGTGTAGGTCTATTTAAAATTGTTTTTAGGTATTAAAAATAGCAAGTTTGGATTCTTTTTAATTTAATTAATTGCTTTTCTCATGAATCCTACTTCTAAAAAGTATACAAATTTACATTTTTTTTTTTCCCGGATTGAAAACGAAATCGATGATTTTGATTCCGGCTTTGAACTTGTGGCCAATTCGTCAGGATTGACACTAGTTATGGCCACAGGCCTTTGAGCCCAAATTTAGGTTTAATTAATACTGATTTGGTTTTGACTGTTCTATTCTGATGCTGATCTCGAATAGAGTTGTATTTTTAATCTATATCCTTTTTTGTATTTGAAAAATTATGATATATCTAAATTATTACTGATATTTAATTATTATATTTATTTTAATTATATTTTTATTATTAGTTTATAAATTAATTAGTATACTAATTAACAGTATTGAGAAGAAGAAAAAAATTTACGATATTAATATTCTATTGAATAAATCTTATAATATTGAATTTGATCTAATATTATCAATTCCGTCATTTATTACGTTATATTTTATGTTTTTAGATTTATTATTAATCAAATTATATATATATAATTCTTTTTAAGTAAGAAAGTACAATTTAATTTTTAATTGAAAAGAATTATAATCAACGGGTTTTCGGTTTGACTTTGTGCAGGAGAGATGATTGTTGGGCCCACAAAAACACTATTCATGGATGAGATATCAACTGGCCTAGATAGCTCCACAACATATCAAATAGTGAAGTGCCTACAGCAGATTGTGCACTTAACAGAGGGCACAATATTGATGTCCCTGCTGCAGCCTGCTCCTGAGACGTTTGATTTGTTTGATGATATCATTCTCTTATCAGAAGGTCAAATTGTGTATCAAGGCCCACGAGATTATGTTCTTGAATTCTTCGAAAGTTGTGGCTTTCGCTGCCCAGAGAGAAAGGGCACTGCTGATTTCTTGCAAGAGGTAGTAATATCAATAATTTCAGAACCATGCTAAGAATATCAGAAATCCACTTTTATTTATATATATATAATAAATTATTTTTTAAATTAATGATTCAGTTTTGTGCTAAGTATTTTTCTTTTTTATGTCAAAATGCAGAAATGAAATATAACGAGTACGCATCTTTTTTATTTTTGGTTTGATTATTGAGATTTTTAAATATTTTTATGATTATCTTAAGTTAATTATTTTAAAATTTTATTATATTACACCAGTATGCCTTTCTACTTTTAATAATTAATTATAACATTTAGTCTTTAAACTCTTTTAACTATAACTAAATCCTTATGTAAAAAAATAAAAACTACATATTGACTGTGAACAAAATATCTAAATCACTCTTAATATATTAAATATTATAACATCTCATTTTTATTATATTAAATTATTGCATCCTTCAATTAAAAATAAATATTTAAAGAAATTAAAATCTAAATCATGCTTAATTCTTCTAAAATATACTTATATACCTAAGAAATTTAATATATTATTAATTTATAATATTTGTTGATTTGACTTAATAATTAATAACTTGATTATGTAAAAATATTTATTTAATTAAAACATCTTAATACAAATTTTAATTTTGTAATATTCTTTAGCAATTTATAACCTTTAACTTTTAAAAATAAAAATAATTCATATTTTTTTAAGAAATAAATTTTTATTTTAAAAATTTTTCTATGTTTGTTCAAGATTTGAGTTAATTATCTTAGTATTTTGGAGAGGATGTTAAAATTTATTATTGAAAATAGAAAGATCTATTAGTGCAATTTGATAAAATTTATGATGTTAAATAAGAGTATAATTAATATTTTAAATAAAATTAACGGTTGACTGATGGAAAAATCTGACGGAATGAGATAATAGTTAGTTTTATATTAATTATTAAAAATAGAGACTTAGGATATGACGAAACTTAATAACATCACAATATTTAACCCATTATCTTATGTATCTCAAAGTATAGAAGATCACTAACCTTTTCAATAGAATGTTTTATAATGTGCCTTAAAGATTAACTCCACACATGAGAGCCTAAAAACAATAGCAAACATGAAACAATTTATCAAGCCTAATCTCGTAAAGCGTTTTAGTAATTTACCCTTTTAAGAGTTGTGTATAAATTTGCGATAACTCACTTTTATACTACTATAAAATGCCATTTTCAGAAGTCTGAATTTGTAGCTTATTTAGTACTTAAATTGTCACAGGTTACTTCAAGGAAAGACCAAGAGCAATACTGGGCAGACAGAAACATACCATACAGATACATATCAGTTCCTGAATTCGTACAAAAATTCAAGAGATTCCATGTGGGCATAGACCTCAAACATGAACTCTCAATTCCATCTGACAAGTCTCAAAGCCACAGAGCAGCCTTAGTATTCACAAGATATTCAGTCTCAAATCTAGAACTACTCAGAGCTTGTTGGGATAAAGAATGGCTACTGATCAAGAGAAATGCTTTTGTTTATATTTCTAAAGGTGCACAACTTATTATAGTTGCAGTTATAGCATCAACTGTGTTTTTGAGGACAAAAATGCACTCAAGAAATGAAGAAGATGGAGAGCTATATATTGGTGCACTTACTTTTAGTGTCATTCATAATATGTTTAATGGTTATGCTGAGCTTTCATTAATGATTTCAAGGCTTCCTGTTTTCTACAAGCAAAGGGATCTTCTATTCCATCCTGCTTGGACTTTTACTCTCCCAACTTTGCTGCTAAGAGTTCCTATATCTATACTGGAGTCCATTGTTTGGGTTGTTATAGCATATTTCACCATTGGATTTGGGCCTGAAGCTGGCAGGTAATAACAGTAAATGTCTTTTTTTAGATTTTCATTATTCTGCTGCATGGTATAAAACCACAGTAAATGAATAAAAGAGAACTTTTCAGACCCAATGTTCTGATGACTGACCTTATAAGAAACACATTTTCAGGTTTTTCAAGCAGTTGGTATTGGTATTCCTGATTCAGCAAATGGCAGCTGCTATCTTTAGACTCATTGCTTCACTGTGCAGGACTATGATCATTGCCAACACAGGCGGGGCGCTAATTCTCCTCCTTATTTTCATGCTTGGAGGTTTTATCTTACATAAAGGTTAGTGTATTAATCCAATAAAAGCAGAAAAATGAAAGGCAAGTAGTAACAGCACCCGGAAATTGTATAGAAGGAAATTAGCATACATTAAACAAGAGCAATTGTATCTCCATGTCAGCTTGTTAGATAAATTGTGATGCATTAGTAAAAGGGGCTGCTTACACTTATGACAGGTGAAATTCCAAGAGGGTGGGCATGGGCTTACTGGCTTTCACCTATAACATATGGTCATAATGCTATTGCTGTTAATGAGATGTTCTCTTCAAGGTGGATGAACAAACTGGTATGCTACCGAAAATGATCTCGCATTTGAATCAGAGAAATGGAATTATTAATCACCTAAAGTACTATTAGTATTCGGATATTTGTTACAGTAGTTTACAGAAAGAATATCTTGATTGCATTTCAGGCATCAGACAATGTTACCAAGCTCGGAATAGCAGTGCTTAATAACTTTGATATCCCCGCTGATGAGGACTGGTATTGGATTGGCGCAGTCGCGCTATTGGGGTTTACAATTGTCTTCAATGTCCTCTTCACCTTTGCTCTTATGTACTTAAACCGTAAGTTACAAATATAGTCAACGTTAAGCACAAAATTTATTTATAGAGGTAGCTGATCTTCTATATCCTGTTTTGTTTGATATAATAGCTCCTGGAAAGAAACAAGCAATAATCTCTGAGGAAACAGCAAAGGGATTGGGGAGTGATGAGGAGGGATTAAAGGATGAATCAAGAGTAAGAAGAACCAAATCGAAGAAAGACTCATTCTCTCGATCAGTATCTTTTTCTGGCGGTAACATTTTAAGTAAGAGACATTAAAATATATTGTCTATTTAGTTGTTTTTAAGGATTGAATCCCTTAAACAGATTGTTGCAACTGAAATATGTCAGGGGACGTGGTAATCCGGACAATAACCAGCCAATCCGATTCCAATGAAGTGGATAGAAATAGTAGAGGAGCTAATAGTGTTGCTGTAAAAAGAGGAATGGTTCTGCCTTTCACTCCTCTAGCCATGTCCTTTGACAGTGTGGATTATTATGTGGACATGCCCTCTGTAAAAATCAATGCCTTTCCCTAATTTTCTTCAACTAGTACAGAGAATAGAAGAATTTATGCTCATTTTAACTCTGATTAACGATAACAGGAAATGAAAAATCAAGGAGTTGCAGAGAACAGGCTTCAACTACTTAGGAGCGTAACAGGCACATTTAGGCCAGGAATCCTGACGGCACTAATGGGAGTAAGTGGGGCTGGAAAGACCACATTGATGGATGTTTTGGCAGGAAGAAAGACAGGTGGGTACATCGAAGGCGATGTCAGAATTTCAGGATTTCCCAAGAAGCAAGAAACATTTGCAAGAATTTCAGGATACTGTGAACAAAATGATATCCACTCACCTCAAGTCACAGTTAAAGAGTCCTTAATTTACTCAGCATTTCTTCGGCTCCCCATTGAAGTCAGCAAAGAGGAAAAGATGGTAATTAACCATGTGATCACTTCTCATAAAAAGAATACGAGCTCAAGAACTAAAGTGCTAAAACGATTGTTGGATTTTTTATGTACAGAGATTTGTAGATGAAGTAATGCATTTGGTAGAAATAGAAAACCTCAAAGATGCAATAGTTGGGCTTCCAGGAGTTACAGGGTTGTCAACAGAACAAAGGAAAAGGTTGACAATTGCAGTGGAGCTTGTTGCTAATCCTTCAATCATTTTTATGGATGAACCAACTTCAGGACTTGACGCGAGAGCAGCAGCAATTGTTATGAGGACCGTGAGAAACACTGTAGATACTGGAAGGACAGTTGTCTGCACAATCCACCAGCCTAGTATTGACATCTTTGAAGCCTTTGATGAGTTGCTACTAATGAAGAGAGGAGGACAAGTTATTTACTTAGGACCTCTAGGCCGAAATTCGCACAAGATCATTGAATACTTTGAAGTAATCTATGTGCCAAATTTTCCTCGTTCCATCAGTTTAAAAGAAATATGCATTATCTGGTTTGATGCAATTTCCCATATTTCAGGCAATTCCTGGAGTTCCTAAAATCAAAGAGAAATACAATCCAGCAACATGGATGCTGGAAGTGAGCTCCATAGCAGCAGAAATCCAGCTTGGAATTGACTTTGCTGAATACTACAAATCATCATCCTTATTTGAGTATGTCAAAAAGCACCTTATATCGACACCATTATTTTATATCGTACAATAAATTTGTTTGGATTTTGATTTTAATACTCAAGTTCATATGAGAGCAGGAGAAACAAGGCTTTAGTGAAGGAGTTGAGCACACCACCTCCAGGAGCAAGTGACCTGTATTTTGCTTCAGAGTATTCTCAGTCTACATGGGGACAATTCAAATCTTGCCTTTGGAAGCAATGGTGGACTTACTGGAGAAGTCCTGATTATAACCTTGTTAGATTTTTCTTTACCTTGATTGCTGCCCTTATTGTTGGGACTATATTTTGGAGGGTTGGAACTGAAAGGTCGCTGTCTATCACTCTTATCTACTGTTTACAAAATTCAGCATCAAATTACTTGAATGGATATAAAAAAACTAAACTGGATCTACATTCTGCAACTCAGGGAAAGTGCAAATGACCTGACAGTGATTATTGGAGCTATGTATTCTTCTGTCTTCTTTATTGGTGTTAATAATTGCTCAACAGTACAACCAATAGTAACAATAGAAAGAAGTGTCTTTTATAGAGAAAGAGCAGCTGGGATGTATTCTGCTTTACCTTATGCCCTTGCTCAGGTGTGTTCAGGAGAAATTCTTTGATAGTCATTGCCAAAATAAAGAGTTTCATCCAAAATTTAACTGAATGAATCATAAACTATTTGAGATTTTGCAGGTTATTTCTGAATTACCATACGTGCTAGTTCAGACTACATATTATACACTCATTGTGTATGCAATGGTGGCCTTTGAATGGACGGCAGCCAAATTCTTCTGGTTCTATTTTATCTCTTTCTTCTCCTTCCTCTACTTTACATACTACGGAATGATGACTGCTTCCCTCTCTCCAAACCTGCAAGTAGCAGCTATCTTTGCAGCAGCATTCTATGCACTGTTTAATCTTTTCTCTGGCTTCTTCATCCCAAGACCAGTATGTTTTCTTTGTTACTGTTCTTGGTAGCATTTCTTCATGTTTTTAATAAATTGGTAATTAGATAAACATAATTTTCTTTTCTTTTGAAATTTCAGAAAATTCCAAAGTGGTGGGTGTGGTACTATTGGATTTGCCCAGTGGCATGGACAGTGTATGGACTAATTGTTTCCCAATATCGAGATATTGAAGACACCATTAGAGCTCCTGGAATCGAGCCTGATCCTACAATTAAGTGGTATATTGAACACCATTTTGGTTATAATCCAGATTTCATGGGACCAGTAGCTGGAGTATTAATTGCTTTCACCATCTTCTTTGCTTGTATGTTTGCCTTCTGTATAAGGTTTCTCAACTTCCAGACCAGGTAGAAAGATCATTGAGACTTTGTAGATGTTAAATTTAAACTTGTATGTCTATAAAGAAGCCATCAGGAATACATCATTTGGATTTGTGGCTATAGTATAAAGCTTAGCTTTGAGAAGCTTTGTGTATTTTCACACGATAAAAAATCATATGAACCTGAAAAATGTATAATTCCGTTCAAATATATGTGCCAATACGTATCAATCAAGATTTTTGTGCAATTTTTTTCCCTGATAGGACATATACTATGAAAGTCCCAGAAATTAAATGGTATGTGCAAAACCATTTTGGTGCGATCTTGATTTTATGGATCCAACTTTGATATTCAGGTCATTATTGTTATTGGTTACTTTGTTTTGAACTATACTAATTGTTATTTAATATTAATGCATGCTAGTGATATGATATCCAAGATTCCTTCATTAATCATAATATATTTTTATTATATGCATTATGTAATATCCCACTATATTTACTCCATTAATAAATATGCACACATATTCACAGGTTTAATTTAATTGTAAGTATATATTTCAACTTGATTCAGGTTTTAAATTCCAATCATTCTCTTCTCAATTTGTAATAAAAAAAAATTATATGATACCAATATATAATGATTCTAACTTTAAAAAATAGATTATTAACTAATAAATTATTTTTCTAATTAAATAATAATTTTTAGTTATATATTAATAAATTTTTTATATATTATCAATTATACTTTTTGCTAAATTCATTATTATATCTATTTCATTTAGTATTAGTAAAATTTCATATGTGTAAATATTTTCCAAATAAAATAAATTTTAATTTAATAAATTAAAAAAAATTATAATTAAATTAATAGCAATAATTAAGCAGCGTGCAGGCAACTGCTAGAACTAATTGTATTGTAAATGCTAAAAAATAAAGCAATATCATTATTATAATAAAATTGCTCCTATTAAAAATCGGAAATATATAAAAAATTAATAATGAGAATTTTCTTTTTTTTTTGAAAAGTAATCAATGCCGAAGAATGTAAACCTTTATTGAATAATTATAATATAGGAAACTTGCAATTGCAATGATAATGAGATCCCAAAATAAGGAAATGTAATAATGCAAAATATATATTCCAATAGTGGGCAAGTGCAAAAATCTCAGCCATAATGAAAATGTAAAATATAATCAAAACAGGAAGCAAATTAATTGCGTAAAACTTTGATGAACCCTAGACTTTTGCTAATTAGAAATCGTATTTAAGAACCAGCAAAAGAACACAGAGAGACTGCCTAGCAAAGTAGCAACAATGGTATATAGAAAAACACCTTTACAATATTAAATAATTCGGTAATTATTTGAAAAGTTTGACCGGTGATGTTTTGTAATAGAAAAATCAAAATTAAACCAAAAATTAAACAATTAAAACCAAAATCAACTGGTTTAATTAACTTTTCTTTAGATTCAACTTTAAATGATTTTTTTTTTTCAGTCGATTTAGTTTTTATTTTATTTTTTTGTTCTGGTCACTTTTATATATTGTAAAGGCATTATCTATAGACCTAATTCTTGCAACTCGTAATTCTGTTTTAAACTTTATATATTTTTATACTTTTTAATTTTCTTTTCATTGTGATAATTAATAGTTATAAAATATGATAGAACTCTACAAGTTTAACAAAACACTCGATATAAATTAAAAAATTTCTAAATTACTTGTTTAATAACATAAGTACTAAAATAATAATTTGAGTAACTTCAGCTTAAATAAAGCAAAAGACAAAATAAATCCATTGTAGCCATTGTAAAAAAGAAAGAGAAAGAGAAACCCAAAAAGAAATTTGACTTAGCCATTATAAAAATACAAAAAGAAAAATGGATGAGAAGTAACTGTTAACTCTAATATTAGAAGGATGAGTTGTTTTATTAATCCAAAGTGTAGCAATTTATATAAATGATGTATAATAGATTTAGCTAAACTAACTGAGTTTTTATAACTAAACTAGCTAAAATAATGGAACTAATATAGCAAGAATATTAACAAACATTGAAATAACTTTGAATATAGTCTTCCAAGTATCAAGAAGTAATATTTGCTAACATGCCCCCTCAAGATGGATGGCGAGTAGACAGTCTAATCTTGTTTTTCAGCTGGTAAAAGCGAGACCGAGGCAGTACCTTTGTGAGAGTGTCAGCCAATTGATCTGAAGAAGAGATATGTGCAACTCTCAGCTTACCACTCTGCACTTTTTCATGAATGAAATGGAAGTCAAGTGCCATATGCTTCATGCGAGAGTGAAAGATAGGATTCGAGCACAGTTGAGTGGCACCAACATTATCACAATAAATCATTGGACAATGCGGAATAGGAATATGCAGCTCAGTTAAAAGAGAACAAATCCAACTAAGTTCAGGAGCGGTGTTAGCAGCAGATTGATATTCAGCTTTTGTTGATAATCGAGCAACTGTCTGTTACTTTTTAGAACTCCAGGAGATGGGATTCTTACCGAGATAAACTATATACCCACCAATGGATGAGTAATCATCTTGGTTACCCCCCCGATCTACATATGCAAAAGCATGGAGGTCAAGTGAAAATGACTTATGTAGCTGCAAGCCATCATTGATAGTGCCAAGAAGATAACGTAATAGCCTTTTAACACAGTTCCAATGATCCGATGTCGCCCGATGCATGTATTAAGATAAGCGATTGATAACAAAAGTAATATCGAGTCGACTAAGCGGTGAATCTTTGAAGGCTACCAACCACGACTTGATACTCGGTGAGAGTCGGTAATGGTGAGCAAAAGGAGGTGAGTGGTAGGAGAGAGAAGGGTCTGGATAGCTTTTGCCTCAAGCATCTTTATTTTCATGAGCAATTCAATGATGTACCTTCTTTGAGACAGGATAAGGCTGTTGCTATTTAATATAGCTTCTACACCCAGGAAGTAAGATAACTCTCCAAGATCCTTCAGCAAAAATTTCCTAGCTTAAACATCAACAAAGTCATTTATAAGTGGAGTATGATCCCCTGTAAGAATTATGTCATCAACATAAACAATCAAGTACAAAACATGATGACCATCAAAGTATATAAAGAGGGAGGTATCTGAAACAGAATTCTTGAACCCAGACTTAAGTAAAAAATTGTGTAATTCCTGATACCAAGCCCTTGGGGCTTGTTTAAGTCCGTAAATGGCTTTTCAAAGTTTGTATACATGATCAGGCTTGTCTCTGTCAATAAAACCTTAGGGTTGCTTCATGTATACATCATCGTGTAAAGAGCCTTGTAGAAAGGCATTATTAACATCAAGTTGCTGTAACGTCCACCCTTTGCTTACGACCAAGCTGAGTAGAATTCGAACAGTTGTTGGTTTCACAACGGGGCTAAATGTATCATGAAATTCAAGTCTTGAGCATTGGTGGAACCCTTTGGCCACTAAGCAAGCTTTGTACCTATCGACAGAACCATTAGACTTTCTCTTAATACGAAAAATCCACTTACAGCCCACCAAATTATGTACAAAATTGGGTGGAACAAGCTCCCATGCCATTTTTAACAAGTGCATCAAATTCAGTCGACGTTGATGTGCGCTAGTCAGGATCTTTCAAAGCTTGGGTGATAATGTTTGGTTCAATATATTTAGATTCAAATAACTGAGCAAGCAAGTTCATTTTGCGCAGGGTTTATGTATATTATTGCAAGCTCAAGTTACTATAGTGTGAGTAGTAGTAGCAGGTTGCATGGAAGCTTGGGATGATGGTGGAGCAGGAGATTACTATGGAGTTTGGACTCTAGATGATGTTTCGAGCAATAAAGGTGGGGAAAGAATTGATATTTGTATTGGTGGTGGTATCCAAGTTGTGAGTGAATTTGAGTGCGGTATCCAGGTTGTGAGTAAATTTGAGTGAGGTCATGACTCCTCGGATTGAAGGTGTTTAAATGAGAATACTGACTCAACGAACCTAATATGTCTAGAAGTATAAATTTTGGAATTTTGAGTATCTAGACAGAGATATGCACTTTGTGAAGTGGAGTAACCAATAAAAACACAAGATTTTATGTTGGAGTCCAGTTTATATGTTGTATATAGTTTAAGCCACAGGTAGCATAGACATCCAAAAATTTTAAGTTTAGAAAAATTAGGACTATGATTAAATATCCTTTCATTTGGCGATTGATTTTGCAAAGTGAGAGTGCTCATACGATTTATTAAATACACAGCAATGGAGAAGGCATACGACCAGTATTGTAACAGAATAGAGGCATGAGTTAACAAAGATAAACTAGTTTGCACAATGTGTAGATGTTTTTCTTTCGGATAAATCATTGTGTTCAGGTGTGTGTGGTGAAGTTGTGAGATGTTCAATACCATTTTGAGATAGAAAACTTTTTAACGCAATGAACTCTCCTCCATTGTCAGAGTAAAATATTTTGATGGTTTGGCTAAAGTATTTTTTCACAATAATTTTATATCTTTGAAAAATTTTCTTTTACCTCAGGTTTCTGTTTTAAAAGGTAATACCAAGCATATTTGGTGAAGTGGTTTACAAAAATCACATAATATTTATATCATAAATATAGTAAATTGGTGAAGTCCAAACATCAGAATATATAACCTGCAAAGGATGAGTGGAAGTGATAGTAGAGGTTGCAAAAGGATATTTTCAACTTTTATTTGAAAGACATGAATGACAATAAGTACTAGTTTCGAAAGAAGAAGACACACTTAAATTATTGACAGATATCACATGCTTCAAATTTGACATTGATGGATGACCTAACCGAAGATGCCATATGGAAGGTGTGGTTTTGACACTAGAGAAGGCAATTAGAGGCTTAGTGTTTGGCCACTCATAGACACCATCTTTAGTTGGTCCTTTCATCAGCAATTTTCTTGTTTTGAGATCCTTCACAATAAAAACATTAGGTAATAACTCAATGGAAGTGTTGTTTGAATCTTAAAACTGATATATAGAGATCAAATCATATTTCATGGAAGGTACACACAACAAATTTTCGAAATGAAAAGAATTATAGGGAGAGTTAAGAGTAATAAAACTAGTGTGTGTGATTTATAATTCTGATCCATCACCAATCATCATGTCTTCATTTCCATTATACGGTGTGTGAAGAGAAAGATTTTCAAGGTCAGTCGTGACATGATGAGAAGCACCACTGTCTAAAAGCTAATTCTGATTTGGTGAGGAAGTGGTTGTATATTGAGCTTTTAGTTGCCATGGTAGTCTTGTATTTGATGAAATAGGTTGGAGCTTGTAAGATGGGTATCTATTTGCAGTGTGTCCTTGAATTCGATACAATTGATAGTAACCAAGGTAAGGGTTTTGAGTGCGGTTGGTGGTGTTATTTGGTAACAACCCAATATTGCGAGAAGGCATGGAGTTGTTGTTTGGGTGGGTAGTAGAACGCCAATTTCCTATACCATTTGATTGAGTTACAACATGGGCAATGATGGGGAAAGCTGTCTCCGGCTTTGATTTTTTCAATGTGGCTTCATAATTGGGCAACTTTTCGTGTAGTTCTTCAAATGAGATGTAAGTGTCATTTGCTTGCACTGCTCTGGATAACTCTTTATAATCATTCCTAAGTCCTTCTAAAATTAAATATGTGAGATCTTCTTCATCGCAGGGTGATTCCAATAGAACAAGTTGATTAGTTTTTGCTTTGGCTTTTTGAAGAAATTCAATCACAGTGTCAGATCATTTAGTCATTTGTTTGAGCTGGTGTTTGATTTTTTTAATCCGTCCTCGAGACGGTTTTACGTAGGTGTTGGCTAAGATGGTCCAGGCTTGCTGTGATATTTTACTATTGGCAACAAATGGAATAATTGTAGGGGAGAGGGAGCCTACAATTTCATTCAAGATCAGTTGATCCTGACGAACCTAAAGAGTATAGGTTGGATTTGATGTTGGTTGATCATTAATTTGAATTGTTATAGGAGGACATGGTTTGGACCTATCAATATAACCAAGAAGATCATATCCAACGAACAAGGTCTGGAATTGTAATTTTCATGCTAGATAATTTGTTGAAGTGAGTTTTAATGGGGCTTGAGAAGTGACATTGATAGATATGTTCATTTGTATTTCGTATGGTGGTATTTGGATTATGATTGTTTGGCATGAGTTGGTTATGGGTAGAAAAGAAGGAAAAGAAAAAGAATAAAAGAAGGGAAAGAAAAACTTTAATGCTCTAATACCATATTAACTCTAATATTAGAAGGATGAGTTGCTGTTTTATTGATCCAAAATGTATGTGTAACAGATTTAGCTAAACTAACTGAGTTGTTGTAACCAAACTAGCTAAATAATAGAACTAACATAGCAAGAATATTAACAAACATAAAAATAACTTTAAATATAGTCTTTCAAATATCAAGGAGTAATATCTGCTAACAGTCACAGCTCTGAAAAAAAAACCTATCAGGCTAAACATCTCTTCATTAACCCCACATATCTCTAACTAAAACACCACAGAAAGCCCATCTAGCCATTCACTAAAAGCCACTAATCAATCTATTTTTTATGTTCTTCATAATCATAATCAAGCAGAGAAGTATTGATTCTATCAAAATAAACCCTGATTTTGTATCATAATATCAAGAGATTATGTATTGTTCTGACAGGCTATCCCATGCTCCTTTAGCCATTGTTTGGGAAGGGGAGAAAGGGGAAAATAAAGGAAGGTGTGGAAAAGGGTAGGAAAGCATGCATTCCATTGTTCGGAATAGTGAAAAAATAAAACATGGACAAAAGAACTTAAATAGGAAAGTTTTTCTTTGGCCCCACCAATTTTTATTCACCTTAGTTTTAGAGGAAAGCTTGATTTTTTCTAGTGAATTTACCAAATGTGTTCATCTAATTTTAACTTTTTAATGTAAAAAAATTGCATTAATTATTAATAGAATAAATTTATAATACTTTTATGAATATTTCATTAGTCAATTTTAATAGTGAATTAATTTTATAATTGAAATTTTTATAATGACATAGCATAAAAAAAACATAAAGAATAAAGCAGTAATTTGAATTTTAAAACAAATTTCCTTCCTTTAGTTTATAATTTATTGAATAAGAAAAAAGAGATTTTCTCCATGGAAAATAACTTACGCCTTTCTTTTCTATTCCTCCTTTCCTTATTTTTCTTTTCCCATCCTTTCTTTCCCTACTCTAGTTTTTTCCAAACAAAGGGTTTATGTTGCAACTGCTGTGAAAATGTTGTTGGACAATCCTGAAAAATATGACAATAGACATGATTGTTTGAGACTTCATCTAATGTTTCTAGAGTTGCTTTTGATCATTGAATTCGTTAGACATATTGTTGATATTGAATTCATCAATCCAATCCCACTTGAAGTAAGTAAAAAAGGTAGTGGTACTATAAAAGAGTTAATCCGTAAACTCAAAAGGGTAAAACAATTCTAGTAGTATATCTCATAAGGAACATCATTATTGTTTAATTATAATATGGGAAATTCCACAATTCTAATTACTATGAAATTCCAAAATAAGAATATATAAATTGCATTGCTTAATCGTATTTCTTTTTCTTTTTTACTTATTACTTGATTTAGCGACAAATTATTTTTTATCAATAAATCTAATATTTTACACATCCTAACTTTTTTTGGTTCCTTTATTTTTATCTTTTATTTTTCTCTTTCTTTCAATCTTTTTCATTATTTCTTTTTTCTCTCTTCAATTATTTTATTATTATTTTTCTTATTTCTCCGACTTTATAATTTTTTTCTTTTCTTTTTTCATTTATTTTTTATTTCCTATTTTTCTTACTTCACAATTATTTTTTATTCTCTTCTTTTTTCTTTTCTATTTTCTTCTCTCTTTTTATTTTCTCAATTATTATGTCTTTCTTTATTTTTCTTTATTTTCTTTATCCTCCTTCCATTTTTCTTGTATTATTTATTATTACTTATATTATTATTATTATTATTATTATTATTATTGAATATTAACATACATAAAAAGACAAAGAAAATTAATTTGCTAAATAATAATTGATATTAAAATAAATTAAACAATCAATTTTTTTTATTAAATATTTAAAACTTAGTATGGATTAGCAACAGACTCTTTATATTTTGAAGAAAATAAATAACTTTTGGCTATGAATTTTCTGTTATTACTAAAGTTACAATGTGTTTAATTGAAATAAATTTTATAAAATTTCATAGAATTTATTTGTAAGTATCAATTTTATATCTTTAGTTGAAATAAAAATTCATTTAAAATTTCATATAATTAAATTTGTAAAATTGATTATAACTAAATTAAATTATAATAAAATGGATAAATTTTTTAAAAAAATTATATATAATTCCACATGCGAAAAATATTAATTTCAACTTTATTTTTTCATTTTACTTTCTCTTTCATATATTCTCTCTATAAAATATTTTTATTGTACTTCTTTTATTTAAAATAAATTCCATACTTATTATTTAGCACATTAAACATAAAAATTCATTTGCAAATAAATTCTAGCAAATAAAATAAATTCCTTAATAACCAAACACATTATACTCCAATAAAGTGGCATTACGTATCCCATCAACATTTTCTCTGTTTCACTTCGTCTCATTACAGACTAAATCAAGAAATGGAATTGGGATTTCAGATCATGTTCATGCCTCTTGAATTCTGAACATGAATGCAAGAAGTTGCTGCTAATCTGACTAACTTTCAGGAACAAATATGTTTTTTCAGCCATCTGACAAGTTTCTTATGTAGGTAAAAGAAAAATATTATAAGTATCTTTATTTGCATGCTCTTGACGTTCTAGGATACTACCAACCAAGAAAGAATTGAAATTCTCACCCCTATCTTTCAGCATCAAGTCATCTATTTGACCCAGCTTTGACATGCACGTTCTTTTAGACCATGCTTTTTGACATGATTATTATAGTTTCCCTTAATCAGCATTCAAATCAGGATCAACTATTTATATAATTCTGATCGAGTTATTTTTTAATTAATTGATAATAATTACTTTGAGTTAGGGCTACTTATCTTATCGAGTTAGGTCCCCGCAGGCGTTTTCTGTTTATTGTGGCAAATTTGGCTATGCTTACGTATTTCCTGAAGTGTGTAATGTTTGTTCTAAACCCTATAGTATAGAAATATCAAATATATCTATATTAAGGACTGAATCTACTAGTTATAAGTTAGTCTCTCTTTCCTTAAGTACTCAAAGGAGTATTAACCTAAGGAAGCAATGGAAAATGTGTCTACAAGTAGTTTTCGATCAGGAAAAGATGATGAAGAAGCTTTAAAATGGGCTGCTATACAAAGATTGCCTACCTATACTCGGTTGAGAACTTGTTTATTCAAGAATCTTGTAGAAAATCGAAACCAACATTGCAAAATTACTGATGTTAGCAAGTTAGACGTCAATGACAAGAAACTGTTTCTTGAGAAAAAATTTAGAGTTCCTGAAGAAGATAATGACAAGTTCTTGAGAAAATTGAGAGATCGTATAGATGAGTAAGTCTGAATTAATACGACGCTTTTTTTCTTTTTCCAGAATGAAAAATGTCCTTACCGTTGATTCTAAGTCTACTGCAGGGTTGGGATCCAATTACCTACAGTTGAAGTTAGATTTGAGCAACTACGAGTAGAAGCTGAATGCTATGTTGGCACTAGAGCTCTTCCAACTCTATCGAACACTGCTAGAAACATTTTGGAATCGGGCCTTAGCTTGTGTGGAATCAGATTGGCCAAAAGGATAAACCACACCATCCTTAAGGATGTGTCAGGAATTATAAAACCATCAAGGTACCTGCTTGATAATAAATCTAGTCTCTTGTACTCCCCTGTCCGTAGAGTAAAATTACCAATCTTTTTGCAGGATGACCTTACTGTTAGGTCCCCCTTCATCTGGAAAGACGACCCTTTTGCTTGCACTAGCTGGAAAGTTAGATTCAACTTTAAGGGTTAGTTAAGGTAAATTTGTGCATTGGATTTATGCAACTTAACGAGCTAAAAGTTTTCAATATGTTTTCTACTTGGAAATTTAGGTGCAAGGACAAGTCAGCTATAATGGTTACAGGCTTGATGAATTTGAGCCAAGGAAGACATCTGCCTATGTTAGCCAAAATGATCTGCACTTGGGAGATCTAACAGTTAAAGAAACCTTTGATTATTCAGTAAGGTTTCAAGGAATCGGTCATCGACAAGGTAATAAAATCATATGAAATCAAAAATTGTGATGAGCATCTCTCAATTGTTTCATCTTTTAATTTCAAGAATGATGTTCTTTAAATTTCAGACCTGCTTATTGAGCTTGATAGGAGGGAGAAAGAGGCTGGCATTATCCCTGATGCCGATGTTGATCTTTTCATGAAGGTATATTCAAAATAGAAAACATTTCGACCAGTAAAGAATAAGAATTTACTGAAAATAGCATACACCTAATTTGGTAATTCTTTTGTCCAGGCAACTGCAATAGAAGAAGCTAAGACCAGTCTAATTACTGATTATATACTCAAAGTAAGTTCATTCATGCTACTGCTAATGTGTTGTTTCTCATCAGTAGCACAAACAGAATGATACGCATTGATGAATGATTAGTAGCATTGGCTGATTAGAATTATATTTGTTGGATCCAACAGCTCTTGGGGCTGGATATATGCAAGGATACTTTAGTTGGAGATGAAATGCAAAGAGGAATTTCTGGTGGACAAAAGAAGAGAGTGACAACAGGTTAATGACCTATTACAAAGTTTTTCAGCTTTTTCCTTTTGAAATGTTTTCTGGATGATTGATGAACATCTGATAGTCACTATATATAATGCAGGGGAAATGATTGTTGGACCTACAAAAACTCTGTTTATGGATGAGATATCAACTGGTCTGGACAGCTCCACAACATATCAAATCATTAAGTGTATGCAACAAATTGTGCACCTCAATCAGGCAACTGTCTTAATGTCCCTCCTCCAGCCTGATCCTGAGACGTTTGAACTGTTCGATGATGTCATTCTGTTATCGGGGGGTCAGATTGTGTATCAGGGTCCTCGAGAGCATGCGCTCGCATTCTTTGAACGCTGTGGATTCAAGTGCCCTGAGAGGAAGGGCATTGCTGATTTTCTGCAAGAGGTGATAGGGCCTAATAAAGCAGATAGCAGAGAACTTTATCCTGAAAGCTGTTCTTGGATTGCATTAGGATCATTATTGGGTCCAAAGTCTAATTCTTTACTTTAAATTTTTAATATGTATAATCTTCCAGGTTACATCAAAGAAAGATCAAGAACAATACTGGGCAGATGACAGCAAGCCCTACCGATACAAATCTGTAACTGAGTTTGCAACACAGTTTAAGGCTTTCCATGCTGGCCGCCATCTTAAGAATGAGCTTGCAATTCCATACGACAAGGAAAGAAGTCATAAAGAAGCTCTATCATTCCACAAATGCACAATCCCGAAACTGCAACTGCTAATAGCCTCCACTGAGAGGGAACTGCTCTTAAAGTGGAGAACTTTACCTGTCTACATTTTTAAGACTGTTCAAGTTTTAATCCTTGCAATCATTACATCGACTGTGTTTTTGAGGACAACACTTGACATCAACTACGACGATGGATCTCTGTATGTTGGTGCAACTATATTTGCCTTGATCGTGAACATGTTCAATGGCTTTGCAGAACTCTCCATAACAGTAACGAGGCTTCCAGTGTTTTACAAGCAAAGAGATCTCCTATTTTGTCCAGCTTGGGCATTCACAGTTCCGAATTTCTTGCTCGGGTTACCGATTTCCATTGTGGAGTCTATCGTTTGGACTGGCGTAACATACTTTTCTATTGGATTTGCACCAGAAGCAAGCAGGTAAGCGTTCCATGTCAGAATTAATTTTTAGATTTAACAAAAACCTGCACTACTATGCATAGTTTTATGGTTTAGATGCATAATTTGTGTTATTTCCTTCTCAGATTTTCCAAGCAGCTGCTGGTAGTCTTTTTAATTCAACAAATGGCTGCTGGACTATTTAGGCTCATGGCTGGAGTTTGCAGGACTATGATCATTGCACACACCGGAGGAGCGCTTTCTCTGCTCATTTTATTCCTGCTAGGGGGCTTTATCCTTCCAAAAGGTTAGTGGTTTCTGAAAAGAATCCGAAGTTTAATTATGGGTTATATTAGACGAAATCTTAAATCTTCAACTCTCATGAAGTGATTGGATTAGTCGATGTCTCGTACTCTTGTCAATATAAGGCTAAGCACAGTGCTTGCTTTATCCTGTTAACTATTACAATAAAGAATTATGGTATAATGAACTCACCACATTGATACTGACTGTAACAGGAAGAATTCCTGTTTGGTGGACATGGGCTCACTGGGTTTCACCTCTATCTTACGGCTTCAACGCCTTGATAGTCAATGAACTGCTTTCTCCAAGGTGGATGAATCGGCTAGTATGTCACCAATTCAAGTATCAAAATTTCTTCTGCAATAAGTATGCATATGTTTTGTGTGGCACAGAGATACATAACATATTGAATTAGATGAGTAGAAGAAATGTCAACATTACAGGAATAAACACAGGGATAATACTAATACTATCTAAAACAGGATTGAATAAGAAGACAACTCATGGGACGAACTTAAAATCGCATTGCAGGCACCGAATAATAGTACAAAGTTGGGTGCAGCAGTGCTGGAGAACTTCGATATAGATCAGAACAGGAACTGGTACTGGATTGGAGCTGCAGCACTTCTAGGGTTTAATATTCTCTTCAATGTTCTATTTACTTTCTCACTAGTGTATCTAAACCGTAAGTTGCTTTTGAGAAATGCTTGTCGATTTAGTCCAGGATAAAGCACAATGTTTCTTTGATCATTTGACAAATCAGAACCGCTAACTGTAGTTCTTGATAACAGCTCTCGGAAAGCCACGAGCAATTATATCTGAAGAAGCAGCTACTGAGTCTGAGCAATCTGAGGAGAAAGGAGTAGAGGAAAAAGAAAAACTCGAAACAAGGACAACAACCAACGGAAAGAATGCAAGTGAGAAATATTAATAATATGATGCCTATATCTGATTCTGCCAAGAATTAGTTTCAGGTCTAGTTTGTATTTAAGCACGGTAACAGTAGAGTTGCTCAAACGAACATTCATTGTTGCAGGAGAAGTTCAAATGCTACAAGTAAGCAACAAATCTAGTGCAGGAGGAAGCAGGGTTGCTCCTAAAAGGGGGATGATTCTTCCGTTTACACCACTGTCAATGTCCTTTGATAGTGTAAACTATTATGTTGATATGCCGATAGTAAGAATATATGTTTATAATTTGCCTTCAAGTTAGTTTTATTTCTGTAGTCTGTATAGCTAACGTAACTACCTAATTGGAGAAATTTTCAGGAAATGAAGGGCCATGGAGTGAGAGAGGATAGGCTGCAATTGCTTCGAGAAGTGACTGGAGTATTTAGGCCAGGTGTCCTGACTGCTTTGATGGGAGTTAGTGGAGCAGGAAAGACAACGCTGATGGATGTTCTAGCAGGCAGAAAAACTGGAGGCTATATTGAGGGCAATATTAGAATTTCCGGATTCCCTAAGAATCAGGAAACATTTGCAAGAATTTCTGGTTACTGTGAGCAGAATGACATTCACTCTCCGCAAGTCACTGTCAAAGAGTCCTTGATCTTTTCAGCTTTTCTTAGACTCCCTAAAGAAGTCAGCGACAAAGATAAGATGGTTAGGACATGGATTTAGAGCCAAATGTTCATCTTGAATGTTTGATCTCTAGTTTTAGTTTATAAGAAGTATTTTTCTTGGAATGTTACTTTCAGGTTTTTGTAGATGAAGTGATGGAGCTAATTGAGCTCACCAATCTGAAAAATGCAATAGTTGGGCTACCAGGAGTAACGGGGTTGTCAACCGAACAAAGAAAGAGATTGACAATAGCAGTGGAACTAGTGGCAAACCCCTCAATTATATTCATGGACGAACCAACTTCAGGTTTAGATGCAAGGGCAGCAGCCATTGTTATGAGGACTGTCAGAAACACGGTAGATACTGGAAGAACAGTTGTCTGCACAATTCATCAGCCTAGCTTCGACATCTTTGAATCCTTTGATGAGCTGCTGTTAATGAAGACAGGAGGGCAACTGATCTACTCAGGACCACTAGGCCAGAATTCTTACAAGATCATTGAATATTTTCAGGTGCATAATAACTTTCTTGGAAACTATTTATGACATGATATTTAGCTTAATTAATCACAAATAACTGACATATTATCTTATGACTGATTTCAGGAAATTCCAGGAGTACCTAGAATTAGATACGAGCAAAATCCAGCAGCATGGATGCTTGAAGCAAGCTCAGCTGCGACTGAAGTAAGACTTGGAATTGACTTTGCTGAGCACTATATATTATCATCCATGTACCAGTAAGTGTAGAATTGCAAAACTACTAACAACTTAAGATAATTTTCAGGGTTTCTTAAGCTAACATACGTGGCTGTATTTATAGACAAACCAAGGCTTTAGTAGCAGAATTGAGTAAGCCAGCAGTAGGAACAACAGATCTCTATTTCCCTGATCAGTACTTACAATCTTCGTGGGGACAATTTAAGTTCTGTCTATGGAAGCAATGGTGGACTTATTGGAGAAGTCCTGATTATAATCTTGTTAGATACTTTTTCACCTTAGTAGCAGCTCTTGTGCTAGGCACAATCTTCTGGCAGGTTGGAAACAAAAGGTCAGATATGGAAGCTTATAATTCTCATTCCTGTTCTTTTCTTTCTTTTCTGTTCGGATAATTGGCCTGCAACTAGTAGCCAAACTTAGTAACCTCACAGCCCCGAGAGGCGACTCAGTAACCCTGAGCCAAAGCTCATAGGTAATCTTTTCTTTTCTCCATTAACCAAAGCTATTTCTTCATGTTTTGTATTCAGAGAGGACACAACTGATCTAACCATGATCATCGGGGCAATGTACGTAGCAGTTTTATTTGTCGGAATCAACAATTGCTCGACTGTTCAGCCCATTGTAGCAGTTGAAAGAACTGTATTTTACAGGGAAAGAGCTGCAGGGATGTACTCAGCTTTACCGTATGCTTTGGCACAAGTAAGCAGGGAAAGAAAAAAATAAGGATCACAAAATCCTTCACATAAAACAAAGCAGTTCAAATGCAGAAAAAGATGAGAAATCATATCATGTTTCATTTATGCAGGTCATTGTGGAAATACCATATATATTCATCCAAACTACATACTATTCTCTGATAGTATATTCAATGTTTAGCTTTGAGAGGACCGTGGCTAAGTTCTGTTGGTTCTTCTTCATCACCTTCTTCTCTTTCCTATACTTCACATACTACGGCATGATGACTGTTTCAGTCACACCAAATCACCAAGCGGCAGCCATCTTTGGTTCAGCATTTTTTGCACTCTTCAATCTCTTCTCTGGCTTTTTCATCCCCAAACCAGTAAGTACTAATCTCACACTGAAGCTGAAACTATTGTTACTAGTGACTAATGTGGGTACATTTTTGTTGCAATGCAGAGAATTCCAAAGTGGTGGGCATGGTACTATTATATCTGCCCGGTGGCATGGACAGTATACGGACTGATCGTGACACAATATGGCGACATTGAGGACACCATAAAAGTACCAGGAATTAATCCAGATCCGACCATCAAATGGTATGTGCATAACCATTTCGGGTACGATGCTGATTTCATGGGTCCAACTGCTGTAATCCTGGTCGGTTTTGGTGCCTTTTTCGCACTCATGTTTGCCTTCTGCATCAAAAATATCAACTTCCAACAAAGATAGGCCTGAGAATGCACTCGCTCACAGTCTTTGGGCTTTGGGCTTGGCGGTGAGTTGTCGATGAAAACAAGAAGAGGTCACATGTGAATGTGATGAAGAGACACACGTGTGGAAGTGAGGAATCTTAAGAAAAGATACATTGTATCATTCAGGACAAAGGGCCTCGTGCCTTGAAAGACGAATTACAAGAGGAATTGTTGACATCATGTCTGTCTTTTTCCCTTCATTCAACAGCGTGTCCTAGCGTCCCTTCAACGTGGATACACGTGTCCAAACCCATCTCATTACCACTCACTGATTATTTAACTCTTTCCTCGTTGTAATCTTTTTAGAAAAATTCTTTCTTCAAGGTCTGACTATTGAATAAGTGGCGGATCCATTATGGTTATTTCTGCATTTCTAAAATACTTGCATTTATAATTATATATTGGTATAATATATTTGATAACTTCTTGGTAGAATACATCTACTTACTCCTGAATTTCTGCAAACCACTCCTATAAAGAAAAAATCAATATATGGACAATATTAGTAGAAAGACGAAAATTAAATCGAGTGAAGAAATATAATAAAAAAATTAAATCGAGTTCTTAGATAATTAATCTTGAATTTTACTTTCTCTTTATTAAATTTTTAGAAATATAAATATTAATAATTAGATTCATTATTATATATGATAAATAATAATAAAAAAATTACTAATTAATATACTTAATAGAGATGGCAGTATTTCTTAAATTTGCAGTCGTCTTCAGGAAACCAGCTTGATCTACCGGTGAGTAATTATCAACCATCGCAATGAATAAATAATCGATGATGATGTTTTATACTTATACTTTAGTAATTGATTTAATGTCATATAACAGAGATGTTACATATATTTTAAATCATTAGATTTATTAAATTTAATTACAGTTATTGAATAAAAATATTTATTAATAGAGTACTGTATTATTTTTTTAATAATTATATGCCATATAAATATAAAATCTAATAATATTTATATTTTATTTCACTGATTAGTTAATAATAATTTTATTTTTGTTAAAAGTAAATTTTTTATAACACAATAATCCGTGTACTTTAGAACAAAAGGGAGGATAGAATAAAATTAAAATGCATATATTTATTATGCAAAATCTAAGCACATACCTCTATTATTAATTAGTTTCTTCATGATACTTTTGAGTGATGAAAGTATTATATAGAAAATTGGTAGTATCAGATTTCTAGTCGGTGGAATTTCATGGCATCTTCTTAGCCACATTTTCATTTCACGCAAGTTTATATTGCTATAGATCTCGCTGTATTCAGAAACATAATAATATGATACCTTAACTAGTTCTTGATGGTGATAATATAACTAGTAAATATATATGAATTAAATAAATTTTAATTTCAATGAAAATCAAAATATTTAAGGTAATTTTTATTGATTTCATTTCATTTCATCCGAAATGGCTGGAATATTTCATTTTATTAAAAATAAGGGATAAAATACTTTATTTTTTATATCAATTAAAATATCGGTCATTCATACCAAAGCGGATGAAATTAGACGAAATAGTGATTCCATCCGAGATAGGACGAGATGAGATAATTTTATAAAAAGAATATTATTATCATTGAATTGACTTAAATAGTTCAGTAATAGTTAATTCTAACTTAATAAAATTCATTTTTTTCTCTATCAATAAAAACGAGTTAAAATTCAATGCTTTCAAAAAAAATTTAAAAATCCGGTAAAATCATCTTTTTATCTTTATTTATTACTTTATTTTTATGTTCTACAGTTTATCTGAGTATTTTTTTCACTTAATTTTTAATTTTTTATAATTTAATCTATATTATTTAATAATAATAACTTAAAACCTAATGTTATTTGATTTTTATAGTTATATTGCTTAGAAGATACTATTTTCTATCTTGGTCGATTGTGTTATAAAAAAATATTTTATTATTATAATTCTATAATAATAAAAATTATGTCATTGTTTGTTTGTCCGTTGCTAATCCTATCTAATTACATTATGGGTATTAATTTTATATTGAAACAGGAGGCTGAGATGCTTCAATACTAAAATATTTCATTTTGAATTTATAAATAATTAACATGATTGAATTTTCAGCATATTTTAATTTCAATGGATGAAATCATTTCAAATAATGATCTTCATCATTCCCTTGTCTTTTCTTTTTCTTTTTCTTGTCTGTACAAACTGTGGCCAAAGTCCGCAGGAACGTAAAATAACCATCAACAGGATAAAAATAACTTATTTCTTTTTTTAAAAAAAAAGTCATTTAAAAATTCTCCATAGAATATATACAATCACCTTTATGCAAGATGAATTTTCTGAATAAAATTTTGCTTTTTATGTTATTGTGCAACTGAAAGTAGCAAAAATTATAAGTCAAAAAGGCCATTCTATCAACAACAAAAAAAAAAAAAAGGAAAAGTGTTTAGATTTAATTAATTTTGACAAGTTTCACCTAATAATTAAATAACTTTAGAATCAATAACTCTAATAGTGATAAGTTTTATTTAATATCTAAGAAACTACTAATATCAAAATTAAGACCTTAAATTTCTACATCATAAAACATATACTCTACTAAGCTGTAGCAATAACTCAATGGTGTCAATATTTTATTGTATGGTGTGGCAATTGTAGATTGAGGTCATCAATCGACCAGGTAACTGGGCAAACGTACGTTAGAAGAGACAACTCACATACGTATTAATTAATGTCCAGAGAAATGGTCCATACTGATCAACTTGGGTCACATAATGTCAATTCAAACCTAATCCTAAGGTGCAAAAATTGTCAAGGTCAAGCTTTTCTTGATAATGAAGTTCTGGTCTATGATTCTATTTTATCCAAAACCAACGAACGTATTTCAGATCTAATGCCCAAAAGATTCTGAAATTCCAACTCAAATGCCCAAGAATATGGATAAAATTGACTATAGATGTGTCAGCTACATAGTTTAACTTTATTTGAAGATTTTTCACTCGATAATAAAAAAATATAGATTTGAGTTAGAATTTTCTTTTATTGGCATTAAATAAATTATTGCTTTTGCGATAAATATAAAAAGTAATTATTTTTATTATATAATTTTTAATCATTGAATTCTTAATGAAACAAAAATAATTATATAATATCTTACAGGATATAAATTTCTATAAATAAACTTTAAGAATAAATCATCAGGTACGTAGTATGGCGGGTAAAAATGTGTAACTAGAGTAAAAGTTTCGAGTTTGAGACTCTGCAACAAATTGTGATTGTTATAATAATCATGTAAAAGTGAAAAGGAATAGTGTTCACGATTGACTATATACCAAGGAAAAAGATGGCCTTTAAGACCGACTGGTCAGATTTGATAGGCACGCAATTTTAAAACCCACAATGGGCAGAGAGAATCGGTTCCATAAGGTTTTTTTGCGGTGGACGTGAAACTGTGAATTGGAGCCATCACCAACCATGCCTACATGTTTTATCACCCACCACATACTCTGTGGTTGTGTTTCACCTTTTTATGCCCACTTAGGCCCCTTCTAGCGGGGGCATTTCTTTATACGACCTAGACTTTAGCAACTAGGTAACGTAACCACAGAGCCATCAAATTCTAAGCGCAAGAGCCCTTCCTAAACCATCCAGATCCAAATTGGTGGACGCTTTCTTTCTCAGTAATTCCCAATTGGTACGTCAGTCAAATTACCCATATTTTTTTGTGTGGCAGAAGTTGGTGTAAAAGTCATATTTGGATAAACTAAATATCCTCCTTCGTTAACTTATACTAAAGCTAGACTTTGTACCTGAAAGAAAATAAGAACTAAAGGGCTGGCCAGTTTTGTTGGAAATCAATGGAACTTCTATATCATGACAAGCAACCAGATAAGCCTCCCCCAAATATATACTAAAATGGATAGCTACAGTTTATTAATATGTTTCTTTTTTCCTTCCAAGAAATAAAGTAGAAATAATAAACTAAAAAGTAGCAACATTTTGGCTTTTTGTTAAAAATATAATTTCCCCTCCTTGTATCAGCAGCAAACTTAGGTCAGGTGAAATCTTGGTAGATTTTATGTCATTTTCAATATATAAATTATATATTGTGATTAAAGTTTCACATACCTATTATATATCATTTAATGATGTTTTGCCTTTTTTAATAAAAGAACAGTCTGATTAAAAATAATGAGATGTTTAGTATTTTTATGAAATTATTTAATTTCAAGGGTTTATTTTATAATATAAATTATACGGTGGGAGGAATGACACGTTTAACTTTAATATAATTCAATCAAATTATTAGTGGTATTGAAAGACACATTTTAGTCAATTTAAACATGGCCAATATATTATTAGAGCGATAAAATATGAGATCATAACTTTTTAGACGCATTATATCTGGTGGACAACCTGCGAACACATTCATAATTGTTCTTTTTAACTATTGTTGATAGAAAGAAATCTATTCTTTTTTCCTTTCTAATTGTTCAATATTATTAGTTAATTGATCTGCTAAGGAATCCAAAAAACTTTTAGATCATGTTAATTTTTTTATTATAGAGATTATATATAAAAATTAGAATTTTAAGAGATTTTTTAAATTTTTCTAGAAATTTCTTTATGAGAGTTAAATTTTCTTTTTTAATTTTTTTATTTACAACAAACAAATATAAAAATTATAAAATAGTTTTATTTATACTTATTATAAAATTGAAAATTCACATATTTATACATAGATAAAAAATTGAATTAAATACTTTTATCTCCTAACAACAAACGCTCTTGTCACTCAACAGTATTTTAAAACAAAAAAATTAGTACTTAACAATATTTTGTTATTTATCTCTTTCTTTTTTTAAGAGCTATATTTTTTTATTAATAATATAATTAAATAGAAAGTAAAATAAAAAAATATTCTTAAAATGCGCATGCATTCAAAATAAGTGAAAATATAAAAATAATTATTCATAATTAAATATAAAAAGCCAGCATAAAGAGTATTCTTAAAATGTAGACATATTTCAAAAGAATCCAAAATAAAAAAAAATTAATTGTTTATAACTTAATAGAAAAATAGAAAAGACATTGTTGAGTGTTATAAAAAAACCAAGACATATATACTTTTATTAAAAAAAATTGTGGTATAATTACTTTCAATTGTTGAAAATTTAATAAATAAATAATCTAATTATTAGAAAAATCTGAGTTTTGAACTTTTAACATTTCTGGCAAATCTTTTAGATTTTGCAAAAATTACATGAAACTCTTAATTGTGAAAAAAGAATTTTTTAGCACTTGCGATTCTGACGGTGGGTTTGTGTATGTGGAGCCAAATACAACTGAAAAATAAAATAATGATGAATCAGTAAATGTTATGCAAACTGGATATATATTTATAACTATAAAAACTATATCCTCTTTAAAATCTCATATTATTGCATACTCAAGAAATTTAAAGATTCCTAAAATGGGGCAACATTACCATTGTTGGAGAACTGCAAGCGGTGATCAATTCTATTTTTCAATTTTACATCCAATTAGTCCTTTTTCATAGAGAATAAAAAGGTGTCATTGAGATGGTACTCATGGTTCTTGTCTCAACCCATTAATTCCTATTACTATAATAATCCCTTAAATTCTCTAATAACAACAACAACAACTCCAACACCAAAGCACTTCTATCATAGCAGCACTACTTCTTGTTGTTTAATTATCTCATTAATCCTTGATTAATAAAATTTTACCAATATTTATAAAATTATATCGATAAGAGTTATTATTCTTTTTAAGTTAGCTGTGATATCCGTAAAGCGCCACTTTGAAAATTAAAGGTCAAAGAATTTTGACAAGAAATATTATAAAGTGTGAAATTTAGTTTTATTTTTTTTTAATAATTAGGCTGAAATAAATTGTCTATTGCAAATAATAAAACTCATTGGTTGTAGATCATTTCATTAATAAAAGGCAGAAAATAAAAATGACCCATATAAGCCACTAGTTTAGGAGGCCCTTTAATGCACATGGATTAGGGATTTGGAGGTCGAGTGTAAGCTAAAGCTGAAGGGACCAACTCTCAACAACCTTTTATATCAGCCACAAGTATTCGGCTTCCACCTACCACTTTTATGCAGAAGCCCTTTTCGTTAATTGCTAGGCACAAATCTATAACCTATGATATAATCATAAAATTCATAACAAATCATGGAAGAAGTAGAAAAATGATTCCATATGTAGATGTGATTGCGTGCATACCAATTGGGTTGCATCAACCCTATAAAAGTTAACTGCTACATTTTAATCCGTGGCTAAATATTTAGTACTAAAAATTGAAATTTAAAATTAATTTTTTTTTTAAACTATAGTGATTGATTCCTTATTTTATAAAATAAATAAAAATTCATTCTCTCTATTTAATAAATTAACATGCTAACCGCGTCTATTTTTCCACATACAACTTATATTGAATTAAGAATATGCTTAATTTGACAGTAAATTTCGAGTCAGTTTGACATTGCTTTTTATCTGTCCCATTGAAGATCTTAGAAAACATTTCTTCATAGTGATAGAATATGAGTAATTCTATCTCTTAGTAATAAAGAAATTGGTTTACTTTTATGTTTAAGCTCGGTTTGATTATTTTTAAAAATATTTGAATCCAATGGAATCCAAATAGCTTTTAAGTCACAATAAGTTCCCATAGAATGAAATGATTCACGCGCTTAAAAACCATTGTTAAAAGAATGAGTAGTCCCCACTTCGTATCTGCTAGCAAAATCAAGAGGCCAGAGACGAAATCAGGCAACTTGCCTGGGCACAGGATTGAAGTATACTGCCATCAAGAAGAAGAAAGAACTTGTAAGAAGTGGGACCTTCCTTTTTTTAAGTGAAAAGGAAAACTGACAAAAGGTTTTGTTTTTTAGGCAATGGCCTAATAATAATGGGTACGTAGAAACAGTGGCAATAGTTTATCAATTCGGATCCAATCTTACTGTCGGATGGGTCTTTTGATGTGTTGGGCGATATTGGGTACAAATTAACATCATTTGACAAATGGTGGTGGGAGGAGTTCTCTATATGTGTTCGCTTAAACCTCACCCACATTCTTGTCCATATATCTCTGCCTGACACAGAATATACTTGCTCAGCTAACTGCATGACTTTCGCGTATTATTGTGCCTTAGATTACTAGGTTAATGCTCCAATGTTTTCCTTTCTAATATAAAAAATATTAAGAATATATCTTCATATTTACTTCGTACTCTCAGTAGGTCAATTATACTTATAAAAAGGGGTCTTGGAGTATATATATGGCAATATCTTCCACTAATTATCTGTGATTTAGGGCAAAAATTTATAGTTGATGGAAGAGGTTTGTCTCAAAGTGGTGGCATGTTCCTGAAGGAGTCTCTCTCCAACAATTAATAGTATATAGGGAAGGTATTCTTGTCTTTCTCTAACCTCATATATTAAGAGAGAAGGTCCCCCTCATGACATTTGCATATCAACCATGCATGAAAATCCCTCTTGATGGAGAATCTCATATCTGTAAGAAAACATACAGGGACAATCCCTCTTGATAGATCATTTGGACATTCATGGCCAAGACTGTGCTGTAAATAATTAATAGATAGATAAAGCAATTTTCAATTAGATGCAAAGGGTGCATAGATCAATATACCCTTTTAAAGTTTTTAAAATTATAAAGATTACTTTCAAGTTATTTCGTCAAAAGATTTGTAGTAATTATCCCTAAAATGGTCTTATTTTTATTTTGTTTTCCCCTATCTCTTTTAAAAATTTATTCTCATCCGACCCTCCAAATATTTCTTGTGTGTACGATCTTCCCTCATATCACTTTTCTCCTTGGTAACATTATTGGCATGTGAGCTTTCTAAGAGGTGATAGTGACGATGATAAAAGTTAAGAGTGAGGCTCCCCGCATAATAGCATTTCCGTTGTCTTCACAATCAAGGGGGTACTCGAGTGTTCCTTCCCACATCATAAGAGGGCACATGCGCACTGTGTCCGTGGATGCAAACTTCACCTCCTCGTCATTATCGCTTCCTGCCCTTATACCATCACAACCACACATCTCACGCCCACTTTGGCTGTTCACAATCCCCTTCAACCCAAACCAAATTAACAAAAGTTTCATCCCACCAAACCTGTGTATATTTGTATTATTGTTTTGGTAAATTTTAATTATTGAATTCGGTTTGGCATTTTTATCCGCTCAACTCTAATAAAAACATATCTTTTATTTTGAATTATACTATTATTTAACGATCGAACTAACATTAAATTTTTATATAATCAAATTAAATAAAATTATATTCGATTAGGCTCGATTTTGAAAATAACTCGGTCTTATTAGATTTTAACAAAAAAGTGTTTTATTAAGTTGAAAAAATATGTTAAAATATAACTTTAATATGTGATATATAAAAGTGATATACAGAGAATTAAATTAGAAACCGAACTAGACACTGAGTTTAATTGTCCAAGTTCGATGACCGACTGAACAGGCATCCAGACTAATCAGCAAGTTTATATCGAACCAAACCCCACAAACAAAGTAAACTTATATAAGCCCCACCACACCTGAGATGGTCCCACGTAAAAAAAAAACAACAAAAAAATTTAGAAGGAAAAGCCATAGGACACATTGGTAATAATTGGACAGCGTCAGTTGCACGCGCCATTTCCAGAGGGAGATTCGTCTGTCTAATGGGACATTGGTATCATGTGGATCGTCCATCATAAGATTTAGTGCTATCTATCACAGCCGTTCATTAAATAATTGATTACCGGTTAAAGTGGTCATCTTTATTAAACTTCTATTAAATGTCACCGAAGTATTGATCAGTAGATAATAGTGATTACTTCCAAGTTATCTTAAATTTTTGAACGAGTATAAAACGGCACACAACAATTTTGGAAATGTATTTTCTTTTTCAAATAGAAAAGAGTATGTGATTAACTATTATAATCAAAATAAAATATTTTATTATTAAAAAATATCAATGGAGTTCAGTCATTTTCACATAGATCAATCATCATAATTTTATATATATATACATTTAATAATATAAATTTAAAAATTAATTATTTTTAATTCTTATTATTTGTCCATCGTATCATAATTTTAAAAGTCATTGATTTGATTTAATGTTCATATAATAATGTCTTTTAAGTTGTTAATAATGAACAATATAATAATGATAGTTGATATCCAAGAGAGCATAGATTAGACAGTAAGGGTCTTTTTTAGTTTAACTAATGTTCCGAATTATAATTTTATATATGTAACTGTATTAAAACTTTTGAAAAAAAATAATATGATGATTGATTAGAATAAAAATAGTTGAATGCTTACCAGTCACTACTTTTAAAAAATGATAAATATCTTTTTATCATAATTTTTAACCACATATTTATTTTTATCTAAAAAAAACTATACCTTAAAAAATATACAATAATAAAACCATAAATTACTTTTTTATTATATTTATTTTCAAAAATTTAATAAAAACTTTAAATACATATATTATCTTATTATTTTTAGACAAGAAATAAGTACCCGTTAATTTTTTTTTAGAGAATATATTTTCATTTTATAGAAAAGAAAATTAACTTTTAACCTTAAAATTCTATTATATCATTTAATATAAATTTTCGTCGGTAGCATTGAAAACCAATTAAAAGTTACATTTTATAAATCTAATATGATTTATTATAATGATTAAGAATTTAGAAATAATTGATTCATTTTCTTTTTTTTGTTGGCTCTTTTTCTAAAAGATTATAAGTACTACTATAATATTTATTTTTAATATATATGACATTACTATTTTATCGTTGCTAAGTATTAAATAATTAGCTTGTAATTTATTTTCCCATGATATATTTTTTTAGTTGAAAAATATTACTCAAAAAATCATATAATTAATTTCAAGAAGTTCATTTAGAATAAGTATTTTTATAAACTAACTTATTATGACCTTGTTTAACAATAAGTGATAAGTTGTATTTTTAATTTATTATGATTTTAGTTTAAAATTGATCATGAAATTTTTAAATGTCCTAAGATTTAGAGTTTAAAGATTTAACTGTTAAAAAATATTAGTTGACAAAAATTTAGCTATTTTAATTCGATTAATCATCAATATTATATTTTTCATATTTAATAATATGAGTTTGGAGTTTAATAACTAAGAACGTCGTTGTTAAACTGTTTGGAATCAATGATTCTTAAAACTATGATTTAAAAGTCAAATAATAAAATTAAGAATTGTCAAGTTTCAAACTCACAATATCAAATATAAATAATATGATTAATTTTAACAAATCTAAATTTTAAATTGTGAGATATTATTTTTTATCACAATTTCTAATCATATACTTCTTCTTAACTGAAAATAAAAATCTATATATTAAATATTATAAAATCATAAAATATTGTTTATACTTATTTTTTATTTTTATATTTATTATATAAAAAATAAAATTGTTATAAATATTGATACAGGGCAAAATCTTTCGATTTTTATAAATTGTTTTTTAATTAAAGTTTTATAAATAAAAATATCAATTTCAGAGAGATGTTGTTAACTTGTTATAGTTTTAATTTTCATTGATTTTTTTTGAGATATTAACTTCTCAATTATTGTAGTAGATAAAGTATAAATTAAACATAAAATGGGTTAACCAGAAGAGATGACCTACTATAAGGGGTCAAATTGTTGGGGCACCGGTGTGCCAAGGCAGCCAAAAGAAAAACGAAAAAGAAGAATAGGGACCCGTAGAGAGAGAAAGAGAGTTAAGACACGTTTTTAGGCTCCTTCTTTGCCATTTCTTCAAGCCCCTTCCCTCTCTCTAATCGCCTTTCTTAACTGGTAGGAAGAGGGAGAGAGAGGGGGGAGAGGAGAGAGAGAGAGAGCTAGCTATAAAGCTTATATATACATATATAATTTCTCCTATAGACTCTCTCTTTTCTCTCTCTTTGTTTCTTCTTCAATTTTTCTTTCGTATCTCTTTAGAGAGTGTTTATAGAACACAGCGAAAGACTCTGTCTTTCCCACATTTCTTTCGCCATGATCTCCTTGAAAAACAGTTTTCTGGTAATTTTAACCATTACGCTTTTTCTCTTTTCGCCATTTCAACCCTCAACCACTTCGCATAATTATTCTCCATAATCATTTTTTACCTTTGCATTTTCACATCTTTAGTCACCAATATGTAAATTCTTCGCTTTTCTTTCTTTTTTTTCCTTTCTTTTGTTCTTTAGCTGATTTGCATTTCTGGGTATGTACTTTTTAAGCTCATTTTCCTTTGTATAATCAGATAGATTACTTTTCCATATCTGGGTCGTTCATAAAATACAAAGATTGCTTAACTTAGAAATTTTTGGGAACCTAATCCATTGATGCGTAGATTAGCCATATCTAAGCCTTTATCTACTTATCTGATGGTTACAATCTATTTTTCTTAATTATTACAGAGCTACCACATTTTATTTTTCTATCTCAACAATTTGACTGTAAATTTGATTTATAAAGATTCAATCTTTTTATGGTGATAAAATTTTGGGGTTTAAACAGAGTGGCTCGTGCAGCAGTCCTGTACCAGGGAAACAGAGAGCAGGACTCGTAGTGCCTACAGCTCCTTCTTCTCTGAAAGTAGTAGCTTTAAATCCCAATAGGGAACGAAACGGCAGCATTATGATGGAGAGCACACTACAAGAAATGAGAGATGGTGCTTCTGTGCTTGACTTAGACCCCAAATCCACCGTTGCTGGTGGGGTCCGTGATGTGTATGGTGAGGATACTGCCACTGAGGATCAGTTTGTCACTCCTTGGTCCCTCTCTGTTGCTAGGTGAGCTTTATCAATCACTGTTGATGTGAGCATTGATTTTGTGAACTTTTGCTTCTTCTATTTTTTAATTGATATTCAAATTTCTTTTGTTTGATTATTGGAATCTCGATGATACCGATGTATTTAGCTTGTTATGTACTGTTGTTAACGTTGATGATGTGGTTCGTAGATGTCACTGTAGTTGGGAATTTTGCATATGCTTTGAGGTGTTTATGCCACCGTTTGTTAGCTTTTATAGATATATATATATATATTTTTGTCTTTATGCAATCTTTTTTTATCTATTTTCTTTCTTCTATTTTTTCTTTTTAATATTTTTTCTTTAACAACGTATCATATGAAGGAGTAATGCTTTCAGCATTCTTGTGGAGTTGCAATTATTATCACCAATCAGGATATTGAAAAAAAGAAATTGTATTGAATTTCCGTATCAGTTCTGCTTAATTCCTCAATTTCATTTGGAGCGTTAGGGCTTCTTTATTCTTTTTCTTAGTTCTTGTGAATGCCTTAAGATATGTGAAGGGTAATCTTACACATTGCTTCCTATGATATGCTGCAGTGGGTATTCCTTGTTGCGAGACCCACACCACAACAAAGGGCTCGCTTTCAATGATAAAGAGAGAGATGCCCACTATTTGCGTGGCCTTCTTCCCCCAGCAATAGTTTCTCAGGAGCTCCAGGTTATTTACTTTACTTGTTGGCCTTTGCATTTATTCTTAACTAACTTTTTTAGAGTTTCTAATTTCATTTGACATGTGATGGACCTTTTGCCCTTTCTACTTGCCAGGTGAAGAAAATGATGCACATAATTCGTCAATATCAACTTCCATTGCAAAAGTACATGGCTATGATGGATCTTCAGGTAGCTGCAAGGTTTCCTAGAATTCTGGGCTCAATTTTTTTGTTTAATATGCTTCAATCATTGTTAATATCAGCGATTCATATTCTGCCAGCTAATAGATTAGTTGGATGAATGGTGTGCTTTGCAAATGCTGTTGATTACTTGAATATTGGTGGAAAATATTCTAGAATAAGGCATTGAGCTGCATTGCTTATTTTCCTAATATAATTCATACTATGAACTACTATAGTGCCTGTTTTAACTGTAACCTTTATCTCCAGCTTAATTTTACTGCTACCTCTATTTTACAGGAGAGAAATGAAAAATTATTCTATAAGCTTCTTATCCAAAATGTTGAGGAGATGCTCCCCATTGTGTACACTCCAACTGTTGGTGAGGCATGCCAGAAATATGGAAGCATCTTTGGTCGTCCTCAGGGTCTCTACATCAGCTTGAAAGAAAAGTAAATTCCGTATCATCTATTCATCATTTCTTATGTGTACTGTAATTAAACTTCTATTCAATGCTTTTTTTAGCTATCCACATTCATGCCAATAATTTATCTTTAACAGGGGAAGAATTCTTGAGGTATTGAGGAACTGGCCTGAGAAGAATATTCAGGTCATTGTTGTGACTGATGGTGAGCGAATTTTGGGGCTGGGAGACCTTGGATGTCAGGTGAGATCTATCTGAATACACTTCCAAAAGTTCATGTCATGTATGGTTTTACCAACACCCCCCACACCACGTTCTCTCCTCTTCATCTCTCTCTCTCTCTCACACACACACACACACACACACACACACTCTTGCGCGTGCACAGTCTTTCTCATATGTGAGTGTGACTCAATTGATGACATTTACTTTTCTTAGGGTATGGGGATACCTGTGGGGAAACTTTCTTTATATACAGCACTTGGCGGAGTTCGCCCTTCATCTGTAAGTATCCATATAAGAATATGTTGCTTTTTCCCTTTCTACTTCTATTTGTTCTAATTTTCTATTTTGTGTCAACCTAGGGTAAATCAGTTGAGCAGTTTATAGAATCATAAATCCATCATATCATGTGGAAGTTTTACCACTTTTGTGGGATAGAATAATGATATTTTAGTGCTTCACCAAGTTTTCTTTCGTTGTTTGATATTAACAATGCGGGATGCCTATATTAGCTGCATGTAAAGGATGTAGAGAATGTGATCAGTTCTGCTTCATGTTATCATTTCCCTTGTCATTAACAGAAAGAATATCAAAACTCTCAATTATTGCAGTGCTTGCCTGTAACAATTGATGTGGGAACCAACAATGAGAAGCTGTTAAATGACGAGTTCTATATAGGTCTCAGGCAAAGAAGGGCTACCGGACAGGTACATGATTATATCACCTAATTAACTTGGGTGGATTTCTTTTATTGTCAGAAGGGTTGGTTATTATATGCTATATAATTTACTATTACACTCTCATCTTCGTGTCAGGAATATGCAGAACTGCTACATGAATTCATGACTGCGGTCAAACAGAATTATGGTGAGAGAGTCCTCGTTCAGGTAATTAGCAACAATAAAAGACACTTATAATCTTTCCCTTTTAAATGGTTTTCTAAATCAATGCATTAAATTCTGCAGTTTGAAGACTTCGCAAACCATAATGCTTTTGATTTGCTTGCAAAATATGGTACAACTCATCTTGTTTTCAACGATGATATTCAGGTAGCTTTTACTCCTATATTTGTTATACTCATAGCAATTAGGACAGGCATAGCTCTAATACTTGTATCAATTGTTTTATTCTAGGGCACAGCATCTGTGGTCCTAGCAGGGCTTGTTGCAGCACTAAAATTAGTTGGTGGATCCTTAGCTGATCACAGATTCTTATTCCTTGGTGCTGGAGAAGTGAGTAGATACTAATTGTGCTAATAATGCTTAATCTATTTGTTGATATTTCTTGTAGTAAGGCAAGTAAACTAAAATATGTATTTTAAGAAAGTTAAAGCAAAAACGATCAATTGCTCAAGTTATGCCAGCATATATCTTCTTAGGATTCATCTAGTATCATACATGTGTAACTGCTTTCTGACTCAGGCTACTTTCATTAGCCCTAATCTTCATTTTTCTGATGTTTTTATGCTATGTTATCATGCCTCACTCTGTTGTCAATAACAGGCTGGCACCGGAATTGCAGAACTCATAGCCCTGGAGATGTCAAAACAGGTCTGTTAGAATCCTTTATTACTTCTTTGCATGTAATCCTATTTTATGGATATGATTGCGAAAGCATTAAATATCAAATATATCTAAACAATTGCTTATTTTCTCTTGCTCTTTCTTCAGACAAACATGCCAGTGGAAGAGACTCGTAAGAAGATTTGGCTGGTGGACTCGAAGGTATTAAGAACTTGTTCTGGTTCTAGCTGACTGAAGAAGAATGATCTGTACCTTCTCTCCTTTTTCTTTTCTTCTTTTCCAGTTATATATGTTCAGGCAAATTCCCTTGCAGGGGTTGATTGTTAGTTCTCGTATGGATTCACTCCAACATTTTAAGAGGCCCTGGGCTCATGAACATGAACCTATTAAGACACTTCTGGATGCTGTTAATGTATGAACTCTCTTGCTCATTCTCGCCCTCTCTCTCCCCCCTTTCGAGTGCACAACCAAATGATTCTCATTATCGTAGTTCTCTTCTCATCTTTCCCTCAGGACATTAAGCCAACAGTTTTAATTGGAACATCAGGAGTGGGAAGAACATTTACTAAAGAAGTAGTTGAGGCTATGGCCTCCTTCAATGAGGTATCATTCAGTCTGTCCATCTAGTTTATTCTTGGGGAGTGAACTCTAAAATAACCTTTATTTATTTTCATGCAGAAACCTATAATTCTTGCTCTTTCTAATCCAACTTCACAATCCGAATGTACTGCTGAAGAAGCTTATACATGGAGTCAGGTACTGAAAACATAAAGTTTCTGCATGTTTTTTACCTACTATAATATTAACATATTGGTACTTTTCACCATCGGAAAGCCTTCAGATTGGATATTTGCTTGATATACTTCTTGTTGGGTGCTGATTATCAGTTAGGACTAACAATTATTTCTCACTGTAATTTGCAGGGCCGTGCTATTTTTGCTAGTGGAAGCCCATTTGCCCCTGTTGAATATGAGGGAAAGGTTTATGTGCCTGGTCAGGTAGGATATCTTAAGATCTAAACAATATCTTAAGTTCAGATATTTAATACATTGGATACGGATTCATGGATTAATTATACCTTGTATCAGGCAAACAATGCATATATCTTTCCTGGATTTGGTCTGGGTTTAATTATGTCGGGTACAATCCGTGTTCATGATGATATGCTTCTGGCAGCATGTACGTGAGCAATAATTATGAGTAATTTGCCTTGATAGAATTCGTTAGAAGTTTCCTCATTATCGCCACTTAGCTCTCTTGAAGGTTATGATGTCATATATATTCCTAGATTCTTAACTAGTTCTGCATTTGTACTTATTGCTTCGGTGCAGCGGAAGCTTTGGCTGCACAGGTGACCCAGGAAAACTTTGACAAGGGGCTCATTTACCCACCATTCACAAACATCAGAAAGATTTCAGCGAATATTGCTGCCAATGTGGCTGCTAAAGCTTATGAACTTGGTGAGTCCTTAATTCTTATATTATAATTCAGCCAATCTGCCTATGAAAGTCTTAGCATGTGGTAAGACCTATTAGTACAATATATATATTCACTATCTTGCAATCACCTTGTGTAGGATTGGCTTCTCGCCTCCCTCAACCGAAGGATCTGGTGAAGTATGCCGAAAGCTGTATGTACAGCCCTGCCTACCGAAGTTACCGGTGAAGTGGAGGAAGGTTCATACCTCTCCCACCTAACCACACCTCCACCTTCTCCCCAAGGAAGGGAAGAAAACCAAAAAAAATGTATTAAAGAGAAAAGAGTAGAAATTCACGCTTAGTCACATAATCAGCTGTTTTTACCATTTTTTTTCCTCCCCTTATTATTATTCTTTTTCCAATGTTTCAATCGTTAATCTCTTCTTTAATACGTTGTCATGTAAGTCATTTTGGTGGGTAAGCAGTAGCACATGATAGGTGCTGGTAGTTGGATGCACGAAATGGAATGTAGCATGTTATCGACTTTGAAAATTCTCATATGAACGTCAAATTCAATAGTGATCTTTGACTTCTCATTTTATCAGAATGGACACCAAAACTTCTTGAATTATGTAATCCATCTGTGTGAATATATACGCCCATGATCTTGAGCTGGTGAACGGGTCGTTGTAAGACTTGGCTTGAATGCCTTTGTCAAGACAGGTAGTGAAAGGAAGGTTCAATGCATCTACAAGCCGAGTGACTGTTCAAAAATATCCAGGCCAAGTGCAATCTAATATCCTGTTTTAGTTGAACAAGTAGAATTGTTGTGCTTGGCTTGATTGGAAGCTCAGGATTTTCTTCTGGGAAGAAGACTTCATAAAACCAGTCTCCATCAGTAGGTCCATTTTGGTGAGAAATAAGAATTATTCTGAAGGAATAGAAATTAATTTTTTCAAAGTTGAAGGCTCCAATACTCGAATACACACGTACATGAACGGTAAGCATTATTTTTCTCATGCAGGGTCAATCCGTAAATTTAGCTTTTAGATGTTTTATATTAGATGTTGATAAAAGAAATTCACTAAATTAGTTTGAACTCTCAACTACAAGGCAATCAGTTAAAAGATGTTCAAACTCTAAACATAGTTGCCAAAACAATTATGAATAAAAAAAAAAGGAAATTATTAAAGGGGGTTTAGAGAAGCGATTAGAAATTGAGCCAATAAAAACATTAGCAGATCAGACCATTAATAAAAAGAGGGACTGCATTGGGAAAAAAGAAAAGGGATTGCTGATTGTTTGTGAGGAGAGAGATGTTGAGGCAAAAAAAGAAATCGAACATCGAAGAAAATTTTTTGAAAGTTCAAATAACAGGTATTTCATTAGTGTATTGAGTTTAAAATACACTTAATGATAAATAGAGCCACCCTAACGTTAAATGTCATTGGCAAATGTTTTTCTTTTATGAGTATTAGTTGCACCCCAATTAATTTTTATATTTTCCAGAATCAAACCCTCTTCAAATAAGTGGTTGGAATGTTGCCCTTTTTTTTTTTTTTATTCTGTTGGACTTTTTAATGTCAGCAGGTTACATAACCCAATAATAGCATGGAAAGGAAAATGGGATACAAGCTAAAAAGATATTCTAGAGTTCTCATCACTTTTCAGCCAAATACTTTGTTATTATGTGAAAATTGATCACTGCCTTTTGATCTGGAATAAGCACCTTTTGATACGAAGGAAAACAAAAAAGAAAAAAGAAATATGCATATAAATCAAGGGATTTTGGGTTGTATTTTTATTTTTCTCATTTCATATTTTAGTTTCATGTATCATAGATAAATGACAATTATATTACAAACTCATAAAGTCATGATTCAAACTAAGTCGCACTATACGTTAAATTTGGAGTCCAAAGTTTTTCATTTTCTTTCTTGTTTTGTTATCAATTTATCAGTAGATATTTTCTTAGCAATTGCAAAGGTCAATCGAGTCAAAAATAGAACATGAATGATCAGTTCAAAACATGTTACCTAAACCCAACTTTTTGTTTTATTTATGCCCATTGCTTAATTTGGATGGAAAAAAAAAGGGGAAATTTTTTAAAAAATTGATGGCTGAACTTTCATTGGTGGGCCACAGTTAGAAAAGAGAGGAAACTCAGTTCATTTGTAGACAAATACATTCCAGTTAACACCCAAAGAAATGGGGTTGATTAGTAGTTTTTGAATTGTAAAGCAAGAGCAAAGAAATTGATTGTCCAACTCTTGTGGGGTTCTAGATTTTAGCACGTGGAAAACAAGGTTGTCTGAATGGATCTTAATTACTTTTTTTTTTTTTTTTTCAAGAAGAAAAAGATAGAGATGTCATAGGAGCAGAGATATATTTTTCATAGTCTCACCTGAAAAGAAATTAAGATATTAATTTAGTAGTAAAGTGAAGTCATCTTAGATCTTATTTATCACCTCAAATCTTAATAATGTTGAATTTTCTACTTGTAATGTTAAAACATTCAGAATTTATACAATAATTTGTTCTATTTTAATTTATTTTTTTATGAGCTTGCGTTCACAACTTTTTTTTGATAGCTCACTCTCTTATTTATAATATTTAATAATGAATTAATTAAAAAAAATTTAAGAAGCTAACTTATTTCTTTATTTAATAATTAATAACTAATAAATGCTTAAAAATCTTGTATAATTATGAGAATAAAATATTTAAGTATCTATATATCTTTTGCTTTTTAGTGTTTTTTAATTTAATGCTTGTATTTATGTGAGCCGAATACATTTCAATTTTACAAAAGGGAACTGTTCTTGTTAAATGAGAAAACTACCAAGTTAGAAACTACATATACTATATTTTACACGTGTCATTATAAAAAATGAAATAAAGTAAAAAAATTAAATAGATTTAATCTACTATTCGTTCTTAAATTAAATCAATTATATAATAAAATATAACTTTATTTATTAATTATTATATTTTTATTAATTAAATTTTAATCATGAGTTATTAATAATAATAAATAAATAAAATCACGTGTCAAAAAATATATTTGATATAAAAAATGTACGGTCATTATAAAATTATTTTAAAATATAAATCTTTTACTGGAAAACTATTTATTAAATTGAAAACTAAATACATTATTGACTTATATTTTTATAATAAATTTTGTTCTTTGTCGTGGACTACCAATTGCAATCATGAAAATTGCATTTATTTAATGTAACATTGTTTTATTTATTTGAACTTTTTGTCAATACCAGGGACAAGTGGCACTATCCCTTTTCTTTTTCTTTTTGTTTTTCGTCTTCCATATAATAATATTGACAACTTTTTTTGTCAATACCAATATTAGCTTTTTTTTTTTTTTTCCTTTCCATAATAATATGAGTTTGTGAATGCCAAATCATTTTTCTTAAGACATGTTTTTCCAGATTTGGAAAGATGTTCCAGGTTTTGGGGTGTGATTATCACGCGTGTAGTTAGTAGGCTGTCCAACACGGGACCGCAAGGGAGAGACAAATAACTATTCGATTGATATTCTCTATTTTATCTTTATATTTATAATTATTTATTTATTTATTTATTAATATATTATTATAAAAATATTTATTAATTATATTAATTAATTTAATATTATATAATTAATATATAAATAATTAATATCATTATTCTTAAAATTAAAAATTTATTATATAATCAAAATATTTATTTAGTATAAATATAATATTAAAAATATTATTTCAAAAATTATTGTTAAAATTAATATTATTATTAATTTATTAGTTTAATATAATATTAAAATATAATTAATATATTATCTCTTATATCAGAATTACTATTATTATCTTATTAAAAATTATCTATAAATTAATATATATTAAAATATAATTATTTTTTAAAATTAGAATCGGTGGTTAATTAGAAATATAATTTATGAATTAATAAATTAATAAAAATTATAAAATCATATATAAATTTAAATTTTATGTCTCAAAATTTAAATATATCTACCAAAGAAATTCTAATTCTCAAAATTTAATATATATATATATATAAATATTTATCAATTTGTATATTTTATTTATACATCCAATTTTTAAATATCTGATATAAATTTATTAGTTTTAGATAATTACATATATAAAATTAGAATATAAAATATTTATATTATTCGTTGGTGTAAGAATTAGTCTTAGTTTCTTTTTGGGGTCAAAATAGGAAGGTTACTTTGAAAATACGATGCTCACACACTTTGATAGAAGGTTGGGTACGCCTTATCGTCAACTAATATATAGTTTGAGGTCCAAGCAAAAAACAACTTTGGTTTACTCTAGAACGCGTTTTTACATGTGTTTTCTTTCTTATTTATGTAAGTTAGTAAAAAAATTGAGATTACCAATAAAAACCTGCTATTTTCTTTGCCTTCAGGAAAAAGTCTAACTATTCAATTTTCAAATGCCACTATCTTATTAGAAAGTAGAAGAAGACTTCTCAAACTTATGTGACGTATTTGCTTCACGCATTAACACTATCAAATTATGTATTCCAGTCTTAAGAGTGGTAATCTTAATCTTATTATTATTATTATTAATAACACTATTATAAATAACTGCATACATTATTAAAGTGCACGTAATATTCAGTTTAACTTAAAATACATCTTTCTTTCATCATAAAATATTTTTCATTTTTAATTGACAAATATACTAAGAATATTAGTTTTTTACAGTTGATACTATTAATTTTAATATTTTATTTGTTTAAAAGAGATAATCCATTTTCAATATACACGTAAATTAAGAAATACAGATTTGATAATACTAATTTTTATCATTATTTTTCTAGAATATTCTTGTTAAATTTTTTATAAAGAGTATAATTTCTAATTGACATGCGATTATATCTTTATTAATTAATGAAGAGTATTTTGACAATTACTTATTAGACTAATAATTAAAAATAAAAGATTGATCAAAAAAGAAAACAACAACTGTCTTTTTAAGATATGGACAATTTTATTAGATTTTCCAACACATTCATTATGTTTAATGATTTATTTATTACTGAAAATGAAAATATTTGGTATCACATCGGAACTAAGAAATATATCAATAAAAATTACAAACTTGAAATTTAGTTTTAAGTGATAATATTTATGTTAATAAATAAAAACAATTTTAACTATGAGCTATTGAACAATTAGAAAATGAAAGTGGGGTGTAATTTAAAATAGACAAAAAAAATATCTTTAGAAGATAAAAAATAAAATAAAAAAGTATATAATTGTACAGAATCATAAATGATTAATGAATGCATGTAGAGAGAGATCTCTAGGAATTATCCAAGATCTTAACAAAATGGCAGTATGTGCAAATGTGGGCCAAATAGTTAGGTTTACAGAATCAAGTGGGCGGCTAAATCTAATCTCTCACGCTTCTAAATGGAAAAGAATTAAAAGTTGTTGACATTTTGGTCCAAACTGTCAATTTCTTTTGATTATGTAATTCACACCTTTTTATTTTCTTTTCTTCTTTCATTAAGTGATGAAAGAAAAGAAAAGTGGTAGACATTAAAATTGCGTTTCCTGAATCAAATAAAATAAAATTGATTTTTAAAACTGTTTTAAGTCTACCAGATTGCAGAGTGATGATGAGTAGAAATACATGGTCTCATAGCTGTTGGTTATGGACAGAAAGAATCAATAGAAGTAGGCATTTCTAACTCGAGCAAGAAAAAGGGACCAATCAATTTTGAATTTAGGTCTGAGCTTATATATAATGCCGTTTAGGTAGGGTGCTCGTGACATAAAATTGTCAAGTAAGAAGTAATATACAAAATTTAATTAAAAAATATACGAGTTTAAAGGTCTAATTATACTTATTTCTTTAATATTTTAATAGTTTAATTTAAGTCAAGTTCAAGTCACTGCAGAAATATGAAATATTATTTTTATATAAGTATTATATAATTATTTATTTTTAAAATTGTTTTGTTAGTCGCGGACCACGTGAAGAAAAGGCAATTGGTAGTTAAGATAATACTATTAATTTCTGCTACTTAAATGTTTTAATAGTAAAAAAGAAAAGAAAGAGAAAAATATAATTCAGAGATTCCTGGAAACGATCTGATCTCCCTTGAAGATAGATAACATACTTTATTTTAATTTAATTTAATTTTCAAACGTATCTTTCATAGGAAGGGATAAAAAAGGTGGCTCCCTATGTATGCTTACCCCATGTTATCCTCTTGGAGATAAACTAAATGGGTCTGCAAATATTGACTTTCCTTCCCACCTTGTCTATCTATAATAATATTATAATAAACTTTAGAATTAAAATAAAATTCACAAACATCTACATAAGAAAATACACAAATTTATTTTCACTAAATTAGAATTTTACTGAAAATTCTATTTTAATATTATAAATTAATTAAATAGGGTAATAAAAAATATGTTTTGCCACGTATACAGACAGACACAAAAACTTGCTCTATCTCATGCTTTCACATGTCCGTACATTGCTTTGTGCATACATATATTATATATATATATATATATATATATATATATATATATATATATTTCTTTTGGATAAGGGTTCTCCATATATGATTAGATTCAAAGGCAAAGGCAAAGGCAAAGGCAGGCCATTATTATCATCTTTTGTTGAACCACCAATGTGATATCTTTTATTACTGTTGTAATTACACATATATAGGCTTTTTCCTTGCCATATTTTGGGTGGTCAACCTATGAATATATTCTATAGTATATATTCTTTAATATGCCTATTAATTAGTGCTAATTATTAAATATATATCAATCAATAAAGTAATTTAATTCGTATTTCTTTAAATTTGAATTTCTTTGTTGGACTATAAATTTGTGAATATAAAAATCAAACGTCAAGAGAGGAAATGGTAACGAAGGTGTTAAGAAATGAGGACTACTTTTGATGATAACAATAGTTTTATTACGTGGGTTCTCGCATCTTTAGCCTTTCATATTAAATAAACTTATCACTTGGTGTTAACATCATCCATAATGGACAATAAGAATATACTCCTTTCTAAATATATATATGCTTCCCCACACCCACCCATTAATATCTATTACATTTTAAGATCATCATAACAAATAATTAAGATGGATATCCAATTCTAACTCTAAGTTCTTGGATGGGACACTAAAACTATATATGAAAGCCGAAGTAAATGTTTGTTTATTTATTTATTCATACATAAATTAAGGATCTAATATTTATAATTTCAGCTGAAATCACATAATGAATGTGCTTATACCGAAAAGTTAATAATAAATTTAATTTATTTAATACTTATAATTTTTGAGTTAATTAAGTTTAAATTGTAAATATTGCCAAATATACTTATGTATAATACGTCATTATATATTATATTAATAAATTAAAGAAATAAATATTATTTTTAATTTTATAATTTAATTAAATTTTAATATTTTTTTATTCTTAAAAAATTTAAATTAGATATATTTGATCAAGATTTAAATTTGATGTATTTAACTCCATATAAAGTCAAAAAGCTATTTCAAAGTTATGAATTTCAATTTCCAGATTTGTCATTAGAACAAAATATTTCGATATCGAAGCATTTCAACGTCATATTTTGAATTATTCCATAATTTAATTTTAAATCATTAAAATACAACACTGTAAAAATTATTACCTATAGTCTAATTAAATAGCATATTGAAAAGTAACAAGTATACATATACTCTATTATAGAATTATAATAATGAAATCTCTCTATAACATAATCAAATAAATTATAAAATATTATCTTGTGAGATAAAAATATGAAAATCGAATCACATAAGTTTTAAGTTCTTATTATTAGATAATATAGATTAGATCATAAAAAATTGATGAATTAGTGAAATGAAAATATGGTTAAATTGTAGAGTGCAAGATGAGATAATAGATAAAGTTAAAGAGATGATTATTTGAAATTTTAAATTTCAATTCGTTTTTAATTGATAGAGAGAAATTTTTTTTATTGTGATAGAGGTAAGTATTACCGAACTACTTAATTCAATTCAATAATATATTTTGTATATAAAGTTACTTTATTTCGGTCTATCTCGTTAATCTCGTCCGGAATGACTATTTTAGTCAAATCTCAATCATTTCGGTCCGAAATGATCGAGATTTTGACTACTGCAGAATAAAAAATATTTTATTTCATTTTTTTTAATAAAATGAGACATCCCGGCCATTCCGGATGAAACGAAATAGAATTAATAATCTCAAACTATTTACTGAAAATGTTTAAATTATATATATTTGTCCCTTAGATTTAGAGGGCAAATTACCATTTGCCGATTGTTTTTTACCAATAACTTTTTAGTCTATTTAAAATTGTTATACGGTCTAACAAATTCAGAAAAAAAAAAAAAAGAAGCCTTTCTCTTTTTCTTTTTCCTTTTTCTTCTACGGAAAATGGCCAAAACCACTTTTCCGTTCTTTTTCTTCTTTTAATGTTTTTTCTTGTTTAATTTACGTTTTCTGAATTTTAGAGTGAGTTTACAAATAATATTTTGTACTCCCATGATCAACGGTGGATTTCTAGTGCTCCCAAGGTGAAGAATCTTTTATTGTAGTAGTTTAAGTATTTGAGTGTCTCCATTGATGTTTTCTTTCTGCGCTCTTTGGTGTGAAATCTTTCAAGTAAGCAGATCTTAGTTTAAAAACACAAAGTGGTGAGAGCATTTTAGCACCATGAAAGTTTGGTAGCTAAGGGAGTTAATCCCCCTCCCTCTTTACCACAACCCTTATTCGTTTCTTTCTTTTATGTTGCTTTTGCTTGGATTTCAGAGTGCCGGTGATTTGGAGTTCTCCTTGTTCACTAGGGCTGCGGTGATGGCCGAGTCGCGAGCACTTTTGTAGCTTCCTTTTCTTAGTTTATTGTTTGTGTGAGTTTGTTATGTCCTGCGAATAAAATTATGCATCACTGTGCTGTATATTATCAACAGTGACATTATATTCTATTAGTTGAGTCTATTTTGAAATTTTTTTTATTGGATTGAAACACTAACAATAAAATTTAATTTTAATTAAAAAATAATTATAAATCTGGAATATATTTCTGAAAGAAGAAACCCCATTGACATATATCATAATAATCTATTGTGGGTTTCATGGAAAAATACAAAGGGATGACACCAAGTTTAAAAAAAAAAAAAAAAAGGTTAAGAAGGAGCTTTTACTTGATGTGACACAGGATCACTACTCGCAACTTGTTAAGCAAAAGACCATTGAACTTGAAAGACGTGTGGAATTATGGATTAGCAAAATCATCAAAAGTGAGATTGCAATTGATGTTAACATTACACGTGTGCGGTGATCCATGACCGAGTCCCCCACACAAAAGTATGGTGGGACCGCGGCTAGATCCACGTGGAGAATTATGGCTGGTCAAGTACATGCACTAGACTTTTGAGGCAAGTCGTAATTGATTTAGAACAACCATAAAAAATTACCGACTCTTATTTCCCAAACACGCCCCTCATTTCACGCTACATAACCGACCTTAAAAGGGCATTTTTGGCAAGACATTTTTTTCTCAAAGAAAATCTGTTTCCGAAGTATGTTTGAATCCTCGGAAGCAGAATTCAATCTTTCATTATGATGCATCGGTGTTTTCCCAATTTACGTCCAAACAAAATGTAATAAAATCCCTCTACAAATAAATAAATAAATAAATGAGACGTTATCCAGGTTGAAGTGTTTGACTTAAATTTCTACAACTCCTGAAATGACCTTATTGTGCATTTGCGATTTTACCCCATTATTCACGGCTAAAGTGTCTTTACGTACACTTGGTGTTCCTCTTTGTGTTTCTTTTGAAAATATGTATAATTGGTGTTAAAAGTGTCATTTAAATCTTATCAAATCTCACTACGCCTACAATTATAGTGTCTAAAATAATTCCTCTATTCCGAATTTATTTTTAAATTCAGTTATATAAATTTTTATATTTTCTAATTTAATATCTTTATATAAACTAGTAAAAAAACCAAGACACTGATTTTTTAATTTAATAATCAACGTATTGATATTTTTACTATTAAAATATTTAATCCACTCCTTTTATTATCTAAACTCAAATTAAGTAATGTCTTAATCGTTATCGCAACTCGCAAGAGGACCAATCTTCCCTGTGGAGATAAAGGTTAACCACTAGTCTATGTTATCTGATGCTATTAATTAACGAAAGAAAAAAACAAAGTCACTGGATTAGTAATTAATGATTTCTTTCATTAACAAATATCTTATATATAAATACAATTTTTTGCACTTCTGCTTGTAACATGTTTCAAGAAAAAAGTTTATAAGGTAAATAAATATAAATGAGATCTGAAATAAAATAAAATTTATAATTTATTTTGCTTATAGTATATTATATTATTATTAATTCTAATTATAAATTTTTTATGTTATAATTTAATTTTATTTATTTTTAAATATTTTTCTTCTTCTGTTTTAACGGACAAAAATTTATACCAAACAACCCTTGATATATTTTCCTTGGCTCTTTTATAGAATTATCTTTTGGTAAATGAGTTGGTATAAGATTTAATAACAGTTGAGAATGAATACAAACATTTAGTCATCTAAAATTTTATTTTGTAAATTTTTTAAATATGATGTAGATTTTAGTCACTTTTACGATTCAAAATATTTGCAACTTCTAGAAATAAAGATTCAAATAAGAAACAACAATAATGTAGGATTAAAAGGAAATAATTATTAATCTAATAAATTTTTTACCAAATTTAAGAAATACTAATATAGAATAGGTTAATAAAAAAAAAAATTTAACCTGACAGATTTTGTAATATTTTAAGATGTGCTCCTTTACACACTAGAAAAAAAAAATACTAATAGTACATTCATATCAAGATTTTGTCATCTTAAAGTTTTAAATTAATTTTCATAAAAACTGAAACATCTAATTTCTTAAAATTATTTTTATATCTTTGAAATGTGATTTTTATTCTGAAAACTAATGCCAGAGAAGGTTTATATGGATACACCTAAAAAGAGCAATACAATTTCATTCTAATAAAATAGAATAACCCTTAAAGCAAATAATGATTAGAGTTTGAGTTGTTATTTTAACACAATTCATCCATATGATAAAAATCCCCTATTTAAGATAATAATCTATAGTAGACTAACCAGCAGTATTAAAAATCTTTCCCCAAAATAAAAAAAAAAAGTTTTAGAAAAGAAACATTATCCCTTCCGGAAGGGTAAAACAATAAATATACAGAAAGAGCAACGAACGATCCCCCGCTATCCTCTAATCCACTCCTAAATTATCCCCGCAGAAAAATAAAAATCTCAAAACTGCCCTTGACCTTCACCAATTGCTCTTTCTCCTCAAATAAATCCCCTCCTCAATCTCCTCACAGCCCCTCTCTCTCTCTTAAAAGTCTCTATTTTCATAAACTTAACTATATTTATCAATTCCTTTGTGCTTTCTGACTCGCGTTCGTGTGATTCGGTGCTGAGTCATTTTAACGATGACTCGACGGTGTTCGCATTGCAGCAACAACGGGCATAACTCACGCACGTGTCCCACGCGCTCTTCGACCTGCTCCTCGGCTGCAGGCTCTGGCTCGGCTTCGTCCTCTGCATCGTCGATCGCAGGTGTGAGACTATTCGGAGTGAGGCTTACGGATGGATCAATTATTAAAAAGAGCGCGAGTATGGGCAATTTGTCTGCTCACTACCATTCTTCAGCTGCTGCTTCACCTAATCCTGACTCTCCGCTGTCCGATCATGTTCGTGATTCGGTTCAGGATGGTTACTTGTCTGATGACCCGGCCCATGCTAGCTGCTCCACCAATCGACGCGGTGAGAGAAAGAAAGGTTAGCTAGCTTCATAATCTGTTGATTTTGCTTCGTTACCTAGTTTCATCCTCTGTTGATTTTGATATACTTCTTTTTCAATTATTATTTTAATTTTATTTAATTTTTGCTATATGATTTTTGGATAAGGTGCTGGGATTTGATGTTGAAAATGGTGGTTGGTTTAATCCGTTTTCTTTTCTGTTGATAAATATGTGATTGTGATTTTTTTTTTTTTTTTCTGAAAAAATCTAAAATATTTTGTTTGAGCCGAAAATTTCTTTGCGATTCTGAAGGATTCAGATTTAGAGTCTTTTGTAAAGGAGAGTAAAGAGAATGAAGATACTGTTTTTTCTCTTGTTTTGCCTTCTCTACTTTGACAGCTCTTGTATTACTGAAATATACTATGATCTCTATCCTTGTTAGTGTTACTTACACATGATGCATATGTTGTCTTTCAATATATTTCCGGAACTTGTTCTGCTATATGTGCATATTTTAATCAGAAAACTGTGTGTGTTACTGACTCAGGGGATTAGGTAGCAGGTAGTACCTTTTATTTCACAGGGGAAAAATCCTGCTTTGAATTATTATAATTTCCCCATAAAAAGACTAGCTTTTCACTCTTTATTTTTCTGGTATAGGCCTTTAATTGTGAATTGTAATCTAAACTTTCCTAGAAGTTGACAGTGCTAATGCATTCCCCAGATGATTATTCTGCCAAATAGGAGCAACTATTTGATTGGACTTAAGCTTGTTTTCCCTTTCTTTTGCATTTGATAATTGAAGAAGTAGCATCATTAGAATAAATTTTTAAATACTTTTTGGACTGTTGCAGTCATTGGGTTATTGTTTAACTGGCATTTGAAGTTCATGTGTTACTTGGTGCAATTTTTGCAATAAAAGGAGAAACGGCATTTTCAAACTGATCACTCCATCATCATTGTTTCTTCACTGTTCTTATTCTACTTCATGAATTGGATATGTTTTAGGAAGCCAGAAATGGTATAATGTGCTGCTTTTTTCTAAGTTTAGTGAAAATTATCTATGTAAGACCTAGGTAGGATGCAGCCAAATTTGGAGCTGTTCACTCATTTGTCTTATATATGAATTTTAGGTGTTCCATGGACAGAAGAGGAGCATCGATTATTCTTAATTGGTCTTCAGAAATTGGGGAAAGGAGACTGGCGTGGAATAGCTAGAAACTATGTGGTATCTAGAACTCCTACCCAGGTAGCAAGCCATGCTCAGAAATATTTCATCCGCCAGACTAATGCCACACGAAGAAAGAGACGCTCCAGCCTTTTTGACATGGTTCCTGACATGGTTCGTCTTCTCCTTTATGTTTATTTACTCATTTCAAAGTAAACACCTGCATCTTTATGTATTTGTCCATGGTAAAATACACCAATGGAAACCTGGCAGTTGCTTATTGGACTTGCCACATAACATGGAAATAACCTATTTTACTGCTTAAAATTATATATGATCTCAACTTATAAGTGCTAATCTTTCATTAAAAGCAACAAGATGACAAATATCCATTCATTTTGTCATTTTGAATCTTCAAACAAATGTGCAATTAATGCAGGACTACTGCATTATGTGATCTAGTGTTGTAACAACTTATTTGATTACTAGATTAGAAGATATTTTTTCTGTTATGTTATCTTTTTTTCCTTTGGAATTGTTGAAATTTATATGCACACTTCATCATGTCTTTGTTAGGCCACAGAACCCCAATCAGTACCAGAAGAACACGAGTTGCCATCATGTCAGTTAGGAGATACCGATAATGCAGATGCACTGCCTTCACTGAACCTTTCTCTTAAGCCAGAATGTGAAGCCATGGAGACTGCATCTGAAGAACCTGCTAGAGAACTTGAGGAAATGCTGACCGGGTCTAGTGAATTCAAACAAATGATACCGAAATTAAGTGAATTCACACCAGCTATACATCAGCTGAGTGAATTCACACCATTTGTTCCAGGATTCTACCCAGCTTATATGCCAATACCTTATCCATTTTGGCCTACAAATGCTGCTCCTCATGAAGAAGTGAACGGCATGGAGACATCAAACCATCAAGTCCTAAAGCCAGTTCCAATATTTCCTAAGGAGCCTGTCAATGTGGACGAACTGGTTGGCATGTCTCATCTTAGCATAGGAGAGACACAAAGAGATCACAGAGAGCCATCGCCGCTCTCCCTGAAATTAATAGGAGAGCCATCAAGGCAGTCTGCATTTCAGGCTAATGCTCCAGTCAGTGGGTCTGACTTGAGCCAAGGCAAAAGTAGTCCTATACAGGCAGTTTGAAACGGAGAAGAAAAAGGGAAACATTATTTTAGTAATTCTTTTAGTTTTTTCTTTCCCTCCTTTCCTCTCCTCTGTAAAATGAGAATTTTCCTCTCCTTTTGTTCTCCTCTCTATAGTGTCTTAAGTTTTATGGTCGTTATAACATAGGATGATGAATGATTTGGTTTGAAATATTTATTCTTTCTAACTGTAATCAGCTAGAATTATAAATAATTGAATCGTATGTCAACAACGTAGGGTGATGATTTGGTTTGGTACACTTTTGTCATTTCAGCTTTTTCTTTTTTCCCCTTCTTTTCTTCAATTCTCTCTATTGGAAAGGCTAGAAAAATCAAATTGTTGTAAAAGGTATTTTCAAAATCAGTAACAATTTTAAAAAATAAAGAAATAAATAATTTCTACTCAGAAATATTGTGCCCAAAGGAGGTTTACATACCTAAAGCGAGTAAAATGTAAAATTAGTTCATTATAATGAAAACATTATTAGTGTTTTACACAGATTATCCATATGATAAAATTCCCCTATTTAATATTTAATTTATAGTAGCGTAACCATTAATATTAAAAGTCTTCCGGAATAGAAAAATAAAAAGCCTTTTTGGAAGGTATAAAGTAAATATAGATGAAAAGAATTGAACGATCCCCCGTTATCCTCTAATCCCCACTTTAATTCTGCCCCCAAAATAATAAAATCCCAAAACTACCCTTAACCTTCGCAATTTCTCTTTATCCCTTAAATAAATCCCCACCTTAATCTCCTCACGGTCTCCCCCCCCTCTCTCTCTCTTAAACTATATTTATCCATTTCTTTCTTTCTTTCCGACTCCGGGGGGTGATCCAGTGGCGAGTCACTATAACGATGACTCGACGGTGTTCGCATTGCAGCAACAACGGGCATAACTCACGCACGTGTCCCACGCGCTCTTCAACCTGCTCCTCGGCTGCAGGCTCTGGCTCGTCCTCGTCTTCTGCATCGTCAATCGCAGGTGTGAGACTATTCGGAGTGAGGCTTACGGATGGATCAATTATTAAAAAGAGTGCGAGTATGGGTAATTTGTCTGCTCACTACCATTCGTCAGCCGCTGCTTCACCTAATCCTGATTCTCCGCTGTCGGATCATGTTCGTGATTCGGGTCAGGATGGTTACTTGTCTGATGACCTGGCCCATGCTAGCTGCTCCACCAATCGACGTTGTGAGAGAAAGAAAGGTTAGCTATTCATCTGTTGATTTTGCTTTACCCCTTTTTCTCATATCAAATATTCTTTTACGTCTATTTTATTTTTGTTTTATGATTTTGGATAAGGTGCTGGGATTTTATTTTGCTGATGGTAATGGTTGTTGTTAATGATCAATTATTTTGTTTGATCAGTTAGTTTTCTCTTCTTCTTTTTTCTTCTGTTATCTGAATTATAATAGTTTCTTCTGTTATCTGAACTATAATTATAATTAGTTGTAAATATGTAATTTTTTTCTATAATAATTTCTTCTGTTATCTGAACTATAATTATAATTAGTTGTAAATATGTAATTTTTTTCTAGTTGGAAGTCTTAAACATAAATGGATATAATTGAGTCAGTTACAAGTTCAATTAGAGATTGCAGGTTGAGCTCAAAATTTCAGTCTTTCTTCTGCAGTTCAGCAGTATTCAGTTATAGTGAAAGTAGTGCAGGTGACTTGTCGTGGATAAGTTGAATATGTTGCTTAACTTGAAGTTGTATTCACTTGAACAAGGATTTAGGATGACTTTGGGAAGAGGGGAGGAAAGAGAACGAGGTCAATACACTTATTTCACCACAATAATTGTGAACACTTTTTCTTCTTGTTCTACCTTCTGCTAGGCAATGTTTTCACAAGTCTTAAGAGCTTTTGCTTTATTCAAAGATACTATGTTTTCTATCCTTGTTAATGTTACTTACACCTAATACATGTTTTGTTTTTTGACATATTTGGAACTTGTTCTGCCGTATGTAAACATTCTAGTTTGCGAAATTCTTTACTAGAGATGCTCAGAAAATCGAGTGTGCAGAGGTGGGAGAATTAGGTAGCAGGTGTTACCTCACTGTCCTGCTTTGAATCATCTGATAGTGGTTTTCTGTATTTGAGCTTATTTTCCCTTTTTTTGCACTTGATATGATGAATTAAAGGGGTAGCCCCATGGCAGTAATTTTTCCACTGTAGTGTTTGGACTGGTCCAGTGATTGGATTATTGTTTAAGTGGCTTTTGAAGTTCATGTCTTACTTTCATGCAACGGCACTTTCAAACTGAGCACTCAATTATCATTGTTTCTACACTGTTCCTATTCTACTTCATGAATTGGAAACTCTTTAGGAAGTCAGAAATGATATAATGGGCTGCATTTCCTAAGTTGAGAGAAAAAAATCTATGCATTACCGAGGGGCAAGGCAATCAAAGTTTTCATGCTAGTTTTATATTGGAACTGTTTGCTCATTTGTCTTATATATGGATTTTAGGTGTCCCATGGACAGAAGAGGAGCATCGGTTATTCTTAATTGGTCTTCAGAAATTGGGGAAAGGAGACTGGCGTGGAATAGCTCGAAACTATGTGGTGTCTAGGACTCCTACCCAGGTAGCAAGCCATGCTCAGAAATATTTCATCCGCCAGACTAATGCCACACGAAGAAAGAGACGCTCCAGCCTTTTTGACATGGTTCCCGACATGGTTCGTCTTCTCCTCTTATGTTCATTTCACCATTTGGAAACAAACACCTGCATCTTTATGTATTTGTCTATGATAAAACACGCTGATGGTGGCTGACTTAAACCTGGCAGTTGCTTATTGAACTTGCCACATTTTCATAGAAATAAACTATTTTACTGCCTAAAATTGTATATGATCTCAACTTTATGTGCTGGTCTTTCATTATAAGCAGTAAGATTGAACGTAGTTGCTAATAAAATATCCATTCATTTGTCATTTTGAATCTCAAAACAAATGTGCGACTGATGCAGAATTAATGACTTATATGGCCTAGCATTATATCTATTATTACTTGATTAGAAGAAATTTTATTAATTACGTGATTTTTTGTCCTGTGATTTGTTGAAATTATTTTTCCCACTTCTTCATGTCTTTGTCAGGCCACAGAACCCCAATCAGTACCAGAAGAACACGAGTTGCCATCAGGTCAGTTGGGAGATACTGATAATGCAGATGCACTACCTTCACTGAACCTTTCTTTTAAGCCAGAATGTGAACCCATGGAAACTGCATCTGAAGAGCCTGCTGAAGAACCTGAGGAAATGCTGACTGGGTCTAGTGAGTTGAAACAAACTGAACACAGATTAAGTGAATTCGCACCAGCTGTACCTCAGTTAAGTGAATTCACACCATTTATTTCTGGATTCTACCCAGCTTATATGCCGATACCTTATCCATTTTGGTCTACAAATACTGCCATTCCTGAAGAAGCAAATACTGTAGAGACATCAAATCATCAAGTCCTAAAACCAGTTCCAATATTTCCGAAGGAACCTGTCAATGTAGACGAACTGGTTGGCATGTCTCATCTTAGCATAGGAGAGATGGAGAGAGATCATAGAGAGCTATCACGGCTCTCCCTGAAATTAATAGGAGAGCCATCAAGGCAGTCTGCATTTCATGCAAATGCTTCAGTCAGTGGGTCTGACTTGAGCCAAGGCAAAGGCAGTCCTATACAAGCAGTTTGAATTGGAGGCAACAAGGAAACAGTATTTTAGTGATTCTTTGGTTCTTCTCCTCCTCTCCTCTGTACAATGAAATTTTTCATGTCATTCTGTTTTCCTTTCTATAGTATCTTTAAGTTTTCTGGTCGCTTATGACATAGGGTGATGAAGGATTTGGTTTGAAATATTTATTCTTTCTAATTGTAATCAGCTAGAACTATAAATAATCGAATGGTACGGCAACAAATTGCCATTTTATTTTATTTTTAACTGTATTATTTTTATTATTATAATATCTTGAAAGTGACGGAGATCGTTTAAAAATTCCGTATGTTGACTATTTTTATTTATATATTAAATTAATAGATTGATTTAATTTTAATAATAGAGGGTAAAAATATATATATATATATATTTTACTTGCAGTTCACATCATTTAAGAATTAGCGAATTATTAATCTGTTGAAGTCAAATTTATTAGAAAAGATATAAAAAAATCAAGCTTACACCGCCAATAATGTTCTTTTTCTTTTTTAATTAATAAAATAAAATAAAGAAAAAATGGGAAGCTAAATAAAATAAAAGAAACAGTATGTATAAATTAAAAACGGCGCCATATACCGTTTAATGATTACCAAATTCTGCGCAGAAACCATTTTTAAACCCAACGTCTCTCTTTCTTGTCTCACATCATGTATCTCGCGGTTTTACTCCATGCTATGCCTTCTGTTTGTTTCTCAAGAATCTGAAAGAAACCATAGCAGGTTCTAACAATAATATTTGTTAGCAAATTGTATTTACTTCACAAGATTCGCTTTCATTGAAAGACAAAACAAACAAAAGGTACCTTGACCCTTTATTTGATCACAGTTTGAACTTATTACGTGTATCATTATTTGTTTCACTTTTTTTTTTTTTGCTTATTGAGACTGATAAGCTATTTAATTTTCTATTTATCGGCAATACCTTTTTTTTGATAATCGAATATTATTGCTTATGTTTCTTGCGTTAGGTGCAGCCATTGCGAGTGTATCGAAAATGTAGACGAAAATGGAGAATTGAAAATGATGATGAATTTATTATTCAGTCTTGTAACATACACTAATGCTTCATTAAGCTTTGTGGACTTCAGTGAAAAAGTCACCAGATTAGTGCTCATTGCGATTCAATTTCAATTGCATTGTCCTTCTAATTTTTGGTTATTGTTGATTGTTAAAACTCTCAATTTAACCTTGATCTTAATTAGCTGTCTAATCTTCTACATTATTATTTTAGTGTTTTTATTAGGTTAATAGATTAAGTTTGCAATGTCAATTAGCAGGGAAAGTGGATGTACAAACTCTCAGTCTTTTCAGTATGAAGGAAAGAGCGGAAGCAGTGCGGTTGGAATAATTGTTTCTACCTGAACCGCGAGTAAGATCTTTTTCCCTTTAAATTTCACGTAAACAATTACTTATTCTTACTTTGACGATACATACTGCTATGTATATTTCTTTTTGAGTGCTTTACTTTATAAATGTCAATCAGAAAACGGCTTGCTGTTTGCCTTTTCCTTTTGGGCTTTATGTAATTGACCCTGATTCTTGCACTTCAATTTCTTGTGCTTTTTGAAATTGTAAATAGTGAATACAAGCCTGCTGATTGTTGATACTGACATTTTAGGCATCTTAGATATTGCTGAAGCCTCTATGTTCTTGTGTTTGTAGCTATAACTAAAGTCACTTGCAATGGTAGAAGCAAGAAATAAGAAAAGGAAAAGAAGGTTTCATATTTTATTCATGCCATACATAAAGCTCTAAATTCTTCCGATTAATTGTTAGTAGTTTGTTGACAACTGGGATACAGGTCGAGTATATTTAGGTCTAGAATTTGCATTGGCATCACATGCAACATCCGCATTGGTATGCCTTTCATTACTCCATGCCTACTTGTGATGGGGTTAGGCTCATTTAGATGATTATGTTAAAAGAATTGAACTAATAGTGATGTGCATGAGTTTCTCTATCCATAATTTGCTTTGTCTTTGTAGCTGAAACTAGATAGTTTACAATTGAATCATGAGTTAGTAGAAGGAAATGACTTCATAGAGTTTGATCAAGTGAGGGGAACTAGACTGGGGAAGGACGTGAGGAAGTCGAAAAAAGAATCTTAGAAGCTCTATTGTTGTCGAGTCTTGGTCAGTGTTGTCTCTTTGCAATTTAGGATGTTTGACACATTGCTGTTTGTTTCTAATGAATTAGCAACTTGTACATTGCCTGAGGTGTTTGATTGGCTTCACGGAAGAACTAGACTTGCTCATGAATGTTCGGCTATGTGGTAAATTTACTTCTCCATTTCCTGTAAATACCAGGATGGATCTAGAGACTAGATTACTCTTCTGCTTTATGGGATCTTTCCTTATAGTCTATGCTCATTGATAATGCCAACAGAAAATGACTCATAAGATGCTGCAGAACAGAAATTGCTCTCGTATAATTCCTTGCATCTGTTTTGTATATGTTAAACACTGCCATGCACTTGTCTTTCATTAGACAGCATTTTCTGATAATGATGTAGCTGTTGCTTGTTTTGGCAAGAAACTTGCCTTTTGTCTCACTCGGTCACTTGTCAAAAATCTTGTCATAGCAGTGTTTACTTAGGTGTATAGCAATATTATCATAACTCTGCAAAAAATATCTCACACATCTTTGATATCATAGAATTCTATTATGCATGAGAATATCTTTAGTTTGCTTTCTAAGGTCCACCTGTGGTGGGAACTTGACGAAACAATGGCCATTTTGTTCTTTATTTACTTTAAAATTTTTTCACTAGTCTGCTATTGTTGGCCAAGTTCTAGAGAAGGTTGAACTGCTCATGGCTTCTTTTGAACACATCTTTTTGTGCCAGTGACGAACTTATGTTTTTCTTATCCATGTCTTTATCCAGAGTAGAATATTTTCCAACATGATTTGGATTGATTTGATTAAGGAGAACTGCAATTTGATGTGTGAAATGGGACAATAACATATGCATAATAATTATACATTGGGACAGGTGAAATACACAAATATTTGATTATGTGGTGACAGGCTTTTCCTCTCATACTCTCTTTTCAATTTTTATCACTTGCTCTGCGAATTTCCGTCTTCCTGCTTAAACTCAAAGAGCCCTTCTAAGTGATCAATAAGCTGAATGTAGTTCTTTAGAACACCCTGAAGTGTTTATTGCTACCTCTTTCTTCCTAGAATTCTAGAAATGTGTTCTTTTTTCCAAAGTTTGATAGGCGTGGAGGTTGCCATTCAGTGAATGGTTTGCTTTTAGTACATCTTACAATTTTTTGTATCCACTGTGAATTTCTACTTTCTTGTTTGGAAGTCAAGAATCCTCTTTCTGGAATCAACAGTTTGGACATTGAAGTTTCCATGATTTCTTGTCTTTCAGTATTCTTAATATGATTATTATTTCTGAAGTTTATTTTAATATGGAAATTAATTTTATGAATTCAGAAATGTAAATTTAAATATTTTTGTTCTTCCTTTTTTTTTAAACTTAATTGTAGTATTCAGAACTACATTTTACACCAGTTATCCTTAGTCAAACGCTGTCCCGTTTACTCATTTAAATTAGTTTATGAAAATTCCAAAGGACTTAAATTTCTGGAACATTGTATATAAGTCTTTTTTGCATTTGTCAAATTTGTTTTAATTTGAAGAATATGTTTCTGCTGTGGTGTTAAAATTATGCTGCATAATTGCTAAGGGTAAATTAAATTTAATGGAAGCTGGAAAACAAAGTTGGATCATCTCATGGAAATAGATGTCATGGAATGCAAGCTTCAACTTGAACACATTATGACTTTCTGTTACTTTCTAGTTTACTCATCTAGCATTATGTTTATACACTTCCCCACACCCCACTAAGAAACCATCCCATTGTTTCTTGTTGATTTTCTCTCGTGGCAGAATGCATTATATGGTTTAGGTGCTCTGCCTATCCACGCACAGAAGTATATTGCATCTAGATGGTTTAAAGCTTGTAGTGTCCTACTTGACAGAACTATCTTGCTCATCCATGTTACTTTTGAATGTAGCATGGAAACAACCTTCTAGGTGAAGAAAATCAATGAACAATATTATTAGCACCAACATTTGCAATCACCGTGCACTTGGCAAAGTATGGTTCCCTCTCTCAAAAGTTTGCAAGCATTACTTTTCCTGTTTTGATGTTCTGTCATCACTAATTTGGTGGCTATATGGTCATTTGTTTATTACTTTTCAGGATTGATACTAGGATCACTGTCTCATTCAGTTTATTTGGATAGATTTTGGCAGACTGAACAAAAGCTGTCTATAGTGGGGCTGCTGCTTTCAATAATGTCTACCAGGCAATAGGATTCTTACATGGAGATGAGCAGAATTGATGCTGCAAGAAGAATATCTCCAAAAAGGTTAGTGAGAAAGCAACATGAAAGCTAACTTCTTGCATGATTGCATCAATGCCACAAGTATTTAGATTATTCGCATAAGCACATCCTTGATGAGGGAAAAGTGACTTCTTTTCGAGAAGGACCGCCGAGCAGCTAATTCTTTGAAATGGCAACCCTTAACTAACATCTCACTAAAAGACACTGGCACTGCAAACTCATGCACCACGCACTATCTTGCCACCAAAGCTACTAGCTTTTTTTACCTCTGCCTGTACTAATATTGCACAAACCTCATGTAATACCCTTACTGTCAAACATTGACAGTTGTTCATCGGGTGTTAAGGTTACATCAACAATTTTGAAGTTCAACTCCCTGATCTTTTACAAGTGTTTCTCTTAATGCTAGAGACACATTGATTTTGACCGCAACTGTTTTCTGGGTAAGATTTCTCTTTCAAATAACAAAAGAACCTATTCTTATAATAATTCTCATCAAATAATTTGCAATAGTGACCATTTAGAATTAGAATAAACTTTTATAATGACATGACTGCCTAAATATTATTATTTTTTTCTCTGTGATTTTAGAGACGGAATTTAAAGAAGAGTATATCAGTTTATATTTATTGTCTTTTCTTTTCGTGTTGGAAGCCACAAAGCACTTGTACCAATTTTCTAATTCTGCATTCTATCTGGATTGGCACATAGATACGTGCTTTAAATATAGACAAGACTGCATCTGTGAAATGGAGATAATTAAAAACGAAAGCTTATAACTCATTTGATAAAAATAGCATTTTGTTATGAAACCACATATGCAACTAAACTAAACTTTAATCTCATGGTATATCCTGCATTATATTGTTGAATGAAACTAACAAATAAATAAATGAGATTTGCATTGCTTATTATGGAAATATCGCATTTTTTTTTATAATGGAATCATTAGTCTCAGATCTATGCTATGACGTTTTTCATTATAGTTTATGTAATATATATTGTTGCAGTAACAAGGTTATTACAGTCACAGACACTTTAGTCTTTGCTCTTTTTTTTGCCTTTGTGTCTCTCTCTGTCTCTTGCTATTCCTTTGCTCACGTAATATGGGGCATAGTAATTACTATAACTCAAATTTTTTATCCTAAAATGTCCCCAAGCCTTGAACTCCACCGAGGTGGCTAGTATTTGAGATGACTTCGAGTGTTAGAATAATACAGAAATCTCGTTATTTCACTCTTTTGGTAGGGAAAAGTAACAACTAAACTAGCATGTCTAAATGATTTGCTGATGTAATTTTGTCCGTGATTTGATAAATAATTAACTTTCATTCACAAGCAAAACTTGATACTTCTAGCTGGGATTGATTATTGTCCAGGGTGGGATTCTTATCAACATAGGAGACAGTGATAGCAAAAGGGAATCACAATCTATGCCAAGAAAACAACATAAAATCATATTCTGATCCCTCTCCACCCACCCATACCCTCAGCTTTTTTTAAACTCTTTCTCTTTTATTAAAGCAGCAGATGTGACCACACCAAACATTTGCAAAAGAAAATGTGTTGTGGCACTGTAAAACATCTCGTCTCCTCTCACTTGGCTGTGGCAGAGGAATAAAGAGAGAATCTTTTCTTAACACTTCTCCCCTTCTAATATCTTGCTAAATTTGTAGACAGAAATGGAGAAAGACATGACCATTGCCTGCAAGGTGAATTCTGATGTCAATCATCATTGGGAATTTGTCCATTATTGTATTTTTTTGGCCAAAATTTTTTCCTCTTTTGGTCACTTACGAATCTCCTCTTGCTGGAGTGTCTGCTCTTGTTATATTCTCCACCCACTATATCTTTACTTATCATTGGCTCTTTGTCACATAAATAAATGAGCAAATTATTTTTCTTTTTCTTTTTCCTGAAAAGAAACCTTATAACAAGATTCCATTTAGCTTAATACATATTCATCTACTTGACTAATGACCTGTCAATTTAGAAGCAGTTTCTTAGACTATAACCGAGAGTCAGTAAACCAATACAATTAAATAAACCCTGAAAACCGCTACTAGTAACATTTCATTTGTACATGGCCCTGACCACAGTTTGGTTTAGATTTGGAACCGGAAACCAGTTTTGATTCCAGTTTTAAAGTAGGAGAGAAACCAGCTCGTTCCAATTCCACCCAAGGACCGGATAGGAACTGCCAGACCAGCTTCAGTTTAGAACCCTTTGAAAAACAATAGCTGGCAGCTTGCCAGGTACTGGTTTTTCTTTTCAAATTGGTCTGAAACTAGAAGTGGAACCAACCGGCCAGCTATGATCTGACTCCGGTTCCAATTCTGGAGGAATCCAACTTGCTGGTTTCGGTTCGGTTCCATAGTCAGGCCTAATTGTCCAGTCTCTTTAAAGATTTTTTTTCTTTTTTTTAACAAATGTTATACATCAATAGGTTAGTGGTTAGCATGTAGATGCAAGCTGATGACGTACAATCACAAAAAAAACACTAGACTCAATAAACAAGGAAAAATTCTCCTTTATTAAGAGGCCGAGGGCTCAAACTGAAGTCCCACCCACATGTATAGATCATAGCTTGAACCCTTGAGTATTTTTTCCTGTATAAGAAGAAAAACTTTTGTAATTTTTTTCTCAGATATTCTTTTCTAGTGTTCTCTGTTTGGGAGCCAAATGAAGTGTGTTGGTTTGCAATACTATTGCAGGAAGTACTTGCCTATTCTCCATCTATGTCTCTCTTATACACCAAACAATGAATATTTGATATAAATCTGGTAATATTATAAAGATAAAACTTTTCTGACTTAACTGCTTGTCAAATATTAATTGATTTATACACCAAAACTAGGAAAGTGTCTCCCATTGTTGTATTCTTTTCTTTCCCAATTCTTATGAACTAATATGGGCATGGTAACTTATAATTACCTCTAATTGCATGAACTTGTGACTTTGGTCAGTTGTAACAGTTCATTTACCTAGTCACTTTTCAGTTGATCTTATTGCTATAATTAGTTAAAAACAGAACTCTATTTTTTTTCCTTTTTGTGATAGACTTCATTGTTTCCTTCTTTTGTTCTTGTTTTTTTTTTTTTTGGAGGGATGGTATTAAATTAGGTTTCATTTTTAGGCTTTTTCTAGTATGCATTTGGTCTAATCTACACTTTTTAGATTATAACCATTAGATTTTAAACTATTAATCTTAACCACTAAAATCTATTACCTACAACTTACTAAATAGGTAACAAAAATAGAAAGGATGGGTGGGGAAACTTGATAGCTTATTTTAACAGGTTAGAAGATTATCTTTTGTCCATCCACTGTAGCAGGTTGTGCATTCTGGAAAAAGCCCTCTTTTTAATATACAAAATTGCACTGGACTCTGAGTTACATAAACTGCAATACTAATGCAACGATGCTATACGCAACACATTCTCAGAGACACGTGAGCTTCATCTTAACTCCCTGCTGGCACGTGACCCCTGAGGTTTGGTAAAAAATTAAAGGAGGGTTTGACTTATGTTGTGTGAAAAATATTTGGGCATTGCACTACTTTTAAGTGAAATGACGTCGTATTCACATCATTAGTCATTCTGTCAATCATGCAAGAACTAAACGACATCATATACGGGACCCTTCTTGATTGATGCTGAGAATAATTGGTTGTTACTTCAATGTTGAATCGAAATCAATATTTCCATGCAATTATGAAGGTTTTTCTTATAATTATCTCTTTCTTTTTCTTTCTTCAACTCACTTGCCAAAATGTTCATATTTTTTTATGAAAGATGTTGAAACCCAAATGAAATAATTATTGAATAGGACAGCATCGTACTCCTATCCTCTCACTTGAATTGTCATTTCATTTGGGTTTATAGTATACTTTATATGCATGTGAGAGTGAAGAACAATGCCACTGCCTGTACAATAGTTTCAGGTAGGTACGTTGGACATATGTATGAAAAGAAAGGGTAAATAGAAACACCCTTTATTCATTATAAATAGCATTTTTAAACAATATCTTTATATACTATATCTGTAAAGAAAGCATATTAGGAACTGATAGTATAAAAGCTTGTCCGTACATGGTCTTTTCACAGAATCAAATTTGTCCACTTTCCCTTTGTCCTGATCTCATTTTGCCCTTTTGTTTTTATTTTTGTTAGAAGCTAATTATTTACCCGATTGATATATTTAGGCAGTGGTTTCTTTTCCACGGTAAATTTGATACCTTTTACAGCCATTGTAATCTACTAAGAACAAAATCTGACAATCATATATTAATTATCAACCATTAACTTATAGAATCAGGTCTAAAACTCGGCTTCTGAAATACAATTATTATTAACAAATTCATTTGATGTCCTAACAGTAATATCATTTGATTTGACAACATCCATCAATCGGTAATAAGAATGAATTTCAATCTTTTGGATTTGGCTAGTTACATATGCTAGTTAGCTTTCCCCTATCTTTGGATAAATTCTTTGCCTCATGAGATGCCCATTAAGATTAATAACATAGTTGGTCGAAGTAACATCGTTAAACAGAAGCAGAATATATCTATATTCAAGTTTGGAAGTTCTTGGCTTCTTTGAAGATAATCATTTAGAGCACATTTATAAGAAGCGTAAAAGTAAAGGGCACAGAGAATATATGTGTGTAGGCATGCAAAAATATCTAGCAATTTGTGGAGTGAGGATGAAGAAAGTGGGTGAAATTAGTTGAAAAGATAAAAGTCAGAGCTAATTACAGCTCAGTCGTAGTACCAAGAAGAACAATAAGGTGATGGGGATAGAAACTTCTCAAGGTGTATGTATAAGAACATGCAAATTGAGTTGGTGGTAAATTTGTTCACTCTCATTGTTAATTAGAAGTAGTGACAGAACCTTGCAGGTTATTATAGCCCACAGACAAAAAAAGAAAAAGAAAACCATTGCACTAAAGGAAATGAGCACATATAAGAATCTGCATGTATTTTTTTTCTTTAAGATTTGATGTAAGTAATAAAGAAATTAGATACTTTTTTATATGATGGAATCAGAATTCATACACTTCAATACCCGCATTAACATTGCTGAGATACTAAAATCTCTCTTTTCTCCTTCACGCTAGACTTGTCTGCTTGTATGGTGAAACCACTTATTCTCTTCACAGTTCTTGCTCTTTATGTAGAAAGTTGGTAAACAGTCTCTCCCTTCTCTACTATATAAAGCCCTTGCCATATTGCAATATCATTTTAACTTTGTAGGTGTTCTCTCTCTCTCTCTCTCTCTCTCTCTCTCTCTCTCTCTCTCTCCCATTGGTTTGTCCAATATCCTTTCTCAAATAATGGAAAGAAACAAGTTGCATAGGCAGGTTGCTCTCGCAAGGCAGTCTCTTTTTGATCAGGTCTTCACTTTTAAAATTACTGACTGTCAATGAATGCTATTAGCCAAATATATCTCGCACATAAAGTTTGAGCAGCAAGTTATAGTCGTCTTTAGTTTTTATATTAGCTTACAACATCTCTCTGCATGATCTCAAGTTTCCTCAATGAAAATCTTTTTAGATCGCTTTGTTCATCTGAGATAGCCAGCAGCATCCAGGGAAAATGCAGGCAAACCCACAGTGGTTGGTCTAATAGCACAGATACAAGTCTAGGACATGGTACATGTCGCATATGAATTCAAAAACTAGTTAGTGCAAATTTGTGTTCTTTTCAGTATCCTTGGTCTGTAGGTGGCTGCCTCTACTATCCAAGTTACCATGTGACTTTTGTAATGCATGACAGGGTGGGTCATAGGATTTTCTGATTAGAGAAAAAGAGAAAATGCACACTTTTGAGAGACTGTAGATATGGGAAATAAGAAAATAAGTACTTTATAACATGTTTTAATGAGTGTTTATGTTCATTCCCAGCTAGTTTCCCTCTTTAATTATTTTACTTTAATGCTTGTGATGGAAGTCTAAAAAAGGGGACCATTTTTCAGGGATTTCTTGATGAACAATTTCTCCAGCTTGAGGAACTCCAAGATGATGCTAATCCTAACTTTGTGGAAGAAGTTGTCACATTGTACTATAGGGATTCAGCTAGATTAATCCTTAGCATAGAGCAAGGATTGTTAGTTCAAAACTTCCCCTTCTTTTTACAATTCTTTTCTTTCTTCACTTCTCTTATTCTTTTTGACCCAAACAAGTACAGGTAATGATGGGTATTGATAGTGGCATCTTTGTTGTTTCTATGCAGGGAGAGGCATCCACTTGATTTTAACAAGCTAGATAGCCATATGCATCAATTCAAGGGAAGTAGTTCAAGGTATTAACAAAATGAGCATTAATAATGAGATTTACTAAAGGTATCATTAGGTATATTCTATGCTGGCTTTAACACAACAATCTTTTCATCTCTTTTCTTGTCTATTGGGTGTAGCATTGGAGCCAAAAAGGTCAAGGCCGAGTGCACTCTCTTTAGAGAATATTGCAGAGCAGGAAATGGAGAAGGGTAATCCTCCATTTTCCACTTTAGTTCTTAAAAATCTTTTCTAACGAACGCCCAAGATTGTTTTGGGTCCACTCTGGACATTTTTCCCATATGCAACTCATTTAGATGCCATAAATAAACTATGCAACGTTTTGATAGATTTCCTTGTAAACATGCAGGTGCGCCAGGACATTCCAACAACTCAAGAAAGAGTATGCAACTCTGAAGAAGAAGCTCGAGTCTTATTTTCAGGTGCTTTCCTTTAGGTAGTTTCTCATGAAATTCTTACATTAGGAAAGAAAAAATGCAAGTACTGGTACTAAAATTTCTATTCTAAAAATTCAGCTAGCAAGGCAAGTCGGGCCTGCTGAGACTGCATGCCGCCGCAAGTAAGAAATTAGTAGGAGAAGGAAGAGACGTGGGGATATAGTTGAAAATGTTTTTGATACTGCCTGCCTACTAACCCACCAGTAAAATGGAAGAGTTTGTATTGGGTTTAGCAGGGCTACAGTATGGTTTCACTTATAAGCTATGTATTGAATGGAAGTGATGTGCAAATTTTTTTGCTACTTATTAAACTCCTTTTACAGATTTTACTATGCTTTCTCTTGGGACAACAATTATTACTTATTTCTATTACCTTCTCCCACTCGAATAAAAAGCAAGTGAGAGTAGAAATCTGCAATTCCTTGAGCAAAGAGGCCCGACTGTATCTAAGTAGGCTAGTTCAGAAAAAGCTGATTACAGCCCAATTTCACCTCTTAAGCAACACAGCAAGCTAGCAAGTGTGATATATAGATTAATGAAATGTAAGAAACCCACATGCTAGCTCACTGAATTATTATTTACTTATTTTGCAAGAAGTTTTAACTGTTATTCAAATGATGTGTGAAAAAAATAAATAAATATTCATTTGAAGTCCATTCTTTGTCAGTAATTCCTTAGCAAGGAAGACATTTATGTCATATGAATTTATTTCGTTATAATTCATTAGTTAAAAAAAAAATTTAAATAAAATTATATGATGGCTTTTATTTCTTTTTAGAAATGAAAATCTCATCAGAGTACTTTTTCTCCACTACAAGCAGGGAAGGTGAATGCTACAGATACTCGTGTCATTTATTTCATATTATTGATTCCCACCAAACGAACACACATTTGTTGTATGTTGTGTTATGTTCTTTTATGGGTAAAAACTAAGGAAATAAAAGAGGAAAATAAGGTTGGAGAATGTTTGTCTGTGACTCTTGCATACCTATACAATCATCTCATTGGTCGCTTACACTATTCATCATATGTCACTTAAAAATTCAATGACCGAACCAATAGAATAGTGACACATCATCTTTTTAAAAAATTACTGCAGTGCTTCTCGGTCTTAGTTACGTTTCATGAAATTAATCTATCTTCTTAATCTATAAGCATACAAATCTATTAAAGAACAACTAGAGCATCTAATAGTTAGAAAAATCTTAAATTTAGACTTATGAAAAATAAAAAAAGAAACGGTATTCACTCACCAGATACCCTAAATTATAATTAATCAGATAGACGTTGTGGTTTTTTGCTATTGTAAGTTTTGTATTATTATGAGAAAATTTAAGAATAATATATTATTTTTATTAGTAAATTAAATTTACGTGCATATAATTATTGATAATATTGAAATATATTTATTTGAAGAATTTTAAAATCTAAACAACTTCAAATACTTAACTATTCAAGTACTAGTAAGAAAGACTTTTATTGAAATAAAATCACAAAACCAAACCTTGGATTTTGATTTTATACAACTCTTAATACAAATAAAACAATTCATTCTCAAATAATCACTCTACTTCCATTTCATAGGTGAGAAAAAAATTTAAATTTTAATTCAAGAGAAAGCTCTAAATTTTCCCCCTTTACCATATTAAGATAATGGAGGCTGATCCAAATAATTTTCATTTCTTTAAGTAACTTCATATTTACATCACATTTTACTTATATGATAAAATTTACATCTCTCATTATCTTTCATTAATTATGTTGCTCTTCTATTGTGTTTCAAAGATGAGACATGACTAACATATCACTTTCTCTCTCTTTCTTTCTTTCTTTTTTAATGCAATCTTTAGATAAAATGCTCATACTTTTCATAATATATCATTGAAATTTTTCTAAATTGATTTACTAGGAAAATCTCATTAAATAGAGCTAGCATCGACTTATATTATATCTCTGTTGAGAACTAAAATGGAGAAAAGTAGGCCCTACGCATGCATTTTCTTCTATCTTGTTTCGATATATTTTCAAGGCTCCATTTGCTTTTCTTTTCTTTTTTTTTTAAAAAAAAAAACTTAATAATACTATTTTGTTATGTATAAAACACTATACTTAAGATATTTTATGATATTCTCATATATATATAATGCTTTTTAGGGTGTTTTTATTTAAAATAAAATACTATTAATTTTTAATTACTTTAAATTTTATTCTTCAAATTTTATAAGTAACAATAATTAGCAACATGTTAAACCTTTTATAATTTTATAATTATAAAAATAATTAATAATTTATAAAAAATGACAATCATTTCCGTATATTTCGTAAATTATACTAACTTTTTGTAAGTATTATTAATTGCAAAAAAATAAATTATATTATGAAAAAAATGATTACTTGTGTGAAATTTAATAATTTAAGAAAAAATTGACTGATTTATGAGAAATACAAAATTTTTTATAATTGCAAAATATATTGGTAAAATCAAAAAATGATAACCATACAAAAGATAATAAAAGTAAAACACTTCATTTATAAATAGTTACTTCCATATTTATAAGTAGGAAAAAGACCAAAATTCTGATCCAATAGAAAGCTCTAAGCTTTCCCCTTCACCATCTTGAAAGAACGGAGGCTGAACCTAATGATTCTAATATTTTTTTAAGCTTTCCATTCTGACATTTACTACACACATTAATCATATGATGAAATCTTCTATTATTGTTATCATTTTTGAACTTTCATTAGTATATAGCATATATATATATTCATAATCTATTTGTTATATTATTAGAATTTAAATTTACATCTCATTATCGTAGATTAATTATGTTCCTCATCTATTACACAAATATGTTTATGGAAAGAAAATTATCTATGCATTTAAAAGATGAAAAGGTGACTAATTAAGACATCATTTTCTTCTTCTTCTTTTTTTCTTTCTTTCTCAATGCAATCTTTAGATAAACGCTCATAATTTTCATAGGATACAATATTGCAATTTTGCTAAATTGATTTTACTAGAAAAATATAATCAAATTGGGCTTATCTTATATATATCACTATTGTGAACTAAAATAGAGAAAAGTAAGTCATACGCATGGATACTTTTTCTATCTTCAATATACTATTAAGTCTCCATTTGCTTTTAAAATTATTTTTTTAAATCAAAAAATTTCTGCTATTTGGTTATGTACAAAATATTATGATAAATATATCTTTTATATTTTTTGTAACAAAAATATCAAAATATTCAAATTTATCAAGAATTTATATTTATAGTTTATAATAAGATATAAACAAAATAGACTAAAAATAATAAAATTATAAAAGAATTCAGTATGCCGTAGTTACCGGCATTGGTTGTTGATTATACTAGTGGCCGGAACCGATTGCCAATAACACCAAAATAAATAAATAAATAAACAAACAAAGATTTTGTCCAGAGTTGCTCAGAATTGAAACTAATGATGTTTTTGTTACTTGTGTAAGTAAACCCAAGAAAGGGAGAAAATATATTGTTACTGTGTGAAAATATTAAGAATATAATTTATTTTTTTTTAGATATAAGGTACTGGTTGTTTTTTTAATTTTATTTTTTTTATGTTTTTTGATAAAACAACCAACGAAAAACCAAAAAAACAACCACGCAATATTTTTGAAAAAAAAAAATTTACATAATAAAAATAATATTTTTTATTAATTTTAAAATATTTTTAAAAAATTTCCAAAAAAAATATAAAAATATAAACCCATTCCAGAGTAATATTGGGCCTAAACTAATTCGAGACAGAGCATTTTGCCAAACTTCTCCACTTGTTTCCACTCCTTTATGAGCATATTAATGGGTAAAAACCTTAGGAAATGAAGAGAAAAGTGAGGTTTTGTGGAGAATGTTGGTTTGCGACTCTTGCATAGTGGCACAATCATCCCATTGATGGCTTACACCATTCATCATTTTATGAGGAACAAAGAGAATGACTGAAACTGCATCTCAAACTTACCTAAAATCCTAATGAGTTACTTGCCTCACCTTATTGTCGTTCCTATTGTTAATTATTTCAAGCCATCTATCATTATGATATTAATCTATCTTCTCAATCCTTCATCTTTAATGAAAAATTAACTATGTCAATAGTGTGTGCATATCATTATTGCCATACAAATCCCCTGCAGTATATAAAGAAAAACTTTTGGATATTTCATACTCAACTGGTAACATTCATACATCTCCATTAGAAAAGCAACTAAAATAATTGATGATCACATAATTTTAAATGCATGAAACTAGAATTCATAAAGAAAAGCTGCATATAGCAATTTACAATATATATCTTGCTCTGTCGTTACGGTATAAGAGAGTTTTATAAATTTCTTATTGACTGACATGTGCATATAATTAGTGACATGTGAATTTCATGCAATATTTATCTTTTTCTTTTAGTCTTTTAAAATCACGTGACGTCAAATGTGTGAATCTATTAGAAAACAATTAAGGCATTAAATGGTTAGAAAATTTTAAAATTAGACTTGTAAAAAGTAGAAAAGGAAACTGTATCCACTCGTCAGACACCCTAATTCATAATTAGACAGATGACAGTGATAAAATCTGTATTGTTCTGTCTCAGAGTTATTTTTTACCATTGTAAGTGTTGTATCATTATGAGAGAATCTGAGAGTAATATGTCATTTTTATTAATAAATTAATTACACGCGCACACAGTTATTGATAATATTCAAATAGATCCTTAAGTTATTTGAAGAACCTCAAAAACCTAATGAATTTCAACTACTTAACCATTGAAATACTATTGAGAAAAACTTTTACTGACATAAAAAAGCTTTTAACCAACCCTTGGATTTTGATTTACATAAATTTTAATACAAAAGATAATACAAACAAAATACTTCGTTCTTAAATAGCCCACTCTACTTTCATTTTGTAAGTAAGAGAAAAACCTAAATTCTCATTCTAGAGAAAGCTCTAACCTTTCCCTTTCACCTATCTTACAAGAATGGAGGCTGATCCAAATGATTCTCGTTTCTTCAAGTAAGTTTCTTTCTATTCTCATATTTACAATACACAAAGTTTATTTATATTCTCATATTTATAACACACATTAGTTATATGATGAAATCTTCTATTATTGTTGTTCTTTTGTACTTTCATTAGTATTACATATATATTCTGATAATCTATTTATTATACTGTTAGAATTTAGTTTTACATCTCTCATTATCGTTTATTAATTGTGTTCCTTGATATCTTAAACTCATCTTTAAACCTTTTTCGAGAGATAGTTTTCTCTATGGTTGCTGAGAATTGAAACCACTGATGTTACTTGTAGGGGTGAGCATTCGGTCAGTTCGATTCAAGATCAAATTGAACCAACTTTGCTAAATAAATCGAATCAATTTTAAAAAATGAGCCGAACAAATAAAAGGGTAAATTATAATAATTAATCTAAACCTATAATTACTTTGAGAATTAAATAAAAAAATAATAATAAATTTAGTAAATAATTAAAACAATCGATTATTTCAGTCAAACTGAATTTTTTGATATTAGTCAAAACGAACCGATATAATTTTAAATTTAAAGAAATTTAAACCGAATAAATTGAATTTACAAAAGAAATTAACCAAACCGAGCTAAATAAAACCGGCTTGTTTTGGTTTGGTTTTCAGGTTTTTTTTTTTAGTATTTTGCTCACCTCCCCACTTGTGTGGAAAATAAAATAAAATTCCGGCGTAATATTGGGCCTAAACTAATTCGGACAAAGCATTTTCCCAAACTTCTCCTCTCTGATTCCACTCCTTTACACATAATTGCTGTTTAAATAAAGGGGCCGGACCTGAAACTATTAACAAATGCCGAATTTACATGGATTTAGAAGTCCGTACCAAAAACAGATCGGACTTCAAAACAATGAGTTTTCAGCCCGCCCACATATGTTTTTGTTTTCACTTTTGGTCCTTTTTCTTCTCCTGTTGCTTTTACCATTTAAGGATGTCTCTTTCTCGAATTCATCTAAACTATAATAGAGATAGTTACACTTAAAAACTTTTTTATAATTATTTTATATAAAAATAAATTTTATGTAATTATAAAAGTATTAATTCTAACTTGAATCCGTAATAAGTTATAATTTTTAAAATTTTATCTTAAAAAGTTTTCTCTATATAATATATTAATTATGCTATATGAAAGGTTTAAAGAAAAATAAAATATTCATATAATGTAATTTGTTCAATGATTTAATCTTTGGAGTTATTATATCTTTAAATTTATCCGTGCATGAACAACTTTTTCTTCTTTTAAATTGAAATGTTTTCAAAATTATCCATCTCTTTTATAAATGTAATTTTTAAATTATATTATTTATTTATGTATATATTCGGTTTTCACATATTGGACTAACTAGTGATTAAAATAGCGCATGCTTTATTTTTATGCTACTTGTAATTGAAATAAATAAGTTAAATCAAATCTTTATGACTGTACAAATATAAAATTATAACTTTCTCATAACAATAAAATTAATTTAGTCTGAAAAATATAAATGTAGAAAATATTTATTATATATCTTTATATTTATTAGAAAAAAATTAAATTTAAAATTTTATTTAAATTAAAATATATACATAAATACTATTATAAAAACAAAAATAAAAATGATAAGAGGTAAATAGAGAATCTCAACTAACTCTTTTCAAAAAGAAAAGTAGTTTGACTTAGTTACGTTTAATGATTTGGATTTCTGTTCACAGCTGATATCCTTATCAACTTTGTCGTAAACATTTAATGATTTGGATCTTAAATACCATCTTTAGCATCCATTTCATTTAATTCATGGGATTTTCCTTTGAGCCTTTTAGCCACTGGTTTTATCATGTTGTGTGCTATCCTTATCATGACTGGCTGTTACAAAATTTCAAAAATGACTACCATTAGTCAACAGATTTACTTGCCAATACTTTGTAACATTACTTATTGTGGGTTAAATAGTTATTTGGATACTCCTTTAGAAAATTGTTGAATGGGTACCATTTCTTTTATCATAATGTTATTTAGGTACTATTTTATCATAATTGCCAAATAACTAAAAAGTATCCCTATCAAAAAATAAATAAAATTCTCAGAACTTGATTATTTATTTATTGAGATATAAATCTTTCTTAATATTTTATATTATTTTATAGATTCTTTTTACATATATATTTAATTATAACAATAGTATTCAACTTATATAACTTATGTGTATTAATTGACTATTGAATAAGTGAGTTTTAATTAAATATTATAAGTTTAAAAATTAATTATATTTTAAATACTACATACATTAATAAATTAATAATTTATTTAAATTTTTATATAATATTTTAAATTAGATTCTTAATATTATATTAACTAATGTAGTATTTATATTATAATAATTTTTATATTATATTATATTTAATAAAATTTTAGAATACTAATGTTTTTAAATTATTATTCTAAGAAATATAATAAACTATTATAAATTATTAAAAATTTAGTTAAGTTTTATTTATAAATGTTTTCCTGTATTATTAATTAAAATAAAATAACAGCACTGGTGATGCATTTAATTCAAAAGGAAATTTTAGGAAATAAAACTAAATTAAAAGGAAAAAAGGAAACAAAATCTAGTAGATTTTGATGACTAGCATTTGCATGCTAAGTAAAAACCCAAAAAAGGAAAAAGAAAAGAAAAAGGAAATTACAACAATGAGTTAGCCGAGATTTCCCGATATATTTCATAAAACTTATTAAAAATCCAGAATTGCATTATATTCAATCAGAAATTGAAATCTGTAAAAGAATCTAAAGCACGCAGATTTGTGTGCTCAGTCTCTCTTTCTCTATGTATATATACATGTATAAATACATGCAAATCTCATTAGATAACCTATCACCCGAATCTTTCTTTGTAATCTTAAATCTATTCAAAAGCTTCAATTTTTATGGTTCAATTAGGGTTTCTCTAGCTTCTTGCTAAAGATTTAGAGTGTGAATTTTCTCTAGTCTCTGCTACTACTGCTGAAGCTAGCTAATGGCTGCAAAAGGGTAGTGTGAATTCAGCTCTTTCTGTTTTCTTTTGTTTAGCTAGGTTCCAGCTCTGTTATTTTGCAAAATCAAGAATTGGGTATAGAAAAAACTTCTATTTGTTGTCATTGGGTTTCTTTGATTAGTTTTGCAAGAAAAAAGCTCAATAAAGAAAACCCGGAATTGAGCAATTGAGTTATCTGTCTATATAGGAATTAAAAATTAGATTTTTAATTTTGAGGTTTTTGCGTTCCGGTCTACAATGGCCTCTTATAGGCAGTTTCCTTCACAATCCACACTACCACCACCACCACCACCACCACCACCACAACAGCAGCAGCAGCAGCAAAGACCTAATCAATACAATCAAATGCAAATTCCTAACCAGCAAAAATTCTCACAACATTATCCTCCACCACCACCACCGCCACCTCACCAACAATATCCATATCAACAACCACCTCCACCACCACCACCAGACTCATCATATCCACCTCCACCTCCACCTCCACCAGCATCAGGAGGATACTACCCTTCATCACAGTATCCTCCTCTGCATGGTCATCAACCATTGCAACAACCAATGCAGCCACCTCCTCCACCACCTCCTTCATCTCCTCCACCCAGCTCTTCAATGCCGCCACCACCACCACCACCACCAAGTTCCCCACCACCACCACCTCCTCCTAAGGAAAGTGGAGGTGAAAGAGATAAAGGAATGTCTAGAGAAAGGAGAGAACTTGGAAATTCAAATCATGGTGATGTTTCTAGACATGAGCAGCAGCATAGGCCACCAGCTCCACCACCTGGTGGGAAGAAGGTGAGTGGTCCACCATCAGGGAGAGTGGAGACTGAGGAGGAAAGGAGGTTGAGGAAGAAAAGGGAGTTTGAGAAGCATAGACAAGAAGAGAAGCATAGGCAACAAGTAAAAGAATCTCAGAATTCAATTTTGCAAAAGACCCAGATGCTATCTGCTCAAAAGGGGCATGGTTCCATTGTTGGGTCAAGAATGGGGGATAGGAGAGCCCCTCCATTATTGGGTGGGGAGAGGATTGAAAATAGGTTGAAGAAGCCAACAACTTTCTTGTGCAAATTGAAGTGAGTATTTTGACATTAAATTCTTGCTTACACAACATTCACTTATATAGAAACATACAAATTAGCTGTCAATCGTGAACAGTTATTCTGTTTATGTTCTTTCCATGCAAACAGCAAAAGAATTTTTTCCAGTGGCACCCAGCACCCTGCCTTAATGAGTTAATTTTAAATCAGGGTATAAGTGGCCTCTAACTAGTTTTGCTACTATTTAAACGTCGTCCTGCAGATCACTAGTATTAGCTTGATGCAGTGGCTTTAGGAGACTTGGTGTGAGAATGCATAATACTTTCACAATTTTTATTCTTTTTGTTCATATTAGGTATTGCCAAGATATGGATTTGGACTATTATGTCATGTAGGATAATGAACGTGCACTTTGCTTCTATTTGCTTTCTTTATGTTTCCACTTGATAGAACTAAATGAAGTGGAATTCTTTGAAACTGCTGCTTATATGTTGTGGTTGCTGTTGGATAATATCCAAAAAATGATGTGATGTGTGCATAAGTGGTGGTCTAAATTGGTATGTTCTCCTTATGAAATCTAAATCTTTGTCCAACAATTGTGCGAAAGAAAAACCCAAATTCACTAATGCTTTTGTTGATTACTGAATCTTATATGTGTTTTTCATTTGGTTTCTATTGTATTATAGTTTTGTCTATGTGATCTATTGGTAGGCGAGTAATATTCTGGTTAGAAATGGCATTCTTACATCTCTTATAAAGTGCTTTGCTCACTTATTTTCAATACTGATACTAACTTTTATCTGTTCACTTTCTGAAGATTCCGTAATGAACTTCCTGATCCAAGTGCGCAACCAAAGCTTATGACTATGAAGAGGGATAAAGATAGGTACGTACATGTAGTATGTTCCTTTTATGGTGTGGATGCACCTTTTCAACTTTAGTAACTTTTTTTGACTATAGGTATTTATACTGCCATCTGAATAGGGATGTTGTATCTAACTGCAATGCATTTTAGTGATGGAGGAATGGATCTTTTGTAGTGAATTAAGTGAAAATCAATTGTTGGCGCAGGGATTAAGTATACTGTTCATAATGTTAAACTGAATATTCCAAAAGCAAACAAGTAAAGTGCACCTCAATCATAAGTTGACAAAGTTTTCACATCTGTTTGTAAAAGGCATTCCAGTTAAACAGATGCCAAAAGGAAGGAAATTGAATATGAGATTTCTACTTTATATGAGACCTGAACTAGGTGATAATTGTTGCATATGATAGTTCACCACTGTTAGAAACAAATATAGTGCAACTGAATACTGTACATTTGTGGCAAGACAAATTGTTGGGGATAATAATATGCATCTAATTGACTTCTAGAAGACTTGAAGTATTAATGTGGTGCTGTTATATAAAATCATGAAAGATTAATACATTTCATAGGAATAATAGTTTAATTTATTTTCAATGATATCTTTCACATATCTAGAATAAAAATTTTGTTTAGTGAAGCTGATTCTCTGATCTTTTGACGTCATATTATTTGAAATGAAAGATTTGTTCTTGTGATAGGCTCAGATCAGATGTCAGCTCTACTTCCATTATAAAGCTATTATCATTTATGCGTACTTCTGTTGCAGGTTTACAAAATACACAATCACATCATTGGAGAAAATGTATAAACCCCAGCTGTTCGTGGAGCCAGATCTTGGGATACCTCTGGACCTACTAGATCTCAGCGTATACAAGTATTGTGTTTTTGCATCTATAACTTTCTGCTTTCTCTATTTTCTTCCTGACTTGTTTATACAACATGACAACCCTAAATATCTTTTTTTCTCTCTTAGTCGTCCTCCTGCTAGTGAGAGGCCACCTCTTGATCCAGAGGATGAGGAATTATTGCGTGATGATGAAGCGGTTACCCCTGTAAAAAGGGAAGGGTTAAAAATAAAAGAGCGCCCCACTGATAAAGGTGTCTCTTGGCTGGTCAAAACACAGTATATATCCTCTCTAAGCACGGACTCAACCAAACAGGTACTTTTCTTTTGGTTGCTTACTGTTCTATTATCTGCTTTTGCAAATTGCTGGTTGTAACCACATGCATTCAAATTTTGCAGTCTATGACTGAAAAGCAAGCTAAAGAACTGCGAGAAAGGAAAGGAGGCCATAACCTTTTGAAGAATCTCAATAATAGGTTTTTGCTATTTGAAGTTGACCTAATTTTTGAAGAAAATGAAAGAAAGGAAAAATATTGCTCATATTTTGTTCCTTTTCTTTTCAAAAAAAGTTTCTAAGAATTTTTAAACTTTTCAGGGAGAGTCAAATCAAGGAAATCGAAGCATCATTTGAGGCATGCAAGCTAACTCCTGTCCATGCAACCAACAAAAATCTTAAGCCTGTTGAGATTCTGCCTCTGATACCTGATTTTGATCGGTAAGGTTTTAATGCTTTTATACTGTGATTCAGCAGAACTATTTGTGCATCTCTTCCTGACAAACTGAAATACTTTAAATGCAATAGACAAGTTTTTGGAAGTAGCAGAAATGTTCTTCAGATATGTCTGTTTGACAATTCTTCACTTATTCCTTCTCTAAACATGGATCCATTCTGATGGAACCACTCAATTATATTAAGATAGGAACCTATCAGATTCGGAGTGGTTGATTGATAGGTCACTGTCTTTCTAATCTCATTGCTTAGGTTGTACTGGGGTTAAAAAACTATGCACGACGTATGTGCATCAAGCAAGAATTTATTGCTGGTTTTGTTTCTCAGTATCATTCCAAGGCATTTCTGAGATGAAAATTTTGAATCTCCTGATGAAGGCCAACTGCTGGCCTAATTAAAGCATATAACTACAGAATAGTGTATTATGGTGCATCCCAGCATTTCCATGTCAAACTTTGACTTGATATTATAATGCTATTGCACCAGGTATGAAGATAAATTTGTTACTGTGGCATTTGATAATGCTCCTACAGCTGATTCAGAAATCTACAGCAAGTTGGATTCATCTGTTCGTGAGGCCTGTGAATCACGGGTAAGTTAAATAAGTAGGTGTGCTGCACATATGCAGCAAAATCATAGTCAAATCCAAAATAAGACTGCTAGCATACTTGAAGGTTTATTTTGTATTGGCTAGGATCATTATTTGCTAGGATCAAGAAGTCAGATTGCTAGTTCAAGTTAAGAATTGGAGAAAGTGTTACAATGTAATTTTGATTAACCAATACAGGACCTTAATTCTATGAGCCTTCTTTGTAAAAATATACTTCTCATTATACTTCTCATTGACCCATGTAGTGTGTCATCACATCTGTAAAATGCTCATTCAAGTTAATTTTGGTACAGAATTATCCTTCTAATACTAATTTCAAGACCATGTTTTAAGTGCCTTTTTTTTGGTGTGGTTACAGGCTGTCATGAAAGCTTGTGTGGCAACAGGGTCTGATCCAGCTAACCCAGAAAAGTTTTTAGCATACATGGCCCCTTCTCCTAATGAGGTATAAAAATCTGATTTGAAATTTCAAACGTTATATTTGCTCATCTGTGCTGCAGTTTTGAAACTTGTTACATATGGTTCAGTGTATTAATTATATTATCACTGTTTTGTTTAATTTTTATCTTATTATGGCAGCTGTCAAAGGATATGTATGATGAAAATGAGGACATCTCATATAACTGGGTTCGTGAGTATCACTGGGATGTAAGTGCCTCGAACTTTTAACATCCCCTGGAAATCCAGTATTTAATGGGCTATTGACATTTTCTTATTGACACCCCAACCAGGTTCAAGGTGATGGTGGTAATGACCCAACAACATTCCTTGTTTCATTTGATGAAGATGCTGCTCGTTATGTGGTATGAATTTGAGCTGGAGCCTTTTTTCTTTTTGAACTGTTGCAGAAACCCAATCTCTTTGTCACCAATTGTGTGCATTTTATGGTTGATTAGTCAGTATGACTTCTACATTTTCTCATCTTTCTGCAGCCTCTTCCCACAAAGATCAACCTAAGAAAGAAGCGAGCCAGAGAGGGAAGATCTGGTGATGAGGTCGAACATTTTCCGGCTCCATCAAGCGTTACAGTAAGGAGGAGGCCAACTGCTGCTGCAAGGGAACTAAGGGATTCAGCGGTATGGTCGTGGAGGCATTTGTGTAATAATATTATTAATTGGATTAGGTCTCCTTGACTTTTGACTTGGTTATTCTTACAGGGAGCTTCAAGTTCAAGGGGTAATATCCTGGATTCAAGGATGGGAACAGGAGATGATGATGATGGCCTCGGAAGAGTGCATAGGGTTGCTCGAGATGATGATCTTGACCATTCAAGTGAAGCTGAAGATGACTTGTCTGAATGATTGGTCCTAAAATGCTGATGCTCTTATAGTTGGTGTGGCAGAAGACAGATAGGATTTCTTTTTTCATCTGGATGCTATAATAAACTGAGATAGAAATAATCCAATGTACATGCCAACCGTCCAAAATATACATGTTTTTCTTTTCTTTCTTTTCAGGTTATAGCTGGTTTTAGTCGATATAGATTTCCCATATACCATAAAAGGCAAAAAAAGGAATGAAGGTTAAAAGGAGTTGGACATGGGAGAGTTCTGTTTAGTTTTATGTAAACTTGTTACATTTAAGTTAATCTATGGAATAGTTTCTCCTTATCCCTGGCTTTCATTAAACATCTTGCATCATTTGGATATACTTGGTGCAGCAAATTGTCATCAAAGATCCTTTTAGTCTCTGTTTATATTGTGGATGGAGGCATTAATCGGGTGTTTGAGATTGGATCTTACAACTGCCAAATGGAACGCGATATTGGTTACAATCTTAAAATGCATGATGGTTCCTGAACCAGCCATGTAACAATTTTTTTGAAAAATTTTAAAATTAGATTTTGAGCTAAATAATGTCACATCATTTGAAGTTAATTAATTGTTAATATTTCCTTTTTTATATATATTTATTTAATTAATGTAGTTCATTTTTATTGGATGTGATCTTGATAGAGATAATCCATCTAAAAAATTTTCATATTCTTTTTGATACTTCTATTATCTAGTCAATATTATAGCTCAGAAAAAAAAAGAAAAAAAAACTCTTTCCGGGGAGATCATCTTGACATTGAAACCAGGCTCTATTTATTCTACATGTATAATCAATTTGTGCAATGCGTTGTCTGGTTAAAAAGCTAGGCAGTTTCTTTTCTTTTCAAAGTTATCACACCCTTCTAATATATGTATACTTTGGAGTTGTAAGCAAAAAGTTTTTTCTATTCGCTAAATCGCTACCTCTGTCCTTTCTTTTCAAAGACCCAACAATTGGCACATAATGTTGAGAACAATCTACTTTCAAAGTATTCTTCTGCTCCGGGGGCATAAGTAGTTGGCCAGAAAGCAAATGTATTTACAAATGGGTAGCACTAAAAAGTATGATATGCCTAACCAGTGTAAATGGCCTTTCGAGTTGAACTTCCTTTGGAGAATTAGGTCTTTAATCTTCAATAATTTGCAAAATCTGCTATTCCAAATGTACTATAACACATGGTTATGCTAACAAGGTAGAGATTTCTCTTAAAATTAAATTGACAGATCCCTTCAAATGTACTTCCATGCCAAATGTCTAGCACGCTAGCTGTCATAACCAATGAACAGGAACCTTTTTCTTTTTTGTTGGTCTCCCAAGAGAGAAATCAACATGTGGATTTTGTGCTACAAACAAGTTTCAAACTCTGTACATTTATAAGACCTTTAGAGTTTGATAGAAAAACTGCAGTGTTTTGGTATAGAGAATATTTACTGCGACATGGTGAGGAAAAACATAATCATGTCACCAGACTTGTTTTGCAGAGCACTTCGTAATGAAGACTCGACATAATTAATGCCCTATGCCTGCGATCTTCAGTAATGAAGACTTCTCGATGCAATTGATGCCCTATATTTGACAATCAAGAGAAATCATAAGATTCATAAATATGGAGTCTCATGGAGCCATTAAAAGTTAAAAAAGGATATATATCTAAAACACTGACCATGCTTGCCGGCACCTCACAGCTTCTTGACGAACAGCCCTCTTTGGATCATCCAGTGCTTTTGATATTGCTTGTAATACCTGAAGAAAGACGCATATTTCACCAATGCAAGGTAGACAAAAGCAGAGAAAAGCAACATCAGGTCCAAATAGACAAATGATGAGTTGATATACTGCAGCAAGGCTTTTGTCAAATTATCTGCCAACTCCAGCAGCCTATCGGCTCATAAGTGGCAGAAAGCAAGTTCAATTCCCCTGAGAAACTGCAGGAGCTTGTTCTGTAGAACAAGGTAGGGTCAATTTCTCAGAGGGAGCTTGTTCAATAAGACAGGGCAAGGGTCGGATTTGTCAGAATAAAGGGGAGAGCATATCCCTGTTCATCTTTCCAAACTGAGCAGCAGAAATATACATGTATTGAAGTGTTGATCAATAACTCAGTTCAACTAACCTGGATTCTCACAGGGTAGATCCTTGTGTGAGGCAGCTCTGACATGGCAACAAGACATTGAACTGCTGTCTCTCTAATAAGCTGAGAAGAATCATCAATAATTTGATTGTTCCCAGATATCAATAGAAAGCACTAGAATTTGAATGGTCATAAATAAAACAGTGGATCTATGAAAGAACATAAAGGCAGAACAACAGAAAGGTAAACAAAGATGGGCAGAAGTTGAAAGTACGAAATAAGCCACATGAAAAGTTAAGTCAAAAAACAAAAAGCTAAGAAGTGAATTCCCAAAGGATAATTATGGAGATGAGCTCACTAAAAATGAAGTTATAGTGAAAGAAAAGGTTGGAAGGCATTTGCAAGAAAGGAAAAAAAGAACTATGTTTAAATTGTTACAAAGCTAATTCATGTTAAGGGTAAAAGTCAGCAGAATAATAGAATTTTAACAGAAGGTCTCGTTTACCATCATATGAGGGTATGCAACAAGTTCAATAAGGCATTTAATGATAATGTGAGCATTCTCTATCACAGCTTCTTTTCCTGCATGCACAAGCAGTTAACAGGACATACATTAACTGAGGACAGAATCATCAAAGTTAAGTTGAATAGAGTGTGATAAGAGAAGTCTTACCATTCGTATCTGTCAATATTCCTGATAATACCAGCAAGAGACCATACATGATATCTTTATCCAAAACATCCTTGCCTAACAAGGTTAAGCCATCCAGCAACACTGGAACCAACTGAACGAAAGGTGACTGCAATAAGTTTATGCTTCCTTGATTTGAATTTTACATACTAGAAGTTCTAAGATGTGTCAAAACAAACCTTCTTTGCATCATTCGATATGACACTTAGCGGAGTGTCAGATATAACATGCGCAAAAGCTCGGTACAGCAATGATCTGAAATAACGAAACCATATTATTGATCAAGAAAGACTGGAACAGACTTCAACACTCCAAGACATGGTGTAGTATATAGACTTCCAAAGTACATGGGCTGGTAGACTAATCATGTTACATGCATATGCTCTGACACCATAACATTGTTCTGCCAACTACATCGGACATCATGCAGTGATAATTCTGCTTTAACACATAGATGATGTATGCAACCTATTGTTGTCTGTTGTCAGTGATTTCTACTTATTATTCAATATTACATTATTTTCCAACGAGATTTATAGATAATTTAGATAGCAACCTCCCATACATTTTCCTTCAGACTTCACTACCCACCACTGGCAACATAACTTGTACTCCTACTCCGAGTGATAGATGAACCATATAAAAGTAAAAACACATCAAATATTTAAGAAAACAGGAGCTGCAGGAATTAGAATGCTCTATCATTTCTGTATGCAAAGCACAGTTGGATCTGGATAATTCATGACAGCATCAAAAAAAATTCTCTGTAACTGAAGGAATGCTATAAATAGGTAAAGATGGAAAAAAATTACAAAATATAAATGCTAGGAGTGTAAATACAGTACAACAAGACATATCAAGAACAAAATGTGAACAATAGCACAGGCAGAGGCTTATTTCAAAATTCAGGAGTAGAAAGGAAAATAAACAATTCACAAGGACCTTTTTGACTCACAATTACTTTCTTTATACAATAACCCAACCAATATTTGAATGTCCCATAAAATAAAATTACAACAGTGTAACAGAGATCCCTCCCAAATGATAAGATGTAAAAGACAAACAGTAGGTAAAAAGAAGTCAATGCAATATAAACAGTGTGGTCTGTTTTTAGTTTGTCTACAAAAGACAATCTTTCCCTATAAATTGTGGCACCAACAATTGTTAACCATTCTATTGCACATCAATATCATTCACTCAACAACAAAATGCTAAGAGATGAACAGTAAGCTCAACAAGATAAATTCAAGAAACAGAACCTACTTTGAGAATGACGAATCAGATTTAGTTATCAAAGGGTAGAGGATAGGCATTATGCTCGAGAAAAACCGTTGTTTGTAAAGTGGTCGTACTATTGCATGATATTTGCGGTTCAGACAAAGTTCAGAATCACTCATAAGAATTTGAAATGCATCTGAAGCAGATTTCATCACAGATTGTTGCATATCTTGCTCGCCATTGTTTTCTAATGAACCATGTTTCAATGGCGAAGCACCAATTTCACCATCTGATAGTAAGCAATTGAGGAAAACCATTGTTATGTCCTTAACCTTTTCGTGACCACGCATAAGCAAACCCTTCCCAATCCATGCTAGTCCAACTATAGCAGGAATTTTAATCCATGCAAGGTTTGGAGCATCAAGGCATAACTTAATGAGATCCATCTCATCCCCATTTCTCGTTCGATCAAATCTCCCAGAGGAACCATTGCCAAAAGAACATAACAAATTTATGCTAAAAATTATATCCATTGCTTCTTCAATGGTACAATCACCAGAAATACAAGCATCATTGGACTTCTGATCCAATTTGTTAACCAGAGAACCCAATGCTTCAGCCGTAGTAACATGGCCCTTGAGGAGAGCTGTTATAAATAAATGCAACACTATTCTTGTATTCGGAATGTGTGTTTGGGGACGCAATGCTATAATCACTGACGCAAACAAAGAATGGATCCATTCATCTCTACTGGACAACCTGTCCATTTGCTGAATAGCCCTAAAACATTCCAGCTGCACTGAATTTTCAGACAAGGACTCCTTCAGAGGTAAAAAAGTGCTTGATGAGAGTACGCCATAAGCTTTATAAATTATTACATTCTGGCTTTCAACCGAACAGAATGCAACAGCATCCTTCATAACCTTCATTATTGCATCAAGAAGTGATTCCTGATAATGAGATAATAGTTGCTATCACCACTTAATCCGACTACACAAAATTCCACTTTAAATTAGAATCTTTCATTTATACTGAAAGCTTATGGTGTAAAAATAATGATCAAAATGAAAATTTTTAGGGGTCTCTGAAGTCAGCTCAAGTATCAGTGATACTTACTTTTCCATGGAATGCAACAGTGAAAGCGTTGAAATTTTCAATTTGGTTCCATAAGTTCACCACAAATTGCATCAAAACTTCCTCAAAACCTTCAGTCTTCTGGATCCTGAACCAATTCAAATTAACAGGAGATAAGTATGTTAAATCATTCCCTTTCATCCCAATTCCCAGCCCCCAAAACGGAGAAGGAAGAGAAGAAGAAAAGAAAAAGGTCAACATAATGTAAAACCAGAAGTACTAGCTCTTACGAAAAACTAGAGAACCTATTTTTCCTCCTCAGTTATCTAAATAATTTTTCATCGGAAAGCTAGTGAAGTAATAATGATTTTCAGAGAGACAGTCCCATCTAGATCATTATAAGAAATAAGATCTGCATTAAAGATAAAGAAAATGATGTCTAATTACAGAAAATTGAATTGACTTGAAACATAATAAAAGTTCTGTGGTTGAAATTATAAAAAGACTTGAGTATTTTTTTCATAAACTTTTTAAACCCCAAAACAAAAAGACAATCCAAAAAACAAAAAGAAGATTTACAAATACAGTTAGAATGTTACATAATTGCATGAGAATGGAGGGCTTTCTTCCACCCTCTTTAGAGTACAAGTGACTTTATGTGCACAAACAACCATAGACCCTTAAACAAATTGGAAATACTAGTTATGAATGATGCTTAGATCACATAATTCCTTGCAGTCGTGTACTTGCTGGATATGCAGTGTGAAACTTGCAACACAATAAACCATATGCAACAAAGAGAAATGTGCATGAGAATCCAGATAACCTGAAAGACATAAAACGTACTGCAACTCAAGTATAATAAATACAGGCCTGAAAGATATAAAACATACTGCAACTCAAGTATAATAAATACAGGTAATAAATAGGAAGACTCAAGGTAGCTGGATACCATGGAAGCAACTCATCAGAATAACATTCCAAAAGCTGAAGTAAGATCTTTGCTGACTTTAGATTTCCCTGGACCTATACAAGAAGAATAAAAATTAGATATTAAAATTAGTCCGGAAAGAGGAAAATAAACTAATAAGGTGAAAAGAACTCATTAAGTTTATTCAGTAACTAAAGGTGCTATTTTGAGCGAATTTCTTGATAGTGCTAAATAATGGACATTTTCAACATGAAATGCACATTTGAAAAGAATATTAAAAGCATCAAAGGAAGAATTTGTTCCATTATTATCTTCTTTCAGTGGGAACATTCCCTAAGCTCTTGCAAGATTAACAGTTAACAAGACAAGAATACAGAACATAGATTTTTTTTTTTATCATGCATACATAAATTTCAGCTAGATTGGCACGTATAGCTTCTTCCAGCCCTAGAAAAACTTTCAGCATATACTTTTGCCCACTCATGCCGATGCTAGAGATGGCAGTCAATTTGAGTGACCACGGCATACTAAAATCAGGAGATGATGCCAACAAAATCATCTTGCCAACTACTATATCCACATAGCTCATTTCCTTATCAGACTCATTGCATCCATGAACAAATGAGCCAATTTGCACTAGTGCCTTCAATGCCTGATTCCACAACAGTGTCTTATTGAAGTCCACAGTGATGATTGATAAAAATGTCATCAAGATATTGTCAAATGTCAACTTTGATAGAAACAAATAGCCCCCAGGGAATGTTGCCAGAATCTGCAAACCCTTCACTGCATATCAATTCAAAAGTTAAAAAGCAATATAATCGAAATTCTGATAATCGATTCTCATTATAAAAGCAACATATTTGTTTTAACAGTCAAAATGAAATTGAGGAAAAGAGTATGAAAAGAATGTCAACATGAAAACAAGCACATTTTTACACAATTTTTTTTTTTGTATTCCTGAACTCTTGGTATATCAAGCAACTGTAGCATGCCAGATATACATCATGCAGAACCAATTGAATGCCAGAGCTGGGGAATGCCTGTGTCCAGCCCAGATAACATGCATGTTCTCCCTCTGAAAATAACAAGGCATCAGTTGAGAGATACTTGCCAAAACATTAATTTTAACCGCCAGTAGATGTGCATGCGGACTACATACAGACACACTCCAAGACAACTTAAAGGTTCTTTATGACTTGAGTTAGATGCCAAAGCAATTAGGAAACAGAGAGGTAATAGTTTAAAAATTTTGTGCCATTGTTCATTTACCCATAATTTTCCTAACCTCACTTTTATTTTTTCATCCAAAGAAAGCCAAACACATGCATGCAAGATGTAATATGTCTACAGCTGCAAAACCAAGGGTGTGAGGACTTAATTGTTGGCTTGCTTGCCTGGTTTATGGGCTATAACATCCAAAATTCCTTGTATTTTATTGTGAAATATTTACCTCCAAGATACATATCTACATCTTGAGCAGGTCCACTGGTAGATGTCGCCAAAGCAGCACTGAAGGTTTCAGTTAAAGAAGTAGAAAAGCGCTGAAGCAAGCAGCAATATGTCTCATTTGTAGATATACATTGTGATGCGAGATTATCAGAACTTGTGCTCAAATCTCTGCATGCTCCAAGAAGTTTGATGCTGAGATAAAAAGATCCATAATTCGGTTGTTTGGCTTTTACGCAATTTTCATTGGAATGGCAAGCCCCAGATGTGTTTTCAACTAAAATACCCAGAGCCTCCATCAGGCGGGGAAAGTAACTCTCAAATATTCTATTGCAGGAGGAAACAGAAACTTTTGCACAAACATAAAGGATACGACCAACCATGTGCAGTTTCTGCTTGCTTTGCAAGGAAATTTCATTGTAGCTCTTATAGCTGGTGATGGTGTTGAAAATCATCTTAACCTCTTCATCACTAATAATCATACTTAGAAAGAAATTGTTGTTTTGTACAATAAGATTCTCCAATAGTAACAGAGCTTCTGTTGCTATTTCATTCTTCTCAGAACCTGGAGAATCTACTGATTCCAAATCAGAGGATAGCATAGGCTCTTCTCCTGAACTATATATTGCATCTTTCAATGAAGACCAAATAGCTCCAGCATGTTCTGCTATTCTGTCTGCCCTAAACTTCAACGTACAGTAGCTGAGATACTTCAAAGAATCAACCTAGTAGTGCACAGAATCACCATTCAGCTTGACTAACACTAGAAAGGCACAATCATTTGGCATACAAGTGATGCTCGCTGCAAAAGTACCAATGAACAGAAATCAACTAGAATTTACCTTTGCAGTTGGCAAGGAAGAGGAAAGCTTCTCCAGAAGCAAAGGCATGGCAAATGGCTCAAAAAGAGGTGTAGAAGAAAATGCAAGCTGTGAACGAAAAATAAATGAAACATATTCAAGCTTCAACTTGTTATATTCAAAGTCACAGCCAACACGGATTCTGGTAGTTCATGCATGACCTAATGTATAAGACTCTAAATACAGTCTAAAAAGCCAGTGGATTAAAATTGAATCAGCCTTTTAAGGGCCAAAATGTCATCATCATAACACATCAAGAACCAATTTTATTCTGAGATTCTTCCTCAGGATTCCATATCGACATAAGTTCCAGGAAAATGATTAGACATCAATTACTAATAAGCAATTTCCATATTCCATGTATCCTTTGCTTACAGCATTATTAATCTACAAGGTACATATCATCTTCTAAGAAAACACAAGATTCCCAACAAAACTGTATAGCTTCAACTAAAAAGAAAGTTCTAAGCAGAACCCCCAAAAATGAGGAAGGCATGAACTACATTGTTTACCCAATTTCAAATTATACATTGTGAAAGTAAAAAATTACCCAGAGATCATATATTACCAGCAATCCTTGCACAAAACTATAGCATGAAACATAAAACGGGTAATAAAAAACACTGAGAAATGCCTAGAGAAGCTCTACCTATAAGTAAAAATTGTAACTAAGTTCAACTCTAGAAGAAAACATAAACATTTAACAAAAATCACAAAAGAAGCGCTGCACGGTAGTAAAAATTGCAAAACAGTGTCTACATATTAATCTCCTTCAAGGTAGCAAGGGTTTCAAATGATATTACATACCATTAATGCCCTTGAGAGGTCATCCCTTTTCACATCAACATCTTCAGCTTTTGGCTGGAAGAGAAAGAAGAAAGAAAACAGTGCATATGATAAATCAATGACATGCAAGAACCAAAAAAAACATGGAATATAATGAAACAAAGAAAATTTTTAGTCTAAAATGCGAATCATCAAAATTAAAATCAGAGCAACTAGAAGGGGCATAAACAATTTCTAACAATGCTCATAGATTAACAATGGTCCCAAGGCATCAATCTATCATAATAATATACAAATATATATATATATATGTATTAGCAATTTTTTCTTTTCATTTTCCCCCTTGTCTTTGGATAATTACAGGAACAAAATAAATAGAATTCTAAGCGTCTTGTTAATTTAGTCTCTTTTAAGAGTAAGGCTATCAATATACAATGGCTTATCCCACCGCGAAAAGAAAAAAAAAAAAAGAAAGAAAACGAAGAATAAATCATCCAAGAAAAAAAAACTGTTTAAACAAGCATTGCTTGTCACTTACAAGGAAAGGCTTAAAATAACAGATTTAAAATCAGTTAATAGACATCTTCATTCTAATAAGTACATGACTGAGAATTTTGTAATTTTGGAAAGCATTAAAATTAAGGCTTAGACAAATGCACACTGCACATACAATCCAAGTACGGACGAACAGGATGCACCGAACTTACATGTGTAAAATGAATGGGGAAGTAACAGCCCAAAATACTAAATATGTCACCAGCAAAACTTGAAAATGGACCACTAGGATCTGGAAATAGTTTCCCCAGCACCTCCACAATGTGAAACGTTAGCATCAAACACTGAGGGTCCTTTTCTCCGTCTATAGCTTCACAGATTCCATAAATAAGGTCCTCGCCCTAAGAGAGAATTTTATTTTTTTTTAAGAAAAGTAAACATCAGGGTATCAAAAGGAAAGAACATAATGAAAGCATCAATTCAATATTGACAAAACATAGGGATAGAGAGAGAAAAAAAGAAAGAAACAAATAATTGAGTGGCTCAACTCACAAGCAAATAGAGCAAAGTTGTAGTTAGTCAAGTCCATTAGTAGAATGACACCAGCAACAATTCTAAATTTGAGAATCTAAAGACACGCTGAGAACTAACAAGAGACTACACAACTTTACAGAATGGTATTTCCAAGTTCACTAAGAGACAGTTTAGCATAACTTTTCAGAGAATGGCTTTTGATATTTTTTTTCTTTAGCTTTTTCAAAACCGTGGTTCGGGAGAAGCTGGATTTTCTAGTTTATACCAAATCAGGGTCTTAAAAAAGCAGCCTCTGAAATTAAAAAAAAAAAAAAGTAAATAGAAAAACCAAAAGCTGATTCGGACAAGGCGTACTAAAATGGGCTTAAATCTAAATCTAAATCTCATTCTGCTCCAGGTTTCTAAAAAACTACAATGAAAAGCAGGACCTTTTATTGCATGTACAGTGTGGATATGTAGAAAGAGAGCTTCAAAGTAATTTGGAAACAATATTGGCTTAAAGTTATATCCGCATATATTCTCCAAACACGCATGTTTGTTTTATGGTTATTCTTTACAATACATCTTGCATTTTTTGTCCTGCACAGCCTTGTGGTGCTATAAAGATGTCAATTTAAACTCCAGCAAAATCATACGTTCAGTTCTTCAGGATTTTCCTGAACACTCTCCAACCCTCTAAAGATTGCTGAGATGGTTCAGGACACAGCATACAATCTCTCTCTTGTATACACGTGTTCTCTACTTCCATTATGTAAACAAGCATATGCAGATACTGAATAGACAGAAGCCAATCTCTTGGAAAAATGAGTTGAGGAAGACCAAGACCAAGAGTAATACCAGGGAAGCAACTGCAGCAGGACAATTTTCTAGTAGGCATTCCAAAAGTTCAAAGCACAGCTGCAAGATGAATTTAAAGATAATTTACCAGGAAGTTGGCTTGAAAATAATTGCATAAGAATTTTCCCAAAGCTGAATTTTCTCCTAATATTAATGTTTCTTTCAGAACTAACATTGAGAAGGTGAACATACAAACCTTCCTGTCGTATTGCGCTAGAGACTGCACCTGCAAATTCTGTAAATAAGACTCAGCAACAACTTTTGCATCAATGCCAGTGATAATGCCATTACTTCTCCTCCTTATCAGTGCCAAACAACCAACAAGTGCACCACGTAAAGCTCTCCAATCTGCCTGATTAAGTGCAATATCATCTATATAATTTGGATGCAATTTAATAAATAATTAGCACTAGATTACTAGGATTAAAATAAAGAAAAAGCATTAGACCATAGCCCCATTTCATTCAGTGTATTGGTTATGTTTCTAATCAAAAGGAAAAAAAATTATTTCCCAGTTCTGACCATAAAACACAAATCTACCACTATATAACTTCCTTAGGTAGCAGATTATAATTTTTGAAAACCCTACAAGCAGTGGGGTGCTGACCATCTCTAGCAATTAGTAATCATAGTAGCACCAAAAATACATCTTTTAAGTGGCGACAAAGAGCAACAATCTTCAAATAAGATGATTGGCAAAATTCCACAACTCCTCAAGGTTGTAAAGGTATACAAGCCTCTAGATGCACCCAAATCCAAGGTGCATATTCTTCTAAATTTCTCCAATGGAATCCCAATTAACATTTAAAGATGTTATAAGACAAAAATCAGAAAATTACATTACTAAAATAGGGCCTTCAGTGTTATCCTGAACCACATGATTAGAAAAGAGAAAATAGTAACATAGAAGAAGAAACAAAAACAGTAAATGAATTGTTATGTTTTATAAATAAAAAAGCCAAACTCACCAATCGCTCTGTGAAGAATGCTATCAAGCTATGTATAGTCGTATTGTCTAGTGGCTTTGATGAAAGATGGCTAAGAGCTTCTCCAAGCAAAAGAATTCCTAAGAAGGAAACCCTTATATGAGGTTCGAAATAAAGTATTTCCATTTTCTTTATATTCCCAACAAAAAGTAACTAGAGTCACAAATAAAAGTTTCTTAAACCATTATTTCAGTAAGAAAAATTGGCGGAATTAAATTATCCATGACCTAAAAATGATTGCAGAACTTTATTAAAATGAGACAATGCAGTCGTTCAATCTGTAAGCTCATAATTTAAGTGAGAAACAATTGTAAAACAAGATTTACTTATTTGTAATATTTTCATTTCAATTCATTTACACAACCTATCAATATCCAATTTACATACTCATAAAATAAAGAGAAGGTACCTCTTGCACGTATTATATCGTCTGTTGTAGTCAAATACATCTCCATTTCCTTAACCTAAATTTCAAAATGACATTAAACTAATATCCAGCTAAAAATTGCAGTTTAAGCAGAAACATTAAAAGATTAAGTAATGAAGCATACCAATGATCCTATAGTTACTGCATCATTCTTCAAAAGCAAAACAATCGCGTCCAAACTTGCAGCCTGTATTTAATAAATACACAAATTAAATTTGAATCAGAAATAGCCTGAAAGTTTCGCATTCACACAAACATACATTACAAAATTCCGTTTTTATTTTTATTTTTTTAAAGTCAACTAGACAATGTAGCAACATTGAACAATTAACAGTAAACAGATAAACAAAAACAATATCAAGTAAATCAAAATTACAGCAGCATTTACTGTGATTGACAAGTAAATCAATCAATTTTCTGGTTTAAAAGCAATAATTTAGGAAACCGTTTAAGGAATTGAAAATTTAAATAGAATTCAAATTTAGTGATGCATAAGAGGAGGAGAAGAAGCGTCGAACCTGCTGAGACAGAGAGCGAGACGCGTCAACGTACGATTCAATATACTGAGTCAGTTGAGTTGGCTCTGCCATTGTTTTGTGAAGAAACACAGAGAGTTTAGGGTTTTAGGAGGTTTCCAGAAAAGAAAGGGTTTTAACCGTTAATAAGTGACTTTATAGTTTAGCTTTATAATAACATAAGCAGACAGCGAAAGGTTTTGAATTTCTAAATTAAATATCAATAGCTTTTTTTCAATTTGTAGCATTTTCTCATCCGTTATTGTAACTTCCCCTTTTTGGCCCCATTTTCAATTATTTTACTTTTACACCACAAATTACTACACAAATGAAATATCAGATTGTGGAATTGAGAAAATTTGTTGCATATCTCCTTAGTCCTTAATAAAAAAGAATTTAGAAAATTCTTAATTAATATGAAAAATTTAAAAATTCTTATCTACTGTTTATAAACCGATAAATAATTGATATAATTATTAATTTAAATAATAATAAAAATATCAATCATCTAATATTAAAATAATTTAAATTTTCCTATTTATTTAACTTATTCTTTTTATAAAAATATCTTTATTTGTTTTTAAATTAAATTCTTTTAGCTCGTTTTAAATCATATTTGATAATATAATTTAAGAACTAAAAACATACTATAAAAAGTAATGCAAAAAGGTAATTTTACAATCATAATGACCTTTACTGATGGTTGTATTTAGTTTTCTCGTTCTTCACAATAAATTTTTTATAGTTTTAAGTTATTTATTTAAATAGTAATAAGTTTAAGAATTTATATAAAAAAAATCACTAAAAAATAATAATTGAATAAGTATTAAAAAGTACATTAATTATTGTAGAAAATATATATATAGTAATTAGTATTAAAAGAGTTATAATTGTATACTTAATCATTTAATTACTTTAAATTATTTTTCTCATTCTATCATCATAAAAATTATACTAAAATTTTAATCCATTTATAAATTTAATTTAGTTTTTTTTTAAATCTATAATTTTTCTCATTTATTTAATTACTTCGAAATCCTTTCTTTATTCTTTTGCATAAGAATTATATTAAAATTTTTAATATATAGTTTAATAGAATTTATATATATATTTTGTTCGATTTCATAAAAAAAACTCTAATTTCATATTTTAATGTAAAAATTTATATATATATTTAAATAACTTATGATTAATAAACCACTACATCCATATTAATATTTAATTTACATAAATATTTTATGGCTAAATATATAAATGGATCTTTGAATTTGTTCTGTTGTTGTAATTGGCCTCCGAACTCAATTTTGATTCAATTTATTCTCAACTTTATGGATTGTTATTTTTAACCCTCAACTAATGGTAGTAATAAAAAATTAATATTCTCGCTAATAACATTACTTATAATAGGCAAAATGCATAATTAAACTATTTAAACTTGTCTTATTTTTATAATTGACCTCCTAAATTCAATTTTGATTCAATTGTGCATATTAACTTCATGAGTTATTATATTTAAATTCTTCACAAACAGAAGTTAAGCGTTTTGGATTAATTTCTTATGAAAAATGTGTTCTATTATTTTTAATATATTTTTATTGTATATTCAAATTATTTTATTGATTTATTAAATAAAATAAAAAATATATATTTTTCAAATAACTAAATCAAAGTGTTGTAATCCTTTAACTTTAATATATCATCAAGTTCTTTTTTTTATTCTCACAAACTATACCCATACCAGTAACCATAACAATAAAATATTTAACATATATCAAAAAATGACAAGTTTTGTTTGAAAATTAAAACTCATTATTTTACTTTTTATTTTATTTTCTAAATACATTATTATTTTATTCGAACTTACGTGTATTTTAGATGGCGTAAAACATACGCCCTTAATGTCTATGATTGAAGAATTTAAAAATAACAGCCAGTAAAGTTGATAAGTCCATTTGAATCAAAATTGAATTTGAGGGGTCAATTGTAAAAACGAGACAAGTTCATAGGGCCATTATGCATTTAGCCATTATTTTATATTTTAAATATATTATTATTTTATTCAAACGTACATATTTTTAGATGGTGTAAAATATACGTAAAAAAAGTTTGTGATTGAAAGGTTTAAAACTAATAACCCGCAAAATTGAAAAGTCTGATTGAATTAAAGTTGAAATCATGATACCAATTGTAAAAAACAAGACAAGTTCACGGATCCATTTATGTATTTAACCATATTTTATTTGTATAAATGACTTTCGCCTAAAGAATAAGTACTATATTATTTTATTACTGTAATCAATTTATTAATGACTATTTTTTATTCATATATTTTACTTTCATTAGTATAAGTAAGTAAAAAAGTTTAAAAGAAGATATTTTTAAAATTGTATTATAAAATTTATAATTTCCAAATAGTGAAATTCTCAATTTGTAAAATAATTTATAATCGTTTACTTATTCTCATTAAAAATTTAATACTTTTTTATATATTAGAAAAGTTTAATTTTATATTTTTATATAAATTTAAATTTATATCTAAATAATTTATTTTTAATAATATTGCAAACATTCATATTAATTTTAATTTATATAAATATTTAATTTATATAAAATGATTTCCGTTCAAATGACAGATATTGGGCTAGTTTATATTATAAATTTTATAAAATCTTAAATTTAAAATTTATATATATAATTAAAATAAAATTTATAAAATTAGTTATAATTCAAATAAAAATACTAATAAGATATGTAGAATTTTCAAATAAATTATATCCTAATAAGTTAATATATTTTTTAAGACCAAATTTCCCTTTTCTCTGTAGATATTTACCAAATAAATTATTAAGTTGAATTTTAAGCTACATTTTATCTAAAGTGGAAGCATAAGAATATAGTTGCAAATGAAATAAAATTAATGTTTTTCAATCAAATATGATATTAAAAGAATTGACTAAAGTGGAAGTATAAGAATATATTTGCAAATGAAAAAATATTAATATTTTTCAATCAAACGTGATATTAAAAGAATTGACTAGATACTGAGCCGTGATAACAATAATTTTATTGCAATAGAAATTAGAGTAAATTGACCTTCATGACATAATTGAAGTTAAGTAACTATAATAATTTATATCATGGCTGAAACCAAACTTATTAGAATATTGGTTTTCATGGATTAAAAGAAAGTATTTAGTTCTCATTTTTCACAAGTTCAACATGAGGTAACTACAACTTTTCGGGAAAAATATAAACTTATGGTAATTAGTGAACCATTATGCTTATAAACAAGGTGTAATTGTTTAGTAAACTTCTCTAGAAGAAAATGGTTTTATTTCTCGCAATTGATAATCCACACAACAAGAAACAGACCATAAGTAAGGAGTGGAGAAATGGAGAGGGAAAATATCAACCTTTTCAGGACATGAATTTATGAACAAGGCCAAAGACATGTGCTGTGGAGCTATAGTAGTGATACAAAAAGATATTGGGAATACCATAAAACAGGATTTGCAAGTCAAAAAAATTTCAAATATCAACTGGGCATTCCCCATCGCAAGAAACTTCATCAAGCATGTCAAGAAATCCTTTCTGTGCAGTCCTTTGCAAAGAAGAGACATCTAAACGAAGCCCATAAGAAGAGGCTGCTTCAAACTTTGTCCATAGCTCCTTCTTCAGAGTGTTCTCGCCTGGACGCTTCCCTTTCGTCATTGTGCTTTCAGGTTCTTTCCACATGGGGGTGCTTTCAGCTAGTGTTAGGCTGTTAACTCTAGGTTCTGCAGAAACTAAAAAAGAAAAAACAAAAGGAAAATTCAGTTACAATGATGTGATGTTCGACACATTATATTTGGCAAGTAAATGAAAAGAGTATACACATACCTTTGTTACAAGGTTGATCATTGTCTTCTTTAAATAAACTCAATTTTATCTGCTGATTCGAGTCAGGAGCAGTGATTGACAAGCGGTGATCAACAGCAATGGTGTCCGGTGATTTCTCATCTGGTGGCTCCAATAGTACACAAGTTTTAGGAGGTGAAAACAACCAACCAGGGGATGTCTCAAACTCTTTCTTTCCCACGTTGGGTTTATCACAGGCCCGTTGTATCCCCAAAAGCTCTGGATACTTGGAAGCCAAGTCCTCAGAAGAAGCTTCACTGTCAGAGGAGGATTCAGAGATGTGTGCAAGCATCCCAACAGGGAAAGGGGTAGACTTTCGAACCATGAATCTGCCTTTATGAGTAGACTCAGAAAAGGGTTCGAGCAAAACACAAGATTTTGGAGGGGACATTTTTAAGTAAGGAGTCATAACAAGGACAGAGTGATCTGTTTTAGAGAAGATTGGAGAGGAAACACATTGAGAATCAACAATTGTTTTAGCTTCAGTCACAACCGAATCAGAAGGCTTTTCGGGGGTTGGCTTTGTAGCTGTACCTTGAAGCCAATCATCATTTTCATGTTGAGAAAATGTTAGAAATGATGGTACCTCAACAACAGGATGATTTGGAGTAAACCCTTCAAATAGTGATTTAGACAAGTCCATACGTTTCGAAGACAGCGTTTTCGACATAGGAAGAGGTGTGAGCAGGAAAAGATGTCTGCCTCTATCAATGTTGGCGTCAGCTGCTCTCCATGAGACAAGAGGAGAAGGAGAAATCAAGGAGTTTCTCCCTGTTTGTTTTGGACTTTCAACTTCGAATTTGTCATCATCATTTACAGCAGAAACGGTTTTATTTGCCAAACACTTCACCCCAAACTCAGCAGAAGGACTCCTAGAAAGGGCTTTTTGAAATCTGGGAACCCATGGCTGCAATATTGCATGCGATGATGATCCATATCAGGTATATAATAGAGATTATGCAAGTCAAAACTGAAGATAAGCTAAAAATATACCTTTAAAGATGAAATCATATCAGACAAGACATGAGAAAAGGATTCAATTTCTCTTCTCCCTTGTTTGCTTGTGGTCTTCACTTCAAATGCTTGCGCAACAATTTCATCAATCTGTCAAAATCATTTAACCAAAGCCAATTTAAGATAACTGTTTATACCAAATCAAAACGCTTACAAGACGCAAAATCAGGACTGAAATCGAAAATGTAATAATGAAATGTAAACAACTTGAATCAATAAAACTAAAATTAAAACTAAAACTAAAAGAAACAATAAAGTAGCAAATGTTTTTGAAATTAATTACCTGACGAGTGAGGGAGGAGAGATCGGACTGGACAAGCAAGAGAAGATCGAGACAATCTTCTTCTTCTTCTTTTGCTTCTTGGTGTTGCCGTTGTATAGTAGAGGCAGTTTGTTGCTTTTCGATTTCTTTCTCAGAGATACGTTTCTTGGTAGTCTTTATAGATTTCGAGAACCTTCCACAATCGTTGCTGCTGTTTGTGTGAGTATTATTATTGTTATTGTTCGGTAAATCCCTCAGTGCTCGCCTCGCTGATTTGGCCTTTGCTTCGTTTCTCGCCATTTTTTTTGGTCTCTCTCTACAAACCTCTGCTTGAGAGTTAGTTTTGAAGTTTTGGATTTGAATTTGCGAGCAGGGGGGCGAAAGACAGACGCTCTAACGGCCAAATCTATAAAAAGATCGGGTCGGATGGCCTGGCTATAGGAGTTGGCTTGCTAAGCTGAGACCCGAATCCACCCTCTATATGGGCTCAATTTACCAACTATAACTCGAAGCAATGAAAATAAATGCACTTATTAATATCCATTAGAGCTGTTCACCACCCTGAATAAATTAGTCACTGCAAATAAAATTAGAAGAATTTTCACGGTCAATTATCTTTTGAAAAAAAAAAAAATTACAGTCATTATTTTTTTATTTTTACGGTTTTTTAGAATTCTTTGCTTTTTACAGTTTTTCTCAAAAAAAAATTATATGATTTTTTCTAGAATTTCGTCACAGAAAAAAATAATAAAAATATACATATAAAATATCTAAATGATATTTTTAAATTTTTTTATATTATTGTGATTTCAGTTTTTATTTTATATTTTTCTATCTTTTTTAGAATTTAGTCAAAAAAAAATTAAAAATATATCCAAAATATACTGAAAGAAAAAATACTAAAAATATATTTATAAGATATCGAAAAGATATTATTTTAATTTGTATTATTGTGAATTCAGTTTTTTATTTTAAATTATTTTATTCTTTTATAATTTCGTTAAAAAGAAATATTAAAAATATATCTAAAAAATATTCAATTTTTTATTTTAATTTATATTATTATGAATTTATTTTTTAGAATTTCATCCAAAAAAAATACTAAAAGTATACCTATAATATACTAATAGAATATGATTTTAATTTATATTAGTCTGAAATCATCTTATCATTTTTATTTTATATCTTTATATTTGGTATTCATAAATTAAATGATATTATATATTTTTATAGCAACTAGTGTATTTTGATATCATGAACAAGTGTGTTTCGAAAAATATACCATAATATACTAAAAATATATCAAATGAAATTTAAAATACATGAAGATATATAATTAAAATAAAATTTTAAAATATATTTAATGGTAATAAAAATATACTAAAAATATATCAATAAAATATCAAAAAGATATTATTATACAATTCTAAAAAAACCATATAAATATTTTTTTCTAAAAATGTAAAAAAAATTAAAAATATCATAAAAAGTCGTCGTAAAAATACAAAATGGTGCACACTTTCCCATAAATTTATAGATATCCTATAAAATTATATATAACTAGTAATTTCTACAACCATAATTATTATTTTAATTATAAAATTAAATTTATAATACAAGCTAATAAGATTTTAAATATTTAATATTAATTTATAATATTTTAGAAAGTAATACCGAATTAACTATTTTAAAATTTATTTCTTAGTTGTTTTCAATATTTTAGAAGTAATAATATAAAAATTATTTAAAAATATTTATCAATTATTTGTAGTATTATATAATTTAATACTATAAATATAATTAATATTATCTTCTTTTATGATCAAAATTTTATTAGTTAATATAATATTAAAACATAATTAATATAATATTTTTAAGATATAACTAATATTATTATCTGATTAAGAAATTATTTATTAGCTACTATAATTAGTATGTTGTTTTTTAAAATTATAATAAAGTGTTTAATTAGTAATATAATTTATTAACTAATAAATTAATAAAAATCTTAGATCTCATGAATTAATACATATATAAATTTATTATATATGAGGTGTTGTTTTTGTATTATATTTACATTTATAGTTAGTTAATATTAGTAATGTACCATAATATTTATAAAAATTATGTCACGTTGTATAATTCTTGTGAAAAATTAAAACCTTCTTGGGGAACTGACTTCGTATTTTCTTATATTCAATTTGAAAGCTAAATTATATGCAAAATATACGTAATAGTAAAGTCTAATTGAGGATGAACATTTTGAAGATCAAAAAGCTGAGACGCAATTGTTCTTGGGTCCTGGCATGTTAGATCGGGTACACAAATTGCAAGCCCAATATTACAGGAATAACTACCGTTTCAATTCTTTTCCTGGGAGGCTTTTCAGTTACGTCCAAAAAGAATTCCACTGAACCTAGACGCCATTTCGCTGCAAGTAAGTTCCTAGAAAAGTCAAGACTAATAGCAATTATTACAAATACCTCAAGTTTTGCATATTATTACTATTGCCCATCATATTTCAATATTATGCTATTATATCCTTATTGTCATTTACTGTCAATTCTCATATTAAATTTTATACATTTAATCAAAAAATAGAGATGAAGGCTATTGTTTGCTAAATAAAATAGAAAAGTGGAAGAATTTAAATTCTAACATTAGTATGGTTTAAATATATTTTTTCTCCTATTTTATATAGGCTAATTATTTTCAAAATTTAATTTCTAATAAAATAAATAAAATATTAGAAATATCCACTTAACTTATAAAACTACTATTAACTTAAATTATTTTGCATGTCTTAATAAATAATTTTATTATTTACTTTTCAAATTTAGTATCTATATTTATTATTTTTTAATTTTCCACCGGTTCTTTTAAAATTAACAGTAATAAATAATAAACTCATAGATTAAAAATAAAAATTATACATACTAATGAACAAATTAAAAAGATCGAAATAGTTTCTTGCCAAACGCAATCATTAAGCCCATAACTAAACTCAACTATACAAACAAATCAAAAGAGATCTTATAGATGGCGTAATGAAAAATGTTTGAGAAAGTAAGTGAATGTTTGAGTACTAAATGAAAGGTTACTTGTCTAATAAAATACAGTAATAGTATTATAAGTTGATTTTGGAGTAGTAATGATATCCAAGTAGATAATGAAATTGTAGTATATATTAATTAAATTTTATAATCTTAAAAAAGTTATATTGTAATATGAGAGGGTATTAATATACAATATGCCCAAACTTTGGGGAAGTATTTTGTAATTCACCTTAAAAGAATCTGACAACACAAAACAAGAACATGATCACAACCCGAACACTCAAGAAAGTAGAAGCACAAGACAAAGACCAAAAATGGCGAAACAATTCAAAGAAATCGAAATCTCACATCAAAAGCATTTCAATTCCCTTCTTTTCCCTTCTATTCTATCTCCAAATCCTTCCACTCTGTCTTCCCTAACAGACTCCATTAAATCCGGAAAACCATACCTTACCTCTTTACTGCACAAAAGTGGAGCCATTCTCTTTAGAGGATTTTCAGTAAACACAGCCTCTGACTTCAACGACGTCGTCGAGGCTTTCGGGTTCGACGAGTTGCCTTACATAGGCGGTGCTGCCCCTCGCACCAACGTTGTTGGTCGTGTCTTCACAGCCAACGAGTCCCCACCTGATCAGAAAATCCCTTTCCACCATGAGATGGCTCAGGTGAATACTCTACACAAAACAGATCAACGCTTCTTCTTCTTCTTCTATATTTTCCTGTACTAAGTTAATGATTGTATGAAAAGTTTATAAACTCTATTTTGTCAGGTTCCCGAGTTTCCATCCAAGTTGTTGTTTTTTTGTGAAGTGGAACCAGGGAGTGGAGGAGAAACTCCTATAGTTTTAAGCCATATTGTGTATGAAAAAATGAAAGAGAAATACCCTGAATTTGTTGAACGACTGGACAAGTACGGTTTGATTTATAATCGAGTTTTACCTGAAGTTGATGATCCTTCTTCCCCAATTGGTCGTGGATGGAAGTCCACTTTTTTAACCAATGACAAGACCTTAGCAGAGGAAAGGTTTGTCCTTTATTCTTGGACTTGGATATTGTAATAACTTACTAGGGGTACTGCTATAATGAACTAATACCAAGTTGCTTAGTTTATATTTCCGCTCGCGAAGATTGAGAGCTTTTAGATCGAGAGATCCTGTTTAGCTTCTTTTATGAACTATGTTCCGTTTGAAACAGGGCAGCTAAGCTTGGGATGAAGTTGGAATGGTTAGAAGATGGAGGAGTGAAAACAATAATGGGTCCAATTCCAGCAATCAAATATGACAAATTAAGAAACCGGAAGATTTGGTTCAACAGCATGGTGGCTGCATATACAGGTTGGAAAGACATGCGAAATGATCCTGTGAAAGCAGTCACGTTTGGAGATGGTAAGCCATTGCCAGGTGATATCATCTATGATTGTTTGAAAATCCTTGAAGAGGAAAGCATTGCTATTCCTTGGCAGAAAGGTGACATTTTGCTGATTGATAACTGGGCTGTTCTTCACGCCCGCAAATCATTCACTCCGCCGCGCCGTGTTTTGGCTTCTCTTTGCAAGTAGTTTTCTACCTGCCAATTCCATGCAGCTCTGAACTTCAACCAGTTATGATAGGAGAGTAGATTGTGAGAGTAAATAAGCTTGTGAAATTTTCGAGTTTGTGGCACAATAATATAAGAACGTTACTGTATTCAGGAGGGCTAATCTTTCAAGCTTCAAATAAAAGTTCCATCGTTGCAGAATCATATTGTTGATAACCCCTGAAGATCCTTTTCCATGAGTATCCTCAATGGTGGAGTGCAAGAAAACAAGAGCATTCACAAATCGGAATATGCAAAACAAAACGAGATGAATGAATAAAACCAATATCTGCCACTTCAATTAAGCTACCAAACTATCGTCTGACAAGAGCAATCAAACGTTTCACTAGCTATATCACCACATTTTACATTACATCAAAATTTTCAACTCACAGGTAAAATTTGTATACAATAATCAATCGCTGGAGAAAAGGGATAGAAAGATGTAGATAGATAACCTGTAACTAGCACCACCATATTACCACTTTATTGAAATACCAGTGCTCCTATGCATGCGTAACTACAAAGACTATAATAGGCTCAAGTGGGGAAATAAGGAAGGAGAGCAAAAGAGTGGGAACTGAAAGGAGCTTGCACAAAAATTATCTTCCTTGGACCAAGCCACTGAATACTTGGCTATTTCCAGCAAGAGTTGCTTCCCATTCAATAGAGGATAAAAGGATCTGTGATAGTGAAATCACAACTTGCTTCATGTCAGGCCGTAGGATGGGATCCTCATCCACGCACTGTTTCGCAAGCATTGCCATCTATGTATTTACATCCATCATGAAAGGCAATTTTAAAAGTTAGTCACTGCATTATCATTGAGAGATGCGATTGGAAAATAAGCAACCCTATCATTTATTAGCAAAAGCAACCGATACAATTACCACCTATAAATACATTTGCAGTATACTGATTAACTTTGGCTAGGAATGAAGGCTTGTCGTATAAATTATGATTCCATTCCTTGTGGAGCTATTAGGAAATTCACAGCTTTTATTATTTAGATTAACTAGCATTTTCCTATTTGCTTTCAAGATCAATTATTACAAGAAATTTTATGGCCTTTTGCCTTATTTACTTTTCCTGACCATCACATTAAGTGATCTAACAATTAGCCCTTGTTTGGCCCACAGAAAGATTGCGGGCTTTAGATTCTAATTGTCAAGGCAAAGTATGATCAGCCAATTTGTGGTGGCATTTACAACATAAGCAAAGGTAATGAAAACTTACCTTGAATACACAATCATGGGGATATAAACCCATCATATTACGATCAATGTAATCTTTCAAGCTTGACATGCTCATGGAGTCAGGTGAGTTCCTAAGAGCTGCTAGCATCTGTAATTTCCAAGCATAAGCGAAATGCTTTAGCATTGCATTATAGTATTGGGTATGAATACTTAACCAAGGAAAGACTAGCATCAGAAAAATGTGAGACAATTCCAACAGAAGTGGTAGTTGAAAGTTAAAAAACAAGGAAGAAGTCAAACAATGTTTTTCTGTGTATATATGTATATCAAGGAAAGTTTGTGCAATAGCAGAACTTACAATGGATGCCAATGAACGCCTCTCAGAGTTTTTTGTCGCTGCACCTTCAGTCCGTATGATGGCTTCCTTCCCTGATATGATTTCGAAAAGTACGACACCAAATGCATACACATCACTTTTGGTTGTGGCAAGACCATCACTCAAATATCTGCAACCAATTCTTAAGCTGAGAACTTCTTAAAGATTCATGATAGAGCAAAATAGCTGACTAGAGAAATAATTGCTTACTCTGGGGCCAGATAACCAAATGTACCAACAACTTTTGTTGCTGTAGTTTCTCCCTCTCCTCTTTTTCCAACAAGTTTTGCCAATCCAAAATCTGAAATCTAAAATACAAAACACTTTTTGAGACAAATCAATGTATATTGTGTTTAAAATAATGAGAACTGGTATGTTAAGAAAACCTTAGCCCTGAAGGAACCATCAAGTAAGATGTTGCTCGTTTTGATATCACGGTGAACATAGTGTGTTTTGGTGTGCTCATGGATGTATTCCAGACCTCTAGCCGCATCAAGTGCAATCTGGACCCTCATAATCCAAGATAGTGGTGTGTGACCTTCATAAATCAATTGTGAAACTTAGTAACCATAACTAATGGCTTATGGGTCCAACTCAGTCAAATAAATGCCACTATTTAGATGATGGACAGGAGAACTTAATAGTAAAAAGAGACTGTATGTTCTTATCCTTTTCAAGTAACCATGCTACAGAATGAACTACAATGACATAGATTCTTCTCAATATGGTTATTCCTTTTTCTTTTTCATTGTTACTTCATAAAACTATCATGTTAACTCATGACAATCTTAGACAGCGTCTGTCACAAATGTTATCTATAAATCATACAGCTTTTACCCCAAACCATAACCATTTTAACATTCCATTTCTTGTAAGTGAATTTTATATCCATATCACAGGTAAATATAAATTTAATTAAGATATCTTCCCAAACCTCCATCTAGAAAGTATAAGTATAATCCTTTATCACTATCCCAGCTACTACTTACTAGTGAAAATTCAAAATTGACGCGTTTAAATCTTCTTGGAATAATTATTAAAGGAAGTTTAAGAAATTCAAATCATCCAAAACAGGTGAGGTAGCAAGACAAGACAGAGTTATGAACACTTAATTATACCAAGCAAGTAATTTACAAACAGCTTACCCCTATTCTGAGGGTCGTGTAAATGGCTTTTAAGTGAACCTTTTTGGGCATATTCATAAATTAAGAAGAGCTCATCATCACTAGCTGCATAGCCAATCAATTCTACCTTGACAAATTTAAACCAATAAAGGAGTCAATTTTCGAATTGCTGAAACCAACAGACCTATAAACTCAGAGCATCATTGGTGAACCTTCAATTTATAAAGAGCACTACCAGATTTGTATGGTGGACCTTGCATAAGACTTTCATCTCTGCCATGAATTCTTTAGTTTTTGTAGCAGTCATTCGCTTAATAGAAACTTCCTGAAAACATCGGCATAATATTTTATTTGGAGTGATAGCAAAAGTTACTATACAAAGTAATGTATAACTCAAGAAACAAAGGAAACAGCTAGAAACCTGGTCATGAAGGTGGCCATAATATACAGAACCATATGTTCCATGCCCAGTAAGAGTTGCATCAGAAAATCCATCAGTTGCAGAAATAATTTCTTCGCATGTGAAAACCACAGGCTTCTCCATGTCAAGCATATCCGTTCCTAGAGCTGTGAATAAGAATATAAAATCAAACATCTGAAGCTTAATTTCTGTAAGGAAATCATGTAGTCTACTGGCACCATATACTTGAAAAAGCAATGCTTAATACTGAAATTCGTGGAAGTAAAGCCATTTCAGAATATCTTATATAATCTGTAAACCTTTGGGTATAGTAATGTGGTGGCTGCTAGATTCCCCATTTGTTTGCTTCCAGTCTCCAGATTTTCCAGACATGTACCTTCCTGAAGCACAACAGAAGCTTGGCTTGCGAAGAATTTGAAACTTATGAGAAATCTTGTCATTACAGTCTTTAGCATGATCTGATTTAGCTTTAGAAAAGCAGCTGGAAGACTTCAAGCATACACAAATAGCTATACAAAGTATTATCAGTGCAAGACCAAAACCAAGGCCCCCTATGATCCATCCGTACGGTACATGTGCCTTATTCTTTGGTGTATTTGCTGCAAACATAAACCATCCAGATCAATAAAATGCATAAAGAAGTGATGCTAATGAAAACCAGAAGAACCAAGGAAAAATAGATAAAATAAAAGAAGTGATTAATAATCATGATCAGAAACTCAGGGACCAAACTAATACTCATGAAACTTTACTGCAAATCCTTCTAATTTAGACTACAGTATCTCCACAAATGTGAATTATGTTTAATCAAAAGAGAGCAATCTATTAGTCAACACAGAAGAGGAATGGTGAACTAATAGGAAATGCAAGTTAACACTTGTCATCTGTCCATAGCTTAAACTTCAAGTACTTCAATTCCTAATCAGGCTGTATTGCAGGTAATTATTTCATAGCAGACTATAGGATTTCTTGATATAGTTTCACATTTCCATGTTCCAGTTAGATTCATGGTATTTCTTTCAGAAGTTGCCAGAAGAATTTGTCATTATCTTATTTCAGAACCAATGAAGTACACAACTATACAATAGCTCAATCTCTGTATGTGTGTGCAGTTACGTGTATTCGTGAAGTGGCACAAAAATGGTACAGCAAGCTTCTAGTGTCTGGCAACACCATAGAGACAGAAAGCCACACCTGAGAAAGTGTCAAAAGCAGGTTCAGGAACTGGAGCAGGACTAGGAGGAATACCAGTCTCCAGAGGATAAGGCTCGCCAGGAACTGGAAAAGACAGGAAGAGATTAATAAGCAAATAACTACTAGAATATAGAGATCTGCATTGTTCTCAAAATGAATGAAAAATAGAAGTCCAGTTGAAGGACATAACGTAGAGGACTACATGAGGAATCAAATGTGTGTTGCTAATAGGATAGGGAGGAGAACTGGCCACGTCTTATTAGCAAGACAATCAATGTTCCAACCACAATTTTTGAACCTAGTCCCGGTAGTTTTAAAATAGGATAAATAATTCATAAGCAACTCCAACTACTGTATAGCCAAGAATCATTTCAATGAACCACATTTCTGCTATTGCCTCTCAACCAATTATTCATACCAATATCAACTTCTTCAAATCACATAGCAGATTGAAACAGGGCGTTCCAACTTCACAGATACAGCAACTACATTCAGCAAATTATCAACATCTTCAACCAACATTTCTTATTAATCTCTTAACAAGCGAAGGAAATTAAGAGCTAAAAAAGGCAAAGCATCATAACACGGGTACCAGAGAATTTAGTCAACATACTAAATCACCATATCAACCTACTTTCACACTGTCAAAATCAGAGAACTTACTTTAGTTTTACCATTTAATATTGCACAACAAGAGCACCCACCAAAAAAAAAAAAAAAATCAAAAAATCAAAAAATTTAAAAAAAATAAAAAGAAAAATGCAGTAGAAGACTAACCTGAATTCAAAGGAATATAATAAAGAGCGCCAACAGTAACATTATCAGGATTTCCTATCCCATTTACTGATTCAATGCTGTCCATACTAACCCCAAATCGACTTGACAATGACTCAACTGTGTCTTCTTCCCTCATGACATAGCTCATCAAGTAATTCCACAACCCATTTGAACACCCACAGAACAACCTCAATGAAATTACTGCACCAACTTTAGCTGGTCTTGTAGTATTAGGAAGGAAAGCAAGCCCATCATAAGCATTGATCACAATGTCATACACATAACCCTCATTTGATTTCACTGTGAACGTACTATTACTGGCATAAACTTTGGTCGTAAATAAGCAAGAACAGTTCTTTTTGATAAATATGTAGCCATGATCATTGTCCTCTATGGTTACATCTTGAGGTAGCACATCAAACATGCTTTGGATCACTGCTAAAGACTGATTTTCTTGAGGTTTAAAAGCCAAATATGATGTGCATAGGCGTGTGGTGTCCGTGCAGTTCATGGGTTGTGTAGAATATGAGTGTGCATAAAGGATTTGAAGTGAAAGAAAGCAGGCTAGTGAAACAATATAATTCATTGTAGTTGAATTTAAGAAGATTGCGTACTATGCAATAACAAGAGTAGCAAGAACTTTGAAAAAGATTCAAGATTTGAAATTTATGAAGAAACTTGGAATCTAAATTAAAGAAAAATAGAAGGGAAATTAAAGATTTGATCTTTGATGAAGAGGACTTGGAGTAAAAACATTAAAACGAAACCATTTAAAAACAAAATCAATGGGAATGAAAGAAATAGCGTAAGCTAAATTTCGTGAAAGAAAGTGAATAAAGCTGACAAGTTATCAAAAAATGGTAAAAGAAACATGGGTAGGGTACCAAAACAAATTATCAAGATTATGAAATGGGATCTACTGAAGTCTCAATCTCTTTTCCTTTTTTCCTGATAGTGTTCTTTTCAGTAACAGAGGAGCAAAATAGCAGAACATGGGTACTGAAAGAAAACTGGTGAAAAAGAGAAGAAAATGGTGAGGGAGCGATGATGAATTGCGTACTAGGGAGGCTTTTGGAGGAGAAGAAGAAACAGAGAAAGGGGGGCCTGCAGAGAGTGCATTTTCATTTGGGTTTGGTGTTTTTGTTTTTCTTATTTCAGCTTCACTTCCTTCTGGCGGTAATTGCTGTCACTTGTAAAAAAGCGAAAGCGACTTTGAGAGAGAGAGAAAAGGCTAATTAAGAAGACAGGTTGTGTTGATATTTAGAATAGTTTTTTCATATGACTAAACCACCCTTGTTTTATATTCTAGGATCTGTAATGTTGAAGAACCATTTTATGATTTTATCTATCCACAGATTAAGGACAAGAGTGGATGAAGCCTAGTTTAACTTTTATGTTTCAAATTTCAACTTATATTTTACATATAATTAATAATATAAAGCTCAAACATATAAAAAAAAAAATTAATATTTAATATTATTATATTATATTAATGATAAAATCTAAATATTTTAGTATTTATGACATAATAAATAATAACTATAAATAATGCTAGTCTCCAATTATGCCTTTGTGAATTGCTTTGAAGTATTTCTTCTATTCTGATAGTTTCATATGTAAAGGAGACTTTCCTATCTTCATTTCACTAACACATACTATTGAAGATGCCATTATCATCTTTATAATCACTAATATTTCTGTTCATTCTTGCTTACTTTTGTCCTTTTATTTATCACATGCCTATCACCAACTTATATCACTCCTTTTTTTCATAACAAATAATTAACATCACAATTATTAATACCATTGTCGTCTTCATATTCCCTTAATATTACTATTTTATTTATCACTTTCTGAGTTCAAGAACAACATTATTAATTTACTAGTATTTTTTTTGTATCAAACAAACTAAAAGTTAGTAAATAATTCTCTATTTCGAAATAAAAAGACAATAACAATAAATTATGAAATAAATCATACTCAACTTTTTATCTTTGTTTTTTTTTTTTGAAAGAAGAATTTTGATTTTTCTATAAGAAAAAGAAAATCCAGTATATCAATTTATGTTATAATTCGTTGTTCAATTGTTTGTTGTGTGCGAAAAATTGATATTTTATAAGAATATGATTGCTTCTTACATAATTTAGCAAATAAATGCCAATTTTGTTCTTCATAATCCATGCAGAAAGACAAAGCTTGAGAGTGACTCCATCAAAAGGAAAAACCCATAAGAAAGGGACAATGATTTCTATTCAAGGAAAATCCAACAAAAGAAGAAAGCGAAGTTATTACTTCCGTTCTATTTTAGTGTGGCCATATTCTATTTATATAAAAATTAAAATATTATTTTTTTTATTAATGCATTATCTTTAATTATTTTTACTACAATATTTTTAATAAAATATACGATAAATAAATAAGAGTAGCTTATGAATTCATCTATAAATTGAGATTCAATTAGAAAGATAGACATTGAAACTCAAATATTTTGTATAATGATTTATGATTTTAAAAATTATAAATCATTATACAAAAGACATTTTAAATATTTAATCAATAAATTAATAATTAAAAAGAGAGAATCTAATTTCTAGACATATTAAAAAAAAACGCTATCAAAATTAGAGGGAATTTCTTTAAAAATAAAAAAAAATAAAAAAAATAATTACCATGTGATTTTACAGTTTTACAATTTAGAATATGTAAACTTTTAAATAAAAAGAGATAGATGGTTATAAATCGCTAAAAAAAAAATCTCACCAGCAAAAAAGTCTCAATTTATAAGGATTTTAACTATATTTACTCAAATCAGTCATCATTATCAAGCTGCATGTGTTTGATAATATGATTTTTGAGCTTAACAACATCTAACTCTATTATTTAACTATTAAGTATTATTTAAAAAGTCATTAATTCAGTAAAATTAATTTAACAGTTAAATAATGACGTTTTAAATTATTATACTCTAAATTTATATTATCAAATATGAAAAATATAATAATAATAATAATAATAATAATAATGACTAATCGAAATAAAAATAATAAATCTTTATCAATTAATATTTTTGATGCTAAAATATTTTTTTATTATAATTTTTAATTACATATTTTTTATGTCCCTCTAAATTTTATGAAACAACAAGATATTTTATCCCAAAATATATAAAGAGAAAAGAGAGAAGGGCAAAATAGGAAATGAAGTAAAGAAGACCGTTTGAGAAGGAGGCCATCCAAATTGCAAAAAGCTGATGCCTGACCGTAAAAAAGCTTAAGCACAAATTACAAGAGACCTGGCCGATCTTTCAGATCATACATTGCAGTTGGTTGGGCTATATTCTATATTTATCCTCAAATACTCGCCGATAACTTGACAATTTTATTCGGGAACTTACGTTGACTCTTTTTTAAGTTTGACATTTGTTACCGACACTCCTTCAACTCACCTTTCGTTTTTGTTTTTAGCGTTTTTTTAATTTTAATTTGTGTGAGCATACATACAAAATCATATTATATAAAATACAA